>NC_060124.1:526130022-527346451 GCF_021461395.2 Schistocerca americana
CTGCTGCGGTGTGGGCAGGTCCGGCTCCATCTGTAGGAGGAGTGGAGGCGGACTCCGTCTCCACGGGGTCGTCCCGGGGTGTCGTGAGGACAACCTCTGGCGGCTGCTTTGGCCGCGCTGTCCTCGGAATCCGTGAATCTGGGGGAAGAGACACTGAAAGATCATGGTGCACAAATCGCGGATCCATTGCATCGCTTGCGTCGAACGAATGTCCCCTTTCTTCGGACAGATGGGTGCAAGTAGCTTTTCAGAACCTTAAAGATGCATTGCACCTACATCTACATCTACATCTACATCGATACTCTGCAAATCACATTTAAGCGCATGACAGAGGGTTCATCGAACCGCCTTCACAATTTTCTATTGTTCCAATCTCGTATAGCGCGCGGAAAGAATGAACACCTGTATCTTTCCATACGATCTCTGATTTCCCTTATTTTATCGTAGTGTTCGTTTCCCCTTATGTAGGTCGGTGTCAACAAAATATTTTCGCATTCGGAGGAGAAAGTTGGTGATTGGAATTTCGTGAGAAGATTCCGTCCCGACGAAAAACGCCTTTCTTTTAATGATTTCCAGCCCAAATCCTGTATCATTTCTGTGACACTCTCTCCCATATTTCGCGATAATACAAAACGTGCTGCCTTTCTTTGTACTTTTTCGATATACTCCGTCAGCCCTACCTTGTAAGGATCCCACACCACGCAGCAGTATTCTAAAAGAGGACGAACAAGCGTAGTGTAGGCAGTCTCCTTAGTAGGTCTGCTACATTTTCTAAGTGTCCTGCCAATAAAACGCAGTGATCGATACTTAGTTCACTTTGATCCAGACAAACCAGTTGTATTGCTAGTTGGCACTTCCTCTTACGGAATCGGTGCACTGCTTTCGCACAAAATTGGTGATAAAGACATGCCTATCGCTTTCGCATCAAAAGTGTTGTCCACAGCTTACTATTCACAAATTGAGAAAGACGTTTTGGCTATTGTGTATCGTGTCAGCAAATTCCACCACTATTATACCAGAAATTTCTACTTAGTAACGGATCAAAAGCCTTTGCAGTCCTTGTTTCATCCGACGAAACGGTTCCTGTACGAACTGCCCCAAAATTGCACAGACTGGCCTTGTTGTTGTCTCAGTATCAGTACGAGATTGTGTATCGTGCGACGGCTCAACATTGTAATGCGGATGCACTTTCACGTCTTCCGATTGGCCCTGACACAGACACTTCTGCCGCATCTTGTTGTCACATCGATGCTCAGGATTCTGATTTGCGTCAATCTTTTCCGCTGAACTATAGGAAAATTGCACAGGTCACGGAAGCTGATTCAGATCTGAACATTTTGCTAACGTACATTCGCACATCTTGGCCTCGTTCCTTCCACAGCATAAAGAACTCTGTAGTGCGGCGATACTTTGCACATCGGAATAGCCTCGCTGTACAGAAAGGTGTGATTCTTCAAAATGACGATGGAAAGGTCACGTTTGTTGATCCCTAAAGCTTTGCAAAAAGAAGTGTTGCAGTTACTTCACCAAGGACACTGGGGGAGTGTTCGTACGAAACAGTTAGCACGTCGACACTGTACTTGGCAGGGTATGGACAGTTTACATAGGAATACGGGAAAAATAATTCTGTGTTTGTAACTGAACAAGTGTCACTATGAGCGAAATATTTTTTCTCTTGTATGATCCGCCTAGTGTGCTATTACTTGCCCAATAGTTGTTTGGGTGTTTTGAATCGTTCAGGAAGTACGAGTCGTGTTTCTTAAGTAAGTACCGTTTTGAAATTTTATAAAAGACGTGGTAAGATATCTCAGTAATATATTTTTACATGAAAGCCTGTACCTTAATCTACCTCTCTACATAATTTCCGTCAATATGGAAGCACTTGTCCTAACGTTGTACCAGTTTATGAATACCCTCCTCATAGAAATCTGCCGCCTGACTTGTTAACCACTGCATCACCACTGTTCTGACTTCGTCATCGTCTTGAAGACGCTGACCCCCCCCAGGTGTTTCTTCAAGTGCAGGAACAGATGGTAGTCACTGGGCGCCAGATCGGGGCTGTACGGAGGATGATCTAGAGTTTCCCATCGAAAATATGTGATGAGATCTTTGGTCTGATTCGCCACATGCTGACGGGCATTGTCTTGCAGCAAAACGGTGCCCCCGCTCAACTTCCATGGACTGTTGCTTTGATTATGATGTGACTTAGGTCACCCATGCTTCATCGCCCGTAACAATTTGGCTTAAGAAATCATCACCGTCGTTGTGGTACCGCTCAAGGGAAGTCATTGCACTGTCTAAACGTTTGGTTTTGTGCACATCCGTCAACATTTTCGGTACCCAACGTGCGCACAATTTTCGGTAATTCAAGTGCTCGGTCACAATGTCATACAAAACACTACGAGAAACATTAGGAAAGTCATCCCGCAAGGAGGAAATCGTAAAGTGTCTGTTTTCTCTCACCTTATTGTCCACTTCCTGCACCAAACTTTCATTAACGACCGAAGGACGCCCACTCCGTTGTTCATCATGCACATTTGTTCGGCCATCTTTAAATGCTCTCACCCACTTTCTTACCATTCCATCACTCATGATGTTTTCTCCGTAAACTGCACAGATATCACGATGAATATCGATCGCTTTTAGGCCTTTAGCACTAAGAAATCTTATAACAGCCCGTACTTCACAGTCGGCGGGACTCACGATTATCGGAGGCATCTTAAACACTCAGTACACAACGTAAACAAGGAAGAATCAGACTGTAATGGCGTCAGTGCGTAGATTAAGGTACAGGCTTTCATGTAAAAATAAAATTATTGAGATATCTTAGCCAGTCTTTTTTTTTAACTTCAAAACGGTACTTACTTATAAAACACGCCTCGTATAAGGGGCTCTCATATTACTTGGAAAATTCTGACTTCTATTGGCATATAAATTCTTAGATATTCGGATGTCCTCAGTACTTCGGGTGTGTTCCTGGG
This sequence comes from Schistocerca americana, assembly GCF_021461395.2. Taxonomy (NCBI): domain Eukaryota; kingdom Metazoa; phylum Arthropoda; class Insecta; order Orthoptera; family Acrididae; genus Schistocerca; species Schistocerca americana. The sequence goes on from NC_060124.1 coordinate 526,133,004, forward strand.
TACCTTAAACTACCTACGAAGCAGCTCTCGTCGCGTCCGTCTCGTTAAAGGACCACTAACCCGTCCGCAAGGTCATCAGCCGCGGCAGCAAAAGTAATTACCGGACCCTGCAGTTTTTGCCCGATAATAACACAGATGGACGAAAGCGAACCCGCCGAGGCGTCGCCCACTCCTAAGCAGCTGGGAAGCGTCGTCTTCTTCGGAGCTCGTAAAAGCCGGGCTGGCGTCCGAGTTTTCGTTGCACTGCGCCTTCCGGGCGGCACGGAACACCTGTTACCTTTGCAGGCTGCCCGCTTTACGGGCCTTTGTTCGGATCGCCGGCGTACACGAATAATTAGCAATAAACGGGGCGATCTTAATTTATCGTAACTAAGTTGTGGTGGCAGACGATCCGAGCGCCGTAAAAACGCACTCGCGAAGGGTCGCATACACGTGAGAACGACCTCCTCGACCTTGCAACAGGTGCAGACGGTGAGCGCAAAAAACCGAACGCGGACTTTTCGTTTTATTTTGGCTTGTACTTTTTCTGTTAGCTTCTGTTTTACGTTATTGCCTGCGCAGTAAATCTCTTTTCTTTATAGCTAAACAACCATTAAGTTGACAAAAAATTGTTTTCTGTGGTCGCCATTCTTCGAGGAGCATCGCTTCACCCTCTGCTTATCTTTCCACAAGCGCCGTTACGTATTTTTTTCGAGCGTGTGCAGCAGTTTCGCTCGTCAGCGTCTTGGTCGTGTCTCTGTCAGATCACTTCAGCAGCAACAAACGTGCGTCACTGTTATTTCCCTGAATTTACTTCAGTTGTTGCTATAAAAAAAAGCATTGACTCCAAAATGATATTACTAAAGTATGATTATCGCAAAATCTTGACCTGTTAGCGTGATCATAATGGGTGGGACAAAACTCTATCAAGAAAATTTCTGAATTTGTTTTGGGACGTTTCCTTCGTATTTTGTTACAAGGAACGAGTGGTCCGTACTATCATATTACAGGGCAATAATGTAAGGGTATTTCAAAAAGAAGGAACAGATTTCAAACATTTATATCTTCCAAATCACAAAAGGTAGCACCATAATTCCAACGTTTCTGGACTGATAGCAGTTTAAAATTTGGACAGTCCGGATAGACGTTTCCACTCACGGCCGCATTAACTCTATTGCTTGTCATGTTGCTTGTCTGTAGTGGGTACAATGGCGAGACGACAGGAAAAAACATTCTGTGTGCTGCAGCTAGCAAAAGTAGTCTTTTATTGTAGTTCAACGTGCTGTTCACTGTCGGTTTAATAACAACCGCCTTGGCATGAGCAGGTTTACCAGTGGCATCGATAGTTCGTAGCAGATGGCTGCATCTGCAAAGGGAAAAACACGAGACGTCCACGCAGATCGAATGGAGATGTCGAGCGTATTCGTACAGTTTAAGAAAGAAGCCCAAGAAAATCCACTGTACGAGCAAGGAACGATATTAAAATTCCTCAACCAACGGTGCGGCGAGTTTTGCAACACCGTCTCCACCTGAAGCCGTCCAATGTGCAGTCACTGCGAGCATTGCAACGTGACGACCACAATAAAAGCCACGACGTATATTATCCCTTCCTTTCTGTGGTTATTAATTATTATTATTATTATTATTATTAAGTGAAACACAAGAAAGGGATTATATATATATATATATATTTATTGAGTTGTGGGTGGCCAAAGATAAATATTAAACTGGTCTAGAATAAATCGTATCTTTGAAAGTATGCATTTTTTGACGAAATAAAATTAGTGAAACTTTGCACTTTAGTTAATTGAATAACTTGAAATATATCCTTTCTGCTCCGGCTGTGGTGATATGTTACACAAAAAAATAAATTTGAACACGCCGCGTAATGGCGGCCAATTGTTGTCAGTCAAAGATCACCGCTGCTCGCTTTGCAGAGACTGGAATAATGCCGGCCGCGGTGGTCTCGCGGTTCTAGGCGCGCAGTCCGGAACTGCGACCGTGCGACTGCTACGGTCGCAGGTTCGAATCCTGCCTCGGGCATGGATGTGTGTGATGTCCTTAGGTTAGTTAGGTTTAAGTAGTTCTAAGTTCTAGGGGACTGATGACCTCAGCAGTTAAGTCCCATAGTGCTCAGAGCCATTTGAACCATTTGACTGGAATAATGCTAAATAACTTGTATTAATTCCAGAAGAATTGTTTGCATGGGTTCTTCAAGTAACATAATGCACTCACTTTTTGTAAATATATTTCCACTAAGCACAGAATACACACTTAAATTATTCGCTACGTACGAGGACAAATAGAACAAAAGCTACCGCTTTACAATAGCAAGCGTACCTTACATACAGCAGAAGAAAGTATCTGACTCGAAGTGATTTTAAATATTTTTTTTCTCTTATATATAATGACAAAGATAATAATGTTAGTTTCGAGAACGTTATGCACTACGATCTCATCTAATGTAAATAATGTCTTTTTATTACATTGCAATCGATATTGTCTTTCTTTGAACCCTAATTTAATACATTTTCATAATTAATTTGTTGTTTATGTCCTTATAATATTATTCAGAGTCCTTTTATTACTTACTTCAAATACATCGGCTTGAATATTTCAAAAGGGACACTATAGACTGTAAGTAGGCTGTTTATGTTTTCTCTATGTAAGTAGGCTGTTTATGTTTTCTCTATGTAAGTAGGCTGTTTATGTTTTCTTATTGGCAACATTACGTAGCGCTCAATATGAAAATCACTGGCTGTGCTGTGTGCAGTCTGTGGCTGCTTTGCATTGTTGTCTGCCATTGTAGTGTTGGGCAGCGGCAGCTGGCTGTGAACAGCGCGTAGCGTTGCGCAGTTGGAGGTGAGCCGCCAGCAGTGGTGGATGTGGGGAGAGAGATGGCGGAGATTTGTAATTTGTCATGAACTGATATATATATTATGACTTGTGATGATATCAAGGTAAATACATTGTTCGTTCTCTATTAATATCTTTCATTTGCTAACTATCCCTATCAGTAGTTAGTGCCTTTAGTAGTTTGAATCTTTTATTTAGCTGGCAGTAGTGGCGCTTGCTGTATTGCAGTAGTGGGAGAAACGAAGATTATTGTGAGGTAAGTGATTTAGTGATTTGTGAAAGGTATAGTTTAATGTTAGTCAGGGCCATTCTTTTGTAGGGAATTTTGAAAGTCAGATGCGTTGCGCTAAAAATATTGTATGTCAGTTTAAGCACAGTCGTGTAAGAATTGTTCAAAGGGGACGTTTCAAGACGTTCGCATTAGCAAGCTAGAAGATACGGAAGAAGACAATTTTTCTGAAAGATTAATTCCTTCCGATGAATCCTCGTTTCGTCTTTCCTTTAAAGCTAATCAGCATAAAGTTAGAATTTGGGCAAGTGAAAATCCTATGTCAGTTATTTAACATGAAAGAGAATCACCGAAGATTAACGTCTTCTGTCCCATGTCTACAAACAAAGTTTATGGGCGTTACTTCTTCATGGAGAAAACTGTGACAGGACATGCTTCAATATCGTTATTTCCTCAACTTGAAAATGATTGAGATGATTTCATTTTCATGCCAAATGGCGGCCCGCCTCATTTCTGTAAGCACGTCTGACGTTACCTGAATGACACCATTCCAGAACGTTGGATTGGAAGAAGAGGAGCAGAAGATAAACTTTATCGCCTGTGGCCTCCCAGGTCTCCAGATCTCATACCTTGTTAGGTAAAAGACCACTTTTTGCCCTCCCCCATGCCTGAGACACTTGAAAGTTTGCGACATCGCATTCTTGAAACCGCCAGTTCGACAGCGAGAGACTAGTTGGTCTGTGTGTGGCATAAAATGAGCCAACGTTTTGATATTTGTCGTGTAACACATGGTGCTCACATCGAGTGCATAAAAATTTGAAATTTTATGTTTACAGCAACGTTGGAATTGTGTTTCTATCTTTTGTACTTTGGAAGCAAAGAATGTTGAAATCCGTTCCTTCTTTTTGGACAGCCCTGTATTAATAGAGTTCTTACTCAATTAACTTTCCGTGAAAATACTTTCACAACAGTGAATAAGCCTGTTTTATGCAATCACCAACACGTACAACACAGGAACAGACTAATTGAGCAACACAGAGACATATACGAAGGGCGTTCAATAAGTAATAGAACACATTTTTTTCTGAAAGAAATTTGGTCTTATTGAGCGTCCAATACACCATATTATTCTCCACTCTCTTGGCTAGAAAACTCAACTTTTCAACGTAATCCGTGTTCAGTGTGAAGGCTTTGCGCTACCGTACCGTGAGGGGCTATATGCTTACATGGTACCACTCTATTGCTGCATCAATAACCTCGCCACCATCCAAGTACTGCTTCCCGTGGAGTGCATTCTTCATCGTGCCAAACCGCGGGAAGTCGACAGGTGTGAGATCCGCGCTGTAGGCTAGATGAGGCAGAAGAGTCCAATGAAGTTTATGAAGTTTTGTGACACGCTCTCGGATCGCAGACTTGTGCGGCACCTTGCGTTTTTGGCGACGAACACGCTTAAGTTGCTTCTACAGATTCCTGAGGGTAGCACAATACACTTGAGAGTTGATGCACCATCATGGAGGACAGAGAACAGAATAACCCCTTCAGAGTTGCAGAATACCATCATGATAACTTTAACGGCTGAGAGTGTAGCTTTGAACTTTGGAGGGGAGGTGGTGTGGTGCCACTCCTTGGATTGCCGTTTTGTTAACCTTTGTTTGGAGTTTCAAGTGATGAACTCAAGTTTCATCGCCTTTGACAGTGCTCAGAATAAATCGTCACAATCAATCTCGTAACGCTAAGCAGTTCTGCACGGGTCGTCTGTTGTTGCTGTTTATGGTCTTCTGTTACGTGGCTAGGAACCCAGAGGGCAAACCCCTTTGAGTACCCTAGGTGGAGGACGAGCGTGTCAGCACTACAGACAGAGACTGTAAGTAGGCTGTTCAGGTTTTTATGTTGGTAACTCCACGTAGTGCTCTGTATGAAAATCACTGACTGCGCTGTGTGCAGTCTGTGGCTGGTTGGACTTATTGTTGGAATATTCGCCTGTGTAGTGTTGGGCAGTTGAATGTGAGCAGCGCGTAGCGTTGGGCAGTTGGAGGTGAGCCGCCAGCAGTGGTGGATGTGGGGACAGAGATGCCAGAGTTTTCAAAGGTTACTATGAGCGCACGATCTGGACGTGTGTCCATCAGAAAAAGGAAATTTATTAAACTGGATGTCAGGAACTGATAATGACTTGAACACTAATAAGGTAAATACATATCAAAATCTTTCATTTGATAACTACTAGGTGCATTCAAGTTCTAAGGCCTCCGATTTTTTTTCTAATTAACTACTCACCCGAAATCGATGAAACTGGCGCTACTTCTCGACGTAATCGCCCTGCAGACGTACACATTTTTCACAACGCTGACGCCATGATTCCATGGCAGCGGCGAAGGCTTCTCTGTTTTGACCACTGGAAAATCGCTGAGGCAATAGCAGCACGGCTGGTGAATGTGCGGCCACGGAGAGTGTCTTTCATTGTTGGAAAAAGCCAAAAGCCACTAGGAGCCAGGTCAGGTGAGTAGGGAGCATGAGGAATCACTTCAAAGTTGTTATCACGAAGAAACTGTTGCGTAACGTTAGCTCGATGTGCGGGTGCGTTGTCTCGGTGAAACAGCACACGCGCAGCCCTTCCCGGACGTTTTTGTTGCAGTGCAGGAAGGAATTTGTTCTTCAAAACATTTTCGTAGGATGCACCTGTTACCGTAGTGCCCTTTGGAACGCAATGGGTAAGGATTACGCCCTCGCTGTCCCAGAACATGGACACCATCATTTTTTCAGCACTGGCGGTTACCCGAAATTTTTTTTGTGGCATTGAATCTGTGTGCTTCCATTGAACTGACTGGCGCTTTGTTTCTGGATTGAAAAATGGCATCCACGTCTCATCCATTGTCACAACTGACGAAAAGAAAGTCCCATTCATGCTGTCGTTGCGCGTCAACATTGCTTGGCAACATGCCACACGGGCAGCCGTGAGGTCGTTCGTCAGCATTCGTGGCACCCACCTGGATGACACTTTTCGCATTTTCAGGTCGTCATGCAGGATTGTGTGCACAGAACCCACAGAAATGCCAACTCTGGAGGCGATCTGTTCAACAGTCATTCGGCGATCCCCCAAAACAATTCTCTCCACTTTCTCGATCATGTCGTCAGACCGGCTTGTGCGAGCCCGAGGTTGTTTCGGTTTGTTGTCACACGATGTTCTGCCTTCATTAAACTGTCGCACCCACGAACGCACTTTCGACACATCCATAACTCCATCACCACATGTCTCCTTCAACTGTCGATGAATTTCAATTGGCTTCACACCACGCAAATTCAGAAAACGAATGATTGCACGCTGTTGAAGTAAGGAAAACGTCGCAATTTTAAGTATTTAAAACAGTTCTCATTGTCGCCGCTGGCGGTAAAATTCTATCTGCCGTACGGTGCTGCCATCTCTGGACGTATTGACAATGAACGCGGCCTCATTTTAAAACAATGCGCATGTTTCTATCTCTTTCCAGTCCGGAGAAAAAAAATCGGAGGCCTTAGAACTTGAATGCACCTCGTACATGCCTATCAGTAGTTAGTGCCTTCAGTAGTTAGAATCTTTTATTTAGCCGGCGATATTGGCGCTCGCTGTATTGCAGTAGTTCGAGTAACGAAGATTTTTGTGAGATAAGTGATTCAAGAAAGGTATAGGTTATTATTAGTCGGGGCCATTCTTTTATAGGTATTATTTGTTGTATCGGCCGCCGCAAAGCAGCCGTCAACCCGGCGCGGCGCGCTACAACACGCGCGGCACACAGCGAATACCGTTGGCGCCGCACACGATGTCAACAACTGGCGCCAGTGAACGCGTCGTCGCGGGGTTAGCGGCAGCGTACACACCACTGTCGATACGGATTACCCTGGCGGCGCTGCCCTTGCCACCAGAGTGAGCAACCGTATAAGGGCGCCATCTACCAACACTCTGATTGGCCAGACCTGCGGATTTAAGTGAACACCCTGAGCCCGTTTAACCAGTTCGATCTTCACCGATGACTGTGTTACTACCCGGCTGCTGGATTCACGACGGCCGAACCGTACTGTGGCCTCCCTGGCTGGAAACTTGCGACGCGTCGGCATCGACTGGTTGGCAGTGGTTTGGACTTGTATTCTCTACTAGCGACTCTGATTTCTCCTTGGCGCTACAGCCAGCGAAATGCTGTGTAGTCGAACTTAAGTTTTGTTTTGAGCCGGCCGGTGTGGCCGTGCGGTTAAAGCGCTTCAGTCTGGAACCGCGTGACCGCTACGGTCGCAGGTTCGAATCCTGCCTCGGGCATGGATGTGTGTGATGTCCTTAGGTTAGTTAGGTTTAAGTAGTTCTAAGTTCTAGGGGATTGATGACCACAGCTGTTAAGTCCCATAGTGCTCAGAGCCATTTTGGTTTTGTTTTGAGTGACAGAAAGTCAAATAAATTTGGTCATCACGGAATATTTGTCGTGTCATAGTGCGGAAGTAACATTATTGAAAGTCAGATTGCGTTGCGCTAAAAATATTGTGTCAGTTTAGTGATGATCAGAATAAGTAAAGAGAGAACTGTCTAATACGTTCAGTTTTGCTCAGCTGTTTGAAAATCAAATAACGTAGAGGTTTACCAGCACAGTCATTCTCAATTTTCAAAGGGGACGTTTCAAGACGTCCAGTTGAACGTCGGGGCGTTTCACTCTCGAATGAGAGTGTCCGGACGCTCCAGCCCTGGAGGAGTCACGACTGTGTGAGAGCGGGCACCACACTGGAGGTCAGACAGGTTCACGCGACCCTGTTGCAGTGATGGCAGACGCCTCGCACAACGGCTCACCATGTTTTTGTCCACTGCCGGGTCTCCGTAGACATACTGCAAGTGACTATGAATATATGCGAGGCTCCGGTTTTCCACCAAAAGAAACTCGGTGACAGCCCTCTGCTTGGAACGCACCTCCGCTACCGACGCCATTTTGAAGGCTACGTTCAGCGACGCCACCCGCCGGAACTTCATGAATCTATAGGGGCTTAAGTGGGAATATTCCACGATGTCCCACAAGAAATTCCGCGTTTATTCAACAGATATTGGCCGAGAAAAAAGAGTGTCGCAGAACTTAATCGACGGCACCTCGTGCCAGAGTGGTGTGATGTGAATGCTTTCGCTACGGGAACAGCGTGGTTGTGCTGCCGCGCATTGCGTTCAGTGCATCCATATACGAGATGCTTATCTGTCATCAGTAAACCTCTACGCACCGATGCGAATCACTGATAATACCCAACTAATACTGCAGTAAAACTTAAACCCGAGACGAACCGAGCAATACTGAATGGATGCTTGAGGGCGAAAAGTAGGCATTACTATCACTAACAGCAAGTACTGTGAATGAATGGAACAATGATTAATAGAATGACATCTCAGTTGTAACAATGATTTATTCAATCCACGATAGGTTTCGGTATGTCAAAATCCCATCTTCAGGTGCATAAAAAATTGTCGCACATGGCCGGCCGAGGTGGCCGAGCGGTTCTAGGCGCTACAGTCTGGAGCCGTGCGACCACTACGGTCGCAGGTTCGAATCCTGCCTCTGGCATGGATGTGTGTGATGTCCTTAGGTTAGTTAGGTTTAAGTAGTTCTAAGTTCTGACCTCAGAAGTTAAGTCTCATAGTGGTCAGAGCCATTTGAACCATTTTGTCGTATATGGTCATGGATAAGAAACGGCCGGGCGTCTCAGTGCAGAGGCTGTAAGTCATTGCATCTTGGGGGGGGGGGGGGGGGGGGGAATGTCCACCGTCAAATAGCCACTCGCAGTGGACACCAGCAAGGACTGAGAGAAGGGCCACACAGCAAATCATTCTTATCTGTTGAAGATATCCTACAAACCAAATTTTGGGAATGGAACAAGTTTAATTCGAAACAAGACACAAAGGGGACACCTTCGATGTTTGTACTGTTGTGCAAGTGTCCTCCATGTAGTACAAAAAAGGGCTTATTGACTATGGGATCAGATTTGTGGTTGGATTCAGGATTTCCTTGCAGATAAAACTCATCACGTTGTTCTTAAAGTCTCGAAATCGACACAAATAACGACAATTTAGGAGATACCGTTGGGGTATGTTACAGGGCCGTTGGTATTTACTATACAGGGTGTTACAAAAAGGTAGGGCCAAACTTTCAGGAAACATTCCTCACACACAAAGAAAGAAAATATGTTATGTGGACACGTGTCCTGAAACGCTTACTTTCCATGTTAGAGCTCATTTTATTACTACTCTTCAAATCACATTAATCATGGAATGGAAACATACAGCAACACAACGTACCAGCGTGACTTCAAACACTTTGTTACAGGAAATGTTAAAAATGTCCTCCGTTAGGGAGGATACATGCATTAACCCTCCGTCGCATGGAATCCCTGATGCGCTGATGCAACCCTGGAGAATGGCGTATTGTATCACAGCCGTCCACAATACGAGCACGAAGAGTCTCCACATTTGGTACCGGGGTTGCGTAGACAAGAGCTTTCAAATGCCCCCATAAATGAAAGTCAAGAGAGTTGAGGTCAGGAGAGAGTGGAGACCATGGAATTGGTCCGCCTCTACCAATCCATCGGTCACCGAATCTGTTGTTGAGAAGCGTACGAACACTTGGACTGAAATGTGCAGGAGCTCCATCGTGCATGAACCACATGTTGTGTCGTACTTGTAAAGCCACATGTTTTAGCAGCACAGGTAGAGTATCCCGTATGAAATCATGATAACGTGCTCCATTGAGCGTAGGTGGAAGAACATGGGGTCCAATCAAGACATCACCAACAATGCCTGCCCAAACGTTCAAAGAAAATCTGTGTTGGTGACGTGATTGCACAATTGCATGCAGATTCTCGTCAGCCCACACATGTTGATTGTGAAAATTTACAATTTGATCACGTTGGAATGAAGCCTCATCCGTAAAGAGAACATTTGCACTGAAATGAGGATTGACACATTGTTGGATGAACCATTCGCAGAAGTGTACCCGTGGAGGCCAATCAGCTGCTGATAGTGCCTGCACACGCTGTTCATGGTACGGAAACAACTGCTTCTCCCGAAGCACTCTCCATACAGTGACGTGGTCAACGTTACCTTGTACAGCAGCAACTTCTCTGACGCTGACATTAGGGTTATCGTCAACTGCACGAAGAATTGCCTCGTCCATTGCAGGTGTCCTCGTCGTTCTAGGTCTTCCCCAGTCGCGAGTCATAGGCTGGAATGTTCGGTGCTCCCTAAGACGCCGATCAATTGCTTCGAACGTCTTCCTGTCGGGACACCTTCGTTCTGGAAATCTGTCTCGATACAAACGTACCGCGCCACGGCTATTGCCCTGTGCTAATCCATACATCAAATGGGCATCTGCCAACTCCGCATTTGTAAACGTTGCACTGACTGCAAAACCACGTTCGTGATGAACACTAATCTGTTGATGCTACGTACTGATGTGCTTGATGCTAGTACTGTAGAGCAATGAGTCGCATGTCAACACAAGCACCGAACTCAACATTACCTTCCTTCAATTGGGCCAACTGGCGGTGAATCGAGGAAGTACAGTTCATACTGACGAAACTAAAATGAGCTCTAACATGGAAATTAAGCGTTTCCGGGCACATGTCCGCATAACATCTTTTCTTTATTTGTGTGTGATGAATGATTTCTGATAGTTTGGCCGTACCTTTTTGTAACACCCTGTATACGGGGGACATTTTCCATCGTGTACAAACTCTATGGATTGATCGATGAGAGGATACGGAACAAAAAGAGTCTAATGAACTTATGAACGGAAATGCACGATTTCCCCGCTAGAGACCATTTATTCAATCATAATTTGTTACAAACACTGCAGACCAATATGCGCTGCGCCGTGCAGACACAGTTACAGTAGGCATGGCTTCCTCCCCGAGGGTGGTGCTGTTCCCCATACGTCATGCCCTAGCGACGTATCGTGCCATAGTAATTGGTAACGTTGTGTCCGACTCACTCCTGTTACTGACTCACCTTGTGGTGGATGTGATACAGCGTTGTACACAATGGTTCCGTATTCGAATCGAGAGCTTGCCGACAAGATGTCACTTACGGAAAGGCAAATGGCAACGGGCGGCGGGCAGCAACGCTGTATCAGGAGACCTATTGCCGCCGCCAACAACCACAGCATTCAATGTTTGTAACAGCGTTTTGCCGTTTGTCTGAGACAGGGTCGTTTCAGGAAGCAGGCAATTATGAAGGACGAATGCGAAATGTTCGGAAACCAGACTTGGAGGAAGATGTGATTAACACTGTGAAAGGCGACCGCCGTGTCAGCACCAGGCAGTTGGCCCGCCAATACTAGGTGAGACAGACGACCGTGTGGAGCATTCTGCATGACCCTTATCACTTACAGCGTGTGCTGGGCTTACTAGCGACACACTTTCCACATAGGGAGTAGCTTTGTCACTGGTTTCTTCGTCAGGCAACCACGATTCCGGGATCTGTGTCATCCATCCTATTCACAAATGAGGCCACCTATGGCCGAGAAGTATCCTCAGCTTTATAACAGTCATATGTGGAATAGTGTCAGAACCCTCATGATATGGTGCAGCCGGAATGTGTGAGCCGGGGTAAGTGGCGACCATATTTTGGTACCAGTCTTCCTCTCACGTCGCCAACAGGCCGGAACTATCGGCGTTTCTTGTGGGTGACTTTGCCTCCCCTGCTGGAAGAAGTGGCGTGATAATTCGAAGGGTTATGTGGCTGCCACATGATGGTGCCCCAGCCTACTTCACTGTTAACGTCCGGACGCATCTCAATCGTGTCTTCCCTCGTCTGTGGCTCGGACTGAGGGGTGCTGTTGCATGGCCTGCTAGTTTACTGGGTCTCAACCTGTCCGATTTCTGGTTATGGGACCATCTCAGAAGTATCGTGAATGCAGAGTCGATTCCGGATGTGGAAACATTGGAGCAGCTTATTCATGCTGCTTCTGACACTGTTCGGATGTAGCCTGGTCGGTGTGAACGTGAGAGACAGAAGATGCTACGGCGCATACACGCATGCCCTGAGGCACATCGAAACGATTTTCAACACATACTGTAACTATGGTTGCATGGTACAGCGCGTATTAGACCGCAGTGTCTGTAACAGTGTTTGGCTGAATAAATAGTCTCTAACATGGAAACCATGCACTTGTGGACGTAAGTTCATTAGTCCTTTTTTGTTCATATCCTCCCATCGATCAATCCCTAGAGTTTCTACACGGTGGAAAAAAATCACCATGTATACGGTATAAAGGATCTACGGATAACGTTGTAAGCTCCGTGAAAGATCATGGCGGTCGATGCTGTTGCGTATACGGAGGTTACAAAGCCAGCAGTAAAGTCTAGCGAAATGGAGGAAGACATCTGGAGGTTCGATGTAGTTAACTCTGACTGTAAGTAAATGTAAACCACTGTACTAACTAGTGGAGCAGGTCGATTACTATCGTATAACATTACTACAGTAATAACTGTAAAACACCTCCAGGAGTTGGACAAAAATAGGGGAATACCAAACACACAGAACATTAAAATGTCTAATACGGTGTAGGAAACGAGACTGCATTCAAAACAGTTTCCAGCCGTCTCGGAATGAATAAATACAGGTCCTCTACGGTTTTTAAGGGAATCTTATACTATTCTTCCCGCAAAATAGCGGCAAGAACAGGCAATGGTGTGTAAGTAGGCTGTTTAGGTTTTTATATTGGTAACGCCACGTAGCGCTTGGTATGAAAATCACTGGCTGTGCTGTGTGCAGTCTGTGGCTGGTTTGCATTGTTGTTCATTATTGTAGTGTTGGGCAGCTGGATGTTAACAGCGCGTAGCGTTGCGCAGTTGGAGGTGACCCGCCAGCAGTGGTGGATGTGGGGAGGGAGATGGCGGAGTTTTGAGAGCGGATGATCTTGACGTGTGTCCATCAGAGACAGTAAATTTGTAAGACTGGGTGTCATTAACTGATTTTATATATGTATTTATTATGACTTTTGAACACTGTTAAGGTAAATACATTGTTTGTTCTTTATCAAACTCTTTCATTTGCTAACTATGCCTATCAGTAGTTAGTGACTTCAGTAGTTAGAATCTTTTATTTAGCTGGCAGTATTGGCGCTCGCTGTATTGCAGTAGTTCGAGTAATGAAGATTTTTGTGAGGTAAGTGATTCATGAAAGGTATAGGTTATTGTTAGTCAGGGCCATTCTTTTGTAGGGATTATTGGAAGTCAGATTGCGTTGCGCTAAAAATATTGTGTGTCAGTTTAAGTACAGTCATTCATAAATTTTTCTAAGGGGACGTTTCAGATGATGGAGGAGGATAGCTATGACGCACACTTCTCTGCAAAGCAGACCACAGTCGCTCAATAATATTGTGATCTGGGATGTGACGATGCGTCATCGTGTTCGCAAATCTCACACTGGACGATGCGAGCTTTGTGAAGACGGATCCTGTGACCTTGGAACACAGCATCACTATTGGGTAACAATCACTGTACTATGGAACGCTCCTGACCAGTCAAAGTCGTCACATAATATTTGGCAGTATTGCAACCTTCTGGAGTGGTGCCCATGGAATACCACGATATGGCTGCCCCAATTGTCACCGAACCCCTGCCATGTTTCACTCCTGGAACGTAAACTCGGAGAGAAACTGGAACCGTGCATGTCAAGACTCACAGACCAAATCACTTTCTTCCATTGTTCCATAGTCCAAGGTTTGATGGCTTCGGCACCACATTTTCCAGTTACTTGTTTTTGCATCACTGATGAGTGGTTGCGGAATTGCTGCTCGCCATGCAATTCCTCCAATTTTTCCTCACAATCTTCTTCAATGACCATCTGTCACAATCACATCACAAGCCAATTTGAGGTAGTTTCCCGATTTGATAGACCACATGTCATATATCAAATTATTCGTCTCAACTTTGCCTACACTACTGTAGTACACTGTAAACAATGACAATGTACTGAATAATAAAGAAAATAAATAACAATGTCCATTAAATATCTCCGAAACCATTCACAATAGTGAATAAGTGCACATGAAGTTTTTTTGCTTCAAATGATCATTCCTGTCATATCTCGGAAAATTGTCCATTCCTCCTGGGACAACTTTTATATTATGTTTAATTTTTTATTTATTCATTTAACCTGAGCAGGTTAATGCCTTCAGGAGCCCTCTTACATGAGACCAGAGTTTTATGTGCAGTCAAAAACTTATTAAAATCACAGTTACTAAAAAATTATAATATTTTTAGTATATCTCTTTTTCTCTCTGCATGTATTAGGAATTTTCCTGTTACACTCTCTCTGTTGAAATTGTTGATTTTCCTCAGTCTTCCTAAATATCTTTTGGCCACTGGGTAATAATTATCAATTTTGATAATCTGTCATCTTCCATTCTTGTGGCATAATCCTAACAGTTGTTTTTGTTTTCTTTAATCTGCTCATTCAAGTTTTTCAATCTCAGTTCTTTTTTGATGTCTGCATTCCTTCTCCTCTCAGATGGAATGTACCCACCTAGTCTTCTTAGCAATAGGATCTCTAGTGTTTATATTCTGATGGGAACAAGTGTTTCCGCTGTGTTGCCCAGGCAAGAGCTTTAAGGTCTAGGGAACAGTAGTGGGTCAACAATAAGCTTCATCATTTGAATTGCAAAACCATGCTGTACAGGAAATGCTGATCTGAAGGACTTTTCGACAGTGTTGTCAGCTCAAGGAAGAATTTTTCGTGACTACCTTCATTTATCTCCACGAAATAATCATTAAGTCCATGTTTTGTTTATGATTCAATGAAGATTATCACTAATGTGAAGTACTGGTTTAGTTCCTTGGTTGGGACAATGGGGTCAGTTGCAGCTTCTACTTTGCCTACTTTTCCCTAGATCACACGAGCTTTTCCATACAGCATCTGGTCTTGGTATCACAATTTCATCTCTCACCACGCACTTTCGTCCGCCTTTTGACGTAGCAGATGATGTTTTTCCGCTTTCCCTGTTTGCGGTGTTTTCGATACGATGCCTCTTAAAACAAGAAACACTTCGAGTACCTTGGTTACGGAAGCACTCACCATACGACCACGAACAGTTTGCGCACATTCGAATTCATTTAGCTGCGACATAATGCGCTCACTACTACACAAAACACTTCTCTGACTAAGACGGACAATTGCGACACTTCCAGTGTGTTCAGGACATTGTACGGGTGCCGTTCGTGATCAGCTACACCAGTGCAACCTGCAGGCTTGGCTGGCAACTGCATTCTACATCTACATCTACATCTACACCCATACTCCGCAAGCCACCTGACGGCGCTTGGCGGAGGGTACCTTGAGTACCTCTATCGGTTCTCCCTTCTATTCCAGTCTCGTATTGTTCGTAGTAAGAAAGATTGTCGGTACGCCTCTGTGTGGGCTCTAATCTCTCTGATTTTATCCTCATGGTCTCTTCGCGAGATATACGTAGGAGGGAGCAATATATTGCTTGACTCCTCGGTGATGGTATGTTCTTGAAAAACCAACAAAAGCCCATACCGAGCTACTGAGCGTCTCTCTTGCAGAGTCTTCCACTGGAGTTCATCTATCAACTCCGTAACGCTTTCGCTGTTACTAAATGATCTTGTAACTAAGCGCGCTGCTCTCCGTTGGATCTTATCTCTTCTATCAACCCTATCTGGTACGGATACCACACTTCTGAACAGTATTCAAGCAGTGGGCGAACAAGTGTACTGTAACCTACTCCCTTTGTTTTCGGACTGCATTTCCTTGGGATTCTTCCAATGAATCTCAGTCTGGCATCTGCTTTACCGACGATTAATTTTATACGGTCATTTTATTGTAAATCACTTCTGATGCCTACTCTCAGATAATTTATGGAATTAACTGCTTCCAGTTGCTGACCTGCTATATTGTAGCTAAATGATAAAGGATCTTTCTTTCTATGTATTCGCAGCACACTACACTTGTCTACAAGGAGATTCAGTTGCCATTCCCTGCACTATGCGTCAATTCGCTGCAGATCCTCCTGCATTTCAGTACAACTTTCCATTGTTACAACCTCTCGATATACCACAGCATCATCCGCAAAAAGCCTCAGTGAACTTCCGATGTCATCCACAAGGCCATTTATGTATATTGTGAATAGCAACGGTCCTACGAGACTCCCCTGCTGCACACCTGAAATCACTCTTACTTCGGAAGACTCCTCTCCATTGAGAATGACATGCCGCGTTCTGTTATCTAGGAACTCTTCAATCCAATCACAGAGTTAGTGATCCACAAACTGTGTGACAAACTTGCATGAATATTGTATATAGCAAAGGACTCTGATTTATACTGCATGTCGCCCATCGCTTGCGACAACACGATGTAAATACAAGTTAAGTATTGTCAATCTTCTTATTTGTAATAAAAAAGCTATTAATGTTACTTGCTTGAGTTGTTAGAATATACGCGACGAGTGGGCAGGACCCCACACTCAATGGACTTCAGTGTCGTACCCCACAACACAGGCTTTGCGTATGACGATTTACTGTTGAAATTGCGAGGTCATTCGTGCCAACAGGAAATGGGCAACATATTAATTCCTCCTATGTAAGCTCTGCGACATGACCACAGCGATAAAATCATAGAAGTTAGAACTGACACGGATGTTTAAAGACATGCCACTCGGGAAAGGAACAGGGGAAGGGAGAGATTATAGTGAATCCATAAATAGACTCCTCCGGATTCCGTAAGGCTGCCGGCGGAGAGCACATATAGATGTCGTGCGAGATGTAGCTTTCCTTAGTATCTCAGTAAGTTCCACAAATATTTATAGAACTCGACTGTAACGGCTGGTTTCAAACAAACGAACTACTCAGACAAAGTGTGAAGATATTTTTTATAGGTGTTGATGGGCTCGTGGAAGTGGACGAGGCCAGCCAGGTTTCGACAAGGAGCATGCCACGTGTGTTCGGCACCACTGAAGGCTGGCGACCTATCTGGAAACTTTATTCGCCTGATGTATTGCTCTGGTGTCGATCGAGGGCACATTTTTTGTGCCTGTTTGCATTTTATCGTCTTTGATTGTCATGTTGGTAGATTGCTACAAGAGCGAAGAGAGAGTTTAATTCCCCAAGACGTCAACCCTATATCGCTCACCAGTCAATGTCCCACGCGGGCTCACATATACCACGGCGCGTCCTTGGAGACATGTGCTGCTTCCAGCAGCAGCCACTTTGGGTGATGTCGAGAGAATGGTGCCTTGAAAAAAATGTGGCTCTTCACAAGTCAGTTTTTCAATAGGCGTTTCGACGATTAACCATCACCATCAGGTGGATGGCGTCTTCTACGTGTTATTGTAATTGGAAAGCACTGTTGATTTTTTGTGGCTGCTTGTGAGGTGGTCAAGAGATAAGCTGTAATTTGCAAGAGCAAGTCAAGTAATTATGCCGCATTCTGCGGCTGAAAATCGCAGTTGCTTCCCACTTTACATGAATTACACAATGCTGTTGCTATTCTTTTTTCTTTTTTTTTTTTGGGTCGCCAATTTTCTGACTGCTTTGATGCGGTCTGCCACGAATTCCTCCCCTGCGCCAACCTCTTCACTCAGAGTAGCACTTGAAACCTACGTCATCAACTATTTGCTCATTTCATCCCCATCGACGCGCAAGTCGCCGAAGTGGTGTCACATCGAAAGACTTGCACCAGGCGAGCGGTCTACCCGACGGAAGGCCCTCGTCACACGCCATTCATTCATTCAATTATTTGCTTGACGTATTCCAATCTCTGTCTTCCTCTACAGTTTTTGCCCTCTACAGCTCCCTCTAGTACCATGGAAGTCATTCCCTCATGTCTTAGCAGATGTCCTATCATCCTGTCCCTTCTCCTTATCAGTGTTTTCCACATATTCCTTTCCTCTCCGATTCTGCGTAGAACCTCCTCATTCCTTACCTTATCAGTCCACCTAATTTTCAACATTCGTCTATAGCACCACATCTCAAATGCTTCGATTCTCGTCTGTTCCGGTTTTCCCACAGTCCATGTTTCACCAATGCTGTACTCCAGACGTACATCCTCAGAAATTTCTTCCTCAAATTAAGGTCGGTATTTGATCTTAGTAGCCTTCTCTTGGCCAGGAATGCCTTTTTTGCCATTGCTAGTCTGCTTTTGATGTCCTCTTTGCTCCGTCCGTCATTGGTTATTTTACTGCCTAGGTAGCAGAATTCCTTAACTTCATTGACTTAGTGGCCATCAATCCTGATGTTAAGTTTCTCGCTGTTCTCATTTCTGCTACATCTCATTACTATCGTCTTTCTTCGATTTGGCTCTTGTACGTATTGTATATTACCAGTCTCTCCCTACAGCTTACCCCTATTTTCTCAGAATTTCGAACAGCTTGCACTATTTTACATTGTCGAACGCTTTTTCCATGTCGACGAATCCTATGAACGTGTCTTGACTTTTCTTTAATCTTGCTTCCGTTATCAACCGCAACGTTAGAACTGCCTCTCTGGTGCCTTTTCCTTTTCTAAAGCCAAACTGATCGTCGTCTCACACATCCTCAATCTACTCTTCCGTTCTTCTGTATATTATTCTTGGCAGTAACTTGGATGCATGAGCTGTTAAGATGAATGAACGATAATTCTCGCCTTGTCAGCTCTTCTCGTCTTCGGAACTGTGTGGATGCTATTTTTCCGAAAGTCAGACGGTATTTTGCCAGAGTAATACATTCTACACACCAAGGTGAATAGTCTTTTTGTTGCCACTTCCCCAACGATTTTAGAAGTTCTGCTGGAATGCTATGAATCCCGTCTTCTTTATTTAATCTTAAGTGTTTGAAAGCTCTTTCTTCGATCCGTAAGCTGGTGATTGAAATTTCGTGAAACGATCTTGCCGCAAAGAAATATGCAGTATGTAGTAACGCCTTTCACTTAATGATTGCCACCCCAACTCTCGTATCGTATCCGCGATAATACAAAACGAATTGACTTTCTTTCAACTTTTTCGGTGTCCTTTGACAATCCTGTAAGGTAAGGATCCCACATCGCGCAGCTGTACTCCATAAGGGGACGGACAAGCATAGTGCAGGCTGTCTCTTTAGTAGAATTGTTGCCTCTCCCCTTACTCTTCTGCCACTAAACATGATCTTTGGTTCATCTTCCCCAAACATTTTCTATGTGATGGTTCCAGTTTAGATTGTTCTAATTGTAATGCCAAGGAATTTAGTTGAACTGACAACGTTTAAATTCGTGTGATTTATCATGTTAACATTTTTGTGAATGACCTCACAGTTTTTATTATTCAGAGTCGAGTGCCACTTTTCACACCATACAGATACCGTGCCTAATTCATTTTTCAATTCTTTTTGATCTTCTGGTAACTTTACTACACGGTAAATGATAGCGTTATGTGTAAACAATCTAACAAGGCTGCTCAGATTTTCTCCTGAATCGTTTCTACAGACTAGGAACAGCAAAGGGCCTATAACACTTCCTTGGGTAACGCCAGATATCACTTCGATTTTACTCGATGACTTTCCGTCTGTTACTACAAAGTTCTTACTTTGAAATCACGAATCCAGCCGTACAACTGAAACAATACTCTGTAGGCACGCAGTTTGGTTACAGCTCTTGTTGGGAACGGTGTCGAAAGCCTTCTGGTACCCTAGGAACATTAATCTTAGATATGTGATTGTTCAGGTTGGTCTGCTTTTATGTGTTTTGCAGCTTGACAGCATCTCACGTTTTACGTTGTTTGTGAGCCATTCTCCAGTTTCTTTGTGGGCTGTAATTATATACACTGTTTATCACGTATTGTTCACGTAACCCTCACGAGCTACAGAAATTTTCGTACACAAATACGAAATCTCATCAAGAGATTCTGTGTTACTTTCGGAGCGTCCTTCGATAAGGAAATTTTTTCTTCCCCTCCGTCGAGTGCCACAGCAATAACATATGTTAATGAACACAGTTCTGGAGATGAGTCAAGAGATTTGTATTTAAGGATGTACAGGCTTATCTGTCTAGGGGTAAGATAGATACCACCTGCAGGAAAATTAAAGAAACCTTTGGAGAAAAGAGAACCACATGCATGAATATCAAGACCACAGATGGAAACCCAGTTCTAAGCAAAGAAGGGAAAGCAGAAAGGTGGAAGGAGTATATAGAGGGTCTATACAAGGGCGATGTACTTGGGGACAATATTACGGAAATGGAACAGGATGTAGATGAAGATGAAATGGGAGATATGATACTGCATGAAGAGTTTGACAGAGCACTGAAAGAACTGAGTCGAAACAAGGCCGCAGGAGTAGACAACATTCCATTAGAATTACTGACAACCTTGGGAGAGCCAGTCCTGACAAAACTCTACCATCTGGTGAGCAAGATGTATGAGACAGGCGAAATACCCTCAGACTTCAAATAGAATATAATAATTCCAATCCCAAAAAAGCAGGTGTTCACAGATGTGAAAATTACCGAACTATCAGTTTAATAAGTCACAGCTGCAAAATACTAACGCGAATTCTTTACAGACGAATGGTAAAACTGGTAGAAGCCGATCTCGGGGAAGCTCAGTTTGGATTCCGTAGAAATATTGGAACACGTGAGGCAATACTGACCCTACGACTTATCTTAGAAGCTTGATTAATAAAAGGCAGACCTACGTTTACAGCATTTGTAGACTTAGAGAAAGATTTTGACAATGTTGACTGGAATACTCTCTTTCAAATTATGAAGGTGGCAGAGGAGCGAAAGGCTATTTACAATTTGTACAGTAACCAGATGGCGGTTATAAGAGTCGAGGGGCATGAAAGGGAAGCAGTGGTTGGGAAGGGAGTGAGACAGGGTTGTAGCCACTCCCCAATGTTATTCAATTTGTATATTGAGCAAGCAGTAAAGGAAACAAAAGAAAAATTCGGAGTAGGTATTAAAATCCAGGGAGAAGAAATAAAAATTTTGAGGTTCGCCGATGACATTGTAATTCTGTCAGAGACAGCAAAGGACTTGGAAGAGCAGTTGAAGGGAATGGATAGTGTCTTGAAAGGAGTTTTTATGATGAACATCAACAAAAGAAAAACGAGGATAATGGAATGTAGTCTAAATAAGTCGGGTGCTGCTGAGGGAATTAGATTAGGAAATGAGACACTTAAAGTAGTAAAGGAGTTTTGCTATTTGGGGAGCAAAATCACTGATGATTGTCGAAGTAGAGAGAATATAAAATGTAGACTGGCAATGGCAACGAAAGCGTTTCTGAAGAAGAGAAATTTGTTAACATCGGGTATAGATGTGTCAGGAAGTCGTTTCTGAAAGTATATGTATGGAGTGTAGCCATGTATGGAAGTGAAACATGGACGATAAATAGTTTGGACAAGAAGAGAATAGAAGCTTTCGAAATGTGGTGCTACAGAAGAATGCTGAAGATTAAATGGGTAGATGACATAACTACTGAGGAGGTATTGAATAGAATTGGGGTGAAGAGGAGTCTGTGGCACAACTTGACTAGAAAAAGGGACCGGTTGGTAGGACATGTTCTAAGCCTTCAAGGGATCACCAATTTAGTATTTGAGGGCAGCGTGGAGGGTAAAAATCGTAGAGGGAGACCAAGAGATGAATACACTAAGCAGATTCAGAAGGATGTAGGTTGCAGTAGGTACTGGGAGATGAAGAAGCTTGCTCAGGATAGAGTAGCATGGAGAGCTGCATCAAACCAGTCTCAGGACTGAAGACGTCAACAACAAGAAAATATTTTGTTCAGTATTCAGTAAACACTAGAAACCGACCTAGTTGCCAATATCGAAGCAGCACTTAGGGTTAACGTCTGTTCAAGCAACGAAATAATGTGTGAATCGGAGAAATAGTCTGTCGTACTTCAAAAACATTTTATGCTTTTACTGAATTCGGGTGTCAATCGGAAGCGCGAAACAGCTAACGGAGCTAATAGACAATTCGCACTCATTGTCTGCGGCTTACACGCTTAGGAATGGAGAAAGTTGTTAGCCGTGTGGTCGCAAAGTGCATCTCGACGAGTGGCTAATTGGCCAGTGAACTGACGGAAGCGAGTGGTGGCAGAAACTCGCAAGTCAAGGACGTTAAACTGATAGCTTTTACCCAAGAGCTCGGGAATAAATCAGAGACCTCGACGAAGAAATGTCTGAAGATGCTCAGCACAGTAAAAAGAACAAAACAGTTACTGTCTCTCGATAACCACATAGAATACTGTTTCATAAGAGGGCCAAAGAGGTACGGACGCTTAGTTCGATTGATGTGAGAATTAGATCACTTAGTTTCAGTTTCGCTTAGAGACTGAAATTCTGTAGGTACAGATACTAAAAAGCAATTTTTCCTGATGGTGCTGTAATTTCAGCAAAACGTGTCTGGGCGAAAAGAAGAAAAAATTGTGTTTACGCAAGGCGGAACCTATACAAGAGCAGATACAACTTCCAAAAGTAATTCTGTGATACGTACATTACATTTTTCAACTGTTTGCTGAAACTATAATGCACCTCAAGCAGGCCGGCCGAGGTGGCCGAGCGGTTCTAGGCGCTTCAGTCTGGAACCGCGCGACCGCTACGGTCGCAGTTTCGAATCCTGCCTCGGGCATGTATGTGTGTGATGTCCTTAGGTTAGTTAGGTTTAAGTAGTTCTAAGTTCTAGGGGACTGATGACCTCAGATGTTTAAGTCCCATAGTGCTCAGAGCCATTTGAACCATTTTCAACAACCTCAAGCAAACGAAGTAACGAAATCAGAAAAGAAAGATGTATCAGATATAGCCATAGATCAGTTCTCAATACAGTCCACTGGCTTGTGAGCTACGAGCAGAGCTGCTTCCGTCAGATACAACACCTTATCGCCCGGGAAATGTTTGTCCGATGGATCCCGACGGTAAACTGTAAATATCACGCACCTGTTAATTTTCAGACAACAAATCGTCCTTTACGTTCATAAACGCTCGGCAGAGCTCAATAGATCTTATAGGACCGACGTTAATCGACAAGTCTGGAAGCGGCAGCCATTGCGGGGGGGGGGGGGGGGGAGAATCTATTTTAGCCATTAATATTCCAGTACCGTGTGGGGCCGTAGTATGCTTTAATGATGTCTATAAGCAGGTCGAGCGATTCGCAAATGGAAAGCCAATAAGGAAGCCCATCGCAGCAAAACAAACCTGATTGATATTCCGAGGCCCTTAGTCGAAACTTTGCCTCGTCTAAATTAATGTGGCTCGTTTGAACAGCTATATTCGTCCATCCACGCTGTCTCGCTTAATGAATCCTAATAAATAAACTCCGTATATTTTGTTAACGACTTGGTATAGTCAGGTACAGGAGTTCGTCGCCGCTTTGATTCCCGATATCTCCAGCCGGCGTTAAGTTGACCAGTAGCAACACGTATTCCACTTAAGCAGACTAGAGAAAAATGAAAATCAGTGTTGGTGGAGCGAGAAAAAAAAAGGAACATGCCCAGTCACGACAAGAAGAACCACGGAGAGGATGCTGCTGGGGCGGTAAGTGTTGCATCCCAGCAGCGAGCTTCCAGAAACTAGTTTCCATACAAGGTGCGGAGTTCGGACGGCTATGTTGACGAGTTCTGCAACTGGCAGACATTGCAAGGTGTCGGTAAACAAGAGGAAAACTCGGCTCAGGGCATCTAATTTCTAGCCGAAACAACTACGCGCGAATTTTTCTTAAATGAAAATGCTCGCCATACTATCAAGTTTATCGGTGTCTAATGTACTCAAGTTTTTAGTCACCGATCTGCTGATCTGCGAAGAATACTCCGTTCTGATTGGTCAGTTTCTTTTAAGGCCAATAGAAAATATGCAAATTTATATGTGTGTTGAGGGAATTAGATTAGGAAATGAGACACTTAAAGTAGTAAAGGAGTTTTGCTATTTGGGGAGCAAAATAACTGATGATGGTCGAAGTAGAGAGGATATAAAATGTAGACTGGCAATGGCAGGGAAAGCGTTTCTGAAGAAGAGAAATTTGTTAACATCGAGTATAGATGTGTCAGGAAGTCGTTTCGGAAAGTATTTGTATGGAGTGTAGCCATGTATGGAAGTGAAACATGAACGATAAATAGTTTGGACAAGAAGAGAATAGAAGCTTTCGAAATGTGGTGCTAAGAAGAATGCTAAAGATTAGATGGGTAGATCACATAACTAATGAGGAAGTATTGAATAGGATTGGGGAGAAGAGAAGTTTGTGGCAAAACTTGACCAGAAGAAGGGATCGGTTGGTAGGACATGTTCTGAGGCATCAAGGGATCACAAATTTAGCAATGGAGGGCAGTGTGGAGGATAAAAATCGTAGAGGGAGACCAAGAGATGAATACAATTAGCAGATTCAGAAGGATGTAGGTTGCAGTAAGTACTGGGAGATGAAGAAGCTTGCACAGGATAGAGTAGTATGGAGAGCTGCATCAAACCAGTCTCAGGACTGAAGACCACAACGACAGGCAGTAAAATAACCAATGACGGACGGAGCAAGGACGACATGAAAAGCAGACTAGTAATGGCAAACACGGCATTCGTGGCCAAGAAGTCTATTAGTATCAAACATAGGCCTTAACTTGAGGAATAAAATTTTTGAGAATGTAAGTCTGGAGTACAGCATTGTATGGAAGTGAAACGTGGATTGTGGGAAAACCGCAACAGAGGAGAATCGCTGCATTTGAGGTGTGGTGCTGCAGACTAATGCCGAAAATTAGGTGGACTGATGAGGTAAGGAAGGAGAGGGATCTTAGCAGAATCGGAGAGGAAAGGAATACGTGGAAAACATTGATAAGGAGAAGGGACAGTGAACCGTGGATTTACTTTCAAAATCTTTTCTTAAAGAGTTAACTTTATTTACTAGCGATCCATCAAGAACGTTAACATATTTACTCACACAAAGTGAGCGTGGAAGTAGTTGCCAGTGGGTAACTGATGAAAACAAATTTCTTTCAACAAATAGAAATTATATTCCTAAAAACCCTTTCTTTTTTTAAAAACAAGATTTAAAAATTATAGTAAGAAAGCACCCTCTAAATATCGAGTTACAATTTATTCAGAGGCAGAAATAACAATTTTTTTTGACAGTGTGAGCTTTCGGGCTGAGAAGCTTGCCGTTCCCTTTTAAGATGGCCGTAGTCACGACCGCTCAAAACAACCTCTGAAAGACTATACTGGTGCAAATCTGCAACACACCAGATTACTTTAAACTAAAAATTTTAACAACTCACACAAACACATAAACTATGCACCCCGTCGGAGGGATGGAAATGGTACAAAACACTCACATTAAAAAAATTACTTGCCGCCGAAAGTGCAACTTGTTTTTAAAAGAAAACTCTTACGGTGGAAGGGTGACAACATTATACACTAAAATGACCATTTAAATAAAAACCCATGATATGCAGCCTTACATAAAATGTACAAACATGCTCTACATTACACATACACCGCCTGTCAAGATGATAGGCAAGATAAAAACATATTTCAGGAATTCGGCCTTTACACCTTAAGCAATAAATTCATTAACAGCGAATCCGACAAACATGGGAGAGGCAGCTATTAACGTACGGCAGACCGACAGACAGACGGACACTAACTGCCTAACAAATGTGGACTAGAGACAAACGAGCAAGCTGGGGACGAGAGACTGACCAAGAAAACTAGTAGAATTTAACAAGTAAATGAAACAACATTTCAGCAATCACGTAACTTCTAATAAACTGCATTGTCTGGTGAAGACCTGGCGCAGCTTCCCCAAAACGCTCTCCCGAGCCGTCCGCTGCCAGCCGCTTCAACGGACGCAGGAAGGCGCGCCGATCTCCCGTCTCACGGCGTCGCAGATCGCACCGGCCAGACCGAAGTCGTGGGTGGACTCCTGTTGCTCTCGTGTCGGCCGCGAAGCCACTACCCCTCGCTATACGACGCGGCCCACTGGACTGACGTGGCGGCCTCACATGCGCCGACGCTCAAGACGGACAAGTCATCTTGTGTCCCTGTGCGCGACCGACCAACCGATCGATCCAACCGCCAATGACCATTGCCTGAACAAACTCGAGCAGACTGGCGGCCTAACACATACTAGCACTCCGGACACTGACTGCCCCACACTGACCCGGTTGACCAGCTGACCAGACTCCCCTTCTAGCGAGTTTTTTTTTTACTTTATTGTTATTTTGACACCTGAACAATCAGGTAGGCTGGCAGCAGCACAATACGCCGCTCTTCAGCCGAAGAGAGTACAATGAGATAAACAGAGAAGAGACATCACTTAGAAAAACGGCGGGAAAGAACAGTAGACACATGAACATAAAAGCACAAGAAGCTGCTCACACTCGATGACAATCCACACTACGAACTGTTGACACGACGCACAAACACTGAAGAATATGATGGCACTGGTGAACAATGGAGTGTGACAGTGAACACTGAACACTAAACATGACGGCACACACGATACACTGATGGCGGTGATCTCCGGCGCACGAATGTCCACTGAGCGTGTGCGAGTCCGGGGACCTGCCAAGAGGGGAACAGGGGTGAGGTGGGGGAGAGGGGAGAAAAAAAAAGGATGCCAATGGCTTAGGAGACGGGGGCAGAAGGAGAGGGACAGGGGAGGGGAGGCCCGGCGGAGGAGGGGGGAGAAAAGGAGGAGGGAGGGAAAAGGGAGAGAAGAGAGGGAGGGTGCCCAGAGGAGTAAGTACAGGAGGAGGGTGGGAGGATCAAAGTTGGTAGGAGGGGTAGATGGAGGGGAGGTGGGCATCATCAGGGAGAGGGAGCTGGCGGAAGCCACCTTGGGAGAGGGTAAGAAGGGTGGAGAGATGGAGACCGGGTGGGACGAGCGAATACAGGCGCGGCAGCGGGCGGGGGTGGGAGAGGATCGGGGAGACAAGCGGGTGAGGAGGATCGAGTTTGCGGGAGGGGTACAGTATCCGTATCCTTTCAAGGAAAAGAGGAGGTGAGGGAAGGGGATGAGATCATACAGGATCCACGTGGGGGAGGTGAGACGGATGCGATAGGCGAGGCGGAGAGCATGACGTTCAATGATTTGGAGGGATTTATAAAAGGTAGGGGGGGCGGAGATCCAAGCCGGATGGGCATAACAAAGGATAGGGCGGATGAGGGATTTATAGGTGTGGAGGATGGTGGAGGGGTCCAGACCCCACGTATGGCCGGAGAGGAGCTTGAGGAGACTGAGTCGGGAGCGGGCCTTGGCTTGGATTGTCTGGAGGTGGGGAGTCCAGGAGAGGCGACGGTCGAGGGTGACGCCAAGGTACTTAAGGGTGGGAGTGAGGGCGATAGGACGGCCATAGATGGTGAGATAGAAATCAAGGAGGCGGAAGGAAGGGGTGGTTTTACCTACAATGATCGCCTGGGTTTTGGAGGGATTGACCTTGAGCAACCACTGGTTGCACCAAGCAGTGAACCGGTCAAGATGGGATTGGAGAAGGTGTTGGGAGCGCTGCAGGGTGGGGGCAAGGGCAAGGAACGCAGTGTCATCGGCAAACTGGAGGAGGTGGACGGGGGGTGACGGCGGCGGCATGTCCGCCGTGTACAAAAGGTACAGAAGGGGGGAGAGGACGGAGCCTTGGGGCACACCGGCAGAGGGGAAAAAGGTGTAGGAATCGGTGTTATGGATGGTGACATAGGAAGGACGGCGGGAGAGAAAGGAGCCGATCAGACGGACGTAGTTAATGGGAAGGGCGAAGGTTTGGAGCTTGAAGAGGAGACCGGAATGCCATACGCGGTCATAGGCACGTTCGAGGTCCAGGGAGAGGAAGATTGCGGAGCGACGGGAATTAAGCTGTTCGGAAAGGAGATGAGTGAGGTGAAGGAGAAGATCGTCGGAAGAGAAGGACGGCCGAAAGCCACACTGGGTAACGGGAAGGAGGCGGTGCTGGCAGAGATGCTGGTGGATGCGTCGGGTCCTTCTAGCGAGCTCATAGCGCCCCTTAAATGCACGTGAACAGGCTACCTTTCCCCTTTCCCACCAGAGGGAGACACCATAGCTGCAATTGCCAAAGCGGTGCCGCCGCTAGAAACGAAGGGCGACTGCTTTACACTACACGCTGCGGCACGCTCTTCAAAACAGCAAATTTTACCACGTCTCAGACAGGATAATAGGACATCTGTTAAGACATGAGGGAATGACTTCCATGGTACCAGAAGGAGCTGTAGACGGCAAAAACGGTGGAGGAAGACAGAGACTGGAATACGTACAGCAAATAACTGACGACGTAGGTTGCAAGTGCTACTCTGAGGTGAGTTTGGCACACGAGAGGAATTCGTGGTGGACCGCATGAAACCAATCAGAAGACCACGACGCCCCCCCCCCCCCCAAAAAAAAGTCTATAACCAAAATGGCCGATGTCTGGTAATTCAAAAGATACCGTACTGAAGATTTATGCCGTGTACAGTGAAAGCGGGTAAACATCATCCGCCAAGTCACAATGCGGTCGAGAGAGTGTGTTGAATGATCCTGACAGACAATCATTGAAGATGACTGTGACGAAAAACAAGAGAACGATAGATACAAAAGTCGCTGCTGAACTGAATCTTGCACTCTCTAGTCCTGTCAGCACCAAACCAACGCGATGGCAGCTCCTTACGCTGAGAAGTGCAGGGCGAGCCTGTATTCCAAAATCACACATTAGTGAAGCATAAACCCGTAACAGAAAAACGTGGTGCCGAAGCCATACACCTTAACTGTAGCAATGGAAGAATGTAATTTGGTTGGACGAGTTTCGTTTCACACTGTTTTCAATGTCTGACCGTGGTTACGTCCGAAGAGTGAACATCGACGGGGACTCTGTGATGATTTTGGCGACAGTAGCGTGGTATTCCATGTGGTCCGTGTGTACTCTGCAACGCCGCATTACCGTTGGAGGCCCGCCCCGATAGGTGAATGGTCAGCGTGAGGACTGCCGTCCTAAGGGGCCCGGGTTCGATTCCCGACTGGGTCGGGGATTTTCTCCGCTCAGTGACTGGGTGTTGTCTTCATCATCATTTCATTCCCATCCGGCGCGCCTGTCGCCCAATGTGGTGTCGATTGTAATAAGACCTGCACCAAGGCGGCCGGACCTTACCCCTAAGCGGCCTCCCGGCCAATGACTCCAAATGCTCATTTCCATTTTCATTACCGTTGGATCATCACATCCATCCCATGGTACAAAGTTTGTTCCCCAATGATGATGCTGTGTTCCAAGACGACGGACTCCCTGATCTTACAGGTCGCATCATCCAGGGCTGGTTTTGTGAGCACGAGGATGAACTGTCGCATCACCCCACGCACCACCGCAGTCACCAGATCTTTATATTATTGGTCCACATTGCGGAGAAGCCTGCGTGAACACTGTCCACCTCCATCATTGTCACTTGAGCTTCCCACTATTTTGCAGGAAGAATAGTATAGGATTTCATAGAAAACCACATAGGACCTGTATTTATCTATTTATCCATTCGGAGATGACTGGAAGCCGTTCCGAATGACAACGTGTTTCCTACACCGTACCATGTATCGTAATGTGTCGTGTTTTTGGTGGTTCCATATTCTTGTGCAGCCCTACATCACCTTATGTAGGTCTGCGGGCTTTCGTGGCAGTTGCCACTGAATCTAAACTCTTCCAGGTTGTTAGGTCGCGTCATGATCATCTTCAAATTTCGCCTTAACAGGTTGTTTCAGTTTCTCATCAGCCATTTTATCTTTTCCAAAATTTCTGGTGTTTATTTTACAACTATCACAGAGATATTCAATACATAAACTCCTTGCAAAACCACTGCATCTGAAGGCTTGTCTTTGGTGAGCCAATCACGTGATTTGGCGGTGGAATTGCCCGTGTTCTTGTTGTTCGAAAGGAAGCCAGCCATTACAGTAACATTGGTTACGCTAGAGAGTCGGATTCGGTACACTGGAGTGTTAAGACGTGCTCGGTTTTGGAGCTATATCGTACTGGAGCATACTTAGGACGTGATTCACAAGAAAACGCAAACACAGGCTTGTAGTTCACAAAGATTTATTATACATATCCCCAAAAACAGTTGTACAAAATCTTCTAGAAATCGGCTTTCCAATAGCCACCAGTAACAAATGTAATTAAAAACCTTATACAGTCTTTGTAGCAGGCCGGTGTGACCGAGCGGCTCTAGGTGCTTCACTCTGGAACCCCGCGACCGCTAAGTCGCAAGTTCGAATCCTGCCTCGGGCATAGACGTGTGTGATGTCCTTAGGTTAGTTAGGTTTAATTAGTTCTAAGTTCTAGGGGACTGATGACCTCAGATGTTAAGTACCATAGTGCTCAGAGCCATTTGAACCAGTCTTTGTAAGATTAATTGAATTGAAACAAGTTAAGTGAATATTCTTTTTACTAAATAACAAACAATGCCAGATAAATATAGATGACAACCCTAACTGCCCACAAAACTACCAGGAATTTACCGGGACTAAATCACCATTCGTAAAACAAGCAACAGTACAGAATATTAAATAACAAATTTTAAGTAAAAGAGCAAAATCTTAAGCCAATAAACAGACCACAAAAATGGCTCTGAGCACTATGGGACTCAAAATCTTAGGTCATAAGTCCCCTAGAACTTAGAACTACTTAAACCTAACTAACCTAAGGACATCACACACACCCATGCCTGAGGCAGGATTCCAACCTGCGACCGGAGCAGTCCCGCGGTTCCGGACTGCAGCGCCAGGACCGCTAGACCACCGCGGCCGGCTAAACAGATCACAGAACACCGGAATTCCACCAATTATATAGCGACTTATTCCACTGAACCCATTCGTGAAATCCCTCTCAAGTATAACAACAACATATATGCAGAAGATAGAGTTACCTTAAGGGGCTCCGGAAAGGCTCAAAATCATGAAAAGTTCAATTTTTACTTTTTTGCGTTTTCTGAATCTGCAGACTATTACCTTTTAATAGATATATAATTTATTCAATTCCGAAGACTACAACTATTTTTAATTTTTTTTTGAAATGTGTTCTACATGGGCGTGACCCACTGTGGCGCTGTTAAACTGCTGTCAAATGGTGTTATTATTAACGTCCGTGTTCATCAGGTACATTTTAGTGATGTGAGATAAAGTATGTGTTGTGGCTAACCTGTGATGGTTCAATATATATCGCTGGTGTGATTGTCGATTGTTTCATGTTTATTTACTCTGTCGTTATCTAGAAAATATTCGTAATTAATTCTGTTTCTTGAGTCTCTGTTTTGTTGAAGTATAATAATGAGTAAAAGTAAAGTTATTAGAAATCCTCTGAAGGCTTTTAAGAAAAGGAGAAATGTTGGAAAGCCAAAGGTATGTGTTATTACTGTAAACAATAAAGACGATAACCAACTGACAAGGGGAGGCCGCCAATTGTGAAATTCAGATTCGATTCATACTGTGCATAATAAAAGCTCATGGCCAGAGGTATAATATGGCAAAGCACCAAGATGCACTTCTCAGCCGTTGTCGAGAAAATCGACAGTCAAAAGAAACTGTTGCGGTGAAATTCTCTCTACGCTTATTAATCTTCTACATCGTGGTGGCGCAGCGGTAAGCGCTCGGGTTCGTAATCCGAATGTCGCCGGATCGAATCTCGCGCCATGCAACTTTTTTTATTATTTGTTTTTTGTAATATATATATATATATATATATATATATATATATATATATATATATATATATATATATATATATATACTTGAAATAAATCCACTCCATCGTCCACCACCAATTGTCTTCTCCGATTTTTGCCGATATGATACAATACGCATGGTATGCATCAAACCTGACGAACGATAGAAAAATTTTTCAGAATGTCAATCAGGTGTGTTTCCCAACAGATATTTAAAAAACAATTGTTCTTGTAAAAACGCATCGTTTATCAGATGTGCTCAATGTCGTGCTGTTTTCTGCTCTCCATGTTTCTATGATAACTATCAATCTGGTTCGTGCGATAGTCCAGCTACTTCTGGTCACTAATAGTTAATTATGCGCGAGTGTATACCGAACTTATCAATAAATTGTATCCACTTGAATATTATTTGTGATATTGTGTTTTATTTTAAGTTTTATTTTTCCACGACAAACGACTTTCAACAACTTATTATATGCATAATTGTTGCAACTGATTGCCGGGAATTATATATATATATATATATATATATATATATATATATATATATGTGTGTATGTGTGTGTGTGTATACATTTGAATTACAAAAAAACAAATAATAAAAAAAAGTTGCATGGCGCGAGATTCGGTCCGGCGACCTCCGGATTACGAACCCGAGCGCTCACTGCTGCGCCACCAAGCTGTAGAAAACTATTAATCGTAGAGAGCATTTCACTGCAACGGTTTCTTTTAACTGTCGATTTTCTCGACAACGGCTGAGAAGTGCATCTTGGTGCTTTGCCACGTTACACCTCTGGCCATGAGCTTTTATTATGCGCAGTATGAATCGAATCTGAATTTCACAATTGGCGGCCTCCCCTTGTGAGTGAACCTAACCTCTCAAGTACACCTGCCCATAGCAGTCAAAGTGGGAAAGAAAATACTTCACAGAAGAAGCTTGGTTCAATGAGTGAAAACTATGAATGTTTTATAGGCGAATCGGATCTGAAAGAAATATTTGATATGTCGGTTCTCAAAGGAATTTTTTCAAGCTGTGTAAGATGTATTCATTGTAGTGAAGTTGGTCTGGAACTCTCCATAATAAAGCACGTAGGACTTGCTTGTGAAATACAACTGAAATGTGATAAGTGTTCATACAGGACCACCTTTTGGAACAGTGTTGCAGTAACTGCAACTGAAGAAAATGGTAGCAAAATCTACGAACACAACAACGACCGATGCTTGCTTTAGACAAGGAACGCCTTCGGGCTGCAGACAGGGCTGTAACGAGTCTAGAAATACAAGCAAGAGTAAACAGGAGGAGGAACAAGAGGAAGCTGGAGGAGAAGTTTGCAGAGGATGAAGATAATCCATCCTATGGACCTGGAATGCACTAAAAAGTTAATCCAATCTTTGTCGCTCGATTCCCAAAACTTTTATTTTCTCATACTAATTACATGTTTTCTAAGGATCTTCCAAACATATTTGTTTCAAACTTTCAGTAAATGTAGTAAATGTTACACAGTACCTTCTGCGTAATTTAACACAGCCTTTTTCCAAAAAACTGCATATTTTTGAATATATAAATCAAAAATTGCAAAAAAATATTGTGAATTTTCATTACAATTGAAAAAAAATCATCTTGAATAACTGAACTAAAATTTTGTAAAATCCCTGTGTTAAGTTGTAGCCCATATTCCAATAAATAATCTGTAAAAAGTTCAACTTCCTACCTCCAATACTTTGTGAGGAAAGATGTAATTTATAAGCGTTATTTTAACATTGCAAGTATAGGGCGTTCCGGAGCCCCTTAATAGTCAATTTCAGTTCCACGCAACAGCGGGCACAGCCCAGCGGATGACCCGCCCTAAAACAAGAGTGACCAAACCACTAGGAACAGGGGACGCACCTTGGTGCAGCCCGAACACATTAACGAGAGGAATCTCCAATAATTATGAGATAGAATACTCAACTTCTGTCAACTACTGGGGCGACCAGCGACTCTGACAGGATACAGCCAAGCAGCGCCGAGCGTCACCAAGACGCTAGCGCCGTCCGAACATATTTTAACCAAGGCGCCGCCCACTGCATTGGTCAATCCATAACTGATTGTGCCCGCGGCTCGTATTACACTGTTACATTAAAAAAACAAAAACAAAGGACAGACAACCAAGTCAAAGGACAAAACACAAACCCCCGTATCTCAGAGTTATGACCCCCACCCCCCTTTAAATTAAATACCCATAATACATGCAAGACCTCAAACATATGGCATATTTGCTTACAGCTCATAATTCCTTACGCTTACAGGCAGACCCCTATAACAAGCATAAGTCTGAAGAAGCTGGCGGCCTGCCGAACCAAGAGCATAAAAACCTGTAGGACAAGACACCAAAGTCACGGACCCTTCAAACGGAGACCAAAGAATGAATCATAAGATACTCAACTAACATTACAAGCACACTGTCTTAACACTAAACATGGCCTGCGCACTACCCTAGAATGACTCATGCAGCCTTCACACTAGTCACGCTAAGTGCTCCCGTCACAAGGCAATGTTTTACAGTCTTAACAGAAATGCTCAGCATATACCGGAACCAAGAGTGAATTCCTTATTCCCGCCACGGCTGGGATAATCACTGCTTCCGGCTGTGAACACAAATTACGATCAGATTGATCACAAACACAACTTCAAAGAAATAGCTAATGCAAACCGTCAATAGCGGCAAACGACGAGAATCCACATACACGACTGGCCATTAAAACTGCTTCACCATGAAGATGACGTGCTACAGTCGAGAAATTTAACCGACAGGAAGAAGATGCTGTGATATGCAAATGATTAGCTTTTCAGAGCATTCACACAAGGTTGGCGCCGGTGGCGACACCTACAACGTCCTGACATGAGGAAAGTTTCCAACCGATTTCTCATACACAAACAGCAGTTGACCGGCGTTGCCTAGTGAAACGTTGTGATACCTCGTGTAAGGAGGAGAAATGCGTACCATCACTTTTCCGACTTTGATAAAGGTCGGATTGTAGCCTATCGCGATTGCGGTTTATCGTATCGCGACATTGCTGCTTGCGTTGGTCGAGATCCAATGACTGTTACCAGAATATGGAATCGGTGGGTTCAGGAGGGTAATACGGAACGCCGAGCTGGATTCCATCGGCCTCATATCACTATCAGTCGAGATGACAGGCATCTTATCCGCAGGGCTGTAACGGATCGTGCAGCCACGTCACGATCCCTGAGTCAACAGATGGGGACGCGTTTGCAAGACAACCATCTGCACGAACAGTTCGACGACGTTTGCAGCAGCATGGACTATCAGCTCGGATACCATGGCTGCGGTTACCCTTGACGCTGCATCACAGACAGGAGCGACTGCGATTGTGTACTCGACGACTAACCTGGGTGCACGAATGGCAAAACGTCATTTTTTCGGATGAATCCAGGTTCTGTTTACAGCGTGATGGTCGCATCCGTACTTGGCGACATCGCGGTGAACGCACATTGGAAGCGTATATTCTTCATCGCCATACTGGCGTATCACACGGCGTGATGGTGTGGGGTGGCATTGGTTACACGTCCCGGTCACCTCTTGTTCGCATTGACGGCACTTTGAGCAGTGGACGTTTCATTTCAGATGTGTCACGACCCGTGGCTCTAACCTTCATTCGATCCCTACGAAACCCTACATTTCGGCAGGATAATGCACGACCGGATGTTGCAGGTCCTGCACGGGCCTTTCTGTATACAGAAAATGTTCGACTGCTGCCCTGGCCAGCACATTCTCCAGATATCTCACCATTGAAAACGTGTGGTCAATGGAGGCCGAGCAACTGGCCCATCACAATAGACCAGTCACTACTCTTGATGAACTGTGGTATCGTGTTGAAGCTGCATGGACAGCTGTACCTGTACTCGCCATCCAAGCTCTGTGTGACTCAATGCCCAGGCGTGGGCGTATCAAGGCCGTTATTACGGCCAGAGGTGGTTGTTTACTGATTTCTCAGGATCTATGCAGCCAAATCGCGTGAAAATATAATCACATGTCAGTTCTAGTATAATATAGTTGTCCAATGAATACCCGTTTATCATCTGCACTTCTTCTTGGCGTAGCAATTTTAATGGCCAGTAGTGTAAATACATAGGCATCCAGCATAAGGTAGTACGATATACACACATGCTAGTGCATTGGAGGCCATCACCACCAGCCCGCCGCCGACACACTCCTCAAATCATAGCCGCGCCGCGAGCAACCAACGCACCTCTGTAAGGGACAATCCAAGACTCGCCAACACAACATATGCCCAAGCAACGGGCGAGCACGACCGCTAGGATCCCGTAGCGGAAAAGTAAGAGAGCCATAGCCGGAACTGCCGAGCTTAAAAAGCGGCCAGAAGAGCAAAACCAAAGAGAAAACGCACATGCCAAGTCGAACAGGATTACTGTCCCTATTAGATAATAGAATCACTGGCACTAGCGACTCCCCTACGGCTCAATACTATTCTGATGAAATTCCATTTACCTGACGGAGGGCCATGAAGCTGAAAGTAATTTGTATGTCCTTTAGGATTACAGGCTAGTCAATTCAAAGCTATTTTATTGTGCTGCAGTTTAGGGCGAGTTAGACCGTTACCTTGTATCCTTCCGCACGCTGGTGTTCATTCACGCGTTTTCAGATATTGTGGTATTGGCTGAGAGAAGATGCGAATTTATCAAACATTGAGAAACTGGTTACTAAATCATTTCAAGGTTCAATACATTCTGTTTTGTATTGAGTTCCTCCGTACTAAGTTTAAAGAAAAAGAGAAGGTCAGTTTGCTAGATGATATCAGACTGTGCTTTCGACAACGTAAGCTTCTTTCGTAAGACTGAATATGCACACGATTCACATTGCGCTGCGGTAACTTGTGTCGATGTTATGAGCAGAAATAAATTCATTTTTAGCAGCGCGTGTTGTCCAATCGTTTCTAGACGGATCAATTCCTTTGTTCATATTTTGTTTAGATGCATTGAACACACGGCGGCCCCGTCTTTTCGATCTGAGATTAGACGAGTAGTGATCGCAAATGTAGTTGCTTTAGTTGTGTACTACGAATCAAGGCTAGCAACAGATCAATTTTGATTCATTATCCGTGAATGGTAGTTAGTGTTTACCTCTACAACTAAGGTGAGAAGACGAGGGCTGCTCCTGGTGAACATCAGGGTGTAACATGTGGTAACACCGCTTCACGGAATGATATTCACTTTGCCTACGAGAAATGAAACGGAATGTTTCTTATTCAGGTACTTAGCTGTTACATTTACTATGAATAGATGATTACATGTTTGAGGAAAACGTCCCGTTGGACAGTGGATCGCTTCAAGCACGAAGCTAATACAAAATGGTAGTACTTGTTGCTTTCATGAAGCTGTATACTTATGTTTTTATTCTGTTCTGAAATATGCAGGTTCTTTATTATGTACTGTGCTCAGGTAGATCGGAGTGTGTCCTGTGTAACTATTCCTCAAACATTGTTGCTAGTTGTACACCGTTAATATTTCTTTCGTGCCCATTATGATTTTCCCTTTGCATGCCACTGCAATATCAGGGCACGTACGTCACCACCTCTGACAGTGACTGATGCCAAATCACAAGCGCACAAGCACCTTCCATGGGTCTTCTGATGTTCCTGGCTAACAGTGTATAGCCAACTGGGAGCACCAGGAGATCCCAGCAGAGGGACCTAAACTTCAATTGGGCCCGCATCTCGTGGTCGTGCGGTAGCGTTCTCGCTTCCCACGCCCGGGTTCCCGGGTTCGATTCCCGGCGGGGTCCGGGATTTTCTCTGCCTCGTGATGGCTGGGTGTTGTGTGCTGTCCTTAGGTTAGTTAGGTTTAAAGTAGTTCTAAGTTCTAGGGGACTGATGACCATAGCTGTTAAGTCCCATAGTGCTCAGAGCCATTTAAACTTCAATTGTGAAGGAGAAGTTTGAGGAGGAAGCACATAACATGGCCTAACAGCTTAGAAGATCTTACCTTTAATGTGCACATTGTTGCTAAATCTTCCACATCGACCTTGAGCGGTAATAAACACTAATGTGTCATTTTCTGCCAAGTATAAGACAATATACTATGGTAAACGGCTCAAGAAATGTTTTGCAACACCGCAATACCTGCGAAAATTTGTGGGCCTGCGTTGAAGATGAACAGGGAATGAAAGACTAAGACTTATAAAAGTAAATACCGTTTGTGGTGTACTGTTTATTGCTGTTTGAAGAAACGTGTAGTGAAACTGAAGTACGTAATATGGATGAGGTTATATCGACCTACCGACACAGATTATTCAGTTCCTGAGCAGTCCAAAGAAAACTTGAGTCTCATTTCAATACGTATCCTACTCATACAATTATAGTTGGTGGTAACTTCAATATATCTGTGGTGTCACCGCCAGACACCACACTTGCTAGGTGGTAGCCTTTAAATCGGCCGCGGTCCGCTAGTATACGTCGGACCCGCGTGTCGCCACTGTCAGTGATTGCAGACCGAGCGCCACCACACGGCAGGCCTAGAGAGACGTCCTGGCACTCGCCTCAGTTGTACAGCAGACTTTGCTACCGATGCTACACTGACAAATACGCTCTCATTTGCCGAGACGATAGTTAGCATAGCCTTCAGCTACGTCATTTGCTACGACCTAGCAAGGCGCCATTATCATTTGCTATTTATCTTGTGATGCATGTACCGTCAGACCGATGTTCACCAATTATGGATTAAAGTTAAGTATTCCAGCAGCTACGTACTTTTCTTGCTAGTATAATTACTTTACCTGTTCCAGACCTCGCGCCAGCCTGCGTGTAATTAAACGCGTGCATTTCGGCCTCCTCTAGCAACACGGTGTTGGCTCTTCTGCCAACACAGCAATATCCTCCACATGATGGCGAAAATACATGTTTAATGTCGGTGGCGGGTATGAAACATCGTCAGAAATCTTACTGAATGTCTTCTCCGAAAATTATTTTGAACAATTTGTCTAGTAGCCCACTGAAAGTGTTAACGGTTGAGGAAACGTACGTGATCTCTTAGCAACAACTAATCCTGAGCAAGCAGGGATCATCATGACGGATAAAGGGATTAGCGAGACCAGAAGAAAACGTAAAATACGTCTGTTTAAAAAAGCACATAAAAATTCGCTTGTCGCCTTTCTAAGAGACAGTGTCACTTATTTCTAACTACTGTGTAAGTGCAGATCAGATGTTAGCTAGACTAAAATAAATAGTATCTGAGGCAATTGAGAGATTTATACCAAAAAATTTAATAAAAGAAGGTAGTCATTCTGCGTGGCACACAAAACAAGTCAGGACAAAATTGCAGTAGCAGGGAAAAACAATACCAAATTAAAAAGACGCAAAATCTTTTAAAATCGTCGACGTTTTACTGAAGCTCGTAACTTAGCGCGATCTCGAGTGCGACATGCTTTTAATAGCTTCTACAACTCGAAATGTGGCGGCAAAACCAAAGAGTCATTTGTAAAGTACACCAGCGGTAGGTCACGATCAATATCTTTACTTCGCCATACCAACGATAATATTACCGCTGACAAAATGTTTAATCAGACGAACATCCGCAACTGAAGAACATACTTAATAGAATAAAAATCCGCTTCAGTTGCTAGTAATTTTCTAAATTTATTCCACAACTGGTTTCGAAGCTTAAAGCTTCGTCATCAGGTGCCAGCAAATAATTATGAAAACATAAATGTGTGGCGGTCACTTCTGCTGCCACGGTCAGGTGGTTTCTGGACCGTCTGCACTAGTCGCTTCCGTGACTGGCTGTACAGGCGGGCGCTGTGGTTACTGAACCCACACTCCTATGCCTTTTTTTGTTGTGGGTGTGATCCCCCATGTCTTACTGGCCCGACCGCCACACATTTATGTTTTCATAATTATTTGGTGGCACCTGAAAACGAAACTTTAAGCCTCGATACCAGTCGCGGAATAGATGTAGAAAATTACTAGCAACTGAAGCGGAGTTGTATTCTATAAATTACCTACGACCATGCCACTGAAATGGAGTTATTGAACACAGTTTTCCAAAATTCCTCTACCAAAGAAGACGAAGTAAATATTTCAAAGTCTGAATCAAGTACAGCTACCAACATGAGTAATTTAGAAGTAGACGTCCTTTGTGTGGGGAAGCAGCTTAAATCATTTAATAAAGGCAAGTCACCAGGTTCAGATTGTATACCTGTTAGGATCCTTTCAGAGTTCGGTGATACAGTAGCTCCATACTTATCAATCATATACACTGAATGCCAACGAAACTGGTGTAAGCAGGCGTATTCAAATACAGAGATACATAAAAAGGCAGAATACAGAGCTGCGGTCGGCAACGCCTATATAAGACAACAACTGTCAGGTGCTGTTGTTAGATCGGTTACTGCTGCTTCAGTGACAGGTTATCAAGATTTAAACGAGTTTGAACGTGGTGTTATAGTCGGCACACGAAGATGGATCACGGCATCTCCGAGGTAGCGATGAAGTGGGGATTTTCCCATACGACCATGTCACGAGTGTACTGTGAATATCAGGAATTCGGGAAAACGTCAAATCTCTGACATCGCTGCGTCCGGAAAAAGATCCTTCAAGAACGGGAACAACAACGACTGAAGTGAATCGTCCAACGGGACAGATGTGCAACTCTTCCGCAAATTGCTGCAGATTTCGATGTTGTGACAGCGTGCGAACCATTCAACCAAACATCATCGATATGGGCTTTCGAAGCCCTTGATGACTGCACGAAACAAAGCTTTACGCCTCGTCTGGGCGCTTCAACACCGACATTGGACTACTGGCGACTGGAAACATATTGCCTGGTCTGACGAGTCTCATTTCAAATTGTATCGAGCGGTAGGACGTGTATGGGCATCGAGACAACCTCATGACTCCATGGACCTTGCAATCAACTGGGGACTGTTCAGATGGTGAAGGCTCTGTGTGGAGCGTGTGCAGTTGGAGTGATATGGGACCCCTGATACGTCTAGATACAACTGTGACAGGTGACACGTACGTAAGCATCCTGTCTGATCACTTGCATCCGTTCATGTCCAATGCGAATTCCGACGCACTTGGGCAATTCCAGCAGGACAATGCGACACCTCAAACGTCCAGAATTTCTACAGAATGGATCCAGATGCCCTCTTCTGACTATAAACACTTCCGCTGCCCACCAAACTCCACAGACATGAACATTATTGAGCATATCTAGGATGCCCTGGAACGTGCTGTTCAGAAGAGATCTCCACCCCCTCGTACTCTTATGGCCCTGCACGAT
Source organism: Schistocerca americana (assembly GCF_021461395.2). Taxonomy (NCBI): domain Eukaryota; kingdom Metazoa; phylum Arthropoda; class Insecta; order Orthoptera; family Acrididae; genus Schistocerca; species Schistocerca americana. The sequence goes on from NC_060124.1 coordinate 526,173,976, forward strand.
TCATAGTGTCAGTTCTCTCCAGCACTGCTTCAGACATTAATCGAATCCATACCACGTCGCGTTGCGTGCTCACGGGGACCCTACATGATACGAGGTAGGTGTACTTGTTTCTTTGGCTCTTCATTTCTACAGAAAAACACCTTAAGGGAATAAAATTACGCTAAGATGTATTAAATTATCAAAATTTTGAGCTACACAGTCCCTTTAAAAGTATAGCAGGAACGTAGAACTTCTTATCTTCACCGAGAATGCTACGAGACTGCACACAAAAAGCTCTGCACATGCGCGCGTTGATCTCTTTGGGGCAGGCTTATTAAAGGCTTTGGCATCAGAATTTCCTCTTATCAGTCGAAACTGGTTGCAACCGTCCATTGGCCGCAACTCGAACAGCTTTCATCCAGTCACAAACCACGGGAACTGGGAGAATGCCTATGTCGAATGCATATGCGTGGTTACAACTGTTGTATCTCGGACGAAGCTTGTAACAGGCTCGATTCACTGCGACACCGGCAAGGTGCACAAACCGGATGAACTGCAGTCTTTCTCCAACGACTGTAAAGAAACTAAAGGACGAATAGAGAGAAAAATCATGTAGTCGCAAATTTTTGTACAATGGTACGAGGGAGGGTCATGAAAAACACACAAAAAAATACTGACCGGTGAAGTGTGAGCACGGGGGTGGAAAGGCGTTTAAAGGGTACGTTTTAATGTTTTTCTGGAATATCTTGAACACCGTGAACCCTAACAAAAAATTTTCCCAGTTCAAAATCAAACTAAGTTAAAGACCGTACAGAATAGGCTTTTCATTCTTTCGATAGGACTAATAGTTTACGTGGTGCAGAGGATGAGAAAGTCCCATATTATTAAAAATAGAGATTCAATCGTGTAAAATTAACGTTTACGGTTAAATGAAGTGGATTAAGAACAAGTATGAAATGTTTGAACCCTGTCTAAATGCAGTTTACCCATATTAAGGGATACACTGTGTTCTGGTGGTTTAACAATGTGGAGGGGGATAGGATGAAAGTTAAAAGCGTGAGTAAAGATAGGTTGCCGGATTGTGGTCATGCATTTCATGGGTCTGCAAGCTGAAGAAGGAGCGGCCGATTGCCCACCCTGTTCACCTCATAATGTGACAAGAAACAACTACAGGGAACTACTTGAAGTTTTTACGACATTTTGCAGTGTGCCTCACGAATCACTGGCGATGTAGTGTGCAGACATATCCAGGGGTGTCGATTTTACACAAAATGCTTTAACACTACATGTACTACAGATATGAGCTACTAACAATACTGTTATGTATGAGGCGGAACTATGGGCCTCATGGGATAAGGGCGACCTGGCTGAGTCACGCAATTTGATTCTTAGTCCGATCACGAGTTGTGCGAATTAATTGCACGCGTTGATCACGTAGACTGACGTGAGGATCAATGAACTGTACTTGACGGGATGTATCTGTAGCATCTTAGCTGATTTGAAAGTTAGTAGACAGAAATACAATTAAATGCTTAGCTTTAATTCAGCATCAGCGGTGAACGTCGATCCTGACTTTGTACAATAATATTTAGAAGTGCAGTTATAGACTGAACTGGGAATACTTCTTTACAATTCTGATTGCTTCAATTGCCAATGCATAAACTGTATGTGGCGCCTGGCTAGGTCGTAGCTACTGACTTAGCTGAAGGCTGTGCTAACTAGCGTCTCTGCAAATGAGATCTCTGAAGCTATAACAAGTGAACCATTCCTATTACAGTCGCCTGTAGAAATGGCCAGTCTTTTCTCGTAAGACCAGCCGAGTGGCGGCGCTCGGTCTGCTAGCGTCGTCAGTGGCGACTCGCGGGTCCGATGTGTACCGACGGACCGCGGCCGATTTGAAGCCTACAACCTAGCAAGTGTGGTGCCTTGCGGTGACACCACAAATACTAACGCAAAAAAAAACGCGTATGGACAGATCTACGTACACTGTTCTACACTTCTAGAGGGGAAACTGATTGTTAGTCAACCGTTACGGTAGAGTAGCATTCTTTCTATGTAATTCGATTCTCTCGCCTTCAATTGTGTTACAGGTAGACTGCGTAACTGTCGTAAGTTCAGGAAATGGTGGAACTTGTAGGGTGGGCTGCAGAATGGAGCCATCCACAGTATATCTTTCAAGTCAAGTCTGAATAGGTCTGATGGAATGCGATTGGTCATGTCCAAGTGTAGAACAGTAATCTGCTTTAACGCATTGCTTCACTTATGCTGACATATCTCAAGGTTCGTAACGCCTAGATGCTACAGAGGGAGCGAATTTAAGCCTCTGGGCATGTTCAGATAGCGGGAGGGCTGAGGCTGGGGTGACGCGTTTGATACCCCTCACGCTGTGAAAAGTATTCCAGCTATAATAGTGGAGACAATGAAATCGACATTGTCCAGTACGTATTGACAGCAGGCTCTTAAGTGTGTTAGACAGCTGACAGCTCCAGCTGTTCAACATTTTTACATAAAAGCTCACTTCGCAACTGCGACTAAGCAGTCATCTAATAAGCTGAAGATAACTCCATTACATAAACACGAGCTGAGGGAAGTAATTTTTTTCTAGTAAAAAGACTGCCGCACGGGAGATGATGGGGAGGTACAGTCTGTCTGAAAAATGAAAAGTAAGCAGCTCGCACGGTGAAGACAGCTGCTTTGTCGGAAGAATGCTGCAGCTGCCAGATTAAACTCTTGCTCTTTTGACTTCTCAATCAGTCAGGTCACTTTCTCTTCCTCTGTCTTCAAGGAATATGTTTTATTACGTTCCTCTTCCACCACTCCTGTCATGTCCATTGCTGCTAGCGCTCATAGTTTACATCTATCTTCCTGTTATTGGTCTTTATTATTGTTCGTCTAATGAACGAATGTAAAATATGGTTTTCTTAATGTTAGTGTAACTCATAACATGCTTATCATAAATAAAGTAATGCAAAATGTGTAGAAAGTGTGTTTAGATGTTAGAGAGGACTACCTGGTTCTAATCTTGCCAGATTAAAGAAAGAAATTATTACGCGTAGTTAGAAGATGGATATATGAGCTGCATTCAAGTTCTAAAGCCTCCGGTTTTTTTTCTCCAGACTGGAAAGAGATAGAAACATGCGCATTGTTTTAAAATGAGGCCGCATTCATTGTCAATACGTCCCAGAGATGGCAGCACCGTACAGCAGATGGAATTTTACCGCCAGCGGCGACAATGAGAACTGTTTTAAATACTTAAAATGGCGACGTTTTCCTTACTTCAACAGCGTGCAATCATTCGTTTTCTGAATTTGCTTGGTGTGAAACCAATTGAAATTCATCGACAGTTGAAGGAGACATGTGGTGATGGAGTTATGGATGTGTCGAAAGTGCGTTTGTGGGTGCGACAGTTTAATGAAGGCAGAACATCGTGTGACAACAAACCGAAACAACCTTGGCCTCGAACAAGCCGGTCTGACGACATGATCGAGAAAGTGGAGAGAATTGTTTTGGGGGATCGCCGAATGACTGTTGAACAGATCGCCTCCAGAGTTGGCATTTCTGTGGGTTCTGTGCACACAATCCTGCATGACGACCTGAAAATGCGAAAAATGTCATCCAGGTGGGTGCCACGAATGCTGACGGACGACCACATGGCTGCCCGTGTGGCATGTTGCCAAGCAATGTTGACGCGCAACGACAGCACGAATGGGACTTTCTTTTCGTCGGTTGTGACAATGGATGAGACGTGGATGCCATTTTTCAATCCAGAAACAAAGCGCCAGTCAGCTCAATGGAAGCACACAGATTCACCCCCAACAAAAAAATTTCGGGTAACCGCCAGTGCTGAAAAAATGATGGTGTCCATGTTCTGGGACAGCGAGGGCGTAATCCTTACCAATTGCGTTCCAAAGGGCATTACGGTAACAGGTGCATCCTACGAAAATGTTTTGAAGAACAAATTCCTTCCTGCACTGCAACAAAAACGTCCGGGAAGGGCTGCGCGTGTGCTGTTTCACCGAGACAACGCACCCGCACATCGAGCTAATGTTACGTAACAGTTTCTTCATGATAACAACTTTGAAGTGATTCTTCATGCTCCCTACTCACCTGACCTGGCTCCTAGTGACTTTTGGCTTTTTCCAACAATGAAAGACACTCTCCGTGGCCACACATTCACCAGCCGTACTGCTATTGCCTCAGCGATTTTCCAGTGGTCAAAACAGACTCCTAAAGAAGCCTTCGCCGCTGCCATGGAATCATGGCGTCAGCGTTGTGAAAAATGTGTACGTCTGCAGGACGATTACGTCGAGAAGTAACGCCAGTTTCATCGATTTCGGGTGAGTAGTTAATTAGAAAAAAAATCGGAGGCCTTAGAACTTGAATGCACCTCGTATTGATGTACTTTCCCATTTTCGACTTACTGAAATGAGCCACATTCCCAGTAATACAATGAAGTATTTGTGTCAATACAAGCTTGTGGAGGATCCTATGACTTCAAATTACTGCAGTTTCTACACAAAAGAAGTGATAATGTGACGCTAATTCACGCTAGATAAACTCTGTGATACTCACTAGATAGTTGACCTATGAAACGTTATAACGAGTCTACGTCTGCTATTTCTGTTCTGTCGAAAATTGGGCCTATAATACTATTTTGGAAAATTAGATGATTACACTGTTACATTGGCCACACATTACGCCAGCAGTTATTATGTACAGGTACATGACACATACTTTATGTATGTACTTTTTTTAACCTTTAAACATGGCTGCGTTGTCAGCGACCGTTACAAGGTTAAATTTAAAACAATTGCAGCTCTCGATCGCGAAAACGAAGTCTTTATGACCTAGGTTTCGGCTACTTCTAAGACTGCCTTCATCAGAAATAAAACATTTAAGACTGGCATGTCACGTATAAAGTAAATATGGACCTATAACGCTTTAGTCACAAAATATTAAAATAGAACACATAGAGGCAGACCACTACGGGCTGCGCAACATGTCGAGTGCGGTAGCATCAGACTGATGCCCCCGCGTTAGCAATTGCGGGCGGCTGAACGATATGCCAAAAATGCCATCTAGTGTAGCCGCAAATACAAACCGGTTTCTTAACATTCCAAATATAGACAGGCGAAATGTGTAATACATGAAGTAAGAGGCAATATTTTATCTGACAGCAGAAGACAAGGTAACAATTTCTCTACATAAGAGCTTAGATGTACAGTTTAAAGGCTGAAAAACGGCATTACAGAATTACAAAGGGAGCTGAATAACTCAGCGAATAGAAAAACCCGTATAACATGAAATGTAGTTAATATAAACCATTTCATGAGCAAACAGTTATGAATCGACTTAGATAGAAGAAATATTTCGGTAACTGCACGAGGGAACACGAAAGCAAATATCAAGTAACGGCTTTATACCGTTGAAGAAGCTTTTATACGTAATTGTAGCTGCTCATTAAGAATGAGGCCATCATTTCGAGAAAGATGTTTAAAAACTTCTCATTCTTCGAGAACATATAATCTACGCCCTTTCTTCTCAGTGTGGAAAATGTTGATATCGTGAACAGCTTTAGGAGCGTGACTTGTAATCAGAAGGTGGTCGGCAAAAGACGAATTTTGGGTGTTAGTACCATTTTTTCTTAAAAGACTTCTTTGTATCTGACTGTAAAGACACATCCTGTTTGTCCTATATAGTAAGAAGAGCAGATGTCGCAAAGAATCTTATAGACACCAGAGTTTTTCAAAGTGGAACGGGTCCATTTTAAATTATGAAATTTTTTTTTCCAAGTATTATTGGTTGAAAAGGCGACATTACAATTCTATTTATTACGAAGAAGGCGTTGGATGTGATAACAGATGGACCCCAAGAAAGGAATAGAAAAAAAACTTCTTCTTCAGGTTGGACTCTATGATAGAGGTGCCGAGTGTAGTAAGTTTTCCTACAGGTTTCTTTTTAAGGATGTTATCCACTATGGCAGGTTCGTATTCGTTATTAGTTGCTATCGTTTTGATTATATTAATTTGTTCCTCCAATTTTTCTTTCGAGAGTGGCATAGCAGAGTGATAGAAAGCGTTCCAGGCGCCGCTACAGTCTGGAACCGCGCGATCTCTACGGTCGCAGGTTCGAATCCTGCCTCAGGCATGGATGTGTGTGATGTCCTTAGGTTAGTTAGGTTGAAGTAGTTCTAAGTTCTAGAGGACTGATGACCTCAGAAGTTAAGTCCCATAGTGCTCAGAGCTATTTGAACCAAAGAAAGCGTTCCTATGAGGTTGTGGGTGCATAGAAGACGCAGGTACGATCTGATCGGTATATGTTTCTTTACGAAACATATAAGATTTTCTTTTCTTTTACTGTAAGCGTCAAATCAAGAAAATTCAATTGACGGGCCTCGTTTTAGAGTTCGCTGGGGAAGGATATTTTCTTGTGAAGTTCATTGAAGAGATTTAAAATACGGTCAATGCCATCAATAGGTCCTTTGTAGATGACTAAAATATCATCGACATACCTGAAATTGGAGAGAATGCCGAGCACTGTAGCTGCGAAAAGTGTTAATGAAAATGTCAGCAAGGATACCAGCTAACGGATTTCCCATAGCGAGACCGTCGGCTTGCTGATACAATTGTTCATCAAATTCAGAATAGTTGTATTTCACTACGACTGTAATTTGATTCATAAAGTCAGTGAATTGTTTGTGTGAAAGTTTTTTTTTAAATGACGTACATTTTTTTCCACGTCTAGTGAAAACATCTTGGTATCTGGGATGCATTGTAAACCTTTTATTTTATGAACTAAGGCGTCTCTGTTGAGGATGGAACAATTGACTAGAAAACGGACCATTTTTTCAGTTTCTTGAAGGAATTTGGCTAAATCATGGTACGCGCTATTCATACTATTAGAAATCGGGTGTATTGGATGGTTAGGTTTGTGAATTTTGAATTGAGAACGAAGTTTTGGTGGCTGGGGGTTCATGTTGATAAGCATTTTCTCATGGAAAGGTTTGATTAAAAATTTTGCGTCACTGATAGCCGACTTGACTTCTTTATGTAATTCCAGAGTCGGATCCTCATGCAGTTCCGAAATACTATTTTCGTTAAAAAATTTAATGTTTTAGAAATATATTTAGAATTGTAGGCAATAACCAAAGAGCAACCTTTGTCAGACTTAGTTATTAAAGCATCAGATTCTTTAAGTTTATTATTGATAGATTAAACGAATTTCATATCGTTATGCGTAACATTCTGAAAATAGGCCGCGGTTTTACTAAGAATGTTGGCTACGTCAAAGGCAATTCTAGGTTGACATGAATTATCCATCTTTAATCAATCAAGACCAGTTTTTTGGTCGACAAGTAACATAAAATATGCTTATCGACCTAAAACTGGTCTTGATTGTATAAAAATGGATGATAAAAACGATAGCAGTTAATAACGGATACGATGTAATTAACATCAGGCTGATTTTATATGGCACAAAAGCTATAGAATGTCGCCACATGTCAGAAATAAAAGTAGAAATGCTAGTGATAAAACTGAAATATTTAGCTTTGGTGCCGACAGCAGTTAGTCCAAAATATTTCAACAAAAGTAACAAAACACATTTTCTTCAATTTTTACTTTAATACGGAAGACGAAAAAATTATAATCACCACCATTGGGGCCTACATAACGAAAAGCCATTTTGTACTTATTAAAAGTGTAAAAACCAAATTGAACCACGACGTTGTTGTTCAGGAAATGTGCAACACAATCATAGTTTTGTTACAATATTCAGTAATACTCCTTAAAATTCAAATTTGGATCATCGGATTCATTATTTTGGTATGTCATTAATTATCCCAGTATCATCTCGGCCATACAAACTTACTAATTTAACATGCAGCAAAATTTATATAAAAACGCACAATCTATATAAAATCTGTCGATTCACGTTACATGAACAATGAAGCACCGCATGCTTCTGTATTTTTATTTGACATTATTAACTTCATCAATTATGAAACCTAATTATAGAGGAAAGAGAAAACTACAAAACAGCATCCAAAATTTTAATTATTAACTCAAAATCATATCGTAACGCCAAAACCTCGAAAAGACAAGAGTTAGATCGAGAAACAGGCATATACCAGGTTCTTCAATAGTTCTGTAATGGAACGCATCATTATGACCTGCCTGTTAACGGTCGGATTTCACAATACATTTCGGAAAGATTATAGTCCTTTCTTTCTGAACAACCTCCATAAAAATGTTGGTGACTCTTTTCTGTGACAATGAGAAACACTTCAGAATTACCAACAATCCAAGTAGTTGACACTTCTGGTAGTGAAACAGAAAACGTAGAAACCCTAAGTAAGCAGTGAAGACAATACTTCAGAGCCGCCGCATCCGCTGGCTACGTGCTGTGTGGTCCCACATAAATTGAGAAGCGCAACAGGGTGAAGCCTCGCGGCTATTATTCTTCATTACAGTGATTTACGAACTGGCAGAAACAATGAGGCGCAGAAACAATACAAGGTTGATAACCTCAGACTGGGACTATGATACGTGCGCACCGACGGAACGCACGGCGGTGAGGTTGTGATGAATGCGTTGTGGTGCTCAAATCAGAGGCGAATGTGCTTAAATCTGCGCTTATTCTAAGCATTACTCCAGCAATATTGTGATGTTTTGTGCAAAACTGTACATGATTTCAAGACCATTATTGATTTTGTAGCATCGTGTTGGACAAGCTGTAGTGGTGATCCTATTTTCCGAGGACTTTCAAGTGACAGCTCACGTCGACTGGAACTGGCGATGAATGCTTATGTGCAATGCTGTTGTGATGTACGCTATTTTGACCATATCACTCCTGACTATGAACAATTATCATGACTACGTGCCAATAAGCGTAGAGATTACGTGTCCAGTATTGCAATAGTGGACACCGAAACATCCTGAAGGAGATCCCAGCAGAGGAGTCGAAACGTTGATTATTTTAGAAGGAAAAATGACGCGGCCTAACAACCCAGAAGATTTTTAGTGACAAAGGCCAAGAAAGCCGGCAGACTTACATATCATACCCTGTGTTTGCTGCATAGTCTTCTGAATTATTGCACTCGTCCTATTTATCTTCAAACCTTACGCTACTGTCTGAACAACACAGGAGAAATAATCGTTCTCAACAAAGTAATCTCCGTACCATTACACATCATTGCATGTACTCTAAATCGTTTTCTGTATCAGGAATCCAATTTTGGAACAATCTTCCTAAAAAATATTAGAGAAATTTAAATCCTTCCAAATTTTAAAAGAGTGCTAATGTCCCACCTTCTATCACAACAGCTATCTCTTCTTGCAGCTCACTCTCAGAAACCCTCGTTCCCCACTACTTTTCAAATGGCTCTAAGCACTATAGGACTTAACATCTGAGGTCATCAGTCCCCTAGACTTAGAACTACTTAAACCTAACTAAACTAAGGACTTCACACACATTCATGCCCGAGGCAGGATTCGAACCTGCGACCGTAGCAGCAGCGCAGTTCCAGACTGAAGCACCTACAACCGCTCGGCCATAGCGTCCAGCTCCACTACTTTTCCCTCCCCTTGCCTCATAGTTCTCTATTGAAATTGTGGTGTCACCGCCAGACACCACACTTGCTAGGTGGTAGCTTTAAATCGGCCGCGGTCCATTAGTACATGTCGGACCCGCGTGTCGCCACTGTGTGATCACAGACCGAGCGCCACCACAAGGCAGGTCTCGAGAGACTGACTAGCACTCGCCCCAGATGTACGGACGACGTAGCTAGCGATGCACACTGACGAAGCCTCGCTCATTTGCAGAGCAGATAGAATAGCCTTCAGCTAAGTCAATAGCTACGACCTAGCAAGGCGCCATTAGCAGTATATTGTCTGAAACTATAGAGTCTCATGTACCAAGGATGGATTAAAGTTAAGTATTCCAGAAGCTACGTATTTTTCTTTATAGCATTTATTACGTATCTTGTTTCAGACCTCACGCCATCCTGCGTGAGCTTATAGCGCGTGCCTTTTCGGCTTCCTCTCATTGTGTCTAGGCTGTCTTGTCTAGACATAACAGAAATTATCTCCTTTCTTAGCAGCCACTGTCTTTTTCATTTCAATGCTCTTCTCTTTTATTATCGCTTCCACTTCTTCTAATATCAATCAAGGTTTCAAAAGTGCTAATGCAATCAATGTTACTTTTAATGCTCCCATTATTTTATTATTATTATTATTAGTGTTACAATTATTATTATTATTGCAAGTTATTACTTTTTCTTAATAAAAGAAATTATTATTATTGAGTTTGTCATGTAATAAATAATTAATATCATTCTTAAGTCCTCCATTATTTTATCATCATTATTTGTGTTACTCTTATTATTGTTGTTAATTATTATTTCTATTAATATTGCAAACATTGTTATTGTGATTGCTACATAATATTTTTTGCATCTGTTGACCTGGTCATATGTGAGAGTGGGTTTTAAAGTCCTAATCTGGTCAGGCTAAATAAGCAATAAATGAATAAATAAATAGTTTTAGAAGCGAAGGAAGGATAATCGGTAGCTACTCGTCGACATCGAGAGGATTAAAGCTCCTTTGGACCTGCAAAGAAAAGAAAACTGTAAGTGGCGTCGTTGAACTAACTTTCTGTACCTACTTCTGAAATGACAGATGCCGTGGCAGGCCTCGTTGTTAAGTTATAGATTTGAGGCGTTCAGGTCTAGATAATGAGAAGCCGCACATTGCGCAGTATTGAGATTTGTACGATTTTCGTATCTTCTAAGGGCGGTAAGCCACGTGTGGAGTAGTATTTGAAGAAACCTTAGAGATGGCAGCACACATTCTGTTGCTATGTTTTGCGCCAAGAAACAGTACGTTATTTTCGTGCTTTTGTGTGGTAAGTTACAGGAAGGCGACTTCTTGCTGAGGGAACGGCGCAAGTTGTTCGGATGAAAAAAAGAAAGAAATACAAACATCTTGTAACTGATATGAAAGCCAATTGATCTGAGAATGAATCCTCGTGCCATGATAGGGTTCTAGATGTGTATTATCAGCCAGATCAGTGTGATACTGCATCGTCACCAGAGAGAAGCATCAACAGAGTATAATTTTGTAGCATGCCATATTATAGCATACCAGTATGTGGCTTATCATGACACTGTAGTAAGTGTAGTTGGTACTCCTAAATAATGTTAATATTTAATGGCACCATGAACTATGGGGACAATTTCTAACAAGGCAACTTCCCCATCGCACCCCAGTCAGATTTAGTTATAAGTTGGCACAGTGGATAGGCCTTGAAAAACTGAACACAGATCAATCGAGAAAACAGGAAGAAGTTGTGTGGAACTATGAAAAAATGAGCAAAATATATAAACTGAGTAGTCCTTGCGCAACATATGTCACATCAAGGATAGTTCGGCTCAGGAGCGCCATGGTCTTGTGGTTAGCGTGAGCAGCTGCGGAACAAGAGGTCCTTGGTTCAAGCCTTCCCTCGAGTGAGAAGTTTAATTTTTTGTTTTCAGTTTATATGACAAACTATTATGTTTTCATCAGTTTTTTGGTAGTGATTATCACATCCACAAGAAAACCTAAATCGGGCAAGGTAGAAGAATCTTTTTGCCCATTCGCCAAGTGTACAAGTTAGGTGGGTCGACATAAAATTCCTGTCATGTGACGCACATGCCGTCACCAGTCTCGTATAGATACATCAGACGTGTTTTTCTGTGGAGGAATCGGTTGACCTATGACCTTGCGATCAAATGTTTCCGGTTCCCATTGGACAGGCACGTCCTTTCGTCTACTAGTCGCACGGTTTTGCGGAGCGGTCGCAAAACACAGACACTAAACTTATTACAGTGAACAGAGACGTCAATGAACGAACGGACAGATCATTACTTTGCGAAAATAAAGAAAGTAAACTTTTCACTCGAGGGAAGACTTGAACCAAGGACCTCTCGCTTCGTATCTGCTCACGCTAACTACGGGACCACGGCGATACTGCGCTTATGCTCTCCCTCATGTTGCTTATGTTGCCCATGGACTACTCAGTTTGTATATTTTGCTTATTTTTTCATAGTTCCACACAACTGCTTCCTGTTTTCTCGATTGATCTTTGTTCAGTTTTTCAAGGCCTATCCACTGTGCCAACTTATAACTAAATCTAAGGGGGGTGCGATTGGTAGGTTCCCTTGTAAGATATTTATTGGGAGCCCATGAACGATGAGCGATTGTTTCATTTGTGGTGGGCGTTGCTAGGTGTATACTGTAGGGCTTATTGTGGATTGTCATTATATAGCCGTTAAATTGCTGTATTGTTCGATGTAGTTTCGTAGGTATTTTTTTCATTCCATAAGGTGAAAGACGTAATTCCTAACATAACAGGAAGAAATATAGCAATGTATGGACATTCCACTAATTTTTCAGAGGCTACGGTGTTCAAACTCGTGGCTTTAAATCCTGATCCAGATTTCCTGAAGCACACTGTTCACGGAGATGTCTATGAAATTAATGTCAGGAAGCGTGACTGTCGTACACAGACAATATGAATTACGAGCTTAACACCACAATTCAGTAGGACTATTCCTGAACAGCATAAGATACTGCACCATATACCTGACTCCTTGTATGTACCTATGGTACATTACGGATATTATTTATCCCTGACTCAGTACTAATCACAGAGCAGATCGATGAGCCTGAATTAATTGTTGGAATTATCTTCGATTACGCTGAGAGCAACGTGAATTGTGATCAGTGAAGCCAAGTGTTGGCACTAAAACTTCGGTTACATACAAAGAAAATCCATAAAATTATGTATTTATAATAATTAATATTGCTTCACCATTACGTGCAGTATTCAGAAACCTCAAATTTCATGTGACATAAATACCTTAGTGATATGTAGTACCTTACAGCACAATAAACACACCTGTTATCTCCGTCGCCTGATTTATGAAATTTTTGAACCTTCAAATGCCCCTCCTGTAAAATTTACTTACTGTGACTTACCACTATCCAGCCCCAAGTACCTCATTTCAACTTCGGTACTTCGAAATACGACACGTGTCATAGAATTGGCACCAGATGGTCATGTAAGCCTCCACAATGACGAAAATCATGGCACTGAAGTTCAAAATGGCTCGGAGCACTATGGGACTTGACATTTGAGGTCATCAGTCCCCTAAACTTAGAACTACTTAAACCTAACTAACCTAAGAACATCACACACATCCATGCCCTAGGCAGGATTCGAACTTGCGACCGCACAATCGCGCGGTTCCGGACTGAAGCGCCTAGAACCGTTCGGCCACTGCGGCCGGCTGGCACTGAAGTGTTGTGGCATGTGTCAGCCGATTGTATTGAATCAATGCAACGAGACAAGCCAACAAGCAGACGTGAATGAATGACAGAAAGGTGTTACTGTGTTACAACTTACGCAGGACTACACAATGAACGAAGTTTGTTGATTCATCATTGTATCAATGCTGACTGCCCAAAGTGTCTACATGGAACAGTGTCCCACTCGCAGTCAAATAACACGGCGTAAGGATAGTGACCGCAAAGATCCTGACAGACAGCAATCGGAGACGAGTGTCACACCTTGTCAGTCACAGTCGGTTTCAAAACCGACAGCAACTGCTGCTGTTAACCAACCAGTTTCCCAGTGATACTTGTGAAGGGAACCACAAGTGATCGAAATTTGTGGTCGGTTACCTCGCAAAAGACCATTGTTCACAGAAGAACGTAAAGCTGCAGGTTTTTAATGGACCAAAAAGCACAGAAATTGGAGCTGACTGCAGGCGTGTAGTGTGGTCCCGGGAGTCGCGATTTCACCTCTTTTCAAATGATGCCATTTGTAGAGTGCACTGACGTCCCATTGAGGTATTTGAGCTGCAGTGTGAGGAGGGTGTGGTTTACGCCATTACTCTGTGGTGTTATCGGAGTGTTTTTCGTGTCATGTCATGGACCCACTGATTCAGGTTAGTGTGAAAATGAAGGAGGGTTAATAAGATCTTCGCGAGCTTGCAGCCGCATCAGGTGGTTAAAATCAGACGAGCTTTCGGAGGAGCTCTCCTCGGCCGTTGTCAAGTGGTAAATGACTGCCGTATCGCCATGCCCTAGCCGAATGTAGCCGCGCTGCTGGCTGTGACGTCACTGGTGACCTTGAGAGGTTCCATGCCCTCTTTTGCACGTCTCCTCTCATTTTCATCAATTTTATTTATGTTCTATGTCATTGCACGGTAGTAACAGACCGAATAAGGTTACTGTAATGAGGGTATTTGTAGTGAGAGCTCAAAAAATACTTTTCACTTGATTCCTACACATGTTGTGTTGCTTCCCTGGGTGGCTTGTGCGAGGCAAGCATCGGAGGACGCAGTGCACTGCGTTTCCGGTTGGGGGCTGCAATTCCCTGAATTCTGAGGGGTTCGTACGATAGGCTTAAGCGCCTGGCGGAACGACTGACGTCGGTCGAGTTCCGCCTATTGTATGCAGGGCGAAACGACCTGTGAGACGTATGAGTGTCGCCGCAGTTTACGTGTTTACCGTTCCGGCGCGTCCGGAACGAAGATTCCTGGCACTCACTGACTGCATCATCCTCTTGATTCTGAGAATACTTGTGGACTGTGCCCTGCTGAGTGCGACTGTCTGGCACTGGATGGCCGGTGGTCTAGGCAGGTTGTTTTCGTAGCCGGTCAAACGGCAAGTTCAGTGCCGTCAGCTGAATAGCAGAGGCATGATTGGTCAACTTAAACTGAGGCTAGTTGACGTCATAAAGCCCTGCTCTAAATTGTAGGGAACAGTCGCTAATGGCGCGAATCATGTTCTGAGTCAGTGTGGAGGAATTTTGGAATCAGAACTGAATGCTGATTCGCGGTTTTCGAGGAGAGTAGGGAATTGCATCGCATCACAGAGTGGGTATTCAGGATCTGATCTTCCTCGGAGTCGCTCGTTTTCGGAAGAACTTAGAATTCTCGGACAGCCTTCGCGGCCAGGGGTTAACACAGAGTTGCTGCACGGCAGAAGTCGGCGCCTACATCATCAGGACGCTGCCTACCGACGACGTACTGCAGATTTCAGTACTGGTACAGTATTTTGCGGCTCCGGCATTGTACGACCTTATCAGTTTTATACTGAATCCCTCAGCAGCACGTGCGCTCGCTTTGCTACATGTCCACCTTGTTTCTCCATGTGATCCCTTTGAGCACTCACTACTAATTGCGATACTGCTATATAGTCGGGAGATTAATATTTGATTCATTTGGGCCTCCATTCATTATCGTCAATCTATTGCATCACGGTGAGTAGGAGCCCCTTGTTCTCGAGCCAACTCTTATTCTCATAATACACTCCTGGAAATTGAAATAAGAAGACCGTGAATTCATTGTCCCAGGAAGGGGAAACTTTATTGACACATTCCTGGGGTCAGATACATCACATGATCACACTGACAGAACCACAGGCACATAGACACAGGCAACAGAGCATGCACAATGTCGGCACTAGTACAGTGTATATCCACCTTTCGCAGCAATGCAGGCTGCTATTCTCCCATGGACACGATCGTAGAGATGCTGGATGTAGTCCTGTGGAACGGCTTGCCATGCCATTTCCACCTGGCGCCTCAGTTGGACCAGCGTTCGTGCTGGACGTGCAGACCGCGTGAGACGACGCTTCATCCAGTCCCAAACATGCTCAATGGGGGACAGATCCGGAGATCTTGCCGGCCAGGGTAGTTGACTTACACCTTCTAGAGCACGTTGGGTGGCACGGGATACATGCGGACGTGCATTGTCCTGTTGGAACAGCAAGTTCCCTTGCCGGTCTAGGAATGGTAGAACGATGGGTTCGATGACGGTTTGGATGTACCGTGCACTATTCAGTGTCCCCTCGACGATCACCAGTGGTGTACGGCCAGTGTAGGAGATCGCTCCCCACACGATGATGCCGGGTGTTGGCCCTGTGTGCCTCGGTCGTATGCAGTCCTGATTGTGGCGCTCACCTGCACGGCGCCAAACACGCATACGACCATCATTGGCACCAAGGCAGAAGCGACTCTCATCGCTGAAGACGACACGTCTCCATTCGTCCCTCCATTCACGCCTGTCGCGACACCACTGGAGGCGGGCTGCACGATGTTGGGGCGTGAGCGGAAGACGGCCTAACGGTGTGCGGGACCGTAGCCCAGCTTCATGGAGACGGTTGCGAATGGTCCTCGCCGATACCCCAGGAGCAACAGTGTCCCTAATTTGCTGGGAAGTGGCGGTGCGGTCCCCTACGGCACTGCGTAGGATCCTACGGTCTTGGCGTGCATCCGTGCGTCGCTGCGGTCCGGTCCCAGGTCGACGGGCACGTGCACCTTCCGCCGACCACTGGCGACAACATCGATGTACTGTGGAGACCTCACGCCCCACGTGTTGAGCAATTCGGCGGTACGTCCACCCGGCCTCCCGCATGCCCACTATACGCCCTCGCTCAAAATCCGTCAACTGCACATACGGTTCACGTCCACGCTGTCGCGGCATGTTACCAGTGTTAAAGACTGCGATGGAGCTCCGTATGCCACGGCAAACTGGCTGACACTGACGGCGGCGGTGCACAAATGCTGCGCAGCTAGCGCCATTCGACGGCCAACACCACGGTTCCTGGTGTGTCCGCTGTGCCGCGCGTGTGATCATTGCTTGTACAGCCCTCTCGCAGTGTCCGGAGCAAGTATGGTGGGTCTGACACACCGGTGTCAATGTGTTCTTTTTTCCATTTCCAGGAGTGTATTTCAGTATACCCTATCCTTTAACCTACTGTTTGTGTCGATAATCACGTGCATTTATGTTCTGATGTATGGTAAATCTCTTAGTAATATTTAATCTGCATATCATTTCGTAGATATATGCAGAATCCCTTTTCCTGTTGTTTATTATGATAAAGTTCTCTTTTTCTCTGAGTAGATTACGATTTTTATTAAATTATTGTGAGTGTGCACTCCTTATTTTACCAACTAGCGGGGTCCACCATAATTTTCTTCCGTTACCGTTGTGCGCATAATTAATTAGGTGGTAGATACGGAGGGTCGAGTGCATGTCTCGTTCTCATTCAAAATTCGTCTGAATTAAAGAGGTACAAACTCTTCTCCACCCCGGCACCTCGCAACCTCTACCTCGCCAGTTGTGGCAATGTTTTCTTCCCGCATCCGTCGCGCCCGCTTCAACCTCGCGATAGCCGGGTCGCAGGCAGCGCTGGGTTGCAAATCGCCGTCCTTGTTGATCAATTTTAAGATATTTTTAATTCTACAGCTTCTTTTATGACGCTAACCCAAAATTCCTAAGTCCTCATAATGACAGATGTATCGTCGAATAGAATTCGGTGTCGATGCCATGGCTGACATTTCAGGATACCATAGGCCCAAGCGCCTCTCGAGTTCCGTCCGACGCTGGTCCACAGTGCGTACCGTTTGGCAGACGTAGTGGCAGCCACACTGACATGGTGTCTTGCGCTCTCAAGGCGTTCTGAGCCCTACATCGTTCGTCACAGGCCTCATGAGCTCTCGTATTTTTGCTGGGGGCCTGAACACTGATGACATATTGCGTATCTTCAGGAGCAGGCTAATCTTTCCAGACACTGTGCCAGAGGAAAGCAGAAACGCAAGTTTCTAGTTCTCTTCTTCAGTGGTGTTTTTCTTTCGCGACTCGCCAGAAATGGCCCGTGATATTTAGCATAGATTATAGCCAATTTTCTGGAAGATTTTTCGGAGACGGCTTAGTTCTAGTGGCAGATTTTCAGCGTCTGAGACGACTTTGCACGATGCTGTTCAGAACGCCACGTTTTTGTGTCTGATGGTGGCGGCTAAGAGCATTTAGATACTTTTCCATGTGTATAGGTTTCCCGTAGACACTGTGGCTGAGGAGCCCACTGGCTTTCCAGCGAACGAGGACGTCCAGGGAGGGCGATGCACCATCTATTTCTACACTACTGGCCATTAAAATTGCTACACCACGAAGATGACGTGCTACAGACGCGAAATTTAACCGACAGGAAGACGATGCTGTCATATGCAAATGATTAGCTTTTCAGAGCATTCACACAAGTTTGGCGCCGGTGACGACACCTACAACGTGCTGACACGAGGAAAGTTTCCAACCGATTTCTCATACACGAACAGCAGCTGATCGGCGTTCCCTGGTGAAACGTTGTTGTGATGCCTCGTGTAAGGAGGAGAAATGCGTACCATCACGTTTCCGACTTTGATATAGGACGGATTGTAGCCTATCGCAGTTGCGATTTATCGTATCGCGACATTGCTGCTCGCGTTCGACGAGATCCAATGTCTGTTAGCAGAATATGGTGGGTTCAGGAGGGTAATACGGAACGCCGTCCTGGATCCCAGCGGCCTCGTATCACTAGCAGTCGAGATGACAGGCGCCTTATCCGCATGGCTGTAACGGATCGTGCAGCCACGTCTCGATTCCTGAGTCAACAGATGGGGACGTTTGCAAGACAACAACCATCTGCACGAACAGTTCGACGACGCTTGCAGCGGCATGGACTATCAGCTCGGAGACTATGGCTGCGGTTACCCTTGACGCTGCATCACAGAAAGGAGTGCCTGCGATGGTGTACTCAACGACGAACCTGAGTGCACGAATGGCAAAACGTCATATTTTCGGATGAATCCAGATTCTGTTTACAGCATCATGATGGTCATATCCGTGTTTGGCGACATCGCGGTGAACGCACATTGGAAGCGTGTATTCGTCATCGCCATACTGGCGTATCACCCGGCGTGACGGTATGGGGTGCCATTGGTTACACGTCTCGGTCACCTCTTGTTTGCAGTGACGGCACTTCGAACAGTGGACGTTACATTTCAGATGTGTTACGACCCGTGGCTCTACCCTTCATTCGATCCCTGCGAAACCCTACATTTGAGCAGGCTAGGCGCTCAGTCTGGAACCGCGCGACTGCTACGGTCGCAGGTTCGAATCCTGCCTCGGGCATGGATGTGTGTGATGTCCTTAGGTTGGTTAGGTTTAATTACTTCTAAGTTCTAGGGGACTGATGACCACAGATGTTAAGTCCCATAGTGCTCAGAGCCATTTGAGCAGGATAATGCACGACTGCATGTTGCAGGTCCTGTACGGGCCTTTCTGGATACAGAAAATGTTCGACTGTTGCCCTGGCCAGCACATTTTCCATATCTCTCACCAATTGAAAACGTCTGGTCAATGGTGGCCGAGCAACTGGCTCGTCACAATACGCCATTCACTACTCTTGATGAACTGTGGTATCGTGTTGAAGCTGCATGGGCAGCTGTACCTGTACACACCATCCAAGCTCCGTTTGACTCAATGGCCAGTCGTATCAAGGCTGTTATTACGGCCAGAGGTGGTTGTTATGGGTACTGTTTCTCAGGATCTATACACCCAAATTGCGTGAAAATGTGATCACATGTCAGTTCTAGTATAATATATTTGTCCAATGAATACCCGTTTATCATCTGCGTTTCTTCTTGGTGTAGCAATTTTAATGGCCAGTTGTGTACATCCACAGTAAACCTAATGTGGTCGTGAATGACATTTAGGTGTTCTAATAACCCCTCAGCTTTTCATGTCCGTGAGGCCAGTTGATAAAAGTGATGACGACGTAACGATAAAAGCAAACTGACTTACCTGGAAATGTGTCGAAAGTGATGTGTTCAAATTCCTCCATAAAAAGGTTGGCTATGGATGCAGCAAACGGACTTTCTATCGCCACGCCGTCCATCTGGTCGAAACACTGGCCACCAGACAGCAAATGCTGTCAACGTCTGCTTAAAGGATCCCACAGTTGTACTATCAGGTAACTGGGAGAGGAGAACTATGCAGTCTTTGACATGAACATGCGTAATGGCAAGGGCACGGCGACACGGCAGTCAGCACTTGACAATGGCCAAGGAGAGCTCGGTCGAAAGGCTGGAAGCCCGCGAACATTTTATTAATTAATATCGCCTTGAGACCATGCATTCATACATGCAGATGGATGTTTATTTCAGTCATTCAATTTAGTCATTTTTCATTTGGCTGTGAAACGTATTGTTTATTGTGGCTGAAGTTTCGAAACATAGTCATTGTCAAGCATTGTGCTGTGTTGAAACCCACTCTACAACGTTAAATTGTGACAAGCTGGAATATAGTTTGCATCAGTCTGAAGCCAAATACACGTACTGCGGTTTCAGGTGCCGTTTTAGCACATGACATGTAACTAACACAATTATTGCACCAAGCGTTGCCCTTTCTTTTACATATTTATGGTGAATATGTTGCGGACACTCCCAATATCACAACTGACCTCGTCATAGAACACGAACACTCTAATACCCTATCGACTTGCCCACGAAATCATAAAAATAATCTGGAACTCTTTGGAGCAGCCGGTGAAACGTAGCAATTTACATTTATGCTCTTTGGGATCTAATCAATAGTCTTATAAAGTCCATTGTACACAGGCTGAAAGTATATCTTTATTCAACGGGCAGCCTGGATCTCACTACGGGACCACGCGACAATCGAATTTTTGTAGGTTTTCATATTTATGGCACATAACGTTCAGAATTCAAATATACCTCTCCCAAAGCAGTGCGATGCAACGCTCAAAAATACACGAGATAACATAGTTTGAAGTTTTCCGGCCATTTTTAGTATTGTAAATTTATGCGGTGTTGGTTTTGGCAAGCAGTGTGGCTATGTAGCTATGGGATAGAATGCTCGCCTGATGGTTGGAGGTCCTGGTTTCGAATCCTGGCGGAATCAAATTTTAAAACAAAGTTGCACGTTCTATGGGTATTTACGTGAAGCGTAAAATACAAAATGATAGAAAAAAATTAATTCGTATTTTTTTATTTGTGCAATCTTGATTGACAATCTTCTATAAGAGATGAGAATTTTCGTTTTCAATGACAACTGGATTGTTGTGTGCAATATATAATTCGAAGTAAGGAGAAGTGCATTTTCCATAAAAATGACAATTATATGTGCTAATTAGCACATATACAGGGTGGTCTATTGATCGTGTAGTACGTAAAAAAATATGAATGCTTTAGTTGGACCACTTTTTTCGCTTTGTGATAGATGGCGATGTAATATTCATAAACATATGGCTCACAATTTTAGACGAACAATTGGTAACAAATAGGATTGTTTAAATCAAAATACAGAACGTAGGTACGTTTGAACATTTATTTCGGTTGTTCCAATGCGATACCTGTACCTTTGTGAACTTATCATTTCTGAGAACGCATGCTGTTACAGCGTGATTACCTGTAAATACCACATTAATGCAGTAAATGCTCAAAATGAAGTCCGTGAATTTCAATGCATTTGGCAATACGTGTAACGACATTCCTCTCAACAGCGAGTAGTTCGCCTTCCGTAATGTTCGCACATACATTGACAATGCGCTGACGCATGTTCTCAGGCGTTGTCGGTGGATCACGACAGCAAATATCCTTCAACTTTCCCCACAGAAAGAAATCCAGGGACGTCAGATCCGGTGAACGTGCGGGTCACGGTATGGTGCTTCGACGACCAATCCACGTGTCATGAAATATGCAATTCAATACCGCTTCAACCGCACGCGAGCTATGTGCCGGACATCCATCATGTTGGAAGTACATCGCCATTCTGTCATGCAGTGAAACACCTTGTAGTAAC
This sequence comes from Schistocerca americana, assembly GCF_021461395.2. NCBI lineage: Eukaryota > Metazoa > Arthropoda > Insecta > Orthoptera > Acrididae > Schistocerca > Schistocerca americana. The sequence goes on from NC_060124.1 coordinate 526,195,643, forward strand.
ATCGGTAGAACATTACGTAGGAAATCAGCATACATTGCACCATTTAGGTTGCCATCGATGAAACGAGGGCCAATTAGCCTTCCTCACATAATGCCGCACCATACATTAACCCGCCAAGGTCGCTGATGTTCTACTTGTCGCAGCCATCGTGGATTTCCGTTGCCCAATAGGGCATATTATGCCGGTTTACGTTATCGCTGTTGGTGAATGACGCTTCGTCGCTAAATAGAACGCGTGCAAAAAATCTGTCATCGTCCCGTAATTTCTCTTGCGCCCAGTGGCAGAAATGCACACGACGGTCAAATTCGTCGCCATGCAATTCCTGGTGCATAGAAATATGGTATGGGTGCAATCGATGTTGATATAGCATTCTCAACACCGACGTTTTTGAGATGGCCGATTCTCGCGCAATTTGTCTGCTACTGATGTGGAGATTAGCCGCGACAACAGCTAAAACACCTACTTGGGTATCATCATTTGTTGTAGGCCGTGGTTGACGTTTCACATGTGGCTGAACACTTCCTGTTTCCTTAAATAACGTAACTATCCGGCGAACGGTCCGGACACTTGGATGATGTCGTCCAGGATACCGAGCAGCATACTTAGCACACAACAGCCATACATCAACACGATATCGACCTTTTCCGCAATTGGTAAATGGTCCATTTTGACCGTCCGCACTGGCGGAATGTTACGTGACACCAAGTACTTATATGTTTGTAACTATTACAGCGCCATTTATCACAAAGCGAAAAAAATGGTCCAACTAAAACACTCATATTTCTTTACGTACTAAACGAATATGTAATAAAAAATGTGGGTTCCTATTTTTAAAAAATGCAGTTGATATCCGCTTGACCTATGGCAGCGCCATCTAGCGGGCCAACCATAGCGCCATCTGGTTCCCCCTTCAAGCTAGACGAGTTTAGCTCTTTGTAGTTTTTTCGTTTGTTGCTTATTTCGTAGATATTTGGCCCGGTGACTATCAATGGACCACCCTGTATATCATGAATTTTATACGAGGTCGTGCGATAAATAAGGCAGCACATTTTTTTTCCGAGAGCAGGTTGGTTTTATTCGGGTCTCCAATACATCATATTATTCCCCATTCTTTTGGCTACAAAACCGTAGCTTTCAACGTAATCTTCGTTCAATACGACGGCCTTAAGCCACCTTACTAAGAGGGCCTTTATGCCCGCATGTTGCTACTCTATTGGTCAACAACGGAGCCAAAGTCTTGCTGCCTCAATAACCTTCAGCATCAGCCTCGTAGCAAGCATACAGTTGGTCCTTCGTTGCCCTTTGTGGTCTTCTGTTATGCCGAGGAACCCAACCGACACCTACCTCTGAGCACCCCAAATGGTGGACGATTGTGTCAGCACAACCAAAAGAGATGTCCAGTTGAGCAGCGAGCTGTTCGTGGTGATCCGTTGATCACGTCGAGTGAGAGTATCCGCACATCCAAACATTGCAAGAATCATAGCTGTGTGCGGCCAGCCGGCACGCGGGAGATCGGACTTCTTGTGATGATGACAAACGCCACGCCCAACGACTCACAGTGCTTTTGTTCACTGACGTAGACATTCTGCAAGCGCCTATGAATACTTGTTTTCCGTCAAAAGAAACTCGATGACAGCTGTCTGCTAAGAGCGCAACTCTGTTACACACGCCATTTTTAAGGCTACATATAGCGCCATTACCTACTACAATTTCATGAAAATATAGGCGCTGAAGCGTGAATATTCAATGACACCCCACAAAAAATTCTGAATTTTTTCAACCGAAACTGATCATGAAAAGAATGTGTTGTATTACTCATTTAACGTCCTTCACATTTAAAAGATGTAGGTACTGAAACTCAACGGAGAAAAGTGAAAAAAGTAATGACCGAAAGAAGACACGATCTCTTCTGGTCCCATCGTAAGATTATCATCACTGTGCTGATTCTTCCAATCTCACATTGCAGTAGAACTTCATCAAGTACGGTTGTAAACCACAGCGTAAGTCAGAAAAAGGCCTTATAGATTTAGTGTTTACAATATGCGGTACAATCAATAATGTGTGTCACATTAAACTGAGCATTTCTTTGGGTCAGACTATAGCTCACTGTAGGCTTGTAGAGTAAACTGGAGCAACAGATAAGTAGATGTTGCAACCAGCTGCTGCCGAACGACCAGTTAGAAGCTTTGGAAAGTAGCCAAGGACGAAATGCTACTCTGTGCAGTGACGTCATTGTATAATTAATTTAATGGATGTGTGGGAGACGCCATATTCATGGCATTAAGTACAATTTCTTGAGCACATAAGACCTCGAGAATAGTGTAAGATAGCTTGCGTCATGGTCACTATGTGTAAGTCGCGGAAAAAATTGCCGTTATGTGTAAGTTGCGTGAAGCTCACTTTGAATAAGAAAATACTATCTGACATTGAAATCAACGTAAAAGATTGGGTCGCCACCAACTCTAGCCACATGACAAATAAATGGTTAGGCTGAATCGGAATATTAATTAATTTAATCATAATAAAACAGACTCATAAGAGAACATTCATTGCACTATCACTCGTAAAGAATGTGATGTAATTAATAGTTTGGTCCAGGAATTGTTCACGTGAATCAAATATTAAAATAAAGTAAATAATGCGTGAACACTGTGCATCAGAACAGTTTGCAGCAGCACACCTGAAAACAACATCTATTCTAAAGAAATTGTCTTAAACAAAAAGGGAACACTAATTTTTGGACCTTTGAGCATGGAAACGCTATGGACGGGCTATGAAGGAAACTAGAAGGTAAATGGAGTAGGTAATAGAGACATAACAGTGATACACAGGATAAGATTGGTGGAAAATTATTTATTCCTTAAAACATTGATGTGATGCATCTACACAACTGCTGTTGCCTGGTAACTAACAAGGGAACCTCCCCATCGCACCCCCCTCAGATTTAGTTATAAGTTGGCACAGTGGATACGCCTTGATAAACTGAACACAGATCAATCGAGAAAACAGGAAGAAGTTGTGTGGAACTGTGAAAAAATAAGCAAAATATACAAACTGAGTAGTCCATGGGTCACATAGGCAACATCATGGACAATGTCAGCTGAGGAGCGCCGTGGTCCCGTGGTTGCGTGAGCAGCTGCAGAGCGAAACGTCATGGGTTCAAGTCTTCCCTCGCGTGAATTTACTTTCTTTTTTTTGCATAGTTATTATCTGTCCGTTCGTTCATTGACGTCTCTGTTCACTGTAATAAGTTTAGTGTCCGTGTTTGGCGACCGCATCGCAAAACCGTGCGATTAGTAGACGAAAGGACGTGCCTCTCCAATGGGAACCGAAAACATTTGATCGCAAGGTCATAGGTCAACCGATTCCTCCACAGGAAAACACATCTTTTATATTCTATACGATACTGGTGACGGCATGTGCGTCACATGACAGGAATATGTTGTCGACCCACCTAACTTGTACACTTGGCGAATGGGTAAAAAGATTCTTCTACCTTGCCCGATTTAGATTTTCTCGTGGATGTGATAATCACTCCCAAAATAGTGATGAAAACATAAGAGTTTGTCACATAAACTGAAAAAAATTAAACTTTTCACTCGATGGAAGATTTGAACCATGGACCTTTCGTTCCGCAGCTGCTCACGTTACCACGAGACCACGGCGCTCGAATGTTCCCGGTGCCCGTGATGTTGCCTATCTTCCCATGAACTACTGAGTTTGTATATTTTGCTTATTTTTTCACAGTTCCACACAACTTCTTCCTGTTTTCTCAATTGATCTGTGTTCAGTTTTTCAAGGACTATCCACTGTGCCAGCTTATAACTAAATCTGAGGGGGGTGCGATGGGGAGGTTCCCTTGTAAGTACAATTTATAGTGAAACGGTACGCGATTCACAACACACTCTTATGCCCATGCGGTTTGCGGAGACACAATTTCTACATACCGTGGGCAAGTTTTAACCACATTAAACCACACAGCCGCGAACAATTAACATTTTTCAGAAGGCACATTTGAGTAGACAAAGGGTGATGGCAGTGGGCCAACGAACTCTAATACTGAACCACGTGGATGGCTTCCAACGGACATAAGGTAAATGAGACAAAGAAGATTCACGAAGAGGCAAAATTATTGAGGTTCAGGAAAGATTAGAACGAATACAGACCCAGTTGCAGACAGACAAACATCCACACTGAACCGAGGGGCACTTCTTACATATGCAACACCTTTGTGTTAGGTTCTTCTTACGGATCAAAGTCTGCATTAGGAATCAAACTAAAAGTGTGCAAAAGCCTTGCATTCCTTCCTGCGACATGGTTAAACAATCTTTAGAAGACGAGTCGCGTGACCAAAAGCTAATCTCGCTTCGAGGCAACGGGCCACGCGGTTAAACCAACTCACCCTCCTTCGAAGAGAGCTCGGCTTCAGACCCTCGGCGCTCTGGAAGTAGACTGACCGTCTCACGCACTCCAACGTCTCCCACAAGATTCCGTGGCCAGGAAAACCCAGAGATGAGGCTCCCGCCACCAACCTGACACCGGTAACTTTCACGTAAGGAGAGCAAACCTCTTTGCCTACCTGAAAACTACAGTGGTTGGCCACTCTACATGGCTACCGCTGATTCTCTGCAGCAGACTAAACCACCGTATAGCAACATGAAACACACACACACATTCATTCACTCATGCCTGCCAGAGAGTTCTGTGTCACTGGAAAGTAAATAAAATGATAATGAAAGCTGACTACCTGGCCCTTTCAATTGTTCTGGTTGAAAAAAAATTCCAAGTGTTTCAACAACAAATAAATATACTGTGCATGTTAAAGATTGTGGAAATAACAAATCACGTGGAATACAAAAGCTTTGTGGGTGTTGTTGAGAAGAATTAGTGTAAAAGGAAACGAATTTCGAGGCAATACTGTGGAAAGGGAAGTTAGATTGCACGTAGATGTGATGGGAAATACAATACAGAGGCAGATGAGTTACAAACCTAGGAAGAAACAAGCCACTCAGAGTAGTCGACAATCTCTCAGAGCTATTTAGAACCTTTGGAGAACACACCATGACTAAAATATTCCAGTCAGTATGCATAATACACGCGACAGGCGAAATACACTCAAACTTTAATTCCAATGTAAATATTTCAGTTCTAAAGAAGACAAGTGCTTACATGTGTGAATAATACACAACCATCAGTTTAAAAAGTCAAAGTTGCAAAATGATGTTGCTGTTGTTGCTGTTGTGTTCTTCAGAACAAGTTTGATACAGCTCCCCAAAGTACCCTATCCTGTGTAAGCCTCTTTATCCTCACATAGCCGCATCAGCCCCCAACTATTTGAACATGCTTGAATACTGTATTTAACCCTTGGTCTCCCTCTACAATTTTTACCTCCTACACTCCCCTCCATTACCAAACTGGCGATTTCTTGATGACATTGGACATAATTAACAACCAATCTCTTCTTTTAACTGGGTTGCATCATAAATTTCTTTTTTTTCCAATTCGGTTCAGTACCTCCTAATTAAATGTTCAACCCACCCATTTAAACTTTGTCATTCTTATGTAGCTTGACATTTCAAAATTCTCTCTTGTCTGAACTATTTATTGCCCAAGCTGCACCTCCACATAACGCTACACGCCACACCTCCATAAAATACCTCTTTACACTTAAATTTATATTCGATGTTACCAAATTCATTTTTTCATAGATGCTTGTTTTGCTATTGTCTGTTTGCATTTCATATCCTGTCTACTCCGCCTAAGCACTTTTTTTGCTGCCAAACAACGAAACTCATCTACTTTCAGTGCCTCATTCGCTAAAGTTGTTCACTCATTATCTTTCTTTCTTTCTCTATCATCGCCTTGTCCCACGTCACGTAGGGTCGGCGTTGCTCTTCTGGATCCTTCTCCTCCATAGTTCTCTATCCATTGCCTCTTCCTTCTTCCATCCTTTCTTCCATAGGTCCCTGGATATCTTATCCTTCCACCTCATCTTCGGTCATCCTCTCAGTATCTCCTGACATAATTCGACTACATTCTATAACACTTGCTTTACACTAAGGTGACAAACACCATGGGATACATTCTAATATTGTGTTGGACGCTCTTTGGGCCAGCGCAGTGCAGCAGCTCGACGTGACAAAGACTCCAGTCGTTGGAAGTCCCCTGTACAAATACTGAGCCATGCTGTCTCTATATCTGTCCACAACTGCGAAAGTATTGTAAGGTGACGTGGTCTCCTGACCTTCATTTCTTACATATTCCGACCTCAAACGGCTCTGAGCACTATAGGACTTAACTTCTGAGGTCATCAGTCCCCTAGAACTTAGAACTACTTAAACCCAACTAACACACATCACACACATCCATGCCCGAGGCAGGATTCAAACCTGCAACCGTAGCGGTCGCGCGGTTCCAGACGTTAGCGCCTAGAACGGCTCGGCCACTCCGGCCGGCTATTCCGGCCTCATCATCGTATTCTGCTTATCAAGACGTTTCATTCGAGCCCAAACTCGATAGCATAGAGTCAATTTTATATATTTCCATTTAATCAATGTGCAAATCTAATATATAAATCGCAAGTGCGCACTGAGATTAAAAAATCGAGGCTGGCGTACACAATCATTCAAGACACGATGGCCCACTGGAAAGTCTGTGGGAGGGTAGGTTAGCATGCAGCTGTGCCGGCCGGCCGGCCACCCACGGACCAAAACAGTTTTTGCCAGAGAAAAGGGATAATGGCCTGCGTGTTCACCTTAAAAGCAAAACCCGCTGTATTGGTTGGGAGGGCCCCAGCGTACGCATTTTCTGACGGACCTAGTGTGCAGTTTCGGAGTTCTCACAAGTGGACAGTAAACGCCTAACGCAGGTGCTATATATTTCCGGATTGGTTGGCATAAACAGAGCTCCATTCTCCCGTTTGTAAGAGCAACGCTGATTGGTGGACTATTTCTGACGCAATGAGCTGGAGGAGTGAGGGAAAGACAGTGGATGATGTACCCTTCCGCTTTTTGCGTGGAGGGAAGTCGTTCTGATGACGCTCTTGTAGCGGGAACGCTTAGTGGGAGCGAGTGCGCTCGTGTGTGTACGCAGAGAGCGAGGAACAAAGTCTCTACTCAGTACTGCACTGAGAGAGCATCTCTGTCGCTAGCGATTCTGAGTGATACTCTATATTGAGTCGCTCGCGATTAAGCGTTTGTTCACTGTGTTGGCCATGACACTTAATGTGGAGTGTGAACACAGACAGAGTATTAGTTAGCACCTACGAGTGAACATTGAGTGGCATTGCAGTGGACTGGTTATATGACCGGTGTACCAAGCCAATAGTTAGACTAGGGGCAGATAGGAGTCCTTGACTTCATCAAGGCATAATGAGAGTTCGATTGGCGAAGGTCAGTCCAGATAGAAAGAGATTGTTTTGTTATTTTTCAGCGGCGAACGACACAGGCAGCAGTCGTCGCAGCTCACAGTATTGTGCGCTACAGCATAGGCAAGCCCCATCTTTCCTTCATTAGAAATAACATACTTTGTTCACGTCAGTCCATTACATTTCTCACATGACAGCCTTGACCGTACTTAGAAAAATTCAATCGGATAATTATTCAAGTTAAGTAGGTGCGGCTCTCAGCCATTCTGCAAAGTAAATAACATTCTTAAAGAAAAGGGATAAAAGAGCTTTCCCACACTTTGTATATAAATGTCATTAACAGGATTCCTATACATAAGAGGTAACCTCCTATTCCAAAAAGAACCCGGAAATGTGTGTATCAGTTTATAAATAAAATTTTCACTTGATTTTCTTAAATTTTGCAAAAGATAATATTTTTCGTTCGTTTAATGTTTTTCTTACATTAACTAGCAATACTCCATTACCCAAGTATCCCACTTGTTTCATAAGAAAATAGAATATTTTTCTGTCTTTTCCTTACAGCAGACGACTCCAGAAGATATTTATTGCTCAAAGTTTTTCAAGCATTTCTTTTTGGTACGTTAGGAGCGTCTGTCTGACTTCTGTAGTAGTGTGGGGTGGAAATTGCTTTTTGCAGGAGGCAAAGGGTACTTGTCAGATCATTCCGTTGCGCAACTTGCCAACATAACACCCGCACACTGACAGTATTACCGGTGTATGATTTGGAGCACGAACTTATCTCTCGGTTATGTCCCATAAATGTCCGATGGGATTCATGTGGGGAGATCTGGGTGGCCATACTATTCGCTGGAATTGACCAGAACGTTTTACAAACCCATCACGAACTGTTGTGGCCTGTTGAAATTGCACATGGTCATCCATAAAAATTTCATCGCAAATGGCTGCAAGTCATCTCGAAGTAGCCGAACATAGCCATTTACAGTCAATGATCGGTGCAGTCGGAGCAGAGGACCCAGTGCATTCCACGTAAACACAGCCCACAACATTACCGAGCCACTAGCAGCTTGCTCGGTGCCCTGTTGACAATCTGAGTCCTTGGCTTCGTGGGGTCTGCGCCACACTCGAACCGTACCATCAGCTCTTGCCAACTGATTTCGGGACTCATCTACCAGGCCACGGTTTTCCAGTCGTCTAGGGTGAGACCGATACGGTCACGAGCGCACGAGGGGTGCTGCAGACTTTTTTTTTTTGGTCATCAGTCTACTGACTGGTTGATGCGGCCCGCCACGAATTCCTTTCCTGTGCTAACCTCTTCATCTCAGAGTAGCACTTGCAACCTACGTCCTCAATTATTTGCTTGACGTTTTCCAATCTCTGTCTTCCTCTACAGTTTTTGCCCTCTACAGCTCCCTCTAGTACCATGGAAGTCATTCCCTCATGTCTTAGCAGATGTCCTATCATCCTGTCCCTTCTCCTTATCAGTGTTTTCCACATATTCCTTTCCTCTCCGATTCTGCGTAGAACCTCCTCATTCCTTACCTTATCAGTCCACCTAATTTTCAACATTCGTCTATAGCACCACATCTCAAATGCTTCGATTCTCTTCTGTTCCGGTTTTCCCACAGTCCATGTTTCACTACCATACAATGCTGTACTCCAGACGTACATCCTCAGAAATTTCTTCCTCAAATTAAGGCCGGTATTTGATATTAGTAGACTTCTCTTTGCCAGAAATGCCTTTTTTGCCATAGCGAGTCTGCTTTTGATGTCCTCCTTGCTCCGTCCGTCATTGGTTATTTTACTGCCTAGGTAGCAGAATTCCTTAACTTCATTGACTTCGTGACCATCAATCCTGATGTTAAGTTTCTCGCTGCTCTCATTTCTACTACTTCTCATTACCTTCGTCTTTCTCCGATTTACTCTCAAACCATACTGTGCACTCATTAGACTGTTCATTCCGTTCAGCAGATCATTTAATTCTTCTTCACTTTCACTCAGGATAGCAATGTCATCAGCGAATCATATCATTGATATCCTTTCACCTTGTATTTTAATTCCACTCCTGAACCTTTCTTTTATTTCCATCATTGCTTCCTCGATGTACAGATTGAAGAGTAGGGGCGAAAGGCTACAGCCTTGTCTTACACCCTTCTTAATACGAGCACTTCGTTCTTGATCGTCCAGTCTTATTATTCCCTCTTCGTTGTTGTACATATTGTATATGACCCGTCTCTCTCTATAGTTTACCCCTACTTTTTTCAGAATCTCGAACAACTTGCACCATTTTATATTGTCAAACGCTTTTTCCAGGTCGACAAATCCTATGAAAGTGTCTTGATTTTTCTTTAGCCTTCCTTCCATTATTAGCCGTAACGTCAGAATTGCCTCTCTCGTCCCTTTACTTTTCCTAAAGCCAAACTGATCGTCACCTAGCGCATTCTCAATTTTCATTTCCATTCTTCTGTATATTATTCTTGTAAGCAGCTTCGATGCATGAGCTGTTAAGCTGATTGTGCGATGATTCTCGCACTTGGCAGCTCTTGCCGTCTTCGGAATTGTATGGATGATGCTTTTCCGAAAGCCAGATGGTATGTCGCCAGACTCATACAGGGTGTTTCAAAAATGACTGGTATATTTGAAACGGCAATAAAAACTAAACGAGCAGCGATAGAAATACACTGTTTGTTGCAATATGCTTGGGACAACAGTACATTTTCAGGCAGACAAACTTTCGAAATTACAGTAGTTACAATTTTCAACAACAGATGGCGCTGCGGTCTGGGAAACTCTATAGTACGATATTTTCCACATATCCACCATGCGTAGCAATAATATGGCGTAGTCTCTGAATGAAATTACCCGAAACCTTTGACAACGTGTCTGGCGGAATGGCTTCACATGCAGATGAGATGTACTGCTTCAGCTGTTCAATTGTTTCGGGATTCTGGCGGTACACCTGGTCTTTCAAGTGTCCCCACAGAAAGAAGTCACAGGGGTTCATGTCTGGCGAATAGGGAGGCCAATCCACGCCGCCTCCTGTATGTTTCGGATAGCCCAAAGCAATCACACGATCATCGAAATATTCATTCAGGAAATTAAAGACGTCGGCCGTGCGATGTGACCGGGCACCATCTTGCATAAACCACGAGGTGTTCGCAGTGTCGTCTAAGGCAGTTTGTACCGCCACAAATTTACGAAGAATGTCCAGATAGCGTGATGCAGTAATCGTTTCGGATCTGAAAAATGGGCCAATGATTCCTTTGGAAGAAATGGCGGCCCAGACCAGTACATTTTGAGGATGCAGGGACGATGGGACTGCAACATGGGGCTTTTCGGTTCCCCATATGCGCCAGTTCTGTTTATTGACGAAGCCGTCCAGGTAAAAATAAGCTTCGTCAGTAAACCAAATGTTGCCCACATGCATATCGCCGTCATCAATCCTGTGCACTATATCGTTAGCGAATGTCTCTCGTGCAGCAATGGTAGCGGCGCTGAGGGGTTGCCGCGTTTGAATTTTTTATGGATAGAGGTGTAAACTCTGGCGCATGAGACGATACGTGGACGTTGGCGTCATTTGGACTGCAGCTGCAACACGGCGAACGGAAACCCGAGGCCGCTGTTGGATCACCTGCTGCACTAGCTGCGCATTGCCCTCTGTGGTTGCCGTACGCGGTCGCCCTACCTTTCCAGCACGTTCATCCGTCACGTTCCCAGTCCGTTGAAATTTTTCAAACAGATCCTTTATTGTATCGCTTTTCAGTCCTTTGGTTACATTAAACTCCGTTGAAAACCTCGTCTTGTTGCAACAACACTGTGTTCTAGGCGGTGGAATTCCAACACCAGTAAAATCCTCTGTTCTAAGGAATAAACCATGTTGTCTACAGCACACTTGCACGTTGTGAACAGCACACGCTTACAGCAGAAAGACGACGTACAGAATGGTGCACCCACAGACTGCGTTGTCTTCTATATCTTTCACATCACTTGCAGCGCCATCTGTTGTTGAAAATTGTAACTACTGTAATTTCGAAAGTTTGTCCGCCTGAAAATGTACTGTTGTCCCAAGCATATTGCAACAAACAGTGTATTTCTATCGCTGCTCGTTTAGTTTTATTGCCGTTTCAAATATACCGGTCATTTTTGAAACACCCTGTATATTCTACACACCAACGTGAATAGTCGTTTTGTTGCCACTTCCCCCAATGATTTTCGAAATTCTGATGGAATGTTATCTATCCCTTCTGCCTTATTTGACCGTAAGTCCTCCAAAGCTCTTTTAAATTCCGATTCTAATACTGGATCCCCTATCTCTTCTATATCGACTCCTGTTTCTTCTTCTATCACATCAGACAAATCTTCACCCTCATAGAGGCTTTCAATGTATTCTTTCCACCTATCTGCTCTCTCCTCTGCATTTAACAGTGGAATTCCCGTTGCACTCTTCATGTTACCACCGTTGCTTTTAATGTCACCAAAGGTTGTTCTGACTTTCCTGTATGCTGAGTCTGTCCTTCCGACATTCATATCTTTTTCGATGTCTTCACATTTTTCCTGCAGCCATGTCGTCTTAGCTTCACTGCACTTCCTATTTATTTCATTCCTCAGCGACTTGCATTTCTGTATTCCTGATTTTCCCGGAACATGTTTGTACTTCCTCCTTTCATCAATCAACTGAAGTATTTCTTCTGTTACCCATGGTTTCTTCGCAGCTACCTTCTTTGTACCTATGTTTTCCTTCCCAACTTCTGTGATGGCCCTTTTTAGAGATGTCCATTCCTCTTCAACTGTACTGCCTACTGCGCTATTCCTTACTGCTGTATCTATAGCGTTAGAGAACTTGAAACGTATCTCGTCATTCCTCAGTACTTCCGTATCCCACTTCTTTGCGTATTGATTCTTCCTGACTAATGTCTTGAACTTCAGCCTACTCTTCATCGCTACTATATTATGATCTGAGTCTATATCTGCTCCTGGGTACGCCTTACAATCCAGTATCTGATTTCGGAATCTCTGTCTGACCATGATGTAATCTAATTGAAATCTTCCCGTATCTCCCGACCTTTTCCAAGTATACCTCCTCCTCTTGTGATTCTTGAACAGGGTATTCGCTATTACTAGCTGAAACTTGTTACAGAACTCAATTAGTCTTTCTCCTCTTCCATTCCTTGTTCCACGCCCATATTCTCCTGTAACCTTTTCTTCTACTCCTTCCCCTACAACTGCAGTCCAGTCGCCCATGACTATTAGATTTTCGTCCCCCTTTACATACTGCATTACCCTTTCAATATCCTCATACACTTTCTCTATCTGTTCATCTTCAGCTTGCGACGTCTTCATGTATACCTGAACTATCGTTGTCGGTGTTGGTCTGCTGTCGATTCTGATTAGAACAACCCGGTCACTGAACTGTTCACAGTAACACACCCTCTGCCCTACCTTCCTATTCATAACGAATCCTACAGCTGTTATACCATTTTCTGCTGCTGATGATATTACCAGATACTCATCTGACCAGAAATCCTTGTCTTCCTTCCACTTCACTTCACTGACCCCTACTATATCTGGATTGAGCCTTTGCATTTCCTTTTTCAGATTTTCTAGTTTCCTTACCACGTTCAAGCTTCTGACATTCCCCGCCCCGACTCGTAGAACGTTATTCTTTCGTGGATAATTAAATCTTTTTCTCATGGTAACTTCCCCCTTGGCAGTCCCCTACCGGAGATCCGAATGGGGGACTATTCCGGAATCTTTTGCCAATGGAGAGATCATCATGACACTTCTTCAATTACAGGCCACATGTCCTGTGGATACACGTTACGTGTCTTTAATGCAGTGGTTTCCATTGCCTTCTGCATCCTCATGTCGTTGATCATTGCTGATTCTTCCGCCTTTAGGGGCAATTTCCCACCCCTAGGACAAGAGACTGCCCTGAACCTCTATCCGCTCCTCCGCCCTCTTTCACTAGGCCGTAGGCAGAATGAGGCTGACTTCTTATGCCGGAAGTCTTCGGCCGCCAATGCTGATTATTTATCAAAATGAAGGCAGTGGCGTGGTTCGAACTCGGGACCGAAGACGTATCGTTTATGAATCAAAGACGCTACCACTTTTTTTTTTTTTCCCTAATGAACCGCTGCAGGAGCAGGACGACGGGTAGGGCAGGGGTCGACACCCGAAGCCTGGCCATTCCGCCGCCACGCCCAAGCAACGTGTTCGAGTTCGAGGATCGAAGGGTCAGGAAGAGGATGGAGTGGGTTTGTCGATGTTGTTCTTTTTATTTATTTATTTCTTTAATTTTTATAACATTTTTTTTGTGTATTATAGATTTATTTTTGTTTCATTACAAAGAAAGATCCTACAACCGCCGTAGCCGAGCGTCCGAGTCGTCTTCTCGTCCGTTGGGAGGGGTTCCCCCCTATTCCGTCCGTAGAGGATCAATATGCTCCAGGATTCTTCTTCATTTTCAGCGTCTCATACCCGGAACGCCCCAGTGAGCAGGAGGATCCGCAAATAATGAACCTAAATAATTTGCGAAACGAGTTCTGTACTTCGGGTGGCGGCTGAAAGCTGCATGTGTCGTCATCAATAGGGACCAAAAGTCGAGTGTGCCTTTGGGAGCATCGCAAAATATGTAGTAAACGGCCATGCCTTTTAGCCAGTTAACGGCGTTCGTTCTGGTTGATGGAAAGTATACGACGTCGGGGCGCAATACGTCATCAGGGGAGATAGACTCCGGCAATCGCCGCAAGAGTAATGCCAGCATGCGCTGCGTCAGTAGCCAGCACTCGCTGGTCGCGGCACACGTCAGACGGTGTGCATCCGAGTCAGCGACTGAGCATGTCGGACACAAGGGGTCGTCCGTCAGATGTATGGAATGTAACCTCTGACGTGTAGCGAACTTCCCATTCACAACTACGTACCACAGTGAACGCACCGTCGTAGGTAGAAAAGGCGTGTGTACCGCTCGCCACACCGTGTTCCAGGCAACTTCAGGGTGTCTGTGGGTGACCGTATTTACAGGTTGCCGCTGCTGACAGAGGCGATAATAGTCTTTTGTGCTGGGCTTCCGTGTCGTCGGAAGTTCTGAACGTAAGTAGCTGAAGTCAACAAAGAAGTCTCTGATGTGGGTGAGTGCCGGCGAAATGTGTCCTACAGAAACCGGGGGATGCAGAGAGTGTGGTGCCACTTCCGCTATCAGGGTGCCCGTCAGAGTGGCGTGGGCAGAGGTCCACGTGCGACGCATAGTGTTGAGATAAAGCGATCGCGCACGGTTATATACGTGAACTAAACCGATACCGCCCGCCCGCTGCGGCAGCGTCAGGGTGGCGTATCGGACTTTAAAAACCAGACCGGTGCTTACGAAATGTCCATATGCTGCTTGAAATCTGTCGGCCATCGTAGCTGTCAAGGGAAGGATATGCGCAAAATAGTTCAGTTTTGAGACGAGATAGGTGTTCACATAACGTGTTCTGAGGAGCATATCCAAGCGACGCAGTTTGTTGTCCTGCAGCAGAGCACGTGTCTGGTGTAGGAGCCGGCGGTACGTAGCCGCCGCCGTGCGGCGGACATTGCTATAGAATTGCACTCCTAAACACTTGAGTACGGGCACCTTGTCAAAGGGCACCGCCGTTGTGTGGGAAATCCCCCCTCCTACATCCATGTATTTTGTCTTCTTCACGTTGATGACGCTCCCAGCGACCGCCTCGTACTGGCGTAGCCACTGTAGCGCCATATGCATTTCATCCTCTGATCTGGCCAGGAACACCACGTCATCGGCGAATGCACCACAACAAAAGGTCACGTCCCGCAAGGAGATACCAGTTAATCGCTGCTGTAGACCATGTAAAGCTGGTTCAAGTGCTGCAGCAAATAATATGCCCGACAGGGGGCACCCTTGTCGCACTGACCGTCCAACAACAATGTGACCAGACTGATAACCGTTGACCATCATGCGGGAGCGCGCTCCGTGGACCAGTCGAAGGACCACCTGTGCAGACTCCGGAGAGAGGCCCATGCGATGCAAAACTGCGCGTAAGAAGCCGTGATCGACGCGGTCGAATGCGTAGTCAAAATCTACGGCGACAAGGGCGCCTCGTATTTTGCAGGCCGCCGTCAAAGCAATGACGTCGCGGTATGCTCCTAACGCCGTATGAATGTTGCTGACACCACCTAAACATGTCTGATCGGTGTGGATGGCTTTCCCGATAGCGGTGTGGAGACGCGCGCGGAGGATACGGGCGAAGATCTTGTAGTCGTTGTTGAGGAGTGTGAGTGGGCGAAAATCCTGCCACCTACAACCACCATTCGGTTTCGGAACTGGAATCAAGATGCCTTCTGTGAATTCTGTGGGGACAGTGAAATCAGGGCGGATCAGGTCTTGAAACATTTGGAGCCACTTGTCACCCATAAGGTGGTAAAAGTGCGGTAGAATTCCAGGGGTAAACCGTCCGGTCCAGGCGACTTGTTCGGTGCTCCACGTGCCAAGGCCGATGTCAGCTCGTCGGGTGTAATGGGCAACAGCAGACTATCATCGGGTGCCACGTCCCGAGGGGCGGGAAAATCGTGCAACAGCCCGTCATAATCACGTACATTTCGCGGATCTTCCATGTACAAGGTCCCATAGTGTCTGGCGAACGTGTGCGCGATGTCCGCTTGTGTCACTGCGCGCCCGCCGTCCTCCGTGTTTACCGCCGTAATGAGCTGACGTTTGCGGTGGCGCCTCTCGCGCACAATGTGATACACTGACGCTGTTTCGTTGGGGATACAGTCTTGCACTCGCGCACGGATGCGGACACCGTCTAGCTGCTCTGTCCTGATGCGAAGTAGACGAGCTTTGATGCGTTGTACGGACATCTGACGTTCGGGAGACGGCGGTTGCGTCGCCAGCTCACGTAACGCTGTATAGTAAAATTCCGATGTTGCCCTTTGCCAGTTCGATCTGTCACGCCCGTAGGCCATCAAGGTCTTTCGAAGGGCAGGTTTTACACATCCCAGCCACCACAGCAACGTGGAAGCATACATAGGCAGGCGCCTGATACATCGACGCCACGTGTCAGTGACTGCTCGCCGACACGCTTCCTCGCGAAGGAGGGAGACGTTCAACGTCCACGGGCCCCTGCTGCGTCTTGTGAGTTGTCGGGGCAAGGTGACAGTGCAGATGTACGCGAGATGGTCCGTGAAGGCCGTCGGCCAGAGTTCTGCATCACGGGTTGCTGTGCGGAGGGCACGCGAGACGTATATCCGGTCCAGACGACTGGCAGAATGGCTGGTAAAGTGCGTATATCCACTCTGGGTCCCATGATGCAAGAGCCATGTGTCGTGGAGCGCGAGGTCACGTATCAATGCTTGTAGAGCGGGGCATGGGACGTAATGCGGTATCTGGTCCTCGGGCCGCAGAACACTGTTAAAATCGCCGCCCACTATGTAATGGTCCATATTTCCTTGCAAAAGTGGGGCCAACTCCTCCGAATAGAAGACATGCCTGTCACCACGGTGCGAATTACCGGAGGGAGCGTAGACGTTAATGAGGCGCACTGCGCCAAGTGTGAGTGCGAAGCCTCGCCCGTTCGGCAAGTACGTCGCGTCCGTCGCGTCTATGCCATCTCGGAGAAGGATGGCCGTTCCTCCTGCGCCATCACCTACGGGTAGGCTGTACGTGGTGTAGCCATATAGGTCTAAACACAGCTCGGGACGGACCTCCTGGAGAAGGGCAATGTCCAAGTCTGCCGCTCTGATCATGTCGTGTAACATGCGGGTCTTGACAGTGGAGTGGACACCATTTACGTTGACTGTTCCCACACGGTATGACTGAGACATATCAAGTGGCGGAGGCAGTGTGCCGGTGCAATCCCACAGTGATTTCACACACCACACGCCACACAGCCATCCACCTGCATGCTGTGCATTACTGTGCCGTAGGAGTCCCTGACTGGCAGAGCCCTCCGGGCTCATTGTCAGCCATGGGCTCTGGTGGAGATATCGATGTTTGCTGTGCATCATCTGCCTCCATATCGTCTGCCCAATCACCAAGAGACGATTGTGATGTCATTGGGGGCTGGACGCTTTCACAGGAGCCCACATTTTGGGAGTCGACGCAGTGCGCCTCGTTTTCTGGGCCACCAGATTTAGGGGACTGTTCCTTGTCTTCAGGCACCTTCTGGTGAATGATGCCACTGGAGTCCGTTGCAATTGTGGGCGAGTCAACGAAGTCGATGTCTTCCGCCGGCTTCACATTCCTGTCCTGTTCGTCAGCTGACAATCGCCTCTTCTTGTGTCGCTTGGGTGATTTTTGCTTTCGGGTCCGAGATTCGACATCCACTGGAGGGCGGGGCTCGACACAGTCTCGGTCGCTAGGAACCCCTGTGTCTGATCCCGACAGTGACGGTGGCTGGGTGCCCACGACGCTGCGGTGGGCGGAGGCTGTAGGAACCTCGGCACCGTTGGGCTGCGGCGTCGTCGACGGCACTGACTCTCCAACGGAGCTGGCAGCGGCTTGAGGAGGTAGCAGGTTTTGATCATCCATCACATCATGTCGTGCCGCCTCCACATATGTTAGCGGGAGAGAGGTCATAGTGGATCGTTGGGGAAGTTCATTGCGGGGCACCTGAACGAGGCGGCGCTGCAGACACTCAGTTCTAACATGGCCCTCCTGGCCGCAGCCCGAGCAGGTCCTCGGTTGTCCATCATATATAACAATTGCGCGGCAGCCACCAACGAAAACATACGATGGAACGTGCTTCTTAAGTTCTATGCGCACTTGTCGTACCCCGTTAAGCACAGGGTACGTTTCGAATGTGTTCCATTTCTCCTCTGTGTGGCTCAGAACTGTGTCGTATGGCCGCAGCGCATCAACGACTAGGTTGGCAGGGACTTCGAACGGTAGTTCAAAGATGCGCACGGTACGCACCCCCAGACCAGCGTGGTCAACTCCTACCACGCTCACGTTACCGTCTGCGTGACAGAAGCGAAAGCCGTTTGCAGATCGTTGGAGTAATCTGTCGCAGGCCGCTTCGTCAATCAGTTTGAGGTACACTGTGCTGGTTACAATAGACAGATGAATCCCTATCAGTTCTTGTGGTTCTATGTGCATGATGTCTCGTAGAAACCGTTCAATTTCATGGGCCTTCGGTCTCGTGTACGATGCGTTGAACGTTAGTTTGATTGTAGCTTTTCGATATGAGAACGCCATGTCGGGTCGGTACAGGTACTATACGGCAAGACAACGACGCGACCGCGCGCTAGCGGGTAAACAACAACACCTGCGGAGCACTGCCCGGCGCGCCGAGCCCGTCCGCACGGTAACACGGCTGAAAGCCGACTGCTACTAGACCACGGGCATATTGATGCAGCTCTCCGTGCTGTTTACAAAGGTACTCGAGTTGGTCCTCTGCTGCCATAGCCGATTAAAGCCAAATTTCGGCGCACTGACCGAATGAATATCTTATTAATTCCTATCGTGTGGTCATTATCACGTCGGACACCTTTTCACATGCACCAACTGAGTAAATATGACAGCTCCGTTTAATTACTGCTCTTTAACACGTTATGTACGGGATACCACCAACCTACGCTCCTAGCATTTGTAGACTTAGAGAAAGCTTTTGACAGTGTTGACTGGAATACTCTCTTTCACATTCTGAAGCTGGTAGGGGTAAAATACATGGAGCGAAAGGCTATTTACAACTTGTACAGAAACCAGACGGCAGTTATAAGAGTCGAGGGGCATGAAACGGAAGCAGTGGTTGGGAAGGGAGTGAGACAGGGTTGTAGCCTATCTCCAATGTTATTCAATCTGTATATTGAGCAAGCAGTAAAGGAAACAAAAGGAAAATTCGGAGTAGGAATTAAAATCCATGGAAAAGAAATATAAACTTTGACGTTCACCGATGACATTGTAATTCTGTCAGAGACAGCAAAGGAACTGGAAAAGCAGCTGAACGGAATGGACAGTGTCTTGAAAGGAGGATATAAGATGAAAATCAACAAAAGCAAAACGAGGATAATGGAATGTAGTCGAATTAAATCGGGTGATGCTGCGGGAATTAGTTTAGGGAATGAGACGCTTAAAGTAGTTAATGAGTATTGCTGTTTGGGGAGCAAAATAACTGATGATGGTCGAAGTAGAGAGGATATAAAATGTAGACTGGCAATGGCAAGGAAAGCGTTTCTGAAGAAGAGAAATTTGTTAACATCGAGTATAGATTTAAGTGTCAGGAAGTCGTTTTTGGAAGTATTTGTATGGAGTGTAGCCATATATGGAAGCGAAACGTGAACGATAAATAGTTTAGACAAGAAGAGAATAGAATCTTTCGAAATGTGGTGGTACAAAAGAATGCTGAAGATTAGATGGGTGGATCACATAACTAATGAGGAGGTATTGAAAAGAATTGGAGAGAAGAGAAATTTGTGGCACAACTTGAGTAGAAGAAGGGATCGTTGGTAGGGCATATTCTGAGGCATCAAGGGATGGCCAATTTAGTATTGGAGGGCAGCGTGGAGGGTAAAATTCGTAGAGGGAGACCAAGAGATGAATACACTAAACAGATTCAGAAGAATGTAGGTTGCAGTAGGTACTGGGAGATGAAGAAGCTTGCACAGGATAGAGTAGCATGGAGAGCTGCATCAAACTAGGCTCTCGACTGAAGACGACAACATCAACAAAAACCACCGCTTCCTGTATTTGTGAATATCGCTTTTGTCATCTCAGCGTACTTTTGTTCATGTATTATAATATCTTTTCAAGATACCGTCCTTTCCACTCAGCTGGTCTTCCGCGTCCTCTGCCGTTTCGGGCAAAATTATATTATCACCAGACCTTAAAATTTTTATCTTCTCCACAGAATTTAGTTCTCGCTCCTAATTTCTTTGTGGTTTCCTTCACAGTAGGCTCAGCGTAGAGATTGACGGACTTCGGAGACAGCCTACAACCATGTCGTACTCCTTTGTCGACTATTGCTTCCCTTTCGTGTCCTTCGACTTTTATAACTGAAGTCTAATTCCAGTATAAGTCGCAGAAAACCGTAGCTACCTGTACAGGGAGGTCGGAAATTCCCGTTACAGACTTGTAGGACTTTTAGAGGGGAGTGAGTACATCGTATTTTGAAGAGGAACCCATGTCATTCAACGAGACTACAGAACGTCGAAGTTGTAGGTGCGGGCGTCTGTAAATGTACGTATACACGGGGTGATCCCGTGATGATGTTACAGACTTTCTAGGGTGATGGAGAACGATAAATGTATTAATTTGAAGTAATGATCCCTGTACCGGAAACGAACGAGCCGAAAGTTATAAACGAAAACCGTTCTAATACCTCTGACAGTTGAATACATGTACCGGTTCTTGTGTTGCGAAGAGTGTAAAGCTGGTAACTTTCAGTGGTTGTAGTGTGGACAAAAACGAGAAAAAATGTCCAGTAAACGTGAGCTCTAAAGCGCGTACCTTAACTGCTATGAACACTTGCTCAGTAGGGGAGATGTGTTTCACTTTAGCGAAGATGAACGAATGATCATGGCTCCTCAGGTACATGTTACACGTTTGGGTCACCACTTGCTCGCATTGACGGCACTTTGAACAGTGGACGTTACATTTCAGCTGTGTTACGACCCGTGGCTCTACCCTTCATTAGATCCCTGCGAAACCGTACATTTCAACAGGATAATGCACGACCGCATGTTGCAGGTCCTGTATGGGCCTTTCTGGATACGGAAAATGTTCGACTGCTGCCCTGGCTAACATATTCTCCAGATCTCTCACCAATTGAAAACGTCTGGTCAATGGTGGCCGAGCAACTGGCTCGTCACAATACACCAGTCACTACTCTTGATGAACTGTGGTATCGTGTTAATGGCCAGTGGTGTATTTGGTTTCTACAGACTCAGAATCTGTAAGTTACACCAGCGTTGGCAGACTGTTGTAAATAATGAAGCAGGATATATTACTGATGACTAAAGTCTCTATTATGTGTATCTGTTGTGTTTAGGAAGTTGCTACGAACTTACGCATCAACCCAATATTAGCAGCAGGTCTACGATAACATGAGCACACGGATAAAAGAAGTTTATTCACAGCCCTTACCAATGACAGATCAAGATGGGCATCATTTTCGCTCTACGAGATGACTGTTGGACACAGAGCCGCTTGCGATGTCACCTAATAGAGTGGTGATTACCCGTTCAATGTTCTGAACTGAACCGAATATAGAAATGTAGATTTAGTAAGTGACGTGTTGCCTCTACTGTATTATAGGCCGTCGGAATGAAGTATTTTCTGTCATTTATTACAAACTACTTCAGTTGGCTGACTCTCAAAGTTTTCAAAACAACATTCTGTAATTGATGAACACAATTTAAATTTTTTACATTCATCCCAGGAATTTCGACTCATCTTCAGACGATTGCGGAACAGAGAGAATAATAAATAACGTCTTATGGGAACAGAGAGGAATGCCGGAGGGTCTAGAAATAAGAAAGGGCCAAACACAATCGGACGTTAAACCTGGAGACTTTAGTCTCTCCGTTCAATTGATTTATAGGCTGACACAATCTTCTGCTTTCTGGTGGTAACATATTCACGTTTAATGATATTTTCTTTTATGATGTGTCAGTTTGAACATTTAGTACTATTCCTACCTTATCGTTTCTTATTCTATCCAACGCAGATAGTGCTATTGCTTTTGCTGAAACGTGTCTTCTTGTGAATACTGTTTAGGTCCCTCACTGACATAATCTACGTTGCACTTACATGTATCATAAATGGTTCTTGCACTGTTTTTTAAAGTTTGTTGCCGGCCGGTGTGGCCGAGCGGTTCCAGGCGCTTCAGTCTGGAACCACGCGACCGCTACGGTTGCAGGTTCGAATCCTGCCTCTGGCATGGGTGCGTGTGATGTCCTTAGGTTAGTTAGGTTTAGGTAGTTCTAAGTTCTAGATGACTGATGACCTGAGATGTTAATTCGCATAGTGCTCAGAGCCATTTGAACCAATTAAAGTTTGTTGTTCGAGGATCAACTATGGTTTTGTATCTGTTTAGTGCAAATTAATAAAACCGAAAAACTTCAGGGACGGATTCCTGACTGGAAACTGTGGAAAATAGGTCCTGTGGAGATGTGTCTGGAAATGATTCGTTGCCACTGCAGATGGCGCTGACGAATGGAAGTTCCTCTGACCACGTACCGTGTCTTCCTTGTGGATTACACGCTGTGGGATTGGTGCAGCGTACTGTAAGCAGCAAAATGGTCAAGTATGCATGTCCGCCACGGGCCTAGATGGTGTTTGTGTACGGCTACGTAGATGGAAAGAGTCTAGAGGTAGCACAGCTATGCCAAAACAAGTATCCTCACAGACACATACTACATAACACAGCATTTCAAGCCATTTTGTCATGAATGATACACATAACCGCGCTTTGGCTTACACCTTGTTGGCGGGCCACTTACGTGGAGCTCGTTCATCTCAATATCCTGTAGAAACCGGTCCTCCAAAACTGGTGTACGCACAATCTCCACCACCCTCCACGTTCGTCTGTCTGAAAGGACCCATGATCACACAACCATCCATAAAGAGCTTAAAGTGCTGTGTGATGTGGTTGGTGTATGTGAGGGTACTTGTTTGGGTATAGCCGTGCTTCTTCTCGAGTGTTTCCATCTGCTTAGCCGTACCCAAACACCATCTCGATTTGTTCCTGACAAGAACATTGGACCATTCTGCTGCTTACAGTACGCTGCGTCAATCAGACAGCCTGCAACACACAAGGAACGCACGGCACGTGGTCAGACGAACTTTCGTTCGTGATCACCATCCACCGTGGCAACGATGCATTTCCGGACACATGTCCATACGACATTTTTTCCTCCATTTCCAGTGAGGAATCTGTCCCTCCAAATTTTCGGTTTTATTAATGTTCACCCTATATATATATATGCAGGCAACGGCCTTGCCGCAGTGGATAGACCGGTTCCCGTGAGATCACCGAAGTTAAGCGCTGTCGGGCGTGGCTGGCACTTGGATGGGTGACCATCCAGCCGCCATGAGCTGTTGCCATTTTTCGGGGTGCACTCAGGCAATTGAGGAGCTACTCGACCGAATAGTAGCGGCTCCGGCCAAAGAAAACCATCATAACGACCGGGAGAGCAGTGTGCTGACCCAACGCCCCTCCTATCCGCATCCTCAACTGAGGATGACACGGCGGTCGGATGGTCCCGACGGGCCACTTGTGGCTTGAAGACGGAGTGCTATATATATGCGACTTCCCATGCTTAGAACTGCATCAGTGGCACTGGTCTATAGTGACCTCCCACCACCGAATAGAAGAAAATCTAGATCGAGATTGTTCCAATAAAAGGGAAACATAGTTCTAGTGCCCCAGAACTGTTCCTTTTTTTACTATGGTGTTTTTTTACTATTGTGTTGTAGTTCTTACCAGATCGTCGGTTTGGTTTATCATGTAATACCGTAGTACCATATGACATTGCAATAGCATCATATGCCTGTTGTATTGCATAATAATGTTCATATACGTATATATTTCATATGTTGTTGTTTTTCACTAAATAGTTGTTTTTTTTGTCATGTGACATTATAATATCACGTGACGTAATAGTAAGATGTTACTATTGTACTACATAATGTTGTACTGGAAAAAATTGTACAGAAAACATATCTATTACAACTGCGTTTTTATTGTAATTTGAGTGCATGTGTATCTCTTTGTGACCGCACAATAGTTAAATATACTTTGTAACGTGTTCTTTGACCTACGATCTTCGACTTTGGCCTGTAACTTCTTTGTTCAATTCTTGTGTGTCAACCTTCTGTCTCTTGTTGTGCCTGAGCTATGGTACTGTGCACTTACTGCTATTACATGTTTCCATGTTCTCAATGTTGTTTTCTGCTTGTTTAACCCTGTTTTACAGCGTTAAGTATAAAGTTTCTTTCGTTTACAAGTCAGAAATAGCATCTACGACATGTGAAGCTGTTCCAGTAGATGCTTTGCGTAGGACACTTAATTTTTCCAAATCATAATTTTAATGAAAATGAAATTTGTTTTGATATTCGCAGTCCTCGCTTTGTTTCCGTTTTTGTTCTAGCACCGTCAAAATGATCCATGATCGAAACCGATAGTGACTAAATGTATTGGAAACAGCGCAGTGTGTATCACGCATTTCTCCATGTAGATCGATTCTGTGGACAGATGCTTGAAAAAAAATTTTTTTCTCTTTGCCTGAGGTAGTCTGCATTTAATGTGTTCAAGGGCTAATTTGCTGCCTGGGTAGCACGATTCCTTACCCGTGTCTGCTATTTGATCCTCAATTCTGATGTTAAGTTTCTCGCTGTTCTCATTTCTGCTACTTCTCATTATTTCTGACTTTCTTCGATTAATCTCAACCCATATTCTGTACTCATTGTGCTGTTCATTCCACTCAACAGATCCTGTAATTCTTTATCACTTTCACTGAAGATAGCAATGTCATAAGCGAATCTTATTATTAACATAATTTCACCTTGAATTTTAATCCCACTCTTGAACTTTCTTTTATTTCCATCAAGACTTCTTCGATGTATAGATTGAACAGTAGCGGCAAAAGGCTACATCGCTGTCTAACACCCCTTTAAGTCAGAGCACTTCGTTCCCCTACTCTTTGTGTCCTCTTGGTTCTTGTACATATTGCATATCACCCGTCTTTCCCTATACTTGCCCCTACTTTCCTCAGAATTTCGAACATCTTGTACCACTTTGCGTTGTCGCATGCTTCTTCCGAGTCTTGATTTTTCTTCAGTCTTGCTTCCATTATCAACTGGTAAATGGGACGTACTCTCTTCCACGGACTTCACAATTGTTTTCAGAGTGTATACGTAGATGTGCTTTTTCAGATGTATACGAACATCTCTGACGCCGTTCCCTACTTTATACCTAAATATATCACACCTTTTTTTAATGGTTACTGAAAAAATTGCCGCAAACTGTACTCATTATGGAATTCGAACGGCAAGTTGAATGCAGCCTCAATTCTAATTATCTATCCAGCATGCAACACAGTTACGTCGCTTAGAGAATATAAACAGAGGATTTTGAATGAAGTTTAGCTGGAGTCCTACTTGATTATCCACGAATACCTTGAGCTCCTGATTTATCCATTCACGAATTTCATAGGCAGACGAGAATGTTGATTTCTTATCAAATACATACTGAACGGTCGTAGTTCTGTTTTTCGATTCCACTGGACTTGCAGGATGTCTGCTCACAAAGCGTGTGCTAACTCAGTGATTATTAATGACTGTCAGAAACGCCGTTGTGTCCCCTTAATAGATTTTCTAGCAAAATGCTGGAGTCACTCTCAGAGGTGAACGTAACTGGCAAGCACGTAAAACACACACACACACACACACACACACAGAGTCACACTATACAATAAGGTAATTGAAATACAAAGCAGGTACAGTTTTACAGTAACAGAAAAATGAAGATTAGTGATGCGTTCTATTAAGCAGCTAAAATATAACCGTGACGCTATGACTCGTGATAGCAGGCGACTGTAGGAAATAATCCTGTATGATATTCAGTGTTTGGCGCTTCAAAACTACTTGTTATACATTGTTTTTTGCTCTGTTTTAGCTGCAAACATGAAATAACAAATGATACTGCAATGTTAGTTAGTCTGAATGCTATTGCCAAGTTTTCAGTCAAATATTTCGATGTCTGTATACGTAATATTTTACAGCAGGTGAATTATTTTTTGGAGGTTTAATTAAAAATAACTTTCTCGGCAGTGATAACATTTTTTTTTCTTTTTTACTAGCTTTGATTCTGTTTCTGCTTAATCATTTGTAAAGTTCAGTGTCATTGATGAACATTGACCTTCAAACTTCTCAAAGCTGCACGGTCTTTCCTGTCACTGCCTAGTTTCACCAACGATGAGAGGGATGTCAGGGAAGACGTACCTTCGGATGACGCAGTCTCTCTGGTTCTGCAATAACATCTGTGACGGCCGCTACACCAAGACAAAATGGACCGTCTTGGTAACGGCGTCCCTCCTGTGTTTACTATCCGTTAACAGCAAATTAAAATTTAGCGTAATGGCCTTTCTGCGTTGGGAGTCAACCGCTCGACAGTTTGTGACGCGCTGAAAGACCCAACAAAAGCTAACGGATGCTAGTATGGGAGGTTGATGTTCAGTTATCGCCAAACACTGTTAAGACAGTCAACAGTACACGTTTATGTCAGCAGGCCGTACGCATTTCTTTTATTCCACACAGGCAAAACGTAAAATGTTTGAATAGCCCATACAACAGGTCAGCTTCTGTCTGTATGAACCACAGTCGATTGCATTAAAACTTGGCTGTCCCTAATACAACCCTCATGGAAAAACAAAGTTAGGTAGACCGGATATAGGTTATGTCATGTTCGATGTGCCTGGCATCATTGGCGATGCTGTCGCGCAGACGAATAGCGAAATTCTGCATGACTCACTGAAATGTCGGAACATCGATGCTGTCAATGACCTTCTGAAAAAAATGGCTCTGAGCACTATGGGAATTAACTTCTGAGGTCATCAGTCCCCTAGAACTTAGAACTACCTAAACCTAACTAACCTAAGGACATCACACACATCCATGCCCGACGCAGGATTCGAACCTGCGACCGTAGCGGTCGCGCGGTTCCAGACTGTAGCGCCTAGAACCGCTTAGCCACACCGGCCAGCTGACCTTCTGAATGGGTGTTTTCAGCTCAGCAATAGTTTTGGAGTTATCGCTGTACACCTTGTCTTAAATATGGCCTCAAAAAATGGAGTCGTTTGTGTTCAGATCCGAAGAATATAGTGGCCAATCGAGGCCCATGCCAATGGCCTCCGGGTACTCCAGAGCCAGAATGCGGTCCCCGATGGATAATGGGGATGAAATCATTTTCCAAAACCTCCACGTCCCGTTCGGTAGTCATCGCGCCATCAAGGAATATCACACCGATTATTCCGTGACTGAAAATTGCACACCACATAATTACCCATTGAGGGTGAATAGACTTCTCGATCGCGAAATGCAGATTCTCAGTCCCCCAGATGCGCCAGTTTCGCTTATTGGCGAACCCATCCAAATGAATGTGGGCTTCGTCGCTAAACCAAGCCATATTCACGTTAAAGTTCTGTTCGTCAATTCTGTGGACAATAGTGATGGCGAAACATAACCCGCTGTTCCATGGCCCTGGAGTTAAATGGGTGATGGGTTTGAATTTTGTATGGGAAGAGGAGCAGGTCTTCAACAGTGATGTGTCAGGAAGGCAAACCAAAGAGACTGCTACGCTTGTCCGTCCTCTTTTGGAGTACTGCTGCGAGGTCTGGGATCCTTACCAGATAGGATTAACGAAGTACATCGAGAAATTCAAAGAAGAGCAGCACCTTTTGTATTATAGCGGAATAAGCGAGAGAGTGTCTTGGATATGATACAGGATTTGGGATGGACAACATTAAAACAATGACGTTTTCTTTGCGGCGGAATCTTCTCACGAAATTTCAGTTACCAACTTTCTCCTCCGAATGCGAAAATATTTTGTTGACGGCGACCTACACAGGGAGAAACGATCATCATAATAAAATGAGGGGAATCAGAACTCACACGGGAAGATATAGGTGTTCGTTTTTTCTGCACGCTGTTCGAGAGTGGTATAATAGAGAATTATTGTGAAGGTAGTTCGGTGAACCCTCTGCCAGGCACTTAAGGGTGACTTGCAGAGTATCGGGGAGGTGCAGGGATCAACCATCATCGATATTCAAGAAACGTTCAAAACAAACCATTAACTTGCACCGTGAACAATGACTTAAAAATGGCGTGCCACAGTGATCATCATCATCATCATCATCGAAGGCGAACCCTTTTGTCGGTACAAACAGTCAAGACGTTCAGCTATGTATCCACTCTTAAAGAATGAATGTAGAATCATATTGTTGTAACGGAGTGATGAGGACTGATAGTTGATGGCATGCAACCGAAAGGGAAACAGTCCGTCGTGAAACTTATCGTGAAACTGGGTACCCTTTAAATCGTAGTTGCAGATAACGCGATAATATGTTTTATAGGCACAAAAAAAATCCAGAGGCTGAATTTGTCCAGTGATTACATGTGGTATGATCTGCAATGTCATACACTTTTCAGGAGGGATAATCTGCTGTAAAGGAGTATCATTTTTGTACGCAGACCAGGAATCAAGCAGATGCAAGTTATTTTGACTAGCATAGTTATAGTTCTCTTGCGCCCATTTTTCCAACTCTTGCTTGCTGTGACGTAAACATTAACTACTGCCATCGCAAAATAACACACACGAGAAAGAATCTTAGGGGGCAGGGCACCTTCAGCGTCTCGCAGCGCAACAGAGAACCTTCCAGCCAATTCACCATTCAGATTAACAGTCGGCATACGTGTATACGAATGCTTGGTAATTTCAGGGTTCCTTTCATATGCATTTCCTCCTCAAATCTCGATTGGTCGGAGATGAAAACAAATCCCTTACTGAACAAAGGCGTAAGTTTGCTTGTCTCACCAACAAATTTTCTGGCCGATTCCGCAGTTTACTGTGCATCGGCAAGTTGGCACTTTCTTAAAATTTCGTTACCTTACGTCTTCCTGTTCTGTAGCACTGCTTGAAATTCTTCTTCCTTTGCAATCAACGTAATCTACAGTGAAGCGCCAAAGAAACTGGTATAGGCATGCGTATTGAAATACAGAGATATGTAATCAGGCAGAAAACGGCGCCGCGGTCGGCAACGTCGTATGTAAGACACGGACTGTTGAAGACTGGAAACATGTTCCCTGGTAGGACGAAGCTCGTTCCAAATTGTTTCGAGCGGATGGATGTGTACGGGTATGGAGACAATCACATGAATCCACGGACCCTGCATGTCAGCAGGGGCTGTTCAAGCTGGTGGAGGCTCTGTAATGGTATGGGCTTATGCAGTTGGAGTGATAAAGGACCCCTGATACGTATAGATACTACTTTGACATGTGACACGTACGGAAGCACCTGCATCTATTAATGTCCATTATGCATTCCGACGGACTTGGGCGATTCCACCAGGACTATGCGACACTCCACGCGTCCAGAATTGCTAGAGTGGCTCCAGGAACACTCTTTTGAGTTTAGACAGTTCTGCTGGCCACCAAATTCCCCAGACATGAACATTATTGAACATGTCTGGGATGCCTTGCAACGTACTGTTCAGAAGATATGTTCACCCCCTCGTACTCCTACCGATGTGTGGACAACTCCGCAGGATTCATGATGTCAGTTCCCTCCAGCACTACTTCAGACATTAGTCGAGTGCATGCCACGTCGTTTGCGGCACTTCTGCTCAGCGCGATGTTGCGGCACTTCTGCTCAACGCGATCTCAGGGCAATCTGATGATAATCTGAAGACAATGTGAGTTCGGCAGTTTACAAAGACACGCGGACGCGGACCAGTCACAATTGAAGGCAGTGAGGTAATGCGAATTCGGCATCCTCTGTTGGCTTTTGTAGCGCCACCTGGCTATGTCTTGCGAGCCTCCTTTAGAAGCGGCCTATTTAAACGTTTCATCGAAGGAGATTCTAAAGCCCGTTACATGCGATTTGAGCAGAGAAAAAATTACAAATATTTTTCTGTCTAAATCATGTCCAAAGTCGGATCGATTCATTAATGTATCATGGTTTCAGACCACATAAAACGAGCGTCACATCGGCGAGACAGAAGAGTATGTTGAAATTGCTCATTGCAGATGTCGTACGAGAAAGTACGTTTCTGTCAAGCTGTGTGTCAGTAACTTGGACACAAAGTACTACCTTCTGAATTAACAGGCTTAGTTGAACGAAAATACTCATGGAGATAAGAATTAAATGAGTGTGATTACCATTCAAGTACAAATGCACCGATGGATAAATACCGCAGCATCTGTAATATTAGTATCTGTTTCGATAGCTTAAATAAACTTACATTCGATAATCTAACCATGCAGGCTCATAAAAGCCATACAATTTGTGTAAAAATTTCTTAGATCGTCGCTGAGCAGCGACCACCTGATATTTCAAATAATATCTTTCGCGCCACGGTGCAGGATACGAATTGTTCATAAATTGTATCGATAGAGATATTTTGTGTTTTTTATTTTTTGACAGCTGAAGAATTGCAATCCTCTTCTGTTACCACAGTCCAGATATATTTTTTAAAGACGCGGACGCGTATATGGCGTGGTCCGCAATCACTAATTCATCTTCATCATCAGCCAATTCAATCATTAAATGCAAATTTGTCATATGATGACATGATGGAGACCGTGGCTGTTGTTTGAAGACAAATGTTGATAGTGTTAGGACAGCAACCAGCCACAAATTTGTGGCTGGTTGCTGTCCTAACACCATCAATCATTAAATGATGCGGCCTCTTCGAGTCGTGGATTCAGGTAGGCTTTCAGCAGTCTTCTCCAAGTGGGACGGTCTTGGGCAGTTCTCTGCGAGGTGTTACCAGCGATCTTCTTGATGTCTTTCTCCCATCTGTCTGGTGGTCTTCCTCTAGGCCTCCGGTGCTCTCTCGGACTCCACTCCAGTACTTGCTTCGTCCGTCTGTTGCCTTTTCTTCTTGCGATGTGGTCAGCCCACTGCCATTTCTAGGGATCTACTGTCTCTAAGATGTCATTAACCTTTCTTGTATAGCCCAGCGTTGATCTCTCCATGGCTCTCTGTGCTGTCCTAAGTTTCCCTTTTGTAAATGAGTTCAGTGTCCATGTCTCGCAGCCATACGTCATCACAGGAAGAATGCACTGATCAAATACTGCAGATTTACTGGAATTTTTGATCTGAATACCGTTGAATTGTTCCCAAATGCTTGCCAGCCAAGCTTGATGCGTCGATAGATTTCGGGCCTTATGTCTCTCTTCATATTTATAATCTGGCCAAGGTAGACATATTCACTGACCTGTTCTAATAGACTGTCCTTGACTTTCACATCTCCAGCTGGGACCCATTTGTTGGACATTACTTTTTTTTTTGGAAAGGTTCATGTTCAAGCCAGTCAGCCGACATTCCGATGCAAGATCTGTAACTAAGTTTTAGAGCTCTGCGAAGTCTTTGGCCAGTAAGGCAATATCATCAGCAAATCTCAAGTTGGTAAGCCTTCTTCCATTAATTCTAATTCCCTTACCTTCCCAGCTCAGCTTTGACATAGCCGTTTCCAATACAGCAGAGAACAGTTTTGGGGAGATGGGATCGCCTTGCTTGACACTCCTCATGATGCGGAATTCTTGAGTAGATTCGCCGATGTTAACATAAGCTAAAGAATTCTCGTAGATTTTCCTGAGCACTTCAATGTATTCTGCTCCCACTCCTTGCTCACTCAAAGCTAGGAGGACAGCTACATGGCTAACGGAGTCAAATGCCTTTTCAAAGTCAACAAAGGCAATGCAGAGAAGCAGTTGCTATTCATTCGCTTTGCTTATCACTTCACTAACGGTCAGAATGTGGTCAATAGTGCTAAAATTGCTTCGGAATCCTGCTTGTTCTATAGGTTGGGCTGAGTCTACGGTCGAACTAATTCGGTTTAACAAGATTTTTGTGAAAATTTTGTACAAAATTGAGAGCAAGCTGATAGGACGGTAGTTTTTAATATTGTGAATACTTCCTTTCTTGTGTATCAAAAGAATCTTAGCCTTGTTCCACGATAGTGGGATTGAAGCATAGTGCAGGCGGGAAGTAAATACTTTTGCCAAGTGATTTATTGTTACCCCTCCTGCCAGTTTGACTATGTCAACACTGAACTCATCATCACCCAGCACTGTTCCCTTCTTCATGCTATCTAGAGCACACTTGACTTCCGATGGGAGTATATCTGGAACACTAGGTACATCATTTAATTTAGATACACTCAAATTTTCCCTTGGATTGCTATACAAATTGCTATACAAGTCTCTTATGAACTTCAAAACCTCCTCCTTTTCAGTTATTCGACTGTCATTTCCATCGAGTGCGATAATCTGCTTTTTACCTATTGTGAGTTTGCGTTTGGCTGACTTTAAACTTGTCTTGTTCTCCAAGCTTGCTCGTAAGGTGTCTTCAGTGAATTTCTGTATGTCAGTTTTCATTTCTCTTCGCACTGCCTTACATAGTTCGGAATACGCTACCATGTCACGATCGGTTTGGATTTTCATTTCTCTCCTCTGTTGTAAAAGGGTTTCAGTTTTGGCACTGAATTTCTTTGGTTGTTTATTTTTTTTGGCATAGTCCACCGACTTCTTGTGCACTTGAAACAATCATTTCCGCCAAATCACCATCACTAATTAGTTATTATAAAATATTACTATCGTGCAGTGCTATGTAAGAATTTATGTGTGCAGCGAAGATGAAATGTCGAAAATGCTAAAGGACTTTATTTAAAGAAACAGCCAGCAAGATATAAAATTGAAATTCTCAAATGCTGTAGTGCCTGCTTATTACTTAAAGTATTTCTATGCTATCCATCTCCTATTAATGGCAATATAAATAACGGTGTTTCTATAGTTTTCATACAGCTACCAGGGACCGACTGCATGCCGGCAAACGTCGTAGTTAAGACAGAAGGCGCATTGCTATTTACCTTGTTTGTGATTTAAATCCAATTTCTTTTAATGCGTGGTGTAGTATAGCGAAGAAAATTTCCAGCTCTGTCTGGTCCCTTAGGTTTCTCTGTTCGTAGTATCATATCCGGTCGTGATCGAACATGATCACGACACAAATAAATTAAGTGGCAATGCGAAATCTGTTCCTAATCTTGAGAACGCTACGCCTTCTGCAAACGATTTTAGGCGACACATAAACTATCACATATTGTACTTAAGTTTTTGAAAAGTCTTTGCTCTTCCCGCCAAGAAGTGATGCAAAATTCACAACAGATTTCTGAATCTTCACAAGAGAATAATAATTTAATCAAAATATAATATTAAAAAAGAAAAAAAAAAAAACACCGCACACCAAGGAGGAGTTATGCGACATGAACGAAAATTGATAGGCGTGTTTCTATGTCCGAAAGATGACGTTTCTTTAAATTTCGCGCCAGTCGCATAAGAGTGGCGCTATTAATGCCACTTTGGGGATTCAGATCAGGTTTGCTTTAAGTGAGCGTTAGATAATTTCGAGAGTGGTCGTGATGACTTGATGTCAGTCAAGTTTACCTTTAAGGCAACAAAGACATTATCACCACGTCAGTGAGTTTGAATGAGGTCATGTGATAGTACTACGAGAAGGTGGATATTCCTTCTGCGATATTCCAGAGAGACTTGGCAGGAATGTAGCCATCGCACATGACTGCTGGCAGAAGTGGTCACGAGAATGTTCGGTAGCAAGGTGACGGGGCTCCGGGTGACCTTGTAGCATTACCAAGAGGGAAGACCATTGCGCTGCGTGTATGCCTCTGGCGAATCTTACTGCATCTGCAGCAGCAGTTTGAGCAGCAGTTGGCGCCACAATGACACAGCGAACTGTTGCAAGTCGATTACTTCGAGGACAGCTCCGAACCAGATGCTCCATAGCGTGCTTTCCACTGACCGCAAGCCACCGCCATTTGAGACTTCAGTGGTGTCAAGCTAGAGCTCTGTGGAGGGCAAGGTAACGTTGCTGTGTTTTGTGATGAAAGGTGGTTCTCCCTCTGTTACGTCTGCCACAGACGGCCCCTGCCAGGCAGACTACACTCAATACACCCCTGTGTACCATATAACATACACAAGCACTTGCAGGCGTAACCAAGAGCAAAACAATTCTTCAAAACAAACAGAACTTGCTAGAGACTAATGTGAACCTTTTTCTGCAGAGGTCGCCTCACAGATACAGGGAAAGTTGAAGTACTCCGCCGACCTCCGCCGGCTTTATAAGGCCAGCGCAGCAGCAGTACAGTCAGTTCCTCGCCAAGCTAGGACCAGCTCCGACGGACCTCACCGACGCTCTTGATGAATGGTCGTCTACAAGTTATTTGTTTTTGTGTATATATAGTGATTGTTCGAGAAGTGTAGTTCAGTTTCAATAAACCACATTATACTGAGTGTTTTACAATACTGAGTATTCTTCACCCTTGGTGCCAGTGATGGGTGTGTAGTGCTTATAAGGAGGCCATTTGAGTGCCTGTAATCAACATGTCTGTGTGATTGACACACTGGACCTACACCTTGAAAGGTTACCGTCAAACCTCCTTGCCTAGGGGCGCCAGATGAAAGTTGATGTCGTCAAGCCCTGAATGAAAATTGCGCAACGGATAACTGGGGAGGGGAGCTTGAGAGTGCTACCTAGAGAACGTGCCCTTTCTGTACGATACTAGGCAAGGGGCTGGAGGGATCACACGCTGATGTGTGGGTCCCTGCATTCTATATCTTTTATTTTAAATTAATTCCTTTAACTTCACTCCTTTGTGATTTTTAGGGTATGTTTAAAGATTGATGACAACTGATTACCTATTTATTTTAAACATTATCGCTCGACTTTACAGCGATTGCAGCAATTGTTCCAGTTTACAGATATTACAATTTTACAACTTATAGCTCGGATATATTATATACTAATCTGCTCGCACATTTCTACGGGCAAGACGGAATTGCGTTGGCCAAATGTATACCACCAAAGTCTCCCAATATGTTACATGGGACATCCACTATGTGAGGAGAATAATGGGAAAACTGGGGACCAGGTACATTAAGACAGGGGGTGAAATTTCCGAAAGTAAACGAGAAAATTAATTTCCTTACACAATCCGAAGCTGGAAATAAAAGAAGTAGTGCAAATATTCAAATACCCCTCTTCCACGCGTGAACATCGAGACAGGCGCACTGAGGGCATGTCTGCTCACTTACCAGTCTTCTGTAACACTCCCAGAACGTCGCGGACACCCAGAGGTCTACCTGGGCCCCGGTGGGGGTGATGGTCGAACCACTTGGCCATGACCAACCTCTCCACCCCAAATCTTGTGACACTGGAACGTCTCTGACTTTTACCTGCCTGTGCTGTCTCTCCGATCCCCTACCCAAGAGTGAGGTTGGCACTACTATACTACAGAACTACTTCCCAACTAAGATTTGGCCATGCTTTATGAAAAGGTGTGAGGAGGATTAGGAAAGTACATGTGCAGATTCACATTCACGTACAAGAAATGCATAATACACGACACATATAAATAAGTATTATGAAGCCTCACACATTTCTTTCCACTCGTCCACATGGGTTCTGTTGCACCCGCGGCCGGCCGCGTCGTGCAATAAAATTGGCGGAGGAGCCGCCTCCGTTTGTATTTCCCTTTGCGAGCGAGCAGCGAAACCTGCTGCTTATGGAGCGGAAACTACTGTACCGTTTCAACCTGAATTTACTGTCTGCTGCGATTTCGTATGACAGCAGCAGCGCTCTCGTGGTTATCCCACGTATGTCAATCCGGTGATACAACCTGTTGTGCTGCCATTCATGAACAGCATTCCAGAGGATGGTTTCCAACAGGATAACGCTCGTCCACATACCACTTTTGTAACTCAACATGCTCTACGTAGTGTCGCCATGTTACCATGGCCTAATCGATCATCCAATCTGTCTCCAATCGAGAACATTTAGGACGTGATCGGGCAACAACTCCAGCGTCATTCACAACGAGCATTAACCGTCCCTTTATTGACCGGCAAAGTGCAACAAGCATGGAACTGCATCCCAAAAACTGACATCCGGCACCTGTAAAACAAGATGCGTGCACGTTTGTATTCTGAGATTCGACATTCTGGCAGTTACACCGGTAATTAACATAGCAGTATTTCACATTTGCAGCGGCTTATATCGCGCTTACATTAACCTGTGGTCTTCCAATGGAGCACTTAAAGACGTTACCTATACAAATGTAGTCCCGAAATTTCGTTACTCTACACTAATTAGATCTTAATGTTGCAGTTTTTTTCCGACAGTGCAGTATGCGAGACTTTTTCTCGTGTAAAAGTACACTATCAACATCTTTTCATGTCAAGTTATACAAGTAAATAAGGAAAAGCAAAATATCATTGGGTCATTTCAGGTCGAGGTCGGAGCGCGAAGCAGACGCTGTCGGTATCGCATTTACAAATTGTACGGAAGCCAGATGGTAATTACAAGAGATGAAGGACGTGGAAGGGAGCCAGTAGTTGAGAAGGAATGGAAACAGGATTCTGACCGTCCCACATACTACACTACTGGCCATTAAAATTGTTACACCAAGAAGAAATGCAGATGATAAACAGGTAGTCATTGGACAACTATATTATACTAGAACTGACATGTGATTACATTTTCACGTAATTTGGGTGCATAGATCCTGAGAAATCAGTACCCAGAACAACCACCTATGGCCGTAATAACGGCCATGATGCGCCTCGGCATTGAGTCAAACCGAGCTTGGATGGCGTGTACAGGTACAACTGCGCATGAGCTTCAACACGATACCACAGCTCATCAAGAGTAGTGACTGGCGTATTGTGACGAGCCAGTTGCTCGGCCACCATTGACCAGACGTTTTCAATTGGTGAGAGATCTGGAGAATGTGCTGGCCAGGGCAGCAGTCGAACATTTTCTGTATCCAGAAAGGCCTGTACATGACCTGCAACATGCGGTCGTGCGTTATCCTGCAGAAATGCAGGGTTTCGCAAGGATCGAATGGAGGGTAGAGCCACGGGTCGTAACACATTTGAAATGTAACGTCCACTGTTCAAAGTGCCGTCAATGCGAACAAGAGGTGACCGAGACGTGTAACCAATGACACCCCATACCGTCACGCCGGGTGATACGCCAGTATGGCGATGATGAATACATGCTTCCAATGTGCGTTCACCGCGTTGTCGCCAGACACGGATGTGACCATCATGATGCTGTAACTAGAACCTGGATTCATCCGAAAAAATGACATTTTGCCATCCGTGCACCCAGGTTCGTCGTCGAGTACACCATCGCAGGCGCTCCTGTCTGTGATGCAGCGTCAAGGGTAACCAAAGTCATGGTCTCCGAGCTGATAGTCCATGCTGCTGAAAACGTCGTCGAACTGTTCGTGCAGATGGTTGTTGTCTTGTAAACGTCCCCATCTGTTGACTCAGGGATCGAGACGTGGCTGCACGATCCATTACAGCCATGCGGATAAGATGCCTGTCATCTCGACTGCTAGTGATAACGAGGCTGTTGGGATACAGCACGGCGTTCCGTATTACCCTCCTGAACCCACCGATTCCATATTCTG
The DNA here is from genome assembly GCF_021461395.2 of Schistocerca americana. Lineage (NCBI taxonomy): Eukaryota > Metazoa > Arthropoda > Insecta > Orthoptera > Acrididae > Schistocerca > Schistocerca americana. The sequence continues at coordinate 526,233,210 of NC_060124.1, forward strand.
CTAACAGTCATTGGATCTCGACCAACTCGAGCAGCAATGTCGCGATACGATAAACCGCAATCGCGATAGGCTACAATGCGACCTTTATGAAAGTCCGAAGCGTGATGGTACGCATTTCTCCTCCCTACACGAGGCATCACAACAACGTTTCACCAGGCAACGCCGGTCAGCTGCTGTTTGTGTATGAGAAATCGGCTGGAAACCTTCCTCGTGTCAGCACGTTGTAGGTGTCGCCACCTGCGCCAACCTTGTGTGAATGCTCTGAAAAGCTAATCATTTGGATATCACAGCATCTTCTTCCTGTAGCACGTCATCTTCGTGGTGTAGCAATTTTAATGGCCAGTAGTGTAAATGGTTACACGGCACTTTCAAACGAGCCTCACAGAAGCTGGAACTTGCGACTTCGCAGTGAAGGGTCAGTTGTCGCAGTGCTGTAGTGCTGACGCTATGGCCGCGTGACGGTGCGGCTGCTCCCGCAGCCCCACAGCGTCAGCCGGTCTACCCGCCAGACGCCGGCGCCACGCCTGCCCCGCCGTGCGGTGCCGTTGACCCCCGGCTGCGCCGCGCTGCGCCGTGTCCTGCGGTCTGGGCGTCGCGCCGCCAGTAAATCCGGCCTCCGCGGTCCGCCACGCCCCCATAAATCTGGCGACCGGCCGGTCGGCCGACTACAGACGGCGGCGCCGCTTCGCGCCGGGACCGACACACCCGCCCCGCCGCTGCTCCTAGCTGGGCGTGGCCGCCAGCTCCGGGGTCCACTACTCTGCCGGCCGCTGCCGCACTTCCTCAGCCTCTGGCCGTGCCGGCGAGTCACGTCCACCAGGCGGGGCTCGGGCCTCCAAATAAACCGATGTCTCATCTCGCAAATGATACTTATTTCTACAAAATATTCCAAAATCACTCTGACAAGGGAACCTCTCCATCGCACCCCCCTCAGATTTAGTTATAAGTTGTCACTGGGGATAGGCCTTGAAAAGCTGAACACAGATCAATCGAGGAAACAGGAAGAAGTTGTGTGGAACTGTGAAAAAAATAAGCGAACTATACAAACTGAGTAGTCCATGCGCAAGATAGGCCACATCAAGGGGAGTCCGAGCTTAGAAGCGCCGTGGTCCCGTGGTTAGCGTGAGCAGCTGCGGAACCACAGGTCCTTTGGTTCAAGTCTTCCCTCGAGTGAAATGTTTACATCCTTCATTTTCGCAAAGTTATGATCTGTCCGTTCGTTCATTAACGTCTCTGTTCACTGTAATAAGTTTAGTGCCTGTGTGTTACGACCGCACCGCAAAACCGTGCGATTAGTAGACGAAAGGACGTGCCTCTCCAATGCGAACCGAAAACATTTGATCGCAAGGTCATAGGTCAACCGATTCCTCCACAGGAGAACACGTCTAATATATTCTATACGGCATGTGCGTCACATGACAGGAATATGTTGTCGACCCATCTAACTTCTACACTTTGCGAATGGGTAAAAAGATTCTTCTACCTTGCCCGATTTAAGTTTTCTTGTGGATGTGATAATCGCTCCCAAAAAAGTGATGAAAACATAAGAGTTTGTCACATAAATTGCAACAAATGAATTATCTGAAAATAAAAAATTAAACTTTTCACTCGAGGGAAGACTTTAACCAAGGACCTTTCGTTCCACAGCTGCTCACGCTAACCATGGGACCACGACGCTCTTCAGCCCACATTATCCTTGATGCTGCCTGTCTTTCACATGGACTACTCAGTTTGTATATTTTGCTTATTTTTTTCATAGTTCCACACAACTTCTTCCTGTTTTCTCGATTGATCTGTGTTCAGTTTTTCAAGGCCTATCCACTGTGCCAACTTATAACTAAATCTGAGGGGGGTGCGATGGGGAGGTTCCCTTGTGAGTACAACAGATTATCGTTCACAAACTGATATATTGTCTTCGAACATTATGAATTACCTCGAAGGAAACGATCTATTCACACACTGTCAACATGGGTTTAGAAAACATCGTTACTGTTCTAACAACCCTACCACAGCAAAGGTCAAAAATTAATTATGATTGTGGTGTTGCTCGCGCTCCTAAATACTGCATTTTCGGGCAACAACAAGGTTATATTATGTGGCAGGTGTCATTAGAGCACAGTTAATAAAGTCATTTCATTAAATAATGGATAAACTAGGCACTCATCTTTTCGTGTTTCCCACGCTAGTCTCGTTGTGAAATCGTGTCTCAATCGTCGAAAATCTAGGTGGTGATGATTCCAAGCTCGGATGCAAAGAGGCCTAGGTGATATTCTGCGATATTCAAAAGTTTTATAGATGTGTTTCATAAACTATCCTTGAAGATTAAACTTTTGCAATTTAGCATAGTGGTGAAGTAAAAAATTAATCAGCACTCCGAATTTAAGTTACACTCCTTTTTTATTACTTCCGTTGCAATATCACGTAACTCACAAAACATCACTACACAATAGAAAACATACCTGAAAATATCTTCCTCACTGTTAAAGTTCACATTTTATAAACTGACTACAATTTGCGTCTTTTCAACATGACGACCAAGACTTGACTCTAATAACCGCTTACTCGCCCAAAAATCAGAGTTACAAGTACGACAAAGATCATAGTGACAAAAGAAAGAATATACAAAAGAATAATATCATTGCAATATAAACGTAACGATGTATCAAAGTACCTCTACGTTAATGAAATCAAATCTGAATGTTGTCACAGAAATATGTTAACTGTTCTATAGAAACACAGTAGAATATTGCTGGTATCGAGAGGTCGAGGTGAGGTGCCGTAATAGCTACGTAATTCAAGTACCATTACACTGTGAAACACAACTAGCTCTTTATTCACATGAAGTGCTGAGTGCTATAGACAAGGGATTTCAGATCGATTCCGTATTTCTGGATTTCCGGAAGGCTTTTGACACTGTACTAACCAAGCGGCTCGTAGTAAAATTGCGTCCTTATGGAATATCGTCTTAGTTATGTGACTGGATTTGCGATTTCCTGTCACAGAGGTCACAGTTCGTAGTAATTTACGGAAAGTCATCGAGTAAAACAGAAGTGATTTCTGGCGTTCCCCAAGGTAGTGTTATAGGCCCTTTGCTGTTCCTTAACTATATAAACGATTTGGGAGACAATCTGAGCAGCCGTCTTCGGTTGTTTGCAGATGACGCTGTCGTTTATCGACTAATAAAGTCATCACAAGATCAAAACAAACTGCAAAACGATTTAGAAAAAAATATCTGAATGGTGCGAAAAGTGGCAGTTGACCCTAAATAACGAAAAGTGCGAGGTCATCCATATGAGTACTAAAAGCAACTCGTTAAACTTCGATTACATGATGAATCAGTCTAATCTAAAAGCCATAAATTCCACTAAATACCTAGGTATTACAATTACGAACAACGAAAGTTGGAAAGAACACATAGAAAATGTTGTGGGGAAGGCGAACCAAAGGCTGCGTTTTATTGGCAAGACACTTAGAAAATGTAACAGACCTACTAAGGAGACTGCCTACACTACGCTTGTCCGTCCTCTTTTCAATACTGCTGCGCGGTGTGGGATCCTTACCAGGTAGGACTGACGGAGGACATCGCAAATTTTCAAACAAAGGCAGCACGTTTTGTGTTATCGCTAAATATGGGAGAGAGTGTCACAGAAATGATAGAGGATTTGGGTTGGACATCACTAAAAGAAAGGCGTTTTTCGTTGTGACGGAATCTTCTCACGAAATTCCTATCACCAAGTTTCTGCTCCGAATGCGAAAATAGTTTGTTGACACCGACCTAAATAGGGAGGAACGATCACCAGCATAAAATAAGGGAAATCAGAGCTTGTACGCAAAGATATAGGTGTGCATTCTTTCAGCGCGCTATACGAGATTGGAATAATAGAGAATTGTGAAGGTGGTTCAATGAACCCTCTGCCAGTCACTTAAAAGTGATTCGCAGAGTATCCAAGTAGATGTAGATGTGCATGTAGATGAACAACTGAACATAAGAAACTATTTCTAATAAACAAGGATATTGTAACTTTTGTAGTCTTCAAGAAAACTTACAACTCCGTAGACAGAGTATCACTCTTCTATACTCCAGAAGAACTCGAGATACACTAAAGACATCATCTACATCTACATCTACATGGGTACTCTGCAAATCAGATTTAAGTTCCTGGCAGAGGGTTCATAGAAACCACCTCCACAATTCTCTATTATTCCACTGTCGTATAGCGCGCGGAAAGAACGAACATTTATATCTTTCTGTGTGAGCTCTGATTTCCCTTATTTTAAAATCGTGGTCGTTTCTCCCTATGTAGGTCGGCATCAACAAAATGTCTTCGCATTCGGAGGAGAAAGTTGGTGATTGGAATTCCGTGAGAAGATTCTGCCGCAACGGGAAACGCCTTTGTTTTAATGCTACCCATCCCAAATCCTGTATCATTTCGGTGACCCTCTCTCTCCTATTTCGCGATAATACAAAACGTGCTGCCCTTCTCTGAACTTTCTCGATGTACTCCGTCAGTCCTATCTGGTAAGGATCCCACACCGCACAGCAGTATTCTTGAAGCATAGTGTAGGCAGTCTCTTTAGTAAATCTGTTACATTTTCTAAGCGTCCTGCCAATAAAATGCAGTCTTTGGTTAGCCTTCCCCACGACATTTTCTATGTGTTCCTTCCAATTTAAGTTGTTCGTAATTGTAATTCCTAGGTATTTAGTTGAATTTACGGCTAACTACTTCATCGTGTAATCGAAGTTTAACGGATTCCTTTTAGCACTGATATGGATGACCTCATACTTTTCATTATTTAAGGTCAATTGCCAATTTTAGCACCATTCAGATATCTTTTCTAAATCGTTCTGCAATTTGTTCTCATCTTCTAATGACTTTAATAGACGATAACCGACAGCATAATCCGCAAACAAGCTAACACGGCTGTTCAGATTGTCTCCTAAATGGTTTTATATAGATAAGGAACAGCAGAGGGCCTATAACACTATGTTGAGGAGCGCCAGAAATCACTTTTGTTTTACTCGATGACTTTCCATCAATTATTATGAACTGTGACCTCTCTGACAGGAAACCGCGAATCCAGTCACATGACTGAGACGATATTCCACAAGGACGCAATTTCACTACAAGCCGCTTGTGTGGTATAGTGTCGAAAGCCTTCCGGAAATAAGGAATCCATTTGAAATCTCTTGTCAATAGCGCTAAACACTTCGTTCGAGTTTCATCATCGTCTACATTCATCGATTAGGTTCGAGGAACCTCTTGCGGTTACAGCATCTTGGTTCCAATGCTTACTAGGCCGATCTACTTCCCTTACGCCTTGTAATAAAAAATGGGGGCTCCTATTTTTAAAAAAAACGCAGTTGATATCCGTTTGGCCTATGGCAGCGCCATCTAGCGGTCCAACGATACCGCCATCTGGTTTCCCCCTTCAAGCAAGACATGTTTCGTTCTCTGTAGTTTTTTCGTTTGACGCTTATTTCGTGAGATATTTGTCGCGGTCACGACCAATGGACCACCCTGTATATTGCAAAACTCTTTTACGATATCTGTCTTGTTGCTTTCTATCTAGATGTTGCTTCCATTTCTGCTGGTATGTGTCGATTTTTCCTATTATTGCAAAGATTATGAGCTCATTTCTACGGGGTGCGGTGCATAAATCCGGACAAACTTCTTTTAAAAAGCAAATTTATTAAAACAAAATACAAATGATATTGAAAATCTTTTTACATCATAAGTAGTGGTATCTTTTAAGAGTATCTTTACCCGATGTAACCGCCTCCACCCGCAAAGACCGTCTTCAATTTGTTCTGAGGCGATCGCAAGCACTCTTTAAAATAGCGCTGTCCGTATTCGCGAATTCTGCTTAATAGCGGTGCGTAGGGATGCTACATTAGGGTGCCTCTCTGTATGTGCATCTTTTTAGAGATGGCTGTGGGACTCGGCTGTTCGTTAGACGATGTCAAATTAAACATCTTTCATCAGTCAATTTTCAAACTTTTGTTATTTGGCAACCAATTACAGCGTTTTACTACGCCATGTTCAGTCCCTTGACCGACGTCTAGGAAGAACCAATCTCGCTTGTCACCAAAACAGGGGCCAGCAATACTGGTATTAGCACATATTTGCTACAGTGGTCACTTCAACCATCACCTGCCGACTGTTAGATAAACATCACACTGTTCAGTCCTCTTTAGGGTGCTTCGTGTTATTGGTGACTCTTTGGGCTACGCTCCAAACATAGTAGTAGTGGGGGATCAAATCTGTGGTATTCGGGAGCCACAACCCCTTTGACCAGAACATGTCAGCGTTATTAGGGAGCCAGCTTTTGACTAAATGGCTCGTATGAGGTCCTCCTCTGCCATCCGACGCATTGTTCGCTCGCTGACATTCAATACTGACGCCAATTTCCTAAGCGATTGCCACGGGTCCTCCGAAATCAGCTCCTGAGCCTTCTCGATGACTGCTGCAGTTCGTGACAAGCGTTTCCTCGCGGAACCTTCCCCAGACTTCTCCGAAGCATTATACTTGGCACAGTGTCGTAAACAGTTGACCTCGGGTAATCGAAGAATCGAACTATTTCAGTGGGCCGACGCCCAGCGCGAAGACTTTCAATTATCACGTCTCTCCGATTGTACTCCTAACTTGTCTGTAGCATCTTGGCAATTTTTAGGTTCTGACTGTTTACAAAATGCCTATGGCGTTCAAGAACGCCAGTCGCGACCTCTGGCGAAGGGCCGCGTTCTGCATCAACTATTTTTTATTCTGTCTTCTATTTTACGTCCTTTAACTGATCTCACGAATTTGATTATTGATGTCACCATTGGAGACCAGTATCGAAGTGTCAGATCTGTAAACCAGCAGTGGAAGAGCAACTGTTTTATATAATTTCAGTTGCCTTCTTTACATGCCATTACCTTTAATGTTCTTTTCATTATTCCGCAGATACCTTGAAAGTCTGGTATTTTATTCTTTATATCTCTACCATAATCAAAACAAATGTTGCAGCCCAGGTAGTTAAAATGTGCTACTAGCTCGACGATTTTGTTTTCTACCATTCTTTTGCGCTCTCTTATCGACTCTCTCAGAATGCCACTACTTTTGTCTTTTCTATAGAGATTTTGAAGTTACAATTTTCGCTAGTTTTGTTTAATTTAAAAACATAACTTAGCAATTTTTCTTCTGAAGAGGCTATTATAGTCTGATAGTCAGTATACTGTTTTATATAAGAGTCCTTACGTAGACAAAAAGCTTTGGAAAGAATTAAAGAAAAAACATTTAGCTACAGAGCTACAAAGGTACAGCTAACCATGTAGGAACAATATTGTTAGGTTCAAATCTAGCCACTACAGGTTTGTTGTTGGTGAGAACATTGAATTTATGCCCGTAAATGTAATCATGAAATTTCTTGACTGCAAATATGATTGAGAGAGCCTCTTTTCCGATCTGACAGTAATTTCCTTTTGCCACTGTCGGAGTTTCTGAAGCGAACACAATTGGTAATTCAAAACCATGACGTTGATTTGACCGAACGGCGCCTGTGCCATAATTTGAAGCATCTGCAGCAATTGCGAGCATTTTTTTCGGATCATAATATGTCTTGAAACATTTGGAGTCAAACAATCATTGTTTCAGTTTGTTCAATGCAGGCTGGCATTCACTGTTTCAGTCCAGTTTGGTACCTTTACATAACAACTTGTGCAGTGGTGTACTGTGAAAGCCGCATGAGGTAAGAAACTTCCAGTAGTGATCTATCTCTCCAAGTACGGAACGTAATTGCTTAACGTCCTTGGGAGCCAGAAGGTTATTAATGACGTCAGGTTGTTGTGTTGTCGGTTTGATACCGCGTGCATACAGTACATGTCCTAAGTACTATTGCACTTCGTGACGAAAGAACATTTGTTTATGTTTGTTGCATTTCAAATTGGCCGCTTGTAGAATTCTGAAAACAGAGTCTAAACTCTGTAAGAGTCCCCGTGTAGCTATGCCTGAGACAATTATGTCGTCCAGGTAGCCCACAGCTTTCGGAGCTTTCTGAATTAATTGCTCTAAATATCGTTGGAAATAACTCCAAGTGCTGGCTGTTCCGAAGGGTAACCGTTTGTACCGGTAGAAACCAAATGGAGTATTAATTAACAGAAATTTCTGTGTATCTTCGTCCAAAGAGATTTGCAAATATTTTTCTTTAACAGCTTGGCAATGTACACACACCACCAGCTGATTGTGACATCAATTTTTCCAGCTGCGTAATAGGATTTAGACTCAACGATCGCTTTGAAATCTCCACAGATGCAAAGTGAGCCATTCTGTTTCTTTACAATTACGATAGGCATTGCCCATTAGCTATTGGTTATGACTTCGACGATAACCTCAGTCTGTTGAAGACTGTTGGATTCCTGCATTACTGTACGTTTCAACGCAATAGGAATATTGTCTGGCTTTGCAAAATTTCGGCACAGCATTCGGCATCAGCGTAATGTGCGCGTGGTAATGTTTGATACTGGATGTGCTTCAGAAGAAAACATCATATGTTTGTAATAATTGGTATAACTCTTCGTTCGTGGATGGTGAAATCCAGAGCATTGAAGACATCCGATTCGAGTAAATTCGTTGCTTTATTTGCATTTACAACTACGTATGTATCCTGTTTCGTCAGTTGTTCGTCCCCAACATCTGTTTAAAACTGTCCTTTCACTGGAATCTCTTTATTGCCGTAACTTTCACAGCGAATTTTGAAAGTCTATTAATGTTGGCATTTCTAACTTTCGGCACACCTGCAGGTTAACACTTGAAACTGACAACGTTGTGTCAATTTGAAAACTGATTGGCGCTTTATTAACTCGAAGAGTTACAGCGAACGACTTATTATTGCCAGAAAAGATAGAATTCACGTGAGCTTTCGTCCATGAAGGTTTTTTTAATTTCCACTTGTCCGTTATTAACAGTACTTGTCTTCGTATTATTAATCATTTTCGTATGCTGGAGTGCTGTTTTGCCTTTTTGAACGCCTGAGCCCTATGTCCGAGCTTTTTACAGTAATTACAACCGGCATTGAGATGGAAAGAATCGTTTGTTTTGTGGTTTCCACCACAGCGTGAACAAGGTGCAATACGCAATTTCTAAACCTGTGTTGTGACTGTTTCCGTCAAGTAATTGTCGCGCCCTATGATATTTAATTGATGAAAGGAGGAAACATAAAAACGCAGTAAAATGAGATCGACAGGAAGTGCAAAATGGCTAAGCAGGGATGGCTAGAGGACAAATGTAAGGATGTAGAGGCTTATCTCACTAGGGGTAGGATAGATACTGCCTACAGGAAAATTAAAGAGACCTTTGGAGAAAAGAGAAGCACTTGTATGAATATCAAGAGCTCAGATGGAAACGTCCTAACCAAAGAAGGGAAAGCAGAAAGGTGGAAGGAGTACATACAGAGTCTTTACAAGGGCGATGTACTTGAGGACAATATTATAGAAATGGAAGAGAATGTAGATGAAGATGAAATGGGAGATACGATACTGCGTGAAGAGTTTGACAGAGCACTGACTGACCTGAGCCGCAACAAGGCCCCGGGACAAGACAACATTCCATTAGAACTACTGACAGCCTTGGGAGAGCCAGTCCTGACAAAACTCTACCATCTGGTGAGCAAGATGTATGAGACAGGCGAAATACCCTCAGACTTCAAGAAGAATATAATAATTCCAGTCCCAAAGACAGCAGGTGTTGACAGATGTGAAAATTACCGAACTATCAGTTTAATAAGTCACAGCTGCAAAATACTAACGCGAATTCTTTACAGACGAATGGAAAAACTGGTAGAAGCCGACCTCGGGGAAGATCAGTTTGGATTCCGTAGAAATGTTGGAACACGTGAGGCAATACTGACCTTACGAAAGATTAAGGACAGGCAGACCTACGTTTCTAGCATTTGTAGACTTAGAGAAAGCTATTGACAATGTTGACTGGAATACTCTCTTTGAAATTCTGAAGGTGGCAGGGGTAAAAGACAGGGAGCGAAAGGATATTTACAATTTGTACAGAAACCAGATGGCAGTTATAAGAGTCGAGGGGCACGAAAGGGAAGCAGTGGTTGGGAAGGGAGTGAGACAGGGTTGTAGCCTCTCCCCAATGTTATTCAATCTGTGTATTGAGCAAGCAGTAAAGGAAACAAAAGAAAAATTCGGAGTAGGTATTAAAATCCATGGAGAAGAAATAAAAACTTTGAGGTTCGCCGATGACATTGTAATTCTGTCAGAGACAGCAAAGGACTTGGAAGAGCAGCTGAACGGAATGGACAGTGTCTTGAAAGGAGGATATAAGATGAACATCAACAAAAGCAAAACGAGGCTAATGGAATGTAGTCGAATTAAGTCCGGTGATGCTGAGGGAATTAGATTAGGAAATGAGACACTTAAAGTAGTAAAGGAGTTTTGCTATTTGGGGAGCAAAATAACGGATGATGGTCGAAGTAGAGATGATATAAAATGTAGACTGGCAATGGCAAGGAAATCGTTTCTGAAGAAGCGAAATTTGTTAACATCGAGTATAGATTTAAGTGTCAGGAAGTCGTTTGTGAAAGTATTTGTATGGAGTGTAGCCATGTATGGAAGTGAAACATGGACAATAAATAGTTTGGACAGGAAGAGAATAGAAGCTTTCGAAATGTGGTGCTACAGAAGAATGCTGAAGATTAAATGGGTAGATCACATAACTAATGAGGAAGTATTGAATAGAATTGGGGAGCAGAGGAGTTTGTGGCACAACTTGACGAGAAGAAGGGACGGGTTGGTAGGAAATGTTCTGAGGCATCAAGGGATCACAAATTTAGCATTGGAGGGCAGCGTGGGGGGTGAAAATCGTAGAGGGAGACCAAGAGATGAATGCACTAAGCAGATTCAGAAGGATGTAGGTTGCAGTAGGTACTGGGAGATGAAGAAACTTGCACAGGATAGGGTAGCATGGAGAGCTGCATCAAACCAGTCTCAGGACTGAAGACCACAACAACAACAACAACATGATTTCCCGGTCTGGCCTTGCTGTTTGTTTGGCTGTTTACATGTAACGAATACGTCAGTAACATTGTGTTGTTTTGCTTCAGCAGATACATGCGTTTGTTCGTATGCTCAAGCCAATGGCAAACAATCTTGTAAAGACAGGTTTGTTAGATTAAGGAGATCCTTCTTTAATATATCGTCAGGGGAGTGCATGGTAAACATGTCACGAATTAATAAGTCTGTGTAAGACTTATTATACTGATCTTTTTCGCGATGAAATTTACATCCCCGAGTATGCCCTGTAAACGAGTAATCCACTTTTCATAAATCTGATTTTAATTCCTGAAACATTGAAAAAAAATCTATGTCTGGCAGCAGCAACATGAACTTAAAAGTCGAAATATGCCGCAAGCATTTCTTTAATGTAGGAAAATGAGAGAGTCACTGGGTCAAACGTAGGTGACAATTTCTGAAGAAGCTGAAATACAGTGGGACCTACTCAAGCTAATAAAAATTAAAATGACTTTTGTTCTTCATCACCTGATATCTGATGCGTGAGGTAAGGCTGCTGAAGCCGCTGGATGTAGTTGTACCAGGACTAAAGTTTCTAATCGAATGCCGGAAATGATGGTGACATTATCCTGAATCGCAATGGTTGTTTTTGTTCGCCGTCGTCCTTGTGTTGTTCACGTCGCGCCAAGCCCGATAGAAGAGCTCCTGTGCTGCAGACAGTAAGGTTAACATTGGCTTTTGGACTTGTTCCTGTCGGGCCATGTCTAAAAAATTTGCTCAGAACAGTTTACAATATTGACAAAAATCTTCCGGGAAAGGAAATGGATTAGCTTTATTGTTACAAAAATCAGTGAAGTTTATCATTCTCTCGAAGGAATTAAAATGAAAAGGTTTCTGTTTACTAATTGTAGCTTGTTCAGATATTCATGGAGGTATGTTCCGTCTATGCCACTAATTGAAGGCAGTTTGTTTATTGCCACAGGGGTTTCATTTCTGTTATTTGTGAAGCAGCTTCAGTGGCCTGTAATACATGTTTCTTTTCGTACATATAATAAATGTATTACGTGGTAGTTACAGTATGTTACTATGTTATATTTTGTGATGTTTTTCTCTTGTTTTTCAGGTTAGAATTAACTTTTGTAGCACAAATTTCGTGATTCGAAATTATCGTTCGGTGTTACTTACGGTTTCCAGTGTTGTTAGTCCATGTTTGTGTGGTCCTGGCGATGCATTCATTAGTGTTGATACTACAGTTGGCCGATTTCCGGCGTTCTTTCACCCACGTTTGTTTCAACACATAGGTTACATCACTTGCACTTAACATTTTGTGATCAACATGTGCGTGCTTACGGTGTGTAGTGCTGCCAATTGTCGTTGCATGTTTATCTTTAGTCTTTTGTTTGTGTTGTGTGTGTGGTCTGTTATTATTCATTTGTTATGTGTTTGTGTGTGTGTGTGTGTGTGATTATGCTTCAGATCACCGTTTATTATTATTTTAGTGGCTAACATGATTATCGCTTATATGGATTTGGTCATTAAGTACCTTCTTTTTCATTGTAAGACCTCCTTGTATGTAAAAGTTTTCTTGCAATGTCAGGAGCTTTTAGCTGTGGTTATTCACTCTACTAACTCTCATGTCTTGTTCCATGTTGGATGCTTCTTGACCATGTTTCATCAGGTGTTCGGGAAAGTTAGAATAAAACATGGACATGAACCATCCAACATGGAACAAGACAAAAGAGAGTTATTAGAGTGAATAATCACAACAGAAAGCTCCTGACATTGCAACAAAACTGTCACATACAAGGAGCCCTTGCAATGAAAAAGAAGGTACTTAATCACCAAATGCATACAAGCATTAGCTCACTGGTCATATTAGCCATTAAAACAATAACAAACAGAGATCCGAAACGTATCCAGAATAAATAATTAATGAATCTTCCTCTCACTCTCTTCCCCCCCCCCCTCTCTCTCTCTCTCTCTCTCACACACACACACACACACACACACACACACACACACACACACACAAAACACAAACAAATGACGAAAGAACGCCGGAAATCGGCCAACTGGAGCATGGAGACTAATGAACACATCTCCAGGACCACACACACGCATCGACTAACAGCGCCGGAAATCGTAAGTAACGCCGAACGGTAATATCACATGACGAAGTTTGTGTTACGAAAGTTGATTATAACCGAAAAACATCACAAAATGTAACATAGTAACATATTGTAACAACTACATAATATATTTATTACATATATAAAAAGAAACATTATTACAGGGCACTGAAGATGCTTCACAAATAATAGACTCGAAACGCCTATGGCAATAAACAAACTGCCTTCAATTAGTTGCATAGACGGAATATACCTCAATGTATATTGAAGCAACTAAGGAACGACGGAAAACAAAAAAAGTAATGCTCTTTTTTACTTGTCGCTCGATGCTGATGACGAGAATGCTATCTGTTTGCTCTGACTCGTCAACAACTTCCTGATGTCACGTCGCGAGATGGTAACTGGCGATAATTGTTACCAGTTCATAGTGCTTTACCTCTTCACCAAATATGTCAACTGGCGAAAGTTGTTGTTAACAGCCTGTAATTGATGCTCTCCTCACCAAATACGTTGTGAAAGCAGTAACTGATTGTTACTCTTAATTTAATTCAAATATCGGCTGCCGCAGAAAAATGTTTACCTTCTACTTCTCCTTAATGATGGTCATTGCATACTACGATTATTAAACTTGTCTGGTAGGGTGGCACTACAGCCAAAACGTGGTAACACAATAGGAAATAACAAATAACAATAATTAAGAATATGTTACAAAATTGTACTTAACTTTACTAAACCTTGGTGTGCGGCTCTTAAGGTTCTGAACCTAATACAATGATAGCTAATAAACTTTCCTGTCCCGTGGCAGTCTGTGATATTTTAAGTACCTTTGGTAGTTTTGTTCACAGACATTCTGTTACTGGTCATAGTTCCCTATTAAAAGCGACTGCTGTGTCGCTAGGTAGCCTTCTTAGTAATGTCTGAGTTAATTCTGCAGGCACTGAAGTTAGCTGTTTGACTGTTGGTGTAGAATTTCATGAGTGTCTACGGCGTTTCGTGCTTTGAGCCTGTCGACGGAAGAAGTTCCATGTCCGTCAGTACGAAGCAGAAGCGAAGTAGTTCGCGGTTGACAGCGTTCCCTGCTGGATGTCCACACTACCAGTGGAGGTGAACGATGCGCCGTAGGATGTGGCACGGAGCCAGGAAGAGTTCAGTGTTTGTGAGCACCATCTGGGGACTCTTGCACGGAGCTGAAAGACGACAGGTGAGTGGTTGCGCCTATCTGGTGGTGACCTCTCGCGCTATTTGTGCCGTACCTCTTGTTTGGTACGCAACACTCGGCAGTTCCCCTTCCTACAGGAGTGCTGGTCCCACAAGGTGTGCAGGAGAACGTCTGTGAAGTCTGGAAGGTGGGAAATGAGTTAAGGTTGTGAGGGTGGGTCACGAGTGGTGATTGAATAGCTCGGTCATTAGGGCACATGCCCATGAAAGGCAAAGGTTCAAGGTTCGAGTTCTGCTCTAGCAAACGGTTTTAATCTGCTACGAAGTTTCAGTAATAATCTTGCTGGTTTTTTGCATACATCGTTTAATTTTTGTCAGTTTCTCAGGTATTTTAAGAGTGTTTCGGAGACAGTAGTAGTGGTTGGTTTATTACGAGGGAGTGCAAAAAATGATTCCTCTGAACTTTTTTACGTGAAAACTCTTAAACATTTTCAAATAAAATGAACTTGACTCACATGCTACATTTTTATTCATCATGTCTACATATTCATTTCTCAACATAGCCACACTGGCGACGAACACATTTCTCCCAACGAGGGACCAGTTTGTTGATACTGGCACTGTTTAACGTTTGTTGTTGGGGCCACAACCTCCCCTCTGCCTGCACCGAATGTCCTCGAATGTGTTCTTTAAGTTTTGGAAACAGATGACACGAAATCGGGACTGTATGCAGGATAGTCGATGACTGTGAAGCCAAGGCGCCGGATTGTTGCAAATGTCACCGCGCTCGCGTATGGTGTGCCATTGTCGTGCTGGACAAGGCACACCATATGTGAACGAACTCTTAGAATACGAAACTCGATTACAGCGCACTGGCCGGCCGCTGTGACCGAGCGGTTCTAGGCGCTTCAGTCGGGAACTGCGCCGCTGCTACGGTAACAGGTTCGAATCCTGACTCGGGCATGGATGTGTGTCATGTTCTTAGGTTAGGTAGGTTTAAGTAGTTCTAGGTCAAGGGGACTGATGACCTAAGCAGTTTGGTCGCATAGTTCTTAACGCAATTTTTTGACCTTTCGTGTAAATTTTCTTTACATAACCGGCCATATCTTTAGATTGCGTTGACATAGAAGTTCACCTTTTTACACTACCAAGGGACCGTAAACCGCAGGAAGTGCGATACATTTCCGCTTGTTATGTCTACCAGTACTCGAGGTAAACGAGTTTTAAGGGTTGGGTAGACATATAGATGGTCAAGAAAGTGAGACTAGTAGGGTTCCATTTTTACCGATTTAGGCGACGAAATACTAACAACGAAAATAGCTACGACAGTCGCCTAAATAATTCCCCCTGCTCTTTATTCGAAATGTTCGAGTTGCAGTCGATACATCAGCATATTAATCGTAGCTACGCTTTCGATCCACATCACGTTTACAGGAATGTAAATAAAATCCATTTGCCTATACATGTGGTAATTCAGATCCCAGTATTAATGCCACCGCGTTTTGGAAGTGCGAGCATTCCCATTGCTAGCTAGCTTAAGAAACACTTCGGGTAATGAATGTTTTATGGCTGTGGCGAGTCTAATGGCGAATTCAAAACATTGTAGAATACGTTTGACAGTTATGTAGCCGTTTATTTCCTGTGGTGGTGCAGAATTATCCTACTAAATTTACTCCCTAATAACAAAAATAAATAAATAAAATAAAAATAAAAAATAAATGTTCAAATGTGTGTGAAATCTTATGGGACTTAACTGCTAAGGTCATCAGTCCCTAAGCTTACACATTACTTAACCTAAATTATCCTAAGGACAAACACACACACGCATGCCCGAGGGAGGACTCGAACCTCCGCTGGGACCCGCTAATAACAGTCTTTTGTTATTTCGATAAACATCTCCAATTATTGTCACATAAGCGGTGACATAAAGGTAGAAGATTCATGTTTTTGAGTCTGGAAAGCCCTATGCAACAGAAACTGCAGATTATTTTGCCATTTTCATTACGAAATTGCCGGCTTATTCATGTGTGGAGTAATAATAGAGGGCTGTTTGCCTGGGTTGTCTACTAGAGTAGTGAAAGGTGTTTGCTGCTGCAAGGGAGGTCTGGTTTGTTTTCGGTTCTAACCTCGATGGAGGCAGATGGACTATAAGTAAAGCAATTTTAAGAAATTCTCGCGTCCGCAATACGTTGTATTGCTACCTTTGCTCTGTACCGGTGTCCTGTGGATGTCAATATGAAACTCTTGTAGAATTTCATACTTGTTACTGCCTACTTTTTCCGCTTCTGTCAATAATTGAATTGACTTAAATGTGGCACTGAATGATTTTTAGCTGAGTTTCGTTATGAATCTTCACGCAATGCTAAATTTGCACACTTTCATGGTAGGTCAGCAACGGTAATCCAGTATGACTGGTCTGAACGTTGACACAAACCGTTTCGCGGCGAAATGCGCATAATATTTCGCTAATTCGTAACGATCTGCGGTACTTTTGAGAGGTCTCTGTTGGATTCCTTTCATGTTAATTTCTTAAATCTGTTGTCATTTACGGCATAAATTCCTCTTCTAAATTTACTGTGGTGTTTTTGACTATCTGGGAGGAGACTGAGCAGTGGAACGTGTTACTTTTACACATAAACAAGAACGATCTGTCACACTACTACACTTTAAAACACAGTTTATATGTAATTCATGTCACACAGTCTCATACAGAACCTACATCCGCTTTCTTTTATATACAGTATATGATAAGATACAGTCATCCCCTTTCCCTCCTGTGTGAAAGGGTGAATGAGCAAATGCATTTCTAGTTGCATGCTTGATGGTAGCAGGCAAGCCTGTCTGCTAGAGAACAGTAGGACAACGTTGGAACAGGTAGCTACGCTTTCTAAAAGCAAAGAGGTTTCTATTCTTAGTTTGGTCCTGTCCGTCCCTTGTCATGTTGGTATAGGAAGCTGCCTCTGGTCACTTCCGTTTGTATCTGTTAAGCACACTCGATAGGGGCCCAGGCCAGTCTGTCCTCGGCGAGCATTTGAAGTGGTAAGATCTCCGGCTAAGCGCGTGTCTGCTAAGTCCGTAGGACAATGGATTTCTTAAGTTCAGCCTAACTGAAAATTTAATCACCTTTATTTCAAGTTTAGATCTAAAATATCTAATGTTATCTTAAATTGCAACACAGTGTAATTCGAGTGTGAAGTTCAGAATATCTTCCAGTAGTTGCTTTGTCACTACTTTGTGAGTAAAGTGGAACCATGTGTGGATGATCCGTAACTCTAACTAGGATCATCAATCTTAAATGCGAATGTGCGTGAAATTATAACATCTCGTCTTGACAATATTTTTCAATATAGCAACTTTTCTTTATGTTTAACCCATGTGGGGTGTACTTTGTGAGACCAGTACCATGTGCTTATACAATTGTTTGACCCATCAGGTTAATAGTAAGACGATAGTAACCAGTTTGAGGGTTTTTCTTTTGTAAATTGCGTTTCGATGTAATTTATTTTCATCGTCAAAATTATCGTGGAGTTACACTCTTTGTGTAAACCAAGTTGACCACATGAAGCATGTAGTGTAATCGTAAAAGTAGCCCTCAGCTATTCTTTTCAGGAAGATTTCACAGAGAGTTAGTATGAATTTAGTATACCAGTGTGTGATATTTTCATGACGGAGAGGATTGCGCTATGAATGTAACTTCTTTGGGTGAAAATTGAATCGGTTGGTTGTGGTTAATTTCCTCTTGCATATGTTTCAACGCTCTTCGTGTGTTATTTTATGAATGCAGTCTCCCAATCTTGGCTCCATATTTGATGTGTTCCGTAAGATTACAAACTCACATTTTCACAATCCTAAATAAGGCACCAGTTTAGTTATAAATCAAGTTTCATATGCTGAAATTTTAACAGAACAATTATCAATGTTAAACTAAAAGTCCAAATATAAACTGATTTCGTTCTTTTTATTTAAATTGTCTTTATATATATATATATATATATATATATATATATATATATATATATATATATCACCGGTTATCGTAAGATGACTACTAAAAGATTATAATTAATGTTGGTCTGGTTGGGAATTTGGCAAGCTAGACTGGATACCTGGTGAAACAGTTGCTCAGTAATACAAGGTTAACTTCCCCAGATAACTCACAGCTTTTAGCCCACTTTTATTGTCTTGAATATCAGCACCGCTTTCAGAACAAATTAATGCAACAACATTACACTTTGTCTTACTAATACAGTTATAATATAATATAATCAAAACGACAGCAATTAATAACGTATACGAACCTCCCATAGTGGATAACATCCTTAAAAAGAAAGCTCTAAGACCGCTATGGTCGTTGGTTCGAATCCTGCCTCGTGTATGGATGTGTATGATGTCCTTAGGTTAGTTAGATTCAAAGAGGTTTAAGGCTAGGGGACGGGTGACCTTAGATGTTAAGTCCCATAGCGCTCAGAGCCATTTGAACCATTTGAACAGCGCGCTGTTTCTCACGCACTGACATAGTTATGTTACACACCGCCGTGTTACACTCTACCATTGGGAGCCCTGTAGTGGCAGCAGAAGACTGCCAGTGTGTAGATATGAAGAATAAAGATGCAGAATGTTAATAACATTTGTTCTACTTAAAATGCTTAAGAGATTTTGTAGTAAAAAAATTCGGAGACATTCCTTTTCAGCTCGCTCTCGTAGCATCCTTATCAAGCACGGGTTAAAAATCGTTGTATACGTTATAAAATTACGCCGAAGAGTATACAAAACAGGAAAATTGTTTGATACGAATTCATTCGTCCATTGTCTCAGCTAGTGTACCATCCCTTTCAGCAAATGCCTTCGAATAGAAGTCTTTATGGGTAGGCGATGATAATGTATGCGGTATACGAGGATAGTCATAAAGTTTTAATTATCACCTCGAAAAATAAGGTAACATAATGATTTTTTTCGCAGGTACATGTCTGCAATAGTGGTACACGCTGAAATCCCTGCATCATAGTACCGTAACTCGCCGGTGACGGAGCCAAAAGAAAATGGCACAGTGCATTGATGAAGCTGACTATCATGCTGCATTTCGTTTCCTTCATTTGAAGGGGAACAATTCTACAGCGATCCATACTAAGTTGTTTGTTTTATTTGGCCTCCATAATCTGTCCTCTTTACAGCCATCGAAAACACATGTCTACATAGAAAACATAATTGTGCAGAGAAAATACATACAAGTATATTTACAGAATTGAAAGCTCAGAACAAATTTTTGACAGATAGTACGATATTTTTGTATTATCAATTCACACTATTTCTTGAGTGTAAAAATAAACGATACAGATAAATATGAATCCCATCAAAATATACATATTTTTTCCTACGCCCTTAAGAAAATTGAGAATGACTTTATAAAGGCGAATGGCCTTAGAAACCAAAAGAGGAGACCTTGAATGAGGAACTTGGCCGTGGCGGCTTCCTTCTTTCAAACCTCCTGCGGTGGGCACCCGAGAACTAGCGGTTCTTCGCCACAGAGAGCGCCTTTCAACTAGGGGGCACGGCCTTGCTGCTGCATGGGGCCCGGCGGTGGCTGTCATTGGCGGTGTGGTTTGTAGCATCAAGGAGGACTCGGCATCGGAGTGATGAGCTGTGTGGGGCCCAGATTTGATCACGTTTGCCGTTAGGTTTCGGTAAGAGGCCTGTTGACACGGTAATTCTCCGACATTATTTCCGAGTCCGCATTATTGTACCGATCTTGGCCCTGTGGTTTCCTCAGCGCCAAAATTTTGTTTTATTTGTTTGTTGAAGTCTTTTTCCTCTCATTTTGGGGTTCTGTCTGTATGAACTGATGTATGGAGAGTCTGATGTTTTGGGTAGTCTGATTCTTTAGGTACTTTGCCTTTGGGTTAGGAGATCACTGTACTGTCCATCAGCCCAGTGAGCATGGATATGGTTAGTAATGTTAGACGGATTAAATCAATAGAATACGAAAGATTCATTGGCATGGCCCAATTTTTCGCAAATTTGAGCCCAGTTTTGCGCAATTAGACGGTCCTCTTAATGATCTACGGAAGAACGGTGACATTTATAGGTGGGACGAAACTATCAGGTACCCTTCGAATAAATTAAGGTTTGCCCTTAGCAATCCACCCATTTTGGCCATTCCCAACTGTGAGTGACCGATTGTGGTCCAAACGAATGCGTCTAATTTTGGAGTATCGGCAGTCTTCTTGCAAGGCCAAAATGATGAGCGATGTCCAATAGCCTATCCGTCGAGGAAATTGTCGTCTGCTGAGATGAAATATTCTGTGTGCGAATGGGAAGCCTTGTCGGTCCACTTTGTTCTGGAAAAATTCAAGTTTTGATAAGAGTACAGAGTGTTATTTTTAGAAACCGATAACCAGGCTGTTAGCTGGGTTCTGGCGAGTCCCAGAAGAACTGGACGATTTGCTCAGTGGGCGATCCGCATTGCCACCTCCGGCGTTAATGTCAGGCGTATTAGGGGCACTGATAATCCGGTGGCGGATGCCCTACGTCGGGTGTTAAGAGGCTGACGGATCGGACTGTGGTGAGAAGGTGGTTTCCTCTCACGACTCGCTATAAGGGGTGTTGACTGAAGTTCTGGAGTGTTTGCGAATTTAAAGAGTAAACAGGAAGAAGACTCTTCGACTGTCAATATTAATCAGAGATTGCTCTGTGGAGAACGAGTATGCAAGTATAGTCTGCATCGACTGCAGTCGATGTGACGAGTGCAGTGCCAAGATCTGTTTGCTCAAGGAGCTGACAGTGCCCGTGTTTCGTCGTTTTAACATCAGTGTGGCAGGTGGGTACTTGGGAATTTATAAAACTATTGCTAAGATCAAGCGACACGGGCTTTTTGCTGTAAACTAGGGAGGAGCATTCTATGGGTAAAATTTTTATCGACTACATAGGGTCGCTCCCTCATACTTGCACTGGCAATATGTATATCTTGTTGGCCATAGATGCCTTTTCTGGTTGGTTGGTTCCGAGCAAAGGGATGACGGCTCCTTTATCTGTTCATCATGTGTCTGGGATTTTTTTTTTCAATTTTTAGGGCACCCAGAATGCACGTTAGTGGTAATGAACCTGCCTTTATTTCCAAGATATGGAAGGTGGTCTGCTTTCAGAACGCCGTTCAGCACGTCACCATTACACCTCATTATCCGTCGCCATCTTTTGCGAAAGGGGTGGATCGTAACGCTAAGTCATCTGTCATTATATTTCACAGCAAATCTCAGAGGAAATGGCATCTCTCGATATCCTGACTCAGCTTCGCGTTCACTACTGAGTCGCACGAGTCTCTTAAAGCCTCCCCTCATCTCTCTTATTTAAGCATATAGTGTTAATTCCACCTTTGCTAATCTTTGGTCTATTAACGGTCCTCTCCCGGCGCATGTTACTCTAGAAGTTATACAACAGAAATAGAGGAGAGCTAGGAAGAACATTCTACTTGCCCATAAGTTACTTGCTGTTACAGTCCAGGCTGACGGCATTTCAAGGTTAAGGTTGGGAACCGGGTGTTTGTTTGCGATCCCAGCGTTATGTCGAAAGGAGGGTTGGATTTCACTAGTAAGTCAGATCCTCGTTTCCTGGGACTGTATCAAATTGTGGAGGTTCTGAGGCCTTTGAATCTTTTGTTCATGATTTGCGCACAAGGAAATTATCGCGAGTCCATGTTAGTTAGGTTAAGTAGCGATGGTAATCGTACCACACAAAAAAGGGGGTGGGGCGGGCTTATTGGTTTGGTGAGGGAGGTCGAACCGTGGCGGCTACCTTCTTTCAATCGCTCACTGTGCGCACTAGAGAACTACCTATTCCTCGCCACAGAGAGAGCCTTGCAACCGAGGGGTTGCCCATTAGGTTTCGATAAGAGGCCTGTTGACATGGCGGTTCTCCGACGTCAGTCCCGAGTGCGTATTATTGTACCGATCTTGTCACTGTGCTCGAAATTGTGCGAGATTGTGAAAGGAGCTAGCGGTGCCGCAACTTAGACACTCCCTTAGTCTGTTCCAATCTTACGAGTGTTGTGACACACGCAGAGGACATCGAATCCGTTGGACCCATATTTCTCTTGTGGATCTGCTGCCTCTGTGCATCGATTGCGACATCGTCTTCGCCGAGCCTGCCGACTCCTGCATCACCTTGAGAGGCACCCACTTGCCTTTCTCATACTGTGGCATCAAGCAGTCAGGCCTGCAAGATGAGTGGTTTGCCAGGCGAGTGGAATCTTCCTTAATTTATCGAGCAACATGAATTCTCGTATCTTACTATTTAGTTACAAATTATCCTCCTGTATGAATAATACGCAACGGAAACACGCATCTGACTATCAGTGATTTATAGAACTCTGACTGTACACTACGCACTGGCAATACCACATTTACCTTTTGTCTTTGATTTAACGGCTTTTATATAAATTCGGGACATTACGATAACATACAATTTAATGAAAAAGGCCACCAATCTCTTTCTTTTCACTATTTGATTTATTCCTAAACACACAAATTCTACAACCTACAACAAAATCACATGAGAAATTCCGCCCAGTGGGCATGGCTTTACGTTAGTGAATCTCTATACTATGGTCTCGTAATCTATTTACCGCAACAGTGCACTCCCTGGATCGGATGGTGGATCTTTTATTATACCTCACACTTCGCCTCTCACAATTATCCTCACGAAACTTTCCTCCAGATCGAGCGATACAGAAGGAACAGGCATACCCACAAATCTTTCGAAACTACCTTGCTACTCCCATGCAAAACACACATACCCAAATTACAAGACATACACAACACAACAATATGAAATATTACACAAAGAACGGTTACAACTTCATCACTTTCCGCTTTCCCACTTCAATCAATATTTATCCCAGTTTCACACGACACTGCCCCACTTTGTAATTCTACTTTCCTACGGTGAACTCTGGAGATAAACGCACGTCTTCGTGTGCAATGCAAGCCAAGTGGCGTTGCTGGAAAAACGGCCGACTCACCTTGATTCTCTCTCAGAGTTTAAATTCAGCGTCACACGGAATGATATTTCTTAAATACTTCAACTTATGATACACACGCTATTTCTTAAATATTTCAGCTTATTGTACACACGCTATTAATTCTTAAATATTTCAGCTTATTGTACACACGCTATTAATTCTTAAATATTTCAGCTTAAGCTCACGGAAGTATCTCAACTTATAACTACACGTGGGCTCTTTGTGACCGTTGGTTTACTACAATCCCCTTAAAATTACCTGCCTCACTTTGTAATTTTCCCCACAAAAGGTCCTGTGAAAGAGAAAGTATTAATTCTAACTACTCTTAAATATTCCACATCCATACCATGCCTCCACTCTTTCATTACGGAGCACAACAAAAAAAACAGGTCTTTACAGCAGAAGGTTCAGCGGCAGAGTACCTGAAACATGGCCGTATTCCGATTCTCTCGCACCTCTCTCGAAGTGGGAGAAGCACCCTGCTACCTTATTGGTCAGCCACATTTCAGACGCTCAAAGCTCTGGTAGCTTCCATCTCTTTGGTCTCACCAAAGGTAGCCAAAGGATCGACTCAAAGATGATCATATATTCCGATTCACTATCTGTGGTTAGCAGACGACCATACATTCATTCCTTTCACAGATCTCACCAAACTGGATGTAGGGATTTATTTTGAGGGAGTGCACATGTGATCAATTAAATAAATAAATTGTCATTCTTTCCCACACTGGTATCCGGCTTCGCTGTATTAATTGAAACTGAGTTACTTTTACACAAAAAATGTGTTGTTCTGACAAGAATTTCGTACCTATTTTCAATGTTGGGCGGTACTGTACCCTTTCAACCTCACGGCGCGGGGAATTAAGATATAAAACATTTTTACTAGCTTCTGCCGCAATAATTGCCCTTCTTTTCAAAGAGGTATCATCCCATCTGATATTTTAACTAATGTGAGTTTAAGAGTTTCACTCTGCTGGGTTAATGTTTCACAGGGCGGTAAACGGCCGTCGCACAAGTTGTTAAATTTCCTTAAATTTTATCATCTGGCGCTGGCCAAGTTTAAATTTTTGAAGAGCCGTGATTCCTCATTTCTTAATTTGTTAATTTTTTCTTGAAATTTGTTATCTGGCAGTGGCCAAGTTTTTAATTAAAGGGATTTTTAGACGCAGAGGCAGTATGTTAACTGGGATGCATTTATAAGTGATTGTCTTTGTTACCCATCATGCTCGTGATGTCACATTAATCAGGATCCTGTTGGTAGATTTGAATTGTGATATGAGATTCAAGAACGTCAGCTGGTCATCTTTGTCACAATAATTTCGCCGCATGTTGGCACTAGTACTTTTCTTCTTTTCCTAAAGGTGTCAAATTAAATTCTGTTATTTAAAATTAAATTCTGTTATTTCTTGTGCAACTTTTATCTAATGACCCCGTGGTCTTGTTTTCAAATCGTTAAACATTTATTGTAGTTGCGCTATTTTAAATTTATTAATTCGTTTGTTTAATGTGAAACTGGAAATTTGCACTTTATAATCTATTGTAATAAATATTATTCAAACGGTAAATGCTGTTTACTCGAAACCCGATCCAATCCTTCGACGTAATTTGTTCTGGGCGCTTGAGTGCCATTTGAGGCAGGAGGTAATCCACACTCATCAAAGTATTCATAAATTCCGATCGTTCGTTGTCAAATTTGGAACACGAAAACGAGATGTGGTTGACATCAGCTTCTGGATCAGTCAGACTCAAATACAAGGTAATCGTAAATTTTGATTCTACACGTGCACAGAAAACGAGGCATGGTTAAAGCGGAGTCAGATGATGGTGGAAGTCGTAGATCGGTCCAAAACCGTCCTCGTAGACCATGGCTTTGCAGCAATTTGGGGCTGTAATGCTCCCTAATATCCACCTTTCGTCTGCTGGGACACATTCCATATTTCTAGCTATTGCTGTTTTCCGTAGCTCTTTGCTTTATATAACTGGTCTGTACAGTATTTTCAAATCGAGAACAGTTTCTGTAGATGCAGCTTGCATCGCTAAGACGTAAATTACGTCATCTTGCGGATGCCAGTCTGGAAAAGTAACCACAGCAGAATGATTGTCTCCCCTCTCCGTTTACACCGAGCAGATTCCAGTACCACATCCAAACACAACGATTAGTTGTTTTTCTAAATCCGGGGCGGAATATTTTAAAGAACACTCTGGGAGTCGGACACGAATGGGACGTAAATCGATAGATGTGGTATACGTGTACAGATAAACAAATGATTGCGATTTCACAAAAACAGGATGATTTATTCAAGAGAAAGACCTTCACAAATTGAGCAAGCCAACAATACGTTGGTGCACCTCTGCCCCTTATGCAAACAGCTATTCGGCTTGGTATTGATTGATAGATCCTGATGGATATCGTACCAAATTCTGACGAATGGGGTGACAGATCACCAAAATCCCTAGCTGGTTGGAGGGTCCTGACCATTATGCCCCAAACGTCCTCAATTGGGGAGAGATCCGGCGACCTTGCTCGCCGTGTGCTGGCGGCCATTGTCTTGCTGAAATGTAAGCTCAGGGTGGCTCGCCATGAAGGGCAACAAAACGGGGCGTAGAATATCGTCGACATACCACTGTGCTGTCAGAGGCCACTGATGAGAACCAGAGGAGTCCTGCTACGAAAAGAAACGGCACCGCACTGTGTCGAGCCGTATGGTGGGAAACAGTCAAGTTGATGTCCCTCAGCTGTTCAGGGCGCCTCCAGACGCGTCTTCGGCATGGAATCTCATTGAATGTAGCAGAATTGTCTTCAGTGATGAGTCCAGCTTCGAAATGAGCTCTGATGACCTGTGAAATCGTGTCTAGAGACGCACTGGACAGCGGTAGGATATTAACCTGACTGTCACCCACCATGTTCCCAGAGATGGTCTGGGTGCCATTTAGCCTCATAGCAGGACCCCTTTGATTGACATCTGTAGCACATTTACAGCATAGCGGTACGTCGATGGTATTCTACGCCCTGTTTTGTTGCCCTTCAGGGTAAGCCATCCTGTGCTTTCAGTTCAGCAAGATAATACCCCCCCCCCCATACCAGCTTGTCTTCGTGCTTGCCATACCAAACCTTGGCCAACAAGGTCGCCGGATGTCTCCCCAATTGAAAACGCTTGGAGCATTATGGGCAGCGTCCGCCCCTGGTAGCTGAGTGGTCAGCTAACGGCCCGGTTTCGATTCCCGGCTGGGTCGGAGATTTTCTCCGCTCACGGACTGGGAGTTGTATTGCCCTAATCATCATTTCATCCCCATCGACGCGCAAGTCGCCGAAGTGGCGTCAACTCGAAAGACTTGCACCAGGCGAACGGTCTACGCGACGGGAGGCCCTAGTCACAAGGCATTATGGGCAGCGGCCTCCAACCAGCTAGGGAATTTGGCGATCTAAAGGGCCAATTTCACAGAGCTTGGAAAGATCCGTCTGGAGGGCTTCAAACACCTCTGTCAACCAATGTGAAGTCGAATTACTCCTTGCGTAAGAGGCAGAGGTGGACCAACACGTTATTGACTTGCTCAGTTTGTGTAGGTCTTTCTCTTGAATAAATGATCGACTTTTTCTGAAGCTGTAATCATTTGTTCGTCTGTTCATGTACATCACATCCACCGATCTCGTCCCGTTCGTATGACTGCTTTGTAGTGCGTTGGGTGACAGTCTGAGACAAAACTGGCCACTTAATAACTAACACGGTGTGGTACCAATAGATTATACGTGGAAGGGTTAGATCGTCACATGGGCCTACTACCGAAATCTCCTAATGAAGTTACTGACGGCTATCAAGACGCAGCGCGGGAAGCTGTGTAATGATGTATTGTTGCTCGTCAACAGAAACCGAACTCATTCCGGACAGGATATAGTCACATACGCAGATTCTTTGAGTTACTGAATTTTGTCTCACGTCAGTATTCAACTGTATTGGCAACCAGTGACATCTCTTTCTTCAGTTGAAGGAAGCATTGCGTGACAAGCACTTCCTCTGCGAGGACCAGGTCATTCTCGAGATGGAACGTTTCATGGACAAAGAAGTTATCCACCACTGTCGCATTGAAGCATGAATATGTAGAGAGAGACTAAAATCATCACCTAGTATCACTGTCGCAACTCGATTCTCTCGAGGTTATAATTAATACTTTATGACTATCCCTTTTAATTGAAGGGTTCCTCTGGTATAGTTTGTGTCTAGGTAGAGCTTGTGTTCCTTGCGCGAGAAGTACTGTAAGTAGGCTGTTTAGGTTTTTATGTTGGTAACACCACATAGCGCTGTGTGAAAATCACTGACTGTGCTGTGTGCAGTCTGTGACTGGTTGGCATCGTTGGAATATTTGCTATTGTAGTGTTTGGCAGTTGATGTGAACAGCGCGTAGCGTTGCGCAGTTGGAGATGAGCCACCAGCAGTGGTGGATGTGGGGAGAGAGATGGCGGAGTTTTGAGAGCGGCCGATCTGGACGTGTGTCCGCCAGAAAAAGGAAATTTGTAAGACTGGATGTCATGAACTGATATATATATATATATTATGACCTTTGAACACTATTAAGGTAAATACATTGTTTGTTGTCTGTCAAAATCATTCATTTGCTGACTATGTCTATCAGTAGTTAGTGCCTTCCGTAGTTAGAATCTTTTATTTAGCTGGCAGTATTGGCGCTCGCTGTATTGCAGTAGTTGGAGTAACGAAGATTTTTGTGAGGTAAGTGATTCATGAAAGGTATCGATTATTGTTACTCAGGGCCATTCTTTTGTAGGGATTATTGAAAGTCTGATTGCGTTGCGCCAAAAATATTGTGTGTCAGTTTATTCATGATCAGAATAAGTACAGAGAGAGATGTCTGAGCACGTTCAGTTTTGCTCAACTGTCTGAAAATCAAATAACGTAAGAGGTTTACGAACACAGTAATTTATAATTTTCAAAAGGGGACTTTAAAATACTATTAAAGCGGATTTTGAGGGACTGCCACTTCCACCACAATGGTAATGTTACACGGCTCGTATTAAGTGATTACAACTTCGTGATTCGCCCTTGCATTAATTCGCTGTTTCTGTCTCGAATTTCCCTCTCCTAATGATTCCCCGCCTCCTTCTTATAGATGGACAGAAATAAGTTTCGCCAGAGGCAGCTGTAGGTCCTAATTTCTTCATAATAGCGGCTCCCTCCGTCAATTTTCTGTAATCATTGGGGCAGAACGAATACATTATACGCTGCAGGAGGAGAATGCAGGAAGTGAATGGAATTTGCCACTCAGATCACGAGTAAGACGCAACATCATGGGTACTAGACAAGTCACCTTAAATTACTTCGAATTGCAGCTCGTCAGCTGTCACCAAGTACGCATCAAGCGTACTCGATGTTCCTTACATTGGATCAACTAGTTTCTTATTACCCTCTATCTAAAAGTTATTTACTTACTGTGGTAAATTTCTAAGTAGTTTAATATATGAGGCCTACCATAATTTTAAGTTGGTATCCTCGCAAAGAGAACCATTTTGGTGGACAAAGTGCTGCCTTCCGGGCCTCTGTGTATTAACCGCCTTTTATTACCCAGTACCACAGGGCAACCGGCCGGGGTGCCCGAGCTGTTCTAGGCGCTTCAGTCCGGAACCGCAGGACTGCTACGGTCGCAGGTTCGAATCCTGCCTCGGGAATGGATGTGTGTGATGTCCTTAGGTTAGTTAGGATTAAGTAGTTCTAAGTTCTAGGGGACTGATGACCTCAGATGTTAAGTCCCATAGTTCTCAGACCCATTTAAACCATTTCGAAACACAGGGCAGGCCCAGAAAACAAGGGGCCAACATCACAAATTGAGACAGAGTTGCAGCAAAAATTCACAGCTTTTTATACGCAGCCTGAAGCTTCCGGAATAAGTGGTCGGATGTCACTATTACTATGTACAAACCATCGGCGCGTAAGTAAATTATTAAGAGTCGCAATACCCTGTGACAATCTGATTGCAGTAGTGTCGATCGTGTTTAATGCTGTTACCAGACCTGGTAAGGCAAATAAAAGGTTTGAACAGCGTCTGATGTAGAGAATCACCGAGAAGGACACGGTGATGCTGCATACTCGTGTGAACCAGGGTTATCAGCACATGACAGAGTTCGAAAGGAACCTCATTTGGCTGTATTGTGGACTCGTGCAGTAGCCTGATTTCTGGGGCATTCAGCTGTGACAGTGGCCCGATGTTAGAGTGCACGGGAACCTGAGGGCAATCATACACGTCGTAAAGGTTCCAGTCGACCATGCCTGACCACTACAAGGGAGCATCGTCATTTTGTGCACCAAGTGCATTGTACTCCCTTCACGTCTGCGACTGGCATACGAGAACAACTAGCGGACTCCCTGCAATAAACTGTGTGATCCCGCTCCATTGTTTGCAGACTAGCAGCAACTGGGCTAGGGAATTACTGTCCCATGTGTAGACTGTCATTCACTTTCCTGAAACGTTATCCAAAAAAGCCATTACAAAGTCAAGTAAGCCATGGATTACTAAGGGAATTAAGATATCGTGTAAGAGGAAGAGGGAAATACATGGTCAGGCCAGAATAAGTCAGGATCCGACGTTACTTGCTTATTACAAAAGATACTGTAATATTTTAAGGAAATTCATTAAGAAGTCGAGAAGCTTATGTGTTCCGACAGAAATTAATAATGCGGATTAAAACTTGCATGGGGGCTTATTTAAATATTATGATAGAAAATGATTTTTAGGTAGCTGTATGTCTGTCCGATTACGCAGTCTCGTAATCGGTTGGCCCTGACTAGTATTATTACGCTATCTGACTGCAACAAACAATGTAAGAAAATTTTCGTAAACACAGTTAATTAATTAAGTCCCCAGCAACTAAAAAACCTACAAAATCCAAGCACAAATGTAACTGTTCTGTATGTGGGAGTGTGACTCAACGTATGCATCTGGCACGGTTCTTTTCCAACAAGACAAGAATTTTTAAATACCAACTATACAGACGTGACAAAAGAAAATTAGAAAACTATAATTACGCAAGAAAACCAGAATTCCACTCTAATCCAAGAACACAAGCCAGATGCTTTGTTGACTGAACCTGTAGTGACACATTATTTCAGATAGACAATTAATAAAAAAAAAAACATTATAAATTTTACCTTCATATATATTGACGAAATGCACTCATTACAATAACATCTGCTATCTCTCCCATCAAATAACTGCATAAAACAAGGAGCAACACTCTTTACTACCACATCTCACTCCGACTTCACGACAATCACGAGCTCTTAACACACACTGTGCTCTCTACTAGCACTGACTGCCACGAACTCTCAACAACCACTGACTTCTACAATCTCATAACACGCACTCTCCTCTCCGATCTCTCCACAAGCACTGTGGAGGCGGCTTAATAGTACTCTTTGGCGCACTCTCTGGCGCAGTGGCACAGTGTAGCCACCTTTCATATGCCCCTCCTCCACAGGCCAGAATTTGATGGTATTTTTGCCAGCATTGGTGGTGAAAATACCACCAAATTCGTCCACAAAAATACAGACAAAAATAAAAGATAATATTAATACCTAAACATCACATAATTAGTTAAAAATTTTGGCTTTGCACTGACCTTTCACTAACCTAATGTATGAAATACAGTAAGCAATACAACTTCTTTTCATACATGTGACTTTACATAATAGTTTACAATATACAAAAAATCAGTTTACGCAAATGTTCACATAAAATGCCTGCAATGATTAGTTTATACAAAAAAAAAGACACTAACAGGTTACATGTTTTCCGTAGAAGCAGTCCATCAGTGGCACCCAGTAAAGTTCAGCAGGTACACCCAGCAACAAGTCACATTAATTCAGTAGAAGCAGTTCATCAGATGCACCCAGTAAAGTTTAGCAGGTACACCCAGCAACAAGTCACATTAATTGAGTAGAAGCAGTTCATCAGTGGCACCCAGTAAAGTAAAAAAAAAGCAGGTACACCCAGCAACAAGTCACATTAGTTCAGTAGAAGCAATCCATTAGTTGCACCCAGCAATGTAGAGTAGGTGCAGACACCAACAAGTGACCATCATTTCAGTAGGAGTAGTCCATCAGTTGCACCCAGCAAAGTTGAGAGCAGGTGCAGACAGCAACAAGTGACTTCATTTCAGTAAAAACAGTTCATCAGTTGCACCCAGCAATGTTGAGAGCAGGTGCAGACACCAACAAGTAACATCATTTCAGTAAAAGCAGTCCATTAGTTGCACCCAGCAATGTTGAGTTGGTGCAGACAGCAACAAGTGACATCATTTCAGTAGAAACAGTTCATAAGTAACATCATTTCAGTAGAAGCAGTCAATCAGTTGCACCCAGCAATGTTGAGCAGGTACAGGCACCAACAAGTGACTTCATTTCAGTAAAAACAGTTCATCAGTTGCACCCAGCAATGTTGAGTGCAGGTGCAGACAGCAACAAGTGACATTATTTCAGTAGAAGCAGTCCATCAGTTGCACCCAGCAATGTTGAGTAGGTGCAGACAGCAACAAGTGACTTCATTTCAGTAAAAACAGTTCATCAATTGCACCCAGCAAAGTTGAGTAGGTGCAGACAGCAACAAGTGACTTCATTTCAGTAAAAACAGTTCATCAATTGCACCCAGCAATGTTGATCAGGTGCACACAGCAACAGGGGACATCTTTTCAGTAGACGCAGTCTATCAGTGGCACCCAGCAATATTGAGTAGGTGCAGACAGCAACAAGTGACATTATTTCAGTAAAAACAGTTCATCAGTTGCACCCAGCAATGTTGATCAGGTGCACACAGCAACAGGGGACATCTCTTCAGTAGACGCAGTCTATCAGTGGCACCCAGCAATATTGAGTAGGTGCAGACAGCAAAAAGTCACATCTCTCAGCAGAAGCAGTTCCATCAAACTCACTAGCACTGATCACACAGTTCATCAGCAGAAATTAAACACGACCAAATGTCACACATCATGTTGAAAAGTGCAGGTAACAGTTCAGAATATTTATCTTCACTAATCAGACAGTTCAGGCATGAACAATAGTTTGAATGCACATACAAATGCTTTTACAGTAACATACAAATCATAACAAACTCACAAATGATGTCAGATAATTGTCCTATTAACTATTACAATACACAAATATCAGAAAACCTATAATATTCATGGGTGTCAGTGCAAGCCACTACCAACAAATAAAATAATATTTAGGAGATAGGTGGGTAGGATTAGTAAAGGGAAACACACAGAACACACTCACTCATCTCTCATCCACATTAAGTACTACTGTGTAATTGAATAGTGTTAATTGTGTAAATGAAATTCTGTCAAAATCTGATGTTCATCATGTGTATCAACTAGTACTGGCAGCAATGTATAACAGTCAATAATAGTTAGTCAACGTCATAGTCATCATGTCAAGACCAATGTTTGCCAAGCCAGATCAAATGTACTGTTGCTGAACAACTGTCAGTGAGCCACGACATGCAATTACTTCCTCACTCCAAAAAAAAAGTATATACTGCTTAGTTATTTAACAAAGTGTGTGTATAGACTATCTTCCTTCTATTTTAGTGTTCTAGTCTGCTCTCTTCATCCTCCTTGTTCCATAAGACCAACAAAAAAAAATATGCTCCTCACTTACTTTACCTCTTATACACCAAAACTCCAATAATCATACCTCAATAATACCTCTTCAATACGTCTTATCATTAATATCATTTACCTTACCTCTTGTCCACAAAAACTCCAATAATCATACCTCAATAATACGTCGATAAATATAAACCTCAGCACCAATATCATTTCACTTCCATAACAACTCAACTTCATATAATCTCTATACCTCAATAATACGTCGATAAATATAAACCTCAGCACCAATATCATCTCACTTCCATCACAACTCTTTCCTCTAGTCAGTCTCCTCGAACAAGTACAGATAAAATCCTAATGCAACGTCAAGTCAGCATCCCATACAATCCGAAGACACATTGTCAACACACAACCTCTGTGTAATCCATCTGACCCAAATTTTCTACTCATTATAAATTATAAGATACATTTTGGTTCCTTGTCCATCATTAAATAAAAGAAATGCATACCTGACCTCTAACAGACTTAGTTCGAATAACTCTCAGTAATTAAGTACGATTACGGAGTGTGAATAATCATAATGTTTCACAGTGTGTACACCACTTCAAGAATTATGGCAAACAGAAGCAAACATGTGGAGTATTTTTTGTGTCAAGTGTCACTTCCTATTTCAATTGCTCACGAAAAATGCAGTGTAATAACTATTAATGGTCTAAACCTAGTATTGGTATGTCATGTCGTTAGCTTCCTTCCTATTAGCATAAATTTATACAGCTTCCATAAAACCTCAGCTCATGTGACTTCTATGACTCTCTTGTACTAATGTCGTTCGTCGAATTATAGCAGTTCATTTTCCTATCTTAAAAATATAAGGCACTGAGCGTAAGCAAAACAAGCAATAGCGAGTAAATATACCAGTAGAGAACAGAATGTCAACAAGTGGATGCAGCACAATTCCTACAACGAGGCTCTGCCAACCGAACAATCTATAATTAATACCACAGTGTAACCTAAACTCTATGTCTATACACAGTATATCAGCATTTCTATACACCAAATTAAAGAGCAGTTATGGCAACAAAACAGAAATGTGTAAATATGTAATCCATACGCATAGCAGTAAACATATATCTTACGTAATAAACAGGTCATTAGCATCATATCAGCATAAGCAAATAAATATTCATATGTCATCTTAATAAGCAAACATGAAGGCACAAGCAGATAAATCACAAAGTATAACTTACATAACTAAACTCATCAGCACAATAAATCAGGTTACAATTATAATTCAAATAAATAAGCACAGCAGGCACATAAAAAAAAAATATGACATCAGTGAAAAAGCATAGCACCCAAGCGATGCATAATCTATACAAGTCACAACCCAGTTCATTAATCAATAATTGTCAAAATCAGTCAGTGAAAAAGCATAGCAGCCAAGCGATGCATAATATACACAAGTTACAACCCAGTTCATTAATCAATAATTGTCAAAATCAGTAAATGTACACAAGCACGTCGCTTCACAAGTAAATCCATAGAACATAAAATTAGCACAAAGTATGAATCACGTAATCGCGAGCAGCAAATTACGTCTAAAGTACGTACCTATGTGGAAATATGTTACCTGAAAAATAAACTCAATTAATAGTTACCCTTTTTTAGTTAATTAGTTTCTTCTTGGAAATTACATTCTTCCTGAAAATTTCTCGATAGCAGGTCGTCTTAACGTCGGAGACACACAGAGTTTACCTGAAGTTCTTAAATATTTTATAGAACCGTATCCTGCAAAATACTGAATGTTAATAACAGAATTCATCAAGTCACTATAGCTTTATACTGAATTTAGTCGGAGAAATTAAACTGTGTGTTTGTTTACGGCTGTCAGTGCATTCGCACTGAGCGCTCGATCAGCTGTGGGCGCGTGACGTATTTTATACAACCGTATCCTGCAAAATACTGAATGATAATAACACAATTCAACAAATCCTTATAGCTTTATACAGAATTTAGTCGGAGAAATTAGACTGTGTATTTGTTTACGTCTGTCAGTGCATTCGCACTGAGCGCTCGATCAGCTGTAGGCGCGTGACGTAGGAAGCAATTGTTTGCGGTCAACGACTGCCTTGTGCGGCGCGCAGACTTGACTGTTGCTTTGAGTATGTGCCGCCGCCAAAACACAGCGCGGTATCCTTGTACTCTCCGCATGTTTACATGTGGCTGTTAGTTCTCCAAAGTATGTTATTCCACAAAAATTTTAACGTTTGATATATGATGTATTCCTTTAGAGCGTCGAGATTTAAGAGTTTCTACTTCGACAGTGTTATCATGAATAATTTTGCGAATTCTGTATGGACCGTTATAAAGCAGAAAAAATTTGCGACACAAGCCTTTTCCTTTATGAGACAAACGGTGGGACTTAATTAATACCTTTTGACCAACTGACAAGATTTTTAAACGACCAGGACGTTTCGCTGATTTCTCTCTTCTAGCAGCCGCAGATGCAATATTTTGTAGAGCCAGGTTGACGACTTCAGAATGCCGCAGTTTCCGTGAAGGCGGAAAAGGAACGATTTCAGAAATGCGATTTGTTGGTACTTTATTTTTTAATATTAATAGAGGCGGTAAAGAAGTTGAGTCATTAGGAAGTTCATTCAGAATGTTTTGAAAAATATGAAGATACTGATCCCAAGTTCTGTGATTCTGATGACAATAAAGACGGCACAATTTATTGATTTCCTTCATCCATCTTTCTGAAGCGTTAGATTGAGGGTGAAAAAGTGAAATGAAAATTGGTTTAATTTTACGACGCTGAAGAGTACGAAGCCAAATTTTAGAACGAAACTGTGATCCATTATCTGATATAACCTTGTCAACATGACCAACTTCTTTAAGAAAATGTTTGATGAAAGCATTAGATACTGAACGAGCTGTTGCTTTGCGTAAAGGTGTAAAACACACATATTTTGACGTCAGTTCCACTGCTACGAAAATGTACGCAAAACCATTAATAGATCGAACCACTGGACCAACAAATCGACTGCAGCCATCTCCTTTAATTTCGCTGGAATGATGGGAAACAACGGTGCTCTGTGAGAAATCGTTGGAGGCTTAGCCATTTGACATAATTTGCATTTGGCAAGAACAGATCGAATACGTTTTTCCATATTACTGAAATAGCAATTTTCTCGTAATTTATGAAAGCATTTTCGGGGACCAAAGTGTGCATAACTGAAATGCGTATACCAAATCAATTTATTGACCCACTCATCAGGAATACAAACTAACCAAACAGAGTTGTCGACCGATTTCCGTTTACAAAGAATGTCAATGCGAACTGAATAGCATCTAGTTTCTCTGGATCAGGAAGAATACCTTCTGTAGAAATAATGTGCCCGAGAAATTTCATCTGAGAACGACCATATTCAGATTTTTCCAAGTTCACAGTAATGCCAACTCTTGCAAAGATACGTAACAATGAATCCAAAATTTTGTTGTGCTCACTCCAAGAACGTTTAGCAATAATAATGTCGTCAACATACGAAGTAATGTTGTCACGAAGATAAACAGATAAAATTTCGTTTAAGCTAAGAATGAATGCTGCTGAAGGTACAGTAAGTCCAATCGGTAATTTACGAAATCACTTTTAGGTACATTAGTCAAATCCGGTTATTGTCTACTTACTCATTAGATAGCTTGATAGTCGAAGAGCTGTTTTGACAGATGCAAAGAATAGTAAAAGAGTAGGTAGCGGTACAGAAAACTAAAAGAGAAATAGCACCACTACAGCTCGGGGCCCTATGCTCGCTACGGCACATATTCACTTAGAGTAGTGAATCCCCTGAGGACATTAATAACTGCACATAATTTCTAGTTTGTGACTTTGTGGCACATCTGGCGGGAGTGCGTAAATAAATTGATCTAACCATGCACATGGATGTATGTCATTCTTAGAATTGCGGAAGATCTTAAATTTCCGAACAGTCAAAAAGTGTTTATAATCAAAGTTTTCGCCTCGTGGCGACAAAGACCTACCGCGTCTGTCCCGGTCCGAATGTCGATTATTGTAAAGTTCGCGCGCCTGGCGCTCTCTTGTTGCATCCCGTAAATGAAACAAATTATTTTCTTCAAATCCTTCTGCTACCTGTGATTCTAAATTTCTTCTGCTATCTTTTCCTACAATTTCGCCTTCGATCTGCTTGACTTGCTTTCGTAATGCCTCAAATTCCCTTTTCACGCGTTCATTAAATTTTCCCTGATTTTCAACATGCTTATTTATGTTCTGGTATTCTTCGGTTTCTGCAAATGGCAATGGAGCTGTATCATCCGAATCTCTGTCCCCATGTAAACTAAGATTTGTCAGTTTATCTGAAATTTCCTCAACTCTTTCCGATAAGTCACCTAATTGTTCTTTCTGTTTATTTACGTCTTCCGTAAGTGTCGCGACTCGGGTTTCGGTATTGTCACATTTAGTAGTTAACTGTTCACACTGTTGCGTTAAGTTATTTATTCTGTCATTTGGTACGGATTCCTCGATTCTTTCAATTATTTCTTCCTTATCGTGTGCACGTTGTAAATTTAATTCTGAAAATTTCTGTACTATCACGCGATCTCTTTCTTCCTGTTCTCTATCCTGTTCCCTTTGTCTGATTTCTACTGCAATTAATCTATTATTGTGAGCATTCAAAATTGGTTGCACTTCTTCTCTGATTTCTTTCTTTAATTCATCTTTCATATTTTTGAAACATGTTCCTATTCGTGAATCTATCCGAGTTTCCATTGTTCCCATCCGTGTTTCCATTGTTCCCATCTCAGTTCTAATTGTTCCAATCTCTGTTTTTAATTCAGATCGAAACTGCTCCATTATTCCCCTATCTGTTTTTATTTCAGATCCCAACCGTGTTCCCATTGTTCCCATATCAGTTTTAATTGTTCCCATCTCTGTTTCTAAACGTGTTGCCACTGTTTTTAATTCAGATCCCAAATTTAATATTGCACCCATCAACTGCTCCATAGTAGCCGGTTCGCAATTCTTTTCGCGCCTAACATTTCCCGCAAAACCAGTTTCCTTCGTAATAGCTGTAAAGCTATCTGTGTTCGATACTATTCCAGAATCTTCTATCGTTACTCTCGTATTCTGTGAATTTTCTGATTGAGAAAAATTTTGAACTGGTTCCGGACTGTCTTCCCGACTTATTAAATTGTTTTCCACTTCATTATCCATCATGCTGTTTTCCTCTGTTGGCGAGTTCGCCATGTCAACAATTTCGTCATTCTCACTATCCATCATTTTTGCCTTTTTCATAGATCGCGTAATCATTTGCAAAACATACAAAGAATTCGTCACTGTACGAAAATTACACACGGTGACTCTTTATCTCAACAATACCATTCAAATGCAATGACTCCCTCAAACACGATCAATCGAACAATTGAAATAATTGCACAAAATTGTCAAACGCGTATACAAGGCAATAAAAAATTAAATTTTGAAAAATACCATTAGAAGAATGACAATTACCAAATCTACACATGCAAAATAGACTACAATTACTAACTACAAATTACTACAACAATACTACAGTCTACAATTTTCACAATCAGAAGAATCCAAGGGACGATCCGAAGCAGCGGTCGCCACGTGCATGGGGGCTTATTTAAATATTATGATAGAAAATGATTTTTAGGTAGCTGTATGTCTGTCCGATTACGCAGTCTCGTAATCGGTTGGCCCTGACTAGTATTATTACGCTATCTGACTGCAACAAACAATGTAAGAAAATTTTCGTAAACACAGTTAATTAATTAAGTCCCCAGCAACTAAAAAACCTACAAAATCCAAGCACAAATGTAACTGTTCTGTATGTGGGAGTGTGACTCAACGTATGCATCTGGCACGGTTCTTTTCCAACAAGACAAGAATTTTTAAATACCAACTATACAGACGTGACAAAAGAAAATTAGAAAACTATAATTACGCAAGAAAACCAGAATTCCACTCTAATCCAAGAACACAAGCCAGATGCTTTGTTGACTGAACCTGTAGTGACACATTATTTCAGATAGACAATTAATAAAAAAAAAAAACATTATAAATTTTACCTTCATATATATTGACGAAATGCACTCATTACAATAACATCTGCTATCTCTCCCATCAAATAACTGCATAAAACAAGGAGCAACACTCTTTACTACCACATCTCACTCCGACTTCACGACAATCACGAGCTCTTAACACACACTGTGCTCTCTACTAGCACTGACTGCCACGAACTCTCAACAACCACTGACTTCTACAATCTCATAACACGCACTCTCCTCTCCGATCTCTCCACAAGCACTGTGGAGGCGGCTTAATAGTACTCTTTGGCGCACTCTCTGGCGCAGTGGCACAGTGTAGCCACCTTTCAAACTATATGGAATATTGTCAAACGGGAGACGAGGAAGTTTGACAGTACAGAGCATACCATAGCAATAAAGCTAAATGGTGATGTCGTGAATGATAACTCACAAGTTGCAAGTATTTTTAACAATCACTTTCTGAATGTAGCAGAAAAAATAGGGTTAAAGGGTTCAGTTGAAGAAGCAAAAAAATATGCTAAAAATGTCATTCCCTAGGACTTTAGAAATAGTACCAACACCCCCACTGAAATTACGGGGAATTATAAATATACTGAGAAACAAGAGCTCATGTGGTGTTGATGGAGCCTCTAACAGAATTTTCAAGTGTTGTTCTAATTTAATTAGTGGAGTTCTTAGCGATATATGTAATGCTTCGCTGGCACAGGGAATTTTTCCAGACAGATTGAAATATGCAATTGTGAAACCTCTTCATCGGAAATGGGACTAGAGTGACTTAAATAATTATAGACCAATCTAACTGCTGACTGGATTTTCTAAAATATTCGAAAAAGTTATGTTTTTAAGAGTAGTCTCACATTTCAGTGAAAATAATTTACTCAGCATGTCACAGTTCAGATTCCGGAAGGGTTACTCGGCTGGTGGTGGTGGTTCGTGTTTAACGTCCCGTCGACAATGAGGTCATTAGAGACGGAGCGCAAGCTCAGGTTAGGGAAGGATTCGGAAGTAAATCGGCCGTGCCCTTTCAAAGGAACCATCCCGGCATTTGCCTGAAACGATTTAGGGAAAATCTAAATCAGGATGGCCGGAGACGGGATTGATCCGTCGTCCTCCCGAATTAACTCGGCTGAGAATGCTATCTACACAATTACCCATCAAATAGTACAAGCCCTAAATAACAAATTA
The DNA here is from genome assembly GCF_021461395.2 of Schistocerca americana. Taxonomy (NCBI): domain Eukaryota; kingdom Metazoa; phylum Arthropoda; class Insecta; order Orthoptera; family Acrididae; genus Schistocerca; species Schistocerca americana. The sequence continues at coordinate 526,273,397 of NC_060124.1, forward strand.
TCGCCAGTTGGTATATTTTGTGATCTCTCCAAGGCATTTGACTGTGTCGATCATGTCACACACTTAGGAAAACTCAGGTTTTATGGAATTGACGGCTATACACACAGCTGGTTTGAACCATACTTAATGAACAGAAAGCAAAAAGTTGTGCTGAATAGCACAAATAATGTTGGGAGGGTGGTAAATTCTAGTGAATGGGGAGTTATCACAAAGGGAGTCCCACAGGGTTCAATTTTGGGTCCTCTGTTGTTCCTTATTCATGTGAATGACCTCCCACTTAACGTTCAGCAAGCAGAACCAGTACTTTTTGCGGATGACATGAGTGTTATAATAAATCCCATTCCAGAAAAAGCAGCTGAAGATATTATTAAGGATGTCTTTCAAAGAATTATTAAGTGGTTCTCAGGCAGTTGACTCTCCCTTAATTTTGAAAAAAACTCACTATATCCAGTTCTGTACACCGAATAGAGTCACACCGACAATTGATGCAGCATATGAACCGGGCTCAGTTAACAGGGTAGATTTCTCCAAATTTTTGGGTGTTCACATTGATAACAACTTGAACTGGAAGAAGCATATTACTGAGCTTCTCAAACAATTAAGTTCAGCTTCTTTCGCTCATCGTATAATCGCTAGTCTTGGTAACAAACAGATCAGCCTCCTAACGTACTTTGCATATTTCCACTCAATAATGTCTTATGGAATAGTTTTCTGGGGTAACTCACCACTTAGACATAAAGTATTGGTTGCATAAAAGAGAGCAGTGAGAATAATTAGTGGTGTTCACCCAAGTACGTCATGTAGGCACTTATTCAAGGAGTTAGGTGTTTTAACTGCACCATCAGAGTACATATATTCGCTAATGAAATTCGTTATACATAATCCATCTGAATTCGCAGAGAACAGTGATGTTCATACGTACAACGCTGGAGGTAAAAATGACCTTTCCTATCCATTATTGAAGTTGTCAGTTGCTCAAAATGGAGTACATTATTCAGCAACAAAAATCTTTGATCATTTGCCCAACAACATAATGTGTCTGGCAGGTAGCAGATCAAGTTTTAAATCTTGCTTAAAATTATTTCTTTTGGACAACTCCTTCTACTCCATGGACGAGTTTCTGTTTCAGAAATAGTAAAAAAAAAAATTGTACCTTTAAATGTAGTTGCTTGTATAGAACTAAAAATTTCAGTAATATTAATATTAGCATTATTAATGTATATATATATATATATATATATATATATATATATATATATATATATATAATGAAACGTCCCCTTAGAACAATTATACATGACTGTCCTTAAACTGACACACAATATTTTTAGCGCAACGCAATCTGACTTTCAAAAAAATCCCTACGAAAGAATGGCCCTGACTAACATTAACCTATACCTTTCACAAATCACTTACCTCACAAAAATCTTCGTTACTGGAACTACTGCAATACAGCGAGCGCCACTACTGCCAGCTAAATAAAAGATTCAAACTACGGAAGGCACTAACTACTGATAGGCATAGTTAGCAAATGAAAGATTTTAATAGAGAACAAACAATGTATTTACCTTAGTAGTCATAATATATATAGCAGTTCATGACAAATTACAAAACTCCGCCATCTCTCTCCCCACATTCACCACTGCTGGCGGCTCACCTCCAACTGCGCAACGCTATGCGCTGTTCACATCCAGCTGCCGCTGCCCAACACTACAATGGCAGACAACAATGCAAACTAGCCACAGACTGCACACAGCACAGCCAGTGATTTACATACAGAGCGCTATGTAACGTTGCCAATAAGAAAACATAAACAGCCTACTTACATTGCCCCCATGCTCCCCACAAAAAAATTTTACAAATTGTATTGGTCAGTGGCCAATAATGATTTGATAAAATTTTTCATAATTACAATAACAAAGATATCAAATGCACACACGTATTGATACAATGTTGGTCAAAAGCTAAAATTTTCTCACAGTCCATAAAGACAGTCCTCATCATTCGTCACAGTAAAATTGCAGTGTTTTTCTCAAAGTCTGAGCAGTAAAAGAAAATGCACACAGAAGTTGTGGATTTCCATGCAGTCTTGAAGAAGTAGTGTTGACCTTCCAACGGAAAGACAGTGCTGACTCTCGACATGCAGGCAGGTTATGCGCCACAACAGAGCAAACCCACAGCAGAGTCAGTCGAAGTTTTGAAGAATATTGGTAGGTAGGTCATCACAGAGTAGACCCACTGTAGTCCTGGTAGAGATTACAGTATTGGTGGGCCACCAGAGGTGCAGACCCACTGCAGTCCTTGTAGAAATAATGGTGTTGGTGAGTCATCAAAGGTGTAGACCCACTGTAGTCCTTGTAGAGACGGCCAGCAGCCATCTGTTGCCACTGTGCGGGTGCACAATCACCATCGAAGAGTCTTGCGGAGAATATAGCAAGTCCATAAACCACCACTTGTCCACTCACAAAAAATTTGTTTGAAATGTCCTTAGAACCAGCAATGCTGTTATCCAGTCCCTTGCTGAATTATTAACACACGTGCAAACACTATCAGTCCCTACTTCTCACATATTGTCCATATACTATGACCAACAGAAACGTGTGCAGTGAAATGGAACTTACAAGTTAATAATGTGATGAACTGGTGTCAATTACAATATTATAACATGAAAATACAATAACAAAGGTACAAAATACATCATTAAAACCTTAATAATACAGATAACATTTGTAGTAATAGGGGCTTTACAAAAGAATAGAAATAAACATATACATCAGTGTTACAGGAATTATGAAATAAGTAAATAAATAAAATAATGAGAATAGTTTTCGAAACTTTAATTTCACACATGATAATTGAAACAGAACAGAATTAATAATGTCTAAACATCTTTACAAAGAAAATAACATATTATAAATGCAAATTATATTTGAGGATAACAGTATTCCTCATCAGAGTAAATGTAGCTGAGTATTAGAGAAATTCTACAACATAAATCTTATTAGCTAAACACATAAAGACAGGAAAAACACAAATACACAAGGATACACAAACATATAGAGGGATGACACAAAAGGAAAGGACAGGGTTTGTTTTACTGCAGTATTTTGCATGGAGATCTCCCTTTGTTCATCATTATTCCCAAAAGTACTATCTAAGCCTGCTTTCTGTATTCTGTTCACATCCTCTTTCAAAATAGTTTTTCTCCACTGTACACTACCTTTTTTTTTTTTTGGCCAAACCATTTTCTTATATCTTCTCAATGTATTTCTTCCAATTCATCATAGTTAGTTTCTTATATAGTCTACCCCCTCGTAAGCTAACTTAAATCTACTGAGCTCAGATGCTAAACTAAGGAACGAGGCAATGCAGCGGCACAAAACAATTAACACAAACAGCAATGATAAAAAATACAAAAGGCAAAGCAAGCAGCATAAATTACAACTAATATAAGGCAATGAGCAGCAAACAACAAAAATAAATGTGTAGTAAAACTGGCTTAACAGCGTAATACAAAGTCAAATTCAGTATCATTATGCCTGGCAAACAGCAGCAGTAAATGCTATAACGTATACCCAAGCATGACAAAGCTCAAGCAGAAAAAACAGTACACTAAAGACGACAATGCAGATACGGGAAATGTATATTCACATCTTAATGTCTATGTCATTAAAGTGGTGCACCACAAGAAGTTATTCTACCATAAAAATTACCAAGTACTTGAAAAGAAAATTATGAATGCAATTCCTGTGAAGGTAAATGTCATTTTGTGCTCCCTCATTTTTTGAAAAAATTATTATTTACTCGGTCTGGAGACAGAAAATATTTATATTAGTACATCTATAAAATTCTATTTTAACCAATGCTGCAGTGCAGCTAGAAACTAGATATCAAATGAAATAAGCAACTATGTACAAAGCAAAGCATAAGAACATCGTTCAATAGCCATGTGGCATTTCATAAGTAGTAAAAAAATCTCTCATCTAGAAGGACAGTAGTCATAATCAGGTGTGAAGACAAACTATTTCTTGTCATTTCATTAGGCATTTCAGTAAATATCAGAAAGTACGATATGTTTCCAAGTATTGAGAGTGTCGTATTTGCGATGCTTCCTACAAAGGAATGTCAGAAGCGAGGTTAATGGCCTCTTTTTTTTCTCCACCTAATGGCTTTTTCTCCAGGCGGCTGGCCCAGCTGGGAGCCACAATGCATTACATCAAGGTCACTTAGCTTTCTTACCGAAATATTTACGACAGCAGTTTCCGCTACAGTGACAGTCTCATATAAAAATTTCACAGGTCAAGAATTTGCGTTACAAATCTGTAGAAACAAAATCCTGTAAATATAACAGAGTCCAAAAAATTTTCAGTGGCATTGTAATACATTCACGCATGTACACACATTTCATAATTCTTAAAGTACGATTCTTGGTTTCCAACATCCTTTTTCACAAGTCAGAGTCCCTAACCACTGTTCATTACTCCTCACCTTATTACACATATAAATATTCGTCGACACTTCTTCAATATTTCATCATAACAGATACATAGCATAATCAAATTCCTCATATAGCATCAGCTTATTCACCATAAACGTACCTCAACAGCATAATAAACATCGTCGTCGTAAAAACAACATCATAACACCTCAGTCAACTCTCAAAATCGTCGTAGCTTCCTCCAATAATTTCAAAACCTAAAAAAATTCTCTGCTCATGTCAAAAGTGTCATCTGCCTCAAACGTACTTTAAAAACCATGATCCCATACCAAATACATCATTCAAAGCTCTCATAGTATCACAATGGTTCCAAAAAAATGTGGACAGCTCACAAAGTACAGACAAAATACCATTTCGTAAGTGTTGCCAAACACATGATACACAAGGTAAGCGTGTACCCCCCTGAGGATTAATGAATAATACCCTCAGGTGTTACAGATTACAGAAATGGAATGAAATGTCACGGAAAACCTTTGTATCATTGTACTTCAAATATCTTTAAAAATAAATGTTTTAAGTACAAAATTAATCACTCAAATACGTGTCCTGTAGCGCTAAATGTGCGTCTTGCTGTAAGATAATCTCTGTGGAAGTGTCGTATTTATCGTCCTCCGAAAGCTAAGTTCTGCAAAAGACAATGTACTTACCTCATGACAAACAAAAGTGAAATGCTTTGCGTATAGATATCTTAGTTATTACACTTATTGCCGTGATGAAGAAAGTACTGTGCTGTAACGTATTGTTGTGCTACGGAAAAGGCTATCTCCTTGTAGCTATACCACAAAAGTTACTACTAAAACGTGTTTTACTTTCCAGAAGAATTCAGAAAAACTGTACAGATATAAAAGAGAAACACCGCAATAGCAACATTGTAAATTGTCACTCATTAGTAGCATCGTGATATAATCGCGTAGCTGTCAAAGAAACCAAATGCTAAGTCATCTTTAATCCCACAGAAAGTACTTCAAATAAAGGATGTATTTTGAAGCAAACCAAAATGGTGCATTAAAATCTCATTAGCAACACCAGTATATGTTCTAAGTATGTGAACCTTATAGTAGTTACGTAACCATGCAACTAACAAGCAAGAATGTACACACACAATAACACTGTGCCGTCTGTTCGCAATAATAATGCATTCGTAATTTCTGTTTAAAAATGTTCCCTAGGTTCTAGACTGGATATTTAACTTCAAACATTGTTGCATGTTAACAGTTTCTTAAGTCTGACAAAGCATACTAGAAATGTGAAGTGAAAAGTTTTATGGCAAAGACAAAGTTAAAAAGCAGATTATCTTCCAATAAACGGTTTTAGATGTGAAATGTGGTGTAAACCTTTTCTCTTCCTAGTACGCAGACTTTCAACTGAAAAGCAATTGTCATGTTTTATACGTCGGTAAGGAATGCTAAAATTTTTCTCGTGGCGTGAGTCATTGTCTGTTCCTTTGTTGGCGGGCGTCGTTATTGGGATTTGGAGACCTAACTTCTACAAATTCACCGTCACGAGAGGGCCCTGCCCTGTTTAAATCCCGCCAGTTCTGATGCAATTCAGGTATGTCGTTACCATCACATCGTCTGTCGTCATGTCGGTAGTTCCTGTAGTTTCTTTCTTGTCGGTTAAGTGGTGGAGAATTTCTCCCTGAATCGTAACTGCGCGCTGAATTGTTGCGTCTGAAGTTATTCTGTCTCCCTTGATAATAATTGTTTTTGTTCCCATATTGTCTGTTTCTATGGTAATCTCTGTCATATTCATTACTACGGAAATGCGATCTTTCTCTGTAACTAGTGTTACTCTGCCAGTGGTTGTCATATGGGTGGTGTCTGTTTTGGTCACGATTTGCGTTGTAAGAATAGACTTGTCGTGTCCAGTTATTGTTTCTGTCGTCACGGAATTGTGACGGATGTGACCTGTAGTGATTGTTTTCTTGTTTTCGCATCCCGCGACTGTCTGTGTCAATTTCTAATTCTTGTAAGAGTCCCTGAAAAGCTTCAATGTCGTCTTTGCAACGTCCTGCCAAAATAATATGTCGTAAATGTTCAGGTAATTTGATTAAGCAAATGCGGATGAGTTCTGAAGGACTGTATGGGTTTGAAAGATACTGATTCTTATGCAACATGTCTTCAAAATATGTCACAAGACTGGAAAATTCAGATTGTTCGAAATGTTTCATCATTATGATGCTATGTTTTACTCGGTCTTGTGTAGCTTGAGACCAATACGCTGAGAGGAAGGCATGATAAAATTCTCCTTCACTGTGACAATCGTGAATGACCGATCGCATTCTCACAGCTGGTTCATTCTCCAAGTAGCCACACATAAATTCTAACCTGTGCTCCAATGACCAGTTGGGAGGAAAGCAATGAGAGAATTGATGAAGCCACGCTTGTGGATGAATGTCATTGCCAGAATTCTTAAATGTATTGAATTTACGTGTAGTAATGAACAGCTTATAGTCAAAATCATCGTGTCGGCGAGTCGCATATCGGTCATTGTTAGGTCGTGTCGGCGGTTCGATCTCAAAATTCGGTGCACATTGCCAGTTTCTTTCATAACTTCCGAAATGCCCTGTGTTATTATTTTGCGTCTTTTCCGTATTTCTAAGTCCCTCTTCCCATGTTGGAGCGCGAGCGTCCTCTGAAATTTGTAATTTTTGTATTACTTGTGCCAACTGATCTTGTACTTCCCGGATTTCTCTTTTGTATTGCGTATTAATTTGATTCTGATTTTGTTTGAATTTCTTAATTTGTTCATACTCTTCTGTGTCAGTGATGGCTACAGGTCCTGTGTCATTCAGATCATCATCTACCTTTGCAGATAAGTTAGTGAACTGGTCCGAAAGTTCGGCTACTTTCTCCGATAGTGTACTTATTTCCTCACTGTGTTTTTCTGAACCAAGTTTCAGAGTATCTACTGTGTCCTTTAAGTTTTCCTGAGTTTTTGCAAGTTGCGTAACCGAATCGGTAGATGCAACTGAGTCAAATTTAGCTTGCAAGGTCTCATGATTTTCATGAACAATAGTTTGCAGTTCTTTTATGGCTGTTTCGTGATTCTGTAATGCATTTTAATGCCGCCAAAAAATAGGTTGAAAATGCTCACAAATTTGAGTTTTTACGTCATTACAGACTTTTTGACATTTCGATTCAATGTTATGTAACTCAGTAGTTAAATCTTTACGTGTTTGTTCAAGAGTTTGTTCCAATGAGTCTAACTTTTTAAGATTTTGTTCCATTGTGTCTAACTTTTTAAGATTTTGTTCCACTGTGTCTAACTGTTGCTGTGTTAGTCTCTGATTTTGTTCCATTGTGTCTAACTTTTCAAGCTTTTGTCCCATTTGTTGCATTAATTGTAATAACAATGCACTGGTGTTTGAAACATGTTCCTCAGTGCTTTTCGGCAGTGAATTTGCACCGGCAACATTCACATTTTGACAAGCGGAAAATGCGTCTTGACTCATTTGAGAAAACGGTGAGGACGCAAAACCTGAATATACAGTATTTGCAAAATTGTGTCCTGTCATTTCGGATTCCTGAGGCGAGCTGTTGCCGAGCGATCGATCGATAATGCTTCCCTGTTCACTACCTGTTTCGCTGTCTGCACCATTATTTGCCGGCCGCTCCATTTCCCTATGCACAATCACCAAATTACTACTTGGAATGTCTGTTAATTCACTACACAGTGGTGCTGATAAGCTACGCTCGTCGTCACTATTATTTCTCAGTTTACTTTGGAGCCTAGTGTTATGTTTTTCACACGCCATTATTGTCACAATATTTCACACGATATCACAGAAAAACACAATTTGAAGAGCAAAAATAAGAGAACACATAAACATAGCACTGAAAATAATATCTAGTTAATTGCAAGCGCAGCTGCGAAATACTTGCTGCAAATCTACATGCATGCCACAACTGTTTTACTGTACAACAATGAAAAACTACAACTACAAAGGAAATTCTCTCTATAATTACGCGCTAGCAATAAACAAAAACTACACTAATTACACAAACTACAAGAAAAAATCAGAAGATTCCAGTGAGGTATCCTCGGCTAAGGGTCGACATATGAAACGTCCCCTTAGAACAATTATACATGACTGTCCTTAAACTGACACACAATATTTTTAGCGCAACGCAATCTGACTTTCAAAAAAATCCCTACGAAAGAATGGCCCTGACTAACATTAACCTATACCTTTCACAAATCACTTACCTCACAAAAATCTTCGTTATTGGAACTACTGCAATACAGCGAGCGCCACTACTGCCAGCTAAATAAAAGATTCAAACTACGGAAGGCACTAACTACTGATAGGCATAGTTAGCAAATGAAAGATTTTAATAGAGAACAAACAATGTATTTACCTTAATAGTCATAATATATATAGCAGTTCATGACAAATTACAAAACTCCGCCATCTCTCTCCCCACATCCATCACTGCTGGCGGCTCACCTCCAACTGCGCAACGCTATGCGCTGTTCACATCCAGCTGCCGCTGCCCAACACTACAATGGCAGACAACAATGCAAACCAGCCACAGACTGCACACAGCACAGCCAGTGATTTACATACAGAGCGCTACGTAACGTTGCCAATAAGAAAACATAAACAGCCTACTTACAATATATCAGATTACAATATATATATATATATATATATATATATATATATATATATATAGATTACAATATATATATATATATATATACAGATTACAATATATATATATATATATATTGTAATCTGACTTGTTCCACATCATATCGATAAAATAATCGAGAAAATGATCTACGGAACATGGCATAACTAAAACTAAACCACAATACAAACAGCTGTTTTTGGAGTAATGGCTTACCAGGCAGTATGGACTGCTGGCGAATGGCGTCATACTGTGCCCAGTGACGGATCGCTGTTCTGCCCTACCCTAGATGACCACCGTCGGTGAGTGCGGTGCCGATGAGTACAACAAATGTACTGGAGAGGCACTGCCGTGTTACTCCTGGCGTCACGGTATGCAACCCATCAGGTATGACTTCAGTTTATGGTTGGTAGTAACTGTGGGAACTCTAAGGGCACAACGGTGCTTCACTAACATGTCTGTCCACATGATTTACCTCTCATGTGGCCGTACTAAGGTGCCATTTTTGAACACGTCCACATATGGCACGTGTCTCTATGAACTGCCTGGATGATGTTGAGGTACACGAGCTGCCAGTAAGCTCTCGAGACCTGTCCGCGACAGAATATGTGTGGTACCAGCTCGGACGTCAACTCCATCCATGTACCATCAAGGACTATTTATAGCTGGGCCACAATGCTTCAGGAGAGACTGTGGCAGCGTTACAACACCTTTCCCAACTGGATCAGAGCATGCATCCAGGCCATCGGGGGTGTAGTGTCATACTGATATGTGGGCTTGTAACACCTTGTCTCTAGTACTCTACTGATTTATTTTGCTTTTGTTTTATTTAAAGTGACATCGTTGAGCTTCGGTAAATGTGTTTGAATCGATAACATAAAAGTGTATACTCCTTTCTTTGTTAAAACTTTGATGTCGTGGTTTGATTCTATGCAATGTAGTATATCTGTCATTTAAGTTCTTTGTCCCATTTGGAGGGAACAAATCTTACTGTATATAATTGTAATTTCTGTGTGAATAATTTTTTGTAGAAATGTCAATATGTGCAGATGTTCTGTTTTATTTAAAATGTTTGTTTACTGTTATGTAAATTGCTGATCCTCACTTAGGGTTCTTAGTTATTTTGTATGTAAAAGGTGTTGTGGTTCCGCAAGGGAACGGGACTGTGTAGTGCGCGCAAATTGTGGTTGGCCTAAGTAGAAAAGGTGGAATTGAGAGTCAGTTGGGGACGAGCTACCAAACTGTGCACTGCCATGTAAATGTTGCATATTGTGCTGGTTCCGAGAGAGGCTTTTTCTGCTGCTTTCCAATGCCTCGGATGGATTTATAAATAGCTGGAACGATTCTGGGATTGGTATTCATCATCGCCACCAAGAAGGGCCAGACTCCAGCAATTCTGCCTGCAAATCCATCTACCAACATGCAGTTGCCACCACACTGCGCAATCACTGTAACGGAATACTATAATAATGTACAGTGAAGGATCAGCTTATTGGATGTGTTAGAGTGCTCAAATATAAGGTAACTTATAACTGAATTGATGTACCTACCTTGATTTTTTCCTTATCATAACACCTCTCAGGTTCCTCTCCATTTGAACTAAAGTGGTTACCGAGTGTCCCTACTGAAAGAACATTAAAGTCCAGTGTTTTGCTAATTAATGCCTCTTGAACATAGTAAAAAGAAAGTTGAAGTTAATGTGGCAAGAGAGTGAGTTAAAGTAAATGATGCTTACTGAAAATAATTTTCCTGTTAAAACTGCTTATTAATATGTTGTTGCCAACTTCAAAATTAAACGTTGAGGCTTGTAAAGTTTTGCTCAGTTAATGATCATAGTGCTACCTGTAGTAAATTTGAAAAGGTGAGTCAGTTTCTTGCAAATTTGTCAACATTGTGTTTCACTGTAGTAAAAGTGGAAAACTGCATTTATGGAAAATTAAATGTTCATGATTACTAAGTGTTTGTCTCTCTTGAGTATTAGAAGTGCATATTAATAGTATGACAGGATCCACAGTTTGTTTATTGTGCTAATGCTAGGTAACAAGTAACGGGAAGACCACTATTTATGAAAACCATAATTTCTTTATTCAAAAGATAGTGAGAAGCAACCTGTTAGTGGATTCCAATTAACTTTCATTTTAAATAGTAAAGTACTTAACTGAGGGAGACTTTACCTATGTCCAATTTATGACCCTGCGGTAAATGTTAATAGTAACGTTATAAAGACCATACAGTTTGAACAAGCCCTGAAAGTAATAGTGTGTGTCGGTATGTGTTATACTTTTGCAAATAGTTTGTGCTGCTCTAGCTGTTAGCCTCAATCTTATCGTAAACATATGTATGTGTCAGAGTTCATTGCACTCGCGTGTGGCCAAGTCTAGGTTGTGTTTGTCCGTTAAAGTTACTCATACCTACTTTCTTAAACGAGAACGTTAATCTTTCTCTTGCCTAATTAGGCTGGCGACCGTTTTCCTTTTTCTCTAAACAGTATAGCTAAGTAAAATATTATTTGTTGCTGTTTAAATGTTTACGTAATTGCGACTTTCACTTCCAATAAGTCACTTCCATTAGGTACAATACGGTCAACATAACAAAATTCCTCTCAGAGGGTAACACTACTCTGTTGCTTTATACCATAATTACTCTAACAAAATAATTCTGTTTTGCAAACTGCCTCCAGCTTAGAGGTTATGGTATAGCAGTAGCGGACGAGAGTGTTATAGGCTCATGCTTTCAAGGTCTTCGTAAATTTGACTCCATCACTGAAATAAAATCACATACTCCCTCAACATGTGAAATTTCATGTACTTTCCCTCTCCCGTCTGCGTGGTTCATTTTCTTTTTTGTAAGGCAGTATACACTGCAGTTTATGAAAAGTGCAACACCGACAAGGATTTACCCGAATAGCGCCACAATTGGTGGAAGTGGTGACGGGTGTGCAAGCAATACGTGGTACGTTTTTCAGCGAGGTGGGGTACATATAGGCCGAGCAGAGCCCTCTCGTGTCGGTCCGACAGTGTTGGAGTTGCCCCTAGTGTAGTCGGTGCAGAGCTGTCACACAGGGTGGAAACCATACAGTGAGTGCCAGTAGGCCTCGTCGACGTCAAAGGGAGCCATATCGGCAGGTGAGCGAGTTCGAACGGGGCAGAATGATCGGTCTCCGGGAAACGGGGTGGTCGTGACATTTCGGCTCGCACAGGTTATGCTGCTACGACAGTGATGCGTGTGTGGAAGCATTGGATAGAGGAAGGTCATTGTTTCCGCCTTTTTTCCTTATTGTTTCGTTAAAGGGCGGGGAACCTGTGGCAGTCAGTGAGACAATAATTAGATTGGACTTTATCGTGTTGAGATTCGCGATAAACTGCTAGAACATTACGGAGATTAAAAGTGCTGTAGTGTACGATCTCTGACTGTTGGTAGCAACGGAATATTAAGGGGATTTTAGGGCTTTAGTGCTAGATTGGAACTTTACGGACGTATAGACGACAGAAACTCAAATTATCTGCTGATACGAGTGAATTCAGAGGTACGGGTATTTATATATTAACGTGTGGACTTTCGAAAGTGTCGTGTGCCTTTAGTTGCGAATCTGGACGTAGAGCGCGTGCATATCGGCATTTGCGGACTATTTAGATTCCTCCAGGCTAGGAACCTTTTAAATAGACTATCATCCATCACCATCTTAATCCTTGAATATAGAGTGAAAGTGAAATACAAGAATGTTGTACTTATTTCATTTACCTAGTACTAATCAGCGAAGGTTTTACGGAACCAAAGCTATTCAGCAGTAAGTCAGCGCCGGCCGGTGTGGCCGTGCGGTTCTAAGCGCTTCAGTCTGGAACCGTGTGACCGCTACGGTCGCAGGTTCGAATCCTGCCTCGGGCATGGATGTGTGTGATGTCCTTAGGTTAGTTAGGTTTAAGTAGTTCTAAGTTCTAGGGGCCTGATGACCACAGATGTCAAGTTCCATAGTGTTCAGAGCCATTTGAACCATTTAGTAAGTCAGCACCATCTAGCGGAAAGCGTAAGCATTAACTAACATGCTAACTGAAGTGAACGTTTACGCGTTTTACGGACTGCTTAATATGAACTTCTGTGACTCTTTGACGTCCCCACTCCCTCCAAAAGGTGGCGCAGGCTGTCTTAATCATAAAAGGGGAGTGTTTTAGCCTGCCAAATTACTAAATAAAAGCGATATTTACAAGACTCGCAGTAATAGCAAAACACATGGCAAGCACCTCATCGGAGAGTCGTCGCTGTCACTTCGGGAAGTAAAGCCGGAAAACCTACCGACGATACATATCTACGAGCAGCCATGGACGTGGAGTACCTAAAAAGGGAACCACAAGAGAGTTGGGGACCCGACTCCGTCTCCTCAAGCTCCTTTCCGGCCGTACGTGGGGTCTGGACCCCTCCACCATCCTCCACACCTATAAATCCCTCATCCACCCTATCCTTTGTTACGCCCATCCGGCTTGGATCTCCGCCCCCCCCCTACATTTTATAAATCCCTCCAAATCCTTGAACACCATGCTCTCCACCTCGCCTATCGCATCCGTCTCCCCTCCCCTACGCGGATCCTGTACGATCTCATCCCCTTCCCCCACCACCTCATTTTCCTTGAAAGGATACGGATCCTGTACACCTCCCACAAACTCGATCCTCCTCAGCCGCTAGTCTCCCCCATCCTCTCCCACCCACACCCGCTGCCACACCTGTATTCCCACGTCCCACCCGGTCTCCATCTCTCCACCCTCCTTACCCTCTCCCAAGGTGGCTTCCGCCAGCTCCCTCTCCCTGATGATGCCCTCCTCCCCTCCATCTACCCCTCCTACAAACTCTGATCCTCCCACTCTCCTCCTGTGTTTGCTCCTCTGGGCACCCTCCCTCCCTTCTCTCCTTCTTCCCTCCCTCCTCCATTTCTCCCCACTCCTCCCCCGGGCTTCCCCTCCCCTGTCCCTCTCGTCCGCCCCCCATCTCCTCAGCCATTGGCATCCTTGTTCTCCCCTCTCCCCCACCTCACCCTTATTCCCCTCTTGGCAGGTCCCCGGGCTCGCACACGCTAAGTGGACATTCGCGCGCCGGATATCATCGCCATCAGTGTCTCGTGTGTGTCGTCGTGTTTAGTGTTCGGTGTTCACCGTCACACTCCATCGTTCACCAGTGCCATCGTCATCTTTAGTATTTGTGCTTCGTGTCAACAGTTTGTAGTGTGGATTGTCATCGATTGTGAACGGCTTCATGTTTTTTTATGTTCATGTGTCTACTGTTTTTTCCCGCCGTTTTGTTCCAAGTCATGTATCTTCTCTGTTTTATCATTGTAATATCTTTGGCTGAAGAGCGGCGTATTGTGCTGCTGCCAGCCTACCTGTTCTACAGGTTTTAAATTCACAATAAAGAAAAAAAAAGAGTTGGGGATGCTTCATCTTGTCTGCATCGACGGTTCGTCGCCGTCTGCTGAAGGATGACTGGTTGCAGGCATGCCATTACTTCGGATTCCACTGTCCAGAAGCCACAACCTCCGACTGCAATGGGCACGTGAACACCGTCACTGGGGAGCTGAGTGGCAACATGTAATCTTTTCGGATGAGTCCCACTTCAACGCGTCCTACAGTGATGGACGCATACGTGTCCGACAGTACCATGGTGAGCGCAATCTGGAGGGCTGCATTCTGGAGGGGCATAGCGGACAAGCCGGCCGAAGTGGCCGTGCGGTTAAAGGCGCTGCAGTCTGGAACCGCAAGACCGCTACAGTCGCAGGTTCGAATCCTGCCTCGGGCATGGATGTTTGTGATGTCCTTAGGTTAGTTAGGTTTAACTAGTTCTAAGTTCTAGGGGACTAATGACCTCAGCAGTTGAGTCCCATAGTGCTGAGAGCCATTTGAACCATTTGAACCATAGCGGACAAACACCAGGTGTGATGGTTTGGGGCGCCATTGGTTACAACAAAAGATCTCGCCTTGTACGAATTGAGAGCACTTTGAACAGAAACCGGTTCATAACGGAGGTTGTGGAGCCAGAGGTACTCCCCCTGCTTCAGGCATCTCCACAGGCCACATTTCAACAGGACAATGCCCGGCCACATATTGCGAGGAATGTACAGTCCTTCTTCGAAGAGCGATGGGTACCATTGCTTCCCTGGCGTACACGTTCGCCAGACATGTCGCCCACCGAACATGTCTGGGACATGGTTGGTCGGCACCTGGTACGTCACGGTCCTCCAGTAACTGGTGTCACGGATTTGTGGGCTCGGATACAAACTGCGGAGAGGGCATTCCCTCATGAACGTATTCAGAACCTCACTGACTCAATGCCACGTAGTATAGCAGCTCTAATTGCAGTTCATGGTGGCCACACGACATACTGAATAGTAGGGTTGAAAGGACATGTACAGATTTGAAAAGGTAATCATTTGTTACCTTTATGTACCTAAACTGTGGTATTAAATTAATTGAATTCATGCGTTTCCGCCACGCGGAGTGACCGCGCGGTTCGAGGCGCCATGCGTGGATTGCGCGGCCCCTCCCACCGGAGGTTCGAGTCGTCCATCGGGCATGAGTATGTGTGTCGTTATTAGCATAAGTTAGTTTAAGTAGTGTGTAAGCCTAGGGACCGGTAAACTCAGCAGTTTCGTCCTTTAAGAATTCACGCACACATGCGTTTCCTTCTTGGTGCTGCAATTTCCACAAACGGTAGTGTATGTAAACACAGTATAGTCAGTGAACAAGCCAAACGATCTTCGCCGCTCATCTGTAACAGTCTATCACTTACACCTTTAATTTAATGTCCATCGTGTCGAACTCGTGGTTCAGGGCCTTGCCGACTGAAACCGGTCGTGGTATCAGAAAATAAACTGCAACTGTACCTTTAGTGGTTTTCAAGTGACCTGCACTATGCTAACACACATGTTTACTCTGTGCATCTCACAAGGGAACCTCCCCATCGCACCCCCCTCAGATTTAGTTGTAAGTTGGCACAGTGGATAGGCCTTCAAAAACTGAACACAGATCAATCGAGAAAAGAGCAGGACGTTGTGTGGAACTACGAAAAAAATAAGCAAAATATGCAAACTGAGTAGTCCATGCGACACGTAGGCAACATCAAGGAGAATGTGAGCCTACGAGCGCCGTGATCCCGTGGTTAGCGTGAGCAGCTGCAGAACGAGAGGTCTTTGGTTCAAGTCTTCACTTGAGTGAAAATTTTAATTTTTTTATTTTCAGACAATTATCAACTTCGCTCTCCAAAATTCCAGGACATGTTCAGATTTGCTTGGACATAAGCAGGATTTGACGGTCTACAGACGGAAACATTTGAAAACGTAAAAAACAGATGTTTTGACAGAGCACAGGGAAAACTGTGCGACTGTGAAGCTGTTGCATTCATTTATTGCAGTTTATGTGACAAACTCTTATGTTTTCATCACTTTTTTGGGAGTGATTATCACATCCACAAGAAAACGTAAATTGGGCAAGGTAGAAGAATCTTTTTACCCATTCGCCAAGTGTGCAAGTTAGGTGGGTCGACAACACATTCTTGTCATGTGACGCACATGCCGTCACCAGTGTCGTATAGAATATATCAGACGTGTTCTCCTGTGGAGGAATCGGTTGACCTATGACCTTGCGATCAAATGTTTTCGGTTCGCATTGGAGAGGCACGTCCTTTCGTCTACTAATCGCACGGTTTTGCGGTGCGGTCGCAAAACACAGACACTAAACTTATTACAGTCAAGAGAGACGTTAATGAACGAACGGACAGATCATAACTTTGCGAAAATAAGGGATGTAAACTTTTCACTCGAGGGAAGACTTGAACCAAAGGACCTGTGGTTCCGCAGCTGCTCACGCTAACCACGGGACCACGGCGCTCCTAAGCTCAGACTCCCCTTGATGTCGCCTATCTTGCGCATGGATTACTCAGTTTGTATATTTTGCTTATTTTTTTCATAGTTCTACACAACTTCTTCCTGTTTTCTCGATTGATCTGTGTTCAGTTTTTCAAGGCCTATCCACTGTGCCAACTTATAACTAAATCTGAGGGGGGTGCGATGGGGAGGTTCCCTTGTCAGCAGACTCACGGTTAGCGACGACAGACATGCTTACAGTATGGCGTACCAGATGTCGCTACTGCACGTGGAGTTCATATGAACTGTACATCGGCCATTCATGGTCTACACAAATGCACAGCAGCGTTTGATCGATTTGATATGGTGGACAAAAGCAACTGAGTAACAGATTTGATGAATAACAGTGAGCTTCAGTTGTAATGAGACTTTATCAACTTCGCAGCCGATTTCAGAGCATTAAAACTCCATCCTCAGGTACAAACAATCAATTAGAAACAATTTCACACGGATGGAGGTCGAGCCAATCAGCATGGAAAGTCAAGTTCACGCCATCCCATGGACAAGGGAGCTAGGAACAGCCAGCGGAGCACATCACTGATGCCACCATACATGACTCTTTTCAATTAATTGTTAGTATCTCAGGATGGAGTTGTCATGCTCTGAAACCAGTCGTGAAGTTAGTTAATAAATTCTCATTACAACTGAACCGGATTCAATAAGAGTCAATCAAATTTGCGGTCAGCACAATGCTAGCATATTATAATACAACAATACGAGGAGATTTTATTTACTGAAGTTACAAATATTACAAAACAAATTGTAAATAGATAATATTGCATTTATTTAAAAGATGTAGTGAATGAAAACCACACCGAAACAATAATGTTGGTACAAATAAAAACAGTTAATGCTGTCCTGTCAGAATTTGTAAGTTTGTGAATTAACATCTTGTCATTATAAGATTGTCACATGAATATTCGTTGCATTCTGGAGCAAAAAATGTAAACATATTTCCCATCATAATAAAGAAGTGGCAATACAAAAATAAAATGTAGTAACTAACCATGTAGGAAGGCTTCAACATAGGACAAGAGTGTCATGATAGCCTATCTTTTGACAAAAATTAATATGCAGCCAGTTTTTTAAATGCATGATGGCATAGAGGGGCTAGTGTCAAGCAGAAATTATATTTAGCATAACCGTCACAAATACCAACTGTTTATAGTAACTATAGATAAAAATCATGTTATGTAGATAGCAGGTCCGATAAAAAATAAATCCACGGAAGCTGATGTGAAAAGTTCTGTTGAGGTGCAGTACGCTTGCACTCTGCTTATCAGAGCTATAACAGAAACCAGAAATTATGTGCGAAGTACATTGCAAAGGGCAGTCATATACAAGCATTCGAAATTTGAGACAAACTTTCATATGCGTTAAGTGCTGCAGGCATTACTTTACATTACACATAAAACATGAGTAACTTTATACAGGAAAGGAATGAAAATAGAACTGCTAAAAGTAATAAAGTGTTCAAACCGTGGCAACAGGACATTCATACAGATGATTTGAAAGTTTAGTAAACGCAATATAAAAGATCTACGTTTCTTAGTAAGCCACATTGATATCACTTTTTTCTATACAGGGCAACTAAGACAGTATTGGTTGAAGGAACATATGTGGTCCAGTCGTCTCACCCAGTATGTCTTAATAACACAATCTATGAAATGCAGGGCTATAAAAACTGGGCGAGCAATCAATAAAATATACAAAAAAATCAAACTAGAGACAGATGCAGTTATTGTTTATATCAGTTTTAGTACTTGCAAAGAGAATAGCTGAGTCTCCCATAGTAGTCAGGTTCCATCTCTCGGCTGGTATACGTCCACAGAACGGCAATTTAAATGTTTATCTTTTTCTGTGATTTCCTCGTAGCGTATTTATTAAATTTCGCGAGTGTATTTCCAATTTTAGAGGTTTAATATCGCGTTTTTGTAAGTGTGAATTCATTCACTCTGTAACACGCTAGTTGCCCACTGAATACACAGCTCATTTACGCATCAGTGTCCCTTGGTGACCCATCAGGAGGGTGGCAAGTCGCATGTCTAGGATTCCGTCTGGTTTCATAGTTACTTCTTCAGTTAGTCTTGTTAGGATGGGTAGAATGTGTTCATTCTGTGTACGGATGCAGGATGTGCTGGCCGCAGTTCGCGAACAAAAAATGGCTCTGAGCACTATGGGACTCAACTTCTGAGGTCATCAGTCCCCTAGAACTTAGAACTACTTAAACCTAACCAACCTAAGAACATCACACACATCCATGCCCGAGGCGGGATTCGAACCTGCGACCGTAGCGGTCTCGCGGTTTCAGACTTAGTCCGCGAACAGCCGAACGCGCTTTTGGCTACGACCAGTCTCCAGGCTGCTTTCTCAGGCTGTAGCGGTGGCGGAGAATATGGCCCGTCGCACGGGACACATCAGGTGCCACTTGTTTTACCCACGGGCTCTGCTTCCGAGGCATACCGGAGTGCACATGACCCAGAGGATCCGCCCTCACAGCAGGGTGAGGGGAGGGTGGTAACGCGTAAGTGTCCCTTGAGGCGGAAAGCCAATATGGAGACTGGTCGCCTGGCCTCGCCTGTTCACCGTGTGAGTGGACTGGCTACCGCTCTTTCAGCAGGGTCCGAGAGGGTGCACGGCGGAGGGGTTTACTAGTTTACAAATCTTTAACATAATGTAGCGCGTCAGCAACCGTATATGTATAGAAAATAAACAATTTTTTCAGCCTTCAGTTGCAAGGTAATTTTTACTCGTTTACAAAATTGTTAAGGCTTTCGTGGCCACTTGTTGACAAACTGCCTATTGGCTTCTGTCTCGGGTTCTTCGGCCGACGTTCATCTAATGATTTTTCTGACGTTTTACTCGTTTACCTAGGTTTCGATTCCAGTAATGGAATCTTCTTCAGAACCTATAAATTAAACCACATACGGACATATATTACTCACTGAAATGTATCATCAGTCTAATGATTGAATAATAAAGAAATCGTGATACTCACAAAAAATTAAATTATTTTGAGAGCCAAACACTGGCCATGTCACAAATTAAAAATTAATACAATAAAGACGCATAATCATAAGATTACGTCTGTCAAGATTAAAACCATTAAGGCGAACGTAGACGGAGCTACGCCGGCAAGAAATAGGGACCACATGTGAGCGGTGCGGAAAACTAGGCGTCGCGAGCAGTTTCGCGGCGAGGCTCGGCCGCGGCCAAGCGCATGCGCGAGCGCAAGCGCAGGCGCGAGAGACAAACTGTCTCAAAATTACTTAGAGCAAATATACATATAAACAAAATGTGACTAAAGCCGTCCTACAATTGGACAAACGTATCTATTGGTATAGCAACATTGAACAATTTACCTGAGAACAAACTACAAAGCCAAGGTAAAAAATTTTTTTCTTTTACATTTAAATATTATAGTAAGAGGGCGAAGCCCCGCTACAGTAACTAAAACATTAGTGTGGAAACCATGCGTGCTAAGCATAAAATGTCTTTAACATAAAAACGCCTTAGCAACTATGTGTCATTAACAAGCATATTACGAAATACGAAGACACACATGTACAATCGCACTATAATAAAGGGACAAAGCAGATAGGGAAACAGCATCGGCCATTCGAAGCGGACTGTGGGTCAACTCCACCGGAGTAAAGGTTGAAATCCTTCGAAATAACTTCTATTTTTTAGTTGCAACTGATCATTAAGTAAGTTGTCTCTATCAATAATAAGATGTTTAAAAATTTGCAATTCTTCGAGGGTGTCTAGCCTACATCCCTTGACTTCATTATGCAAAAGCTCTGCGTCTTTTAGAGGCTTGGGTCTTAAAAGGAAACTCGTACATTAGATTTTAAATGAAAGAAGTGCTGAGTTGTACTCCAAGAAAGACAGCTTGAATGAAGAAGCTTATGAACTGTATCTTGAACTTTCAAAAATTTTTAAGACTACCTATAATTTTCAAATTGATTCTCTTTGGATGCATATTAGTTTATGGTTAGCAAACCGTAAAATCTAAATTAGTGTTAGACATGAAAGAAAGCTAGCCAAATTATTAAATTGTGTTGAGGTTTCTGGCGTTCATAACACATGTAATGGGGCGGCCGCCCTATCCCAATTTTACGAACGCGTAGTGAATAAGACTAATATTTTTTTCTCCGAAGCTGAGAACGAGCTTTTACGTAAAGGTTTCAAGTTTAATGTACAACCTAAATGTACTTCTCAAAGTGTAGAAAATTTAATTGTCGACCTCAAAGTTGGGCTTGATTGTTATAAAATAGCAAAAAATGCGCGAACAAGAATAGCTTATGACGCCTGTAAAACTGTCCAAAAAGATTACTCTGTTCAAAATCCTGTTTCTACTGTACATCAAACGTTGAAGAGCATTAATCTTAAGCTTAAAAATAATGAAGCACTGATAACTAAGGCCGACAAAGGCAATTCCCTAATTATCGCCCACAAAAGCGAATACATCCGTAAAACGGAAATGTTTTTTGAGGAAAATGGCATCGTGCCAATTGAGGTGGACCCCACACCCGTGATCCAAAAAGAGATAAGGTCGCCTGCAAATTTTAGTTCACTTCGGCACCAATGACGGCTGTCGCATGGGTTCTGAGGCCATCTTCGGTTCGCCCTCGTTCTGGTCGTAAAGACTGCTGGCCTCGCACGTGGGGTGCAAGCAGAGCTCGCTATTTGCAGCATTCTTCCTAGAGCTGACCAAGGTCCTTTAGTTTGGAGCCGAGTGGAGAGTCTCAGCCAAAGGCTCCGTCGACTCTGTAACGGTCTTGGTTGCAGATTTCTAGGCCTGCGCTACCGTGTGGGGATTTTTAGGACTTCCCTTGATAGGTCAGGGGTGCACTACACAAAGGAAGCAGCTACTCTGGTGGCAGATTACTTATGGAGAGCACATGAGGGCTTTTTTTTAGGCTAGGCGGTAGTCTGAGGTGCTCTGATGAACACTCGCGAGTTGATACGCAGCAAGGGAATTCAGACACTGTTCAGAAGAAAGACACTTCGACTGTCAAAATTTTATCAGCAAACTGTCGACGTATTCGTAATAAAGTTTCTGAATTTACTGCCCTCCAGGAAAGTTTTAGTGCTCAAGTTGGTCGTGGGACTGAGGGCTTGCAGAAACGCGAGTTGGATGTTTTACTGTTAACACACTACAAGCATATGGAATAAGGTGACAGAAATGTGAGTGGCTCGAGGACTTCTTAAGTAGTAGAACCCAGTATGTTGTCATCGACAGAGAGTGTTCATCAGAAACAAGGCTGTCGTCAGAAGTGGCCCTGGGGAAGTGTGATAGGACCGCTGTTGTTACGTATATACGAAAATGATTTAGCAGATGGTTTTGGCAGCAATCTGTGGTTGTTTGCTGATGATGCTGCGGAGTACGGAAAGGTGTCGAAGATGAGTGACTGTAGGAAAATACAAGAGGCCTTAGACAACATTTTTAGTTGGTGTGATGAATGGCAGCTAGCATTAATGCGGTAAAATGTAAGTTAATGCGCATCATTAGGAAGAACAAACCTATAATGTTCGGGTACAGTATTACTTGACACAGTCAAGTTGTTTAAATATCTGGGTGTAATGTTGCAAAGTGATATGAAATGGAACAAGCACGTGAGAACTGTGATAGGAAAGAACGGTTTACCTCTAAGGGAGACCGCATGTAAGACGCTGGGCGACCTATTCTTGAGTACTGCTCGAGAATTTGGGATCCGTACCAGGCCGGACTGAAGGAAGACATCGAAGCAGTTCAGAAGTGGGCTGCTAGATTTGTTACCAGTAGGTTCGAACAGCAAGTAAGTGTTACGGAGATGCTTCGGCAACTCAAATGGGAATCCCTGGAGGGAAAGCGACATTCTTTTCGAGAAACACTATTAAGAAATTTTAGAGAACCGGGACTTAAAGCTGACTGCCAAACGATTCTACTGCCGTCAACATACATTACGCGTTAAGGACCACGAAAATAAGATTCGAGAAATTAGAGCTCATATGGAGGCATATAGATAGTCGTTTCTGCCTCGCTGTATTTGCGACTGCAACAGGAAATCAAATGACAGTGGTACAGGGTACCCTCCGCTACACAGCGTAAGGTTTCTTGCGGAGTATCTGTCTGGATGTAGATCTAGATGTAGAAAGCTATCAAAAAAATACAAAGTATACATTAGGTGATAAGACAGTTTGGCCATTAAACATCCTACTAGGCTGATTCTTCTTGCATTTGTAGACCTCTGATGTTTCCAGTAGATCAGTGGTACGCCATTTTGTAGCATTGCACACATTCTTTTCTACGTTATCCAGTCGAGGGCCACTTTCAGAAAAATGTATGCCGAGTGAAAACCCATTCAGTGGTCGCAAATGGTCCTTGAAAATCAAATCAATTGATCTGCCGGTCTGGAAAACGTAACACTGGCTACAGTCAACCAGTGTAGCCCCAACCCTGATAATTCTTTTGTTCTACATTATGTCTAATCCTCGACCAGAATGTTGTGTTTGCTTGGAAGCCATACTGGATATTGGACTTCCAGAAGCATTACTCAATTTGCTGTAAAATTCTTCTTCTACTACGTTGACTGTGAATGCACTCTCGTTTGTTCCTTTTTCTTTATTCTGTTATCAGGATACATCTAGTTTTATTTCGGAGTACGATTTGAAAAGCGGCGAGCCATTCGGCTCGTCTCTTTTCATTTATTTGTGATAGAGTCCGAATTTTTGTATATTTGGATGATAGTGCACATATATGCATATATCAAGGGTTAGTCTAAATATAACTAATTTGAGCATATTTATGCATATATTGTACTTTTTCAGCAACGATTCTCTAAATAAGAATATTTCACCACGATACTTTATGAAGAAGAGAAAGATTCGAATAGATTTCTCTTTTGTTGCTTTATTTCTGTAGAAGTTCCGTTATCTATCATGTTTTAAAATTCATAAAAGGACGCTGAAAAAGGAGGACAATGTAACTATCAGGAATAAGCGATTCCAAATTTAGTAAAAAGATAATATGCCACTCAACGGCTGAATATAAATTAAATGGCCTTCAGTAATCATGCGCCAAATGTATAAAGTGTAGTGCGCTTGTCGCCTCATAAAACTT
Organism: Schistocerca americana; assembly: GCF_021461395.2. Taxonomy (NCBI): domain Eukaryota; kingdom Metazoa; phylum Arthropoda; class Insecta; order Orthoptera; family Acrididae; genus Schistocerca; species Schistocerca americana. Next base: position 526,297,540 of record NC_060124.1, read on the forward strand.
GATATGCATTGTTTTATGTTACAAAACCGCCTGCCGTAACGATAGTATTTCCAAGAATTCAAAAGTGGCATTTTCAGCTAACTTTTAAATTTGCACTTAGCATGCTGTTACTCGTAATTTCTGAAGTGTGAGGAGGAGAGCACACAATATTACAATACCAAAGAGAAGAGTAGTAAAGTTTATTTGCTTAGACAATGTGTTGGTGGAACCGTATTCTACCTACAGATGGAAATACAGTACTGTGCCAAGAGTGTGAAAAACACGTAAGTTATACTTCTGTATTTTCAGAATATTTTAAAAATCAATGTGATTTTTGAGTTAGATATTATTGTTTTTATTTAACTAAAATAAACTCGTATTTTTATACCATTAATATAGGTGGCCACCGACAGTGAATTCCAGATTACATAACGTTCTAAAAAGCTGCTAATAGAAATGCTGTTAGTAGAAAGCCTACAAGATCCAAACAATTTTATCAGCAGCTTTTTCTGCGAGCATAAGTAGAAAAGATGACATTGATAAATTTTATAATTTTTTCGAAAGCTATCTGTAAAACATTAGTTTCGGCCAAATCATAACTTAAATCATGTAGAATTTGTAACGTTACAGGAAAAATATTCCGAATGGAAAGTTCCTGATGCATAACCAATAAACAGAAACCACCTTGGCAAAGTTTATGAATAGGTAAATTTGAAAATTTATTTAATGAAATTAGTTTGTGTGCCAACTACCCCTGCTCCCCCAATTTTTTGAGGTTTATAAAAACCTGTCAGTTATTTAAAGCCTTAAATGTACTGTATTAAAATGTTTTAAAATGGGAACACAAAAGTATCTGTCGCCTGTAGTACCACGGAGTTTGATTCAGTTTAGTTTAGAACAATAAAAATATTTTTTATAATTTTTTAAATATATTCCACCAACATTGAGACCCAAAGTACACCCCTAGTCTTTTCTAATTTTCATAAAAACAATTATTTTCAGGCAATACAAGAAATAAGAGACGATATCGGCGACTCAAACTTGAGGTTATCTGTAAATGAAACAACCGAATCGTGTGGGAGATTTCTTGCCAACATCACCGTGGGATAAATGACGGAATTTGGATCAGAAACACCCCATCTCATTGTCTACAGGGTACTGGAGGATACAAACCATTAACCGATCTTTAGGGTGGTCAGTGATGCATTACATGTTTTGTGGCCTGCTAAAGGAAAAAGAATGAAAACCCTTGATGATAGTTACAGATGCAGCGGCATACGTGATGAGGGCTTTGCAGGTTTTTTTTGTCCTAAAGTACTTCATGTGATTTGTTTAAACCATGCTCTGGACCGACCGGCCGAGGAAATTCGGGGGAATTATGCCTTACTTGCTGCGCGAAAAAACTGTTTGTGTAGGCGCCATCTAGAGTGAAATTATAAGTTCGTATTCTTCCACGGCGTGTGTCATTTTGGATATAACAATTTTGGGTATTGGGCTGCGTCATTGTAACTACTAAAACAACTAAACTGCCGTCGTTTCGACCGATTTGCTGCGGTCTTCTTCAGAGGGTGATTCACAGCCTGAAGAGGAGCCCAGCAAATTGGTCGAAACGTCGACAGTTTAGCTGTTTTAGTAGTTGCAATGACGCGGCCCAATACCCAACATTATTTTATCCAAAAAGAACGAAATTACTTATTGATATGATGTAAGATTCTCGTTTACCCTGAGAGCGGATTTTTACGAGTTGGGGACCATGAATTGAACTCGCTGTATATTGCAGATCGCTTAGGAGATGTGAAAAAGTTGCTCTACGTGACGGATAGAAACGAAGCAGCGAGTATCCCTGCTGCAATTAGTGCTTCCAATGAGAAGAAGCTCCAGAGTGAATCAGTGTTTATCAAGACCTATTTCAGTGAACTCCCAGTCGCAGTCACGTGTTTAGAAGAAAAACGGATGCCTGTCTCTATCTAGTGGCCTGCAGGTATATGGAGATATACCAGGAGAAATACGAACATGTCTTCGTAACAAAACTGAGAAAAATGAGGCAACGAATATGTGTTCAGTGTTTCTACTGGGATGTGAATAATGTGCTACAAGGAGAATCCAAAAAACAACTCCATGCTTATTCTTTAAGTGACATAGCATCTTTTCGGTACTGTCCTGTGACATCGAGCAAAGTAGAGAAATCTTATTCTTCATATAAAAACATTTTACGTTATAGAAGCAAATCGCTTCTTCCAGATAACTGTGAAAAAATACTGGATAGTTTACAGTAATAAAAAGCTATTGCTAAAGTAGACAGAGAGAGAGAGAGAGAAAAGGGGGGGGGGGGGGAGGGGGGCGGGTCTGCACCACCCCGTTGATCCTCGTTGTGGACGCCCCTTTGGATTACAGTATTAACATGCAACATCCGAGCCCTGGCAGTCCAATGCGTTATAGCACTGATGAGAAATGGAGAAGTAGTCAAAACTGCCTGTAACTGAGACACCTCGGCGCGGACCGGACCACCGAGACTTCTGGTTTAATGAGTGGATATGGCTGCCTAACCTGCTACAGTGACGTGAAAAGCACTCCGTCTTCAGGTCTCAAGTGGCCCATCGGGATCATTCTACCGCCGTGTCATCTGCAGCTAAGGAGGCGGATAGGAGGGGCGTGTAGTCAGCACACCACTCTCCCGGTCGTTACGATGGTTTTATTTGACCGGAGCCGCTACTATTCGGTCGAGTAGCTCCTCAATTGGCTCCTGAGGGCACCCCGAATAATGGCAACAGCGCACGGCGGCCCAGATTGTCCCCCATCCAAGTGCCGGCCACGCCCGACAGCGCTCAACTTCGGTTATCTGACGGGAACCGGTGTATCCACCGCGGCAAGGCCGTTGCACAGAGACGTGATGTCTAGCTTGAAAATACCCCTGTTTCAAGCATCTCGTCCCCAGTGTCTGGTCATTCAGTCTGCAAGACTGATCCTGACGCAATGAAAGTCACAAAGTCACGATAGTTAGAGGTTAACTTTGTTGATGAAACGTGATGTGCTGCTTGCTACGTGTTTGAAGACTGCCACCTGTGGGTACTCCCGACAGGTCATAGCTTTGACTGATAGACGATGCGGACCTGGGAACTTTCTCTGGTGACTAGCCAAATGCACTGCTGCGAGCAACCATCTTCTGCTCGCCAGTGGACATCTGAGTGACACCTCCCAGGCTGTACATGTACTACCTACCCGGCTGTATGCTGTGTGTGCTGAGGGAGCTATGGGTTTGCACCTTCACAACAACCATCATCTGGAAAATGGTGCAGTTATAGGTCTAAGTGCGCGTACGTCTCAGAGACTACTGAGGCACATTACTCCAACTGCCACACCCCCAGCCTGCTCGCTGTCAGACTGGACCTGTCGCATGCTACGTGTGCTGTGTCTAGCGTTCTACACTGACGCCTGAGCTAGCAGCCCAGCCAGTTTCCTGCGTGCTGGAGAAGACAATGTTCATTGTAGCGAACACGTTAATAAAATGTAATTACAGATACCTCAGCTTCGTGATGCCAATTGAGGAGCTACTCGACCGCTCGACCGAATAGTAGCGGCTTCGGTCAAGAATACCTTCATAACGGGCGGGAGAGCGGTGTGCTGACCCCACGCCCCTGCTATCCGCATCCTCCTGTGAGGATGACACGGCGGTCGGATGGTTCCGGTAGGCCACTCGTGGTCTGAAGACGGAGTGTACCACTGTTTCACTGACGCCTATGCGTGTGAAACAAACACTCACCAGCTCGATACTGGGCCTCCGACACTTGTAACATCACCTCATCAACTGTCCAACGTCAACACCCACTAAGCACCCGACGCGAAGGGTAATCCTTACACTTCATGTGTCGCTGGCAACTAGGGTTGTCAGGGCCCTGATTTTCAGGGGATGTCCCCATTTTTAGGACTGTCACGACCCGTTCTGCGCAAGCCTCATGCGAGATACCAAACGTCCCGTCTTTCGGGCACTGCTAACGACTGGAAATATAATGAGCATTCACTTCCAAACTCGTCGAGTACATGAAATTCCGAAATATGTTCGTGGACGCTTCAGTGGCAGCAACCAAGAAAGAATAACGTGCGCCACCATGTCGCGGACAGCTCTTGAACTAATGGAACGTCTCGGTGCTAGCCCCAATTTTACGTTTTGGAAAGAGCAGCATGGCTTCCATTATTGCATTACTACCGCCACACCGCTGTTTTCTGAATCGAGTTTCAGCTTTACCCTCTCTCGCCCATTGACTGGATACGACATCTGTTGGAGCGCCATTTAGCACTGTATTTCCATTCCAGGATGGTAACCATCCTTTGTGTTCACTCACTTGTTGGTTTCGTGCTTTTAATTGTAGTGTGAAATAAAACGAGAGAACAGGTCAGTTTTGGGTGTGTGCATAGCGCTCGTCGACTTTCTCAGTTGAATCAATTAGTGGAAATACAGCTTGTACAAGGGTCACTCCAGGAGAAGTGCACACTATTTTTGTAAAAATACAGTTTTCATTCTGCATGTGTGAAAGTTTTACAGCGTGTAGATCCATCCTTCCTGCTTGTTTTCAAACTTAGTTCAACCTGTTCCCGTGAGTGGCGCCGTCACTGCATGTATTCAAGATGGCTGCTACACTTTACGTTCGTCAGAAGCAACGTGCTGTCATAGAATTCCTGTGCTGTGAAAACGTGACAGTGGGAAACATCCATGAGAGGTTGAAAAAGGTGTATGGAGATGCTGCTGTCGATCGCAGTACAGTTAGTCGGTGGGCAATCAGGTTACGTGATGAAAGCGGGCACGGCAATATTGAGGATTGTCCTCGCAGCGGCAGGCCTCGTACTGCACACACTCCAGACAATGTGCAGAGAGTTAACGAATTGGTGACTGCTGACAGACGCATAACAGAGAACGAATTTTCACGCTACGTTGGGATAGGGGAAGGAAGTGTTTGCAGAATACTGAAAGTGTTGGTATTAAAAATGGTTTGTGCCAGGTGGGTTCCCAGGATGTTGACAGTGGCTCACAAAGAAACAAGAAAAACGGTATGCAGCGAACTTTTGGGACAGTACGAGAATGGTGGAGAGGAATTTCTTGGAAGAATTGTGACAGGTGATGAAACATGGCTCCATCATTTTTCACCAGAGATGGAGAGGCAATCAATGGAGTCGCATCATGCAAATCCACCCAAGAAAAAATTTCAAAACCACACCTTCTGCTGAAAAAATTATGGCTATGGTGTTTTTCGATTATGAAGGACTCTTGCTTGTGATCATGTGCAAGTGCGACCACCATAAATTCTGATGCATAGGTGACGACACTGAAGAAACTTCAAGCTCGACTGAGTCGCGTTCGACCACATCGGCAAAAGCAGCATGTTTTGCTGTTGCACGACAATGCACGGCCACATGTCAGTCAAAAAACCATGGAAGCGATCACAAAACCCGGATAGACAACACTGAAACACCTGCCTTACAGTCCTGACCTGGCTCTATGTGACTATCATCTGTTTGGGAAACTGAAAGACTGTCTTCGTGGAACAAGGTTTGAAGATGATGACTCCCTTGTGCACACTGCCAAACAGTGGCTCCAACAGGATGGTCCAGAATTTTGCCGTGCGCATATACAGGCGCTGGTTCCAAGATGACGTAAGGCAGCTGAGAGGGATGGAAATTATGTGGAGAAATGAAAATATTGTCCCTAAAGGATGTATCTACACACTGTAAAACTTTCAAACATGTAGAATAAAAGATGTATTTAAAAAAATAGTGTGCATTTCTTTTGGAGTGTCCCTCGTAAGTATCAGGGTTGCCCAGGAAGTAACGCACCTCATTTTTTTACTTCGACAATTCTTTATTGAATATAATGAGAATAACAAACACGAAGGAATGTTGTTTTATCTACACAACCTCTTTTTCCATATAATCTTCATCCGATTCTATGGCCTCCCTCCAGCGCGAAACAAGGGCGTGTATGCCCTATCGGTACCAATCCTTGTCCTTGTGGCGGAGCCAGTACTTCACTCTGTGAATCACCTCCTTGTCATCTTCAAAATGTCTTCCACGAATGGCATCCTTTAATGGCCCAAACAAGTGGAAGTCCGAGAGGACTAGGTCAGGGCTTTAGGGTGGATAGGGTAACACTGTCCAACCCTATTTTGCGATGTGTTCATCAGTCCTCATACATGTGTAGGGCCGAGCGTTATCGTGTTGCAGCAGAGAGAGCATCTCCTGGGTTGCTGTGGGGCCGAAGTCGACAGCAGCGCGTCTTGAGTTTTGTTAGTGTGTTGACCAATGCTTCTGAATTTATGGTATATCCTCTTGGCATCACATAAATGACTATCACACTTTCACAGTCCCAGAACACAGTGATCATGACCTTCCAGCAGAAGCAGTTGCTTAGAATTTTTTCTTCTGTGGAGAGCGGGAATGGCACCATTCCATGGACTGTCGTTTTGTTTCGGGCTCAAAATGGTGAGCCCAAGTTTCATCACCTGTCACAATCCGCGACAACAAGGCCTTCCCCTCAGCTTCAGAAAGTTGCAACAAATCAAGACAAATGGTTTTTCTGTGTGATTTGTGATCCATCGTAAGACACCGCGGGACCCATGTTGCACACACACGTCTCAATACCCAATAGTGCGGATACTTGCACCCACACTTCCTTTGCTGATTGACAGCTGCAGCGCCAACTGCCGAGTCGTGATGCGTCTGTCCTCGTGCATGACAACATCAGCTCGCTGCAACATGTCAGGTGTGCCAGCCGTGGATGGTCTCCCCGACCGCTGCAAATCGTGGAGCTCAGCCGAACCGCCTTCTGATGACCTCACCCTCCGTGGCCAGCGACTAACTGTACTTCTGTCGACAGCAGACGCTCCATAGACTTTACACAAGCGTTTGTGAATATTCCCACAGTTTTTTTCTCTGCAGTGAGAAATTCAATGACGGCACGTCGCTTGTAACGTACATTACCTACAGACGCTATTTGGAAACTGTTCTGCAGCTTCGCTAACTGTCGGAAGTGCTGGAAACTTAGCACACTCACTCAGGAGACTTCAAATAATACATACGCAACGTTTCGCATTCGTAGCATTGTTTTCGACTAAGAAAAAAAATACAGAGCATTACTTTTTCGGCATCACTCGTAATTCAAAGAATATGTTTCCGTTTCGAAACACAGTAGATACAATCCGAATGCATCTACATGCTAGTAAGATATATTAAGTAATTACACTAAGAAGGCTAAATAATAGCCAACCTCACTTTTCAAAAAAACGCAACCGTGCAATTTTTGTTGAGTGTATGTTTCTTCATATTCAACCCTTTCTTGAGCGGCTTTTTGTATTAAGATTTTTTTTTCATTTAGACGAGCTAACATCGGTTCTCAGTTCATTCACTCAGTGGAAATACGGGTGGTACTTGTAAATAATTTATACAATATGTTTTTATTTCAGAACACATTAAATTAAAAAAAACCAATTTGAATGAAACCTAATGCTAGTGTGGTATATTAAGTAACTATGGCAACAAACCCAAAAATCGGCCGTTTCTAAGTTTCTTAGCAGTGTTATGAAACACAACCAACAGTTCTTTGTTGTGCGTGTGTTTCTTCATATCCATCCCTTTAAGGAGCGCATATTTTGTATGAAGGACTTTTTTTAGACCAATTTACGAGTCATAGATGTTCAGGAAGACTACTGAAAAAACAAAATTTCATTTTTTGCAAAATATTTTCTGTGGCCAACCTAAAGCTAGTGTTCTCAGTTCATTCACTCAGTGGAAATACGGGTGGTACTCGTAAATAATTTATACAATATGTTTTTATTTCAGAACACATTAAATTAAAAAAAAAACAATTTGAATGAAGCATAATGCTAGTGCGGTATATTAAGTAACTAGAGCAACAAACCCAAAAATCGGCCGTATTTAAGTTTCTAAGTTTCTTAGCAGTGTTATGAAACACAACCAAACAGTTCTTTGTTGTGCGTGTGTTTCTTCATATCCATCCCTTTAAGGAGCGCATATTTTGTATGAAGGACTTTTTTTAGACCAATTTACGAGTCATAGATGTTCAGGAAGACTACTGAAAAAACAATATTTCATTTTTTGCAAAATATTTTCTGTGGCCAACCTAAAGCTAGTGTTTTTGACGAACAGTCCTTCCAGTTTGTCAACTTCGTTCATAGAATGTTATAAGGAAATACCTATCTAACGGTTGCAAATTTGCGGTCCCTTATTGTATTTTTCTGCTAGCTGACAAACCCGGCATTGTCCGTGTATTCAATTTGCCAATGTCCTATTAGAAACGAAAACAAGAAATGAACTGTGTTTGTGGTGAAGTAGGGAAAAAAATTGCATTTCCATGTGTTCTTGAAAACACCGTTGAAATTATGGAACAGTCATAAAATGAAAGATGCATGACGTATCAGTATTCAACCTAAGAAACAAGATCCCCGACAGTTTCTGTACTCTGGGCGCACTGCGCACCTATTTGGCGTGTCTACAACGTCTCTATGCCAATGCCTCTTCATAGCTCCATAGACCGCCATCGTTTGTGCCTACAACCGTTTGCGCGTCGCATTTGAAAGCTGTCAAGAGCGTTGCCATGTGTCAGGAATTTCCATAAGTTCACTCGACAGTATGAATCACTGATTCACTTCAAACTTTGTGCACCTTTAGTTGTCCATTAAAAACAACATAATTTTCAAGTAGTAAGGTGCACTTCTCTGGCAATTACGAGAAAATCGCAAAGACGTTGTGCGATTCTATTATGCTACTGATGTATCTGTGCGTAGACGCCGGATGTTAAAAAGAGTTCATGGCGGCTAAATGGCGCGGCACAGTAGCTCAGCGTGTTCGGTCAGAGGGTAAGTTGCCCTCTGAAATAAAAAAAAATTCAATTAAATTAAAAAAACTGAGTGCATGGATCACTGATGTCTTGGAACGCCCACCCTGAAAAAATGCAGTGAACAAAGCGAGATTAAAGAAAAGTGGTTAGCGTTCGAGCTTCGTAAGACGAACGCGTATGAGGCGACGGTTCGACTCCCACTCAGGCCTTCTTTTTTGTAATGTAAGTGTAAATTCTATGATATTCAAAAAATTTGCACCTACACGATTCGTTCTTGTTACATCAGCAACGTCTCACCGCTGTGCAGGTTAACTGACAAATGTGGTCTGCCTCCGTGTCTGCAGCACGAAGCGTGGAGGTACAAAGTAGTTCCGAGTACCTTACCATTTTCAAAGTATAAAAGATTTTGCATACATGTTCAGCAAAAATCATGCGTTTCTTCAGTTACATGTCGATAGTTGTTCTAGTAATTAAATTTAATTAAAAATACTATGTGATCAAAAACACAGTCACTGAAACATCGTGCAAATACACATGCTTTTTTAAAGTATACTACATTTCAAATGTCATATAAATTGAATAATATGACCATTGATGAAAAAAATAGAAATTAAAAATTAAATAGGAGCAGGAACCGAATCGTCGCTTCATAGACGTTCGTCCTTGTGTAGCTCGAACGCTAACCACTTATCGACCATGAACTCTAGCGTCCAGCCCCTACGCACGGATAAATCAGTTACATAACAGTCGCGTAAAATTTCCCTTGCGATTTTATGGGAATTGCCAAAGAGCCGGCCGCGGTGGTCTCGCGGTTCTAGGCGCTCAGTCCGCAGCCGCGCGACTGCTACGGTCGCAAGTTCGAATCCTGCCTCAGGCATGGATGTGTGTGATATCCTTAGGTTAGTTAGGTTTAAGTAGTTCTAAGTTCTAGGGGACTGATGACCACAGATGTTAAGTCCCATAGTGCTCAGAGCCATTTGAACCATTTGAATTGCCAAAGTAGTGCACACCATGTTGTTTTAATGGTCTACTAAAGGAGTACAAAGTTTGAAGTAAATCTGTAATCACAGCGTCGTGGCCTCCCCTTGTTAGTAGTGAAGAATGAATATTAAAATTTCATGCATGATACGATATTTTGTCACGTATCTCAGTGTTTATGACGTCATATCTCTTGATTTGTGTGTGTAGTACAATGACACTCTACTGACAATTAAAATTGCTACACCACGAAGATGACGTGCTACAGACGCGAAATTTAACCGACAGGAAGAAGATGCTGTCATATGCAAATGATTAGCTTTTCAGAGCATTCACACAAGATTGGCGCCGGTGGCGACACCTACAACGTGCTGACAAGAGGAAAGTTTCCAACCGATTTCTCATACACAAACAGCAGTTGACCGGCGTTGCCTGGTGAAACGTTGTTGTGATGCCTCGTGTGAGGAGGAGAAATGCGTACCATCATGTTTCCGACTTTGATAAAGGTCGGATTGTAGCCTATCGCGATTGCGGTTTATCGTATCGCGACATTGCTGCTCGCATTGGTCGAGATCCAATGACTGATACCAGAATATGGAATCGGTGGGTTCAGGAGGGTAATACGGAACGCCGTGCTGGATCACAACGGCCTCGTATCGCTAGCAGTCGAAATGACAGGGATCTTATCCGCATGGCTGTAACGGATCGTGCAGCGACGTCTCGATCCCTGAGTCTACAGATGGAGACGTTTGCAAGAGAACAACCATCTGCACGAACAGTTAGACGACGTTTGCAGCAGCATGGACTATCTGCTCGGAGACCATGGCTGCGGTTACCCTTGACGCTGCATCACAGACAGGAGCGCCTGCCATGGTGTACTCAATGACGAACCCGGGTGCACGAATGCCAAAGCGTCATTTTTTCGGATGAATCCAGGTTCTGTTTACAGCATCATGATGGTCGCAACCGTGTTTCGCGCCATCGCGATGAACGCACATTGGAAGCATTTATTCGTCATCGCCATACTGGCGTATCACCTGGCGTGATGGCGTGATGGTATGGGGTGCCATGGGTGTAGTCTCGGTAACCTCTTGTTCCCATTGACGGCACTTTGAACAGTGGGCGTTACATTTCAGATGTGTTACGATCCCTGCGAAACCCTACCTTTCAGCAGGATAATGCACGACCGCATGTTGCAGGTCCTGTATAGGTCTTTCTGGATACAGAAAATGTTCGACTGCTGCTCTGGCCAGCACATTCTCCAGATCTCTCACCAACTGAAAACGTCTGGTGGCCGAGCAACTGGCTCGTCACAATACGCCAGTCACTACTGTTGATGAACTGTGGTATCATGTTGAAGCTGCATGGGCAGCTGTACCTGTACACGCCATCAAAGCTCTGTTTGACTCAATGCTCAGGCGTAACAAGGCCGTTATTACGGCCAGAGGTGGTTGTTCTGGTTACTGATTTCTCAGGATCTATGCACCCAAATTGCGTGAAAATGTAATGACATGTCAGTTCTAGTACAGTATATCTGTCCAATGAATACCCGTTTATCATCTGCACTTCTTCTTGATGCAGCAATTTTAATGGCCAGTGGTGTATATTTCTATGGGTATAACCAGCTGGACGTGTGAATACTGTCAGAGAAATATGTTTGCCAATAGAGTTAGTAGCAAAGAAGTAATAAATTTAAATGTCAAGCATCATGTGGCAGTTTTTCTTTGATCTTAGTGTTTATGACAGTCGTCTCTCCTGAACTATGTGTGGTACAGTGACATAATTTTGTAGGTGTATTTAGCGGCGTATGTGGATACTGCCTGCGAAATTTATTGCGAAAGCAATTAGTAGCGTAGAAGTAATGGATTTACATGTCGTGCATGACGCTTTAGTTTTTCACGCGTCTCATTGTTTATGACTTCATGTCTTCTGAACTATAATACGTAGGTGTTTCATATCTTCACAGCGATTGTTCCTGACAGTAAGGGACCTGTGTGTGTACCAAATTTGATTGAAATCGATCCAGCTGTTTAGGAACAGATGTGGAAGAGAGAGCGCGCACACACACACACACACACACACACACACATTTTTATAATATGTGTGGACGTCCCAACTTTCAGGTTCTTGTTTCGCCGATTTTTTAGATCGCGAGTCACTGTCCCGGCTTACATAAACTGCATCCGGCAATACTACTGTCAAAACTTTGGGAATCCCCCTAAATGTTTTCGTTTTGTGGTGCGTGTCGCTCTCCTTCCAGATGCAAGGTTGAGTACACCAGCGACCTGCCTCAAAAGGTCGGCTTCCTTTGGGCTGGTTCTGTTTTGCCTCGCCACTCACCTTGTGGAGTCTTTTTACCTGCAGGTCCCAGGCTGTAGGCCGCTTTCTCTGCCCTTGGGCCTGTCTATTGTGTTCCGCAGTACAAGTTTTATTGCACCGTAAAAGCCTTAGACACCTTGTTCTCGTTCTTGCGAACGCTATGGCCAGTCACTCATCATCGTAAAGTTAACTGCCTAGTTTTAGAAAAGATGAAACACGTCGATGGGTCGTTGTTTTCAGCGCGAAGCCTCATTGTGAAACCGCAAAAGGCTTGTGAGGTCCTGTTCGCGCTTCACGAACCTATATGTGCGATGTTGCAAGTGATGTTTTGAAGGGACAATCTACTTTTCAACAAGTGAGGCTCTGCGTTTTAGGATGAATTTTTATTTTCGTTTCAGATAAAACGAGGAAGTCCTGAGAGACAAATGGCGAATCTTACGCTCTAGCTTTACAAATTAGAATATTTTACTTCATCAAGACAAAAACATCTGGCAAACATCGGCTCTAAAATGGGTACCTTTAGAGCTATGGGCATTTAATCAGTAGAAGAGATGTGTTCCACAGTATCAGAGACGAACAAGTGCTCATAACTCTTAGGGTATGCATTTTAGAGCCCATGTTTTGCTAGCCATATTTTTCCTTGCACTGATCTATACCACGGCCTCTGGAAGTTGCCTACCCTACAGTCTTAGCAACAACGGTATCAGTACATGTATTTCACTGTCAGAGGTATCAGAACGAACTTCTCTTATAACTTTCGGCTCGCTCGTTTCCAAACCAGGGTCCTTTACCTCAAACTGATACATATACCCTTCTCCAACATCCCAAAAAATTTGTATCATCATCACGGAATCGCCTTGTATAAGTACAGTAACAAGCGAAACATGTGTTACAGGTTAAAGACAACGCTTCGAAAATAAAATTAGTAAAAGGCCTGTCTAGAAAAAATAATAATGAAATAAAAAAGAATACACAAAATGGTCGGGAACTTTCAAGTAAAACTGTGCATATATAGTGAAAAATCTTTATCCTGGAACCGGCTGGTGTGGCCGTGCGGTTCTAGGCGCTTCAGTCTGGAACCGCGCGACCGCTACGGTCGCAGATTCGAATCCTGCCTTGGGCATGGATGCGTGTGATGTGCTTAGGTTAGTTAGGTTCAAGTAGTTCTAAGTTCTAGGGGACTGATGACCTCAGATGTTAAGTCGCATAGTGCTCAGAGCCATTCGGACCATTTTTTGGCCGGCCAGAATGGCCGAGCGTTCTAGGCGCTTCAGTTTGGAATTGCGCACCGCTACGGTCACAGGTTCGAATCCTACCTCGGGCATGGATGTGTGTGTCGTCCTTAGGTTAGTTAGGTTTAAGTAGTTCTAAGTTCTATGGGACTGATGACCTCAGATGTTAAGTCCCATGGTGCTCAGAGCCATTTGAACCATTTTTTTTATGGTGGAGCGCAAAACCGAAACAATATGGAACAGTGATCAGGTCAAATTACAAGGGCAAACTCTTGAACTGAATACGAAGGGAGAGCTCAAAAAAATTAGAAAAAAAAAATGGAAGAAAACTACTGGGGACCAAAATCAGCATCAAGAAGAATACAGATTAATATCAAATACAGAACTGTATATGAAAATCGAAACGTTAACAGATGTAATAATAGGAAAAGCAGATTAAAAGTCTATGGACACACAAGCAGAATGAATAATGACAGAATAACTAATCAAATATTTGACTACTAAACAACTACGAATCGAAATCACATGGCTGAGTAAAGTAGGAAGAGATATCGAAAATGTGGGAGTTGACATGGACACAACAAGAAACAGAACACTTTATAAGGAAGCAACAGAAAAGACAGGCTTTCAGAACAGGAAAAAAACCAGTGACTGAAAGAATAAAGGATGTGTGGGCCCAGAGGAAATTGCAGTTGAAAATAAAGAAGCGCAAACGATGTTTCCTATTTTACCCTTCGAAAGGACCATAGTGGTACAGACAAAATTTTTGTAGGTAAGTAATAGAAATTTAAAAAACAAATAGACATAATACACTGTGCGAAGGGGTTTTCGCGTGTAAGTCGTGTTCGCTATCCTTCAGTATTTTGTATGAGCATTAAAGAGTATGGTGTTGCCTGCTTTCAAAACACAACAAAGCTGGTACCACACCGCGTAACAGAATTTTGGTGATGGCTGCTTCCGAAGACCGATCGCTCGCTCACTCTATTGAGAGAGTCACGTTTCTGCTCCATTGCCGAGTCAGGGGGTGGAGGCAGCTGCCGCTGGCTCGCCGTTATGGGGTGTGCGGGGGTCGCGACGCCATTGTGGCGCGCTTTTCAGCCGCTCCTGGCGCCAGGGCTCGCTTTGTCACGTGGCCATCTGGCTGTGTGGGCGGCGGGCGGGGGTGGGCGCATTGTCTGCGCCGGCGGCAGCGCTTCCGGGACACCTGGGGAGGAAAGCCACCCCCGGCCGCCTAGCGGGGGCTGTCGGGCAGAGGCTCGCATTCTCGAGCTGGCAAGGATATGGCGTCCATTCCAATGAACCTTCGTTTTCGTTATATTGGCGCGAGTTGCGCAGCAAATCTGACAAGAAACTTTACAGGCAACGTGTCTCGCCAGAGATCACGTTTAGAGTGAAAAAAATTAGTGTTCCTCAGCTATAAATTGAGAGGTACTTCGTCTTGAAAATTGTTGTTGTTGTGGTCTTCAGTCCAGAGACTGGTTTGGTGCAGCTCTCCATGCTACTCTATCCTGTGCAAGCTTCTTCACCTCCCAGTACCTACTGCAACCTACATCCTTCTGGATCTGCTTAGTGTATTCATTTCTTGGTCTCCCTCTACAATTTTTACCCTCCACGCTGCCCTCCAATTCTAAATTGGTGATCCCTTGGTGCCTCAGAACATGACCTATTTATTGTCCAAGTTTCACTTCCATACATGGCTATACCACAAATACTTTCAGAAATGACTTCCTGACACTTAAATCTATACTCGATGTTAACAAATTTCTCTTCTTCAGAAACGCTTTCCTTGCCATTGCCAGTCTACATTTTATATCCTCTCTAATTCGACCATCATTACTTATTTTGCTCCCCACATAGCAAATCTCATTTACTACTTTAAGTGTCTCATTTCCTAATCTAATTCCCTCAGCATCACCCGAGTTAACTCGACTACATTCAATTATCCTCGTTTTGCTTTTGATGATGTTCATCTTATATCCTCCTTTCAAGACACTGTCCATTCCATTCAACTACTCTTCCAAGTCCTTTGCTGTCTCTGACAGAATTACAATATCATCGGCGAACCTTAAAGTTTTTATTTCTTCTCCATGGATTTTAATTTCTACTCCGAATTTTTCCTTTGTTTCCTTTACTGCTTGCTCAATATACAGATTGAATAACATGGGGACAGGCTACAACCCTGTCTCACTCCCTTCCCAACCACTGCTTCCCTTTCATGCCCCTCAACTCTTATAACTGCCATCTGGTTTCTGTACAAATTGTAAATAGCCTTTCGCTCCCTGTATTTTACCCCTGCCACCTTCAGAATTTGAAAGAGAGTATTCCAGTCAACATTGTCAAAAGCTTTCTCTAAGTCTACAAATGCTAGAAATGTAGGTTTACCTTTCCTTAATCTATTTTCTAAGACAAGTCGTAGGGTCAGTATTGCCTCACGTATTCCAACATTTCTACGGAATCCAAAATGATCTCCCCCGAGGCCAGCTTCTACCAGTGTTTCCATTCGTCTGTAAAGAAGCCGTGTTAGTATTTTGCAGCTGTGACTTATTAAACTGACTTTTCGGTAATTTTCACATCAGTCAACACCTGCTTTCTTTGGGATTGGAATTATTATATTCTTCTTGAAGTCTGAGGGTATTTCGCCTGTCTCATACATCTTGCTCACCAGATGGTAGAGTTTTGTCAGGGCTGGCTGTTCCAGGTCTATCAGTAGTTTTAATGGAATGTTGTCTACAAGTCCATAGTTGGATCGGTGTAAAACCAGGTTGGGTTGGGGTTGTTTTGGGGAGGAGACCAGACAGCGAGGTTACCGGTCTCATCAGATTAGGGATGGAAGTCGGCCATGCCCTTTCAAAGGAACCATTCCGGCATATGCCTAAAGCTATTGTAAAACCAGGCTTAATCTAATGTAGTCGTATTAGGTTAGGCGAAGCGGAAAGAAGTAGATTGCAAAATGAGAACTAAAACCACCTAGTAAACGAGTTTTGGTATTTGGACAGCAAAGTAAATGATTAAGCTCATCCATTTCAGATATTTTAGAACCCGTCACTGTTAATTGAATGCAAATACATAAAACTGCAACCAGACACTTTTTTTGAATAGTTGTTTATTATTCTATGAACCGGTTTTCGAACCTTTTCTGGTTCATCTTCAGATGGTTTTCCGAAAGTTACATACGTGTTTCTAGAAAAATGCTGCGTGCTGGCTTGCGACGGTGTGGGCGGCTTTTTTCTGTTAGTGTCCATCTGTGTGCCTCCATTGTGATGGCCAGTTAGTACATCACTTCACACACTTTTACACAATATGTATGCTTCTACACTTTGGTAGCGACACTTTGCCAGCATCCAGCATGTTCTGTACAACTGTCACAAGTCAGCACCCAGCATTATGCTTCAAATAGATATGTAACTTCCGGAAAACTATCTGAAGGTGAACGTGATAAGTTTCGAAAACCGAATATTCAAAAAAGTTACTGGTTACAGTTCTATGTATTTGCAGCACATTAACTGCCGATGGCCGACGTTGAGAATATAACATGTCAACTGATAATAGCAAGAAACGTATTTTTGGGAACAGAGAAATTTGTTAATATCGAATATGAATTTAAATTTTTACTATTTTCTCAAGGTATTATTATTAGACACTCGTAAAGATGTGAAACGTGGACAATAAACAAATCAGACAAGAAGAGAATAGCAGTTTTTGAAATGTGGTGCTACATTAGATTGCTGAAGATTCGATGGGTATGTTGGATAATAAGGAGGTGCCGATTTGGTGAAAGAAGAAATCTGTGCCACAACTTGGCTACTTGACTAAAAGAAGGGATAGGTTGATAGAACACAATCTGTGGCTTCAAGGAATCGTTAAATGGAAGCTGAGGAAAGAAAGTGCAATCCTCAATTTAGTACTAATTAGCCTGATCATTTTATATGTCGTGTCTGGAATGCACCACGTCCTGGTAGCCGGTAAAAATGCTGTCTAAAATATAAGCAATATAAGTTGGTTTCCGATACTGTGTTTCTGTTTTTTATCTTTGAATTTAAACAAACATATGCAGCATGCAGTGATGCGTTATACGCTCTTGTGGGTTAGCACTCTCTTCGGGCGACCTCTTCAGTTCTAGACGGAGACCAAGATTTGAACACGGCAAGAAGGTTCAAATGATTGTAGGCAGCAGTAGTTGCGCACAGATGAAGATGGTTGCAGACGACAGAGTAGTGTGAAGATCTGCATGAAACCAGTCCGAAGACTGTATACCGCAACAACAACCCGTGGATCAGTTTGGCCCTGGCTTGCCATCGCGATAAGGTTCTGCCAGTGTTTTTGATGACTGCTGTTTTTCCACTTCAGCCAGCGGTGTGTCCCAGTGAGCCAAGCGTTCGCTTAGAGCAGCGGTTCCCACGCTTTGTGAGACCATTACCTCTGAACACCGCGTGACAGCTACGGTCGCAGGTTCGGATGCTACCTCGGGCATGGATGTGTGTGATGTCCTTAGGTTAGTTAGGATTAAGTAGTTCTAAGTTCTAGGGGACTGATGACCACAGATGTCGAGTCCCATAGTGCTCAGAGCCATTTGAACCATTTTTTACCTCTGAACACAAGCAAATATTAGCTAGTATCCACCGGCGACCCACTCCTCCCTCCTCGCCGTTATCCACATTAGTACCTAACTACAATATAGAATGAAGTAGAATTTTCTCTGAAAACTTTTACTTTTAAAATCACGGAAGATAAATGATATTTAGTTTTTGTTGGTGTTTAATCAAACCGCGAACTAATGAGTCAGTGAGACAGTTGCATCAATTTATAATACTCTACCCTAAAAATAATATTAGTCCTGGAACGGGAAAAGCCAAGTGTAACACTATTCTCTACTACTCAGTTAGCGATACACCGATAATGTTACTCTTGTGAAAGAATTTTGACCATGATCGTGTGTATAATGGTTAAGGTATCGGAGCATTTTCGTTTCACCGAAGGTTTCTATTGAAAGGAAGTAGCAGTTGGAGTCGAACCAACGATCTATAAGTAACAAGTAAACTGTAATTACGTAAACAGAACGGTCCCCAATCTAATTAGGCAAATTTGTGCCAGGTATTGTTTATAAAGAAAGTTAACTGTTGATATTTACACATTAGGTTCTTTTATCAGTTTACTTACTGGAAAATACTGTCATTGAAATGGTTTTCAGATAATTATTATTGTATTTTCAACGAGCATTCACTTCCTTATACTATTTAGCTCAAATGGGGAATGTGATACCTGCACCTAGTATAGTTTGAATAGTTGCTTATTATAGTTCGCAAATTTTAAGGAACTGGCAAACTCACATCATTAACGCTGTAGTTGTAATATGAAAATGAAATCTAGCTCAAAAGTTAGTATGGGGACCCAGAAACTGACTCAGATCAAGATTGAACGTTTTGGTCAGAAGACAATATGAGAAACACTATTAACTATATACACATGTAGACCTGCACAGTAATTAATCGTTACGCCGGCCCTTCAAAGTCTACTAGGCAGTGACTATCATGAATTGTCACGATTTTTGCAGGTAACTGTAATACAGTACTGACATTTCGATAAAACAATCTTTAAGCTGAACACTTTTCTTTCCTGGCAAATATACCGGATGATCATAAAGTCAGTATAAATTTGAAAACTGAATAAACCACGGAATAATGTAGACAGACAGAGAGGTACGAATTGACACACATGCTTGGAATGAAATGGGGTTTTATTAGAACCAAACAAATACAAAAGTTCAAAAAATGTCCGACAGATGGCGCTTCATCTGATCAGAATAGCAATAATTAGCATAACAAAGTAAGACAAAGCAAAGATGATGTTCTTTACACGAAATGCTCAATATGTCCACCATCATTACTCAACAATAGCTGTAGTCGAGGAATAATGTTGTGAACAGCACTGTACAGCATGTCCGGAGTTATGGTGAGGCATTGGCATCGGATGTTGTCTTTCAGTATCCCTAGAGATGTCGGTCGATCACGATACACTTGCGACTTCAGGTAACCCCAAAGCCAATAATCGCACGGACTGAGGTCTAGGGACCTGGGAGGCCAAGCATGACGAAAGTGGCGGTTGAGCACACGATCAGCACCAAACGACGCGCGCAAGAGATCTTTCACGCGTCTAGCAATATGGTTTTTTTTGTTCTAATAAAAACCCATATTCCAAGCATGTGTGTCAATTTTTACCTCTCTATCTACATTATTCCGTAGTTTATTAAGTTTTCAAATTTATACTGACTTTTTGATCACCCGGTATTTTGGCGAAGCTAACCTTTTATGAAAGATACGTGGAGTGCTTCTAAACTCATTCTCCCTGAAATTCAGTACGCCACAAAGTTTATTAACTGTAGTAAAAACTTACTTAAATGACTTTTCAGTTCAACAAAATCGGATAATCGGAAATATCAGTGGCACTTGGTGTAGGGGCCTGTCTACATAAACGGCTAAGGATAAAACACGGGTGCAAAACACAAATTTTAAAGAACAGATTATATAGTACTTAATTGATAAGGTGAAATGATGGTGGTGGCAATGTTCTGTGGCTATTCAAAAAAGGCGCCAGAAATATCCGTGAAACTTCCTGGTAGATTAAAACTGTGTGCCGGACCGAGACTAGAAATATCCATGTCTCTCGCTGTGTAACATCCTATGAAAATTCTCGTGATAGCGTAAGATTTTAGTTGTGCAGGGCTAACTAAACTATTCCACGAATAATGAGCCAAATTGCTTCCACAACTTAACAAGATCACTTTGACTGCTAACCATTGACTGACACTTGCCCCAAACGAGCCTTGCAGTTCGGCCGCCAAATCCACCTTTTCTATTCCCGCCAAGCCAGTTTCGTTGGGCTTGGAACATTTGCACAGAGTGACACGGAGTGACACATGCACGGAACCTGGGGCTCTTGCCGGACTAACAGGCTTTTCACAGGTACAGGCACGCTAAGAAGTCTACCAGTTGAGCAAAGCTCTTAGTGCAATCTGGCTCGCACTCACACCACAGCAGTGAACAACCATGTACCTCTTCACGATGGCCCATTAACGCGTTTCGTGGCAAATTTATTTTTAAGTCTGTTAAAAAAAGTGAGAACTGACAACCAAATTTAACATAGTAAGAACTGACAATGAAATTCAAAATTTCTTTTAATATTTAGATGTTGGAAGGAACGAGGGCAGCGAAGTAAGAAACATGGTATTTCTTACGACTGTTGCAGCCTTATGACGACTGCCTTTCAGGGCGAAATTTAAACTGACAAATTGTTGACAAATTGAAGTCTGCCCAAGAGTCTGTGGGTGGATTAGGTTCCCTTCATTGCGAAAAAGAAAGAGCATGTACATGTAAGTCTAAACATTGTCATAATCGTAGCTGAAGACTTGTAAAGTCGTGAAAATTGACACTGAGGAAACAGAAGTCTGTGATACTGAGTTTGCTATGAAATTAATCACGCGAGTGTCACAAACTAGGTGTATACCTTCTAACAGTAGCCCACTTTCTACACTTTGAGCATTAAACTACGCAAGCCTTCACTAGCTGAAAAGCAGTATGGTAACTTAAACTAACTGCAGATGCTTTCGTTGAGTGTTCCTCTTGAAAACAACCGTATTTTCATAGTGGAAATGTTCGGAAAATTATTGATACTCTTATTTCCCTGCCGCCTTGTGATGAATGTTTTCCTCAGTCATACGACTTACATTTATTTATTTATTTATTTGCACGTCGGCTTCTCGTTCAAGTCCTTCCAAGTGACCATAACTCTTTGCATAGACCCGGCCGGAGTGGCCGTGCGATTCTAGGCGCTACAGTCTGGAGCCGAGCGACCGCTCCGGCCGCAGGTTCGAATCCTGCCTCGGGCATGGATGTGTGTGATGTCCTTAGGTTAGTTAGGTTTAATTAGTTCTAAGTTCTAGGCGACTGATGACCTCAGAAGTTAAGTCGCATAGTGCTCAGAGCCATTTGAACCATTTTTTTCTTTGCATAGAATCCTCTGTAATGTTGTTGTAAACTGAATTTTTTCATTGTGTTCAAAGTTTTGAAGCAGGTTAATAGAACACTAAGCGTATCAAGATACCATCACATACATAAAGACTGGGTAGTTCACATCTTTAGAGTGTTTACTCTTAGATTCCAAAACGATTTAGCTGCACTCGAACTTTTAGCACGTCTAAGGAATGTTTGATATACGAGCTGAGTAAGGTGTTGTGGCATATCGGAAGATTCAAAGGTAATTTTTGATTTTTATCACCATCAAACGGAACCATCTTTGCTCCGAACTTGGCATAAACTCAAACGGGGAAAAACAGGTTGCAAGATTTACAGGAAAACTGAAGAAAACAATTGGCACCCAGTCGTTGGAAAGCAATTGCTTTGCCTGTTGATTGTGTAATTATAAATTTAGGGAATATGCAGAAGTCCTGTTCAGTACAATCAACAAGATCCAAGAAAACATCCATTGGCTTACATCAGGTATCCCTACCACTGCACATCGACTAGAAGACACAGCAGACTTTTATTTAGAAAATTCAGGAAAAAGGCTACCCTGATCTTGAAATTACAAGAAGCAGGTTCATATAAGCAGGAAGAGAAAAACGTTAATGTGCCGGTAAATTTTAAAGGGTGTGTGTCTTGTAGGAACATTTATTTTATGATAAAATGTTAAAATCTATTTTACGATAAGTTTGTTTTTCTAAACTCATTGCCAACATTTTTACCATAAATATTATCAGACTGAATGAAATTTTTGCAGGAGGTAGACTCGATGTGTTTGCATACTTCTATGCATTAATATTGTCGAAAATGTAATTTGTTTATTTTAACATCAGATTTATGTGCCGATAATTAAAGATAATTTAAGGCTGAAATTTTAAATAAACATTGAAAACAAATTATCAATATTTCTCATAAAATGAATACGCAGAACAGTTGAACTACGTCTTCTGAATGTACCTAAATAATCTGGCTTGTGAAAATTTTGGTATGATTACAAAAAGTTGGTTTTCAAGAATGCTATTAAAATTATATTAAAAATGGAAAACTCGATAGCCTACGAAGTTATGGACTTCAAAACTTGGGTATTGCTACATCGTTAAATAACAGACACGATTTTAAAATGGCTGCTATGGGCAAAGTAGAAGAAAAGTTGAATTTTTGTATGGAGTCTCCCCTTAAGCACTACGGCGTGTATAGTATATTTCGGTATCTAAGGCTACGCCGAACCTATTTATGGTCATTCCTCTGAAGGCAGGTCCGCAGCTCGTGGTCGTGCGGCAGCGTTCTCGCTTCCCGCGCCCGGGTTCCCGGGTTCGATTCCCGGCGGGGTCAGGGATTTTCTCTGCTTCGTGATGACTGGGTGTTGTGTGATGTCCTTAGGTTAGTTAGGTTTAAGTAGTTCTAAGTTCTAGGGGACTGATGACCATAGATGTTAAGTCCCATAGTGCTCAGAGCCATTTGAACCTCTGAAGGCAGCACATTGTTTGCGCTTCTCCTCATCTACCAGTCAGCCGTACTGCTGTACACAGAGTGTGACCGCCCCGTTTTACAGCGAGAGCTCAACCAGGCGGCGAGCGCCTTCGGACTACCAACCGCATCCTCAAAACGCCTGCTGTAGTTTACCATATGTGTTTCTAGGAATTACGAGCGTTAAGTCAATTATAATCCGCAAAGTACTTATAAAATTTTATTGTAATCAAATAGGAAACTTACAAGAACATCATTTGCGACATAGTCTCCTTTCGTTTCAGCGCACTTGGTCCATCGTTGTACAAGCTTCCTGATGCCCTCATAAAAGAAGGTTCTCGGTTGAGCTGCGAGCCAGGAATGCACCGCTTCTTTCACTGCTTCGTCCGAGGCAAATCTACGGCCTCTTAATGGCTGTTTGACTGGACCAAATAAGTGTTAGCGAGAAGTGGCAAGATCAGGACTAAATAGAGGATGATCCAGTACTTCGAATTTGAGTTTCTGGAGCGTTTCAGCAGTGTGGGCAGCAGTAAGCGGACGGGCATTGTCGTGCAACAATACAACACCTTTTGACAGCAATACTCGGCGTTTCCTTCGAATTGCAACTAGAGATGGGCAAACCGAAATACGTAACTGTTTCGAAACAAATGAAACAGTGCAATGTAATGTTTCGATACGCTGTTTCGAAGCAGTGAAACAGTTTGTGTTTTGTAATCTAATAAACCTACATATTGTATCATCTTGACTGTCTACTGTATAAGTATGTCCACAGAAACACAAATGAGGTGCCAGAGCGCTAATCATATCGCAGAAAGTATGAAATTATCACTTAGGCGTCTTGGCATTTTCGTATTTCCTGCAGCAAATGCGCAGCTTTCGTGTCGTGTGACTTTCATACTTTTCAATTGGCTGAGGACAGCCATAGCTGAAGACAGAAAAGCCACCACCAACGGAACTGGAGGTGGGAGCAAACTGCAGAAACAACGGATATGCTACTGGGATTCCCACATTCCGTTAGTATGGGTAATATACCAATCCTGTGCTAATTTCCATGCACACAAAGGGAATCATTGTGGATAATAGGCACAGTGACTATAGACTCACAAATAACGCCAAATAATTCTAATAAATAACAAAATAGAACAGAAAAAATTGTCTTTCAAGGTGTTTCGAACCGTTACTATAAATTCACCATGCTTCCTAGCCCTTCCCGTTCACCATTACACTATCAATGATACGTCAAACAGATTTCTTGCAATTATACCTACATCACATTTGTGTGTACCGATGTCTAATAACTGTCACGCTACGCCTTTTTTTATTCAAAATGTTGTAGACTTACTTGCGTTTCTTAATATGATTACAGTAAATGAACAGAGAAGCGTATGTTATCAAAAAGTGTAATTTAACTGAATGTTTTTCACATATTTATGATTTTGAATGTGAATATTATGCATTGTTTTATTGTTTGGTTAGTGTTTATAAAGCAGATGTTACGCCATTTCGGAATATGACAGTCAGCTAGAAATGAAGCTTTATTTTCGGATATCTTAAGCTTCATGCTATTGCATGTCAAAAAGATTTCTACACTCTTGAAAATGTTTCATGAAGTGGTATGTAAAATGTGTTTCAGTACCTGTGCCGATCCCAAATCTCGTCCGACACGGAATGAAACATTACTGTTTCGATACAATTAGTCCGTTCCAAGCACAGGTGGACTGAAACAGCCTTATTTTGAAACAACGATACAGTTTCTGTGTCTGGCTCGAGATCGAATCTGGTCCAGTTATCCGAGACAGGGGCGGAATGAAACACCACTGTTTCGAAACAGTGAACCGTAGCCGTTCCGAAACACTGAAACAGTTCCACGTATCGATGCACTATATCGAAACATAGAAACAGTAGCCAAGTCTAATTGCAACCTTTAGCCTGGCAGTAAGCATCTCACTTTAACGTACACTGTTTATTCTTGTGCCTCTTTCCTCATAATGTTCCAGTACTGGACCTTGTGGGTCCCAAAAAATTGTAATCATCAGTTGGGTCTTGAAATTTTTCTTGCTCGGCGAATTTGGATGTTTCCATTCCACACTCTGCCGTTTACTCTCCGGTTCGTAATGATGGATCCATGTTTCGTCGCCAGTAATGATCCTGTCTAAGAAGTTGTCCTATTCGTTACCATAGCGATCCAAATTCTTGCAGATATCCAAGCGCGTTTGTTCATGCAACTGTGTGAATTGTTTTGGGACCCTTCTTGCACAAACTTTATGAAACCCAAGTCTGTTGTGGATGATTTCGTAGGCAGGACCGTGACTAATGTGCAGATGATGTGCCACTTTTCCAATAGCTAATCGTCTGTCTAAGAGAACCTTTTCACGTGAACGCTCAATGGTTTCTTCATTTGTGGCGGTAAACGGTCGTCCGGCTCCTTCATCGTGCTTAACACTTGTGCGACCATTTCGGAATTTTTCAATCCATTTATAGACACTCCGTTGTGGCAAAACACTGTTCCCGTAATGTACCGAAACTCTTCGATGAATTTCGGCCCCTGATACACCTTCCGACCACAAAAAACGGATCACTGAGCATTGCTCTTCTGTAGTGCAAATACACAGCGGAGCAGCCATGTTTAATAGTACGGCAGCGATACCGAAACTAACCTAGCAGCTTGCAAATTGCAAAGATATAACAACAAATAAACGAAGCATGCGTCGTCAATGTAAAATGACAGTACTACCAAAATAAAAATATAACTAAATTGCGGATAATAATTGACTTGCCCTCGTAGTTGTAACATACGCTGAAGGGTTTCAGAACTGTTATCACTAACTTTTTTTTGGTACCTATTTTGTCTTCACCAGTTCCATGCAGGTTTGATATCTTCTAACGGAGGGAGAAAGTATGGATTTAATTGCACGTCATTTGCCTGCCTTTCCGCTGCAAAGATTTTGTTTTGAAATGGCTCTGAGCACTATGCGACTTAACTTCTGAGGTCATCAGTCGCCTAGAACTTAGAACTAATTAAACCTAACTAACCTAAGGACATCACACACATCCATACCCGAGGCAGGATTCGAACCTGCGACCGTAGCGGTCACGCGGTCCTGACTGAAGCGCCTTTAACTGTACGGCCACACCGGCCGGCTTTTGTTTTCGGTATCCGCACATACAGATTTTGATTCTAAGAAACTCTCAGGGCGACTACTGCTACGAATGTTCCCTGGAAAAGGCTTGGCCTTTGAGGTAGTCCTGTTAGTCTTGATTAGGGAATATTTTACAAATTTTAAGACACATTTAGCCAACTTCGTGCCGTCTCCAGGGAAGAGCACGAAGAGGAAGTCTCTTTGAGTTCCCCATTGTCCGCAGCTCGTGGTCGTGCGGTAGCGTTCTCGCTTCCCACGCCCGGGTTCCCAGGTTCGATACCCGGCGGGGGCAGGGATTTTCTCTGCCTCGTGATGACTGGGTGTTGTGTGATGTCCTTAGGTTAGTTATGTTTAAGTAGTTCTAAGTTCTAGGGGACTGATGACCATAGAAGTTAAGTCCCATAGTGCTCAGAGCCATTCGAACCATTCAGTTCCCCATTAAATTTATTTACAAAACTGCCAATGATTACGTTAAACTACTTTCCATAAGTTATAAATATTTCAATAAACCTGACGTTTTCTTCGTCATTGCAGCACCTTCTGTGCGTAGGCCAAAGTCAGAAATAATTTTAAGTTTCCAACAGTTCCTTAAAGCCTTAGCAATCATTTCGCCAGTCTTCACCGTTTTTCTTTTCTTTTTTTTTTTTTTCTTTCCCCATCAAAGTTTAAAATTAGTTTGTCAAACTGATGGCAGTGGTACTCTGCTTCTTCTCGAAGATTTTTCACTAATGAGTAAACATTTGGATGAACTTTTGATATTAACGTATTTATTCTTCTGTTCCATCCTTCTGAGACGTTATTACTGCGATGGCGCCTTCGAATGCAAATTCACATCTGTGTTGGTATAAGTTCCTTATCGAGCCGCTGGTCCAAAAAATAATCATAAAAGTCGTGTAGTTTCTGGTTTTCAGGCGTGCTTTTCTGAATACACAGCCAACAATCGTCCAAAACTTCCAGGGAAGATGTACTAGAGCAGCACACATTGTTATGTGACAGCGTATTTCCTCGTTTTCCTAATGGGCTGGAAAGAGGCCACAACACTGAACTTGTTTCCACAAACGTTGGTTAAAATGATACCTGAGTTCCAGGAAACAAACAGTTAACGGCGAGGATGGCAATTTCGAAGTCCATATAAGAGATGCAGGCACGCTAGCTTTAACAGCCTTAAAAAATGTTTCTCGCTTTTTACTTGGCAGCGAAGTTCAAACAACTGGAATGGTGTTCGTTTCCCTCCCAAGAATTATTAAGGTCGGCGAGAAGTACAAACAACTGTCCAAAGTGCTTGTTACAACTCTTGAACGTTCCGTCCAGAATTAATGATTCGCAGTTTGATAAACATGCTTTTTCCTTTTCTCTGGCAAACACCGGTACTCTGTCATCCGGTCCCCTGTTATCATCTGCAAGTAAAAAATTGCTACTCTCGTTCATCTGTAAATTATTTTCCTGGAAGAATATTTCTCCAGAATTAAGTACTCGTTTCTACAGCTGTAGAATATTTAGC
This sequence comes from Schistocerca americana, assembly GCF_021461395.2. Lineage (NCBI taxonomy): Eukaryota > Metazoa > Arthropoda > Insecta > Orthoptera > Acrididae > Schistocerca > Schistocerca americana. The sequence goes on from NC_060124.1 coordinate 526,325,016, forward strand.
GTTATTCACGTATATTCGAGATCAATCTAAAACGTATTCTTTTCGGATTCCATAGCTTTCGAGAAAATTTCGGATACTTCCAGACTCCTGGAGAAAATTCGAAATCAGTTCGAAATAATAGAGAATATTCCTGAACTTTCTGGAACACTTGAGGAATTTCTCGAAAGATCCAGAGCATTCGAAAACATTAGATAGCATATCTGAAGCTTACATATCATTTATGACCATTTAAATCAGGTGGAAGTGGGAGAGATAACGGCAGCTTTAACCACTTGTCACCCGAAAAACTACTTTAACATCCAAGCACACCACAAATAGAGTGACTCACGCAGAGTGGAAATCACAGAGCTACATAATACACTAATATTCATCATGAGGTGGGTCGTAATGGGAGCATATGAAGAAAAACAGTTGCAAAGGGGCATAAAAGATTTTTTTTTATTTACACAGAAGTCAACTATTCAGTGGATAGTGGAGTATGTGCAGGGAATGCCGAATAGCAATAAATTAGATTCAATTTTGATGAAAGTAAATGACCTAGAAGTTAGACTAGCTACTTTAGGATATCTTCATTACTGCACGATTAGTGCAACCTACAACAATTTGAATCTGCTCACTGTAGTCAACACTCGGTCTGCCGCACAATTTTCAACTCTCTCCCGTTACTATCCATTACGTCACCAGTTCGCATTCCTCATTACTCACTTTCATTATTCATTCGTCATTCTCAAAGTAACTATCCAGTGATATCCCAGGATATGTCCTGTCAACCGATTTCGTCTTTTAACATTCAGAATTTTCTATAGCATCACTTCATAGGCGTCTATTCCCTTCTCATCTTGTGTTTATCGTCTACTTTTCACTTCCATACCGGGTTACAATTAACAAAAACACTTTCAGAAAACTCCTATGCTTAGATTTGTTATTAATAACTTGAATACGCAGTATTAATGTTCCACAATTATTTATTTAATAGTCCATTATGAATCGGTTTGCGCCTTCGTAGGCCATCCTCAGATGATACTAAACAGATGGTCCACACAACTTCAGTGAGAATTCATATCTATAGAAAAATTGTTGTACACTACGAATTTTCATTGAAGTTGTGTGGACTATCTGCTTAATATTAAGATATCTGAGACGGTCTAAGAAGCAGAAAGCTGTTAAATAAATAATTGTGGAACATTAATATTGTGTGCCAACGGCCTTTCTGCAGTGGTAACACCGGTTCCTGTCAGATGACCGAAATTAAGCGGTGTCGTGCTGGGTTAGCACTTGGATGGGTGACCATCCAGTCTGCCGAGCGCTGTTGGCATGCGAAGTGCACTCAGCCATTGTGAGGCAAACTGAGGTGCTACTTGTCGGGAACCGCGGGACTGCTACGGTCGCAGGTTCGAATCCTGCCTCGGGCATGGGTGTGTGTGATGTCCTTAGGTTAGTTAGGTTTAAGTAGTTCTAAGTTCTAGGGGACTTATGACCTAAGATGTTGAGTCCCATAGTGCTCAGAGCCATTTTTTGAGGTGCTACTTGATTGAAGTATTCAAGTTATCAATATGTCTATGGTCCTCCTAGAAGCGACGGAATATAATATTAATATTACTTAGATTAATCATCTTGTGGTGCAGTTCTTCTTGTTAGATTTCTATTATATGTTAATACTTTGCCGTCCGCACGTCTCGTAGAAACTTATTCGCTCGTCGCCGGGAGCGCTAATTCGGATTACTTGGCTTGTCGCCGGCCGCTTGTCACCTTTCCGTTGATGACAAGCTTCAAAATTCGAATTTTCTTTTCAAGTAACTTCTCTGCAAGTTCTACATTGTTATAACAATTATCCATGTAGAGGTGATGCTACTTTCCATAAGAAAGTGTCAATACTTCCATCACTGTTTTTGCTAAAGGTTGTCCAGGGCCGGAATATATCTTGATTGAGAAAATGTATCCCGTACTCGAATCACACAGCATCCAAATGAGTATGCCACATTTCGTAATTTTCGACGGATTGTAAACTTCAAAATTTAACTGTCCACGCCATGGTATCATTCCTTCATCGACTGAGATGTTTTGACTTAGATTAAACGTTTCTTTAAACTTTTTGGAAAAATAATCAATTACGAATTGCACTGTGAAAAGCCAGTCGGCATTATCCGGTTTATTGTTGTTATCTGAAAAATGTAAAAATGATAATATTTGTCTGAATCGGTTGAAGGACATCGTTTGCGAAATAGCGGTGTGTCTATCAACGAATTCATTGACCAGTAATCATCGACCCTTACCTTTTTTTACAATTCCCATAAGGATAGCAAGCCCAAACCATTTTCTAAGTTCGGGTCCCGTAACGTTGACAAATTCGGCATTTTTATTATCCAGTTTCCTTCTATTGCAATTTGGACTGTAATACTTGTTGGTTTCGTTGCTAATATATTCAAGTAGATCGTTCCCAATACATAATTCTACGATATCTACGACGCTTTGTGTATCTTTGGGAAATATTTGTGGACCCGGCGATCCTTCAAATTTACTATTGGTCCTAGTAAATCATATAGTCTGTCTTCTTCGTCTGATTCATCCGAATCAGTTGGCAACCGTAGCGTTCGCCGAATTCTTCTGGGACGTATTTCACTATCTTCCGACGATTCTGCTTCACTCTCATTTTTTCTTTTTTATATCCAATGCCTTCTTCCCAATCGGCCAAGTCGTCCGGAATGTCAGCTAAGACGTCCGCGCATCCATCGTAAATAATCTTATCGTCCCTTTCGTCTGCCATGATGAAAGTGCACAGGTACTTATAAAAACGAAAAACTTCTTGACGTGTGTAACTTATTGTTACCTGTGGTGTGCGTACTGTAAGACCTTCAGTACACACAGCATCAGATTATTTGACTTGTCGCTCTAACGAAGTAGGCGGGTGTCAGCAATATGTCTCGTGGTCTTATCGTGGCGTGTTTATCTTCTGCCGTTAGGTCAGATGAAAGAAATGCCACTTGCACGCTGAGAGTAGCAGATTAACGGTGACCAACTTTAAACAGAACTTGATTAATTCTTACACACATTTATTAAAATAATAACAAGCACAAAAATTACTTAATTTGGTTCTGGATGCTATTTACAATTGACAATCTGAAGTTCTTTTGGTATTGGTACGTTAATCTTCAAAAAAATGGCTCTGAGCACTATGGGACTCAACTGCTGTGGTCATCAGTCCCCTAGAACTTAGAACTACTTAAACCTAACTAACCTAAGGACATCACACACATCCATGCCCGAGGCAGGATTCGAACCTGCGACTGTAGCAGTCGCACGGTTCCTGACTGCGCGCCTAGAACCGCGAGACCACCGCGGCCGGCTACGTTAATCTTATTGTCACATATATCTCTGATACTTGATAAAAGTGTCTATACATTTATCTTCATGGCTATGTACAGGAAAATGGTAATCTTATTAGGAGTATACTGAAACTTGACTACAGACTGGTACAGACAAATGTAGAACTCGTACAGACTGGTGCAGACTAATGCAGACTGGTACAGACTGATGCAGACTGGTAAAGACTGGTGCAGACAAACGCCGACTGACTAATCGGAGGTCTGTACACTCGTTATAGTACCTCGCGCGTTCATGTATCACTACGCGAGTGTGATCCGCGAGGAGAAAAAGGTTCTCGTTAGCAGCAATCTCATTGGCTGCGTGACATATTAATACGCGGATCGGCGGAAGCAGAATTTGGTCCGTCTCTATGGCAGCGCCATCTCGTAGTGCGGAGACGGACGAGCGCTGCGCCTGCGCTGTTGTGCTTAGCGGGGCTCGCTCTAGTGGGAAAGTTGTGTACACGCTGACTACGCGGAACTATGTACACACCATTACCTAAACAAAACACCAACAGAATTAAAAAGGTACTAAAGTGCTGTCTCCGGCCACTGCGCGATACTATGCTCACGACACCATCGTGTTGTCGCCGGCCACTGAGTGATACTATGCAGACGACACCACTGTGATGTCGCCGGACGGGAAAGTGTGAACACAGTTTAGTTCTTCAGAAAAGCTGCTTTTGCTATTGCAGATCTGCAGTGCACTATACTTCCGCCATCGGCAGATTTTGTTCACACACCAAAACCCTTCAACTGATTTAGTGCCTCACTTTTCCTCAGCACCATTACGCTGGTTTTACTTTTATCGATGTTCACCTAATGTCCATTTACGAGGCGGCGATCTGTGTACGCACCGAGCACGGAGCTGGTCGGCGTGTTGCGTGCGTGGCGGCTTACGACTTCATTTTGTATGTGAGGCAGCCCGCTCACGATCTCATTAAGGCCAGCCACCGCCTTCATTAATAACCCCCGACCTCTGATTTCAGTCCTTACGCCGCTGCCGCCCGTTAGCTCCGAATAAAATCGTTTCCCTTCGCCCGAAGCATTCATCCCATCTCCAGTTACAACAAGTTTGTCGTCGCCGATAGCATCGCATCGCGTAATGGACCAGCGCTGTACGTGGAATGCACCTGTCACTCGCACTGCTGGCTTGTAATACGGCGTGCTTTAGAAGCGTCCGGTAGAGCTCGTTCGTCTTCCAGACGCTCTCGAAGTAAGTGCATCTACTTCGACAAGGTAACTGGGGAAGCGAGGAAGGTTTGCGAACGGACTACGTTGCAACGTCCTAGAGACTTTCACAGAAACATCATACACGCAGTTCCAAAGTTAGCAAGGGAAGATAATTGCGAGAATTGTTACACAAGTTCTACCACGTGGTAGAAATCTTCTTGCTACTGCTCACATTTCTCCGTTTCCTGCACGAACACCACTTCAGCTTGGATCGGACGGTGCATAGGGCCCTGAGCTATAGCGCAGTACGCCCATACCAGTTCTTATTCAACGTAGCGCGTTGATTAGGTAGCGTCTATTAATAGTCTTGTTCGTCTTTGCAATACCTTTTGCATTGAAGTTTGTATTGCCCGGGTTCCCGGGTTCGATTCCCGGCGGGGCCAGGGATTTTCTCTGCCTCATGATGACTGGGTGTTGTGTGATGTCCTTAGGTTAGTTAGGTTTAAGTAGTTCTAAGTTCTAGGGGACTGATGACCATAGATGTTAAATCCCATAGTGCTCAGAGCCATTTGAATCATTTGAAGTTTGTATTTTTCTTCTCCTTGTACCTCTTGGTCGTTGGATGGCTGAAGTTTGTTTGGTAAGTTTGCACATTTTTATACGCTATATAGAGGTTCCGTTAAAGTTGTAAGTGGGCTGCTTATGTGTTGACAGCCCTGTGTAGCGCTTTGTATTGGATCTCTGACTGCGCTTTCTTTGTAAGAGACTCTGTGGCTGTTGGACTCGTTGTTGGAAGTTAATCGCCAGTAGTGTTGGGCAGCTGGAAGTTAGTCGCCAGCAGTGATGAAAGTACTGTTGGGCAGTTGGAGGTGAACAGCCAGCAGTGATTGGATGTCAGATGTGAGATGTTACGTTAATCAAGGGTAGAGGTCTGAAGTGTTAGCGTTGGCTAACGATCTGTACATGTTCGACTTGGAGATTGAATGTTATTCATGATTATATACCTTTGCACTAGATGTCAATGACGATTTATAGTCGTGTCTGAAGTGGATGTCACATTATTAAGGTAAAAAAAATACATTATTTGGTTTGCAACAAAATCTTTCCTTTGCTAACCACGTGCCTATTAGTAGTTAGTGGCTTTAGTAGTTAGAATCTTTTATTTAGCTGGCAGTATTGACGCTCACTGTATTGCAGTAGTTAGCGTAATGAAGATTTTTGTGAGGTAAGTGCTTAATGAAATGTATAGTTTCCAGAATGAGATTTTCACTCTGCAGCGGAGTGTGCGCTGATATGAAACTTCCTGGTACATTAAAACTGTGTGCCCGACCGAGACTCGAACTCGGGACCTTTGCCTTTCGCGGGCAAGTGCTCTACCAACTGAGCTACCGAAGCACGACTCACGCCCGTTACTCACAGCTGTACTTCTGCCAGTACCTCGTCTCCTACCTTCCAAACTTTACAGAAGCTCCTGCGGAGAGCTTCTGTAAAGTTTGGAAGGTAGGAGACGAGGTACTGGCAGAAGTAAAGCTGTGAGTAACGGGCGTGAGTCGTGCTTCGGTGGCTCAGTTGGTAGAGCACTTGCCCGCGAAAGGCAAAGGTCCCGAGTTCGAGTCTCGGTCGGCCACACAGTTTTAATCTGCCAGGAAGTTTCAAATGTATAGTTTATTGTTAAGATTTCTATTTAGACAGGGCCATTCTTTTGAATTAATTATTTGAAGTCAGATTCTAATTTTTTGAGCAGTCAGACAGCGTTGCGCTAGAATATTGTGGGTCAGTGTTGACATGATAAAAAAAGGTAAAGAGAAAGTACGTTCACTTGCATTCAATTTCACTCAGCAGTTTAAGTAAAATATAAATACAGAAGTTTGAAAGTTATCCAGTACTTTTCAGTAGTGAGCGACAGCGTAAGGTCTGACCTACAGACATTGTTAGTAACACCAAAGTAATTATAAACACTGTCTGCGAAGTTCATTTCAAAGAAAATACTATATCAATTTCCGAGGTTGTTACTTGTCGCCGACCTACTTCTCTTTGAACCCTCAATCCTCTTCAGAGCTGCAGTCCACTATGCTGCTTCCATTATAAAACGAACTTACGGGGCTAGGAGAATCTCTACCAGATGTTGTGCTCATTCTTGTGTACACAGTGACACAGCTAAGACAGGCCTCCCAAAATACAAAAATCTTTCAAATGGCTCTGAGCACTATGGGACTTAACTTCCGAGGTCATCAGTCCCCTAGACTTAGAAATACTTAAACGTAACTAACCTAAGGACATCACACACATCCATGCCCGATGCAGGATTCGAACCTACGACCGTAGCAGCATCGCGGTTTCAGACTGAAGCGCCTAGAACCGCTCGGCCACAGCGGCCGGCCCCAAACTACTTCCAGAACGAGTAAAGACATAATAGTGCCGTATTTGTTAACCTGTAGCGGACAATGTGGCCTTTTCCAGAGTTTAAATCTGATTTTTTATCTTCACTATGTGATCAAAAGTATCCGGACACCCCCAAAAACATACGTTTTTCATATTAGGTGCATTGTGTTGCCACCTACTGCCAGGTGCTCCATATCAGCGACCTCAGTAGTTGTTACACATCTTGAGAGAGCAGAATGGGGTGCTCCGCGGAACTCATGGACTTCGAACGAGGTCAGGTGATTAGGTGTCACTTGTGTCATACGTCTCTACGCGAGTTTTCCACACTCCTGAACATCCCCAGGTCCACTGTATCCGATGCGATAGTGAAGTAGAAACGTGAAGGGACATGTACAGCACAAATGTGTACATACAGGCCGACATCGTCTGTTGACTGACAGAGACCGCCGACAGTTGAAGAGAGTCGTGTGGTGTAATAGACATACATCTATCCAGACCATCACACAGGAATTCCAAACCCCATCACGATCCACTGCAAGTACTATGACAGTTAGGTCGGAGGTGAGAAAACTTGGCCGGCCGTTGTGGCCGTGCGGTTCTAGGCGCTTCAGTCTGGAACCACGTGACCGCTACGGTCGCAGGTTCGAATCCTGCCTCGGGCATGGATGTGTGTGATGTCCTTAGGTTAGTTAGGTTTAAGTAGTTCTAAGTTCTAGGGGACTGATGACCTCAGATGTTAAGTCCCATAGTGCTCAGAGCCAATTGAGAAAACTTGGATTTCATGGTCGAGCGTCTGCTCATAAGCCATACATCACGCCGGTGAATGCTAGAAGACGTCTAGCTTGGTGTAAGGAGCGTAAACATTGGACGACTGAACAGAAGAAAATGTTGTGACGAATTACGGTACACAGTGTGGCGATCCGATGGCAAGTTGTGGGTATGGCAAATGCCCGGTGAACGTCATCTGCCGGAGTATGTAGGGCCAGCAGTAAAATTCGGAGGCCGTGGTGTTATAGCGTGGTCGTGTTTTTTATTGAAGGGGGCTAGCACCACTTGTTGTTTTTGCCTGCCAGTATCACAGCACAAACCTGCACTGATGTTTCAAGCACCTTCTTACTTCCAACTGTTGAAGAGCAATTCGCGGATGGCGATTGCATCTTTCAACACGATCGAGCACCTGTTCATAATGCACGGCCTGTTGCGGGGTGCTCACACGACAATAACATCCCTATAATGGACTGGCCTGCACAGAGTCCTGACCTGACTCCTACAGAACACCTTTGGGATGTTTTGGAGCGCCGACTTCGTGCCAGGCCTCACCGACCGACATCGATATCTCTCCTCAGTGCAGCACTCCATGAGGAAAGGGCTGCCATTCCCCTTCCAGCACCTGATTGAACGTATGCCTACGGGAGTGGAAGCTATCATTAAGGCTAATGGTGGCCAACACCATATTGAATTCCAGCATTACCGATGGAGGGCGCCACGAACTTGAACGTCATTTTCAGCCATGTGTCCGGATAATTTTGATCGCATAGTGTATGTTCAAAGAGTTTTATAGAAGTTGTTAGCTATTTTATGGGTTACTGCTCCGCCAGCCTGCAGATTTTTATTACTTTAAATTCTGAAAAGAATAACAATAATTTTAAATCATTTATTACAAACACAAGCAGTTTCTTTTACAAAAAAAAAAATAGCTTCCGAAATGAAAATTCCTCACAAGTCTCCTACATCTAGGAACGTACGTGACAGTTACTTTTTGGACTAACTTTTTTTGCACCTGTCGTTCTAGTTCAATGAAACATTATGCTGATAACTATCATGTTATGTTCGTCTACATGAAAGAAATAAAACCAATTTTTATACAGTTTTGCCTATATTTTTGCAAACCCATCATAAGTGATCTGTAATACAAGCATACGTATACAGTTTTATTTTACGTAACAGAGACTGTACTTTCGTCTTAGAAATTTACTTACACGGTTTGTAACCATTACTCCAGGTTCTCACTTTGCTGGTTTGAAAGCCGGTGTTCTGCTTATAGCGTTTTCTAATTATTATTACACACACAGCACTGAGAATATCGACACACTTTTTGTTGTTGCCAGCTATTGAATGTTGTTGCCAACTGTCGAATATGAATTTGTTATATATGTAGTGTGTGTGTGCGTGTGTGTGTGTGTGTGTGTGTGTGTGTGTGTGTGTGTGTGTGTGTGTGTGTGTGTGTGTGCGTGCGTGCATGCGTGTGGTGTGTGCGTAACTTGCTATATGTTTCTATAAACTTAGGATATTTTTTTCTGTTTCTATGAGATGGAAAATAATTTTATTTATATGTCTTGTTTTTATATGTGTCTGGTCGTTTACCACTTGTTCGGCTTTGCAATAGCTTTTAAAATGTGGTAGCTTTCCTGAATTGGTATGAGGCATTTGTTGTGGTTATTTTCCAGTTGATTTTCATACCTTTTTCTATGATAGTGGGATGATGGTTGTGTTACTTAAGTGCTCTGCGAATGTGGAATAATTTGTTATACTTCCAATAGCTAATGTGTGCTTTGCAAAACGATTTAAAATTCCTACATGTCATTCGTATGCATACTGCATCACAAGTTTGGCATTCAAGTTTGATATTCCTTCTCCTGGGAACTTCTACCTCTCGGTTGTTGGTTGCCTGAAGTTTGTTTGATGAGTTTGCACCCTTTTATTTGCTGTTTGGAGGTTAAATTTCTTTAGTATGTTTTCCACTATGTGTGTTAAGTTGTGTATGTAAGTCATAGAATATCATGTCCTTTTCTTCTCTGTGATTTTGTCATCGTGTTTGTATCTTGTGTGCATTTGTTGGCTGGGGGCTTTCCACGTTTCCTGCATTCTGGAAATTCTGTGTTTGTTTTGTAGCTGAGTTTTAATTAATTTTGATTAAGTACTTGTAGTATATCTCTGCCACAGCCGTTTTCTACCTATTTGTGTGACTGTAAGCAGGGACAAGAGGGAGAAATTCCAAGAAGTGGGAATACACGAAATCGAATGAAAAAATTGTCATGCGATAGATGTACGAATGAGGTATAAATATTTTAAAACACTTGACAAAGAATACGTCAGTTGTTGGAAGCATGAAACAAATCATTCCACATTCGCAGACGACTAAGTACCACAACCATCATCCTTCAGCAAAGAAACAGGTAGGAAAATCATCAGGTTAAACAACCACAACAAATGCCTTACCTCAATGTAGGAAAACTACCCCACGCAGAAAGTTATTCCTAGAAACAAACTGGTGATCAACAATCAGACACATATAAACACAACTCTTTGGTAGATGTGATGACGTGATAGAAGTTGATACAGAAGAGATGAGGGAACGAGTGTTGGAATCAGAATTTAAAACAGCTTTAGCAGATTAAAGAACAAATGAGGCTCAAGGGATAGATAATATTTCATCAGCATTTTTAAAATCATTGGGGGAAATGGCAACAAAACGATTATTCACGTTCATCTGTAGAATGTATGAGAGTGGCGATATACCATCTAATTTTCGGAGAAAACATCATCCACACAATTCCCACGATTTCAAGTGCACATAAGTGCGAGAATTATCGCACAGTCAGCTTAACAGTTCATCCAAGTTTCTGGCAAGAATAAGATACAGAATGGAAAAGAAAACTGAGGATGTATTCGGTTACGATCACTTTGGCTTTAGGAAAGGTAAAGGCACCAAAAAGGCAGTTCTGATGCTGCGATTGTTAATGGAAGGAAGAGTAAAGAAAAACGAAGACACGTTCATAGAATTTGTCGACCTGCAAAAAGCATTCGACAATGTCACATGGGGCAAGCTGTTCCAAATTCTGAGAAAAATTCGGGTAGACAACATGGAAAGACAGGTAACATACAATACGTACAAGAGCCAAAAGGGAACAATAAGAGTAGGAGATCAAGAACGAAGTGCTCGGGTTGAATAGGATACAAGACAGATGTAGTCTTTCACTCCTACTGTTCTGCTGCACTAGTACTAGTCTTAGTCGTAGATGAGACGGGGTTACGATTAATCAAGGAAAACCCCCAGTTGGGAAACGGGGCCAAAATTAGTTGGCTACTGTCGAGTTGCAATTTACAATTTCTTTATTGATTACTTCAACCATTAAAAGTCATTTCTTTATCACTTGACCAGGAAAAGATCCAAAAAGCTAGTAGGCATGAGTGCCTTTTCAAATCAATTTACAGTTAACGGCCAAGCCATTTTACTTAAAACCGACTTTGATAAAATATTTGATAACAAATCAAAATTTTCCAAGTAATGAAATTAAAAAAAACTTTACTTTATCGTTAATAGCCAAGCCATTTAACTAAAAACAGACTTTGATAAAGCATTTGATAACAAAATTAAAACCTTCCAAGTAATGAAACAAAAACCACCAATTTGCATACAATTTCGCTACCGGACATGTAGGGAGCGAACTTCTTTTAAACCTTGGCACAACAAGATATTAAATTACAAGGGCTCGCTAACTGGGAGGCAGAACTGGCATTTTAAAAGGATGCCAAGTAGATTAAAACAATCAAAGATACAGTCATTCGCCTTTTACGATAACTAACAATTTTAAAGCTACGTAATTTTTAAAAACCACCAATGAAAGGCAAACAACCTTTTTAAACAGAGGCCAAAAACAATCAGAGTAAAACACAGCCATTTAACATTTAACAATAACTAACAACTTTAATACCATGTCCTGCCACCAAAATGTCCTGGGATAGAAATAACTAACCGACCGGGTGTAAGGGCGGCCACAATTGTCTCCCGAAGGATGCTCAGGCTAGAAGCGGTCTAACAGACCCACAACGCCTCACATTCAGCAATCACATCGACCTCACGCGAGGCCAGGGGAGGAGGAGGAATCAAATCAAGAACTATAATCCCTGCTCAAAAATACACTTCCTCCCAGGCAGTACTAATAAGAAGCCAAAAGATCACTTTCTATAATTACACCGGCGACAGGGACAGGAAATCCGAACGCAGGAGGCCACAAGGCAGAAAAAATGTAATCTAAAACAATAATCACTGCCCAAAAATACACTTCCTACCGGGCAGTAGTAATAAGAAGCGGAAAAGATCAGTGTCTATAAATACACCGGCGATAGGGACAGGAAACCCGAACGCAGGAGGCCACAAGGCAGAAAAGACGCTGATTGCACAAACCAAAATTCTTCAATTAACATCTAAACCTTTAACCAGCTTAACTTGCAGTTTATCAGAGAAACAGCAGGTGAACTCCGATGCAAAGGCTCCTCACACCCGACCGTGTCCACGTTGCCAGCGTACCCAACTGGGCACAGTCACGCAGCCACGCGCTCTGTCACCGGAGCCCTCGTCTTCTCTGCACCCACGGCGGCGAAATACCACTCCTCAGGTTGGGCGACTTACTAGTCCATCATTCCCACCTCCAGACGGAAAATTTAATGACACCCGTTGCCGCTCCCACCAAGTAGTGACTCGGAACCACAGCCGTGACCCCCGGGTGTTCACAGCAAGAGCTTACAGCCCTTGTCAACTCGTCCCACTCGTCTCGCACCGCCAGGAAAACCACGCGGCTTCTCGGAACAACAGCCAACTCTACACCGCCACGCCACGTTGCGGTCTCATCGTACGACATTCTCTCATTCCCGCTTTTAAAAACTGACCGACCGACTCGTCACCGCTAGGCAACCAACCGGCTATCATCCCCCCATAGATCTTACTCCCTTACACAAGCCTAACAGGAAGCAACGACTCGAAGATCGATAAGACCAGACACGCCGTCAGAGGGGAATCTCAACAGAATCATGCGCAGCATAACGATAAACATGAAAGAATCAGTTAACGATGGAAAGGAAGGACTCAGAACAATCTTTACAGCGTGATATATGTTGAGAGCCGGCTCAGTAGAAAAGGGGAATTTTGTTAAAATTCAGTAAAGGCACGGTCGGGCGATGAAGCCTGGGGCCGCTGGCAGTGTGTGGTAATAATCGGCAGGCAGTAGGCAAGGCAGAGAAAACATGGCACGGAGTTGAATCGGCGTATTACACGCACGATGTGTTTGGAGTGAAGCAACAGTGAGGAAGGCAACTGCAGCGTTGCTTGATGTTATTGCGGTGTATGCGGCGGGGCACTAGGCCAGAGTCAGGAGGGCGATGTGTAAGTGGCTGACGTGTGGGAATTTACCCCTGCCATAGTTTCTGTCTCTCTCTGACACTACGTCAGAAGCGAGGGGAAAAGCAGTATAAATAGTCAGGCACTTTTAGCTTGAGGGGTGTGCCAGGTCAGTCAAGAGTCGGGTTGGACCTGTGCTGGTCTACGCTTACAGGGGCCAGTCTGGCAGCGATGTTGTAAATATTCTATGTAATCCTGTACTTTATTTCTACACTCCTGGAAATTGAAATAAGAACACCGTGAATTCATTGTCCCAGGAAGGGGAAACTTTATTGACACATTCCTGGGGTCAGATACATCACATGATCACACTGACAGAACCACAGGCACATAGACACAGGCAACAGAGCATGCACAATGTCGGCACTAGTACAGTGTATATCCACCTTTCGCAGCAATGCAGGCTGCTATTCTCCCGTGGATACGATCGTAGAGATGCTGGATGTAGTCCTGTGGAACGGCTAGCCATGCCATTTCCACCTGGCGCCTCAGTTGGACCAGCGTTCGTGCTGGACGTGCAGACCGCGTGAGACGACGCTTCATCCAGTCCCAAACATGCTCAATGGGGGACAGATCCGGAGATCTTGCTGGCCAGGGTAGTTGACTTACACCTTCTAGAGCACGTTGGATGGCACGGGATACATGCGGACGTGCATTGTCCTGTTGGAACAGCAAGTTCCCTTGCCGGTCTAGGAATAGTAGAACGATGGGTTCGATGACGGTTTGGATGTACCGTGCACTATTCAGTGTCCCCTCGACGATCACCAGTGGTGTACGGCCAGTGTAGGAGATCGCTCCCCACACCATGATGCCGGGTGTTGGCCCTGTGTGCCTCGGTCGTATGCAGTCCTGATTGTGGCGCTCACCTGCACGGCGCCAAACACGCATACGACCATCATTGGCACCAAGGCAGAAGCGACTCTCATCGCTGAAGACGACACGTCTCCATTCGTCCCTCCATTCACGCCTGTCGCGACACCACTGGAGGCCGGCTGCACGATGTTGGGGCGTGAGCGGAAGACGGCCTAACGGTGTGCGGGACCGTAGTCCAGCTTCATGGAGACGGTTGCGAATGGTCCTCGCCGATACCCCAGGAGCAACAGTGTCCCTAATTTGCTGGGAAGTGGCGGTGCGGTCCCCTACGGCACTGCGTAGGATCCTACGGTCTTGGCGTGCATCCGTGCGTCGCTGCGGTCCGGTCCCAGGTCGACGGGCACGTGCACCTTCCGCCGACCACTGGCGACAACATCGATGTACTGTGGTGACCTCACGCCCCACGTGTTGAGCAATTCGGCGGTACGTCCACCCGGCCTCCCGCTTGCCCACTATACGCCCTCGCTCAAAGTCCGTAAACTGCACATACGGTTCACGTCCACGCTGTCGCGGCATGCTACCAGTGTTAAAGACTGCGATGGAGCTCCGTATGCCACGGCAAACTGGCTGACACTGACGGCGGCGGTGCACAAATGCTGCGCAGCTAGCGCCATTCGACGGCCAACACCGCGGTTCCTGGTGTGTCCGCTGTGCCGTACGTGTGATCATTGCTTGTACAGCCCTCTCGCAGTGTCCGGAGCAAGTATGGTGGGTCTGACACACCGGTGTCAATGTGTTCTTTTTTCCATTTCCAGGAGTGTATGAACTTCTTTTGGCTGTATTCCGCCTCCAGGGATGCAGACTGGGGCGGGACGCAACGGAAGCTGGGTACTTGGAGACTGCACGGTCTGCCTGAAGGACGGCAGTGACAGTGGTCTACAGTAGATCCAGGACGGGCCATGTTCACTTTCCACCTGGTGTACCGGAGTCCGGGTGAGGCGTACGCAGGGGGCGCGGCAGGACTGCAGTGGCTCCAGAGGCGGCAACACCACTAGCGGCAAGTTGCGACACAGCGTCCAGGAGGGCACGGGTTCGAGTCTGGTCCTGTCCTGGGAGCAACTGCGGCCAGAGGGCCATGGGTGACCAGTACATCCACCTTCGTTCCATGGTCAGACAGAGCAGGCCAAACAGGGCGGAGGGGACAGGGACTGTAGCAGTCCCGGGATTCGCGGGCAGCTACGCGGCGCAAGACGCGTCGCCTTGGCGCGGCCGACTACCAGCAGAATGGCTTTGATGACGGAGCAGCGGTGTCGGCATACCAGGAGTTACTGAGCCAGCTGGAATCGCGGGACAACGCTGCAAGCGGCACGCCGACACTTCGCTGCACCCATCGTAATACTGTAAATTATGTGAATAAAGGAATACTTCCGAATACCGCTGTGTCACTCTGCACTGCCCCTTGACGCTCTTGAACTTGCTCGGCCTCCTGACAAAAAGCGGCGTCGTAGGTCCCGGCTTGAGCTCGGCCATCTGGAGCCTCGGGTTCGACCATTGACACCCTGCAACAGTTCAGTCCATACATCGAAGAAGCAATGACGCAAGTAAAAGAAAGGCTCAGGAGTGGTGAGCCGTGGTAAAAAATTGCTGTTTTGAAGAGCGCGCGGCAGCGCGTTGTGTGAAGCAGTCGCCCTCCGTTTCTGGCGGTGGCGCCGCTGTGGCAATCGCAGCTTTGGTGTCTCCCTCTGGTGGGAAAGCAGAAAGGTTGCCTGTTCACGTGCATTTAAGGGGCGCTATCAGCTCGGGGAGGGGTCAGTCAGTCGGAGGCAGTTGGTCAGCCTGGGCAGGTGGTCAGTCGGAGTGAGGCTAGGTCAGTCTCGCGTCACCAGTTGCTGGTCAGTCTCTCGTTTGCATTTGTGCGGCAGTTAGTGTCTGTCTGTCGTCGGAGTGCTAGTATGTCTGTCCTTTGGATCAACTTTAAAGCCAGAAAATGAGAGTCTTGCCACTCCGCCAGTAACAGAACTCAGCTAGTGGTCGCTCGGTCGGGGCTGAGTTCCTGCATCTGAGTCTGCGCGTTAGGCCGCCAGTCTGCTCGAGTTGCTCGGGCAACGGTCATTGGCGGTTGGATCGGTCGGTTGGTCGCTCGCGCACTGAGCCACGAGATGACGTGTCCGCCTTAAGCGTCGGCGCATGTGAGGTCCCCACGTGAGTCCGGCCAGCGCCGTATAGAAAGGGGTAGTGGCTTCGCGGTTCACACGAGAGCAACAGGAGTCAACCCACGACATCGGGCTGGCCGGTGCGAGCTGCGAATCCGTGAGACGGGAGATCGGCGCGCCTTCCTGCGCCCGTTGAAGCGGCTGGCAGCAGACGGTTCGTGAGAGCGTTGGGGATTCAAAAAATGGTTCAAATGGCTCTGAGCACTATGGGACTTAACATCTATGGGCATCAGTCCCCTAGAACTTAGAACTACTTAAACCTAACTAACCTAAGGACAGCACACTATACCCAGTCATCACGAGGCAGAGAAAATCCCTGACGCCGCCGGGAATCGAACCCGAGAACCCGGGCGTGGGAAGCGAGAACGCTACCGCACGATCCCGGGATGCTGCGTCAGGCCTTCGCCAGAAATCGCAGTTTATTAGAAGTTAAGTGGCTGGAGATACGTTGTTTCATTTGCTTGTTGAATTCTACTTGTTTTCTTGGTGAGGTCACTAGCCGCTTTGTTTTTGGGTCGTCCCACTATTCTTCTCCGTTTGCCCACCCGCGGGAAGGTGGTTATTTGTGAACTGGGTGGTCCGTTTTTCCCTTGTGGAATTGGGGAGGTTTAGAGCAATCTGCGGTTCGGGTTGTTTAATACCCCCCCCCCCCCCCCAATCAATCTGCCGTACGTTAATAGCTGCCTCTGTCGTGTTTGTCGGATTCGGTGTTAACGAATTTATAGAATTAAGGTAACGGCCGAATTTCCGAAATATGTTTTTATCTTGCCTATCATCTTGCGAGGCGGTATATGTGTAATGTAGAGCATGTTGTACATTTTATGTAAGTCTGAATTTCATGGGTTTTATTTAAATAGTCATTTTTATAAAGTGCCAGCCTTCCACCATAAGAGCCCTTAAAAAAAAATTACACTTTTGGTGGCAAGTGGCAAATAATTTCTTAGTGTGAGTGTTTGTACCATTTCCATCCCTCTTACGGGGGGCATAGTTAATGTGTTTGTGTGAGTTGTTAAAATTTTTAGTTTAAAGTAATCTGGTGTGTTGCAGATATTTGCATCAGTGTAGTTTTTCAGAGGTCGTCGTGACTACGGCCGTGTTGAAAGGGAACGGAAGCTTCCCAGCCCGAAGGCCCCTACTCAAAAACAAAAAAAAAATTTAAAAAAAAATTTAAAAAAATTATTAGTCTGCCTCTGAATAATTGTAAATTGATATTTAGAGGGTGCTTTCTGATTTTAATTTTAAATCTGTTTTTGAAAAAAGAGTTTTAGAGATAAAATTCACATTTGTTAAAGGTAATTTTATTTTCCATCAGTTATTTCCTGGCAGCTACTTCCACGCTCACCTAGTGTGATTAAATGTGTTAATGTTCTTGGTGAATCGCAAGTAAATGAAGTAAATTCCTTGAGAAAAAAATTTGAAAGTAAATTCACAGTTCAAGTGGGATCGATATTCAAAGTGAAAAGACATCAGTGATAAGATTGGCTGATGACATTGTTGTCCTCAGTGAAAGTGAAGAATAATTCGTGAACCTGCTGATTGGAGTGAACAGTCTAATGAGTGCAAAATATGGGCACAGAGTAAATCGAAGAAAGACGATGTAATAAGAAGTAGCAGAAATGAGAACAGCGAGAAACTAATCAGGACCGGTGATCACGAAGTAGATGAAGTTATGCTACCTAGGCAGGTAGGTAATCCAGTAAGGATGGGGTAAAAGACCATACAAAGCCCCTACCCGTTGGTTTCCTTCTCCGGCAATTTGGATTTCGCGCCGTAGCGGTTCTACCAGAGTTCCTTAGTATTCAACTGACTATTGGTTATGCCTAGGTGCGCTAGTGACGTTGCGTTGACGCCAGCGGCCTCATAGATGACAGATTGGAGTGATGCAAGGTAGGCCGGGGACTCAGTTCTTGACTGATGGTGTTTACGGCCGCAGCAGGGCACAGTGGCACCGCAGCGGCGAGGCAGAGTTGTGTTGGCCAGGGTCGTCGATGCCGGTAGCAATGGTGCCCGCTGGCGTTAGGTTCTGCGAAAAAGTTGAAATACCGTCTGTGGTGTTTTAGTTCCAAGTTGCTGTTCATCGTTTTGGTTATTAGCTGGATTCAGTCAGGATACTGGAGAGAGTAAGATTTGTGGTTTGGCTTGGCAAGTCGTCCCCGGTGTCTTTCTTCAACTTTGCCGAGTTCGGTTACGTTGTGAATGGCGTCGTGACGTTCGTTTCTGCTGTAAGAAGACAACGCCGATAGACCACTCCGACGATGAGAAGCTGTGTGGTGTTGTCGCGGTAGTTGACTACGAGATCTGCCTAAGACAGCTACATTGGTCCTTAGCTTCTCGGTGGTGTTTTCTATCGTATTAAAGCTCCGGTAACGACTGCAAATTGTTACCGTTATTCTTCAACTGTGTGCCAAGTTTTGATTTCCACCGGTCGTTGCCACTGTCATTACCTCCCTTTCCTGTTCCAGTCGCGTATGGTTCGCGGGAAGAACGACTGCCGAAAAGCCTCCGTGGGCGCTCGAATCTCTCTAATTTTACATTCGTGATCTCCTCACTCAAGTATAGGTCCAACGAGTGTTTTGTATGCCACCTCCTTTGTTGATGGACTACATTTTCTAAGGACTCTCCCAATGAATCTCAACCTGGCACCCGCCTTACCAACAATTAATTTTATATGATCATTCCACTTCAAACCGTTCCATACGCTTACTCTCAGATATTTTACAGAAGTAACTGCTACCAGTGTTCGTTCCGCTATCATATAATCATACAATAAATTATTCTTCTTACTATGTATTCGCAATACATTACATTTGTCTATGTTAAGGGTCAGTTGCCACTCCCTGCACCAAGTACCTCTCCGCTGCAGATCTTCCTGCATTTCGCTGCAATTTTCTAATGCTGCAACTTCTCTGTATACTACAGCATCATCCGCGAAAAGCTGCATGGAACTTCCGACACTATCTACTAGGTCATTTATATATATTGTGAAAATCAATGGTCCCATAACACTCCCCTGTGGCACGCCAGAGGTTACTTTAACGTCTGTAGACGTCTCTCCATTGAGAACAAAATGCTATGTTCTGTATGCTAAAAACTCTTCAATCCAGCCACACAGCTGGTCTGATATTTCGTAGGCTGTTACTTTGTTTATAAGGCGACAGTGCGGAACTGAGTACCTCTATCGGTTCTCCCTTCTATTCCATCTCGTATTGTTCGTGGAAAGAAGGATTGTCGGTATGCTTCTGTGTGGGCTCTAATCTCTCTGATTTTATCCTCATTTTATTTGTGCATGAGACCCAGAAAATATTAAATACAGATCCCAGGTAGATGCCATTTTCCTTGACTTCCGGAAGGCGTTCGATACAGTTCCGCACTGTCGCCTGATAAACAAAGTAACAGCTGTTTCGATCGACTTACTGATTCAGCCCTCGCAAGCCACCAAATACGAACTTTAGCTGCAAACGACGTAAACAAGTAAAACGTCTTCCAAGCTGTGTTTGTGACGTAGATTGCGATCTTAAACCTCATCGGACAGATTTGTTCCACGAACCTAACATCTGACGTGTCTGATTCTGTCGTTCACGCTTGAGAATGGTGCGTAACGTGAAATTTCTCGTCCTGACGTCGCAGAACTACTACAATTCTAGTTTCACACCCTGTGTAAGGATAGTTTAGGTGGCGTTTCCAGACACATCTATCTGGCGGGGTGGCCAAGCGGTTCTAGGCGCTACAGTCTGGAACCGCGCGACCGCTACGGTCGCAGGTTCGGATCCTGCCTCGTCATCGATGTGTGTGACGCCCTTATGTTAGTTAGGTTTAAGTAGTTCTAAGTTCTAGGGGACTGACGACCTCAGAAGTTAAGTCCCATTGTGCTCAAAGCCATTTGAACCATTATCTGGCGGAAAACGCGCTCTTCCGCCAGATGTGAAAATTATATGACTGGAGTACGGCTGGACACTGGAGCCTTCCTCATCATTTTCTGAGTTGTGGAGTCCATCTCTACCAATACCACCACAGGCACTCTTCACGCTACGATTATTCGAGCGAAGAAGTTGATAAAAACAGAACGCTAACCAACTTCCTTCCAGCAGTGGGGCTAGAATATATGAATGGTGCCAGCAAGCCCTGCGCAACACACGAAAGTACCGAGACGAAAGCGAACTCGAATGCGCGACCGCAGAGACTGCACGTGTCGGTGAAAGTGGTTGGTTGGGTAGGCTAGCCAGCCCTGCAGTCGCTGCCGTTCCCCTCACGTAAGCTCCCTGGATTTTATTGGAACCATCCGACACATGGGACACGCCAGCTTTCATGCGCGGCGGCTGCTTTCACCCATGTGAGATGGCCGAATTGTGCCACCGGCTTTTATTTGGTATCAATGAAGTACAAAGACGTGTGGCGCGCTATAAATGGAAGAAGAGCGACGTAGTTCTTGCGAAACCATCTCGGGTATATTCAAACCATCTGTATTTGAGGAAGACTTGCGGCGGCGCGGTTCCTTCCGCCCCTTTACGACGAACCTGCACCTACCTGTGAACATTGTCTCAGCAGATCATCAGTAGGAAAGCCGAGAACCAGGCTGTAATTTAAGTCACTAATCTACGTTTCGGGAGAAACACGAAATGAAAGTTTGGAAATTTTGTCCTCAATTAATATATTCTGAAACTTAGGTGAACAAGTATCACTGCCAAGCCCGTGCTAGTCTTAACACAGTCACTCACAATCCCTTTCACTCACGTTAGCAAGTTTATGGTGTTGCATTTCCCGAAAACTTAATAGCTACAAAAATACTGATTGTTTTTGATTGATAATGCTCGCCAAATATTAAGTCTGTCGGTACCAAATGCAGTCACAGTTTTTAGCCACCGACCTGCTCAATATGCCACGCGGAATATATGTCTTTTCTCGTCACAAAATTCACTTAAAAATTCCGAAATTTCTACACACACATCGGAATAATTATGCCGTCACTTTCCAACACTGTAGATGTATGAAACACTGCTAGATCCGGCAACTTATCATTTACATCGGAACTACAACTGCACACGTCCGATCTCTTTCATGGCTAGGCTTCGACTCTTCTCTTGAATACTCTAAGTCTTCTCTACCAGCAGAGAAAGGCGCGCGAAGAATGTTGCTTTACCATTTGTCAGTTTACTCAACAGCCAATAGCAAAACAACATTCTCCCGCGTCAATCCGCACTTTTCATCAATAACCAATCGCAAAATAGTAAACCTAACGACTGCACTTATTACCGACGTAATTATCTAATATGCTGAAATTTGGTTTATGCATCAAGTTATTTACTATTGTTATTTATACCTGACTTAACTTTCCCTTTACAATAAACTTATTTTTCAAATCTATTCTACAAAAATCCCCTTTGCCCATATCCGTACTTCTTCGAAATGTTCCCCCACTAAATCCCACTACATAATTCGTTAAACAATTATCTTCATATTAACCTTAAACCACACTCACGCAGCATTCATACTGCTAAAACACGTTTATAACTTCAACTTTCGTGGTCCTGTCCTCCTCAGTTGCGCGTAATACTACGGTATATTGATAATTTTCACTTATGGACCGTCTGACAGCAACTGAATAAAACACAATTTTAGTGCCATACGCGTTTCGCCTTTATTTTCTGCAAGGCATCACCAGTGGCCTGGAATATGTACATATGTTAGCTATTTTATTTACATTTTTGTCACTGTGCCTATAGGTTATAAACAGTTCTGGTGGTTGGTATTTCCTATTAAGTAGTAATGTTTTGAACTGTACTTACAGGTTGCGTAGACAGTTTCTTACATATTACGCTCCTGTTGCATTTTTGGTGTTATTCTTCTTCCTATGAGCGCCAATTTTGCTGTTTTTTCCGCATTCCACAGCACTATGCACTGAACGCTTGTTTTAATGCAATGTTTTGGTTTCTGTTGCCAACTGTCAAATGTTTTTGCCAAAGATCGAATATTACTGCCAAACTTGTGTATGCATTTGTGTGTGTGTGTGTGTGTGTTTTTTGGTGTCGTATTAATTTAATTTTATTGTATTTATTTATTTATTTTTTTTGTCCTGTGTATGTGTGTGTGTTTTGGTGTGATATATATTTTTTGTGCTGTGTGTGTGTCTGTATTTTGGTGTTATGTTTTTTTTTTTTTTTTTTGGGAGGTGGGCTGTGTATATGTGTGTGTGTGTGTCTGTCTGTCTGTATTTTGGTGTTATATATATATATATATATATATATATATATATATATATATATATATATATATATATATATATTTATGTTATCATTTCCTTTATTAAGTGTAGTAGGGAGCCTGTGCTGATGTGTGTTTGTTCATTTATCACATGTGTGTTTTCTGCTATGGCTTTCTGGATGTGGAAGTTTTCTTGCATTTGTATAAGATGTTTGTCATGGTTGCTTATTCTCATTATTTTCATTTCTTGTTCCATGTTTGTAGGGTGATGGTTGTAGTGTTTTAAATGCTCTGCAAATGTGGAATGGTTTGTTTCATACTTCCAACATCTGGTATGTATACATAGGCATGACATGCAGGAATTTTGAAACAAGATACAAAGAACATATCAGATGTTGGAAGTATGAAACAAACCATTCCACATTTGCAGAGCATTTAAAACACTACAACCATCACCCTACAAACATGGAACAAGAAATGAAAATAATGAGAATAAGCAACCATGACAAACATCTTATACAAATGCAAGAAAACTTCCACATCTAGAAAGCCATAGCAGAAAACAAACATGTGATAAATGAACAAACACACATCAGCACAGGCTCCCTACTACACTTAATAAAGGAGATGATAACATAAATATATATATATATATATACACTCCTGGAAATGGAAAAAAGAACACATTGACACCGGTGTGTCAGACCCACCATACTTGCTCCGGACACTGCGAGAGGGCTGTACAAGCAATGATCACACGCACGGCACAGCGGACACACCAGGAACCGCGGTGTTGGCCGTCGAATGGCGCTAGCTGCGCAGCATTTGTGCACCGCCGCCGTCAGTGTCAGCCAATTTGCCGTGGCATACGGAGCTCCATCGCAGTCTTTAACACTGGTAGCATGCCGCGATAGCGTGGACGTGAACCGTATGTGCAGTTGACGGACTTTGAGCGAGGGCGTATAGTGGGCAAGCGGGAGGCCGGGTGGACGTACCGCCGAATTGCTCAACACGTGGGGCGTGAGGTCTCCACAGTACATCGATGTTGTCGCCAGTGGTCGGCGGAAGGTGCACGTGCCCGTCGACCTGGGACCGGACCGCAGCGACGCACGGATGCACGCCAAGACCGTAGGATCCTACGCAGTGCCGTAGGGGACCGCACCGCCACTTCCCAGCAAATTAGGGACACTGTTGCTCCTGGGGTATCGGCGAGGACCATTCGCAACCGTCTCCATGAAGGTGGGCTACGGTCCCGCACACCGTTAGGCCGTCTTCCGCTCACGCCCCAACATCGTGCAGCCCGCCTCCAGTGGTGTCGCGACAGGCGTGAATGGAGGGACGAATGGAGACGTGTCGTCTTCAGCGATGAGAGTCGCTTCTGCCTTGGTGCCAACGATGGTCGTATGCGTGTTTGGCGCCGTGCAGGTGAGCGCCACAATCAGGACTGCATACGACCGAGGCACACAGGGCCAACACCCGGCATCATGGTGTGGGGAGCGATCTCCTACACTGGCCATACACCACTGGTGATCGTCGAGGGGACACTGAATAGTGCACGGTACATCCAAACCGTCATCGAACCCATCGTTCTACCATTCCGAGACCGGCAAGGAAACTTCCTGTTCCAACAGGACAATGCACGTCCGCATGTATCCCGTGCCACCCAACGTGCTCTAGAAGGTGTAAGTCAACTACCCTGGCCAGCAAGATCTCCGGATCTGTCCCCCATTGAGCATGTTTGGGACTGGATGAAGCGTCGTCTCACGCGGTCTGCATGTCCAGCACGAACGCTGGTCCAACTGAGGCGCCAGGTGGAAATGGCATGGCAAGCCGTTCCACAGGACTACATCCAGCATCTCTACGATCGTCTCCATGGGAGAATAGCAGCCTGCATTGCTGCGAAAGGTGGATATACACTGTACTAGTGCCGACATTGTGCATGCTCTGTTGCCTGTGTCTATGTGCCTGTGGTTCTGTCAGTGTGATCATGTGATGTATCTGACCCCAGGAATGTGTCAATAAAGTTCCTCCTCCCTGGGACAATGAATTCACGGTGTTCTTATTTCAATTTCCAGCAGTATATATATATATATATAACACCAAAATACAGACACACACACAGCACAAAAAATATATATCACACCAAAACACACACACATACACAGGACAAAAAAAATAAATAAATAAATACAATAAAATTAAATTAATACGACACCAAAACACACACACACACACACACACACACAAATGCATACACGAACAGACCACAGATACTTCAATAGTTACACTCATAAGTTTGGCAGTAATATTCGATCTTTGGCAAAAACATTTGACAGTTGGCAACAGAAACCAAAACATTGCATTAAAACAAGCGTTCAGTGCATAGTGCTGTGGAATGCGGAAAAAACAGCAAAATTGGCGCTCGTAGGAAGAAGAATAACACCAAAAATGCAACAGGAGCGTAATATGTAAGAAACTGTCTACGCAACCTGTAAGTACAGTTCAAAACATTACTACTTAATAGGAAATACCAACCACCAGAACTGTTTATAACCTATAGGCACAGTGACAAAAATGTAAATAAAATAGCTAACATATGTACATATTCCAGGCCACTGATGATGCCTTGCAGAAAATAAAGGCGAAACGTGTATGGCACTAAAATTGTGTTTTATTCAGTTGCTGTCAGACGGTCCATAAGTGAAAATTATCAATATACCGTAGTACGTTTATAACTTCTTACATACCCAAAAAGAAATAATAACGCTTTATGGAAATACTAGAACAGTTTATGAAAAACATTCTATTACTTTAGTGCACTCTAGTGGGCACAATCATAACTAAATCAGTCCCCTATCCAATACTGTCCTCTATCGGCTGATACATAAACTACGTGCGCGTCCAGTCTCGCGTCACCATCTGTCACTCTCCAGCTCTCAGACACATTTCCCACTGAACTGCCTCCAGCGCAGGATCGTTATACGGCGCTACGCCTCAGACTGTGCGATCATTCTGCTGCTACCTAGAAATGCAGGGGTGGACAGAAATACTGAAACATCAACAGCACAACACATTACCATGCCTAATATAGTGTAGGGAAACCGTTGGTACTGAAAACCGCTTCCAGTCGTCTCGGAATGGGTAAATACATGTTACGTAAGGTTTTAAAAACAACCTTTCAGCATTTTTCCTACAAAATAGTGGCAAGTTCTGTTAACGTTGTGTGACGGTACGTCACATAAATGGACATTTGGAGAAAGGGAAAAGAAGTTTTTGTTATGAGACGTGTGAATTATAAATTATTTTAAGACTGTGTACGTGTGCGTGATGTATAACAAATAGTAAAGAATGTAAGTTATTATTATCAAAACACAAATATCGATGTAATCCACGAAACAGTTTTTTTGGTATAATCTCTGTGTAACATAGGCCATGAAGATCAGAGACAATGCTTTGATTGAACTAGCTCTCCTGTTATGTTTCATCTAGCGGTAGGCCGCCATTGTAGTGCTGTCTGATAATTAACGTAATTTTTATCTGTATTTTGAAAAATATAATAGAAATTGTTATTAGAACGTGTGTATTATTGACTTAGTTGTCACCTCTCATGATCGCAATCATTAATTATAATTAACAAAGTTTTTACAGAACTTCGCAGTACAGGGAGCTCGTCTCCCCTTGCGGATTTAGTCGGCCATTACGCTGACTGTATTATTTAATTAAAATATCATGTCATAATATTAAATGTATATGCGAGAGACTTCTCAGGTTTGATCCTTCATTAATTTCAAAGTTAAACAGAGTCAAAATAGATTTCGTTCATTAATATTTAGAATACTGAGTGAGTTCAGTATGTTTCATTTTGGCCGCCTAACGGCAGACGAGATTCTCTCCAGTTTTGCCTTGCAAATAATGAAGAAGACATATTCAAAATCATTACATTCCGCAATATCTCAGTTAATCTTTGTGTAATTTGGTTCATAAATAACCAGTAGCCCCTGAGACCCATATTAATAATTACAGTTTCCGTAAGAATACGCATATTTTCTTTTCTAAATAGCAGCGCTCGCGCAAACTATTTATTAGAAGGCGGTGAGTCGCGCGCTGTGTTTAAAAAATATTATATCGTACGTACTTCGGGGCAGCCGATGTCCGTACGAGCGTTATCGCGGTATAAGTTAATTCAAAGTCTCATGCTAGCCCACAATATTTAAAGCCACCCCAACCAAAGTCATAAAATATATAATTATAAAAATAAAAAAATATACACTTATACCGTGATAGTTGGTAGAGGTGGATAACGGCCACGCATCCTTCTCTCCAAAGTAGACCACAAGGGCTGAATAACATTGAGATCTGATGACTGTGGTGGCCACAGGGGATGCGGCACTTCATGCTCGTCTTTGCAAAACCAGTCCTCGAGGATGCGAGTTGTGTGAGTCTTTGAACACATCACTACCACTGGGGAAAAAACATCGCGCCGCGAGATTGTTCTGATCAGCCAGAATGGTCACATATTCCGGTGCAGTAGTGCGATCTTGCAGAGTAACCATGGGGTCCATGGAGTAGCACCATATGGCTGCCTCCATCATCACCGAAGCCCCACCCTCTCAGAAGCTGGAAACAATGTACAACAACATTCGTCCGACCAAAGCACTGTCCTCCATTTCTCCATAATCCAGGTTTTATGACTTCGGCACCACGTTTTCGTGTTACGGGCATATACATTGAAGAGCCAAAGAAACTTGTATCGGCATGCAGATTCTGATACAGAGATATGTAAACGGAGAATCGGCTACTGCTGCTACAATGGCAGGTTATCAAGACTTAAGTGATTTTGAACGTGGTGTTATAGTCGGCGAACGAGGGATGAGACACAGCATTTCCGAGGTAGCGATGAAGTGGGGATTTTCCCGTACGACCATTTCACGTGTGTACCGCGAATATCAGGAACCAAATCTCTGACATCGCTTTGGCCGGAGAGAGATCCTGCAAGAACGGGACCAACGACGACTGAAGAGAATCGTTCAACATGATAGAAGTACAACCCTTCCGCAAATTGCTGCATATTTCAGTGCTGGGCCATCAAATAGTGGCAGCGTGCGAACCATTCAACGAAACATTATCGATATGGATTTTTGGAGCCGAAGGCCCACTCGTATACCCTTGATGGCCGCACGACACAAAACTCGTCTCGCCTGGGCCCGTCAACACCAACATCGAACTGTTGATGACAGGACAATGCGACACCCCACACGTCCAGAATTGCTACAGAGTGGCTCCAGGAGTACTCTTCTGAGTTTAATCACTTCCGCTGGCCACCAAACTCCCCGGACATAAACATTGTTGTGCATATCCGGGATGCTTTGCAATGTGCTGCTCAGAAGAGATCTCCATCCCCTCGTACTCTCAGGGATTTATGGACAGCACTGAAGGGGTTTATGGTGTCGGTTCCCTCCAAAGATACTTTAGACATTATTCGAGTCCATGCAACGACCTGTTGCGGCTCTTCTTCGTGCTCGCTGGGCCCCATACGATATTAGGAGGATATACCAGTTTCTTTGGCTCTTCAGTCTATATCACTGATGAGACCTTTTGGATTCCAGCTAGCCCCGCATTTCGCAGCTTATGGAACTCGCTTCGAGTTGCTTTAGTGCTGGCTGAGTTCAGCAGTGACCTTTGGAGCTGTCGTCCTCTTATTTTTCATCACAATCTTTTTCAATAACGAAAGTAACACATCCATGACATACTTCGTACCGATCAGTTTTTAATAGCTTAGGCAATATTTTTCGTAAAACTAGCCCGTCACCCAATTTGCTCAGTGGCTCGTTATGCAAGTATAAGAAGAGGGAGAGCGTTTATGGTAAAAAGATTATTAAATGAATGTTGTTTTCCTCATCCGTGCTCCATTATAAGGTGTACTAATTAATATTCTGCGCCGCATCCGCAGTGAGGCTCTCTTTTATGTAATCCAAACGATCCTGAAATTGAAAAGGTACATCTGAACACCAAACACTGCGGCTCCCTTGGTTAAGGAAGCATCCACCACACAGGTACCAGCAATTTTCCCACGTTCGGATTCGCTTTGCTCCAATATAATGCACTTACAACTACACAGAACACTGTTCTACCCACGACTGATGCTTGCAGTGTATTGACTGCATTGGACGGGTGCCATTCGTCGTCAGACATAACAGCGCAACCTGCAGCTTTGGTTCAAATGGTTCAAAAGGCTCTGAGCACTATGGGACTTAACATCTGAGGTCATCAGTCCCCTAGAACTTAGAACTACTTGAACCTAACTAACCTAAGGACATCACACACATCCATGCCCGAGGCAGGATTCGAGCCTGCGACCGTAGCGGTCGCGCGGTTCCAAACTGAAGCGCCTAGAACCGCTCGGCCACACCAGATGTCTCTGCAGGTTTGGCTAGCATCTGCATTTATATTCGAGCATGCATATTCGCGATGTTTCCAGTTTTCTGGCCAACTCCTTATGGATGCGCGTCAATCATGACAATAAGAAAGAAGAGACTGAGATGCGTTCAGAGTCATACAGAGAATCTACTACTGTACATCGACATCTATTCTCTGTGACTCACTGTGAATTGCATGACAGGTGTA
Source organism: Schistocerca americana (assembly GCF_021461395.2). Lineage (NCBI taxonomy): Eukaryota > Metazoa > Arthropoda > Insecta > Orthoptera > Acrididae > Schistocerca > Schistocerca americana. Next base: position 526,353,959 of record NC_060124.1, read on the forward strand.
TTTACGGCCGTTCCAGATGTTAGGGCTTCTTCTTGTTCGATTTAAGTATGGATCGCGGGAATACTCATTGCTCAAACGCCTCTGTGCGCCCATTTGTTAGTCTAATCTTGTGTTCAAGACTCCTACGGGAGGGATGCGTATGCGCCTGAAGTATACACCTAGAATCGTTACTTAGAGTTGGTTCTCGAAAATTCGTAAGTAAACTTTCACGGGATAGTTTGCGTACGCCACTTCAGTTTTTTCGGCACCTCCCTTACGCCCTCCTACAGGTGAAACAAACCTGTGGCCATTCGCGCTGTCCTTCTCCTCTGTTAATCCTATTTGGCATGGGCTCCACACACTTCAGCAATATTCTAGGATCTCGATATAAGAACGTAGGCTTCCGCGGTCGGTGTAATAGTGATTAAAATTCTTCTGTGTATTATGCCGCGTCATTGCTAAAAACTAACAACAATAAACTGCCCGGGCCTACCGGATAAGCGATGAAAATAGCATCAAAGAAGAATTAAAGGAGCTACAACACACGTTTCGTGCCAACGGCTATGATGACAACATAAGAAAGGTAGCTAAAACCAAAGGGAGCAGAACACGAGAAGAAGGCAAAGAAGAGAAGCTTCCACTGGTACACTTACCATATGTAAAAGGCGTCAGTGAACGGCTAGGCAACGTCCTCCGCCGACGAGGTTTCAAACCGATTTTTCGAAGCAGTCACAGGAACCACGAAATGATAGGTTCCACCAAGGATGTAGCCAACAATCTTTACACTGCAGGTGTTTACGAACTACTGTGTGAGGTCGGAGCTACCTACATAGGAGAAACAGGGAGACCTGTCAGCTTACGAGTAGCAGAACACGAGCGCTATGTACGATTAGAACAACATAATAAATCGGCGATAGCGGAACACCACCCTGACTGTGCACAACCTATCAGGTTCCAGGAAGCCCGAGTACCGGCGAAAGAATCGTGGATGCGAGATCGCAAAATACGGGAGGCGATCGAAATTATTAAGCAGCATGACAACATCAACAAGAAGATGGCTACAAACTCCCGGAGTCCTGGCTGCCGGCCATCCCAGTCCAACGGGCCGCGAGCGGTCGTGGGGCAGGAGGTACACGGGACACGGACGTATCTGCACAAACAGCTGTATAGCAACTGTCAGTCCACTTCCGCGCACACCAGGAGGAAAACTTGCCGACCAGAAGCCGAACGGTAATTGGCGGACAGCTACCAATCGTTGACGACATGGACATCCACGAATAGCCTCTTTCCTTCCATCTTCCCTTACGTCATGACTAGCCAATCATATTAGAGGGCCAATTAAAAGTTTCACAACAGTGACGTAAGACATCGATAGTCTGTAATAAATAGAAGCACCCATCCCCATGAAAACCAGTCGTGCCCTGAGGAGAGCCGTTTCAATTCGGCCGAAACGTCGGTTTTAGTTTATTATTGTTGTTAGTTTTTAGCAATGACGCGGCATAATACCCAGAAGACTTTTAATCACTAATTCTAGAATCTCGTTTGTAGAGAGCTTGAATGTCTTTAACTAGTCTTGACCATGGGCTGTAGACCGCTGTAGACGAGTCCGTCATTAGAGCGTACAGTGAAAGCGTTCACAGGAACTTCTCAACCTACGTCTTCTCGACACCAGAACTACAACTTGCCCAAAACTAATCTTACCGCCAGTACACGAACTCGGCAACTAGCAATAGACCAGTGATTTTCTCTTGGCCCTTACTCACGATGTGTCAGTAACCCACATTTTGAGGGGGGGGGAGGGGGGTAGGCATGTTATGGGAAAGAGAACTTCTTCAGTTTTACTACAAAATTTCAAAAAACTGTAAATTACCTTAAAATGCTAAAAGGATAACAAAAAAGTGTTTACAGATAAGAAAGAAATACCGTGCTTCATTTGCAAGAGCTTTTTACCCAGACAATATTTTTAGCTCAACGACAACATTTAAGCTATTTTGTATGATCACACAGTTACTGAACAAACACTGGAAGCTGCTGAATCCACTACCGTAAAAAATTAGTGTACCTCGAAAAACGACGTCGATTTCGATCCATTGACAGCATATGCCACCTGCAGGGTAGCAGATTTACTCATAATGGTTTCATCGTCGTCCGCCAACAGATAGTGTAGTGGCATAGCTGACAGAGTACCATCTGTGTCTACTCTTTAAACGTCCGCAGCTCGTGGTCTCGCGGTCGCGTTCTCGCTTCCCGAGCACGGGGTCCCGGGTTCGATTCCCGGCGGAGTCAGGAATTTTCACCTGCCTCGAGATGACTGGGTGTTTGTGTTGTCCTCCTCATTTCATTATCATTAATGAAAGTGGGAGTTTGGACTGAGCAACGGTTGGGAATTTGAAAGGGCGCTGATAACCGCGCAGTTGAGAGCCCCACAAACCAAACATCAACAGCCGGCAGGGGTGGCCGAGCGGTTCTAGGCGCTTCAATCTGGAACCGCGCGACCGCTACAGTCGCAGGCTCGAATCCTGCCTCGGGCATGGATGTGTGTGATGTCCTTATGTTAGTTAGGTTTAAGTAGTTCTAACAAGGGAACCTCCCCATCGCACCCCCCTCAGATCTAGTTATAAGTTGGCACAGTGGATAGGCCTTGAAAAACTGAACACAGATCAATCGAGAAAACAGGAAGAAGTTGTGTGGAGCTATGAAAAAAATAAGCAAATTATACAAACTGATTACTCCATGTGCACGATAGGCAACTTCAAGGACAATTTGAGCTCAGGAGCGCCGTGGTCCAGTGGTTAGCGTGAGCAGCTGCGGAACGAGAGGTCCTTGGTTCGAGTCTTCCCTCGAGTGAAAAGTTTAATTTTTTATTTTCAGACAATTATTATCTGTCCGTTCGTTCATTGACGTCTCTGTTCACTGTAATAAGTTTAGTGTCTGTGTTTTGCGACCGCACCGCAAACTTGCAGTTCGGAAAATATTCATTGACCTTGTTATTGAAGTCGCGAGCTATATTTGCTGGATTCATATTGCACACGGAATACATCTCACGTATTTAATGCACTCTCGTCCAAAGTAGCGAACAGTCAACTGCCAGCCAGGGAGCCTCGTTAGCAGGAATACTCTTCCCTGCGCTGTAGTCGACTGACGAAGTGTGTTTTGATGTTTGTTTAGGTGTAGCGTCCCCATATTACGGCGCAGTTACGTCGCATCGGACGGACGGACAGATAATAATTGTCTGGAAATAAAAAATTAAACTTTTCACTCAAGGGAAGACTTGAACCAAGGACCTCTCGTTCCGCAGCTGCTCACGCTAACCACGGGTCCACGGCGCTCCTGCGCTCATACTGTCCTTGATGTTGCCTATCTCCCACAAGGACTACTCGGTTTGTATGTTTTGCTTACTTTTTTCATAGTTCCACACAACTACTTCCTGTTTTCTCGATTGATCTGTGTTCAGTTTTTCAAGGCCTATCCACTGTGCCAACTTATAGCTACATCTGAGGGGGGTGCGATGGGGAGGTTCCCTTGAAAGTTCTAGGGGACTGATGCCCTCAGAAGTTAAGTCCCATAGTGCTCAGAGCCATTTTGAACCACACATCATCATCATCATCATCACCTACTCTTTAATGGAGAATTCTGTCAGCCTCTAAGGCTCAGAGTGGTGCAAACGTATGAAGCAAGCAGGAAACCATGCCACGGAGACGCACTCGTGCGTCCTACAGCCAACTGAGCGAGTTTGAAAGGGATCGAACTGTGACGTTCTGAGTGGCGTAGGAGAATTGCCACACGAATTGGGTGTGGCGCAATGCTGGTATCGGTGGTCACGATAACATTCACTCACCCCTAGACGAGGTTCTGGACGTCCGCGGAGCACAGACGCTCGCCAGGATCGTCGTACTGTAACGCCAGCTGTGTCAGATCGTACAGCTACGTGGGGCGTTTGAAATGTCCGTGCAAAAATAAAAACTACATACGTGTTTGGGGTAAACCTTTTTTATTTTTCACACATAGTCTCCTTTTAGACTCATACGCTTCGTCCAACGCTGTTCTAATTTGTTGATCCCTTCCGAATAATTGGAATTGTCCAAGTCTGCAAACTAGCTATTAGTTGCTGCAATCACCTCCTCGTTGAATAAAATCTTTGTCCCGACAGCCATTTATTCAAATTGGGGAACAAATGGTAGTCCGAGGAAGCCAAGTATGGAGAACAGGGGGGATGTGAAGCGAGTTGGAATCCTATTTCCATTAATTTTGCTACCACAACGGCTGAGGTTTGTGCTGGTGCATTGTCGTGATGGAAAAGGACTCTTTTTCGGTCTAGTCGCCGGCGTTTTCCTTGTAGCTCGGTTATCAAACGGTCAAATAACGATGAATAACATGCACCTGTAATAGTTTTATCCGTTTCCAGATAGTCGATGAGGATTTTCCCTTGCGAATCCCAAAAGACAGTCGCCATAACCTTTCCGGCCGAAGGAATGGTCTTCGTCTCTTTTGGTGCCGATTCTGCCTTGGTAACCCATTTTTTAGATTGTTGTTTGGTCTCAGGAGTATAGTAATGTATCCATATTTCATCCACAGTGACGAAACGACGCTTAAAGTCCTGCGGATTCTTAGTGAACAGCTGCAAACCATCCTTGCAACACTTCACACGATTCCGTTTTTGGTCAAGCGTGAGCAATCGTGGAACCCATGTTGCGGATAGCTTTCTCATGTCCAAATGTTTGTGCAAAGTATTAAGTACCCGTTCATTATACTAGTAGATGCCCACAGCACTAGCAATCTCACGCACATTAACTCTTCTGTCATCCATCACCATATCATGGATTTTATCAATGATTTCTGGAGTCATAACCTCCACAGGGCGTCCAGAACTTTCAGCATCACTTGTACCCATATGCGTGGCTGGCACTTGGATGGTTGACCATCCGGGCCGCCATGAGCTGTTGCCATTTTTCGGGGTGCACTCAGCCTCGTGATGCCAACTGAGGAGCTACTCGACCGAATAGTAGCGGCTTCGGTCAAAGAAAACCATTATAACAACCGGGAGAGCGGTGTGCTGACCACACGCCCCTCCTATCAGCATCCTCAGCCGAGGATGACAGGGAGGTCGGATGGTCCCGATGGGCCACTTGTGGCCTGAAGACGGAGTGCTTTTTTTGGTACGCATATGGCCACTCCTAAAATTTGGAAACCACTTAGAAACTGTTCTAATCGAAGGTGCAGAGTCACCGTAATGTTTATCAAGCTTCTCTTTAGTCTCCTGAGGCGTTTTGCCTTTCATAAAGTAATGTTTGATCACCACAGGAAATTCTTTTTCGTCCATTTTTTGACAATCACTTGACTTCATTGATTCACACGAATGCCAAACACAAAGAAATTCACTAATATGGCTGAAACATGCTGTGCGTTTGTAACAACAACGACGCTGTACTATTGTACATATAACTAATTTTTTTCTTCTGATTTTTCGATAAACTTGTGTAATTGATGTTCTGATTTCATTTCTTTTTTGTTTCATGTCATTGTGTTAAGAAAACTGTACATGAGTTTCAATGTGAATATTAATGTTTATGTCAAATGTCAAGTAATATTGTAATAGAATTGAAACGTGACATATTTTGAAACTGTTGCAAGATGTTTAAAATTGTAACTGTGCGTCTGGTCCATACGTAGGCAATGTGTTAGGATGTGTAGAATGCAAAACCTCCGGTGAATACCCGGTCTGTCAGGGAGCGGTAAAAGGTGGATGGCAGGCGAGCGCGGGAAAATGCACACGGGCGCTGCACGGCACAACAGGCACAGTAGTAGTTGGGAGTTTGGCACTGGATTGAGCAGCACCTTCTGGAGCGAGGAGGCTCTCCTGGAAGACATAGCTTCACTGAGCCTCGGATATGCCGTTCCAACGCCCTCACAGCATGGCAAAATTCCATAGGCACTAAATGGAAAAGTATTGCGACGCTAAGAAGACTTAAAGTGCCGATACGTCAAGAGCCATAGCTGTGGTTGTATGTGTGCTCTGTGCCTCGTCATCTCGCCGCCCGCCAACCGCCTTATCGATACTAGCAGGTTGAAACTTTTAGTATTGTATTCGTATGGATCAGAGAGTGAACTGGGCAATAATAACCTAAATTTTACCAGAACTTTCACATCATTTAATTATCCTCACAACTAACATAGACAGGGTCCTTTCCATATATTGTGGAATCCGAGTGTCCCGAAATCAAAATTTAAAATTTGTGTTAATAATAATTATTTGCAGACCTAGCTATGTTAGAATGGTGTATAAAGAAATGTTTCGTTAATGAACCAGTAAATGAATAACGAAGGTCTAACGAAGTTGAAAGATAACTTTAATATTGATATAGTAATGAAGTTTATTATTTCGAGATAGTTATAAAGGTATTTAAATGAGCAGTAAATAAGATGAAAAGAGTAATAACTTATATTCTGGAAATCTTGAACGCATAATAAATTCAGTAATCATTATTTTTAATACAGTGATCATAACAGTTTCAGGGTCCCCACCCCCTTTTATTCATTTGAATTCTGAAGTGTTCTAAATTGGTTTTACCAGCAAAAGTTAAAGTCAATATAAAAGTCAAAATTTATCAGTGTTTTATCTTTATCAAAATTGACATTTGTGTGTAGCACGAAAGTGCTATTTCTAGGGTAACCTATGCCCGATTTTAATCAGATTAATAGACAGTATAAAGTTTTGTAGTATACATTATAGTGTAGTGTTATGGTTCAAATGGTTTTTCCATATCAGTACAGAACGTGAAACTACCAGTTCAATAGATTTTCTGGTTCTAAAATGATACTATATTATGCAGTGTTAGTACTTGTTGTTTTGCATGAATATATACTAACTTGTACAGGGAAGAAACTCAGTAAATGCCTAATTAGACTGGCGACCGTATTATTATTAAATTGGTAGCATCTTCAGTGTTGCTTTTGGTCCATCCTGACGTGTAATTGCATTTCGAGCTTACTTGACGTATCATTGTTATTACAGAGTGGATGTAAGTCTGATTTGCCACCATTCAGGTACACGCGGTCGATATCTATAAGAAAATCCTTTCTCATAAGGCGAACCCCGCTCACTTACCTTAGCACAGGCTTTAACGAGTACTGTGTCACGCGGAGGTTACACGTTCTTTCCAAAGATGCTACTAACTAAACATGACCTCGATACGCGCCGGTGGTGCCGTCTCTTGCACGGACTTTTCAGACGCCCCTCGTACCACAGCACAGATAAAAGGGCTTGTGAGGCCAGACGTGTCAACACGAACTATTGTGGAGCAATTATTAGCAGTGGGACTACGCACACGCACACCTCTAGCCCATCTTCCACTCACGCCACAGCATCGACGTCCACGTCTCGGCTGGTGCCGTCACAGGATTTGAAGATGAAATGGCACGCCGTGGTCTTCAGCGATGGAAACAGATTCTGCGTACACGCAAGTGATGGTCGTTTGCGTGTACGACGTAGACGTTGTGAAATGGCTCTGAGCACTATGGGACTCAACTTCTGAGGTCATCAGTCCCCTAGAACTTAGAACTACTTAAACCTAACTAACCTAAGGATATCACACAAATCCATGCCCGAGGCAGGATTCGAACCTGCGACCGTAGCAGTCTCGCGGTTCCAGACTGTAGCGCCTAGAACCGCACGGCCACTCCGGCCAGCAGACGTTGTGAGCTCTGCCTTGTAGAGCGCGTCCATCTAAGACAATTGGCCCCACCCCAGGCCGTATGATCTGGCGTGTGATAAGATACAACTCTCGTTCGTCTTTGGTGTCTCTGGAGGAACGATAAACAACGCTCGGTACGTGCTGAATGTTTTAGACCCATTCTTTAGCCGTTCTCGCAACAGAAAGGTGTGGTGTTCCAACAGGATAGTGCTCGCCCATACACTGCCCGTGAAACTCAACGATATCTACAAGTCGTATGCCAACTTCCCTGGACAGCACGATCTCTGGACTCGTCACCCGTCGAGCACGTATGGGATATGATGGGACGAGAAGTGACTCCTGCGACTCGTCAGCCAACAACTTCAATCTTACAAAACAGATGTAGCAGACGTGGCATAATTTGCATAAAAAGTTCTCGGTTTACTTGCAGCGTCAAATTTGGATAAAATCCCGAGCTTTCGATGGCTACCTCCGTCATCTTCGTCAGGGGTAAAACTGACTGTCGTGGACCGGTGAGGCTTCCGCTTTTATAAGCAGTGGACGGCTTCTCATTGGCTGGATGACGTCACAGTGAAAACGGCACGTACAGAGGTGGCGGCCTCTATGTTTATAGATTTTCTTTGGGCGCTTTATCCAGCGTTGCTTGCAGCGCCATCCATCGCAACAGACGGAGAACTACGAGGAATGTAAGAAGTCTCCCACTGCGCTCTTTCTTTATCAACCGTGCGCTTCCATGCATTGCTGAGTGCATATCTGGAGTCTCTGTTGAAATTATTTTCACGTAGTCTAATTTCCACTGCTTCCCTGACGACAGAGTCCCAGTAGTTTGAAGCGTGAGCAAGTATTCTTGTTTCATCGAATAAAATCTTACGTATGTTTAACTGTGCTCAGCCACCTGTATTTCAGGTGACGCTGATGTTCCACACAGCGATCGGCAACAGTTCTTATAGACTGGCCCACTACGGCTTGTTGTACAAAATACACAACTATAGCTGCCCACACCACATTCTTAAAATACTGGCATCCTTCCTAAGCGATAGGAAGTTCTACGTAAATCTGGAAAGACACAAGAGCACCCTCAACACCATATAGGCAGGCGTGCCCCAAGGTTCCGTACTTGGCCCAGTCCTCTACAGCATTTACACCAATGATATACCCCAAAGGGACAACACCCAATTAGCTCTCTTTGCGGACGACACGGCCCTATACGCCAGTCACTCTAACCTAAATTACATAGTATACAATCTCCAAAGGCACCTTGACGAAATTACACAATGGTGCAATCTTTGGAAAATTAAAATCAATGCTGCGAAATGCAACGCCATCATGTTTACAACCAAAAGACGGCCACCAAGCTGGCAGATCACGATTGAAGACAACGACCTTCCCTGGTGTAACACCATCAAATACCTAGGGCTAAAGTTTGATAGCAAACTCCTCTGGAGCGAGCATATCACAGACGCCAGCAACAAAGGCTCAGGACGACTTTTCCAGCGTTACCCGCTCCTGAAAGGAAGCGGGCTAACCACCCAAACAAAGCTAAAAATCTGGAAGAATGTACTCCTCCCAGCTCTACTCTATGGCTGCGAGATCTGGGGCATGGCTGCTGACACCCACATACGCAAATTGCACGTCATTCAGAACAAAGCACTTCGTATCATTACAGACGCGCCGTGGTTCGTCTCAAACGCCACTATACACAGAGATACAAACATGCTCACTGTATCGTCTATAATACAATTGAGAACGCAAACATTTTACGAAAATGCTCTACTCTATGGCTGCGAGATCTGGGGCATGGCTGCTGACACCCACATACGCAAATTGCACGTCATTCAGAACAAAGCACTTCGTATCATTACAGACGCGCCGTGGTTCGTCTCAAACGCCACTATACACAGAGATACAAACATGCTCACTGTATCGTCTATAATACAATTGAGAACGCAAACATTTTACGAAAATGCCGAAATATCACCTTACCAACTGATATCATCACTGGGCTCAGACCCATTCCACATCAATTACAAACATCCTAAAAACACAATATCCCAACACTTTAGGGTATAAATCATGATCCCCTCACACAACACACTTACAACTATACATGCACAAACAAACCCATCATGTTAACAAACCCAAATGTCAGACAGAAGGCACTAGGCAAAGTCCACCGGCCCTTCAGAATACATGGACTGAAGTCCAGTCATGACAACGGCAACGGCGTCGGCAACGGTCCACGACAGTCAGTTTTACCCCTAACGAATATGACGGAGGCAGTCATCGAAAGCTCGGGATTTTATCCAAATTTGACGCGGAAACGGAAAGTAAACCGAGAACTTTTTATGCAAGGACTCCTTCGCGAAAGACTTCGTAGTCGTGGCATAACTTGCCTCAGGACAGTATTCGCCATCTGTACGATCGACTGGGTGTCAGAGTCAGCACCTCCACTGCTGACTGTGGAGGCTATACCACGTACCAGTGTGCGTGTTTCTGCATGGGTCGGTACCTGGTACTTCAGAATCGTTTGTGGTTTGTAAATGTAATCATTTCATGCACTCCATTTGCACTGTTGCAACAATGAATCTTGAGTGAATTGGAAACATCTAAAAGCGTGTAGTACTTGTTTCCCGGCAATGTATCTGGTATAGATGTATGGAGTAATTGAAAGTGGATCGACTACATAAAAAAAGTCAGGTGCCAGACCGACAGTCATTGGAAGAAACCTCAGGAAGTGTAGTCCATCCACGAAAGATGTAGCTTACAAGACTCTCTCTCGACCGACACTTGAATATCACTCGTCAGTCGGGGACCCGTTGTCAGACAGCTCAGACGGGACCGATAGAAAAAACAAGAGATGTAAAGAAGGACAGCTCTCTTCGTTGCCGGTTTTTCTAATAAGCGCGAAGATTGCAGAAATATAGAAGATGCAAAGAAGAGCAGCACGTTTCGTTACAGGTTCGTTTAATAAATGCGAAAGCGTCACGGAAATGTTCATTCAGGTTCAGTGGCAGAAGCAACAAGGGATGCGTTGTGCTTCATGATATGTTTTACCGTTACAATTCTGAGAGCGTACGCTCATGGAGATTCAGTCTATATATTGCTTCGTCCAACGTATATCTCGTAAAAAGCCAACGAAGACAAAATCAGAAAGATACGAGCTCACGCGGAAGCGTACCAAAATCATCCTTTCCGCGACTCATTGGCATTGTAACAGGAAAGAGGGAAGGTGACAATGGTACGAAGTCTCCTCCGTAAGCGTAGCACAGATATAAACTTTATAAGTGTATTCTGTCCAAGTCACCATTTTACTATTGCACAGTTTTGTTCTGAGTGAATGTATGATTTTCGTGCGGAACCAGAGCCGACACAATTTAGCCGAATTTAAGAGTCTGTTTCTACTCTTCTCAACTTATTGACAAGAAAGTAATAGTCTGCGTGAGCTGGGTTAAAACGAGAATGAAAATCTCTCGTAAGTGTATGTCGTTCTCTAAAGCGTAATGGAATCGTCGGCCAAATACGCACGTTTCTTTAGATGTTTTTCTCCGTAACTTACAAACTAAAAAGTGAACGGAATATTTAACTTACTCTTCCTGCGTAACAATGAATACAGTTTACTCAGTTATTCTCCAGAGAGTTACGGCAAAGAGTTATAATATTTTAAATAGACCATTACATTTTCTGTCGGCGAACTGATATATTTTAACGAACGATGTGACCGTGCGCAAATCAGTTTACAACAAATTTAATGGATGGAACACGCGTTCACAGGGATGTTCAGGTGGTGGAATGTCCATTTAAGTGTGGTATTAAAATTAACGCCCATTTTCCTGAAACCACAATTCAGTGCGCCTTGTAAACGACCTGCTGACGAGATAACTAAATAAACAATGCTCATAATGCAGTAGAGAGAGTAATTTTCCTTAACTTTACCTACCTTAATAAATATTCCTTGCGCTTATTACGAGGGTGGTTCAATAAGTAACGGCCCACATTTTTAAGCCTTTAATATACATAGCAAACATCGTTGTTGGTGCTTTACATCTGATGTTTGTTGTGTGCGCCGGTGAAGCTTCGAACCGTTTTGGCAGATGGTAGACCCGTACTACAGCATCAAAGCGGCGTCTACATACGACCCACGTTACAAGCAGCGTGGGGTTATTGAAATATTGTGTGGAGAAAAAGAAACAGTGGCGAATATCAATAAGCGTTTGTGTGCAGTGTATGGGATGCTGCAGTTGATAGTTCAGTTGGGCGATGGGTAAAGAATGTTACAGTTGGAGGAAATGCAGAAATAGAGCTCCACGATCAGCCAAGCTCGAGACGTCGTGTCACAGCCACTGCTCCAGACATGCTGAATCGTTCGGATGCAATTATTCGTGCCGACCGGCGCACCACAAGTCGACAACTAGCTCTACAGTTCTCAGTCAGCATTGGAAGTGCGTCTACAATGATTTAGACTCATGCATATTCAAAGAGGTGCTCAAGACGTATTCCACGAATGCTCACAGCGGACCACAAGATTCAAAGAAAGGCCATTTCATCTGAATTGTTGGAGCTTTTAGAGACCGACGAAGAGTCCTTTCTGTCAAGGATTGTTACGGAGGACAAAACGTTGGTGCACCACTTTGCGTCGCAAACAAAAAGGCAGTCCATGGAGTGGCATCACCCTCATTCATCACAAAAGAAGAAATTCAAGAAAACCTCCTCTGCGAGAAAGGTCATGGTGACAGTCTTCTGAGAATGTGATGGCGTCATTCTCATGGATGTGATGCCAAGAGGGTCAACCATCAATTCAGAAGCATACGTGAAGACTCTGAATAAACTCAAGAACCGTTTCCGACGTGTTCGACCGGACAAGAATCCAGCAAAAATCGTGCTTCAAGACGATAAAGCACCCCAATACACAAGTCTGAGAACCCGTGAACATGTCTCAAAATTGGGTTGGACATCACTGCCTCTTCCAACCTACAGTCCAGACCTGGCACCTCCGGACTTCGAACTCTTTGGACCGCTTAAACATTGTCTAAGGGGAACAGACTTTGAAGATGACGAGAGTGTCAGTCATGCAGTGAAAACATGGCTACGCCTATAGGGCAAGAGCTATTACCAGTAGGGAATACGTGCTCTTCCACAACGTTGGCGTACGGCCATAGAACGTGATGGAGACTACGTAGAGAAGTAGGACTTGGATAAGAAATGTTGATGTACTGGGTGATCAAAAAGTCAGTATAAATTTGAAAACTGACTAAAATTACGGAATAATGTAGATAGAGAGGTACAAATTGACACACATGCTTGGAATGACATGGGGTTTTATTTTATTAGAACCAAAAAAATACAAAAGTTCAAAAAATGTCCCACAGATGGCGCTTCATCTGATCAGAATAGCAATAATTAGCACAATAAAGTAAGACAAAGCAAAGATGATGTTCTTTACAGGAAATGCTCAATATGTCCACCATCATTCCTCAACAATAGCTGTAGTCGAGGAATAATGTTGTGAACAGCACTGTAAAGCATGTCCGGAGTTACGGTGAGGCATTGGCGTCGGATGTTGTCTTTCAGCATCCCTAAAGATGTCGGTCGATCACGATACACTTGCGACTTCAGGTAACCCCAAAGCCAATAATCGCACGGACTAAGGGCTGGGGACCTGGGAGGCCAAGCATGACGAAAGTGGCGGCTGAGCACACGATCCTCACCAAACGAAGCGCACAAGAGCCTGACAGTATAGGGTGCAGCGCCATCCTAATAAAACCCCATATCATTCCAAGCGTGTGTGTCAATTTTTACCTCCCTATCTACATTATTCCGTGGTTTATTAAGTTTTCAATTTTATACTGACTTTTTGATCACCCGGTATATTGTCACTAAATGCTGATTCTTAACAATAAATATGTTTTGAGAAAAAAATGTGGGACATTACTTATTGAACGACCCTCGTCTATTGTAAGTTACAGAGAAATACGCCATCTGAAACACCTCGTATGGAGACGTTCTTCCACCTGAAGGACGAGTTGTGGAATTCGGATAGAACAGTTACTAGACATTTCCTGAACCTTTTTCTGAATTGCAGACTTCGTGTGCGCCCATTAAAAACAATATTATGGATGAGAAAGTAATATCCTCAGTGCTTTGTTCTACCTCAGTCTGCGCAAGATTGACGTCGCACACCGTAGCATCCCTATGTTTCTGGCCAAAGTAGACGTTCAGCATCGATAGGTTCACCCTTCCTGGAAATGCTACATAGGTGGGTTAATACGGCAACGTCGTCTGTCTCGGTCAGCAGAAATCATATTAGTTTATTTTGATAGCTTCTACTGTCGCTTCTCTGCAGCGTTGTAGTTTTCTTATCTCGTAGAGCGCGTAACATGTCTTTCAGTGTGTAATGTCCCCACAGCAAATACCCTCTACCACGGACCAATTAATCATTTTCAATCAAACCATCCACATTCATTCACTTTGGAAAAGTTATCTGATCTGATTTTCTCGTAATATATGCGGCGACAGCTCGTCGACGCCAAAAGTATTTTCTAGTGCATTTATTCTTTGAAATAACAGAGATGCATATATGCATTCTCCATGGTTGTTAGAGTGGTAACTAGGAGAACTTCTGGAGTATCTGTTGAGGGATTGACGTGTTTTTGAGAGATACATATTCTGCTATTCTTCTGCTACCAATTAACATTTGTGCCGCTAGCGGTTTGTTTTGAAGAGAAAGAGATTGTAAAAGGAAAATAATTAAGGCGTGGAATCACCGGAGATCTGGACATGAAATGGAGATGGATTTAATACACGATCTCCTCCATAAATAAGGTTTGTGACTTTTTTGTTCTGGAGTGAATGAACGAATGAGTTTTTTTCTGAATCATTTGTGGATCACGTTGGCCCTGTAATTAGTGGGAAAGTTTCAGCTGTGTCGAAGAGAGCCTGCAATCACTGTGTTAAATCGTCCAAAAAGGCTTCGTACACATCTGGAATTAGCAGCCTTTCTTGAAAGGAACAAATTGTCCAAACGATTGATTCTCCCGACTGACTGCAGTGTTTAACAGTAATAATAAATGTAAAGATCTCTTACAGCAACCCAGCCGCTGATTACCAAGACGAAGGACTCCACCAAAGATTCTATTTGGCTGATTCTTTTCATCACTATATCACGTAATGAAATCTTATATTAAAAACTATATATAGATAAAGGAGAGAAAGAGAGAGAGAGAGCGAATGAAAATAGAGATAGTACTAATAATCCTCCATTAGTCTAATTTTTCGCCTGTCTTATCACGGATCAGCCAAGACCTGGGAGGGCCTTACTTTACCGTACAGACTTAGGTGTGAAGGTGAGGGGATCTTAAAGACAACAGATACACGTCTATACAGACAAGACATTACACAGAGATAGCAGCTAGCTGCATTAATCATCTATTCTTAGATTAAAGAGACGGCAACTTATTATCCGAACATTAAAATGTTAAAAGTGTTTGACTGGGGGCATCTAAGAAACTGGCACAGTGTCTGTCTAGGCTGCAAAAGCAGATTTCTGACACATTACGTGTCTTACACGTGGAAGGACGCCAAGCGTGGGCAGTGCCGGTACGCCTACCGTCCACTCCACAGTTTATTCCGCGGCGGTGCGCCGCTTCCACAAAGCCCGCTGCCACGCCCTGTTACCTCGCGTAGCGCACGGACGTAATATCGAGACCCGGCGACGTGACTGGCCTACCTGAAGTCGTCCAGAAGGGCGCCGACGCTGCCGCAGCCCCGCGACCGCTCTGTCCAGATTATCTCCGTGATGCGAGGAGAGCAATGGGTCGATTACGCTGCGCCCTGCGACGGCCGACAAAAACATTAGTTGCGCGCGCAGTGCTACGTGTGAAGTAATAAACGCAGACAGAGCTGGATGTACGATAGCTGTTACGAACTCCAGGCATTCCTCCAGTACAAGTACACGCCATTGTTGGGTAGCGAGTGTGGAATGCACGGCGTTTGAGACGAATTTTCGTACATAAGTCACTGGTGGTATCCCGTAGCAGCGGCGTGCCCGGGAGACTGGGGATATAAACATATTTCTTGCGGCCAGTTGTAACATATGGCGGGGAATTTGTTCCTTCTCAAGGGAAGAGATAACGGCTATGTATTAGAATCGGCCCTGGAGAAGGAATCCTGTGTCCGGAAGAACGGGTTCACTGACCGGATAAAGAAGCCCGGAAGACTGACGAGGGTAACAACGGTGGTGACAGTTCATCTACATCTACATCTTCATTTACGAGGAGAGTACTTTGTACTCCACCATCCTTCCCCCCCCTCCCCCCCCCCACCCACCCCCCGCCACCGTCTTGTTTCAGTCGCAAAATGGTAAGTGAGAGAAACAATTGTTTGTATGCCTTCGTGTGAGCTCGAGTCTCTATAATTTTAGCTTCATGTTCTTTTTCTGCGAGATATTCGTAGGAGCAAACAAATATTGGTTGTCGTGAACACATGGTGTGTGTCGTGGGGCGATCACTCTGTTTTTAAATTAATTGACAAGCCACGATCGCTTCAATATCGTTTATTAGATGACCGGTTTCAGAACTCTGAAGGTGCCATCATCGGATCTGCGAAGGTATAACATAACAGGTTTGAGGGAGGGCTTACATAAGTTAGCTATACAATACATTACAATTATTACAGAACCAGATACCTGAAACGTGGATTAACATTTATAAAACCATACGGACATCATGGCATATGAGGCAGACCATCTGATAAAAATCATTGTCACAACCAATAAAAAATAATAAAAAACTGCTCTCATGGTCGTTCTTTCCATAAAACATAAAACTGAAGTCACCAGATGAAACTACCACTGCTCGCCTAACACCGGTAGGCCCTATTCCGCGCAGGCTCACCTGCTGTGAGTCTAGCGATTCACAACCGGCCACCAGATAGCGCTGTCCAAGCAGCGCACACACAGTCCCACAGTATTACCACTCATTACTACTAAAACACAACTTTACTATAACTGCTTGCCACATATCCATGCAAAGCCCACATTTGCGCATACATTTCCTATACATACTATAATCACTATAAACTACGTCAATTACAAAGTAAAAGCATCTGAGGCACAGACATTATCCATTAGCGCCTTACAAAACTACATATTATAATTTACCTACATTCATATAAGGACGTCCTTATATGAATGAGGGTAAATTATAATATGTAGTTATATGTGCTGTGCGTACTGTAAGACCTTCGGTACACACACCACCAGATTATTTGACTTGTCGCTCTAACGAAGTAGGCGAGTGCCAGCAATATGTCTCGTGGTCTTATCGTGGCGTGTTTATCTTCTGCCGTTAGGTCAGATGATAGAAATGCCATTTGCACGCTTAGAGTAGCAGATTGACGGTGACCAACTTTAAACATAATTTGATTAATTTTCACACACATTTACTAAAATAATAAAAACATAGATATTACGTAACTTGATTCTGGATGCTGTTTACAATTGACAATATGAGGTGCCTTTGGTCTTGGTACGTTAATCTTATTGTCACATATCTATGATACTTGACGAAGTGTCTATACATTTCTCTTCATGGCTATGTACAGGAATATGATAATCTTATTAGGCGCAGACTGAAACTTGACTGCAGACTAATGCAGCCTGATGCAGACTAATGCAGACTGACTAATCGGAGTTCTGTACACTCGTTATAATACCTCGCGCGTTCAGGTATCACTGCGCGAGTGTGATCCGCGAGGAGAAAAGGTTTTACGTTAGCAGCAATCTCATTGGCTGCGTTACATATTAATACGCGGATCGGCGGAAGCAGAATTTGGTCCGTCTTTATGGCAGCGCCATCTCGTAGAGCGGGGACGGACGAGCGCTGCGCCTGCGCTGTTGTGCTTAACGGGGCGCGCTCTAGTGGGAAAGTTGTGTACGCGCTGACTACGCGGAACTATGTGCACAGCATTATATAAATAAAGGTAAATTATAATATGTAGTTTTGTAAGCCGCTGATGGATAATGTCTGTGCCTCAGATGCTTTTACTTTGTAACTGCCGTAGTTTATAGTGATTATACACTCCTGGAAATGGAAAAAAGAACACATTGACACCGGTGTGTCAGACCCACCATACTTGCTCCGGACACTGCGAGAGGGCTGTACAAGCAATGATCACACGCACGGCACAGCGGACACACCAGGAACCGCGGTGTTGGCCGTCGAATGGCGCTAGCTGCGCAGCATTTGTGCACCGCCGCCGTCAGTGTCAGCCAGTTTGCCGTGGCATACGGAGCTCCATCGCAGTCTTTAACACTGGTAGCATGGCGCGACAGCGTGGACGTGAACCGTATGTGCAGTTGACGGACTTTGAGCGAGGGCGTATAGTGGGCATGCGGGAGGCCGGGTGGACGTACCGCCGAATTGCTCAACACGTGGGGCGTGAGGTCTCCACAGTACATCGATGTTGTCGCCAGTGGTCGGCGGAAGGTGCACGTGCCCGTCGACCTGGGACCGGACCGCAGCGACGCACGGATGCACGCCAAGACCGTAGGATCCTACGCAGTGCCGTAGGGGACCGCACCGCCACTTCCCAGCAAATTAGGGACACTGTTGCTCCTGGGGTATCGGCGAGGACCATTCGCAACCGTCTCCATGAAGCTGGGCTACGGTCCCGCACACCGTTAGGCCGTCTTCCGCTCACGCCCCAACATCGTGGAGCCCGCCTCCAGTGGTGTCGCGACAGGCGTGAATGGAGGGACGAATGGAGACGTGTCGTCTTCAGCGATGAGAGTCGCTTCTGCCTTGGTGCCAATGATGGTCGTATGCGTGTTTGGCGCCGTGCAGGTGAGCGCCACAATCAGGACTGCATACGACCGAGGCACACAGGGCCAACACCCGGCATCATGGTGTGGGGAGCGATCTCCTACACTGGCCGTACACCACTGGTGATCGTCGAGGGGACACTGAATAGTGCACGGTACATCCAAACCGTCATCGAACCCATCGTTCTACCATTCCTAGACCAGCAAGGGAAGTTGCTGTTCCAACAGGACAATGCACGTCCGCATGTATCCCGTGCCACCCAACGTGCTCTAGAAGGTGTAAGTCAACTACCCTGGCCAGCAAGATCTCCGGATCTGTCCCCCATTGAGCATGTTTGGGACTGGATGAAGCGTCGTCTCACGCGGTCTGCACGTCCAGCACGAACGCTGGTCCAACTGAGGCGCCAGGTGGAAATGGCATGGCAAGCCGTTCCACAGGACTACATCCAGCATCTCTACGATCGTCTCCATGGGAGAATAGCAGCCTGCATTGCTGCGAAAGGTGGATATACACTGTACTAGTGCCGACATTGTGCATGCTCTGTTGCCTGTGTCTATGTGCCTGTGGTTCTGTCAGTGTGATCATGTGATGTATCTGACCCCAGGAATGTGTCAATAAAGTTTCCCCTTCCTGGGACAATGAATTCACGGTGTTCTTATTTCAATTTCCAGGAGTGTAGTATGTACAGGAAATGTATGCGGAAATGTGGGCTTTGCATGGGTATGTGGCAAGCAGTTATAGTAGAGTTGTGTTTCAGTAGTAATGGGTGGTTATACCGTGGGACTGTGTGAGCGCTGCTTCAACAGCGCTATGTGGTGGCCGGTTGTGAACCGCTGGAATCACAGCAGGTGAGCCTGCGCGGAATAGGGCAGTGACGATGCCGACCGGTGTTAGGCGAGTAGTGGTAGTTTCATCTGGTGACTTCAGTTTTTTAGTTTATGGAAAGAACTACCATGAGAGCAGTTTTTTATTACTTTTTATTGGTTATGACAATGATTTTTATCAGATGGTCTGCCTCATATGCCATGATGTCCATATGGTTTTATAAATGTTAATCTACGTTTCAAGTATGTGGTACTGTAATAATTGTAATGTATATAGTTTACTCATGTAAGCCCTTCCTCAAACCTGTTATGTTATACCTTCACAGGTCCGATGACGGTACCTTCAGAGTGCTAAAACCGGTCATCTAATAAACGATATTGAAGCGATCGTGGCTTTTCAATTAATTTAAAAATATTGGTTGACATGTAGCCTGTGTGTTGGTTGATTCCTCAACGCCTATTGGCTGGGATTTGTCTCATCTCTCCTCTTAAGAGACTGATTAATTGTACCAACTGCATTTGTTACCTAGCATATCACTCACCTGCTGATTTGTGCTAGACGCCGGTTTCTTGCAGCAGATGTCTCGTTGCCTACTGAAGAACTAATTAAAGGGACAGCATGCAAGCTGCAGACCACTGAAAGTCGCTATCTTCTGGAAATGCGTCTATTCAGAACTGAGACACGATAAACGGGAGCTAGCCCTGTCAGAAGTTTTCTAACGTAACACTCACAACACAGTAGCTGCTAAGCGAGCAATGGACTTGCTTAGAACAAATCGAAAGTTCACACAACCACTAAAGTGTAACGACCAGTCCTTAGAGAGATAGCACAAAAACAATTAATGTGAATCACTATAACATAGAAGGTAGCCATGGGACAAGAATGCGCTCAAAAATGGCTCAAATGGCTCTGAGCACTATGGGACTTAACATCTGAGGTCATCAGTCACCCAGAACTTAGAACTACTTAAACCTAACTAAGCTAAGGACATCACACACATCCATGCCCGAGGCAGGAATCGAACCGGCGACCATAGCAGTCGCGCGGTTCCGGACTGAAGCGCCTAGAACCGCTCGGCCACCGCGGCCGGCAATGCGCTCACAGCAACCGAGGTCGAACAGTAAAGCTTACTACCCTATTTTTCGGCTTGGAGAGCCGGTATCTCGCAGAGCAATCGCGACGACAGCACATACGCAACGCCAATAGTTTCAGCGTACTTCATAATTCTAAACATCACAAGCAACCCGCTGATGGGTGACACACAGTTGCTCCCAAGGTAAAGGAAGACAACACTTGCCACAATATGGTGGTAACTGCTGCACGATGAACCTCGTGATGTCGACATCTTTAGTAACTCAACGGAATGGGGTGGACCACTTCAAGACTCAGTCGACGAACTACAGTGCATCTCCGCAGTCTACGAAAAGGCCCTCGTAGCCATTCTAACAGAAGTTGGAGGTGTAATCATTCCTGCTTTTCCGGCCGACTGGGCTGCCGGGTTCTTGTGTCCAAGTTGGGTGGCCCCAACTGGCACGGATTCCCAGATCGCGGGAGACTTCCTTCGTAGGTCTCCGCCAACGCCAGGCCTCAACGTCAATTCGAAATAACGGCCAGGGAATCAAGCTATATTTGCGATGTTGAACGTTTTCTGTATTAAATATACGGGGAATGCCAAAATTATTATGTCCCCTCCAGCGAATGATCCTGCATGTAGACAATACCTCGATAATGTCTGCGGGCCTGGGAAAATTAGTTTAGTAGTTGTAAGATGGCAAGAAATGTGCCCCTTACATGAAGTCATTAAAGATCACGTATCTCACGTTGAGCGAACAGTAGGGCTGAACAAAAATGACTGACAAGGCACAATGCATCTTGTAGAGGGTATAGTATGGACGTATTGGAATAATTAATGTAAAGTTGGTTTTAAAGTAATTCACATGACATGAAAACTTTGTGGAAACGTGTCGATTTACTGAAGGCTACTTTATCACAGGGAAGTATCCAGAGTTGACCACGGCGCGCGGCTGGGGAGCGGTGAAGGGAAGCGACAATAGGCAGCTTAGGGTGGCTCATACTCTGAGAAAGCGGTAACGAGGCATGACCTCCAGCTGCCTTAAGATGAGTGACAATGAGGGGGTGGTTGACCTCATGCTGGTGTACTGGGAAGCAGACGGAGAACTTGTATGCCTGTTGATAAATGTCCGTCATCCCGTTTTCAGTGAAACATGCGAGAAAGCCACGCAAAGCTACGGTGGAGTGGTCAACAGAGGCCAAAATATGTGTGTTCATGACTATAGCAACTTCACGCTGAATTCACGGTCCGCAGAGTCTGAAGTAAATCAGAGCGACAGAACGAAATATGCTGGCCTCCGATGAGAATATAAGACCAAGGAATTTGAAGTACTCTCCTGGGAGTCAGAATTCTGGAAAAATTGGTGTTTTGTGCAGACACTAACCTTGATGGGTGGCCTGGGAGGAGCTAAATAGCAGAAGTTGAGAGGAAGGGAAATTTTGTGGGAATTTGTTCACTTCCCAGAGCAGGCATTGGTCAGCGCTGGGAAGCGACGCATAATTAACGCGACTTGCGCTGCAATTGGCGTAAGTGATTTTGCTGGAGGGGAAACCGAGGCAAAGAGCGGTCTGGGAGAAGTCCCTGTGGTAGTCTTCCATTCTGAGCTTGCCTAGAGTGCGGACGTGGCGTTCTTTACTCAGCTTGCCTGAGAAAGAGTGAACATCTCTGCAGTTTAGGACTTAGCAAAGGGAATGATTGGGGTTGGAGATAGGAAGTTTTGGTTCAGCTATGTACTGAACTAGATAGCTAGGAGTGATTAGACGAGCACAGCCTTGCAGCACCACGAGGTCGGCCGACGTCCGCATAACGACGCTGCACCTCCATGCTGAATTCAGTGATATTACGCCCACTCCGTCCACTGATTAATTTGTTGTATCACGTCGGCAAGGTTTCCTCGAGGGTTTCATGGACCGTGTATTGTAGAATTCTTCTCGCACTTTGCATTATGCCTGAGTCACTCAATAGGAATTACTTTTGAGTTATTGCACAAACGCAATTTATTACCATTGCCTGATAGGAGAGTCTTGTAATGTGATGATTGAAGGTGAGGAAGTAAAATAAATTTGTGCTAATCGGCTACATCTGTTTTCAA
Organism: Schistocerca americana; assembly: GCF_021461395.2. Classification (NCBI taxonomy): domain Eukaryota; kingdom Metazoa; phylum Arthropoda; class Insecta; order Orthoptera; family Acrididae; genus Schistocerca; species Schistocerca americana. The sequence goes on from NC_060124.1 coordinate 526,376,435, forward strand.
TCAAGTAGTTGAAATTCCAAGTCACTTTCTTAATTAATTTTATGTTCAACATTTGCATCTGGTGTTCAATAGCTGAATATAACATCAATGTGCACCCTTTTTATTTAAAAGTGATCAATTCTGAATCAATTAATGTCAACTCCGCCACCGCAGTTCAATCAGGAGTCACAGGGCCTTATTACTTTTTTTGCGTCATCCGATATTTCGGCAGTTTTGCACTCTCTGTTGATCTGTTAGTCAATTAGCTGGGGCGAACACACATCAAAACCAAATAAGTGATGGGTGGGGTGTTACATAGTATTAACTGAGTTATTAAGATTGACGACTTGTTAATTAATTGACCGATCGCTCTCTGACTGGTATCAGTTTACTAGAAATTCTATTGAGAGTTTGAATCTGCGATCAGAATTAAACCATTAATTTTATTACTCTCTCTGTCTTTGTTTTGGAGACTGATCAGGACAGACGCTGCTTGACATGGCACTGCATTACAGACTCTTCTAGCAATGTATGCTCTCTGTATTTTAACAGCACGCAACTCTTGTAGAATCTGTCAGTGGAGTTTCATGGGCATTTCAGTGATACTTTTGCGCTCACTAAACGAACCTATGACGAAACTCGCTCGCTGGAAACTCAGCCGCAGAGTCGACCTCAGATATAGTTAGCATACTTCATTAATAGACATAAAGTCGTCAGGTTTCCGTGATTGTAACATCTACCCCAGTCTCTCTTTCTCTCTCTGTCTCTCCCTCTCTCTCTCTCTCTCTCTCTCTCTCTCTCTCTTGCTCTCTAGTCTCCCCCCCCCCCCCCGTCACTTCACTCCCTCCCACATAACCCCCTGAGCGTTCTCATTGGCACTTTGTCGGCAACATTTACTCATAGCTAAAGTAATAAGAAATAATCACAACTAGCATAAATTACATACTTAGCGATACAGGCTCTAAGATGTAATGATTGTTAAGTCCACGGAGGTATGTTCCGTGTTTGCAACTAAATGAAGTGCAGTTTACCTTCTGCTATACGCGTTTCGCTTCTTTTATTTAAGAGGAATCTACAGTGACCTATAATACATGTTTGTTTACACACACACACACACACACACACACACACACACACACACACACATATAATTCATTATGTAGCAGTTACTTTTATGTTACTGTGTTAAGTTTTTTGTGTTATTCTTTTGTTTCTCAAGTTAAAAACAATTTTTTCACAACAGGTTTCATGAGGTTAAATTATCTTTTAGTGTCAGTTAACATTTCCGATGTTGTTGATCCATGTATTTACTCGGTTTCCAATCTCTGGATGGCCGATTTTAGATGTTTATTCGCCCACATTTATTGCAACACTTCACTTGCTCTTTTCACTGTGTTTTACAGTGTGGTGTTACTATCTGTCGCTGTCTGTTTGTATTTCATCTTTTGTTTGTGTTGTGTAAGTTTCGTTTTATATTTATTCACTTGTGTATGTGTGTGTGTGTGTGTGTGTGTGTGTGTGTGTGTGTGTGTGTGTGTGTGTGTGTGTATGTGTGTGTGTTTGCGTGAGTGTGTGTGTGTGTGTGTGCGCGCGCGTTAGCGGGTGTGACTTATCAGAGAGAGAGAGATAATTTTAATGGCTAAAATGATCAGTGAATTATTGGTTATGTTGATTTGATCATCAATTACTTTCTTTTTTTTATCAAAACTAGACATGATTGTCTTATTGGGATTTCCGCGATCATTCTTTGAATAAAAATATGGCACTTCAGTCTTTGATCGCTATTTTTTATATTCAGTGACCGGTTCCAGGCTAGCTGCCCATCTTCAGATCATATATTGCAGTTACAGAGTAACCTGTCGGTACAGAACTACTGGTTCGCTGTCATAATTGTTATGACAGCGAACCAATAGTTCTGTACCGACAGGTTACTCTGTAACTGCAATATATGATATGAAGATGGGCAGCTAGCAGGAAACCGGTCACTCAAAATAAAAAATAGCGATCAAAGACTGAAGTGCCATATTTTTATTTATTTCTTTTTCTTTTCATTGAAATGGTTCTTTGTAGATGAATGTTTTACTGTAATGTCATTAGTTTTGAAATTTTAGTCGTCCACTCTAATAATTTTCATGTGCTTTTGCATTTTGTATGGTTCACGTCCACGGTTTATCAGGTTTTCAGCAAAGGTAGGATGGCTGTCTTGGTACGTCCAGCTTCTTGTGTGTTCTTCATGTGTAGTTTTGGTATTCCTGCCTGTCACTCCCAGATGCACTGATGCACATTCGTGACATTCGAAGTGGTGTATACCTGCTCCTTGATATTAGTCTGGTTTGCCTATAATTGTTTGTAAATGTGACTCGAATGAAACCATACACTACTTCGGCTGTTGGTTACAGGAGAACGGATTTTTCATTACACCTAGCAAGTCAGCAGTCGGTATACACTTTGGCCACATGTTCATACCACTGAAACCATACGGCTAGGTGACTTCCAGACTTCCTTTAAGGGAATGTGTTAAATATCCAGGCTTTCACGTAGACAGTAAACTTCGATGGCCCCACCATAAAACCCATATCAAAGATAATTGTGAAAGCGCTCGGAATATAATTCGTTCCACGATGGGAAACACGTGGGACTATGAATACCTTTACATATGCACCGCGCGCTACTGCCACCTCACCAACACTGAAGGCCCAAGGAAAGTGGTATAGGCTTGCATATTCAAATACAGAGATATATAAACAGGCAGAATACGGCACTGCGGTTGGCAACGCCTATATAAAACAACAAGTGTCTGGCGCAGTTGGTAGATCGGTTACTGCTGCTACAATGGCAGGTTATCAAGATTTGAGTCAATTGGAACGCGGAGTTGTAGTCGGCGCGCGAGCGATGCGACACACCACCTCCGAGGTTGAGATGAAGTGGGGATTTTCCCGTAGAACTATTTCACGAGTGTGCCATCAATATCAGGAATCCGGTAAAACATAAAATATGTGACTTCGTTGTGGCTGGAAAAAGATCCTGCAGAAATGTAACCCTTCCGCAAATTGCTGCGGATAGACGAGTACGGGTATGGAGACAACCTCGTGAATCCATGGACACTGCATGTCAGCAGAGGACTGTCCAAGCTGGTGAAGGCTCTGTAATGGTGTGGGGCGTTTGCAGTTGGAACGGTGTGGGACCCCTAATACGTTTAGATACGACTCTGAGAGGTGACACGTACGTAAGTATGCTGTCTAATCACCTACATCCACTCATGTCTAGTATGCATTCCGACGTATTTAGGCAATTCCAGCAGGACAATGTGATACCTCACACGTACAGAATTGCTACAGAGTCGCAACAGAAACACTCTTCTGAATTGAAACACTTCCGCTGGCCACCAGACTCCCCAGACGCGAATATTTTTGAACATATCTGAGATGCCTTGCAGCGTGCTGTTCAGAAGATATCTCCACCCCCTCGTACTTTTACGGATTTATAGACAGCCCTGCAGGATTCATGGTGTCAATTCCCTCCAGCACTACTTCAGACAGTAGTCGAGTCCATGCCACGTCGTGTTGCGGCCCTTCTGCCTGCTCTCAGGGGGCCTACACGATGTTAGGCAGGTGTACCAGTTTCTTTGGCTCTTCAGTGTGTTCGCGTGTGCATCATTTAATATCGGTGTCAGCTTGCGTACGTTAATGTACAGGACATTTTATTCAAAATTCGATGTGTAATTTTATGTAACACTTTTAGTATTATTAGTTTTTGTGTTGGAACTGCAGCTCACTGACCCCGATGTCACAAACTGTAGCCATTTTCGCTACGCTGCAATGCACTGCACAGTACAGAATTGCTTCATTAGGATACAGTTTCACGTTTTCTAATTATTTTTGTTAAAAGTAATTGCAGTACAGTTGTACAGTTACAAATTGATCTGGCAACACTTTTATGAGATAGCTTTTACCTAATCACACCACTTGACATAGGCGAAAGTTTAAGGATAGAAAATTAGTTTAGTATACAGAAACATACGAGAACAATATAAGACATAACAGTTACACGGTCAAGCAGACATGGCGCTGCAATCGAGCCGTTTCGGCGATAATTGAGAATTACGGTGCACCATTGCCTTCAGTATGAAGTAATGTCCCAATTAGTAGAAACACGTTTGAAGTGTAAACTTTTTGACTAAGTTCCCATCTAACTGAGCTTGAACTACATTCAGGACCTACTTTAACCAGCAATTCAATATTATTTCAGTTCGTTGCGTGTTACAATTCAGCTTACGTAAGTGCTTGTTAAAATGACTGTTCCATGAGTCATCCTTGCATTTGGATGCAATACAAGAACCTCCCATAAAGCTAGACACTACTGTACAGTTTGCTGCCCCAGTATTGTACATTTTACGCTTTTGAAATGACCCAGCTCAGAAAAATCCAGAAAACTGAAGTCAGGTGATCTCGGAGGCAAATGTGCAAGCTATACGAGTGATGTATGTTGGACGAGATTGGCGCTTTGCATGTCTCATCAGCAGCAAACTGTACGGGTGCCCCATCATGCATCTACGACATTCTGCAACTACAGGCTTCTTTTTTTTTTTGTCATCTGTCTTCTGATTGTTTTGATGCGACCTGTCACGAATTCCTCTCCTGTGCCAACCTCTTCATCTCAGAGTAGCACTTGCATCCTACGTCCTCAATTATTTGCTGGATGTATTACAATCTATGTCTTCCTCTACAGTTTTAACCCTCTACAGATCCTTGTAGTATCACGAAAGTTATTCCCTGATGTCTTAACAGATGTCCTATCATCCTCTCCCTTCTTGTTGTCAGTGTTTTCCATACTTTCCTTTCCCCGCCAATCCTCCAGAGAACCTTATCACTCAAACTAATTTTCAGCATTCTTCTGCAGCGCCACACTTCAAATGCTTCGCTTCTCTTCTGCTCCGGTTTTCCCACAGTCCGTGTTTCACTAACATGCAATGCTGTGTTCAAACGTACATTTTCAGAAATTTGATCTTCAAACAAAGGCCTATGTTTGACACCAGTTGACTTCTCTTAGCCAGAAAAGGCCTCTTTGCTTGTGGCTGTCTTGCTCCATCCGCCATGTAATATGCTTCCGAAGTAGCAGGATCCCTTGACTTAGCCTACTTCCTGATCGACTTCTCTTAGCCAGAAAAGGCCTCTTTGCTTGTGGCTGTCTTACTCCGTCCACCATGGAATATGCTTCCGAAGTAGCAGGATCCCTTGACTTAGCCTACCTCCTGATCGCAATTTTTTAAGTTCAGTTTCTCAGTTTCTGCTACTTCTCATTACTTTCGTCTTTCTTCTTTAACTCTCAGTTCATATTTTGTATTCATTAGACTGTTCATTCTATTCAGCAGATCCTGTAATTCTTCTTCGCTTTCACTGAGGATAGCAATGTCGCCAGAGAATCTTATCACTGATATTCTTCCACCTTGAATTTTAATATCAGTAGAATAACGAGTTTAAGGGGGGACGTTGATGAAACTGACCAAAAATGTCAATTTTCGATTTATTTTTATTTGTTAGTACAACTCATGGACAATAAGTTCCCAAAGTTTCAATGTTGGAATCACATCCGAAGTGCCTGAAAATTAATTAAAAGTGTGACGCGGTCTCCCTGCCACGCCCACGTTTTGAAGCAGCACTCCAATACCAGCTCAGTGAACAACGATTCTGCGTATTACTTTAAACCAAACGTGTGTGGGATACATCTAGAAGGCCGTGATACATACTTTTTGGTTTTATAGATCATCTTTGGCCGATCCTGCACTTCTCAAAAAGTGTGTTCATGGCAAAACCCAAAATCCAAATGAGTCTCTAAATCCGCGAATATGGAAACGATGCCCTAAAAAGACATATGCATCTGCTACAGTTGTTAGAATTGCAACTTATGATGCAGTTATTGTATTTAATGATGGGAACGTCGGGAGGATGAAGGTATTAGAAAGAATGGGCTTCAAGATAGGCAATTTTACTCAAGACATCCTGAGGAAAATAGATTTACAGCGCGTCTCTGCAGCTGAAAAGTCAGTTGAAGACCTGGTAAAGGAAGGAAGACAGACGACAAGAAACCATAAGAGAAGCCTTGAAGGGAAGAACGACCCAGAGTACAAATGTGGTGCCTTCTGAAGAAGTGACATTAGGAAAAGGTTAGGTTGAACTTTAAATTGCGTTTCCTGAAAAGTTTGTTTTTTAAAGTTTATGTACCTTTACCTTAGATTCTATGAATACTAGAATTATGAAATTTTGTACACATATTTCCGTAAACCTAATAAACGTTGTCTCAAGAATTGAAATTCCGATTGGAAGCTGAGATATGGGGCACAGTGCTTGGAATATTGCATGAATTTAAAATTGTACTTGTGGAGTTACAATTAAAAAAATTATGAAAATTCTCCTTTTTGAACTATTCCAAAAACCTCATGAGAGAAGATTACAACATGTAAAGAGATGAAACAGAGAAATTTTTATAGAAATCTCTTCAATACTTTCTGAGATAAAGGAACATACATTACTTTTTGAAAACAAAACTTCAAATTTCACTAAAAAAAAGTTGGATATTTATATATATATAAAATCAAGGGATTTAATATATAAATGTGTTAGTTTCATGTAAAGCGTGGTACAAAATTTCATTGCCATATTTCCAAAACTGTGGATTTGGTGTATTTTTCAAGTAGTGTGTGTTTTTCATCAACGTCCCCCCCTTAATGCAATGTCAGTGACCAATATTAGATACCGGTAACAAATCTAGAAGCCGCCTCTGAATTGCTTCGATATCTTCCTTCAGACCTGGTACGGATCCCAAGCACTCAAGCAGCACTCAAGGAAAGGTCGCACCAGCGGTCTGCTTTACAGGTAAACCAATCTTTCCTAAAGTTCCCGCAATAAATCGACGTCGACCATTCGTCTTCAGTACCACACTTCTCACATGCTCGTTCCACCTCATATGGCTTTGCAACGTTTCAGCCAGATAATTAACTTGACTTTGCTAGGCAGGACACTAGTAATACTGTATACGAACATTACAGGTTTGATCATTCTACTCATCGGTTTGAAATTACATTTTTCCACAATTAGGGCTAGCTGCCATTCATCACAACAACTGGGAATTTTGACCAAGTCGTCTTGTATCTTCCTACTGTCACTCGACTTCAACACCTTCCGGACACCACGGCATCATCAGCAAACAACCGCAGATTGCTGCCCACCCTGTCCGTCAGACCATTTATGTGTTGGTAGATAGATGGTTCAAATGGCTCTGAGCATTATGGGTCTTAACATCTGAGGTCATCAGTCCCCTAGAACTTAGAACTACTTAAACCTAACTGACCTAAGGACACCACACACATCCATGCCCGAGGCAGGATACGAACCTGCGACGGTAGCGGTCGCGCGGTTCCAGACTGAAGCGTCTAGAACCGCTTCGCCACACCGGCCGGCGATAGATAGAGAACAGCGGTCTTATCACACTTCCCTGGGGCACTCCTGAGGATACCCTTGCCTCTGATGAACACTCACCATCGAGAACAACACACTGGGTTCTATTTGTTAAGAAGTCTTCGAGCCACTCACATGCTTGTAAACTTACTCCATATGCTCGTACCTTCGTTAAAAGCCTGTGTCAAATGCTTTCCAGAATCCAGAAATATGGAATCTGTTTGTTGCACTTCATCCATAGTTCGCAGTATATCACGTGAGAAAAGGCAAGCTAAGGTCTGCATGAGCGATGCTTTCCAAAACCGTGCTGATTCGTGAACGTAAACTTCTCAGTCTCAAGAAAGTTTATTATATTAGAACTGAGAATATGTTCAAGATTTCTGCAGCAAATCGAAGTTAGCAATATTGGTCTGTAATTTTCCAGGTCAGTTTTTTTTTTTACCCTTGCTATATACTGTAGTCACCTGCGCTTTTTTCCACTCGCTTGGGATTTTGTGCTCGGTGAGAGATACACGGATGAATGCAGGTTAGGTAAGGGGCCAATGCCGTAGAGTACTCTTTGTAAAATCGAACTGGTATTCCGTCCAGACCTCGTGATTTACTTGCTTTCAAATCTTTCAGTTGTTTCTCTACGCCGGGTGTGCTTAATACTATGTTGTCCATATGGTACTCTGTCCGATGTTCAAATGACGGTAAGTTTGTAGAATTTCTGCGTGAACGATTCCTTGAACGTGAAATTTCGAACTTCGGCTTTCGTTTTGCTATCTTCAGCGGTCACCCCAGACTCATTAACAACGAACTGAATGGAAGTCGTAGAGTCCCGACGGAGGTTCGAGCCCTCCCTCGGGCATGGGTGTGTGTGTTTGTCCGTAGGATAATTTAGGTTAAGTAGTGTGTAAGCTTAGGGAATGATGACCTTAGCAGTCAAGTCCCATAAGATTTCACACATATCTGAACATTTGAATTTGGAAGTCCTAGACCCGCTTATCGATTTTAAGTAAGACCAGAATTTTCTCGGGTTCTCTGCCAAATCTTTTGCTAAGGTGTGACGCTGGTAGTTGTGTGCTTCGAGTATAGATCTTTCGGCAGACGCACTGATCTCTACCAACTTTCGCTTGTCGTCATTTGTGCGTTCCGTTCTGAACGGAAAGTACAACAGCTTCTGATTCTTCAGTATCCCCCCAAATTTCGTTATTAAACCATGACGGGTCTTTTCCATCTTTTATCCACTTACCAGGCAAATAACTCTTCAGACCACGATTTAAAGTCTGCTTAAGCTTTGCCAATAACACCTCTACATCCATCTTACTGAAGTGAGGTGATCCCAGTTCACTGTCTAAGTGAGATGCTAATAACTACTTATCTGCTCTATCTAGCAAAAACATTCTCCTAGCCTTCTTGAGTGATTTATTAACTTTCGTAATCATAGTGGCTATAATGACAGCATGACCGCTAATCCCCGTTTCTATAATGACATTGTCGATGCGGTCCGGCCTATTTGTAGATACAAACTCTAAGATATTTCCATTGCGTGTGGGCTGCCGAGCTAGCTGCTCAAGAAATATTTTCAGAAAACGTGTTCCAAAGGATTTCGCATGACTGTCTGTCTGCAACGATCACAATGAATCTGTAGACATCCCAGTCTATACTCGGTATGTTAAAGTCGCCTATAACTAGTATTGCATGATCTGGGTATTTACGCCCTACTGACTATAGACTTTCTTTGAATGACTCTAGAACTGTGAAAATGTGTTTGTATCGTAACAGTTTTGTTAATAAGATTGTATTTTGAGTTATTATAAAGAAAGTGATTGGAATTACAGTACCTGTCTATTTGAGAAATCATTCATCTCATGCATCGACGTAGGAGTGTCTTTCACTGGGCGACACGGTCAACAATTGGCAACTCCTACGGCGGCTGTATTCGAGACGACCATCGAAGCAGAAAGATGAGGTAAAGTTTCCCATTGAGACAAATATAAAACTAAGAACGTTTACTACCAGATTTCCTAGAAAGTTTACTTCAGGTATGTTTGACAGAGTCTGTTCGGTGAACAGTGCAATGGAGTATCTGAGTCCAGACCTTAAAATTAACTTCAATAAAATGGGAATGACACTCATATCACCCAAAGAAGTAGCATCCACTTAAAATCCTTAAAATCTATCATATCAACTAACTTAATCAAAGAGTGCTCATGTGAGCTGAATTGTATCTTAAATTATTTGTGTAATGAATCTCTTACCAGCGGAACATTTCCAGACTGGCTAAAATATGCTGAAGTTAAGCCTCTTTACAAGAAGGGGGATAAAGAGATACCATCAAACTATCCACCAGTTTCACTTTTGCCGGCTTTCTCAAAAATATTTGAAAAGGTTGTGTCCAAGGGTCTCCTTAAGCATCTACATGCAAATAAGAAATCCAAACTGTGACTTGGAAAATATGTTAACGGTTCTGATATAGAGAAAGCTATTTACACTTACAGTGAGAATGTACTTAATTCATTAGTTAATTAATTAGAGGCTACTGGCATTTTCTATGACCTACCAAAAGCCTTTGAATGTGTGAACCACAGCATTCTCTTAAGTATATTAGAATATTGTGGTGTTACCACCAATGCTGCGAAATGGTTTGAGTATTATCTATCTAACAGGAAACAATGGGTGTCATTGTGAAAAAGCTGTGCAGTAAGAAGTCAGTCTTCATCTGCCTGGGAATTAATTATATGTGGTGTTCCTCAAGGTTCCATCTTGGGCCCACTGCTTTTTCTTGTGTACATTAATGACCTCACATCTGTTACATTGCCAGACGCTAAGTATGTTTTGTTTGCAGATGATACAAACATTGCTATAAGAAGATAGTCAAGTACAGATTTAGAAATAGCTGTTATTCAAATTTTTACTGACATTAATAAATGGTTTAAAGCTAATTCACTGTCATTAAACTTTGAGATGACCCACTATATGCAGTTTAGAACCTGTAAGAGATTTCCTTCCAACATGTGTATAACATAGGAAGACATGCAACCCGAAGAGGTTGACAGTGTTAAATTTCTGGGATTACAACTCGATAATAAATTCAGTTAGGAAGTGTATCACAGAATTGCTTAAGCGCCTAAACGAGTCTGTATTTGCAGTGAGAATGATGTCAGATGTAGGAGATATAAATATAAAAAAACTTGTATACTTTCCTTTCTTTCATTCTATTATGTCATGTGGGATCATATTCTGGAACTCATCAAACCAATGAAAGGATTTTAGGGTGGAAAAGCGTATGATAAGAATCTTTTGTGGTGTAAATTCAAGAACATCATGTAGAAACCTGTTCGAGGATCTTAGTATTCTAACCTCCACTTCTCAGTATATTTATTCCTTAATGAAATTTGTTGATCAATAGCTCAATACATAGTATCAACACCAGGAATAAGAACATTCTACATAAAAACCTAAATCACTTACTTTGGTCCAAAAAGGGATCCAATATTCAGGAACACACATTTTCAATAAATTGCCAGCAACCATTAAAAACTTGGTTTCAGATAAAACACAGTTTAAACAGTCTGAAAGACCTACTCTATAGATGAATATCTTAACAGAGGCTGTTAAGCCAGCTTAAGTAAAAATGTTTGTTAGATATCAGTTTTGGCAAAACTTGATCACAACAGTCAAGATTAGATACTTTGCGTATGATAAATTTCTTCAATGTTTCATTCTGATGGCGTGTTAATTCTGTAAATATTAGCTGTTCCAGTTTGCCGCATTGTATTCACCTATTTCGACAATCTCCTGACGAATGATCAGCGTAGTAAGTATTGTATTCAAATGTTTTATGTTTTTATGTTAGTCTTTGACATGTTCCACACCCACGAGAATCATCTCATTTTTTGGGTCTACGGAACGAAAATTGAATCTAATCTAATCTAAGTATTTCATGAACTTACATTTATGACTTCAGAGCTAAAAGTCCTAAAACATTTCCAGTTCACAAACTCTAACTCATTATCCAGCCATCAGTAAAAAATACAACAGAATGCAAAGTTAATGCTAAGGAATGTGTGACTGCAAAAACTGACTTCGAAAAGAAATTTTTGAAGCTTATGACTAACAATATTTTTGGCAAAAACTATGGAAAATATTCGAAAAATTATTGTTGAAAAGTTAATAACACATTGGGAACGTAGATATGGAGCTGCCCCTCTGATTGATAGACCAAAATTCAAGAACAATGTCTTTTCAAAAAAAAAAGTTCGGTTGCTGTTGAATTAATTAGACTGCCAAACTCACTGCTGTAGTAATGGCTGAGTTAAATGTTCCCAAAGCACTTCTTGTATATTTCCATAATGGGTATATGCTGAACAAAACTTTAGGCAAAAAATGTTAAAACGTGTTACACAGACAGTATTTATAACGTTATTAACAGTGATATGCAGAGGTGGTCTGGCACTTCCCCATATTTCCATATGATCATATTACCAGCTCATGGGTAAAAAAAGAGAGATTTAATGATGAATGAGTTATTGGGAAGACGTAATTGCAGAACTAGTAGAAATGAGAGGACAGACGTATGATTTTGCGAATGATACACAATGCTTAAAGTGTAGAGCAAAAGGCGTGGAACCTCATCAGGTATGGAATTAAATATTGGTTATTACCTAGAATATGTATTAAATGATGTTGAAAATCGATGATTGGTATGTAATTTGACCCAGGCGACATGTTATACAGCAGTGTAAATTCACACAGTCAGCAAAAGACGATAAACGCTTCAGATCTGGTAGTGAAATAGAGTGCTGCATCGTGTAAGTGGAGAAGACAGGACTATTCAGCAGCTGTGTGAAAAACAGGAGCAGATTTAAAATTGCTTTAGCAGTTACCTACATGTTGTAACCTACTATCAGTAGGCGTATTATGAAAATTTATTGTAACAGACTGTTTACAAATTTAGCAGTGACGTTAATGTAATCTGCTAGAATTGTGTATGTAGACAAGCTGTAATGATATCTGTAAATGAACTAGTAACCTGCATATATTCTGAAGAGTCAAACAAGCGGTACACCTGCCTAATATCGTGTAGGGCCCCTGCCAGCACACAGAAGTGCCGCAAAACAACGTGGCAGGAACTCGACTAATGTCTGAAGTAGTGCTGGAGGGAACTCACACCACAAATCCTGCAGTGCTGTCCATAAATTCGTAAGAGTACGAGGATGTAGATCTCTTCTGAACAGCACATTGCAAGGCATCCCAGATATGCTCAATAATGTTCATGTCTGGGGAATTTGGAGCCATCGAAAGTGTTTAAACTCAGAAGAGTGTTCCCGGAGCTACTCTGCAGCAATTATGGACGTGTGGGGCGTCGCATTGTCCTGCTTGAATTGCCGAAGTCCGTCAGAATGCACAACGAACATGAATGGATGCAGGTGATGAGACAGGATGCTTACGTACGTGTCACGTGTCAGAGTCGTATCTAAACGTATTAGGGGTCCCATATCACTCCATCTGCACACGCCCCCCACCACTACAGAGACTCCACCAGCTTGAACAGTCCCCTGCTGACATGCAGGGTCCATGGATTCATGAGGTTGTCTACAAACCCGTACACGTCCATCCGCTCGATACAATTTGAAATGTGATACGTCCGACAAGGCAAAATGTTTCCAGTCGTCAACAGTCCAATATCGGTGTTAACGGACGCAGGCGAGATGTAAAGCTTCGTGTCGTGCAGTCGTCAAGCGCACACGAGTGGGCCTTTGGCTCCGAAAGCCAATATCCATAATTTTTTGTTGAATGTTGACACGCTGGCACTTGTTGATAGCCCAGCATTGAAATCTGGAGCAATTTGCAGAAGGGTTGCATTTCTGTCACGTTGAACGAATCCCTTCAGTCGTCGTTGGTCCCGTTCTTGCAGTATCTTTTTCCGCCCGCAGCGATTTGGGAGGTTTGATGTTTTACCGGATTCCTGATATTTACGATATACTCGTGAAATAGTCGTACAGGAAAATCCCCACTTCATCGCTGCCTCGGAGATACTGTGTTCCATCGCTCGTGCGCTGACTATAACACGACGTTCAAACTCACTCAAATCTTGAAAACCTGCGATTGTAGGATCAGTAACCGGTCTAACAACTGCGCCAGACACTTCTCTCATATAGGCGTTGCCGACCACAGCGCAATATTCTGCCTGTTTATATATCTTCGTATTTGAATACGCATCCCTATACCAGTTTCTTCGGCGCTTCAGTGTAGATGTGCTTTGTTAATAATGGACACGTAATGCAGGGGTAACGTCTTGTACTAATAATCATAACGTCCTGGTTCCCATGATCGGACCCATCCACGACTTGAATTCAGAATAACAGTCATCAGCAATGGCGACCGAAGAACTCCGATATAAGGAATCATCCGATCCACAGGCTTTGTCAAAGGGGGCAGAGGAGTGGAAAGAGTTTCAGGACAACCTCATGCAATTAGGGTGGGAAACTGGCCCTAAAATCTGGAAGAAACAGCAGTGACCAACGAATGTGGAAGGTAATGGAAACCAATGCATCAAAGATGCACGGTGAGTATCCACAGGACATATGGCCTTTAACTGAAAAATTTTCGTGGCTATGTCTCCATTGGCAAAAGATTCCAAATTAGTTCTTCATTCTGATCTCCTGTAGGGGTCTGCCAAGAAGGAAATAACCATTGGGAAAAAATTGCATAACCAACGAAAAGGTAACTTTCCACAAGTCGTCAGACGTTTGAAACGTGAAAGGGAGGCTAGAAAACATGAAAATAGAAATGGAAAGGCCTAGTTTAGATATAATGGAGACCGGTGAAGTGGAAAGACGATAAGAATTTCTGGTCAGACGAATATAGAATAAAACAGACAGCTGCAGAAAATGATATGCAGGAGTACTATTTTTTATGAATAGAAATTAGGGTAAAGAGTGAGTTACTGTAAACAATTCTGCAAAAGGATGTTTCTCATTAGAATCGGAGCAAGCTAACGCTGGCAACAATATTTCAGGAATACATGCTGATGTAACAAGCAGAAGACGAGGAGATATAGAATGTAGGATATTGAGGGGGAATTCAGTACATTTATTAAGCACGAAGGTAAGAACCATGAGATGAATTTGGGATGTTCCGTTTTTATTAATTATCTTCTGAGGTTTTACAAAATTCTATAAATCATCCCTGAATCATACAATCACTGAGTGATCTGGTCATGTGTCGTTGACTTATTCAATGAATCAGGATTTCGAGTGTGGTGTCACAACCAGACACCACACTTGCTAGGTGGTAGCCTTTAAATCGGCCGCGGTCCATTAGTATACGACGGACCCGCGTGTCGCCACTGTCAGTGATAGCAGACCGAGCGCCACCACACGACAGGTCTAGAGAGACGTCCTGGCACTCGCCCCAGTTGTACAGCCGACGTTGCTAGCCATGGTTCACTGAGAATTACGCTCTCATTTGCCGAGACGATGGTTAGCTTAGCCTTCAGCTACGTCAATTGCTACGACCTAGCAAGGCGCCAATTATCCTTTGCTATGTATCTAATGACGCATATACTGTATTAACAAGACCAATGTTCACCAATTGTGGATTAAAGTTAAGTATTCCAGCAACTACGTACTTTTCTTTATAGCATTCATTACGTATCCTGTTTCAGACCTCACGCCAGCCCGCGTGAGTTTAAGCGCGTGCCTTTCGGTTACCCGTCACTGTGGATTGGCTGTTATGCCAGTCCACAACATCCAGAACTGTTGACTTTATTTCCACATATGATGTTGAATGATACAGATGATTTGACAGAAAACTCCAGAAAACGATCGAAGAAATGAAGAAAACGTTGTAATTCACCAGGGCGTTACACTTGGTTCTAACTTATCCCCCGAGTCATTCAGCTACACACATAGCAAGCAGTAAAGAACATCAAGGAGATATCTGAAAAAGATATTTTGTAGTTACGATAGAAAAACAAAAATTTTGAGGTTTTCCTTCGAAATTATTATTCTGGCTTAGACCAGCCGGATGGAATTGAAAGTAACTTACAAAGAAGTTATAAGATGAACACCAAGAAATGAACAAAATTTTTGGAACACTATTCCAGGAAAAACAGCAATCTATTAATACTATAACTTATTTAATAAACCAAGTCGTGAGTGCATCTAAGTTGTTAATTTTTATTTTCAGATGACCGGTTTCGATCTTCTAAGAGATCATCATCAAAAAGCGCAGCATGACATACCCTTGATGACAGTGGAAATCGCAGGCGTGGAGCAGCTCCGTCTGTGCTGGCATAGGGAACACTGCCGCCTATTGTCTTGGGCATAGCATCATTGATAGCCAGTGGCCATGAGACTTGATTACATTGTGCGAAGGACATGTACTATATGATAATGTTAGAAGTTTGGTCCTTGAGAAATCAACGAAGCATATTTTGATGTTATAAAGAAGAACATAGGTTATAAAAAGAGACAAAATAGAAAAACAGTCACTAGCCAATGGAAGGCTTCATTTAAACTTGGGCTGCCCTCTGCAGGGCCTTCTGGTAAACATAAACGTAGCTCTACGCCAGCGATTCCAAGTATCATCAAGGGTACATCACACTGCATTTTTTTACCACATTATTTTCTGTTAGTGCCCACTTCGGTAACTGAAGCATTACGTTTTATACCTCTTCACAAAATATAGATCTTCTGATAATCTCTTAGAACATCGTAACCGGTCATCTACAAACAAAAATTATCAACTTAAATGTGATCACGACTGTGTTTATTAAATAAATTATAATACTAACAGACCGCCGCTTTTCATGGAATAATGTGCCATAAATTTGAAATGCAGTACCTAGTCAGGTACAGGAAAACAGCAAAAAATTTAGAAAAATAACAACAAAACTCATGAAACTGAATACAACAATAGATTCCAGTAAACTTCGTTTACTACAAAAATGTCTCCCCTAAATATGTAAAAATGAGTTTTCTTTCTAACTCTGATGTCATTGATTTTGTAAAATGAAAGAGCGGAATATTTTGCGTGAAAGCCGAAAAAAGGAATGCTTACAAAGGAAAGCAGGACTTAAATTTTAAAAAAACCTAAAATTAGCATTTATAGCTAGGTAATCAACTTTCCCCATTGATGTTCTCAAAGTTTTTTATCCCCGACAGATGGAAAGATCAATTACGAAACGGCATAACAAGCAGCTAATTTACGTAAAATACGCATTACAGTAGCTGCAGATTGTTACTTATATCTATTGGCAAATGACAGTACTTATCGATTACACGTCGTTTCCATGGTTACTGCTGACGTCCTTCTTGACAGTGGAAATCCGTAACATAATTTCAGAAGAACCTTTTGGGAACTGTTTTCAGTTTCGTGACTGTGTCATTAGACGTTTGATTTCCTTTCTGTATTAGTCTTTTGTTATATTCTTATTTGTTGTTGATTAATACTGTTAATAATAGTAGTTACTTCCCTTGTAGAGTAAGTTTGTGATTATTGTAGTCAGGTTTTTAACATCTTCTTATTTTAGTAGCGGAACTTAGATAATGTAGTTTTCTTGTTTCAATAAGTGTAAAATTTTACCATGAGTGAGAAGTGTGGGCTTTGCCGTAGGTTCGTGAGTAGTGGATTGCGATGTGAGACTTGTTCGAAGTATTTTCACTGGGGGGGAATGCATTGGGGAAGCCAGTGGGCATTCTGGTGAGATTCTCTCCTGGAACTGCAGGTTATGTAGCAAGAGTAAGTTGATAGAGGAGCAGGAGCGTAAGATCTGTGCCCTTCAGGTGCAGTTGAAAAACGCACAGTAGGATCTAGATAGGATGAGGAGGGAGAAGGGGGTTGCGGAATGAGAGCTGGCTGCTGGTAAGAGATCTGCTAGGAGAAGAAGATTTTCAGATAGTTTTACTGTTGGTGTTTGCAATAGATATGACCAACTGTCAGAGTCTAGTGGAGAGGAATCACTAGTAGCTGTAGATGTAGGAAGTTTGCAGCAGACCTCAGCAGTTACGGTCGCTAGGACAGTTGCAAAGTCGAAGAGGAAGAAGAAGGTTCTGCTGTTAGGTAGTTCGCATGGCAGAGGTGTAAGCCAGCAGTTGCAGGAAGTGTTGGGGAGTGAGTACCTGGTCACCAGCACTGTGAAGCCTAATGCAGGATTGGCTCAGGTGACTGTTAACAAGGGGGGTTATGGAGGGATTTTACTAAAGAGGATCAGGTAGTGATTGTGGGTGGGGCTGGTAATAGTATTGATAGGGCGGGGAGTATGACATAGATGGTGACCTGGAAAAGATAGCCACTCAGACTGGCAACACGAATGTGCATTTCGTGGAACTGTTTCAGCGTCACGATCGGCCTCATCTTAATACAGCCGTGAGGCATAATAACATGAGACTTGGGGGTGCGCTGATGACAGAAAGCATGGGTCACATTTCAGTGGTGTCGGTGGAGTCTATCAGCAGGACGGGGTCCACTAGACATGGCCTGCACCTCAACAGGTATGGAAGGGGAGGTTGGCAAAGCTTATAGGTGACAGCATAGGTGGGGGTGGTGGGATCACTCATGGGGAAATTCCCGCAGTAGTGGGTGTTAGAGCTGCACCTTTTTTAGATTGAAGTCAGCTGATAGGTATTCCTGCTTAAAGGAAGTCTGTCTAACAAAGGAACCACTTTTGACAAAGCTTGGGTATATGAGTATCAAAATATACAAGGTATCAGAGATAAAGTTAGTGAACTGCTTATAGATGTTGACTCTGAAATCATTGGTATATCTGAACACTTCTTATATAAGGAGATAATTCAGGGGATTCCTTTACCAGGACACAGGTTGGCTGACAGCTTTTCTAGGAGCTCTTTGCGGTGTGGGGGAGTAGCCATGTATGTGAAAAACGGCATCCCATTTGAGTCAATTGATGTTTCAAAGTACTGCACTGAAAAGGTGTTTGAATGTTGTGCAGGTGTGGTTAAATTTAGTGGAGCTAAACTTCTAACTATTGTTATTTATAGATCCCCAGACTCCGATTTCACAACATTTTTGCTAAAGCTAGAGGAGGTTCTTTGTTCACTTTATAGGAAATACAAAAAGTTTGTTATATGTGGTGACTTCAACATTAATAGTATAAGTGATTGTGCAAGGAAAAGGATGCTGGTAGACCTCCTTAATTCATATAATCTTATGTAAACCGTATTCTTTCCAACGAGAGTCCAAGGGAACAGTAGAACAACCACAGACAACATTTTTGTTCATTCCTCATTACTAGAAGGGCATGAAGGGCATTCTGTTAGCAAAAAGGTGGATGGCCTTTCAGATCATGATGCACAAATTTTAACTCTAAAAGATTTTTGTGCTGCAACACATGTTAAATATAGTTATCAACTGTTTAGGAAAGCTGATCCAGTTGCTGTAGAGACCTTTGTAAACCTTATCAAGGAACAAGAGTGGCAAGATGTTTATAGCGCTGATACAGTAGATGATAAATATAATGCTTTTCTCAAGACTTTTCTCGTGCTCTTTGAAAGTTGCTTTCCGTTAGAACGTTCGAAACAGGGTACTAGCACAAACAGGCAGCCTGGGTGGCTGACTAGAGGGATAAGAATATCTTGTAGAACAAAGTGGCAATTACATCAAAACGTTAGAAACAGGCAAAATCTAAATGCAGTAGCCCATTACAAACAGTATTGTAAGATGCTTAAAAATGTTATTAGGAAGGCAAAATGTATGTGGTATGCAGATAGAATAGCTAAGTCTCAGGATAAAATTAAAACCATATGGTCAGTCGTAAGGGAAGTGGCTGGTCTGCAGAGACAGGTCGAGGATATAGAATCAGTGCTTAGTGGGAATGTCCGTGTTACTGATAAATCGCATATATGTACAGTATTTAATAATCACTTTCTGAATATAGCAGGTGAACTAAATAGAAACCCAGTCCCAACAGGGAATCATATAGCGCTCTTAGGAAAAAGTGTTCCGAGACTGTTACCTGAAATATTCCTCCATGATACAAACAAGAGGGAGATTGAGTTAATAATTAAATCACATAAGACCAAGAACTCTCATGGATATGACGGGGTATCTAGCAGAATACTGAAGTATTGTTCTATGTATGTTAGCCCAATACTTAGCCATATTGTAACTTTTCCTTTAGGAGTGGTCGGTTTCCTGACCGATTAAAGTACTCGGTAGTGAAGCCACTTTATAAAAAGGGAGACAGGGATAATGTTGATAATTTTAGACCTATTTCTATGCCATCGGTGTTTGCTAAAGTTGTCGAGAAGGTTGTATATACAAGGTTACTGGAGCATTTAAATTCACATAATTTGCTGTCAAATGTACAGTTTGGTTTTAGAAATGGTTTGACAACTGAAAATACTATATTCTCTGTTCTCTGTGAGGTTTTGGACGGATTAAATAAAAGGTTGCGACGCTAGGTGTTTTCTTTGATTTAACGAAGGCTTTTGACTGTGTTAACCACAAAATATTACTGCAGAAGTTGGACCATTATGGAGTAAGGTGAGTAGCTTACAATTGGTTCGCCTCTTACTTTAAGAACAGAAAGCAGAAGGTAATTCTCCGCAATATTGAGAGTGGTAGTGATGTTCAGTCCCAATGGGGCACTGTTAGCTGGTGCGTATCCCAGGGGTCGGTGATGGGGCCACTGCTGTTTCTTGTTTATATAAATGATATGTCTTCTAGTATTACAGGTGATTCAAAAATATTTCTGTTTGCTGATGACACCAGCTTGGTAGTGAAGGATCTTGTGCGTAATATTGGAACAGTATCAAATAATGTAGTTTATGAAATAAATTCATGGCTTGTGGAAAATAATTTGATGCTAAATCACAATAAGACTCAGTTTTTACAGTTTCTAACTCACAATTCAACAAGAACCGATATTTTGATCAGACAGAATGGGCATATTATAAGCGAGACGGAACAGTTCAAGTTCCTAGGCGTTCGGATAGATAGTAAGCAGTTGTGGAAAGCCCATGTCCAGGATCTTGTTCAGAAACTAAATGCTGCTTTATTTATCATTAGAACAGTATCTGAAGTAAGTGAGAGTTCAACACGAAAAGTAGTCTACTTCGCATATTTTCATAGGCTTATGTCGTATGGTATTATTTTTTGGGGTAATTCTTCTGATTCAAAAAGGGTATCACAGTATATATTTTCTTTAATGTCGTTTGTTATTAGCAATATTAGCCTATTCCCAAGAGTTAGCAGCTTTCATTCAGTTTATACTAGGCAGAAATCAAATCTGCATGTGGAATGCACTTCCTTGAGCTCTTGTGCAGAAAGGAGTGCAGTATTCTGCTGCATCCATTTTCAATAAGCTACCACAAGAACTCAAAAATCTTAGCAGTAGCCCAAACTCTTTTAAGTCTAAACTGAAGAGTTTCCTCATGGGTCACTCCTATTCTGTCGAGGAGCTCCTGGAAGAGCTAAAAAATTAAGCAAATTCCAGTGTGACATTGTTGATTTTCTTTATTTAAACTTACGATTTGTCGCCTGAATATGTTTTTTTATATTTCATTTTATCTGTTTCTTCTATCGTGTTATAATTTTATGTATTGACTCGTTCCATGACCATGGAGACTTCTCCTTAATTTGGTCCCACGGAACAATAAATTAATTAATTAATTAATTAATTAATGGTGGAACGTACCTCATCTTCCTGGTTACCAATCTGGCGTCCTACCAACAGTCTTTGTTACGTTAATGTTTACCAGAAGAGCCTGTAGAGGAGAGCCAATGTTCAAATGAACCCTGTCACTGGATAGTGACTGTTCTTTTATTTCGTCGCTTTTTTTTATGGCGTATGTTCTTCTTTATAACATCAAAATGTCCTTGGTTATTTTCTCAAGGACCGAACTCCTAACAATTATACATCTAATACATGTCCTTCGCACGATGTAATCTCGTCTCACGCCCATTGGCTACCAATGAGGCAATGGGCGGAGCTTCCGCTAATTAACTACCGCCAGGCGAGCCGTATTCAGAAGTGTTCTCCACACACTGCACACACGGGCTCGCTGCAAGCCAGCGATTCCTACTGGCATCATGGATATATCATGTTACACTTTTTCATGATATTATTTTGCATTAATATCCACCAATTATAACGGAAGCGTTATGTTTTATTCCTTTTCACAGAATTCATATCTGATGATGACCTCCTCGAAGATCGAAACTGGTCATTTGAAGATAAAAACAACTTAAACGCGATCGAGACTGTGTCTGTCAAATGAGTTAAAAATAAAACATATGTAAAATAAGTTAAAAAATAATCGTTTTAAATCTTGCGAGGCTCGGGGAGCTACGAAAAGAGATAATGAGAGTAGTGAACGAGTTTTGTTGTTTGGATGCCAAAACTGCTGACGATGGAAAAAATAAGGAGAAGATAAAATGGAGACTGGCACTAGCGGTAAAAGCTTTTTCGAAAAAGAGAAATGTTTTGACATCGAATCCCAATTTCAGATTTAGGAAATTTTTCCCGGAAGTGTTTCTCTGAGTCGTAATCTGGTAGGATAGTGAAATGTGTGCGATTAACATTACAGATAAGAAGAGAATGGAAACTTAATAAATGTGGTGCTACGAAAGACTGCTGTTATATGGGTAGATGAGCTAACTACTGAAGAGGTGTTGAATCGATTTGGGGAGAAAGAAACTTAGTGGCATGAGAGGGGCACATACTGATGCGCCAGGGGTAGTTAATTTGGCAATGGAGGGAAGTCTATGCGGTAAAAATTGTAGAGGAAGAAGAAGGCTCCAGTGCTATAATACGTATGAAACGCAAAAGTAAAGTTCTATATAAGGACTGAGATAATCCAAGCTTAAACAAAAATGTAATTTGGAAGCATTCAGACTTCAGCTACTTTTATGCACGCTACTCTTGCCATTACACTTCTCACGTATGTTCAAAGGTGTTAATACTGTAGTGGACAATTTACAGAAAACGATCGCAATGAGACATAGGAAGAAAATCTCCATTATACAGACGGAGAATAATGTAAGATTAGACGAAAAGTGAGAAGGCGAACATCAATTTGCGGACAGGGTGGTTAATCTCACGAACATAAAAATGACGGATAATGACATGGATCTTCTGAATAATGGTTTACATTTTAGTTGGTTCACATGGCTCTGAGCACTATGGGACTTAACATCTATGGTCATCAGTCCCCTAGAACTTAGAACTACTTAAACCTAACTAACCTAAGGACATCACAGAACACCCAGTCATCACGAGGCAGAGAAAATCCCTGACCCCGCCGGGAATCGAACCCGGGAACCCGGGCGCGGGAAGCGGGAACGCTACCGCACGACCACGAGCTGCGGACTTACATTTTTGTATTACTCCGAAATTGAGCCCAGGCGTAATCAAAAATACTACCGCGGAAATACACTCCTGGAAATGGAAAAAAGAACACATTGACACCGGTGTGTCAGACCCACCATACTTGCTCCGGACACTGCGAGAGGGCTGTACAAGCAATGATCACACGCACGGCACAGCGGACACACCAGGAACCGCGGTGTTGGCTGTCGAATGGCGCTAGCTGCGCAGCATTTGTGCACCGCCGCCGTCAGTGTCAGCCAGTTTGCCGTGGCATACGGAGCTCCATCGCAGTCTTTAACACTGGTAGCATGCCGCGACAGCGTGGGCGTGAACCGTATGTGCAGTTGACGGACTTTGAGCGAGGGCGTATAGTGGGCATGCGGGAGGCCAGGTGGACGTACCGCCGAATTGCTCAACACGTGGGGCGTGAGGTCTCCACAGTACATCGATGTTGTCGCCAGTGGTCGGCGGAAGGTGCACGTGCCCGTCGACCTGGAACCGGACCGCAGCGACGCACGGATGCACGCCAAGACCGTAGGATCCTACGCAGTGCCGTAGGGGACCGCACCGCCACTTCCCAGCAAATTAGGGACACTGTTGCTCCTGGGGTAACGGCGAGGACCATTCGCAACCGTCTCCATGAAGCTGGGCTACGGTCCCGCACACCGTTAGGCCGTCTTCCGCTCGCGCCCCAACATCGTGCAGCCCGCCTCCAGTGGTGTCGCGACAGGCGTGAATGGAGGGACGAATGGAGACGTGCCGTCTTCAGCGATGAGAGTCGCTTCTGCCTTGGTGCCAATGATGGTCGTATGCGTGTTTGGCGCCGTGCAGGTGAGCGCCACAATCAGGACTGCATACGACCGAGGCACACAGGGCCAACACCCGGCATCATGGTGTGGGGAGCGATCTCCTACACTGGCCGTACACCACTGGTGATCGTCGAGGGGACACTGAATAGTGCACGGTACATCCAAACCGTCATCGAACCCATCGTTCTACCATTCCTAGACCGGCAAGGGAACTTGCTGTTCCAACAGGACAATGCACGTCCACATGTATCCCGTGCCACTCAACGTGCTCTAGAAGGTGTAAGTCAACTACCCTGGCCAGCAAGATCTCCGGATCTGTCCCCCATTGAGCATGTTTGGGACTGGATGAAGCGTCGTCTCACGCGGTCTGCACGTCCAGCACGAACGCTGGTCCAACTGAGGTCTGTTGCCTGTGTCTATGTGCCTGTGGTTCTGTCAGTGTGATCATGTGATGTATCTGACCCCAGAAATGTGTCTATAAAGTTTCCCCTTCCTGGGACAATGAATTCACGGTGTTCTTATTTCAATTTCCAGGAGTGTATAAGTTGCTTGTGACGTGGCTAAACTCAGTAAAATTGAACAAATGGACATAGCAGCAAAAACTAACAAACGTATATCCAAAGTAGGTCGCTATTAACGTAAGAATGCACTTAAAAGTCTAAATCAGAAATTGGAAACGGAGAGGCCGTTAGTTACGAGGGCTGACAAAGGAAATTCGTTGTCGTAATTTATTACTGCGATTACATCCAAAACACCGAAAAATTTCTTGCGGATAATAACATAGTTGAAGTCAAGAGAAATTCTGTGAACAAATTTCATTCAAACATAAGGAAAAGAATTGAGAATAGTATCTTTCTGTTTCCAGATGAAAAAGAGAAACGTAGATTAAAAATGATGAATCCGTCCATTCCTGTGCTTCGTACGCAAATTAAATTACACAAGAGAGGGGAACCGATTTGGGCGATTATTAATAATATGCCATGTCTCAATCACAAATTGAACCGGGAATGGAACAAGAAACTAAGAGGAGCATATACTTACAAAAATCATTCAATGTCAAGAATGGTTATGAATTTGCGCATGAGATGAAGGATGTACCAATCGCGGTTGGAGCTACATTGGTTTCTTTTGACATTGTTAACTCGTGTACCAACGTCCCAGTGAAAGATACGTTGGAGATTATAGAAAGAACTTGCTAACGTATAACAAGATTAGTCAGGGTGAAACAGTAGAACTTTTGGAAATTTTAGAACTTGTATTGTCTTTTAATTATTTTAAGTTTAACGACAGGATTTTTTTATGAGAAGGACGGACTCGCAATGGGCAACAGTTTGTCTGGTACTTCAGCTGAGATATTTGTAAATGAGCTATAAAATAAGGTTTTTGAACAAAAACCTGACATCTGCGAAAAAATTACAAACGTTATGTAGACGACATCATACTACTGTACAAAGGTGACGAAAGTGAAATTCGCGATGGGTGGGATGCACGAAAAAATTAAATTCACAGTGGAACTGGAAGAAGGAAGTATAAGTTTTTTGGATCTTAGGTTAACTAAAAGGGATGGAAGGCATAAGATTGCCTTATTTTGGAGGACGACGGCCACTGACACGATTATATATGGGAAATCCTGTCACCCTAAGAAGCATAAGTGGGCATACTTCAGAGCTATGATTAACAGGATGCTAGAACTGCCACTCACCCTTAGTGACAAGGTGGAATAATTAAGTGTGATTAGACTAGTAGCCCATTAATTTTGATCCCCACCTCAGTAGTTTCTCGAACTTGGTCTATAGCTTGGTCTATAGCTATAGCTAGGTCTATAGCTTCTGAAAGTAAGGAAACATATTGTGAAAGGTTTCGTTTGGAGTGTGGTCCTATACGGATGTGAAACTTGGACAATTGGAAGAGAACAGAGAAGACGGCTAGAGGCCCTGGAGATGTGTTGCTATAGAAGAATGATGAAGATCAGCTGGAGAGACAAAGTAACAAATGAAGAGGTGCTTAGAAGAGTACAGGAAACCAGATCTCTGTGGAGACACATCCAAACAAAAAGAGACAAACTTGTAAGGCACATCCTACCATACAATAACATCATTGAAAGAATAGCGGAAGGAGTTATTGAGGTAAGGAATCGGCGGGGGCGACCAAGGATATCATACATGCAACAGATCATGAATGACGTTGGGTGTAACACATACGTAGAAATGAAGAGGAAGGCAGACAGAAGAGAGGAATGGGCGTTCTGCTGCAAACCAACCTCAAGGTTGATCACTAAAAGAAGAAAAAGAGAAAGAAGACAAATAGCCAAGGCAGACGGATGTAAGGATCGTGATGTAATGAAACTTTGTAATAAACTAGAATCAAAAAGGAGACAATAGAACCAGAGGGCAAGAAGTTTGTTGCTATGTCGTACAATGGTACATTTTCCGACAGAATTGCGCAGGCTTTAAGAAAAACTGAAATAAAAATTGGATTTCAAACGAAAAGTACAGTTGGTTGCAGGCTACGCCACAAAGTTGGCAACAACAGCAACAAGTATTTGGAATCTGGTGTCTATAAGATCAACCGCCAAGACTGTGACAGGTTTTATATCGGTCAGACACGAAGGAATTTCAGGACTCGTTTCAGAGAGCATACGTATAAATAAAAGCGCTTTCAGTACACATTTTGACACAGAAAAACATAGAGAATAATATGAAAGTGTTGCATAGGGCGCCAAAGGGACAGTTACTGAACTTACTCGAAGAAATGGAGATTCATGTGCAAAGAAAACGGCAACCGGAATTAATGTTGAATGAACAGAACGAGTTTAACCTAAATCCTTGTTTTGATGTATTCGGAAACCTGGGCCTTCCTCCGCAAGTTCCACCGCAGGAAAACAAGGAGCGTCATACAGAGAAGCCACGACGTGCCGCCATTGAGATTACACTACGGATGTATTATCGACTATCGATTTTTTAACTTTTAATAAATAATTACTGCTTCGTTAATTACCTTACAATTACGTTTACGGTAATTGATCTGTCTGGCTGGAAGATTTTATCTTTTTATAGATGTTTTTATCTTATACTATTTACACTGGCTTTTATACAATTGTGTGTTTTAGTTACCCAGGAGCTTCACATTATTAGTATTTGCGCTTTTTATGTGGATCTTAAGTATGGATCTAATACCACGTATAGTATGTCAGTACAGGTTTTATTGCCAGACGCTCGTTTTGCCATGTGAAGTAATTTTAATTAATGACTACACATAACACATTTTAACGATTACATTTGCGATACTGATTAATCATCTATCCTTGCTATAGTGCAGTCTACTGGCCTCAGTTTCCTTGTATAAATACCAGACGCATTCTGATCATCACCAGCAGTTACTACACCCCTGGAAATTGAAATAAGAACACCGTGAATTCATTGTCCCAGGAAGGGGAAACTTTATTGACACATTCCTGGGGTCAGATACATCACATGATCACACTGACAGAACCACAGGCACATAGACACAGGCAACAGAGCATGCACCATGTCGGCACTAGTACAGTGTATATCCACCTTTCGCAGCAATGCAGGCTGCTATTCTCCCATGGAGACGATCGTAGAGATGCTGGATGTAGTCCTGTGGAACGGCTTGCCATGCCATTTCCACCTGGCGCCTCAGTTGGACCAGCGTTCGTGCTGGACGTGCAGACCGCGTGAGACGACGCTTCATCCAGTCCCAAACATGCTCAATGGGGGACAGATCCGGAGATCTTGCTGGCCAGGGTAGTTGACTTACACCTTCTAGAGCACGTTGGGTGGCACAGGATACATGCGGACGTGCATTGTCCTGTTGGAACAGCAAGTTCCCTTGCCGGTCTAGGAATGGTAGAACGATGGGTTCGATGACGGTTTGGATGTACCGTGCTCTATTCAGTGTCCCCTCGACGATCACCAGTGGTGTACGGCCAGTGTAGGAGATCGCTCCCCACACCATGATGCCGGGTGTTGGCCCTGTGTGCCTCGGTCGTATGCAGTCCTGATTGTGGCGCTCACCTGCACGGCGCCAAACACGGATACGACCATCATTGGCACCAAGGCAGAAGCGACTCTCATCGCTGAAGACGACACGTCTCCATTCGTCCCTCCATTCACGCCTGTCGCGACACCACTGGAGGCGGGCTGCACGATGTTGGGGCGTGAGCGGAAGACGGCCTAACGGTGTGCGGGACCGCAGCCCAGCTTCATGGAGACGGTTGCGAATGGTCCTCGCCGATACCCCAGGAGCAACAGTGTCCCTAATTTGCTGGAAAGTGGCGGTGCGGTCCCCTACGGCACTGCGTAGGATCCTACGGTCTTGGCGTGCATCCGTGCGTCGCTGCGGTCCGGTCCCAGGTCGACGGGCACGTGCACCTTCCGCCGACCACTGGCGACAACATCGATGTACTGTGGAATTCGGCGGTACGTCCACCCAGCCTCCCGCATGCCCACTATACGCCCTCGCTCAAAGTCCGTCAACTGCACATACGGTTCACGTCCACGCTGTCGCGGCATGCTACCAGTGTTAAAGACTGCGATGGAGCTCCGTATGCCACGGCAAACTGGCTGACACTGACGGCGGCGGTGCACAAATGCTGCGCAGCTAGCGCCATTCGACGGCCAACACCGCGGTTCCTGGTGTGTCCGCTGTGCCGTGCGTGTGATCATTGCTTGTACAGCCCTCTCGCAGTGTCCGGAGCAAGTATGGTGGGTCTGACACACCGGTGTCAATGTGTTCTTTTTTCCATTTCCAGGCGTGTATATGCCTACATGTTAAGCTTGACGTAGATACTACATCAGAATATTTTATGGTATGTATGGCTGGTATACATGGCTGTTAATCATGTAAACACTTTTGCATGTGTGGTTTTCATGAGCAATAAAAAGGGCGGAAATGATGTTTATGTTGATCTGTATTCCAATCATCTGTACAGGTTCCGGAACTCTCGGATCCAAGGTGATGCAAAACTTCTTTTGATATGTGTATATTCAGAAGTCTATAGCTAGGCAGTTAATAGGGCTTTTCAGATCGAAGAAAATTCGACAGCGAAGTATGCAGTCGCGATCATGACTGACACTGCAGGCGTATTCAACAATCTTTGGTGGCCTGCGATGTTCGCACGTCTTCGAGATCTCAGGGTGCTCAAATGTCTGTACAAGATCTTTGCAGAGTACTGTAGTGGACGTAGCGTCCAGTGGCTTGCAGGGCACAGCTAGGTAATCAAAAAGGTTACGAAGGGCTCTCCTCAAAGCTCCGTAAGTGGTGCACTGTTGTGGGATCTTAGTATTGAACCCTTATTACATCCATTACACGGGGCAGATGCTGTTAAAGGTGTTTTTGGATACACAGACAACATCCCAGTAGTTGTGTCTGCAGCCTCTAGGTCGAGGCTTGAGGAAAAGACGAGTGATCTGCTCGCTCAGATGCAGCATTGGTGGAAGAGCAACAAAGTTGCTCATACAGCCACAAACATACATCTGAAAGGAAGACTTTCTCTTGCCAGAAATCCTTCCTAGGGCTTGACGGAATACCTGTAAATACTATTTATAGATATTTAGGCATTCTTCGAGACGAGGAAAGAAAGTGTCTAGAATACGTAAAATCGGTTACTCAGAGAGTGACAAAAATTATGCATAAGGTTGCCCGTCCTGACACTGCTGACCGTAAAATAGAGTTGTATGTGGTGCGGTCACATCACGAAGCTATCTTCAACACCACTGTGGGCTTCGCTGCCAGCGTCTAGGCGCGTCGCCTTAGAACAGGCAGCTACGAATTCAGCGGAGCTTACTTCTGAGGTTCACCGGTGCGTTTCGCACTACACCCGTCGAGGTTTTACTGATTATCCTCGGGATGTGTCCGATGGATATCGTCGTACGTTACAGGGCAGCGCTCTTCTGGTTTGGACATGAATAATATGATCGTGTGTACGAGGTCACAGGAAAGCATATTACTGACAAAAGACATTTACGAGCCTGGAAGACAGAGGAACGGCACTCTGAGTGGGGCACTAGGAGCACTGCAAGGCATACTTTCTGCATATTCTCATGCGACAGGAACAGGCTCAAAATGTCCGACAATCAGTGTTGCAAACTTAGTGGATTTTCCACTAAAACTGGTGGTTTCTATCCTCATTTTAGTGGGGAAATATTGCTTCTATCGGCTGGTGAGTATTATAGTGGTTTAGTAGCATTCAATTTCAGTTACCGAAAATGCGATCTCTTAACTACTAAGCTATTTATATATTTCGAAGTGTGTTATTTCTACTTTATTTGATTTCAGGAGTATTTAACTTTTGCTACGAAGACAACACTGATACATTACAATGTGACATCAAGCGAACCATCACACTCGATAGACGACATGCTGGGATTCCCTGTAGAACGAACGGTATTTAGTAGCACCTAATTATAGTTCATTTCACGAGCGAAGGCAGCTTGCACAGGCGCAGGGAGTGCAGTAACCGGTTTCAAACAATGGGTGCTCACTTATTTCATTGTCGTTTCGAATAACCACTGAGCGCTTGTTGGCCCACGCAGGGTGCGTCACGTCAGATGTGCAGAAAAAGTCAACTCTTTTGTCGTCGTTCGTCGTGTGCACTATACAACTGTAATTCTCAGTGTCTGTTATTATTGCACGGCTTCAAACGTGTACAACTATGCTTCATACGTGTACAACTATGCCGAAACCACAATATACGCAAAAGTTTCAGGATTCTTGGCTTCAAGTTATTGAAAGTACTATGGACCAGGTAGCGAAGTGCAAATTTTGCGGTACAGTTTTAAGGAGTCACTATGAAGACCAGAAGTCTCATTAAGAGTCAAAGAAGCATCTACAAAATAAAAAGGTAAGCAACGTATATTTTAAATTGATTAGTCATTCATTGATCGGCTTTACATCTTTGACCACTCTTTGACTAAGTAAATTGTTGCAGGTTGTAACTATGCAGCCTAAAATGGCTTTGAAGTCAGAGCCCATTGGTAATAAAAAGGAAGAAGCAAGACTTTCATTACCCACAGCCATGCATACTAGGGTACGTGTAGTGGACCATTTGGGAGAGGTAATTAGCCACAGTCATGAAAACGATATCGAAAAAGTTCAGCTGCACCGACCTAAGTGCACCTCAGTTATAAAAAACGTGTTGGCACCGCATTTCACTGACGTTCTAAAACAAGATTGCAAAGTCCGCCCATTTAGCTTATTAATTGTTGAATCTGCTGGTGTTGCTGTACATAAATACTTGGGATTGATTATAGTTTATTACAGTAAATTACACCAAAAAATAGTATCTACATACCTTGACCAAAAAATAGTATCTACATACCTTGAACTTGCACGAGTGTAATCCTGGAACTATTGTCTCTGCTATAAGGAAGACACTTCAACAATTCGATTGGCGATTTGAAAATTTAATGGACGTAAGTGCAGATAATGCCTCTGTCATGGCTGGAGTAAATAACGGAGTTCTTACGAAACTGAAAGAAGAGGTACCACACCTGATTTTAGTACGTTGCTTGTGCCACTCCTTGCAACTTGCTGTTTCAGCTGCTGCAAAAGAATTTTTACCGAGAAATTGGTTTTAATTAAAGAGACGTATGATTGGTTTAGTCGCTCATCTTCCAGATAATCTCTTTATAAGGAGGTATACAAAACCATCATCGATGGGCAGAAACCGTTAAAAATAGCGTAAGCGTGTCAGATAAGGTGGTTATCAACAGAATCCGCTGTATCAACAATATATACGCAATGGTCAGAGTTAAAAACACATTTTTCCGTAGCTAAAGTGCGCGAAAGGAGTCACATGGCACAGCTGCTACACGCTATGTATGCGAACGTGATTAATTACGCATATATTTAATTTTTACATCCAATATTAATTGAAATAAACAGAGACAGTAAAATGTTCGAGTCTAAGATGCAGATCACACCAAACTCTTTGATGAGTTGACCAACCTGATAGATATGCTTCTCAGCAAAGCTACGTTACCTACAAATAAAGTTAATATTTTTACTCAAAACATTCGTGATTTCTTCGATCGAAGATGTTATTTGGGATTCCGCTTTGAAAAGCAGTTGCTTGAAATGAGAGAAAAAGGATTACCACAGGAAGACGAAGAAATGTTGCGCAGTCGGTGCATAACATCTATAGTAAGCCTGATTTAAGAAATACAAAACAGGTTACCAGAAAATTTGATGTTGATGAAAAAAGTTCCAGGATAAATGTTGAACAAGCAATCACAACAACAAAAATCTAATTGATATAATGGTTCAGTTCAATACAAGTGTAGAATTTGTAGCAAGAGTGGATGATCAGTGGTAACAAATTCTTTTGTTGAACTGGAACGAGACCAAAGATACAAAAAATTTTTGTAAAAAGTCTTGCATTTCAAAGATGCTCAAAGGGAATCTAGATTTGAAGAATTAGCGACTTTTGCGATTACTCTCCAAACACTGCCTCATTCCAACGCCGATGTTGAGAGATTATTTAGCAGTATGAATGTAATAAAAAACAAGCAGAGGAACAGAATGAATTAAATCTTTAAACTGCTCTATTAAAAATACGCTGTGGTTTGTGGTTATAAGGAAAATACTGCAACGAATATTAAATTCCAATAAAGGTTGTAAAACAAATCGGCACCAAATAACGGTATCAATCTGAAACCGACGATGATGATGATGCAGGTAAAAATGTTTCATCTGAAGAAGGCGAATTCATTTAAATAATTAGCTGTTTTTATAGAACTTTTTGTAGGTTCCTGACCTTAACTTGCTGATTTATTTATCATATGTTCATTTAATGATTGTGGATATTTTATTACTTAATAATAGCCGACCGGTGTGGCCGTGCGGTTCTAGGCGCTTCAGTCTGGAACCGCGTGACCGCTACGGTCACAGGTTCGAATCCTCCCTCGGACATGGATGTGTGTGATGTCCTTAGGTTAGTTAGGTTTAAGTAGTTCTAAGTTCTAGGGGACTGATGACCACAGATGTTAAGACCCATAGTGCTCAGAGCCATTTGAACCAATTTTGAACTTAATAATAAACGAAACTAATTAGTAATATACTTATTGTTTTCTTTCAAAATAATTTTAAAAAAAGTTAGTGGAAATTTTAGCGATTATGAGAGTAGGGGCATTTTTGTTAGTGGTTTTCTGGTGGTTTTTGCACTTGAAACTGGTGGGGAGCTCACTTTAACTGTTGGCAACACTGGCGACAGTGACCATACTCGAGGTATGGTGCACCTGTTAAAAGGTCACGGTCCACATCCCATAAGTCTGCGTTGAGTGGGATGTACACTCATGCTCATAAATAAAGGATAATTTGCAGAATGTGGTGCCACATAACGTGGCACTGCACTAAACTGGCACTAATGGCATAGGCACAGAAGGAACACACACGACACAGATCTGTAAGTCCACAGTATTGGTGATAAGCTGAGAAAACCGTCCCGAAACACATGTGCTACAAAACGCCACTTTTTCCTGCGCATGTACCCCGACATCAATATGGGACATGATCACCATGCACACGTACACAGTCCGCACAACGGGTTGGCATACTATGGAGTAGGTGGTCGAGCAGCTGCTGGGGTATAGCCTCCCATTCTTTCACCAGTGCCTGTCGCAGCTCCTGAAGTGTCGTAGGGGTTTGAAGACGTGCAGCGATACGTCGACCGAGAGCAACCCAGACGTACTCGATGGGGTTTAGTTCTGGAGAACAGGCAGGCCACTCCATTCGCCTGGTATCTTCTGTCTCAAGGTACTCTTCCATGATGGCAGCTCGTTGGGGCCGAACGTGGTCATCCATCAGGGGGAAGGTGGGACCCACTGCATCCCTGAAAAGGCGAACATACTGGTGCAAAACGACGTCCCGTTACACCTGACCTGTTACAGTTCCTCTGTCAGACACACGCAGGGGTGTACGTGCACCGATCATAATCCCACCCCACACCATCAAACCACGACCTCCATACAGGTTCCTTTCAAGGACATTAAGGGGTTGGTATCTGGCTTCTGGTTCAAGCCAGATGAAAACCCGGCAAGAACCACTGTTCAGACTATATTTGGACTCGTCCGTGAACATAACCTGGGACCACTGTTCCAATGACCATGTACTGTGTTCTTGACACCAGGCTCTACGGGCTCTCCTGTGACCAGGGGTCAGTGGAATGCACCTTGCAGGTCTCCGGTCGAATAAACCATGTCTGTTCAGTCGTCTGTACACTGTGTGTCTGGAGACAACTGTTCCAGTGGCTGAGGTAAGGTCCCGAGCAAGGCTACCTGCAGTATTCTGTGGCCGTCTGTGGGCACAGATGGTGAGACGTCGGTCTTCTTGTGGTGTTGTACACTGTGGACGTCCCGTACAGTAGCGCCTGGACACGTTTCCTATTTGCTGGAATCGTTGCCATAATCTTGAGATCACACTCTGTGGCACACGGAGGGCCTGTGTTTCGACCTCCTGTGTTTCACGAGCCTCCAGTCGCCCTAGTATTCTACCCCTCATAACGTCATCAATATGTGTTCTTTGAGTCATTTTCAATACGCAGTCTCCATTAGCATGTCTGGAAACGTCTGCACACTTACTCACTGCACCATACTCTGACGTGCACCAACACAGACCTCTGCGTATGTGGACTGCTGGCAGCACCACCGTGCGACGACCGCAGGTCAAATGCACCGAATGGTCATACCCCGAGGTGATTTAAACCCGCAAACCGCCCACCAGAGCGTTGTTTCACCATGTATCAGCATTATCCTTAATTTATGAGCATGAGTGTATTAACACTCCAATCTGTGAATGCGGAGAGGAAGGTTCCGCTGATCATGTCGTTCTCAGATTCCCCCTTTTTCAGGCAGAGAGAGACAAGAGACTATTAGACTGCAATCTACAAACAACTTAAGTGACCAAAACTTGTGAACTGAAGTCAGTATGATAGCAAATCGGATATCTAAAAGGCAACTGCATAATTTTGTCTATAAGATCAAGTGAACGCTCTGAATATCAAAATACTGTCAACAGATCACAAGAAGCGTTTTCTCAGTTATAGATAATGATAGACAAACATAAATTTAATTATATATGACGGTAGTATCTGTTCCCGAAAGAACAGTTACCGTGGATGACCATGCAGCTTTGCTAGAAATGAAATGATAATTAAATGGACACCCTAGCTGCAAACAGACGTTGATGTACTTCATTGGGGATATGTTGAAAATGTGTGCCCCGACCGGGACTCGAACCCGGGATCTCCTGCTTTCATAAATTTAATTAACAGGAACTTAAAGAAAAGAAAAGAAAAAATGCTGTGGCCACTCACACGGGTATGTGTAGACTCGAAGATTGCCGAGGCACGCACATACCAGTGTGGGTGATGTAGAGTAGTGAAGCAACAACAGGTTTAGAAGTAAATGTAGTTTGTCGGCAAACCTCGAGTTCTTCCGAGGCGGCCATCACATGTCTAGTATTGTAAGATGGAAGTTTTTCACTTATAACTTGAGTTAATCCCCTTTATTTTAAATAATTTTTTAATTGATTCTTATTTTTCAAGTGTTCTGTTTTATTCCTATATCAGTATCACCAATGGTTCATCTACATCTTCATCTACATCTACATCTACATTTATACTCCGCAAGTCACCCAACGGTGTGTGGCGGAGGGCACTTTACGTGCCACTATCATTACCTCCCTTTCCTGTTCCAGTCGCGTATGGTTCGCGGGAAGAACGACTGTCTGAAAGCCTCCGTGCTCGCTCTAATCTCTCTAATTTTACATTCGTGATCTCCTCGGGAGGTATAAGTAGGGGGAAGCAATATATTCGATACCTCATCCAGAAACGCACCCTCTCGAAACCTGGCGAGCAAGCTACACCGCGATGCAGAGCGCCTCTCTTGCAGAGTCTGCCACTTGAGTTTGTTAAACATCTCAGTAACGCTATCACGGTTACCAAATAACCCTGTGACGAAACGCGCCGCTCTTCTTTGGATCTTCTCTATCTCCTCCGTCAACCCTATCTGGTACGGATCCCACACTGATGAGCAATACTCAAGTATAGGTCGAACGAGTGTTTTGTAAGCCACCTCCTTTGTTGATGGACTACATTTTCTAAGCACTCTCCCAATGAATCTCAACCTGGTACCCGCCTTACCAACAATTAATTTTATATGATCATTCCACTTCAAATCGTTCCGCACCCATACTCCCAGATATTTTACAGAAGTAACCGCTACCAGTGTTTGTTCCGCTATCATATAATCATACAATAAAGGATCCTTCTTCCTATGTATTCGCAACACATTACATTTGTCTATGTTAAGGGACAATTGCCACTCCCTGCACCAAGTGCATTTCGCTACAATTTTCTAATGCTGCAACTTCTCTGTATACTACAGCATCATCCGCGAAAAGCCGCATGGAACTTCCGACACTATCTACTAGGTCATTTATATATATTGTGAAAAGCAATGGTCCCATAACACTCCCCTGTGGCACGCCAGAGGTTACTTTAACGTCTGTAGACGTCTCTCCATTGATAACAACATGCTGTGTTCTGTTTGCTAAAAACTCTTCAATCCAGCCACTCAGCTGGTCTGATATTCCGTAGGCTCTTACTTTGTTTATCAGGCGACAGTGCGGAACTGTATCGAACGCCTTCCGGAAGTCAAAAAAATAGCATCTACCTGGGAGCCTGTATCTAATATTTTCTGGGTCTAATGAACAAATAAAGCGAGTTGGGTCTCACACGATCGCTGTTTCCGGAATCCATGTTGATTCCTACATAGTAGATTCTGGGTTTCCAAAAATGACATGATACTCGAACAAAAAACATGTTCTAACATTTTAACATGATTCACTACTGTAGACATAATATAAAACGTTGTATGTCACCACGATTAATGAATATGTACGACATGTTTAGAGTTTCCAGATAACAGGTCTGAAATTCGTAGCAATTAATAGAAATGAATTGAAACTTCCTGGCAGATTTAAACTGTGTGCCCGACCGAGACTCGAACTCGGGACCTTTGCCTTTCGCGGGCAAGTGCTCTACCAACTGAGTTACCGAAGCACGACTCACGCCCGGTACTCACAGCTTTACTTCTGCCAGTATCTCGTCTCCTACCTTCCAAACTTTACAGAAGCTCTCCTGCGGACCTTGCAGAACTGGCACCCCTGAAAGAAAGGATACTGCCGAGACGTTGCTTAGCCACAGCCTGGGGGATGTTTCCAGAATGAAATTTTCACTCTGCAGCGGAGTGTGCGCTGATATGAAACTTCCTGGCAGATTAAAACTGTGTGCCCGACCGAGACTCGAACTCGGAACCTTTGCCTTTCGCGGGCAAGTGCTCTACCAACTGAGCTACCGAAGCACGACTCATTCTGGAAACATCCCCCAGGCTGTGGATAAGCCATGTCTCCGCAGTAACAGGCAGGATACGGCGCTGCGGTCGGCAACGTCTATGTAAGACAACTAGTGTCTGGCGCAGTTGTTAGATCTGTTACTGATGCTACAATGGCAAGTTATTCAGATTTGAGTGTGTTTGAACGTGGTATTATAGACGGCGCACGAGCGATGGGACACAGTGTTTCCGAGGTAGCGATGAAGTGGGGATTTTCCCGTACGACCATTACACGAATGTACCGTGAATATCTGGCATCAAATCTCCGACATCGCTACGGCTGGAAAATCATCCTGCAAGAAATGGACCAACGGTGACAGAGGAGACTCATTCAACGTGACAGAAGTGCAACCCTTCCGAAAATTGCTGTAGATTTCAGTGCTGGGCCGTCAGCAAGTGTCAGCGTGCGAACCGTTCAACGAAACCTTCACGATATGGGCTTTTGGAGCCGAAGGCCCACTCGTGAACCTTTTATGACTGCACGACGCAAAGATTTACGCCTCGCCTGGTCCCTTCAACATCGGCACTGGGCGAACGAATCTCGCTTCAAATTGTTGCGAGCGGATGGACGTGTAAGGGTATGGAGGCAATCTCTTGAATCCATGGTGCATGCATGTGAGTAGGGGACTGTTCAAGCTGGTGGAGGGTCTGTAATGGTGTGCAGCGTGTGCAATTGGACTGATAGCGGACCACTGATATGTCTAGATACGACTCTGACAGGTGACACGTCGTAAGCATACTGTCTGATCACTTGCATCCATTCATGTCAATCGAGCATTGCGGAGGACTTGGGCAATTCTTGCAGGACAATGCGACACTCCACACGTCCAAAATTGCTACAGGCTGATTTCTAGAAACACTCGTCTGAGTTTAAACACTTCTGCTGGCCACCAAACTCCCAAGACATGAACATATTGAACAGGACAGCCCTCTAGGATTCAAGGTGTCAGTTCCCTCCAGCACTACTTCAGACATTAGTCGAGTCTATGCCACGTCGTGCTGCGGCACTTCTGCGTGCTCGCAGGAGCGCTGCACGATGTTAGGCAGGTGTACCAGTTTCTTTGGGTCTGCAGTGTGTATTTACTGACGAGCCAAAGAATTAGGGTGTCCCTGCTATCTTGTCCACCCAAAATATCTCTGGAACAATAACAGATATTGGAAAACGACTTTCACCAGTATCAATGAAGGGCTGGGGCCCATGAATGTACATATTTGGAAACATTCTAAAACGAAAGCATATGTGTTTTTTAACACAAACTTATATTTTTTTTAAATGGACCTCCTGTATTTTTTCTTCAGCAATCCATAGCATGACAAAGCACATATACAATGGCGTTGATTGCATCGCAATATTCCCATTACATCCCGAGATATTAAGACGCGAAGTTGACGCTTGAAACACCCGACATGCGCTGCTAGCGCACGTCCTGAGGCTCAGGCGTGAACCCCATGCTGCCCGTAATCGCGATGTGATTGACATGCGTAATCACACTTCCATACTTATCAAGAGGTCCGAAACGAATAATACGGTCTGCTGCCATCCTGCATTAACGTCGTACATTCCAGCAGGTATTTATCACATAGGCTAGGGGTGTGCGGTTCTGTAACATATCTGTGTACCGCAACGTTAGTCACAAAGTTAATTTCGCTTATCGCTAATCCGTTACTAAAAAGCTAATGCCGTTCAACGTTAAAACTTTACTTTACTGTAGATCTAGCGCAAGTGACAGTTAATCATTCACTCGTAATAGTAAAATTCATGTTGATGGTTTTAGTGAAACGAGCAAGTGGCCTAAAAGTTTTACCGTTGTTTAGGCAAAAATGTTTTGATTTGGGAAGTTCAGGTAGGACATAGAAGATGAATGTAAACATGTTTAACCAATTAGTTTTATTATCACATAATTATCAATGTTATGTTTATCTAATGCGTTAAATGACAAATTGTTGCAAACAAATGTTTCTTAACATCACTGGGTAAAATGGCCCTTTGTAGAAACTTCCACTGTGATACCAGCACTACATACTAAACATAGCGTTCATATCTCATGCTCAAAGTGATGCCCATTGGCTTGCATACATAGGGTCACTCTGCGGATGAAGGATGCCCTACTTCGTGCTACTGTTTCCTCTTTGATGGCTGTACAAGCATCAATAATGCGTTGCTTCATGTCCTCTGGTGTTGTTGGTTCATGTTGGTAAACAGCATCCTTCACTGCTCCCCAAAGAAAATAATCCAGCGGTGTAAGGTCCGGAGATCGGGCAGGCCACCTAACTGGGCCACCTCGTCCAATCCACCTACCAGGGAACTTACGGTTCAGAAGTCGTCGTGCTCGTAAGGCGTTGTGTGCAGGGCATCCGTCATGCTGATACCACATGACCATTCTCCGGTTCAGAGGTATGGTGTCCAAGAGAACAGGAAGATTGTGTCGTATAAATCTGGAGTATTGTCTGCCATTTTGGATGCCATTTATAAAGAAAGGTCCGATAATGGTATCTCCAATAATCCCACACCAAACATTAACTTTCCACGGACGTTGATACTCTACCTGACGGAGCCATTTTGGATTGTCTGCGGACCAATAATGCATATTCCTCATATTGACAATTCCTTTGTTGGAGAATGATGCCTCGTCGGTAAAGAGAACATCTGCAAAAACATTTGAATTAGTCAGAAGTTTTTGCTGAGCCCACCGCCAAAATGTTGCGGAAGTCATTTCCATGAAGATCCTGGTGTAAATGAACATGGTAAGGATGAAATTTATGACGTTTAAGAGTACGCTGTGCACTTGATTTCGACACACCAACTTCACGTTCAATTTGACTTGTGCCGATTTGAGGATTCACAGCTATGGTAGCGAGCACAGCAACTTCAGCACGTTCATCTGTGCGTGTTCTAGGACGGTGTCGAGGTCTTGGATTTAAGCTTCCCGTTTCACGTAGACGAGATGTGAGATGACCAAACATCCGGTGCGAAGGCGATGGCTTGTCAGGGAATCGTCTTCTGTACAATCGTTCTGCCTGAACAGCATTTCGTCCACCTACAACAGGGTACAGTACAGGTATGTAGAGTAGGGTAGAAAACAGACATATTAACTTAATAATCATAATGTTCGCTAACAGTACTATCAACAAACAAGCAATCTCATAACGCATTTATCGTCAACGTACATTCTCCATAGATCAGCAGCATTTCTACCATATCTTCATGTGTGTACGTTGTACTGTACAGCATAAGTTCCACAACACAACGTTTATTCACAATGTGTACTACCTCCGTGCCGTCACTAGATTACTCTGATGCACGACTACACTGGCAAGCGGTGTACTGCACGCCAAAGCAACAACAAATGGGATGCTCGGAGGGTGGTGGAGTATAGGAGTT
The DNA here is from genome assembly GCF_021461395.2 of Schistocerca americana. Taxonomy (NCBI): domain Eukaryota; kingdom Metazoa; phylum Arthropoda; class Insecta; order Orthoptera; family Acrididae; genus Schistocerca; species Schistocerca americana. The sequence goes on from NC_060124.1 coordinate 526,416,796, forward strand.
TGCATGGGTCGCATATCATAAACAAGGCGAAGTGGTAACTGTGGCAGTAGTGGGAATTACGTTGGACACTTAACTAGGTAGAGCCAGGCCCTGCGCGACAGGCACAATGGGTCATAAAACGCATTAGATAAACCTTATTTTGGGTGTGCAGGATAAATAAGACAACCTGACGGGTGTACACCGATCGGTACTGGTTCATATTGTGTACGTAGATACGTAAAACGTGCAAGAGGGAAACCATTATGTGCTTATGAGAGTTGATGGCAGCAGACCGTATTATTCGTTTCGGACCTCTTGATAACTATGTAGTTGCGATTACACATGTCAATCATATCGCGATTACGGGCAGCATGGGGTTCACGCCTGAGCCTCAGAACGTGCGCTAGCAGCGCATGTCGGGTGTTTCAAGCGTCAACTTCGCGTCTCAATAGCTCGTGATGTAATGGGAATATTGCGATGCAATCAACGCCATTGTGTATGTGCTTTGTCATGCTATGGATTTCTGAAGAAAAAATATAGGAGGTCCATTTAAAAAAACATAAGTTTGTGTTAAAAAACACATATGCTTTCATTTTAGAATGTTTCCAAATATGTACATTCAGGGGCCCCAGCCCTACATTGATACTGGTGAAAGTCGTTTTCCAATAGCTGTTATTGTGCCAGAGATATTTTGGGTGGACAAGATAGCTGGGACACCCTATATATATATATATATATATATATATATATATATATATATATATATATATATATGTTTTGTATTTTCTTACTCGTCGATCATCTAAAGCATTTCTTCTTCGAAGTTACCTTTTGTACCTGCCCAATATCAGTGATTACGGCACTCCTCTTTAAATGAATTGCCTACTAATGTATTCCCTGCCGCAGTATCCACATCCTTAGCGAATTTCAAGCGCGTCTCATCATTCATCGTTACTTCAGTATCTCGCTTCCTTCCATACAGATTCTTCCGTGTGATTCTCTTAAATTTCAGTCGTCTCGTCGTTACTAAATTATGTGATTAAGGAAACGTATAAAGCTACAGTCGTGAAATGGAATGGCCTTCTCATAGAGCCTTCCTGAACCCAATTGAACACTTCTGGGATGAGTTAGAATGTCCGCACCAGACCCTATCGTCCAACGTCATTAAGTTCTCTGGTTTTGGCTCTGGAGAAAGAATGGGCTGCCAGTCCTCCACAGTTATTGGGACACCTCACTGAAAGTCCTGGCAGCAGAGTTCACGCAGTCACAGAGGCGAAGGCTGGACACACCCCATATTAATGGCCAGTAATAGTTAAGTAAAATAAATGTCGTGTGACTTGGCCCACCCCTCGGGTACACCGTTCGCCGGGTGCAAGTCTTTCGATCTGAGGCCACTTCGGCGACTTTAGCGTCGATGGGGATGATATGATGATTAGGACAACACCCAGACCCTGAGCGGAGAAAATCTCCGACCAAATCCAAATCCAAATCCAAATGGCTCTGAGCACTATTGGACTTAACTTCTGAGGTCAACAGTCCCCTAGAACTTAGAACTACTTAAACCTAATTAACCTAAGGACATCACACACATCCATGCCCGAGGCAGGATTCGAACCTGCGACCGTAGCGTTCGCGCTGTTCCAGACTGAAGCGCCTAGAACCGCTCCGCCACAGCGGCCGGCAAAATCTCCGACCCAGCCGGGAATCGTGCCCAGGCCCTTAGGACTTACATTCTGTCGCGCTGACCACTCAGCTACCATATCATTTGACTGTTCCCACGCGTTTCACTTTACAGTTACGTCACCGCCAGTCGACTTGGCGGTTTCAGTCCGGTTGAAATGTCCCTAATGGATTTGTTGTTGTTGTTGTGGTCTTCAGTCCTCAGCCTGGTTTGATGCAGCTCTCCATGCTAGTCTATCCTGTACAAGCTTCTTCATCTCCCAGTACTTACTTCAACCTACATCCTTCTGTATCTGCTTAGTGTACTCGTATTCGTCTCTTGGTCTCCCTCTACGATATTTACCCTCCACGCTGCCCTCCAATGGTAAATTTGTGATCCATTGATGCATCAGAACATGTCCTACCAACCGGTCCCTTCTTCTTGTCAAGTTGTGCCACAAAGTCCTTTTCTCCCCAAATTCTATTAAACACCTCCTCATTAATTATGTGATCCACCCATCTAATCTTCAGCATTCTTTTGTAGCACCACATTTCGAAAGCTTCTATTCTCTTCTTGTCCAAACTATTTATCGTGCATGTTTCACTTCCATACATGGCTACACCCCATACAAATACTTTCGGAAACGACTTCCTGACACTTAAATCTATTCTCGATGTTAACAAGTTTCTCTTCTTCACAAACGCTTTTCTTGCCATTGCTAGTCTACATTTTATATCCTCTCTACTTCGAACATCGTCAGTTATTTTGATCCCCAAATAGCAAAACTCATTTACTACTTTAAGCGTCTCATTTACTAATCTAATTACCTCAGCATCACCCGACTTAATTCGACTACATTCCATTATCCTCGTTTTGCTTTTGTTGGTGTTCATCTTATATCATCCTTTCAAGACACTATCCATTCCGTTCAACTGCTCTTCCAAGTCCTTTGCTGTCTCTGACAGAATTACAATGTCATCGGCGAACCTCAAAGTTTTCATTTCTTCTCCGTGGATTTTAACACCTACTCCGAATTTTTCTTTTGTTTCCTTTACTGCTTGCTCAATATACAGATTGAATAACATCGGGGATAGGCTACAACCCTGTCTCACTCCCTTCCCAAGCACTGTTTCCCTTACATGCCCCTCGACTCTTATAACTGCCATCTGGTTTCTGTACAAATTGTAAATAGCCTTTCGCTCCCTGTATTTTACCCCTGCCACCTTCAGACTTTGAAAGAGAGTATTCCAGTCAAGATTGTCAAAAGCTTTCTCTAAGTCTACAAATGCTAGAAACGTAGGCTTGCCTTTCCTTAATCTGTCTCATAAGATAAGTCGTAATGTCAGTATTGCCTCACGTGTTCCAACATTTCTACGGAATCCAAACTGATCTTCCCCGAGGTCGACTTCTACAGGTCTTTCCATTCGCCTACAAAGAATTCGTGTTAGTATTTTGCAGCCGTGGTTTATTAAACTGATAGTTCGGTAATTTTCACATCTGTCAACACCTGCTTTCTTTGGGATTGGGATTATTATATTCATCTTGAAGTCTGAGGGTATTTCGCCTGTCTCATACATCTTGCTCACCAGATGGTAGAGTTTTGTCATGACTGGCTCTCCCGAGGCCGTCAGTAGTGCTACATTTGTTACGTAACTTTAAATGACACGTCCACGTTCGAAGTCATTGAGCTTTCCTGATCGGCCCAATCTGCTGTTAGTGTTCCAATACTGACAAACCAAGACTTTTATATTGGTGGGTCTCAAAGGTGGATTTCATTTGTGACATTCATTTCGAAGATTATTCTGCATATTTGGAGTAAATAAACCCATATAATGGTTAATTAGTCTTATTAGGTGGATTAGAAAGAGAGATAGTGATGATTAGACACATGTCTGAAATAATACGGGCTTTGGTAATGATAATATTTAGTTGCATGCTGTAGATGTAAGCAAAGTGGATTTGCCAGTGGAGGCGGGGAGGCGAAGGCCGGTGAGCGCCGGAAGAGCATTGTGCAGGGGCTGGGGGTCCCAGGGGATGCGGCCACTGACCTGCAAGCATCTAAAGGAACGCCGCCGGGTGCCAGGTGAGAGAGAGAGGGGAAATGTCGAGCAGACAGGGAGCGTCCAACGTACGCGCTGGCGCCGCCCGGTCGCGCGCTGTTCTAGCGGCAAATGGGCTGAGCTCTGGTTGGGCAGTTCATAAGAAAGTGCGGGAAACGCTGAGGGTCAACGCCCGCTGTTTGAACGGAGAAATTTTTGGATAGGTGGAGAAATTGTATCACTCCGCGAGGGAGATGTGGGAAGCCTTTGCAGTGTCGGGATTGGCTGATTAGAGTTTGGCGGCAAGATTGTTGCAAGAGCATCGTGCAGAGAGCGACTGGTTAGAGTGTCTTGTGCCGTGAAAGGAGACAGTCGCAAAGTTCGGTAGCTCTGAGATAGGGACTTAGATTATGAATACTGTGTTGTGTATGATCTAGAGTCCGCAGCTACAGTAGGACATCAGCGTCCACGATAGGCATTACATTGACTACTAGTATAATTGCAGTTGATTCCGGCTTATAGGCTGGCAGTCACCATTGAACGTAGTCAACCATCACACAGAGCTATCATACTGGTATTGCACGTTAGTACAAGACACACTGGACTGCACCTTAAAGGTTGTTGAGCCAGTCGTGAAAGCGTTGTATACCATTTAGAGGAAATATAAGGCTTGTGGTATTAACAGTTTCTGAGTAGTTTATTCTGCTCAAGATATTTGAGAGACTTATCCTAATTTAGCGACTTCGCAGCTGCAGTCGTCGCCCCAGCAGTATCGACGGAGCCAGCACGGTGGTAGACGGTATTGTAAAACTGGCAGCAGCGGCAGTAAAGTTCAGAAATAGTTGTTGGATCGTGTTCTTGCCATCCTCTGAGCATCCGTGCAGTTTTGCTTACGATTTGTTATTGGTTATTTGTCTTCTTGCATGTTGTTTGGTTTGTTTCTTGGTGGTGGTGTCCGAAGTACGTATTATTTCAGGCACAAAAGAGATTATAGGAACGCAGTCAGATCGCATTTACCATTTGCTTATCCAGGGGCATAATTAAATCTAACTTCGCATCAACTTAACATTAAGAGCTGAGAGTAAATCTTACCAGTGTAGGATATCTAAGAACAGTGTACAATTTGTTTAATTTGTTTTCATTCATGATTTGTTTAATATGTTCTAATTTCTATCGTGAGATGATTTACAATAAATACAAGTTATTTACAATATTGCTTTTGATTCAGTAGTAGGTGGTAGTTAGCCGTCACTGTCACATAATATATTTTATTCTTGTTTAATAACGGCAACTACCCCAAGGGGAAGTCCCACAGGTCTGCTTCTCGTGACATGTAGTGGTCAATTCAGCATTACATACCAGAATACTATTGATCAGACAGCGGAAATATCGATGATTTAAAAAACTGTTTTTACTTTCGGAGTCTCCCTCACAAAAACCACGGCTGTGAAAGACTGAAACGTTTCTCTCTGCCGCCAGCTTTTCCATTTTCACCAACGGACACCGCGGCTGATGCGTCACCGGGAACTTTGCGGGGACTGAGCTCAACTTCCGCAAAGGCTGCAAATTCTCGTCATACGCGCGGCTGGAGGTTTCCATGTGGCTCGGCGCTGTCGGCGCCCGCCGTACGCGTCCTGGTTGCGTTTCCCAGGGCCGCCTGTGTCGGAAGGAGGCGCGTTGCGACAGGTGGCCCAGGAGGGGCGTGGCGAGGCGCCAGGCTGTCTGCGGCGGCTCGGCTCGTAAAACGCAGGTCGGCCGGCCGATGCGCTGCGTGCCTGACCGCACGCACTACTGTCGCAAGTGCTGGGGTGCGTAGGCGGCCCGACGTGTCGCTGAGAGAAAGTTGTGTTCCGCTGGCCGCATTTCCTGGAAGGTCCTGTCACAACAAATGCACTCGGGAACGCCTCCGCTACACTGCCTGGCAAAATACGCAATACAGCCAGAAGGGGAAGAAGCAACAAAATGAAACTTCACAGGTTGAGAGGGTACGCGATGGCCTTTCAGTGATTACAAAACCGAGAAAAATTTAGAAAGAATTTTGCAGTATGAGCCCACTTATCAGTATGACGTTGCACCCCTTCCAGGCTAGGTGCATACACCGACTCGGTTAGAAATGAAGTCGTAAAGTCCTATCATGGATACTGCCACTAGCTCAGATACGACCCTTGTCCTGATGACAGACATGGGGATCTGAGGACTGATGGGGCCACCTTGAGCCGTGTGTTTGTTTATTCAATGTGTAAGACGTCGTGGTCTCCTGACCTTCATTGCTTACACATTTCGCCCTCACAATCATATTCTGCACATCAAGACGCTTCATTCGAACCCAAACTCGATAAGATAAAGTCAGTGTTGTATGAATTCATGTGAACGATATGCAAATAACTAATAAATCACAAGTGCGCACCGTGGTTGAAATACTCGAGGGTGGCCTACACACATACATTCCAGACACGATGGCCACAGGAGCTTTTAGTTCGAGAGAGGCAACCGCACACCAGGAGGCCAGTACTAACCCATCTACATCGGCCGGTGGCCGCCCGTGGAGCGGACAGTGTTCGCCCGAGGGAAAGGAGGGACGACCCCGTGTTCGGCTTAAGAGCAAATTCCGCTGCATTGTGTGGGAGCGGCCAGCCTATGCATTCACAGGGAGACAGGAAACGCCAAACGCCTGTGCTACAGGTTTCCGGATTGGTCGCCTTAAACGAAACTCCCGTTTTAGAAGAGCAATGCTGATTGGCACACGATATTCTTGACGCCTTGAGCTGAAGGAGTAAAGGAAGAGACCGAAAGATATACCCCCCTTCACATCTGGCGTGGAGAGGCGCCGTTCCGTTGTCGCTATTGGAGCGAGGAACAAGTCTCTCCTCAGTACTTCACTGGGAGAGAACATCCGTCGAGAGTTAATCGTAGTGTGACTCTCTATATTGAGTCCTTGCGATTAAGCGTTGTTCACTGTGTTTCCCGTCACGCTTATTGTGCGGTGTGAATGGACAGAGTTTTAGTTAAACGCCTGCGAGCGAATTTTTGAGTGGCATCGCGGTGGACTGGTTATCTGACCGGTGTACCACGCCAATAGTTAGACTAGGGGTGAATAGGAATCCTTGACTTCATCAAGGCATAGAGAGAGTTTGATTGGCGAAGGTCAATCCAGATAGATCGAGAGTTATCTTATTTGTCAGCAGTGAGCGGCGCAGACAGCAGTCATCGCAGCTTACGGTATTGTGCGCTACAGCTATTGCGAGCCCCATATTTCCTCCACAACAGTACACTTCACTGCATTCACATGCGACAGCCTCGACCGTACCTAGCAACATTCTAAAGGATAATTATTCAAGTTGATTAGGTGCGCCTCTCAGCCATTCTGCCAAGTCAACAACAATCTTAAACTTTGTATAGAAATTTCATTAGCGAATCCTATCCTTGAGACGTAACTTCACATTCCGAAAAGAACCAGGATATAACTTGTTCAATTCATAACTAAAAGTGCCATTGTGATTTCTCAAAATTTTTCTAAAATAAATAATAACTTTCGTCAGTTTCATGTTTTTCTTACACTAACTAGCACTACTCCAGTACCTAAGTATCCCACTAGTTACGTATGAAATTTTGTGAATTTTTGTGTCATTTCCTTACAGTGGACGACTCCAGAAGATATTTATTGCTGAAAGTTTTTCAGGCATTTCTCTTTAGAACGTTAGGAGCGTCTGTCTGACTTCTGTAGTAGTGTGAGGGTGGAAATTGCATCTTGCAGGAGCCACAGGGTAAAGGGTACATCTCAGATTAATCCGTTGTGCAGAATAACAGAATCTCAAATCAACCCACGCTCACAAATGCTTTCTGGGGATCTTACAGGCCATGGGAGTACAGACAGTTCAAAGTCATATTTTCAGTGGGTGGACAGGCATTGTCCCTCGAAACTGTCCCCACAATACCATCGCATCGGAGGTAGCACATAAGGACGCATCATGACAGAGACCTATGGTTGTGGCGTCAGAGTTCCCTCAATCACTGCCAGCCGTAATCTGAATTGATACAGTGCAGCTCATCACACCGTGATTCAAGGAGTAAGAGCGTTGTCCCTCTCCAAAGTAGTGCAAGATTGGGACCTCTCACCAGGTTGGGCCATACTCGCTGACGATCGTCACTCGCTCTTGTACAGAACAACGATTCGTTGCTGCACACAATGCGACATCAATCCTCAGTCATTCATGCTGCTCAGTCCAGGCACCGCTCCAAATATAGCCATTTGCATTGCGATGTTAGCGGCTGCCTATGCATGGGACAGAAATGGCACAATCTGGCTCCACCTAGTCTCTGACCAATGGCTTCAAATATAGCCACTTGCACTACGATGTTAGCGGGTGCCTATGCATGGGACAGAAATGGCACAATCTGGCTCCAGCTAGTCTCTGACCAATGGCTTCAAATATAGCCACATGCACTGCAATGTTAGCGGTGGCCAATGCATGGGACAGAAATGGCACAGTCTGGCTCCAGCTAGTCTCCGACCAATGGCTTCAAACATAGCCACTTGCACTGCGATGTTAGCGACAGCCTATGCATGGGACAGAAATGGCACAGCCTGGCTCCAGCTAGTCTCCGACCAATGGCTTCAAACATAGACACTTGCACTGCGATGATAGCGGCGGCCCATGCATGGGACAGAAATGGCACAATCTGGCTCCAGCTAGTCTCTGACCAATGGATTCAAATATAGCCATTTCCCTTGCGATGTTAGCGACAGCCTATGCATGGGACAGAAATGGCACAGCCTGGTTCCAGCTAGTCTCCAACCAATGGCTTCAAATATAGCCATTTGCATTGTGATGTTAGCAGCTGCCTATGCATGGGACAGAAATGGCACAGTCTGGCTCCGATTAATGGCTTCAAATATAGCCATTTGCATTGCGATGTTAGCGGCTGCCTATGCATGGGACAGAAATGTCACAGTCTGGCTCCAGCTAGTCTCCAACCAATGGCTCCAAATATGGCCATTTGCATTGTGATGTTAGCGGCTGCCTATGCATGGGACAGAAATGGCACGGTCTGGCTCCAGCTAGTCTCCGACCAATGGTATGGGACGACAGAGGTCACTGCAGGGACTATGTTAAGTGTTCTCAGATGGCAAGTGGAGATGTGAGTGGGTTTCACTGTAGTTAGTGCACAATACGGCAGTCCACCTTTCTGATGGCCAGACATGGTCGACCATAACCATGACGATCTTATCTCACACGAGTCTGCCGATTCACCATGTCCACAGTGATTACGCTACATCTGCCGCTGTTCACATCCTTATATGCCCCACTAGGTGGCGTAATGATACTACTCACGAACAACACTAACGTCGTTCTATCTGCCACAGAGAATTGTAGCTCAATTATTTGTTGACATTGTGTGACATCCGGTCATGTCTTCTAGGTATCTGTTTTTTGTCAGGAAAACTGAGATTAGAGCAGCAGAAAGGAGAATAAATTGTTGCTTGTCATGCAAACTGAAACAAGATATCAGTGGCAGAAGAGTTACAATATACGTATCTAGGACAGAAGATCACAGAGGTAGGTCTAAATAAGGAAGTTATCAGAAACAGAAGTGCTCAGGAGTAAGCATTCTTTAGTAAAACAGCTCTGTTGATATCAGATATGGACATGTAACTGAGGAGGCCGGCCGGTGCGGCCGAGCGGTTCTAGGCGCTACAGTCCGGAACCGCGCGACCGCTGCGGTCGCAGGGTCGAATCCTGCCTCGGGCATGGATGTGTGTGATGTCCTTAGGTTAGTTAGGTTTAGGTAGTTCTAAGTTCTATGGGACTGATGACTTCAGAAGTTAGGTCCCATAGTGCTCAGAGCCATTTGACCCATTTTGTAACTGAGGAAGAAGCTCCAGAAAGTTCGGATGCCAGCACTGTACGAGGGCTGTAAATAAAGTAAGGGCAGCATTGATGGAATGCAATACTTAACGAATTAAATGGACAGTGGCGACGGTTCCTTATCGATGCTTGCTTGCCTTCCGTAGTCGTATGTTTCTATGGCGCCACATTTGCCTCTGTGTATCGATTCTCCTTGTGAAGCAACGTCTCTGCGGGTGCATCGCGGAGGCGGGGGAACGCGGAGGGAGGCGGTACGACGAGGGCAGGCGAACAGCTGGGTTCCGCCGACCAGGACGACCAGCGGCCCGAACTACCAGTGGCAGCTGTATTTCTCGGATGCTCGTTTGGGTCACGGCCTTGGCGTTTCTCGCCTGCTGCAATTTTTGGGGAGACGGCGCCCTATTGTATGATTCCATTCGTCTTGACGTCCATTGGTTTGTGATTCAGGCGATTCAATGCTGTGTGTGACTGGGTTATTAATGCTGCCCTGACAATGTTCAACTTGCCTTCGCCTTTTGCATCTTTCGTGCACAGTGGTCGTACAAGGAGAGCTTCTAGCTTTGCCCTGTCTCGGTGTCCTCCAGCCAGTGCTTACTGGTGCCATTTCTTTGCCTCGGTGAATCAATGGAAACACAACGGGACGTAATTTTCCTCATTTTGAGATATTTCGTCAGTATGTACCACACCGTTCGAAGACTGAGACCGGCCTCTACTAGTCAACAAAGTCGCTGGTCAAAACAGCCAAACATCAGTAGTACAAGGAATTAAATTTCTTTTCAGAGACAACATTTTTAAACTAGAACAACATATGAAGGCTGTTATTAGCCTAATTAGATTGCTCCTAAACTGACCTTTGCCAAAAACGTCCTATTGACATACGTTTTCTTAGATCGTCCCCTTCCAACTCGTCTTGTATACCAGTTTTTTCGTAATGTTTATAAATTACAGGAATAAATAATTAATGTGTACATTTTTATTAGCCACAAAAATGTGGGTTGTATGGCATATTTTATTTTCCCAGATAATACGCTGTTGCTGTAAGGAATACATAGAAAAACCAAGACTTTATTTACTTTAATTAATTTCCTCTCGTTCATCCTTTTGATAGGTCCAAAAGATATCAATATATCTTGGTCAACAGGCAACATTTAGATCTTCATTCACTCCAAAATGTTCCCCAAAATTAACTTAATAACCCTTAAATAAAGTTTTAAATCTTAGTGAAACTATAGGCATGTTGAATAAAACTTGATACCATACTTATTAACGGTATAAATTATAGATAAAGTTAAACTGTAAGGCATGGCAATGACTAACAAACACGTCAATAATGGCGTTGCATCTCCCTGGAAAGTCTGGGTAAGTCAAGTACCTATGTAGCTATTTTTAATTCCAAGTTCTCATCAATGAGACCACTCCTCAATTTGTTCTTCATAAGGTTCATACTTGTACACGATTGTTCGCATGATTATGTAGACCTGCATAGTGAAAGAACAGCAGAAACTAGTTTTTTCAGCAGATTATGAGAGTCAAAAATACTATTCCAGGTGTTTAAATCAACATGTCTTCCTTCTTCAGGTTCTCAAAGCAGACCACTTGAGCTCAGACTACGTTGATACTTGTTTTTTCCATTGTTTCTATATAAACACAAAGACGCACGAATTTCAAGCTCCACAATTATTTACTTTTAAATCCAACAATTGCACTTTAAAGTTGCTAGTGTCAATATTAAAATGAGAAAATTTTGATTCTGTTACAGTGGCAACAAGAGGTATATTTAACAAAAGTTAACGTTGCTTTGCTGTTTATGAATTATTGAGACATATTGGCCTTCACATTTGAAAGTGTTGCTATGAAACACAAGTTCTTCTAATATCACCGAAATTGTTTCCTTTCCTTTGCAGTTTCACGATTAAGCTGATTTAGATGAGATGCAATGCCTGTAGTGAAATTAAAATTTGGCTCCACCGATCGTTCGTTACTTCTGGAAAATAAACACCTGTCTCAAGGAGAAATGATTTAATTTGTGTTAAGAAAGAAGTGAAACGTTTAAAAACTTTTCCTCTTCATTATTAACGTACCTTGTCATGCAGCGGAAGATCTGTGTACTCACTTTCCCTTTCAATTAAAAATTTGCTTAAATTGGCGTTGATTAAGAGCTTCGTATATAATAGAATTGATAATCTTAATCATGAATTCCGTAACTTTGCAAGTTTCTTCTGGAAATTTCAGGGAACAAAATGCTTTTTGATGAATGATCCAATGGTAAATAAGTATCTAGTGGTTAATTTTTGTTTCAAAACAACAACAAAACCGTTATTGAAATTGGGACATTTTTGTCAGGTGGGCTATGATGTTTTTCAGTGCACTCAGTTGCAGAATTTGCTATGTCCTCTACATATGTTTGACCTTTTAGTGACAATAATCCTAAAAGTTCCTCTTAATGACCTGAGGTAAAGCAAATCACACAAAAACCGAAACTTGCACTGCATCATTTATGCCACAAGACTAGTCAAATGCTACCGATAGAGATGAAACTATTTTGAGTTCTCGACTTAAAAACATTTTTACTATTCCACCTTTTACTGTTGTCACAGTCAATGGTAACCTTTAATATTTTTTAGAATATCTGTTTTGTTGTTAAAGTACCAAAATAACTTGACAGTTGTTTGTTTTAGAAAAAACTTTTATATTTTTTGTAATTATTATTTGTTCTGGGGAAAGACGTATGGAAATGTGTGGAGTTCCATCTCTGACAATAATAATACTCTAATCAAGAACAAAAAACAGGAACTAATTAATCTTCCTACAAGTCATGAAAAAATCAAGTCCAAAGTATCTGACTGCGAATTTTAAAATACTCTGTCTCCTAACAACAATACTGCAATGGTCTTGTGTGGAACAGACAACTTACCTCGTCTTGCCGATGCAACCGCGTGATCAGCAACATGCGAAAAATTATTCAAAAACAATGCTGTGTTTGATGCAGATTGCGATACATGGTCACAACTACTGAAACAACTACTATCATATTTATAATATCTCAGACTCAGAGATTATGTATGCACACCAGAGCAGAATTAATGGCCATATTTCCAAAGAATAATTAACGTCCAACTTTCATAACTGCCACCCTCACTTTAAAGAATGTTGCGGGGTGATTCTTGCCTGATATGTTGGTTAAGGAGCATACACAAAACTCTTAGTTAATAAAATTGAAAAAAAGCATCAGATGTCTTAAAAAGTGGTAAAATATATAAACATAAGATTACATATGTTATGTACATAATAGGAAATTAATAAGCTGTACAATGTAGTCAAGAAAAATAATATACAGGTATTACCTTAAGAATGTAAACACTCATATACACTTGACATTGAGAATACTTCATTTGACAGGATAACAAAATGTTATTTATCGTTCTCCAAGACTGTAAAACAAAGTCGTTTAGTTGTGTAGATACAAATATTAAACAGAACTGCAAACAGTGCAAAGGAGAGAAAATATACATACAAGTATCATTGTGCAGGTAATATCTACATGACATTGGCGGTATTTTATTTGAATGGATGACAAAATGTTATTTACAGTTCTGCAAACAGTAAAAAATCATCTGGCAGTAGAAAACCAGTTAAAGAAGCACATGTTTTAGGTGCACCAGACTCAGGGACAAATCACACTATGTTCACTGACAACCTCATCGAAATGTTAATATGTTCATTTGACGACACACAATTTTGAAGTATAAGCAGACTAAGGGACACACTGCATACATAATGTCCACTGACAATCACACAAAAATGTTAATATATTCATTTGACAGCACACAAATTTGAGGTGTAAGTAGATTCAGAGACTAGTTAAATATGCTGTGTCCATTGACAATCACACCAAAAATGCTTTAGTGTGTCTTCGTATTCATATTCGGAGAAACATACTGTATAGAATCAGCACTGATAGTATAAGGCACAAGTGTACCTTGTTGAGTACAGAAGAATTCACGAAGATCATAAAAGCATTGAAGTTGTATTCCTTTTGAGAAAACAGGTTCTCGCGATTGACGTAGAAGAAGTCTCATATACGACGCAATAATAGAAACGAATGATGGTGAATAAATGAGTAATAGTAAGTTATATACACTTGAATATAAAACCTACATCATGTGGATAAGCTTAATGCTCAGTAAATGACTCGAAATATGTATGACTACAGATAATTAGATAAGTGTGGCAAGATTCTCGGAATATAGCTGTAAATACGAAGTCCAGGCCAAACACATAGCGGCAAACTTATTCTATACAAATTCATATTCTGATGGTACAGTACACAGTGTACCGTGAAGTACATGTTTTGATCCAGAACATGCAAAATGTGTGGCTTACAAAAATCATTGAATGACATACAGATGTTTCCAAAGATATTATTAGCGAAATATTTAAAACATCTTAAAATTAATCGTAGACCCCAGAGTTGATATAGACATATTAATAACATTTGATTTAAATTACGATTTTTTTTTTTTGGTTCATTAGTCTTCTGATTGGTTTGATGCGGCCCGCCACGAATTCCTTTCCTGTGCAACCTATGTCCTCAATTATTTGCTTGATGTATTCCAATCTCTGTGTTCCTCCACAGTACCATGGAAGTCATTCCCTGATGTCTATACAGATGTCCTACCATCCTGTTCGTTCTCCTTATCAGTGTTTTCCACATATTCTTTTCGTCTCTGATTCTATGCAGAACCTCCTCATTCTTTACCTTATCAGTCCTAATTTTCAACATTTTTCTGTAGCACCAAATCTCGAATATTTCGATTCTCTTCTGTTCCGGTGTTACCACAGTCCATGTTTCACTACTGTACAATGCTGTACTCCAGACGTACATTCTGAGCAATTTCTTCCTCAAACTAAGGCCTATGTTTGTTACCAGTAGCGTTCTCTCGGCCAGGAATGCCCTTTTTGCCATTGCTAGTCTGCATTTGATGTCCTCCTTGTTTCTTCCGTCATTGTTTATTTTACTGCCTAGGTAGCAGAATTACGTAACTTCATCTTTATTTCCATCATTGCTTTTTCGATGTACAAACTGAACAGTAGGAGCGAAATACTACATCCCTGTCTTATGCCCTTTTTAATTAGAGCACTTCGTTCTTGGTGGTCCACTCGTTTTATTCCGCCTTGGTTTATGTATATATTGTATATTACCTGTCTCTCCCTGTAGCTTCCCCCATTACCATACAAATAGAAAATTAGCATTGCTCGAAGATACATTCACATACGCAGTAAAATTACCGGTAAACAATCAAAATATGAAGTTCATATAATTCAATCCCTGTGGTGGTTTCTTAGAAATATATATTTGAGTATACATGCAATTCCTTCTTATACAGTATAAGGGACATAAGCTCCAGTCAACATAAGTTAGTAAAGTATGTCATTTCTTATTACTGTACAGTCAGATCAGTTCTCATAACTTATTCAGTCATTGAGTATTGGGTCAGTGATTACCACAAGTACTTCCTTTTTATTACAATATCATTATTTCAGTTTTTAAAATCGTAGTAATATTTACATGATGGTCATCGAATAGAAAATAGCAAGTAGCAACACAAGGTCAATATCGTCGGATGTCAAATGTCAGGCACTACAGCCTGGAGCCGCGCGACCGCTACGGTCGCAGGTTCGAATCCTGCCTCGGGCATGGATGTGTGTGATGTCCTTAGGTTAGTTAGGTTTAAGTAGTTCTAAGTTCTAGGGGACTGATGACCTCAGAAGTTCAGTCCCATAGTGCTCAGAGCCATTTGAACCATTTGTCAAATGTCAACTTATCTATGTGTGGAGTCAGAACTGTATGGCAATATGTAGTTAATCACAACAGCAAAATAAGTACAACATTCAAAAGACATACCGTATAAAGCAACTAATAATGACATAAATTACTGTACGATGCAACACAAAAAAGTTTTAACCTTGAACTGTTCAGTATTGGCTGAAAGAAATGATTTATTTACCGAAAATAAAGCAAATAACTTGTTTTGAGTTTCAATATTGCTTAATGACAAGAAAAAATCATCATTTTATAATCATTGACTTAACATGAGAGAGCTGGCACTTCATCACTGCTGTAGCAGAACAATAAGAGAAATTCTGAAAAAATGTATAAATAGAAAGACACTAAAGTACTGAAGTAACTTATTTTGTGCAATTATTTACAACAGGTATAAAAAATGAAGCAGATCACCTTGCCTCAAGGAGTAAAAAATACTGCAAACTGAAAAGAAAAAAGTTGTCAAAATGCGTAATATATTTACAATAAAGTCTTTAACAGGACTAGGTACTTCTGGAACGTCTAGTTCTCCGTAGCATACCACTGCTCGCTACGTACGTTACACTTCGATCTGAAAATATTATTTAGTTCATACAAATGCATACAGTTTTGTGTTCTTTTTAATTCTTCTGCAGCAGGGAAAAGTTCAATTATAATCATGCCGCCCGCAAAACAAAGTACAGCAAAAATAAACAGTAATAAGTACAGAAACAAAATTTTTCACTGAGGCAGTTTCATTCCTCAGCTTCGCGAAGCTACAAAATTCATTTCACACGTGCGTCACATAACTCAGCAGCAGAGCAAAAATCTTTGAAAAACCATTCAAGTCCCTTACTCGACAGATACATTCACATTTGCAGTCTTATCTCCAAATAGGTGAAAAGAAAATGTGTCATCTGCAAGTGCTGGTGTTTGTTACAGGTAAAAGTTCAGTGTTTTCCGGAGTTTTCAATGTACATAGCAGATATGATTGGAATCTCAAACTGTAATTCGGGTTCTTTACATCATCGATAGCTCTTACACGTCATAATACATCTCGTCAGTAGCAACAAAACGTCAGTAGTAGTGCCCTCTCAGAAATCTCTCCATGACAAAATAAATCTCTTTTGAAAATATCACTATGAATCTATCTTCGAACAAAGTGTGCACAAACAGAACCTCCTTACATCTAGTACAGCTGTGGGTTGCTTCGTTTAATGAGTGTACATTCCTTATCTTGTCTTGTTCCATAAATAGCTGCAAAAAAAATAATGCTTCCTTCATAAACTGTATATAGTGCCTCGTGTCTTCCTCAGAAAACATCTTTCATTAACCTTCACCATACTGTCCTATAAATCATAAACAATTTCACATGATGTACCATAATTGCACCATAATGTACCATAGATGCGCTAAAGTAAACCACAATAACATCAGAAATCTCACATGGGAATGCTTAAGCAAATTCCTCATCGCATTCCATATCTATATCGCGCAATTCCCTAGCTTCATCATGTGTATGCATACAACTCTGAAATTATCACTCTTGAAGATACTTCCTAAACAGCAGAACAAGCATCAGTCAGAAATGTTCCTAGTTAAACTACTGCCCGTCAGAAATATCTTTCTCTGTTCAGAACCACGTATACACAGCCTCATATTCAAAATAAAGTCAGCAGTTATCTATACCTATAGGATTCATGACCTACATCACAAAATATGTACCTACAGAAAATGCCACTTCACGCAGTATTCTGTCTGGTAAAGGTAAAGCAAAATGCACAGCTCGAGATACCACAAGACACAAGAAACTTCATTTTACGTGTAAACTATCTTCCTGAAGAAAAAAAAAAGATTATCTTAGGATTTCAAAACCAAGGCTACTCTGCTACATCTCACAAGAAAAGTTCCAATTTCAGAAAATAAGACAACATGTAACACCATAGCTCTGATACTGTACTGATTTATTTTGCCTTTTGTTTATTCAAGATTCTGTCGTTGAGCTTTTGTAATTATTATTAATTCAATACTGTATAAAACATGTATAATCTTTTCTCAGTTGAAAACTTTGATGTCTTTTAGATTGTAGGAAGTGTAATCTCTGTAATATGTACAATATGAGCAAATGATATGTTTTGTCTTTCTCACATAATCTCTTTGGTTATCTTTGAGGTTGAATAATCGTGTTTAAATTATTTTTTTGTAGAAATGTCAGTATGTGCAAATGTTCTGTTTTATTTAATATGTTTGGTTACTGTTATGTAAACTGCTGACCTTCAATTAGGTCCCTTAGTTATTTTGTATGTAAAATGTGGTGTAGTTCCCCTCGGGAACGGAACTGTGTAGCGTGCCAAATGTGGTTGGCATGGATAGAAAGGTGGAACAAACAGTCAGTCGGGGATGAGCTACTGAATCACCAACAGCTCACGAAAAGGTTGTGAATTGTGCTGGTGCCGAGAGGGGCTTTTTGTACCGTTTTCCACTGTGTTAAAGCCTTGGATGGATGCAGTAACTAGCTGGAATTATGTTGGATTAGATATTTATCATCACCACCAAGAAATGACAGTCCAGCAATTCTACCTGCAAATCCACCTACCAACATGCACTCGCCACCACATTGCGCAATCACTGTAATGGAACAGAAGAACTGTAGTAATGTACAGTGAAGGATCGGCTCATTGGATGTTATAGTGTGCTCAAATATAAGGTAAATTATACCTGAACTCTTGTACCTACCGTGATTTATCCTCAGTCACATATCCACTTAGGATCCCACCCATACTAAAGTGCTTACCGAGTGTCCTTTTACTGAAAGCATATTAATGTTAAGGCGGCAAAAGAGTGTGCTAAAATTAATATTGTTTGTTGAAAGTAATCTTGCAATCAGAACTGCTTTCCTAAGACTAAAATAAATAACTGAATATAAAGCAATAGAATAGTTCAAACGTGCATTAAAACAATTTGCTGTTACTCTTAAAAATTAAAAGTTCTTAAAACTGAGGCTTATAAAGTTTTGCTTAATTAATAATCAAGCACTGCCTGTTGTAAATTGCAAAGGGTGAGTCAGTATCTTGAAAGTCTTTTCGGGTTTGCTGCCGGATCCTAAAATCAACTTGACTCGATATTTCGGCGATCCAACTGTTCGCCATCTTCAGGAAATGCTGCTTAAGCATTTCCTGAAGATGGCGAACAGACTTTCAAGACTTATTACGCCGGGAAAGCCTACGTAGTCACATCCAGTCAGTATCTTTTTGTCTCACTGCAGTAAAAGTTGAGAAGTGCAATTGCGGAAAGTTTTATAGGCCCTACTCATGTTTGTTAAGTGGTTGTCTCTCTTGTGCATTGGAAGTGCATATCAATAGTGGAACAGGATCCACAGTTTGTCCATTGTGCTCATGATAGGTAACAGTTAACAGAAAGACCACTATCTATGAAAACAGTAACTTCTGTTATTCAGGGGACAGTGGGAAATATTTTGCTATTGAATTTTTTATCATGTCAGTTAGAAAAGTAATTGGTAAAAGAAAGATTAAACCTATGCCAAATTTATAATTTTGCAGTAAACTTTATTGACTTATCATGTCAGATAGGAAAGTGTATGAAAAGTGAGACTAAATCTATGCTTAATTGTATATTCCTAAACTGCACTTTAATAGTAATATTATTGAAACCATTCAGTTTGACCAAGCCTTGAAGGTAAAAGTGTATGTCATTTTCTGTTGTCGTTATGCAAATAGTCTTGTTCCCCTATAACTGTTAGCACTTTCTTTAACGTCAACGTCTGCTAGTGACAGAGTTCATTGCACTCTCATGTGATAAACTATAGGCTGTGTCTGTCCATTAAAGTTACTCATATCTATTTTCTTGAATAAGAATGTTACTCATTCTTATGCCTAATTAGGCTGGCGACCGTTTTTATTATCATTTGGACACTGTGGATAGGTAAAATATTGTTTGTTAGTGTTTAAATATTTACGTAATTCTGACTTTCACTTCCGATAAACCACCTCCGTTAGGTACATCATGACCAACACAACTAAATTTCTCTCAGAGGGTAACACTGCTCTGTTGCTTTATACCATAATTGCTTTAACAAGATAGTTTTATTTCACGACCTGCCTCCAACTTTAAGGTTATGGTATAGCAGTAGCAGTCGCTAGTGTTATAAACAGTATTATATTTCAATCAGATGCTTCGCAAGCAAACTCAGAATAATGCCAGATGAATACAAATTGTTCACAGATGGCTTACCGTCCCAATTGTCATACTGCAAATATAGATGCAAAAAAAGCCTATTTCTACTGTATTATCACCTAATCTGACTATGCTTAGCAAATTCAAAGTACTTTTACTCACACAACACAAATCATAGATAATCACTATTCATTAAAATTCACTAGTAAGTAGATTGACAGTAAGAGATATATTAACAGATTCGCTGAAGAGTGTGAAACAATGCTGAAGGCTAAAGTAAGAAAAGGCACTGCAACAGCCGGGGCACCTACGCTCGCCACTCCATGTGTTTAACAAAGAACAGTAATTATTCTTTGTACACTTTGATGTTCGATACATGATGAAGTCCTCGTGATTTATCTGTGCGTACGGTTTCAAGTTCCACAGCATTTGCATATGCAATTCGCCGTATGCAAAAAGAACGTTCATACACCAAGAAAAACTTGCTGTTTAAAGACTTCCCTTTATGTGATAAACGATACGATTTAGGTAACACTTTGGGACCTACTCGTGGATTCTGTAGCTCTTTCCTTTTCTCTGCAGCTTTCTTCATGTTTTCCAATGCTAAATTAATTGTTTCACGGGAAGGCTACTGATTGCTTTATACGATCTGGCAGTGGATTATTCTTTAATAAAAGGAATGGAGACAAAGTTGTAGAATCATTCCGTAGTTCTTAATGAAATTTTCAAAATTCAATAGGTATAAACAAAAGTTTCTGTGTTGACTATAGCAATAAGATCTACAAAACTTACGTAATTCTTTCATAATGCATTCCGAAGGGCTATAAGATGGCATAAAGCGAAATCCTTCAGAAAATTCTTTACGAATTGTTGTAGTAACATGGACCCCGTAATTTGACTGAGAGAAAATGTTTGTAATCAAAACCACGGTTTTTCTAAAAGGATGAGTTTTCTCCCACATGTCCTGTAAACATATCACATTCACGAGAGAAGTGAACAACATTTCCAAAATTAATGCGTTCATTGGGATTTCCAACGTGATAATTATTGAAGCTACTGGTATCGTTATCGCGACCAATCCTTTCTCGATATAGGCAACATGTTCCATTATCATTCTCGTCATATTTATTTTGCTAAATAATCGTAATCTGTCCCTCTTTAAAACGCTGCAGAGACTGAAATTCTTCGGTATCAGCGAACAGAACCGGCTGAGAGTCAAGTGATCTTTTATCTGAATCATCGTTCGTTTTCGTCTTTCCGGATAATTCTTCCACACGTTTTGCAACAGTCATGAACTGATTTAGTGTCTTTGAAATTTCAATGTTAGTCTGTAGCTGTAAGGACTCGAACTTTTGTGCCAATTCCTCTATTTGTAATTCTTCTTGTGACGTCCGTTGTCTCAACAGTGCCAACGTGGTCAAGTCTGGACTCAAGATTGTTAATTTCCGATATGAATTCCTCACGTATTAATTTCCGATTCGAGTTCCTCACGTACCTGAATTTTCAACGGTTTTGACATTTCCTCAAATTTACGATTTAAATTGTTCTTAATCTCTTCTCTAGCTTCTTCGATCTCTCCACAGAGTTCGTCATTGGATTTTCTAGTTTCATTATTGGATTCTGTGATCTTATCAAGTTGAGTTAGTATTTGCCTTCCGAAATGCCTGTAAGTTCCCTGCAGTTCATCACGCATGATTGGAAAATAATAGCTTGCACTCAGGTTATTCACAGTATTGTTCGACAATCCCTGACTTCATCATCCTGAGAACAAGTTTCTACACTATGTCTCAAATTTTCCGAAACGTAGTTTGGAGCCACCTCTACAGTCTTGTCCGTTCCTGCCTGTGCTCTAGTTTTAATTGACGTTGGAGTAATAAAGGCAATGAGATAAAATGCAAAACAAATATCTTACAACAAAACTGTTAACTTGACTGTTACAAAATAAAGTCTGAATTAGAAAATTGCTGAAATAAAAAATTTGAATTAATTCTATGCAACGGGCAAGCAACAAAAATGCTATGCACCAACTACTGACCAACTACTATTGCATACAATTTTGCAAATGCGGTAACAAGATGAAGCATCTCAAACTGCGAAATCGTCCAACGACACGAAATTCTCACAGACAGGTCTATAGGTGATCTTTGTTTCTTTTAGAAAAAAATCTTTATTTTTTGTAATTATTATCTGTTCTGGTGAAAGACATATGGAAATGTGTGAAGTTCCATCTCTGACAGTAATAGTATTCTGACTGAGAACAAAAAGCAGAAATTAGTTACTCTTCCTACGAATCACGAAAAAGCAGCTCTCTAGTACCTGACTGCAAGTTTTAAAATATTGTCTAACGTCTCCTAACAACTATACTGCAATGCTGCTGTATGCAACAGACAACTTACCTCGTCTTGCCTCTGTAACTGTGTGATGAGTAATATGCTAAAAATAATTCAAAAGCAATACTGCGATCCATGCAGGGTGCATTGTATGGTCACAACTACTGAAACAGCTACTGCCATGTTCTTATTTATGTAAATTAATGATCAGGAGGAATCTGGTCAACAAGCCTTAAGCGTTGTAAAGCTTTTAATTTACTATATTCATAAAATTGATAATTTAAACACTAATAGACTTCACACAGACCCTTCCTTTCGTTTGACTGTATGACCAGTAACACCTTTAGTTATTTCACAATGTTTGTAATCAATAATCATGTCTCACGCTACAACAAAGGTACCAATATTACTCCCAATGTATGCTTATGTTATAGCGGAAGTGGAAGTTTCTGGGAAAATATACCATCATTTGTGATCGTGCACCTTCACTGGGCCATTTAGTGAAAGTGGATTACTAATTCCAGTTCAGTCAAACAATACACGCTGATTAGAGATAGTGCACTATCGCTAGTGAATGTATACCTTCACAGCCAAGAGGTAAGGAATGTGAACGATGGCTGTAATAACAAAACAGTCGTACTTCGAAAGTTGCATTTATCGCCCGTAGTTTGAAAACATAATCATATTATGTAAAATTCATTTATTGCAGCAAGGACGTGCACCCTGGCACTTTGAGTTGCACAACACACCTTTTTTTTCAAAAGCATCTCCGAGTCTGACATTTTTGCTCGCAGTTGTATTTGAAGAATCCCTGCCCGCTTCCCTCCGACTGAGAGGTCGCAACTGTCCTCAGGGCAACAGTTTTCTCTGCTGGATCTTCCTCCTATATGATTATTCTTAGAGGGCAAGTACTGAACTGGGACCTGAAACAAAATTTTGTAGCAGTAGCCACAGTGGCATATCGTATCGTCCCTTCCATAATTATTTAAAAACAAACAATTTATTACAGTGCGTATTGTTGGCTCAGCACACCATCTCTCGTCGCGATTCGGTAGAAGCCGTTGGCCGTTGTCTCGAGGACGACACCCAAGATCGACCTAGCTTCCTCTATCGAAGCCGGGAGCTGGAAATCTCACAGTACAGCCCTTTTTCCACTATTGCCGAATTCTTTGCGCTTGTTCTTCTAAGCACTTGTACGCTTCAGTTCTGAGTTTTTATTAGCCCGAGCTGACGCGTCTAAATCAGTCAGGCAGTAGTCATTATTGTCAGGAATACTTCATTGTTCTCTGTTCCCAACCTCTGTTCCTGTCTGTATGTTAGCCTCCTGTGAAAGAGATTTGCTATGATCCTTATCCTGGAACGTTTCAGTGCTAACACTCACTTGACTAATTATATTTTCAAGGTCATCCTCAGAGTGACGTTCATCAATGCTTCTGGAGGTAAACTTGCTGAAGACGAACCATATTTAGGAGAGCAACCAAACATCGCTTCGTACAGAGATATTTTAATCCCAAAATGTACAGCACAAGAACAAATCTTGATGCACGTCTCCACTCCGCGGGGTTATGCTCCTACATCCATGTAGTTAGCATATTTTCTATGTCTTGATTTGCTCGCTCTACGCTGCCTTGGCTCTGACAGTGTCCAGGTTTACCGTGGACAGTCTAAAAATTGGGACGTAGTTCAGTTAAGCTGCTCATTATTTTGTTAACGAACTCTTTAGCATTGTCAGACTGCAATACTGTGGGAGCGCCTAACAACGTAAAAAAGTCAATAATGTTATCGCATACTCCTTCAACTGTTTTGGACTTTAGTGGCTTCACTACTATTCCTTTTTTCTGACCTTTTTGCTTTTGTAAACAAGGCTCACACAAACTAAGATAAATTCCGACAGCTCTGTATGTAATGTTACAGAACTTTGGCTTCAAGCATTTCATTATTCGGTCGCGCCCACCGTAGCCAATCATTATATGAACATTATGCACAATATCATACAGTTATTCATCATAAACGTAGTGTTTAATCTTACCTTCTTCATTTACAGGTTGTATTAATTTGGTTACGCCATTCACTTCCAGCACATTATATCTCTTCAAAAACTTGTAGTCGTTGTCGTCCATCTTTCGTCCAGATTTTAGTGATTTAGCCTTGCTGATATTTGATTACAACTTAATTTTTGTAGTTCATGTGTAGCGTCTACACCACCAAAGAGTATTGGTAGAAACTTTTAATGAATTGCAAATGTAGTTTGTGTGGACTACCGAACAGTTCTAAATTTCAATGACAGTTTTCATGATGATTTACACCGTTTGTTCTCTTTTGTGTTTGATGTGCATCAGTGTGTTGAACCGGAAATATCATTTTCTTATGTAAGTCGAGTATTTTAAAATGTAGTCGTAGTTATTTAATACCGATTATAAGATATTATATACTGTTTAGAAAGTCTCAACATTTTGTACAATGCAGCCTTAACGGAGTTAAACTACTCGCCTAGCTTGATCCCCCCCCCCCGTTAAAAGTCATCATATATGGTAGCCCATGTTTCGTTAGCAGTACATGCCGCACGACGAGAGGAAGTGCTGACGTCACGTATTCAATCTCAGAGTTGCACGAGGCGGAGATAAATGGTAGCCTCTTGCTGCCTTAGCAGTTCATCTTCTTTGCAAGGCAGATAAAATCTACGATAAATGTCTTCCTTGACTTGGTTAGCTCACTCCATTCACACTTATGAGCATATCTCATAGGTGTTCAGTACCATGTGTGAAGGCTGCTAGGTCAAAGAGGCACTTACTTCTGCCACAGTGTTGCACTGGAAGCCCGCGAGGAGCTAAGGGTTCAGCTGGGATGCATGTTGCCAAGGGTATCGTCAGGAGTGTCCCAGAGGACTGTGACAGGACCGTTCTACTTATCTAAATACATAAAAGAACTGTCTGACAGGGTGAGCATCAAACTGAGACTGTTTGCTGATGACGTTCTGAAGTATGAGATAGTGTCATCGTTGAGTGGCTGTGGAAGCATACAGAATGACCCGGATAAAATATCTGGTTGATATCGTGAATAGCAGCCTCTTCTAAACGTGGAAGAATGTTAGCTAATGCAGATGAGAAAGAAAAATAGTCCAGTAATATTGGAATACAGTGTTAATGGTGTGCTGCCTGACACAGTCACTTCGATTAAATATCAAAGCGTTACGTTACAAAGCGACGTGAAATGGAAGGAGCACGTGAAGGCGGATGTAGGGGGCGCGAGTTGTCGACGTCGGTTAACTGGGAGAATTATAGGTAAGTGTAGCTCATCTATAAAGCAGATCGTGCACAGAACACTCGTGAGACGCATTCTTGGGCACTACTCGAGTGTTTGGAACCCTTACCACGTTGGGTTAAAGAAAAACAACGAAGAAATTCAGAGGCGTACTGCCAGATTTGATACCGGTACGTTCCTTTAGCAAGCGAGTATTTCTGCAACGTTTCTTGAGTATAAATGGGAATCTCTGGAAGGAAAAATATGTTCTTTTCGTGAAACATTATTGATAAAGTTTAGAGAACCGGTATTTGTGAAAAAATTCAGGACGATTCTGCCACCACCAACGTACATCTCGCCGAAGGGCTGCGAAGGCAAGATAAAAGATATCCGGGCTCGTATGGGAGCTTACGGCAGTAATTTTACCCTCGCTCCATGGGCGAATGGCTCAGGAAAATGAGTGGCTAGCAGCAGTATAAGGCACCCACCACCATGCGCTGTAAGGTGGCTGTAAGGTAGACGTAGAAGCAATCACACAGACAGCCACAAACCATGGCAAAGTAGCCTTCAAAACACCAGAAGCAATATCCAAACATAAGTGTCCTGTGTGTTATAACGAATCTCAAAAGACGAAAACGATGAGTGATGTCATGGTAGTATCGCTTCGCGTGTTGCTAACAGGCTCAAAATGGCATTAAATGATGTTCATATAGTTCCTCGTTAGCTTATGTACATGTAAATCATAGCCTTCAATGTGTGCTGTAGATGTTTGCACACAGACACAGTAATTAGCTTTTTAGGAAGTATTGACTAGGTTGGGACCGAAACTTATAATAAAGACATTAAAGCCAAAACGTTTAAATCCATCTTGTCTTTTTTTTCTTTTGTTTTAGGCCTCTCTTCCGCAGTCCCTGTTACACAAGCTGTACAGGATGTATACCGCCTCTTACGACTTTAATAAAAGTTTTCTTTGCATTAGACACCCTCAATTTTATTTTAAAGAATCCTCGGCGAACGCTCTAATAATATGGTTTTCGTGCAAATGTGTCAAGATCGTAAAGATTTCTCATGTTTTAAATTATTACTATGAAAAAGTTTTAAATTACTATTATTACTCACATCTTCTTTTGTTTCCTGCATCATTTCTTACGTTTTTCTACACATGGGGGTTCGATTTTTGTACACCGCAATTCACTGACACGGAATAAATTCGTTTTCACATTGTAGGGATCCACTTATCCTTGGTGCAGTTCGTTTTAATGTTGCGGAATGTGGTCGCCTCTAGTTGTGTTTTTGTGGATATGGCTGCGTCTGCTATTCCTGTGTGTATATTTCTCAATTGGCGTGCGCATTAGGATGACCGCTACATGAATATTCACGGTTTCAGTGGCTATGTGATGTATTTTATTGTATTGTATTTTAACCGGGCGCCTAGAAACGATGGAGAAGCTCTGTCCCCGCCGCAGCCGCAGTGGTCCACAACCCCACGACGATTACCACAGTCCATTTCACCCCTCTGCCGCCTCACATCGAACCCAGGGTTATTGTGCGGTTCGGCCCCCGGTAGACCCCCCAAGGTAACGTCTCACACCAGACAAGTGTAGCCGCTATGTTTGCATGGTAGAGTAATGGTGGTGTACATGTACATGGTGTAGTGTCACGGAATAGTAAAGATTTGGAAATGTGGAACATTGTAAAAGTTTCGTTGCCTATGCCGAGAGCCAGAGGCAGTAGGTTAGCCAAGAGTAAAGAGGATTGCACATGTATCGGAATGTGTTGTCATGCAGGGGCAATATCCTGGTTACACACAACAGGCGAGAGAGAATTGCTTAGCACGCGGGTTTGTGTTACACGGAGACTTTCGTAGAGTGTAAGACAGAGGTATAGCGTCAGCTGTACTGCATTTCACATCTTCACGTAAGCCTGGCGTAACAACACGTAATTCTGTCACAAGAACACTTAAGGGGCGAGTACGACAAATAAATCAGCAGTATAAGTGGAACGAATGCGTTCATTACAAACGAGCATGATGTCAGGACGTCGCTCGTGCTTCATTTAAATACGCCAGCTTTGATAGTAACAAGACACTCGCAGTTAGACGTGTACTGGGACGCTGCGTAGCGCTCAGCTCGGTGATCGACATGTTAATCTTTATTAAGGAGATGTTGCAGTAAGGGCGGCCCATCCAGCAGCAGACGTGAGGGGACAGTACCAGCTCTGGTCCTCTCTGCTGCCGCTGTCAATCATCGACCCAGGATTAGCAGACATCGCGGCAGACTCGCTCGCCGCCAATGCTGACCACATCAGTGAGCCGTCGTCGAGATCGTGCGGGGCCTAGGCCCTGTGCATCCGCCGTCACAACTGGGTGAGCCGACGATGCTGGGGGACTGCAGCCCGTTCCGCCCGTCCACCGTGGACGAGCACCAGGAGGAGCAGGGAAGAAGATGGGGTGGGATAGAGTACACTCTGCACTACGAGAACGCTTCTCGTGCCGAAAGCGCCGGGACTCCAACCGGAGCCTCCTACACGCAGCAGCCTGCTGTCCGCCGCCGAGCCGGCCGGCCATCCGGGCGCAGCCAGCCACACGCGGCCGAAGTAAGGGCATTCCAGCGCTACGTCACAGCACTCGGCGCTGCGCTAGCAAGACAGGTGCGGTCCGGAGCTGGTGTCATCGCTCCGAGACAGCGAGGACTCAGGGAAGGTCGTTGATATCACCAAGCTCAGCCAGCCTGTGTTACGCGGGCCACATTGTACTCGGCGGGAATAAAGGTATCATGAATTAATGATGTTTCTTTGGCGTTTCTGACACGTCCACAGTCATTTCCTAGCATCCTGTCAACTGGAGAGGTCACCGCTCGGCTTCCAGTCCACCGTAGGCGACCGGGACCACCGGGGCGCCTACAATGGAGAACTTGTTTGCGCAGCAATCGTTGACATAGTTTAGCTAAGGCGGAATAAGGGTAACCAGACCGCATTCGCCGTGGCAGATGGAATACCGCCTAAAAACCATCCACAGACTGTCCAGCTCACCAGACCTAGACTCAAGTCTGTCGAGCGGATTCGTGACGGGGACTAGGTGCTCCTTTCCACCCGGAAAGCCGAACATTAGACTGCTCGGCTAACCGGGTGGACTAAAAGGATGTGATGCCACTTCAGTGATTACAAAATCAAGTCAATTTTGTAAGGAGTATGGCAGTGTAAGACCATTCTAAACATGACGTTGCACCGCTTCTGGCCTGGGTGCAGGTACTGATTAAGTTGGGAAGAGCATCATAAAGCCTTTGTATCCTCTCCTGAGAGAAACTGGCCCACAACTGTTGTATGTGGTCTTTGAAGTCCTGAATACTGGCACTAGGGCGGAGTTGATGTCCAAGTGGTCCCACGTATATTGTGTTGGAGAGAGATTTAGGAGTCTTGCTGGCCATGAGTATAGTATACCGCAACATCTCACAGACTGTTCATAGACACACATACCATGTGCGTGCGAGGAATGACCTATTGAAAAATGGCACTATGATACCATCGTATGAGAGATAACACACGAGGACAAAGCGTGTGAGTGTCGTACCATTGTGCCGGCAGACTCACCTCAGCCGACACCAGCCATGACCTGAAGTTGTACCTGATGCCCCCCTCCCCCCCCCCCCCCATACCATGAGGCCAGGAGTATCACTGCCCTGCCTCGCCAAAACAATGGAAGAATGGGACCTCTCACTAGATCGCCACCTTAAGTGGGTATTAGACGACGATCGGCCGCTATCGGTACTGGTCTATCGCAACTACCATCTAGCGGTAGAACGGGTGAAACTACGAACATTAAGAGACACATTATCCGCACGCTCGAGTAGACAGCAATTCTAAACTGGCGTCAATCCACACATGCGAACTAGGCAGCGATAACTCGCGCATGAGCACACGAGGGTACCGCAGTGGTTTCTGCCTGGTATTTGCTTATTGTTAGGTGCCTAGTGGCTAATCTTAGATTTTAGTGTTGAGGATTTTCCGCATTTTTTTCCAGCAAGTATGTTTCATAAATGCAGAAAAAAACCTTTTTTGCCAGTAGACTCTCTTTTATACTAGCTGTTTGTGAAAGAACTTTTTCTAATGATTGCCTCGTATTCTAGAAATTAAGTGGACCAAACGGGTCCGCCGCTCGTGGTCTCGCGGTAGCGTTCTCGCTTCCCGAGCACGGGGTCCCGGGTTCGATTCCCGGCGGGGTCAGGGATTTTCACCTGCCCCGAGATGACTGGGTGTTTGTGTTGTCCTCATCATTTCATCATCATCCAGGAAAGTGGCAAAATTGGACTGAGCAAAGATTGGATAATTGTACGGGCGCTGATAACCACGCAGTTGAGCGCCCCACAAACCAAACATCATCATCATCATCATCATCATGGACCAAACGGCGTTAAGCGTGTTAATTCAAACATGCAGCGAGAAAAGCTGTGTGTATGACCCGCTGTATCATAGTAAGGTACGTCGGCAATCGTTTCTTTCTGAGTAATATGCATATAACGGTATACAGTGACTTTCAATTTGGATCGTAATACCTTAGTTTACGAAAGTTCATGTTTGATTTGACTGCATCTCTTGCTTTATTTCAGCATGCCAGTAAAGAGAAACTGGCGGTGGTAGAGGAGAAAGTCCGTGCAGTTTGCCCCAGTGCGACAGACGAAGACTGAAAAACTCTCAGTAGCACATATATATATTGCAAACTTGGAAAAATAACGCAAGTACACCTTTAAGTATTTGTCCTTTAAAGTGTTGCAAATTGCAGTGCATGTATCCACAAAAACTTTTGGAATGCTGGGCTGTGTTATTCTGTGGCTAAAGGCCAGACTCTTAGAAGATTCCCCGGTCACCAAGAAACGTAATGTTGTAACCAGCCTGCAACGTAACAAGGCATTTACCGGTTGGTGCGATCTCAAAACGTATAAACATATGATTTAATTCTTACTTTCGAGAATGTGAGACAGCCTCCCTTATAACTGTGTCATACTATCATACATGTGTCATACTATCCTCTAGCATGGACAGCAGCTTCTCGAAACAGGCCATGTACATCCTCAGGAAGTTCCGAAATTCTTGTGGATTTTCGAGCCTCAGTTCTTCCATAAGCAGTGATTATAATTCCCTTGCCTTCGTCCCTTCTTTTCAGCCAGGGTCGAAATCAACAACGTCTGGCGTTTTGTTTTCGTCGTCGTTCCGCCCTAATCCGAAGATTTACTGTCACTGCCAGGGCGATAGCTCCAAAAACAAGTGGGTCCTCCATGTGCAAAATGCTGCATAAATACATATAACTGGGTAACGAAGTGTCGTAATATGAAACTAACTGTTGAATCTGTAATTCAGGACAGTAGTAACCTACATCAGAGAATAACAATTATTTAATAAATAATGATAAAAAATTCTCATTGAATAGGAACCTTGAGCTCACATAAATAATTTGAACGAATGACGTTCCAATACGTCACATGGTCTCCCTTGTGTTTTTCGCGGTAGAACGAACGACTTTACAAGAGATCAGACAGTTCCCTTTGCGCTTCGCGCGCTATCACTGTCTACTGCGCATGCGCGCCAGGTATATCCGCGTGAATGGTGTAATAGGTTGTGGGGCGGCGGATAGGTTTGTATAAATTTAAATGAATTGCTGTATAAACGCTTGCATGTAGAAATCAGTTTCTAGCTTTTAGAATGTTGTTATTGCTGTCTTTTGCCGTTCTCAACACTGGCTCTCTATTTACTCCGTGACCCCCAGAAAGTGATTTAATAAAACTTGGAGCCAGTAAATAGATATCCTAGTGCCCACTTTACCTGAGAATGTTCTTATAGCTGCAGCTTATAGCTCTGAGGAATTAGGAGATTGTCCGGGATTTCTAATCAAAAACGGTTTTCCAAAATAGTTGAGTATATTCTGAAATTCACTAATAAAAACCACAAGTATCCCTACAACCTAACTAACGGAACAGTTCAGAGTCTAAGGCGCTGATGCAACTATAAATGCCCGAATCAAATGTTAAAAAGAATGCTCGCCATAATTTGATGAAAATATTTCATCAAACGCCACGCTAAATATTTGGTAGAATGTCTGTCCCGCGACGGCACGTGAAAATACGACAATACGCAAACTGAAGCTAGATAATGAAAATCATTCCAGAATTAACACTTCACAAGAAATGTTCTCATGGTTCCGCGTATCTCTAGTAACTTTATACGGCACCCGAGGCTGTTTGTAGCAGATACACTGATGCGACGCGACTACCGACACAGATGGCGTGTCATTCAGCGTCTGGAGAGAACTGGGGCCTTGCTTCCTCGCGCAGTGTTCTTATATATAAAGCCGCGGTGCGGACGGCTGAGGGAACGCCTGATCAAATCCGCTATCCCGACTAGCCGCTGGGCTAGTAACGCACCACTTCAAGTTACATAATAATTTATGGCTTCTTTGGCTGATGGCCGAAGAAGTTCTTAATTTAAACGTGCATTCAGCACGCAGGTAAGTATTGATAATAAAATTTTGACGTGGCTAAGTTAAATACTTTGAGCGAGAGAATTAATTAAATTACACTGCATGCAGCAGATGAGCTCTGAACTGGCCCTGTTGAGATCCGCTATCGCTATAATTTTATAGGTATTAAAAAGAAACTTTACACATCTTCATAATCATAGCGGACCTCCAACCTATTTAAATCTAAACATCCTAGCCTTATTTACTAGCCTACTTAATCTATCTTGCTTCCTTCAGTTTTGAGATGAAAACCACAAAATCATGAATTTCCACTAAAGTCTTAATTTGTGAAATCCAAAGTACTGTTTTTATTAAATCATTATGAAAGATGAATCTAAATATAAATTTTGAAGTCTCTAGCTCTTTTCTGTTGCGCCAATGATTTTTCCAGAAAAACGTCCAAATCTCGGAAATGGCTGAAGTTATCGAACTGATATTTAACACACATTAATTTAGTATTATTTCTGACATGCTAGAAAAGTTTTAGTTCATTTGCTTGATTTTTAAGGTATTGCGCAACATTTATGACGTCAGAGCTAGTTACAGCAGACTGACTTGCACATAATGGAAACTGATGTGAATTTACTATAGCGTGAGTAGGCTGCTTCCCTACAAGGTCTACGTGAACCAGCCTGTAGTAACAGATATGCACGCTTGGCGCGCTGGTGCATAGGTGTACGATTTGCGCGTATCGTGTAACAGAGGCTTTACTTTTCCAACAATGGTCATCCCGGCTTGTGCAGAACCACGGTTCATCGCTGAACACAGTGCGACGCCACGTCGCAGCAGTCCATGCTTGTTGGTCACGGCTCCACTCCAACAGCCTGAGCGTGGGATGCAAATTCCCTAGCCCGTCTGATGCTAGTCTCAGACCAATGGTGCGGGATGACACAGCAAGTTGCAGCCAGTCCGTTATTTGTTCTCATAACGTAGATGCAGACGTGAATGGGTTAAAACATAGTGGCAGTGCATCAGCTCCACCATCGCCATAATTAGCCTTAACGCACTAGACCGGAGAACATTTAAAAAGGGGCACAGGTGCAAAGTCAACCACCCATTCCTGTAGCAGAATTCAACCAATAATCTCAAATTCTAACTTAATTACGTATCTGGAACAGAAAAAGTGCCTTGGGAACAAGCACTGACTGCAGAAACGTGGATCATGTGAAATAATACTCCGTCTTCGCACACTATTTGCTATTATTGTTTGAGATAACCACATGAATTTGGTGTTTTTAGACCTTCGAAAGTGTTTTCATCCAATACTGAGTAGTGAAAAGGTGAAAGAGCGTTCTCAGTCGCGTATCTTGCGAACGGGCATTCACTACTCTGCCTCTTGCCCTGACGATGCCTAAGGCAGCGAATTCAACTCGTATTACAGGTGAGATACCACCTTGTCTCCATAATCACAGTGGATAGATTAGCCCTAAAAGTGTACACCAGCATCACCCTGACCCTGGAGTTTTTTTGTTTGTTGTTGTACATGCACCACTGCACATACACTACTGGCCATTAAAATTGCTAACCACGAAGATGATGTGCTACAACTCGAAATTTAACCGACAGGAAGAAGATGCTGTGATATGCAAATGATTAGCTTTTCCGAGCAGTCACACGAGGTTGGCGCCGGTGGCGACACCTACAAAGTGCTGACATGAGGAAAGTTTCCGACCGATTTCTCATACACAAACAGCAGTTGACCGGCGTTGCCTGGTGAAACGTTGTTGTGATTCCTCGTGTAAGGAGGAGAAATGCGTACCACCACGTTTCCGTCTTTGATAAAGGTCGGATTGTAGCCTATCGCGATTGCGGTCTATTGTATCGCGACATTGCTGCTCGCGTTGGTCGAGATCCAATGACTGTTAGCAGAATATGGAATCAGTGGGTTCAGGAGGGTAATACGGAACGCCGTGCTGGATCCCAACGACCTCATATCACTTGCAGTCGAGAAGAGAGGCATCTTATCCGCATGGCTGTAACGGATCGTGCAGCCACGTCTCGATCCCTGAGTCAACAGATGGGGACGTTTGCAAGACAACAACCATCTGCACGAACAGTTCGACGACGTTTGCAGCAGCATGGACTATCAGCTCGGAGACCATGGCTGCGGTTACCCTTGACGCAGAATCACAGACAGGAGCGCCTGCCATGGTGTACTCAACGACGAACCTGGGTGCACGAATGGCAAAACGTCAGTTTTTCGGATGAATCCAGGTTCTGTTTACAGCATCATGATGGTCGCATCAGTGTGCGATTAGTTGCACGTCTCTGTCACCTCTTGTTCTCATTTACGGCACTTTGAACAGTGGACGTTACATTTCAGATGTGTTACGATCCGTGGCTCCACCCTTCATTCGATCCCTGCGAAATCCTACATTTCGCCAGGATAATTCACGACCGCATGTTGAAGATCCTGTACGGGCCTTTCTGGATACTGAAAATGTTCAACTGCTGCCCTAGCCAGCCCATTCTCCAAATGAAACGTCTGGTCAATGGTGGCCGAGCAACTGGCTTGTCACAATACGCCAGTCACTGCTCTTTATGAACTGTGGTATCGTGTTGAAGCTGCCTGGGCAGCTGTACCTGTACACGCCATCCAAGCTCTGTTTGACTCAATGCCCAGGCGTAACAATGCCGTTATTACGGCCAGAGGTGGTTGTTCTGGGTACTGATCTCTCAGGATCTATGTGTGGTGTCACCGCCAGACACCACACTTGCTAGGTGGTAGCCTTTCAAATCGGCCGCGGTCCGCTAGTATACGACGGACCCGCGTGTCGCCACTGTCAGTAATTGCAGACCGAGCGCCGCCACACGGCAGGTCTACAGAGACTTACTAGCACTCGCCCCAGTTGTACAGCCGACGTTGCTATGAAAGGTTCACTGAGAATTACGCTCTCATTTGCCGAGACGATAGTTAGAATAGCCTTCAGCTAAGTCAATTGCTACGGCCTAGCAAGGCACCATTTATCCTTTGCTATGTATCTAATGAAGCATGTACTGTATCAACAAGACCAATGTTCACCAATTGTGGATTAAAGTTAAGTATTCCAGCAGCTACATACTTTTCTTTATAGCATTCATTACGTAGCCTGATTCAGACCTCACGCCAGCCTGCGTGAGTTAAACGCGTGCCTTTCGGTTACCCGTCACTGTGGACTGGCTGTCTTGTCAGTCCACAACACTATGCACCCAAATTGCGAGAAAATTTAATCACATATCAGTTCTAGTATAATATATTCGGCCAATTAATACCCGTTCAGCATCTGCATTTCTTCTTGGTGTAGCAGTTTTAATGGTCAGTAGTGTACATAGCCCGCTGCTCCCAGTAAAAATTCAGAATTGAGTGAGACCTAGTAGAGGACGGACGTTCGAAGTTATGAGACATTGCTGTTTAATTAATTTGACAGAAATATTTCCTGAAGGGTTACTAAGGCCCAGTGTGAACTTCATTTATGTGGAAATGGCATTTAGGAACGACATTTTACTAACAGAAGATGCAATATGGGTAACACTGTTAGAAGAACTCAGTCGTGAAAGTGACGTAAGTGACTTTCGTGATGACTGTGATTCTGAAGCCGATGCTCCTGCAGAAGTTGTGGACAGTGCCGAAACTCATCAGTCTGCTGCATCTTCAGCGATTAAGAAAATACAGTCTTCCACGGTAGGAATGTTTACGCTTGGAACACAGCTCTCCCTAATAAAAGGGGCCTGCCATTGCCGATAACATTGCAGTTCATATTCTGAGAATGTGAAAATAACGAGTGAACGGATCTATGAGCAATTCAGAACATCTCAGAATATTCGTGTAATATGTGCATTTCATTAAATGAATAGTATCTTCATCGAATTAAACTGTAAATAAAGTGTTGAGATCCGGATCATTTTCATCTCTCGTCACTGAAAAATTTCCATGCAAGGTTTTACTTAGCCTGAATTCAGGGTGCATTAATACTAACATTGATTGAAGAAGTACACGAAAAAGGTAAAATAAAATTGGTTTAGTACATGAGAGTCCAATATTATTATAAAATATTCTATTCTCAGGCTATTTCCCCAGAAAATAATTGAGGGTCACTGCGATCCTGGTGTGCAATTAGTGAAATAGTCTCAGAGGTGTGCGCTATTAGGGTTAAAAGAGGAAGAGGACAGCACAATTGTACTAGGCAACAATACAAAACACAAGCCACAACACATACTCAGAAGTACAAAAAAAGACGTAAAACAGTGGTGTGCATAAAAGTGTGCTATGAAAAACATAAAAAATGCATAGTGCTGCAGAATAACTAAAAATTAGACCAAAATTGTCAGAGTCCAATGCAGATAAACAACGATGTCCTAGCAGAGGGAATTTCC
The DNA here is from genome assembly GCF_021461395.2 of Schistocerca americana. NCBI lineage: Eukaryota > Metazoa > Arthropoda > Insecta > Orthoptera > Acrididae > Schistocerca > Schistocerca americana. The sequence continues at coordinate 526,452,769 of NC_060124.1, forward strand.
CGATGTAAGCGAGAAATCAAGCGAAAACCACCACTAATGATGCTGTACCTCAATAAAGCGAAACGCATAACATGTCTGTTGGAAAAAAAAAAAGCTTGTAACGACGGAACGAAAATACCCTCAAGGCTTGAGTAAGAGTCGACCACAGACTCATATAAAAATATGTAGATTTTCGAAAGACCCGTGAATATATTAACAGTTAAGCTCACAGGGTGACGAACGTGAAAAGGAACTGAAATAGGTGGCAAACGTGACTGGATGACAGAAAGGACCTGCAGACAACAGTCACCCAGTCAGAAAAGCAACAAACATAAACACAAAATGAAGAAGTAAAACACATGATCGAGGGCGAGCGGAAGAGATACTAATTATGACACACGCCAGTAATATGCGACATATCATTTCATCAGTAGTGTGGAGGCGTCGATGATTGGGATGCAAACTGAATTACAAGTTACCACCGTAATTCCGCATGATCTGATTCTCGCAACTAGCGAGCAGCTAGATTATTAATTGGACTCTTCAACACAATTAAACATAATTACCCAAGATGCGACATAGTCGCGAATATAAATAGTGAGCCAGGTACTGTTAAATGTTTTTTATTCCAGTCTTTGATAACATATTAAGTCCTTCAACGATGACCGATTTCAGTCAGTAATGACCATCTTCAGATCTGTTTTACTCCCTACCGTAATGTGATAAAGCCGTAATGGCATCGCCAAAACACAGTCTGAGTGTATTTCTATGTGTATGAAACTGTTGTGATGATATAACAGACGGCTTCAGACAAGAAACAGGTGGTTTTTATCCATAATGGAGCTCCAGACAGATGGAGTTTGCAGTATTTTACGTAAATCAACTGCAATATCAATTCTAAAGTGTTGTTCTAGTGTTTGGGGCTTTACCAAGAAGGTAATTGTAAGAGAAACATAAACACATGCACTCCTAAGGCTACAAGAATCTGCATTTAAACACACACTTTTACGTTAGATCATTGCAGTTTCCGACCTATTAATCATATGGAGTGCAACGCCATTACTATCCCAATGTAAGAAATATATTTCAAACGCCTTACATACATTCTCCTTGCAGGTTTCTCTACGATAAGCTATGGTGACAAACTGTAACATGAAAAAGTACTTCCTTAATACATCGATTACTTGTGATACATGTACAATATAGCATTCTCTTCCGATCATGGTCCGGAAATTATACTATGCTCACATCAGTCCTATATAAAATGATAGTTAGGAACAGAGAATGCCTCTTACAAAGAAAGAGACAAATGTATGGCAGCAGTGTTTGTCATGTGATATTAAATATCATAAACAGGACATCAGTCAAGCAGATGTATACATGCGGATTGTAGTACCTCACAAACACCTGTCCCTAACTTAGAATCACTGTAGTTATGAAACTGAATGTCAGATGAGCTGCAGCAACATGCCCCTCTCACTCTAGAATGCATCATCAGTCTACCATTAAATCCCACCTCATTACAACTCCACCTCAACCGATCATTCCATTCACTATCCTTTAACGAATATGCAAGTAAGTTTAGAGGCAGATGGTTCTCTTTTTTCCAGGAAAGCATCAAAGACAGCAGTCAACTCTTGCGAGTCACTATTACCTCAATAGACATACAGCAGAATGTAGCCTTGATAAAAAATAAAATACTGTTTCCCCAGTTCCTGGTGCTTCCATCTTAGTTTTCTCATATTCCTCTTGCTGTTGTATGCTCGTTCCCATCTATAAGAATTGTTCTGCACGAATCAGAAGACATGCAAGTACTCCTTCAATTTCCCCACTTCGCGCGTTTTTTCCTCAATTTATACATATTTGACGTCATTTTTCGTAATTTTATCGACTTTATATCACTTCTATCTATGCAATCACTACAGCACTTCTCGATCCGTGTTCTAAAATTGCTTGTAAATGTAGTACAGCTGCCAACACCTAGCGGGAATGCACTATTTTTCTGGTTTGTCAGCGTGGTATAGCACTGTAATCGAATGCATCCAGTCACCTCCAACCGCATATTCTACTGTTGCAGCACGTTTGCTCTGTTTTCTGTATGTCTGTGTCTGTGCACATGTTACAGAAGGCTCCCAGTGGTGGATCCAACTTCGAACATAGCACTCATGTCTGGACGTAAGGCGTGGTTGGTCCACCTTCGAGCTCCATCCCAGATGTGGCACGTTGTGGATCCACATCCCAACATCGCTCTGGATATAAGGCTCGGTGGATACACACTCGAACGCTAACTCAGGTCTACTGTCGGTCCTGGGAGTCATTCGCGATACATGCTCCAAGAGAGACATACAGAAAACAGAGCAAACATGCTGCAACTGTTTGGAGCGTGCTTTATCTGTGGGTGGTCGTCCCTGACCAGGGAGGCGGCGTGTGGAGGCAGTGTCGCTATATTTTGGATGAACAACTTGCACTTGGGGCGACTGTCGTTTTATCTCCTATTGTTTAGTTGACTATACATGCTATTGTGCTGTCGAAGGAGCGTCACCCCAAGGCGGCCAGCGTCCGTGGGGTCTGGCGGAAAGCCGAGTGCGGCCAGCGACTACGAGGGAATGGCTGTTGGCCACAGTGAAACTACAAGACAACGGTGGTCCAGCTGGCCGTTTGAAAAAACCTGTCCCCCCCCCCCCCCCCACCTTGCAGGTGGATGGAGGGAGGGAGGGAGGAAGAGGGGGAGGCATGAGGGGAGGTGAGAGGGCCTCGATTTTCGGCAGCTTGTGGACGCCTGTCGATGAGAACACACGTTCAAATACCGCCCCCTCTGCAATCCTTTGGAACGACAAATTTCCCCAGTATATTGTTGCATTATGACTCATTCATTACATGTACTGGTTTTTTCATGACAATTTTGAAGTGTAATTAGAACTGTGATGCATTTTTTTCATCTGTTGCGGTAGTGTGTACTGGCTTCGGTTACCTGGGCTGCACGATGGTTTTTGAGCAGCCTTCTGTAGCAAACTCTGATGTAAAACAACTGCTTATAGGTAACACACATCTTAAACTCCTCTCTGTCCAGCACCAGCACCTAGTGAGTTGAGAATAAAGATCGTACCTTACACCTCTGTCTTTCTCCCACCAGCTTGTTGGTGAAGGGTAAAGTTTGAGTGAGTCTATCACTAGTTTTGTTGCGAAATTTTTTCCCAGCAGGAAAAAACCAGTTGTCTGGTATCGTCAATTTTTGAGCTGTTTTGCGATTTGAGGCATCCTTGTGTAGCGCTAAGCATATAGGTTTGTAATTAGGTCGGATCTTAATGATTAATTACGTAATTAGGACCTATCTGTACTTCATTTTCCCGACCAAAATAAACGAAGTACACTAATCTAACCTATCTCTCCTGCATTTAGACAGTTTCTCTGTGTTGGTGGGAGTACTTGAGCTTCCCATCTAGTAGAAACAGGGTTTGAGTCTCTCAAAGGGCACCACCATTTTTAATTTCCCGCCAAATCCTGGGTGGGGGGTGGGGTGAGTTGTCAGTACAGCTCTAGGACAAAGAAATTCCCACTAAAATTCGAAATTCCGGCAAAAATTCGAAATTACCGCCAAAAGGGTAGGTTGTGGGAGGGAGGGGGGGTGGCTACGGGTGGAGAGGATGGAGGGGGCTTGGACCCACGTGCAGGCTGAGAAAAACACATGACATCATCTGGGGGTGGTGGTGGGTGTGGTCGGTGGTGGCGGTGGCCATGGTCGGGAAAAATTAATTGAGCAATTTAATGTATTTGCATATCAATTTGATATCAAAAGTGTCCTGATGCCACCACTACCCTACTACTATCGATGTCTCTGTTGGTGTCACTGTTGCATAAGTTTCCTCTTTTGATGTTGATGGAGCTATAGTAGATGTTAAATTGGGGCTGCAGCAGGTATTTTTAAAGTTGTCGAATTATGAAATTTTATTACGTAATGACGTTACTAAAAAAACTGTATTGATAGTTGAGTCAGCGATGTTACATGGTTACAGCCAGTTCGTTTCTATGGTATTCTCTAGGTCATATTTTTGTTTGTACCAGCTATATTATATTACTTATATTATTCGTGTTTATGTGGTTCTACAACCATGTGTAATTTAAGCCTACCGTTTTTTGAATTGCCTATAAAATTAGTATTATATTGGCGTTATAAAGTGTTATAAACACGAATCATATAAGCAGTATAATATAGCTGGTAAGAATAGGTATGACTTACAGAACACCTTAGAAACAAACAGCCTGCAACCATTTGACATCGCTGCCTCAACTGTCAATACAGTTGTAGAGTAACGTCATTGTGAAATAAAATTTTATGTTTCGACTACCTGAGAAATAACTGCTCCAGCTGAAGTTTAGTATCTACTATAGCTCCACCAACATCAAAGGAGCAAACGTATGCTGTAGTGGAAGCAATAGAGATATCAATGTCAGATGGTTATCAAGACCACCTGACGTACTTAGCAAAGCATAAATCTATAATGTGTTAAATTATCTACTCCAAAATCTGGAATATAGTAGCGAGCTATGTACTTTCCACAGGTAACCCGAAGACGGCAATCACACGGAAATAGGCCCACTGAAATAAAAAATGCAGGGTGACAATTATTGAACTCTATGAAAAAAAAAACGCAAATTAGTTACAAACTACGGCATGTACACACTTCATTCAACATGTAAACGTCACTACAGATCTTCGTATTTAGGTTATGACACGTATGCCTGCCACCATTGGCGATGATGTGATGCAGACGAACAGCAAAATTCTGCATGACCCGATGAAGTGTCGGAACATCGATGGTGTCGATGACCTCCTGAATGGCTGTTTTCATTTCAGCAATGGTTTCGGGGTTATTGCTGTTCACCTTATCTTTAATATAGGCCCACAAAAAGGAGTCACATGTGTTCCGATCCTGAGAATATGGCGGTCAATAGAGGCCCATGCCTGTGGCCTCTGGGTACCCCAGAGCCAGAATGCGGTCCCCAAAGTGCTCCTCCTGGATATCTAACACTCTCCTGCATCGATGAAGTCGAACTCCGTCTTGCACGAACCACATACTGTTGAAATCAGTGTCATATTGGATAATGGGGATGAAAGCATCTTCCTAAACCTTAACGTAACGATCGGCAGTCACCGTACCATCGAGGAATATCGCACCGACTACTCCGTGACTGGACATTGCGCACCACGCAGTCACATGTTGAGGGCGAAGAGACTTCTGGAACGCGAAATGCGGATTCTTAGTCTTCCAAATGCGCCAATTTTGCTTACTGATGAACCTATCCAAAGGAAAGTAGGCTTCGTTGTTCAAACGAAACATATTCACATCAAAGTCCAGTTTATCAGATCCGCGAACAAGAGTGTTGGCGAAACACAATCGCTGTTCCATTGCCCTGGGGCTTAATGGGTGATGGGTTTGAATTTTGTATGGGAAGAGATGCAGGTCTTCAACAACAATCCGCCACAGTGTCTCCTGGTTGATTCCCACCTGTTGTGCAGCTCGTCCGATCGATTTCCTGGGACTGGTTTGAAACGCAGGACGTGTCTTCTCGATGTTTCCAGGCGTTTCCATCCTTTTAGGACGACCGACATTGCCAACACTGTCATCACAAACATTACCCGTTCTCTCAAACTAAAGAATCAAATTCTTGCATGTTAGCACACTTGGACCGGCTGTCTTCAGCTTGAACTCGGTCGCAAACTTCCTTTGAACCGCAGTTGCGCTGATACTGATCGCGTAGTAGGCCTTCACAAGCGCTATATGCCAGGCGCGCTGTACCGTTACATTTTCACGTGCAAGTGGCCAGCTGCCACAAAGTGCGTGTGCGTGCACATACTAATTCCTATCATGCCCTGCCGCTACTCGTGCAGTTTAAACGTCCTAACGCAAACTGTTCAGAAGTTATGATGATTTTCTTTCACATAGTTCAATAATTGTCACCCTGTATCATCGAACACAGCAGCGTCTTGGTCTCATAGCGCAATATATAATGTCCTTATACGAGAAGAAAGATTAAGAAAAGGCAAACCTACGTTTCTAGCATTTGTAGACTTAGTGAAAGCTTTTGACAATGTTAACTGGAATACTCTCTTTCAAATTCTGAAGGTGGCAGGGGTAAAATACAGGGAGCGAAAGGCTATTTACAATTTGTACAGAAACCAGATGGCAGTTATAAGAGTCGAGGAACATGTAAGGGAAGCAGTGGTTGGGAAAGCAGTGAGACAGGGTTGTAGCCTCTCCCCGATGTTATTCAATCTGTATATTGAGCAAGCAGTAAAGGAAACAAAAGAAAAATTCGGAGTAGGTATTAAAATTCATGGAGAAGAAATAAAAACTTTCAGGTTCGACGATGACATTGTAATTCTGTCAGAGACAGCAAAGGACTTGGAAGAGCAGTTGAGCGGAATGGAACAGTGTCTTGAAAGGAGGATATAAGATGAACATCAACAAAAGCAAAACGAGGATAATGGAATGTAGTCAAATTAAATCGGGTGATGCTGAGGGGATTAGATTAGGAAATGAGACACTTAAAGCAGTAAAGGAGTTTTGCTATTTAGGGAGTAAAATAACTGATGATGGTCGAAGTAGAGAGGATATAAAATGTAGACTGGCAATGGCAAGGAAATCGTTTCTGAAGAAGAGAAATTTGTTAACATCGAGTATAGATTTAAGTGTCAGGAAGTCGTTTCTGAAAGTATTTGTATGGAGTGTAGCCATGTATGGAAGTGAAACATGGACGATAACCAGTTTGGACAAGAAGAGAATAGAAGTTTTCGAAATGTGGTGCTACAGAAGAATGCTGAAGATAAGGTGGGTAGATCACGTAACTAATGAGGAGGCATTGAATAGGATTGGGGAGAAGAGAAGTTTGTGGTACAACTTGACTAGAAGAAGGGATCGGTTGGTAGGACATGTTTTGAGGCATCAAGGGATCACAAATTTAGCATTGGAGGGCAGCGTGGAGGGTAAAAATCGTAGAGGGAGACCAAGAGACCAATACACTAAGCAGATTCAGAAGGATGTAGGTTGCAGTAGGTACTGGGAGATGAAGAAGCTTGCACAGGATAGAGTAGCATGGAGAGCTGCATCAAACCAGTCTCAGGACTGAAGGCCACAACAACAACAACAATACGGCATTGTAAGGTGGCTATAATTTCGTACCTTACAAGGTCTCATCAATACTTTGCTGTGATTTACAGTCGAAATTAGGTATGATTTGATAGGTTGTACATCGTATATATGAATATTTAAAGAAGAGTGACATTGCCAAGTACACCTTGTAAATAGTTGTTAACACCTCTTGCATGAAAGATGATGGATTGTCTTTATTGTCAAAGCGGCTTAATGAATGATTGCCTACACTGGCAGAGGCTGGAATGCCAGTGGAAACGAAATGACAGGCGTAACTCAGACCCTGGGTGGAAAAGCCCGCAGGTCCTGCTTAACACAGGAAGTAGCCGAAGACAGACGTCGGGGCACCTGAGCGCTGAAGCACAGTACAGTGGCGGCCGTACAGTTTTGTAACGAGGCCAGAAGGATAACCGCGTAATACTTCGGAAACTCTGAAAAGTTTGAACGCGACATGGAGGAATGAGGAAGCGTTACCTCGGAAATCACGCAGGCTCGGTTATTTCCGAGGATTTTTACTCTGAGAAGCCTACCATTGTATGAATTCCTAATTACACGGGAATGGGTATTTCCTCGCAAACTTTCCGCGCTGGACGACAAAAGAATAAAATATGGTTGGTTGGCGTTCTTAGGAATCTGTATAGAGGGAGAATATTCCGTGTTTTCGAGAATATGATTCACCTTCTGGTATTACGAGGGAGGGGAGGCGGGCTTTTCTGGGAAGCAAGTGGTGGAGAGAAAGAGGTCTTCCGTTTTGAGCGCCCGTGTCTGACGGTCGCTCAGTATCAGCTTTTGTTGGTACAGACGTACTTGCTTTCTTTGATCTCGAGATTTTATTGTTAGTGAACGGTTAGGCACTGAAGTGTTGCGAACTTAAACGATTCTGGACTTCTCCTCCAGGTAGGGTGTTGTCGTTAAGTACACAGCGTGATTGAGAGCAGTTCTTCTGTCTATACTGATGTAGAGACGTTATCTGAATTCCGTCATTGTGGCTGGCAGTTCGCGTTTCTTGTCTGTGGAACACAGAGAGCAGAAGACAGTATTAAATTATACTAGTCAGAGGACCACTTTCTACCGACCTAGTTTTTGAATGAGGGTTTTTTTTTTATTTTGTGGCTGGAGTTCTTCTGTCAACACAGACGTGTACAAGAACCGTCACTCCGACGACCGGACGCACTTCATACGGTGATATTGCTAATCGCTTCGACTTATTAGGGCTATAAATCTAAACACCTGTGATCACGTAAGTTTATTTCCATTGAGGTTGCACACCACTGTAGATCATCTCTGTAAGTAGAGTCTTCCAGTATTTGGTATGTAGATAATGTCAGTCATCTCGCGTTATTTATATTAGATCGTGTAGCCATGAAAGGGCAGATTTGGGCAATTGATCAGTAATATTAGTAAGGAAATTCATTTGTATCTCTTTATGTCCATTGCACATTGATATATAAACATTTGGGGTATATAAAGGGGTTCCAATCTACAAGTAATGTATAAGCACAAAAAACATTTATCATTTTGTAGTTGCTAGTTCCCTTAATCATTCATTTATGTTTTATGTTGTAATTTATATGTTAAATAGTAAGAAGGAGGAAATAATATCACCATTAAGAGATCCTAAGATTTGCTTCAGGGGGTAGTCAGACAGGGCCAAATCTCCAATTTAACGTTCAGTATTTTGCATTGCGCACATTCATTTTTACACCCACTTGGAGTAGCATCTTGGAGCATATAAGACGCCATGGGCACAGATGAGTACTAATTTGTCAGGAAGTGTTTTCTACAGGTACCAGTCTGGAGTGTTGCCGCCCGATTAGCCGAGCGGTCTAAGGCACAGCAGTCATGGACTGTGCGGCTGATCCCGGCGGAGGTTCGAGTCCTCCCTCGGGCATGGGTGTGTGTGTTTGTCCTTAGGATACTTTAGGTTAAGTAGTGTGTAAGCTTAGAGACTGATGACCTTAGCAGTTGAGTCCCATAAGATTTAAAAAAAAAAAAAAAAAAAAAAAAAAAGTCTGGAGTGTTGCGTTACACAAAAGTTAAACGTTGACGAAAAGAGAAACAAGAGAATAGCAGCTTTTGACATGTGGTGCTGCAGAGGGAAGTTGAAGATTTGATGTGCTGATCGAGTAACCAGTGAGGAGCTACTGAGTCAAGTAGGGAACAAGAGAAGTTGTGGCAGAGCTTGACTAAAAAAATGGATCAGTTATAGGACTTGTCCTGAGGTAAGACGTGGGGCTAAGAATTGTAGAAAGAGGAAAAGGCAAGAATGCAGGTTCAAATGAATGTAGGTTACACTAGGTACATCAAGTCTTCCGATTCAAGACAACAGTATCAACCATGTTGTTGTTGTTCTGGTCTTCAGTGCTGAGACTGGTTTGATGCAGCTCTCCATGCTACTCTATCGTGTGCAAGCTTCTTCATCTCCCAGTACCTACTGCAGCCTACATCCTTCTGAATCTGCTTAGTGTACTCATCTCTTCGTCTCCCTCAACAATTTTTACCCTCCACGCTGCCCTCCGGTACTAAATTGCTGATCCCTTGATGCCTCAGAACATGTCCTACCAACCGATCCCTTCTTCTAGTCAAGATGTGCCACAAACTCCTCTTCTCCCCAATTCTATTCAATACCTCCTCATTAGTTATCTGATCTACCTATCTAATCTTCAGCATTCTTCTGTAGCACCACATTTCGAAAGCTTCTATTCTCTTCCTGTCTAAACTATTTATCGTGCATGTTTCACTTCCATACAAATACTTTCAGAAACGACTTCCTGACACTTAAACCAATACTAGATGTTAACAAATTTATCTGCTTCAGAAACGCTTTCCTTGCCATTGCCAGTCTACATTGTATATCCTCTCTACTTCGACCATCATCAGTTATTATGCTCCCAAAATAGCAAAATTCCTTTACTACTTTAAGTGTCTCATGTCCTAATCTAATTCCCCCTGCATCACCCGACTTAATTCGACTACATTCCATTATCCTAGTTTTGCTTTTGTTGATGTTCATCTTATATCCTCCTTCCAGGATACTGTCCACTCCGTTCAACTGCTCTTCCAAGTCCTTTGCTATCTCTGATAGAAGTACAATGTCATCGGGGATCCTCAAAGTTTTTATTGCTTCTCCATGGATTTTAATACCTACTCCGAATTTTTCTTTTGTTTCCTTTACTGCTTGCTCAATATACAGATTGAATAGTATCGGGGAGAGGCTACAACCCTGTCTCACTCCCTTCCCAACCACTGCTTCCCTTTCATGTCCCTCGACTCTTATAATTGCCATCTGCTTTCTGTACAAATTGTAAATAGCCTTTTGCTCCCTGGACTTTACCCCTGCCACCTTCAGAATTTGAAAGAGAGTATTCCAGTCAACATTGTCAAAAGCTTTCTCTAAGTCGACAAATGCTAGAAACGTAGGTTTGGCTTTCCTTAATCTAGCTTCTACGATAAGTCGTAGTGTCAGTATTGCCTCACGTGTTCCAACATTTCTACGGAATCCAAACTGATCTTCCTCGAAGTCGGCTTCTAGCAGTTTTTTCATTCGTCTGTAAAGAATTCGCGTTAGTATTTTGCGGCCGTGACTTACTAAACTGATAGTTCGGTAATTTTCACATCTGTCAACACCTGCTTTCTTTGGGATTGGAATTATTATATTCTCCCTGAAGTCTGAGGGAATGTCTCCTGTCTCATATATCTTGCTAACCAGACGGTAGAGTTTTATCAGGACTGGCTCTCCCAAGGCTGTCAGTAGCTCTAATGGAATGTTGTCTACTCCCGGGGCCTTGTTTCGACTTAGGTCTTTCAGTGCTCTGTCAAACTCTTCACGCAGTATCATATCTCCTATTTCATCTTCATCTACCTCCGCTTCCATTTCCATAATATAGTCCTCAAGAACATCGCCCCTGTATAGGCCCTCTATATACTCCTTCCACCTTTCTGCTTTCCCTTCTTTGCTTAGAATTCGGTTTCCATCTGAGTTCTTGATATTCATGCAAGTGGTTCTCTTTTCTCCAAAGATCTCTTTAATTTTCCTGTAGGCCGTATCTGTCTTACCCCTCGTGAGATAAGCCTCTACATCCTTGCATTTGTCCTCTAGCCATTCCTGCTTACCCGTCCGGCGTGGTCGTGCGGTTCTAGGCGCTTCAGTCTGGAACCGCGTGACCGCTACTGTCGCAGGTTCGAATCCTGCCTCGGGCGTGGATGTGTGTGATGTCCTTAGGTTTGTTAGGCTTAAGTAGTTCTAAGTTCTAGGGGACTGATGACCACGAATGTTAAGTCCCACACTGCTCAGAGCCATTTGAACCATTTTGAACCATCCCTGATTAGCCATTTGGCACTTCTTGTCGATCTCATTTTTGAGTCGTTTGTATTACTTTTTGCTTGCTTCACTTACTGCACTTTTGTATTTTCTCCTTTCATCAATTAAATTCAGTATCTCTTCGGTTACCCAAGGATTTCTACTAGCCCTCGTCTTTTTACCTACTTGATCCTCTGCTGCCTTCACTATTTCATTCCTCAGAGCTACCCATTCTTCTTCTACTGTATTTCTTTCCCCATTCCTGTCAATTATACCCTTACACTCTCCCTGAAACTCTGTACAACCTCTTGTTCTTTCAGTTTATCCAGGTCCCATCTCCTTAAATTCCCACCTTTTTGCAGTTTCTTCAGTTTTAATCTACAGTTCATAGCCAATAGGTTGTGGTCAGAGTCCACATCTGCCCCTGGAAATGTCTTACAATTTAAAATCTGGTTCCTAAATCTCTGTCTTACCATTATATAACCTATCTGAAACCTTCTAGCATCTCCAGGGTTCTTCCATGTATACAACCTTCTTTTATGATTCTTGAACCAAGTGTTAGCTATGATTAAGTTGTGCTCTGTGGAAAATTCTAACAGGCGGCTTCCTCTTTCATTTCTTAGTCCCAATCCATAATCACCTACTATGTTTCCTTCTCTTCCTTTTCCTACTGTCGAATTCCAGTCACCCATGACTATTAAATATTCATCTCCCTTCACTACCTGAATAATTTCTTTTATCTCATTATACATTTCATCAATTTCTTCATCATCTGCAGAGCTAGTTGGCATATAAACTTGTACTGCTGTAGTAGGCGTGGGCTTCGTGTCTATCTTGGCCACAATAATGCGTTCACTATGCTGTTTCTAATAATTTACCCGCACTTCTATTTTTTTATTCATTATCAAACCTACTCCTGCATTACCCCTATTTGATTTTGTATTTATAACCCTGTATTCGCCTGACCAAAAGTCTTGTATCAACAATAAGGAAAAGAAAAACAAGAAAACTGTAGATCAGAGAAATGTTCCGTACTCAGAGAAAGAAGGTTTATTCGTTTCTGGTACCTTAGTGCCTTTGTTTTATTCCTTTTTTTTCCTTGTTCCATTAGAAACTAAAGGGAGCTCATACATTCCTCGGCAGAGTTAACCCCAGTTCGAGTTGAATCACAAGTGAGATGGCGCCATGAATTCGTGCCAGTGACACTCAGGTTAACGAAGCGCAACATATAAGAATAAATTTGACAGGTCCAGCAGGACAGGATGTGCCCTCTGCTCTGCTGTGGCCTAAAATAGTGCCTGTGTGCCTCAGAGATCGTCTGCGTCCTCAATGGGGCAGCTGTCTGGTCTAGTCTGGCCTAAATGCCCCAGTAACACTGCGGCTGTCCTCACAGGGGCAAGGCGAATGATGTCTTATCTCCCATTCGCACACGACACTTTACTTTTAATGTTGCTTTATTACGATACCTCAGATATACAACGTGGTGAATTGATAGTGACCGGGCCAATTATCTCACGAAATAAGCATCAAACGAGAAAACTACAAAGAACGAAACTTGTCTAGCTTGAAGCGGGAAACCAGATGGCGCTATGGTTGGACCGCTAGATGGCGATGCCATAGGTCAAACGGATATCAACTCCGTTTTTTTTTAATAGGAACCCCCATTTTGATTACATATTCGTGGAGTACGTAAAGAAATATGAATGTTTTAGTTGGACCACTTTTTTCCCTTTTTGATAGATGGCGCTGCAATAGTCACAAACGTATAAGTATGTGGCATCACGTAACATTCCGCTAGTGCAGACGATATTTGCTTCGTGATACACTACCCGTGTTACAATGCACCGTTTATTAATTGCGAAAAAGGTCGGTATCGTGTTGATGTATGGCTATTGTGAACAAAATTCCCAACGGGCATGTGCTATGTATGCTGCTCGGTATCCTGGACGACATCATCCAAGTGTCCGGACCGTTCGCCGGATAGTTACGTCATTTAAGGAAACAGGAAGTGTTCAGCCACGTGTGAAACGTCAACCACGACCTGCAACAAATGATGATGCCCAGGTAGGTGTTTTAGCTGCTGTCGCGGCTAATCCGCACATCAGTAGCAGACAAATTGCGCGAGAATCGGGGATCTCAAAAACGTCGGTGTTGAGAATGCTACATCCACATCGATTGCACCTGTACCATTTTTTTTATGCACCAGGAATTCCACGGCGGTGACTCTGAACGTCGTGTACAGTTCTGCCACTGGGCACAAGAGAAATTACGGGACGATAACAGATTTTTTTGCACTCGTTTTATTTAGCGAAGAAGCGTCATTCACGAACAGCGATAACGTAAACCGGAATAATATTCACTATTGGGCAACGGAAAATCCATGATGGCTGCGACAAGTGGAATATCAGGGACCTTGGCGGGTTAATGTATGGTGCGGCATATGGGAGGAAGGATAATTGGCCCCCACTTTATCGATGGCAATCTAAATGGTGCAATGTATGCTGATTTCCTACGTAATGTTCTACCGATGTTACTACAAGATGTTTCACTGCATGACAGAATGACGATGTACTTCCAACACGATGGATGTCCGGCACATAGTTAACGTACGGTTGAAGAGGTATTGAATAGCATATTTTATGACAAGTGGATTGGTCGTCGAAGCACCATACCATGACCCACACGTTCATCGGATCTGACATCCCCGGATTTCTTTCTGTGGGGAAAGTAGAAGGATATTTGCTATCGTGATCAACCGACAACGCCTGACAACATGCGTCAGCGCATTGTCAATGCATGTGCGAACATTACGGAAAGCGAACTACTCGCTCTTGAGAGTATTGCCAAATGCAATGAGGTTGATAGACCATCATTTTGAGCATTTATTGCATTAATGTGGTATTTACAAGTAATCACGCTGTAGCAGCATGCGTTCCCAGAATGATAAGTTGACAAAGGTACAGGTATCACATTGGAACAACCGAAATAAAATCTTCAAACGTGTCTACGTTCTGTATTTTAATTTAAAAAGCCTACCTGTTACCAACTGGTCGTCTAAAATTGTGAGCCATATGTTTGTGACTATCAGGCGAGCGGTCCGGACACTTGGATGATGTCGTCCAGGATACCGAGCAGCATACATAGCACACGCGTGTTGGGCATTTTGATCAAAATAGCAATACATCAACACGATACCGACCTTTTCCGCAATTGGTAAACGGTCCATTTTAACACGGGTAATGTATCACGAAGCAAATACCGTCCGCACTGGCGGAATGTTACGAGATACCACCTTCTTATACGTTTGTGCCTATTACAGCGCCATCATAAAGCGAAAAAAGTGGTCCAACTAAAACATTCATATTTCTTTACGTACTACACGTATATGTAATAAAAATAGTGGTTGCTAGTTTTAAAAAAACGCAGTTGATATCCGTTTGACCTATGGCAGCGCCATCTAGTGGGCCAACCATAGCGCCATCTGGTTTCCCCGTTCAAGCTAGACAAGTTTCGTTCTTTGTAGTTTTTTCGTTTGACGCTTATTTCATGAGATATTTGACCCGGTCACTATCGATGGACCACCCTGTATATCTACAGATATTTCGAGGACACTTGACCTCCCTCCAGTCTTCTTCAACGTGCAACAGACGCGGCGTTTTATGTTGACTCTGATACGATTCGAAGCACTCCTTATTGCCTGATATGACAATATCTATATCGCGGTTGCTGTTGCGCACAGTTCCGTTTCACCTATAAATGAAGTGTTATAAAGAGTTCCGATATACTGTAATATCCATCCTGCAAAATAACTCTGCTCTATCGAAATTTGGGGCCCAGTACGGAAATGTTTGGAATTTGTGCGTGATGCTGACAGTACCTTACTGAAGTGCCACGACAATGGCCCCATTCCGTAGTTTGCCCGAGCGACACATTTTATCAAGACTGACGTTACTAAGTTCATCATGCCCAGTACAGACGAAGGAAAGAATTTGCTTTACTCACCGCGAAATGGCGCAACTTCAAAACAGCTGTTTTATCTGCACTTTGGGTGTCATCCAGTCTCTTGTCCGTCTCCTGGGATTGGGTCACAGTGTAACCTGGACCAGGTCGAGGTGAGCCCATGAGAAGTCTGCAAGAAAATCATCTAACTTAACTCGCTTGCAAGCAAGAAGTTACTTTTGCACGCGCCGTGGTCAATTTCACGGATAAGATTTTGGACAACGTGACATTGTCGGTGTTTGGGGAAGGACTGAACTTCGCAACTACGCCAAGACTCTTGCCTTTAATTAATTTTATTAGTGTTATTGAAGAAGCTGTTAGATCCCTTCCCAGTGATGTAGCAGAAGAACTAAGGTGTGAAAAGTGTCACTCGCTTACTGGAGTTCCTCCTCAGAAGGGTAATATTTCCTCCGTGGAAAGGGCCGCGCTATGCAAGCTACACTACTGGTCATTAAAAATGCTACACCGAGAAGAAATGCACGTGATAAACGGGTATTCATTGGACAAATATATTATACTAGAACTGACATGTGATTACATTTTCACGCAATTTTGGGTGCATAGATCCTGAGAAATCAGTACCTAGAATAACCACCTCTGGCCGTAATAACGGCCTTGATACGCCTGGGCATTGAGTCAAACAAACAAATGGCGTGTACAGGTACAGCTGCCCAAGCAGCTTCAACAAGATACCACAGTTCATCAAGAGTAGTGACTGGCGTATTGTGACAAGCCAGTAGCTCCGCCACCATTGACCAGACGTGTTCAATTGGTGAGAGATCTGGAGAATGTGCTGGCCAAGGCAGCAGTCGAACATTTTCTGGATCCATAAATGCCCGTACAGGACCTGCAACATGCGGTCGTGCATTATCCTGATGAAATGTAGGGTTTCACAGAAATCGAATGAAGGGTAGAGCCTCGGGTCGTAACACGTCTGAAATGTAACGTCCATTGTTCAAAGTGCCGTAAATGCGAACAAGAGGTGACCGAGACGTGCAACCAATGGCACCCCATACCATCACGCCAGGTGATACGCCAGTATGGCTATGACGAATACATGCTTTCAATGCCCGTTCACCGCGATGTCGCCAAGCACGTATGCGACCATCATGATGCTGTAAACAGAACCTGGATTCATCCTAAAAAATGACGTTTTGCCATTCGTGCACACAGGTTCGTCGTTGAGTACACCATCGCAGGCGCTCCTTTCTGTGATGCAGCGTCAAGGGTAGCCGCAGCCATGGTCTCCGAGCTGATAGTCCATGCTGCTGCAAACGTCGTCGAACTGATTGTGCAGATGGTTGTTGTCTTGCAAACGACCCCATCTGGTGACTCAGGGATCGAGACGTGGCTGCACGATCCGTTACAGCCATGCGGATAAGATGCCTGTCATCTCGACTGCTAGAGATACGAGGCCGTTGGGATCCAGCACGGCGTTCCGTACTACCCTCCTGAACCCACCGATTCCATGTTCTGCTAAAAGTCATTGGCTCTCGACCAACGCGAGCAGCAATGTCGCGATACGATAAACCGCAATCGCGATAGGCTACAATCCGACCTTTATCAAAGTCGGAAACGTGATGGTACGCATTTCTCCTCCTTACACGAGGCATCACAACAACGTTTCACCAGGCAACGCCGGTCAATTGCTGTTTGTGTATGAGAAATCGGTTGGAAACTTTCCTCTTGTCAGCACGTTGTAGGTGTCGCCACAGGCTCCAACCTTGTTTAAAAGCTCTGATAAGCTAATCATTTGCATATCACAGCATCTTCTTCCTGACAATTAAATTTCGCGTCCGTAGCACGTCGTCTTCGTGGTGTAGCAATTTTAATGGCCAGTAGATCCTCTACCCGTGGTCCTTCCGGTGGATAAGGGAAACGGCACTGTTTTCGTGCCACATGTGGTCCGTGACCAGAAGACTTACAGCCCGTTCAGTGAACCATCATGCCGGAAGATTAATAAAGAGTATACAGGCAGAATGGAAAGAAAAACGCTACAGTCGTCCCATTCTTCTTGTTTGCTATAAGAAGTTGTGAAATGATTAAGACCTCACAACTCTGTTCCAGTCAGGTTGTGTAGTCTTTCAAAAATTTGCAAAGAAGTTCTACCATTAAGTCCGTTGTGTACAGTACTGACACACATATGACTTAGCTAGACATGTTGCATCGTTACTGACCCCTCTTGTGTAAAAATGCTTGCATCATTTTTGAAATTCTGCTTCTTTTATTACTAGACTGCGACTCACTGAATCTGACTTATTTGAGGATTTGATGTCATTTCTCTCTTCACTAGGGTCTGCCTCATGGATTCATTGTCACTCATTCTTAGTAAGTTCAAAACCCGCCGTCATCGCCGCTGTTCCAGCATGTCCTTTCCTCAATTTACCCTTTATTCACCAGTGACTATGTAACGTTGTTACATTATTTTATTCTGCAAGCGGTGCTGCTATTCAAGACCGTAAACCGTAAAAGTGAGTTAAAAGCTGAGAGCTATCTGAGGAAATTAACCTTGCATTAATGCGCAACTGTTTCACCAGGTATCCAGTCCAGCTTACCAAATTCCCAACCAGACTAAGATTAATTATAATCTTTTAATAGTCATACGACAACTGGTGATATATATATATATATATATATATATATATATATATATATATATATATATATATATATATATAAAAGAGAATTTAAATAAAAAGAAATAAATCAGTTTATATTTGGAAATTTATTTTAACATTGATCATTGACATTTCAGCATATTAAACTTGATTCATAACTAAACTGGTGCCTTATTTAGAATTGTGAAAATGTGAGTTTGTAATCTTACGGAACACATCAAATAGGGAGCCAAGATTGGGAGACTACATACAACACTGCATTCATAAAATAACACACGAAGAACGTTGAAACATATCCAAGAGGAAATCAACCACAACCAACTGATTCAATTTTCACCCAAAGAAGTTACGTTCGTAGCGCAATCCTGTCCGTCATGAAATTACCACACCCTGGTATACTAAATTCATACTAACTCTCTGCGAAATCTTCATGAAAAGAATAACTGAGGGCTACTTTCATGCTTACACCACATGCTTCACGTGGTCAACTTGGTTTACACAAAGAGTGTAACTCCACAATAATTTTGATAATTAAAATAAATTACATCGAAACACAATTTACAAAACAAAACCTGGTACTGGTTACTATCGTCTTACTATTAACTTGATGGGTCAAACAATTGTATAAGCACGTGGCACTGGTCTCATAAAGTATACCCCACGTGGGTTGAAAATAAAGAAAAGTTGCTATATTGAAAAATATTGTCAAGACGAGATGTTATAATTTCACGCACATTCGCATTTAAGATTGATGATCCTAGTTAGAGTTACGGATCATCCACACATGGTTCCACTTTACTCACAAAGTAGTGACAAAGCAACTACTGGAAGATATTCTGAACTTCACACTCGAATTATACTGCGTTGCAATTTAAGATAACATTAGGTATTTTAGAGCTAAACCTGAAATAAAGATGATTAAATTTTCAGTTAGGCTGAACTTAAGAAATCCATTGTCCTACGGACTTAACAGACACGCGCTTAGCCGGAGATCTTACCACTTCAGACGCTCGCCGCGGACAGACTGCCGTGGTCTCTTCTTGAGGGTGCCTCACAGATAAAAACGGAAGTGTCCAGAGAGGCAGTTTCCTACACCAACATGACAAGGGACGGACAGGACCATACTAAGAATAGAAACCTCTCTGCTTTTAGAAAGCGTAGCTACCTGTTCCGACGTTGGTCCTACGGTTCTGTAGCAGACAGGCTTGTCTGCTACCATCAAGCATGCAACTAGAAATACATTTGCTCATTCATCCTCTCACACAGAAGGGAAGGGGTATGACAGTATCTTATCATACACAGTATATAAAAGAAAGCGGGTGTAGGTTCCGTATGAGACTGTGTGACATGAATTACACATAAACTGTGTTTTAAAGTGTGGTAGTGTCACGGATCGTTCTTGTTTATGTGTAAAAGTGACACGCTTCACTGCTCAATCTCCTCCCAGATAGTCAGAAACACCACAGTAAATTTAGAAGAGGAATTTATACCGTAAATGACAACAGATTTACGAAATTAACATGAAAGGAATCCAACAGAGACCTTTCAACTATTTTGAACAAATTCGCGGTATTGCTGTGGATTGTCTTCTCTCGCCTCTGCTAGACGCCATTTTTTACGTAAGACTTTGAGAATAGTGTACTCGATGGGAACGCAAATTAAATTACATATCTTCTGGCGATACGTAAATTATACTTTTGAAGTGTGGCCCCACGGTGAAGAAGTGCTGGTACGATTTGTAAATTCACTCCATTACAATATTCAGTTTACAATGCAAGTGGAAAAAATGCGACTACCAGCCATATCTAGAAGCTGCAGTAGGAAAGTGCATTTATCATTGGGGCATTCCGTTTACTGTAAGTGCACACTTACGGACAGACCTCCATATACAGGGTGTTAGAAAAAGGTACGGCCAAACTGTCAGGAAACATTCCTCACACACAAAGAAAGAAAATATGTTATGTGGACATGTGTCTGGAAACGCTTACTTTCAAGTCAGTTAGAGAAGGATTGGCAGGGAGGTTGGGATGCAGCACCAGTGCAGTCGGGCGTGGACACCAGTAACGTCTGCACAGCCAGTACCAGTGGAGAAGACCCTTGGTTGGTCGTTCGGTAGCCGTCTCATTGGCGACGTGTATCTGCGGCGATTCCTTCCTGTGCAAAGATGTAGGTTGTGTTCCCTATGCATGGTTGGATCAGAGCCAGTGTCTCCAGGACATCGTCCATCCGAAGCAAGTCAGTTCACTTGGAGATGGACCAGGAGGGCGGTCGCAACACAGCACCAGTGCAGTCGGTCACAGATCCCCAGTGAGATCCACACAGCCCGTACCAGCGGGGACGGCTGTTTGTTGGTTGTTCGGTCGTTCGTCTCATCGACGACGTGTATCTGGGTCGATTCCTTCTTGTGCAGAGATGTAGGTTGTGTTCCCTATGCATGGTTGCGTCAGAGCCAGTGTCTCCAGGCCGTCGTCTATCCGAACGAAGTCAGTTCACTTGTAGATGGATCTGGACGGCGGTCGCAACACAACACCAGTGCAGTCGGTCACAGTGACCTAAAGAGGTCTGCACAGTAAGTACCAGGGGAGACGACCGTTGGTAGGTCGATCGGTCGGTCATCTCATCGACGAAGTGTATCTGGGTCGGTTCCCTCTTGTGCAGAGATGTTGGATGTGTTCACTATGCATGGTTGGGTAAGAGCCAGTGTCTCCAGGACGTCGTCTATCCAAAGGAAATCAATTCACTTGTAGATGGATCAGGAGGGTGGTCGCAACACAGCACCGGTGCAGTCGGTCACAGAGCCCCAGTGAGGTCCGCACAGCCAGTACAAGCGGGGACGACCGTTGGTTTGTCGTTCGGTCGGGCGTTTCATCGACGATGTGAATCTTGGTTGGTTCCTTCTCGTGCAGAGTTGTAGGCTGTATTCCCTATGCATGGTTGCGTCAGAGCCAGTGGCTCCAGAATGTCGTCCATCCCAAGTAGGTCAGTTCACTTTTAGATTGAGCAGGGGGGCAGTCGCAACACAGCACCAGTGCAGTCGGTCACAGAGCCCCAGTGAGGTCCGCACAGCCAGTACCAGGGGGGACGACCGTTGGTTTGTCGTTCGGTCGGTCGTTTCATCGACGATGTTAATCTTGGTCGGTTCCTTCTTGTGCAGAGATGTAGGTTGTATTCCCTATGCATGGTTGCATCAGAGCCAGTGGCTCCAGGATGTCGTCCATCCCAAGTAGGTCAGTTCACTTTTAGATTGAGCAGGGGGGCAGTCGCAACACAGCACCAGTGCAGTCGGTCACAGAGCCCCAGTGAGGTCCGCACAGCCAGTACCAGGGGGGACGACCGTTGGTTGGTCAGCCGGTCGGTCGTCTCATCGACGACATGTATCTGAGTCGGTTCCTTCTTGTGCAGAGATGTTGGTTGTGTTCACTATGCATGGTTGGGTCAGAGCTAGTGTCTCCAGGACGACGTCCATCCGAAGGAAGTCAGTTCACTTGGAGATGGACCAGGACGGCGGTCGCAACACAGCACCAGTGCAGACGGTCACAGAGCCCTAGTGATGTCCGCACAGCCAGTACCAGCAGAACGACTGTTGGTTTGTCGTTCGGTCGGTCGTCTCATCAACGACGTGTATCTGGGTCGGTTCCTTCTTGTGCAGAGATGTAGGTTGTGTTCCCTATGCATGGTTGGGTCAGAGCTAGTGTCTCCAGGACGACGTCCATCCGAAGGAAGTCAGTTCACTTGTAGATGGACCAGGAGGGTGGTCGCAACACAGCACCAGTGCAGTCGGTCACAGAGCCCTAGTGAGGTCCGCACAGTAAGTACCAGGGGGGACGACCGTTGGTTTGTCGATCGGTTGGTCGTGTCATCGACGAAGTGTATCTGGATCGGTTCCCTCTTGTGCAGAGATGTTGGATGTGTTCACTATGCATGGTTGGGTAGGAGCCAGTGTCTCCAGGATGTCGTCCATCCCAAGGTAGTCAGTTCATTTGGAGATGGACGAGGAGAGAGGTCGCAACGCAGCTTCAGTACAGACAGGCACAAACCCCCAGTGAGGTCCACACTGCCAGTATCAGAGAAAACGACCGTTGGTTGGTCGTTCGGTCGGTCGTCTCATCGACAACGTATATCTTTTTCGGTTCCTTCTTGTGCAGAGATGTTCCCTATGCATGGTTGGGTCAGAGCTAGTGTCTCCAGGACGTCGTCCATGCGAGGAAGTCAGTTCACTTGGAGATGTACCAGGACGGCGGTCGCAACACAGCACTAGTGTAGTCGGTCACAGAGAACCAGTGAGGTCCGCACAGCAAGTACCAGGGGGGACGACCGTTGGTTTGTCGTTCGGTCGGTCGTTTCATCGACGACATGTATCTGAGTCGGTTCCTTCTTGTGCAGAGATGTTGGTTGTGTTCCCTATGAATGGTTGGCTCAGAGACAGTGTCTCCAGGACGTCGTCCATGCGAAGGAAGTCAGTTCACTTGGAGATGTACCAGGACGGCGGTCGCAACACAGCACCAATGCAGTCGGTCACAGAGCCTCAGTGAGGTCCGCACAGCAAGTACCAGCGTGGACGACGGTTGGTTTGTCGTTCGTCGGTCGTTTCTTCGACGTCGTATATCTGGGTGGGTTAGTTCTTGTGCAGAGATGTCGGTTGTGTTCCCTCTGCATGGTTGGGTCAGTGTCTCCAGGACGTCGGCCATCCGAAGGAAGTCAGTCAGTTGGAGACGTAGCAACAGTGCAGTTGTGACGGAGCAGCAGTCGCGGATGGACCATTAGTCCAGTCGGTCAGTTGGCGTGGAGTAGCAAGCAAGCTCCCGTCGCGTGGAGTCGGGCTGGAGTCGCTGGCGGCGTGTAGTTCGACAGCTGAGGTGGTGTTGGTCGTTGTGGGAGTCAATATTCTGTGTGTCGTTGTATTGAAATCTTGTGGTCGTTTTGCTGGTTGTGTCGAGTGGAACTGATTTGGTTCATTGGTCGGTCGGCTGTCTGCCGGTTGGGTTGCCTTCCGATTAAGAGATTGGTTATCAGGCTGCCTGTCTCGACTAAACGGGTGTTAGTGTTACGGTTCCAGGCCAACACCTGGAACTTCTGAGCGCCGTTCCGTGACTGTTACATAGTAACTTCCCTGTTTGAGTCTTAGTTATTTGGTTTATGTGTGGCCTTCAGCCGAGTGTTATGTATCCCGAATTAATTTTCTTTTCTTGCGCTTAAGGGATGAGATTGTTGTTCTTATAGGGGCCTTTAGCCGAATTTTATATCAAATATTTTAAGGCTTGAAGCCCTTAAATTATTGTGTTGGGGTGTGGGTTTCAGCTGAGTTTTAATATATCTTAAACTATTGTTCTTGTCTTGCCCTTAAGGCATATGGTTGTGAAGTTTTGGTATGCGGCCTTTGAGCGAAATCGCTTCATTTGTTTTAAGATTAGGTTTTTCTGCCGTTGGATACAAACACTTCTTATTGCTTAACATGCGGCCTCCAGCCGGGTTCCATTGCAATTAACGTGCTAAGGCCTTCAGCCGATTAGTTTGAAGATTTAGAAAATATTCTTGGGTGAAACCTCCAGAAGAACCTTGTATTTCAGTTTTGCTTAAGCCTTGTGTCTTCGATTTTGAATGTGCCCTTCAGCCTATCTAAAGTTAAGCAAAGGAGGTCGATTAAAGTTTTGAGTGTTTTACATTCTTGTGTAGTATTGTGTGTGGACAAATAAAGTTTGTATGTTGAGTGCAACTGAGAGAAACCTCATTTTGGCCCCGTTCCACAATCTAACCCGCTCTGGCCTGCTAGCCCAGGCATTTCAGTTTGCACCTCTTATTGTCCTTCAAAGTAGTCACCAGCGTTGTGTAGCACCCTTTGCCAGCGATGTGGAAGGAGTAGTATACCGTTAGCACAGCCTGTTCTGTTGATGGTGCGAATGGAGCGGTCTATGTGTCGAATCTGTGGAACAGTTCTCAAGCGAATGCCACGAAGTGGTGCCTTCATCTTCGGAATCAAATCTAAGTCACAGGGACTTATGTCCGGTGAGTATGAATGGATGGTACAGTATTTCCCAGTCCCATCGAACGAACAGACCAGCCACAGCTTGCGCTGTATGCGACTCCGCATTGTCGTGCAAAATGGTGGGTCGGTTGCGCAGAAAGTGTCGCCGCTTCTTTCGCAAAGCTGGTCGTTTTCGAAGCATCACCTGCGCGGGCGCATACAGCGCAAGCTGTGGCTGGTCTTTTCGGTCGATGGGGGTGGGAAATACTGTACCATCCATTCATACTCACCGGACTTAAGTCCTTGTGACTTTGATTTGAT
This sequence comes from Schistocerca americana, assembly GCF_021461395.2. Taxonomy (NCBI): domain Eukaryota; kingdom Metazoa; phylum Arthropoda; class Insecta; order Orthoptera; family Acrididae; genus Schistocerca; species Schistocerca americana. The sequence continues at coordinate 526,477,099 of NC_060124.1, forward strand.
TCCGAAGATGAAGAAACCACTTCGTGGCATTCGCTTCAGAACTGTTCCAGAGATTCGACAGGCAGTAGACCGCTCCATTCGCACCATCAACAGAACAGGGTCTGCTTACGGTGTACTACGCATTCCACATTGCTGGCAACGGGTTCTACATATCGCTGGAGACTACTTTGAAGGACAGTAACAGATGCAAACATGTAACTCCATTGTATTGGTTGTGAATAAATAGTTGTCACTATTTACGTTCCAACCTAGGTATTACGGACTTAGCTCATGTGTCTGCGGCCCTCAGAGCAATATTCTTGATACGACGCTTAACTAGGAAGAGGGTGGTCACGCGGGGGCAGTCTACATGCGTGCACCTCCACACCAATCCTAACAATAACTTAGCGACGTGCGTCAGTTGTCTCTAGCGTTAAACACTCACCTGATGATGGCATAATGATTGTCAGCCGAAATATCATGACAAAATCTTGAAGTCATCCACCCTTTTTATTGCTCATGAAAGCCACACATTGCATGTTGTACCACCATACAACGAGACCTTCAGAGGTGGTGGTCCAGATTGCTGTTTACACCAGTACCTCTAATATAGAGTAGCACGTCCTCTTGCATTGATGCCAGCCTGTATTCGTCGTGGCATACTATTCACAAGTTGACCATCTCACTGTTGGTCCAGATTGTCCCACTCCTCAACGGCGATTCGGCGTGGGTCCCTCTGAGTGGTTGGTGGGTCACGCCGCCCATAAACAACCCTTTTAAATCTATCCAAGGCATGTTCGATACGGTTCATATCTGGAGAGCATGCTGGCCACTCTAGTCGAGCGATGTCGTTATCCCGAAGGAGGTCATTAACAAGATGTGCATGATGACGGCGCCATTTCTCGTCCATGAAGACGAATGCCTCGCCAATATGCTGCCGATGTGCTTGCACTATCTGTCAATGGATGGCATTCACGTATCGTACAGCCGTTACGGCACCTTCCATGACCAGCAGGGGCGTATATCGGCCCCACATAATGCCACCCAAAAACAGCAAGGAACCTCCACCTTGCTGCACTCGCTGGACAATGTGTCTAAGGCGTTCAGCCTGACCAGGTTGCCTCCAAACACGCCTCCGACGATTGTATAGTTGAAGGCATATGCGACACTCATCGGTGAAGCGAACGTGATGCCAATCCTGAGCGGTCCATTCTGCATGTTGTTGGGCCCATCTGTACCGTGCTGCATGATGGACCTAGCCATGGACGTCGGGAGTGAAGCTGCGCGTCATGCAGCCTATTGCACACAGTTTGAGTCGTAACACGACATTTTGTGGCTCCACTAAAAGCATTATTCAACATAGCAGCGTTGCTCTCAGAGTTCCTCCGAACCACAATCCGTAGATAGCGGTCATCCACTGCAGTAGTAGCCCTTGGGCGACCTTAGAGAGGCATGTCATCGACAGTTCCTCTGTATCTCCTCCATGTGCGAAAAACATCACTTTGATTCACTCCGAGACGCCTGGACATCGCATTCGGGAGGACGACGGTTCAATCCCGTCTCCAGCCATCCTGATTTAGGTATTCCGTGGTTTCCCTAAATCGTTTCAGGCAAATGCCGGGATGGTTCCTTTGAAAGGGCACGGCCGATTTCCTTCCCAATCCTTCTCTAACCCGAGATTGCGCTCCGTCTCTAATGACCTCGTTGTCGACGGGACGTTAAACACTAACCACCACCACCACGCCTGGACAATTCCCTTGTTGAGAACCCTTCCTGGAACAAAGTAACAATGCGGACGCGATCGAACCGCGCTATTGACCGTCTAGCCATGGTTGAACTACGGACAACAGGATTCGTTTACTTCTTTCCTGGTGGAAAGACTTGAACTGATCGGCTGTCGGTCCCTCTAATAGGTGCTGCTCATGCATGGCTGTTTACATCTTTGGGCGGGTTTAGTGACATCTCTGAATTGTCATAGGGACTTTGTCTGTGATACAATATCCACAGTTAACGTCTACCTTCAGGAGTTCTGGGAACCGGGGTGATGCAAATCCTTTTTCGATGTGTGTAGAAAAAAAACTAAGGTCAATAAACAAATCGGCGAGTACAGAATATGATACCACAGTGTGCAAGAATATACTTTGAATAAGTTGGATGGTAAACAAACGAGATGATGAATTGCACCTCTTTTTCAATTTCAGCAAACAAATAGAAAAGGGCAGGAAAGTGGGTCTTTTTCACCTAGTCATTTGAAAAAAAATGACAATAGCTTTGTTCGTAACATACTTTTTGCCAGTCGCTTCAGCTGATTAGATAATACACAAAAAATCTGTTTGCAGCTCTGGTCACTATTATTTTAAAGAGTACAACTCGTTTCATTGTGGTGGCCTCAGGATCAGGTGGAACCCGCTCTTCTTCCAACGAGGCACGAATTTAGAGCACACCGTGTGACGTCTATGTGACAGACAGCGATGTTTCACGGAGGTTGCGATCTGTCTTATACTAGAGAAAAAACAGCAGCTATAGATACGGCGCTGAGCAGTGGTTTACACGTTTCTACCGACGGAGGTGGTCGTTGTTAAGACAGTGAACTTGCATTCGGGAGGGCGGCGTTTCGCATTCCTGTCCGGCCTATCCAGATTTCGATTCTCCGTGATTGGCCTTAAATGCTTCAGCAGAAAGCGGGGATGGTTCATTGGAAAAGGCCCCACTGATTTTCTTCCCATATTTTCTTGTTTCCCGTCTCTGATGACCCCACTATTGACGAAACACTACACCCTCTTCTTCCTTCCTTTTTACGCTTTTAATAGGTGTTTTCTTGACTGTTTGTTGTGCACAAATTTTGTAATTGATTTTAAACTAAGTTTCCGATGAACTAGAGGCTTGAAATTTTAAACGTAGCTCAGAACTGGATGACTATGCAATATTCACTCGTTTTCTATCCGGTCTATTCAGTAGAGGTAGGGCTGGGAGTGAAAATTTGGTAACATCTGACATCTCAGCTGCCCTGGAGGACTGGTGTGTTGTGCGGTGGCATTGGAATCCGTTCCAGGTTGCATGCGTGTGGCCAGGCACGCCTGAGCAGCTAGAGAGAGTGGATGAGGGGAAGAGAAGATGGACACAGAGAAGAGGAGTTGAGGTGTGTAATATATGTGACATACACTTACATGTACAGAGCCAAGGGGTGAGAGGTGCTATATACATATGTATATGATGTAATCTCGTTAAAATGTTTAAAAATCATTTAAGATACAACAATTTTAAGTTTTGCAAAGTGCAAAATTTTATCTTTATGAACACTTATCAATACTTGCATCTTATCTGGTGAGTGAATATTTACACAACCTTTTACAGAGAGTACTTCATTTTACGTCCACCACCACATCTGAGTGGTCAGCCCACCTGATTCAGGTTCAGTTCCCAGTTCTGTCACGGCATTATGTTGGGGGGTGGGGCAGAGAGGATTGGTATGAGGTGCAATAAACCTCAGGTCGTAACTGAGGAGATACTTGAATCAAGTAGCGACTCCAACGTCTTCTAAACTGACAAAAGCTAGGAGGGCGTTTTGGTGACTTCATTCCTTTCCATGTTGCATCTGCATGAACTCATTTGCAAAGGATGACTAATCGGTAGGTCGCCATCATATGGTTTTTAGGGCCGGCGGGTATGTGGAATTGGAGTTTTTGCTTCACTATACATAACTGCATCATCTTCAAATAGTCTGAAGCTACAATTGTCCTTACCAATGGGCATCTAAGGGCACTCTTTACCAACTATCATACACAAATATCATCCCCTCCTTTTGATGAGACACCAGTTCAAGTAAAGTTAAACGGATAATGTTTCAATAGAGAACACAGTGAATCGCATACAAGACAGGTGTAGATGTATCATCTTAACTAAGCACCACCAATAGAACACAACTGACGGAACTCGTGGGAGGCCTTATAATTAATGGAATAAAAAAGATTCTTGAATGAGGCCGCAACCAGTAAGTAACTCTGTCAAAAATGGTTTATTTAGTTTCATTAAGTGATTTCGGTCCACTATGTCCATCTTAAGGTATCTGCATTTGTTTTAGTACGCTGTCTCTATCGCAACAGCATGTAGTCGGCTACGGAATTTGGTTTTAGTGAAAAACGGCAGGGAATTATGACCTCAGATGTTAAGTCCCATGCCGGCGGGGGTGGCCGAGCCGTTCTAGGCGCTACAGTCTGGAACCGCGCGACCACTGCGGTCGCAGGTTCGCATCCTGCCTCGGTCATGGATATGTGTGATGTCCTTAGGTTAGTTAGATTTAAGTAGTTCTAAGTTCTAGGGGACTGATGACCGCAGCAGTTAAGTCCCATAGTGCTCAGAGCCAATTGAACCATTTGAAAAATGTCTCTAAGCAGTATGGTTCTTAACATTTGAGGTCATCAGTCCCCTAGACTTAGAACAACCTAAACCTGACTATCCTAAGGACATCACACACATCCATGCCCGAGGCAGGATTCGAACCTGCGACCGTAGCATCAGCGCGGTTCCGGACTGAAGCGCCTAGAACAGCTCGGTCAAAGGTTTTAGTGAACGGTAGGACAAATTACAGGAGGCGACATGCTGCTGGCGATACTAACACTGTACTAAAACAAGTGTAGCCACCTGGAGATGGGCATAATGTCCCGAAACCAGTGATGACATGAAATAAAATTTAGATAGTATTTGTCACTGGTTGTTGTCCTCTTCCACATTCTTTAATTAAGCGGAAACCATGACATTTAACAAGATCCGGCATGGGTGAAATAAAACGGACAAAATACTGGGTGATTAAAAGTCAGTATAAATTTGAAAACTGAATAAATCACGGAATAATGTAGATAGAGAGGTACAAATTGACAGACATGCTTGGAATGACATGGGGTTTTATTAGAACCAAAAAAATACAAAAGTTCAAAAAATGTCCGACAGATAGCGCTTCATCTGATCAGAATATCAATAATTAGCATAACAAAGTAAGACAAAGCAAAGATGATGATCTTTACAGGAAATGCTCAATATGTCACCATCATTCCTCAACAATAGCTGTAGTCGAGGAATACTGTTGTGAACAGCACTGTAAAGCATGTGCGGGGTTATGGTGAGGCATTGGCGTCGGATGTTCTCTTTCAGCATCCCTAGAGATGTCGGTCGATCACGATACACTTGCGACTTCACGTAACCCCAAAGCCAATAATCGCACGGACTGAGGTCCGGGGACCTGGGAGACCAAGCATGACGAAAGTGGCGGCTGACCACACGATCGTCACCAAACGACGCGTGCAAGAGATCTTTCACGCGTTTAGCAATATTGGGTGGAGCGCCATCCTGCATAAACATCGTACGTTCCGGCAGGTGTTTATCAGCCAGGCTGGGGATGATGCGATTCTGTAACATATCGGCGTACCTCTCACCCGTCACGGTAGCAGTTTTTCCGTCCATCGCCATCCGTTGGACATTTTGTGAACTTTGTTTTTTTTTTTTTTGTTCTAATAAAATCCCATGTCATTCCAAGCATGCGTGCCAATTTTTACCTCTACATTATTCCGTGGTTTATTAAATTTTCAAATTTATACTGACTTTTTGATCACCCGGTATGTCGGAGTGTTTGCTACATTCTATTTCTCTCGTTGCTGTATTGTCGTTTGCACTTACGGATGGCACCAAGTGCGTTTATTAGAGATCGTGAGGAGTAAGAGTGCACCATTTATTCCACTCTGCAGTGAACGTCAGGTTGCACCTTATTCTGGCGAGTAAAATACCTGCCCCCATCGTGTGGCACAGCCGCTACTTTGATGAGAAACGCCGGAGCCGCGGTTGGCTGGATAGAGACGCGCGACCACGCCATACATCAGGCTTGCCCAAGTACGGGCGCGATATCAATTAGGCGCCGGCAGGTCCTCAGCTACCGCCTCTGAGTGGCGGCGTGGTAGGGATGAGCGATGAGGCCCTCGCTGGCGGCTTTCGCCTTTCTCCGGTGCCGCGTCGCCTCGCGCTGCGCCACAGCCGAGTTACGACGCCGCTGCTGGCCGACAGTTCAAAGCAGCCGCCGGCACGCCCACCTGCGCTTCGCGTGGGCTGGGGAAGCGACGGGGGCAACTCGATGCGGGTAAGCAGATGGCTGTAGCCAGCGTACATACTCGCTACGTATTCGCTCCCACAACGGACGGTGCCACATACCCGCAGAACGCAATAAGTACTACTCGCGCAAAATAACGTGGCACCTGCAGAAGTACGTTTTTGTTCTGAGTGCTGGGCCAGTCCACTCCATGGTTCCGAAGGTCGGCCCGCCAACCAACGTACGTTGAGCGTTTTCGCTGATGTGTCTTCAATACATAACACGGCGCCATAGTCACCACACAAATCAGGTGAAGGATGGTGCTTCATAAATAAGCACATGTCATTCTATGCAATCACGTTATACATTGAAGAGCAAAAGAAACTCGTGCACCTGGCTCATATCATGTAGGGCCCCCACGAGCACGCAGAAGTGCCGCAATGCGACGTGGTATGGACTCGACTAATGTCTGAAGTGGTGCTGGAGGGAACTGCCACCATGAATCCTGCAGGGCTCTCTATAAATCCGTAAGAATACGGGAGGATGAATATCTCTTCTGAACAGCACGTTGCAAGGCAATCCCAGATATACTCGATGATGTTCATGCCTGGGGATTATGGTGGCCAGCAGAAGCATTTAAAGCCAGAAGAGTGTTTCTGGAGCCACTCTTTAGCAATTCTGGACGTGTGAGGTGTCGCATTGTCATGCTGGAACTGCCCAAGTCCATCGGAATGCACAACGGACATGTGTGGATGCAGGTGATAAGACGCGATGCTCACGTACGTGTCACCTATCAGAGTCGTATCATGGGCCCCATATCGCTCCAACTGCATACGCTCCACACCATTACATAGCCTCACCAGGTTGAGCAATCCCCTGCTGACATGAAGGGTCCATGGATTCATGAGGTTGTCTCTATACCTGCACACGACTGTCCCCTCGTTACAATTTGCAACGAGACTTGACCGACCAGGCAACATGTTTCCAGCCATAAACAGTCGACTGTCGGTGTTGACGGGCCCAAGCAAGGCATAAAGCTTTGTGTCGTGCAGTTGTCAAAGGTATAAAAGAGGGCCTTTGGTTCCGCAAGCCAATAACGGTGATGTTTCGTTGAATGGTTTGCATGCTGACACTTGCTGATGGTCCATCACTGAAATCTGCACCAATATGCGGAAGTGTTGCACTTTTTTCACGTTGAATGGTCCCGTACTTCCAGGCTTTTTCCGGCCTCAGTGATGGAAATTTGATGTTTTTTACCGGATCCCCGGTATTCACGGTAGACTCGCGAAATGGTCGTACGGGAGAATCCACGCTTCATCGCTACCTACGGATGCTGTGTCCCATCGCTCGTGCGCCGACTGTAACATCACCCTCAAACTCACTTAAATCGTGATAACCTGCCACTGCAGAAGCAGTGACCGCTCTAAAAACTGCACTAGACACTTGTTGTTTTACGTAGGCGTTGCCGATTGCAGTCCCGTATTCTGCCTGTTTACATATCTCTTTATTTGAATACGCGTGCCTATACGAGTTTCTTTGGCGCTTCAGTGTAGTTATGTCAGAAGAGGCAAATGAGGAAGCAAAGATCTCGTTAAAAAGTGTGCTTTAGACGATTGCAGGAACCCCTTAGTTATTCCCAGTGGCTCAAAAACGAGAATAGAGAATGAACAGGAAAACACAGTGCAGTACTTCCCAAGGCTTCATTCTCCCGAAAAATGTCAACCAAGAGAAGAAAATTTTATTTTTAGATAATGCTGCCAAACAGGTTTTCGAGGACCTGACACATAATTTCCGTGTTCTTTATTTTACACTAGAGACTGCACGGTTTGTACAGATATTTTTTTTTTAATCGAATGTGTATGTTGCTCACAAACTGCAACATCTTCTAAACTTTTCACACTAGTTAAGATGGTAAAAGTTTGGTACTCTCTGAATGCACCTCTGACCAAAACGCGATTTTGATGGCTGGAGTCGGAGGTGTTTGTTAATTCTGTCATTTGAGTTATTCTGGTGATATTTCCATAGGAATTTCCATCTCCTAACACATACTTCATTAGAAGTCAAATACCAGTGATCATAGATTTAGCTTTAACAATGTTTCAATGTAAAGAAATGTTTTCGTAAAGATTTTCACCCCCTATCTCTCCCCTTCAGGGATTAAATGCATTGAGCGAAAATAATAGTGCACTGAGAATGCTTCTAGCCGAACTCTAGATCTGCACAATAAAATATACAAAGGACGAATGATCGCTGCAGTATTGGAACAAGGCGAGTTCTCGGACACTCTGAATTGTTGCTAGATGTATCCAAGATGGCAGTGATGACGTCATCCAAGATGGCTTCATGTAGACTTGGCAACAGCACATCACGTCATCCAACATTGCGGCCATGACGTCAGTTGATGACAGAAGTACCGTTATCCAAAATGGCGGATTTTGGGGGGAAAGTGCCACTCTCCCATCCCCTAGAAAAATGGCGGGAAGTTCAAATTCCAACAGGACAATGCGCCACAACATGGTTATCTCTACTAAGCAAAGAAAATCGCGGGAAGATAGGCCACTTGGGCAACATCCACTAACATAAGTCTCCCGACTGCCACTTCCTCCTATGAACTGGCGCCAAGTTTGAATTTTGGCAGTAAACAAAGGTCACTTGGGGTTTCGCTACTGAGCTAAGAAAATGGCGCGAAAGAAAGGACACTTGTATTAACCTCAGTCACCCGACCGCCACCTCCACCTACGAACTAGCACCAAGTTTGAATTTTGGCAGTAAAGAAAGGTCACTTGGGCTTTCGCTACCGCCCTAAGAAAATTGTGCGAAACAGAGCTCACCTCCACTAACCTAAGTCACCCAGCCGCCACCTCTTCCTAGGGATTGGTGGGAACAGGGCTGGGCTGGTGGAAAGAGGAAAGAGTGTACTGTATTTATTTTGGAGCAATTTATTTAGTGATGGAGTATATTTATCGGAGTGATACAAAACACACCCTCTGACATGTCCCACAACATAGAGACCTGCAAACTACTCCTAAATAACTCATGTATAATGCTCTACACACACGCCTGCTAATTGTAAACTGTGCCGGATGGAGTAGTTGAGCAGTTCTAGGCACCACAATCTGGAACCGCGTGACCACTACGGTTGCAGGTTTGAATCCTGCCTTGGGCATGGATGTGTGTGATGTCCTTAGGTTAGTTAGGTTTAAGTAGTTCTAAGTTATAGGGGAGTGATGACCTCAGAACTTAAGTCCCATAGTGCTCAGAGCCATTTTTGAACCATTGTAAACCGTCTAAATGACGCATTGCACAGCCTACAGACATGCAAACCAGTAGTAAATAATGCAATACATTTACGTCCAGAAAGCCAAACAATTCCTAAATTGTCAAAATAATAATCCATCTAAAACACTCTGCAAACATCCTTGGTAATCGTCAGCTGTCAAAATCATGCACCAGTGTTTACTTAAACAATTAGAAGCAACACCACCATCCAGTGTGATCACCACGAGGTCCACACTCCAACTGACCTAGTACACAGTACAGGCACCAGAGGATGCTGTCGTCCAAGATGGTGCCCATGACGTCAGGTGATGACGCAAGTACAGTTATCCATGATGGCAGCAAATAGTGTGTTCACCACAAGGTCTAGTACTCAATACCACCAGCATAATTTCTGTACACACTTTCAGACTCCTAAATAATGTAGCACAGTGATGTGTAGATACACTCAGTACTCGTAAACTGTCCAAATAACACATAGCACTTCCTACAAATGAGTTAGTAAAATAATGCATTCAAGATGCGCAAGCACCCTCGATACCCCCTCTCCAGTAGAGCACACAAGAGGTAGCGGCAGCCCCTGCGAAGTGACAAGACCATCAACTGTCAAACCACACACAGGCCCCTACTCGGATCCTGCAAGATTGAGGAAGCAACACCCCATTCATGCTTGGTACCTATTTAAATACGTGTTCACATAGTCACGAGGGCCGACGTGAATGAGCAGGAGCACAATGTTGCAGTGGGCGTGCACAACCACGAGCCACCATTGGACACATGTGAAAGTTGTCTCTATTTCCTAGTATACAGTCACAGTTTTACTGACGTTACAGAATTCCAAGGCATGATCACGCCGGTCTCATACGCACAAAACTCCGAGCAGCACTTGTCTTTACCATTGATGACAGAATTACACAGCTTGCTTTCACCCTAACGGAACATACTAGCTGTATCAGTGACACCTCGCTGCAAAATGCCTGTGTGGCGACTCGCCATCTAAAATGTTCTCAATGTTATTCTTATGTCATATGCCTTTGTAGAAAGTAACAGCCAAGTCAACCTCTCGGGCATTGTTTAGTGTCCCAGAAATAGTTAATGCTCGCTTTCTTGCTCTCTAAGGCTTGTCTGCGCGAAAATTCTTATTATAGCAGAACCTGTTTACGAAAGAAACACACAATAGCCGAGTTCATCACGTGTTACCCTTCCTGCTCTCAACATACGCAAATGTTCCCTCCGCTATGAAGAGGCACAAAGCACAAAGAATGTGAATGAATCGAGCATTATGATTGGCTCTTATCGAATTTACCCATCGAATTAGTGCTACCGCCGATATCGTATCACTGTCCATTTTTTTTGCTTCTGAAGACGAGATTTTGCACAGATCGCCATATTGCACTGACAATTAAATCATACTGACTACCATACATATAGCCAAATATGCAAAGACTCTTACGATAGAACACACAGTCATTCTCTCTAGTCAGGCCATAACATAAACCATAGTAACTTTTCAATACAATATATGCACATTTTACATAACGTAAGTCACAGTAAAATTACAATACAATATATACACATTTTACACAAACAGTGCAGTTATCTTCTTATCTGTACAGCACCCGAAAAAATTATGATATGCCTACACTCACACTGGCTATATGTCACGATTCTCCCCAGTCCTAGGGAATCACTGTTTGCACTGACGACTAAACCTCCTAAAGTGCCATACATGTCGTCAAATATGGAAACACTCTTACTCATTTACACTGCTCTCCCACCGAGGACAGGAGCTTGAATATTAGGCCGCGAAACCGATCTCCAACACAGAAATATATCACTGTGAACCGTATCGATGTAGTAAACATACAATTCATATCCTCTGCCATACAAAATCATCCCTTTTACATCAGAGCACCCTCAGCGGACCCAATTCGCTCTCAGAACTGTTCTACAAATTCGACATCGTTTCCCCTTGCCACAAACACATTACTGTTTTTGATCATAACCTGATCTCTTTTCTACAGACATCTCTAGACTCGGAGATTACAAGAACACACATATTTTCGCCATAATATCATACCATTTTCGTGGTACTTCTCGATATCAAGAACTAGGCAGCATCCTACCGATCGCTAGCGCAACATAACTCCCAAGATATAGACTATAAATTATTTCTCTACAAACCCCAAACTTTAGTGAGGTGTAGCATGCTGTAAACCACTGAGTAATTAGAAACAAATAGAGGAGAGTGATATTTCCACTCTCGAATACCGATGTCGGTGATGTAACAGATTCCAATTCATCCCTATAATTTACAATACAACTAAGGTCTTTCCCATATCCAGAGAACAAGCAAATGTGTCTTCCACATGCTAGATGCACACACCACAATCGATCTTCTCTCAACCAAATAAAGACACGAAATATGCTGAAGCAGTCAACCAAACAATTTACTTGGGAGGGAATAACAGTCCAGCGCAAACGCACCTCCATACACAACTTTCTCAAATTTCCACTTGATCACGAAAGTCACCCAACACATACTAAGTATTAGTTCGCTATTCAGACGCCTAGAGGATGGTAAAGTTAACTCAGATACACTCCTACACTCCAAAAGGCCTATGCATTCAAACGGCTGCTGCCGTTAATGGGTAATGTGATTCATTGCCACCACAGGCAATGCATAAACGAAATTATTCCAGAATACCGGTCACACATATATATTTTATAATTATACTTACAACTAAATGTTATGATCGCTGTCTCAACTGAACGGCATTCGTCAATGAGCGAAGTATCGGAAATACACCCTCTTGACGCCTGTGGCACTGAAAATGGAAACATCTGTACCATCCTCACGACTGGACATAGTCATTTCCTTTACCCAAACACAAACATTATAAACCTGATGCTCACATGCGAACATATCACGCACCCACCACTACTACTAAGTATAATACTTCGTCAATAACTGATTGCCTACGATACAAAATAATACTGACCGAAAATCAACGATGGATGGGCATGTCTCTTAGGTTTTTCTTGCAAGTGCTACCACTGTGTCTTAGAAAGAGAGACGTAATCGGCCAGACGTTAAAGAAAAACCTGATCCCAACAACTACTGCATATTACTGCCACAAGTTTTCTTGGTTCTACAGGTGCACACAAGTATCCAGGTGAAAAACTATACCCGCTTTACAAATCGCGGTACAACATTACCTCTCAATAAGGTGGTTTTTTTCCAGACAAATATAGTGATGGTGGTCATAGAAACGTGTATTATCAGCCCATGATGCAACCTCGGGATAAAATTACCTCATTTTGAAAGTGATTCAGTTAAGGAACGTAGTATGTAAGCGGTATTTGCGACTCCCTCATACCGCCCCCAACTAGATAATTCTATAGTTTTTCTAGCGCATTCTATCTCGATACCATATCAGAGGTACTGCGATATATCCACAGGGTTATAGCCGATGACTGACTGAGAAGGAACACAAACAGTAGTAGCAGATGATGTGCTGATTGAGGTCATAAGAAGAAAAATGTACACCAGCTTCTCAGATCTCTAGTGTTAAACTATCAGCTAGAAATGATGTTCATGATTTGGAATCAGGTGTTTCCATTTAAACACATACCTGCATACCCACAAGTGAATAATATTTCTGGAAATCTCATATCTCGAAACCAGTCACCTTCCTCGAACCTGTCTGCTATAGTAAAACTACAACCTGGGTTTAGCCACTCCCTATGCATCTTGCAGCCGTGCCCATTTCTGTAGCTTCACACATGTGATCGTTCCATTTTAAGTCAGAACGGATCAGAAGGTGGAGAAGGACACATCCACCACCTTCTGCAACCTGTGAAGAAACAGAACGATCTGAGTTACTGCAACAGGAGCATGTTTTGACCATTCCATGGAAATGCGCACATTGTGGTACGTCTTCAGCCTAGATACAGATACTACAGATCCGTGTCCATTCATATCTATCACCCAAACATGCTATCATCGTTATTCTCTACCCCCAAACAGAGAAAAATTACGAACTATAAAAGCTCATCTGATATCGAACTCACCTAGGCACCATTGCTCGAGCGATGACACAGAGCTGACGTGTGGTCCAGCGCGGAAAAAGAGATTTCGTTATGTTAACCCAGAATAGCTCAGTGTGCAGCCCTCCAAACATTCCTAACCGTGTACACTATACCCCACCGAATTTACACCTCAAAGTGCTGCTGCTACTGCTGCCTGTGTGGGCACGATCCTATTAAATATACAGGCACCGCAGAGGCCACTTTAAAGTTTGATCACCTATACTCTAAGCGGATGATCGTATCCCATAGACTATACTAAGTCGCAAAAGACGTTCCCTCTGGTCCTGTTTAGTTGTTTCAACACGCTTTTTTACAATGCCAAACATTTCCTTTTATGTGCGACGACTTCGAGACCTGTGTCAGGTTCTAAACTGGCATTAAGAAGTTCCGATCCACGGCCTTTTGCAGGAAACTAGACGTTGAATGGCGTAAATCATTTTCTTATGGCGGATAGGATAACACGCAACACATCAGCTGATTTTAAATAAAAGACAGTTACAACATAAGCAAACTGTAAGTGTTTTACTGTGTTGGCATAGGTTCCAAACTGCAGTCTGAAGGTGATTCACGAACTATACGTTTAGACTCCTCTCTCACACTGACAGAATAGATAATGGCTCAGGATTCCCTTTCGACCGATTCCTTATAATGCACTCATGTACGCGATCACTGTTTTGCTTTTAGAAATCCCCAGAAGTTGTCATCCATAAACAAAACTCATTCCCCAACTGAAATAAGCGTTGTCAGTCAATCATTATGTGGTAACCAACAGCACACCAATGCACGGATGGGGTGGAAAAGACACCGCTGATGTACTGTAATAATAAGCAACACAGTTGATAGTGCAAAGAATTTTAGCAGTTTTACAGTAACTCCAAGACCGGCCAATGATATGACAGCACGCCTCCCCCCAGTTTCAGTATCATAGCTAAGTCACCCCTTCTCTACTTTGCGAGTATCATTGTGAATGTAGATGGACGCCCATTCAGTGTTAATTCTTGAACACATAAATCATCAGAGTATTCCAGACAGCGCCCTACATATTTCTCTAACACCTCGAGCATAATGCTTAATTTACGATCTACCTCTCTGCATATCAGAGTCACAGAACATTCTCGCTATCTTAGGGTAAAATTAGGGAGTGAAAGACCCTCCTCACACTGTCATTGACCAATCCGCCCTGCAGCACCGTTACCAAATCAATCTGCAATCGATCAGAAGAAGACCGCTACACTCCCCATCCAAGTGCACGAGATTTCTCGGGATGCGACCATGTCGAGGAGATTAGCACTTCTTATCGATGTATAGTAACAGATTTCAAAGTGCTCTGAAGTAATAGCACACATTTAAGAAGAACAAGAAACGATTGATTTTTATATGTGATGAAGCTCCAGACGGATGGAGGTCGACGCATTTTTACGTAAATCAACCAAGCTATCAACTCTAAAGTATTGTTCTAGCCCTACCTGGAAGGTATTGGTAAGAGAGAACATAAACACACGCGCTCCTAGGGCTACAACGTTCTGCACTTAAAACAGGCCTATAATGTTAGATTACGTGCGTTTCTGAACTATCAGACGTATAGAATGTAGCGTTGTTAATATTCCATTGTGAGAAATATATTTCAAGCGCATGACATACATCCTTCTTCCCGGTTTCTTTACGATAAACTATGTTAGCGAACCATAAAACGAAAAACAAACTACTTCCGTAAAACACTTGCTCTGCATGATACGAGCACAATATAGCTTTCCGGAGACGTATAGTGTCCACTGTTCACATCCAATCACAGTTCAGAAATTATATGATTCCTGCATCAGGTCTATCTACAATGATCGTTAGTAGCAGGGAATACATCCCACAAGGAAACAGATAAACATACAGGAGCAGCCTCTGACATGTGAAAGCCGGCCGGAGTGGCCGAGGGGTTCTAGGCGCTTCAGTCTGGAACCGCGCGACCGCTACGGTCGCAGGTTCGAATCCTGCCTCGGGCATGGATGTGTGTGATGTCCTTAGGTTAGTTAGGTTTAAGTAGTTCTAAGTTCTAGGGGACTGATGACCTCAGATAAGTCCCATAGTGCTCAGAGCCATTTGAACCATTTGACATGTGAAAGTTACAAGTCATTCCGTCACTAACACTGTAAACAGCATATCTGTCGGGCAAATGTGTACTCAGGGATTGCAGGGCGTCACAAGCTCCTATCGCTAACTTAGTTATGATGCTGAAGTCTCGATTTTACACACAAGATGCCATATGGGGGATCGCATAAATCAAAGTTCATTTAGAGGAATGTGTCAAGTTCATCACACATAAGATGGAAGTCCTCTGATGACTGACAAGGTTTACCATTAACAATCGCAAGTAGACAGTGCTTTACACACTGGAGCATCTGTGCTCCTGCCCATTCACGTCTACCAGTGTCTTGGTGAACACGTATTTAGATAGGAATTTCTCAGATACCAAGTGTGAATGGGATGTCGCCGCCTCATGCTTGCGGGACCCAAGCGGGGCCTGTGTGTGGTTTGACAGCTGACAGCTGTGTCACTTCACGGGGGCGGCCGCTACTTCCTGTGCGCTCTACTGGAAAGGGGTGGCGGAGGGTGCTTGCGCGCGGTGATTACATTGTTTTGCGAGCAGGTCTGTAGCCTGTGCTATGCATTATTTCGACAGCTTACAAGTACTGAGCGTGTCTACACATCACTGTGCTGCATTATTTAGGAGGAGTCTGCAAGTGTGTACTGAAAGTATTTCATTAATTTAGCCGCGCGGGATTAGCCGAGTGGTCTAGGGCGCTGCAGTCATGGACTGTGCGGCTGGTCCCAGCGGAGGTTCGAGTCCTCCTTTGGGCATGGGTGTGTGTGTTTGTCCTTAGGCTAATTTAGGTTAAGTAGTGTGTAAGATTAGGGAATGATGACCTTAGCAGTTAAGTCCAATAAGATTTCCCACACATTTGAACATTTTTTCATTAATTTAGGAGTTGTTGTATGTCTGACGAGCAGTATTTAGTTTACAGGTCTGTGGGCTATGTGAGATGGCCCCAAGCATGTCAGATCATGTGTTTTGTATCGCTGTGATAAATATACTCCATCCCTAAATAAATTGTTCCAAAAAAATATAGTGCACTCCTTCCTTACTCTCCCCAGCAGCCCAGAGCAGGCTGAGTAATTTTTGCGCCATATTCCCCCTACAGACCACCATCTTCGATTACATCACATGAGGTAAGACAACACCATCTGATGGCAGTACTGTGTACTAGGTCAGTTCGACTCTAAATCTCGCGGTGAAGAGACTGCCTGCAAAATAAAGACTTGTGTCCAGAGTCGTTTTCCCGCCATTCCCCCCCCCCCCCCCCCACCACCACCACCATCTTGGATTACGTCACAGGAGGGATGACTGCACACTCCAGTGGCAATGTTGAGTGCTAGGTCAGTTGGAGTCTGGATCTCATGGTGGAGACACTGCGTGCAAAATAAAAGCTTGTGTCCAGAGTCTTTTTCTCGCCATTTCCTCCCCCCCCCCCCCAACCCCACCATCTTGGTTTACATCATAAAACGGACAACAGCGCCCTATGCTGGTAGTACTGAGTACTAGACCTTGTGGTGAACACACTGTATGCTGCCATCATGGATAACTGTACTTGTGTCATCACCTGACGTCATGGCCACAATGTTGGACGATAGTGCCCTCTGATGCCTGTACTGTCTACTAGGTCAGTTGAAATGTGGACCTCATGGCGAACACACTGGATGGTGGTGTTGCTTCTAATTGTTTAAGTAAAGACTGGTGTATGATTTTGACAGCTGACGATTAGCAAGCATGTTTGCAGAGTGTTTTAGATGGATTATTATTTTGACAATTTAGGAGTTGTTTGGCTCTCTGGATGTAAATGTATTGCATTATTTATGAGTGGCTTGCATGTCTGTAGGCTGTGCAGTGTGTTATTTTGACGGTTTACAATTAACAGGCATGTTGTAGAGCATTATATATGAGTTATTTAGGAGTAGTTTGCAGGTCTCTATGCTGTGGGACATGTCAAGGTCCATGTGTTCTGTAGCACTGTGATAAATATACTCCATCACTAAATAAATTGTTCCAAAATAAATAAAGTACACTCCTTCCTCTCTCCACCAGCCCAGAGCAGGCTGAGTCCTTTTCCCACCAACCCCGTAGGAAGAGGTGGCGGCTGGGTGACTTAGGTTAGTTGAGGTGAGCTTTGCTTTGCACAATGTTCTTAGGTTGTAGCAAAAGCCCAAGTGACCTTTCTCTAGTGCCAAAATTCAAACTTGGCGCCAGTTCATAGTATGAAGTGGTGGTCGGGTGACTTAGGTTAGTGGAGATAACCCAAGTGGCCCATTTTCCCGCGATTTTCTTTGCTTAGTACAGATAACCACGGTGTGGTGCATTATCCTGTTGGAATTTGAACTTCCCGCCATTTTTCTGGGGAAGGGGGGTGTGGCACTTTCCCGACAAAAGCCACCATCATCGATAACGGTACTTGTGTCATCATCTGACGTCATGTCCGCCATCTTGTATGATTTCATGTGCTGTTGCCAAGTCTACACGACGCCATCTTGGATGAAGTCATCGCCGCCATATTGGCTACATCTGGCAACAATGTAGAGCGTCCCAGAACCCGCCTTGTTCCAATACTCGCTACGTTCTATATAACTTACAAGTTACGCATTCATATTGATAATCACACTGGGAACGTTGGCTGTAAAATAAGCACACGGACTTGTGTTCGAGGGTAGGGTTGGGAGGCGTGGGAGGAAAGACACAGCGACCGAGAGGTAGTGGGATGGGATAGCGAACCCATCCAGCACTTCAAATGGTTCAAATGGCTCTGAGCACTATGGGACTTAACATCTGAGGTCATCAGTCCCCTAGAACTTAGAACTACTTAAACCTAACTAACCTAAGGACATCACACACATCCATGCCCGAGGCAGGATTCGAACCTGCGACCGTAAGAGTCGCGCGGTTCCGGACGGAAGCGCTTAGAACCGCTCGGCCACCGCGGCCGGCCCAGCACTTCATTTTCGTGTTAATGTAGTGGTGATGGTATTTAGCCAATGCACCGCTCGTTACTAAGGACGAAAGCAACATCCGTATGATATGCCACTGCAGAGTAACATAGCTCGATAAAATTTGGAGCGTGCTTAGGAAGAACAGCTACATTACAATACAGAAGGTATCTGAAAGAAATACGCAGTGAGACTAGCAGAATTTACAGTTTTATTTACAGACAGTAATTAAACTGAATTAACTGCGATTTATGATGTACCCGCGGACATAACGAAAGATGGAATGTGATGCATGCTCTGGAACATGCTCCCATGCCGTCCACGTAGTTGGTAATGAGATCTTCCGGTAGGGCGTTCTATTCCTCCAAGGGCCGATTATCGTTGGTGCATGTAGAAGAGCTGCAGTAGGGTACGTCTCCGCAAAGCATCCCGCAGGCGCTCGACGGCATTAAAGTCGAGGGAACGAGCACGCCTGTCCACTCGCCAAACATCCTCTCGCTTAAGAGCTCTTCCACTTGCGCTGTGGATGTGGTCGAGCATTCTTACCCATAAAAGGAAGTCAGAGCAGAGTGAACCAATGAAAAGACGCACACTGGGGAGGAATATAGTGTCACAATGACGTCTGCTGGTGAGTGTACAGCATTCAAGGGCTTGGATGTCAGTACGCCGATGCAACGTTATGCCTACCCACACCGCAACACCTGGGTCATCAAAACTATCATGTTAAACAATTTTCTCGAGTGCGTTACGTGTTCGTATGTTTCGCCCAATGAAAGTACACGCTGTCTTTTGATATAGCCAAGGCACCGTCATAAATCGCGGTGACTCCACAGTAATTATTGCCTTTGAGTTAATTTCTGAGCGTCCCATTGCGTATTTCGATCAGTTACCTTCTGTACTATACTGTAGCAGTTCTTTAAATATACAAGGTGACAATTATTGAACCATATGAAACAAAAACGTCGTAACTTCTGAACGGTTTGTGTTACACGTTTAAACTGCACGGTTGGCAGCGGGGCATTGTGGGAATTGGAATGCGCATCCGCATGCGCCTTGTGGCTGTTGGCCATTTGCAAGTGAAAATGTCAGGGCACAGCGTACCTGAGCAGATAGCGTTTGTGAAGGCCTACTATGCGAGCACTATCAGCCCAACTGCGCCTCAAAGGAAATTTGCGACCGAGTTCGAGCTGAAGACGACCGCTCCATGTATGGTAACACTCAAGAATGTGATTCGCAAATTTGAGAGAACGGGTAGTGTTCGTGAAGACAGTGTTGGCTCTGGTACCGCGCACCGCGGAATTTGAATCCCCGCCAGATGTCATGGACGTCGAAAACCCATAGTGGTCTCTGCACCATCGCGCCATAAGCTGTGGCGGCGCGCGCCTCCTGTGAGGTACCACTCGCTCCTTCCGGCTCCTGGATTTCTCCCTTACTGTCTGCGCCCGTCCTGTCGCCTCACCCCCACCCTCACCTACCTTGGCCTCACCATTGACCGTCACCTCACCTGGATCCCTCATCTCCGCTCCATCCAATCCAAAGCCCACAACCGCCTCCGACTCCTCAAACTCCTCTATGGCCGGACGTGGGGGTTGCACCCCTCTACCATCCTCCACACCTACAAATCCTTAATCCGTCCCATCCTCTGTTATGCCAGTCCTGCCTGGATATCTGCCCCCCCCCCCCCAAATTCTATAAGTCCCTCCAGATCCTTGAGCGTCATGCACTCCGCCTCGCCTTCCGTATACGCCTCCCGTCCCCCATGCGGATCCTCTATGATCTCATTCCTTTCCCCCATCTGCTCCTATTCCTCGATCATATCCGCATCCTCTACACCTCCCGCCATCTTGAACCCCCTCACCCCTGGTTGCTCCTCTCCTCTCTGATCCCCGCCCCCTGCCACGTCTTCACCGTTGTGTCCCCCCTACCCTCCATCTCTACACCCTACATCTCCTTTCCCAAGGTGGCTTCCATCAACTCCCCCTCCCGGATGATGCCCTCTCTCCCTCCATTTACCCCTCCTATCAACTCTGATCCTCACTCCCCCTCCTTTCCTCTGTCCTTTTCCCGGGCTCCCTCTGCCCCCCCTTCCATCCTCTTTCTTCTCCACCTCCCCTCTCTTTGCCCCCTTCTCTCCCCCGCGTCCTTTTCCATTTCCCTCCTCTGCCTCCTCTCATTCCCTCTCGTGCCTGCCCTTCTCCCCCTTTATTAGTCCTCTCCCTCCTTGGATCCCCCCCTTTTAGTTTTTTCCTCTCCTCCCTCCTTGTTTTTCCCCCTCCTGCAGGTCCCCCCCTCCCATCTGCCTTTGGCTCGGGGGTGTCGTCTTTGTGCTGCCACTTTCGTGCAGTGTTCTACAGTGAGTGATCTACAGTGCGTGTATTACAGTGAGTCTTCCGTGTTGCGTTTTTTGGGACTGGTTGCGAACGGCCATCATACTGTCGCTGGGTGTGCCTTTTATCTCTTGCGAACAGAAACCAGACTGTCGCCATGTTTTTTTTAACTGTGTGTCTACTATGTTACTTGTCTGATTCCTGTGTATTTTATCTACATTGCCAACCCCTTTTGCTTTCTGTTTTAACTTTCCACAATTTTACGCCATTTTACACTTTAAATCACCATTTTATCGCCTGTTTTTCCTTGTTTCTTTCGTCTTCCTTTATTTAAAAAAAAATCTGTAGGCTGTAGAGCAGCGTAGTAAGCTGCTGCCAGCCCGCCCCCTTCGGAGGAAATTGAAAATCAATAAAGAAAAAAAAATGCTCAGCCAGTCAGTCTGATCTCGCTTACGTCGGTTTACACCTTGCTTTGCGCTAGACTGCTTACTTCGTGGTTCGTGTACGAGTGGACGTGTTTGTTTCCTTGTGACTCTGTTGTTCGGTCTTGTCGTATTCGTTCTGTCCTTCGTTGGTCGTGCCGTCCTCTCCCGTTTTGTTGTTGTCGCCGCGCTTTGCGTCATTGCTACCCCGCGACCGCCCTGGTCGCAGTTACAACATTGGCAATGTCGGTCGTCCAAAAATGACTGAAAACATCGAGAAGACACGCGCTGTCTTTTAAACCAGCCCCAGAAATAGATCAGACGAGCTGCACAACAGGTGGGACTCAACCATGAGACACTGCGATTAATTGCTGTTGACGACATGCGTCTCTTCCCGTACAAAATTCAGACCCATCAGCCATCAAGGGAAATTTTCGAAATTTGTCGTAAGTTCCTATGGGACCAAACTGCTGAGGTAATCAGTCCCTAGGCTTACACACTACTTAATCTAACTTAAAATAACTCACGCTAAGGACAACACACACAACCATGCCCGAGGCAGGACTCGAACCTCCGACGGGGGGAGCTGCACGGACTGTGGCAAGGTGCCTCAGACTGCGCTGCTAACCTAGCGCGGTTCAGCCATTAAGCCCTAGGCCCATGCCATAGCAGTTTTCGCCAGCACTATTGTTCACAGAATTGACGAACAGTACTCTGATGTGAATACGGTTCGGTTTGGTAACAAAGCCCACTTTCGTTTGGATGATTTCGTCAATAAGCAAAATTGGCGCTTTTGGAGGAGTGAGAACTCGCATTTCGCGATCGAGAAGTCTCTTCACCCTCAATTGGTGACTGTGTGGTGTGCAGTGTCCAGTCACGGAATAATCGGTGCGTTATTCCTCGATGCCACGGAAACAACCGAATGGTACGTGAAGGTTTGGAAGATTATTTCATCCCCATTATCCAACAGGGCACTGATTTCGACAAGATGTGGTTCATGAAAGACGGAGCTCGACCACATCGAAGCAGGAGAGTGTTAGATGTCCCGGAGTAGCACTTTGGAGGCCGCATTCTGACTTTTGGGCACCCAGAGACCAGTAGCATGGGCCTCGATTGACAGCCATATTCTCCGGATCTCAACAAATGCGACTCCTTTTCATTGGGCTATATTAAGGATAAGCTGTACAGAAATAACACCAAAACGATTGCTGAGCTGAAAACAGCTATTCAGGAGGTCATCGACAGCATCGATGTTCCGACGCTTCAGCGGGTCATGCAGAATTTCGCTATTCGTCTGCGCCGCATCATCGTCAATGATTGCAGGCATATCGAACATGTCCTAACCTAAATCCGAATATCTGTAGTAACGTTTACTTGTTGAATGAAATGTGTGCACGCCAGAGTTTGTAACTAATTTCGTTTTTTCGTATAGTTTAAGACATAGGGGATAGTTCAAGCGATGGGGGATCCAGTATTAGAAGAGGGCTTTGGAGGACTTAATATCAAATAAGGCAGAAGGAGTATATAACATTCCATCAGAATTTCTAAAGTCATTGGGGAAGAGGGAACAAAACGACCATTCACGTTCGTGCGTAGAAGGTGTGAGTCTGGCGACATTCCAACTGACTTTCAGAAAAATATCATCCACACTGCAAGAGCTGACAAGTGCGAGAATTACGGCATAATCAGCTTAACAGCTCATGCACCCAAGTAGCTGACAAGAGTAATATACAGAAGAATGGAAAAGAAAACTGAGGATGTTAGACGACGATGAGTTTGGCTTTAGGAAAGATAAAGACAACAGAGAGGCAGTTCTCACGTTGCGGCTGATAATGGAAGCACGAAGAAAGAAAAATCAAGACACGTTCATAGGATTTGTCGACTTGGAAAAAGCATTTGACAATGTAAAATGGAGCAAGATGTTTGAAATTTTGAGAAAAATAGGGGTAAACTACAGGGAGCGACGGGTAATATACAATATGTACAAGAGTCAAAAGGGGATTATATGACTGGACGACCAAAAACGAAGTGCTCGGATTAAAAAGGGTGTAAGACAGGATGTAGTCTATCGCCCCCTAGAGTTCAATTTGTACATCGAGGAAGCAGTGATGGAAATAAAGGAAAGTTTCAGCAGCGGGAATTAAAATTCAATGATACGATTCGCTGTTGACATTGCTGTCCTGAGTGAAAGTGAAGAAGAATTACGTAATCTGCTGAATGGAATGAACAGTCTAATGAGTAATGAATATGGATTGAGAGTGAATCGAAGAAAAACGAAAGTAATGAGAAGTAGCAGAAATGAGAACAGCGAGAAATTTAACATCGGGATTGACGGTCACGAAGTTGAGGAAGTTAAGGAATTCTGCTAGCTAGACAGCAAAATAACCAATGACGGACGGAGCGAGGAGGACATCAAAAGCCGACTAGCACTGGCGAAAGGGGCATTCCTGACGAAGACAAGTCTACTAGTATCAAACATAGACCTTAATTGAAGAAAGAGATATCTGAGAATGTACATTTGGAGAACAGCATTGAATGGTAGTGAAACGCGGACTGTGGGAAAACCGGAACAGAAGAGAATCGAATCATTTGAGATGTAGTGCTACAGGCGAATGGTTAGAATTAGTTGGACTGCTGAGGTAAGGAATGAGGAGGTGCTGCGGAGAATCGGAGAGGAAAAGAATGTGTGGAAAACACTGACAAGAAGAAGAGAAAGGATGACAGGACGTCTGTTACGACCTCATGACTCATACTAGAGGGAGCTGTTGATGACAATAACTGTAGAGGATGGCAGAGAGTGAAATATATCCAGCACATAAATGAAGGTGTGGGTTGTTGCAAGTGCTACTGTGAGTTGAAGAGGTTAGCACAGGAGAGGAATTCGTGGCGGGTCCCATCAAACCAGTCAGAAGCAAATGACGCCAAAAAAAATTGTTTAATATTTGTCACCTGTATGTGGCCCATGTTTCATCGAGGTATGTTACTTGTGCGTGATACATATTGCCAAAGTTACTTTCGTCCTTAAATTTAGAGCGCGCGCACGCACGCACGCACACACACACACATACACACACACACACACACACACACACACACACACACACACACACACACGCACAGACCGGTGTACGAGGAGCGTCACGAAAGTTATCTGGTGAGTACACTATTGGCCATTAAAATTGCTACACCACGAGGATCACGTGCTACAAACGCGAAATTTAACCAGCAGGAAGAAGATGCGGTGATATGCAAATGATTAGCTTTCCAGAGGATTCACACAAGGTTGGTGCCGGTGGCGTCACCTACAACGTCCTGGCACGAGGAAAGTTTCCAACCGATTTCTCATACACAAACAGCAGTTGACCGGCGTTGCCAGATGAAACGTTGTTGTGATGCTTCGTGTAAGGTGGAGAAATGCGTACCATCACGTTTCCGACTTTCATAAAGGTCGGATTGTAACCTATCGCGATTGCAGTTTATCGTATCGCGACATTGCTGCTCGCGTTGGTCGAGATCTAATGACTGTTAGCGGAATATGGTATCGGTGGGTTCAGGAGGGTAATACGGAACGCCGTGCTGGATCCCAACGGCCTCGTATCATTAACAGTCGAGATGACAGGCGTCTTATCCGCAGGACTGTAACGGACCGTGCAGCCACGTCTCGATCCCTGAGTCAACAGATGGGGACGTTTGCAAGTCAACAACCATCTGCACGAACAGTTCGACGACGTTTGCAGCAGCATATACTATCAGCTCGGAGACCATGGCTGCAGTTACCCTTGACGCTGCACCAGAGACAGGAAAGCTTACGATGGTGTACTCAACGACGAACCTGGGTGCACGAATGGCAAAACGTCATTTTTTCTGATGAATCCAGGTTCTGTTTACAGCATCATGATGGTCGCATCCGTGTTTGGCGACATCGCGGTGAACGCACATTCGAAGCGTGTATTCGTCATTGCTATACTGGCGTATCACCCGGCGTGATGGTATGGGGTGCCATCGGTTACAAGTCTCGGTCGCATCTTGTTCGCATTGACGGCAGTTTGACCAGTGGACGTAACATTTCAGATGTGTTACGACCGGTGGCTCTAACCTTCATTCGATCGCTGCGAAACCCTACATTTCAGCAGGATAATGCACGACCGCATGTTGCAGGTCCTGCACGGGCCTTTCTGGATACAGAAAATGTTCGACTACTGCCCTGGCCAGCACATTCTCCAGATCTCTCACCAATTGAAAACGTCTGGCTCGTCACAATACGCTAATCACTACTCTTGATGAACTGTGGTATCGTGTTGAAGCTGCATGGGCAGCTGTACCTGTACACATCATCCAAGCTCTGTTTGACTCAATGCCCAGGCATATCAAGGCCGTTATTACGGCGAGAGGTGCTTGTTCTGGGTACTGATTTCTCAGGATCTATGCACCCAAACATGTCAGTTCTAGTATAACATATTTGTCCAATGAATACCTGTTTATCATCTGCATTTCTTCTTGGTGTAGGAATTTTGATGGCCAGTAGTGTAGTTACAGTCGCACGTACAGGCTAGTTACAGTCGCACGTATAGGCAACACGGCCAGCTCTCACACACATACCACTGCCTGCTATCGCCGGCAGGGCGCCAGAGTTGAAGGCACGGGCTTCCACAGCGGTCGTCCCCGGCTGGCACCGCGCTGTCTGCGTCGCCGCGTTCCGGCTGGCCTCCTCGCGCATTCCTGCGCCTCCTCTTGGCTGCTGGCGTTCCCAGAAGCTGGGGGACCAGCGGAGCGCGGCCCACACCTCCGTCTCCGTACACGGACTGGACGGCGGTCGGTGGCGCGGTCGGGGTCACGACTCTCGAGAGCCGCGCCTGCGCAAACTTGCCCTTATACAGCGCGGCCGGCGTTTTTTCGCTCCGGGGAGACTGCAGCCGCCGTGGGTCATTTTCTGGAATGGCCAGATTCCCAAAACGGGCGGACCCCCTGCTTTATTAACTGTTTTTCGGCTGCGGCCTCAACCGGGCCGCCGCTACTCGTTTTTCAAATTTCCATATAAAGGAGGCACATATCGCAAATATTGCCGATCAGAATGTATAATTACGGGGCTATTCTTTTTTGCTGTAGGGCTAAAGATCAGGGGTACATTGCAGTACAGTCAAACGTTATAGAGGACAGCGATCGAGAATCATTGGGAAAAGAACGATATTGATCGAAGCGGCAGCTGAAAGAGCTGCCGAAGGCAGGTAAGCTGCAGAGACAAACACCCGCGTGTGTGATGTCAAAAGAAGCTTTATCAGGATTAAAATTGTTGTCTACGTTACAGTCATTAGAGCAGTAGCGTGTCTTGAGGGGGGTGGGGCTGAGATGTTTCCAAGCAGTTGTCCCAGCATTCGCTTAAAGCGATGTATAAAAGCTGGAGGGAGGAGTCCATGAATGGATGGACTGAACACTTTTTCTATGGTATCGATAGCTACGATGCCACGGCGTAGGTGCAAGTTCATAGGTTGGCACTACGACACCGATACCGACGACAGCGCCCTCTAGCAGGCGCTGTTCAGCTCTACGAGCGCCGCTGCAGATTCTCCCCATTTGATCAAGAGCACACGGCCGGGAGACTTCGCTTCAGCTTCGCTTCATATAGAGACTTTGCACTACTTACTACGGGTCTAAGGCTTCGCACCTACGTGCTCGTCCGTTCAAAGTTAGCCGGCCGAAGTGGCCGTGCGGTTAAAGGCGCTGCAGTCTGGAACCGCAAGACCGCTACGGTCGCAGGTTCGCATCCTGCCTCGGGCATGGATGTTTGTGAT
Organism: Schistocerca americana; assembly: GCF_021461395.2. Lineage (NCBI taxonomy): Eukaryota > Metazoa > Arthropoda > Insecta > Orthoptera > Acrididae > Schistocerca > Schistocerca americana. The sequence goes on from NC_060124.1 coordinate 526,504,082, forward strand.
GTCCTTAGGTTAGTTAGGTTTAACTAGTTCTAAGTTCTAGGGGACTAATGACCTCAGCAGTTGAGTCTCATAGTGCTCAGAGCCATTTGAACCATTTCGTTCAAAGTTATGTATGTGTTGTGTACATAGTTCCGCATAGTCAGCGCGTACACAACTTTCCTAATAGGGCGCGCCCCGCTAAGCACAACAGCGCAGGCGCAGCGCTCGTCCGTCTCCGCACTACCAGATGGCGCTGTATTAGAGACGGACCATATTCTGCTTCCGCCGATCGCTAATTAATATGTAACGCAGCCAATGAGATTGCTGCTAACGTAGAACTTTTTCTCCTCGCGGATCGCACTCCCGCAGTGATACCTGAACGCTCGAGGTATTATAACGAGTGTGCAGACCTCCGATTAGTTAGTCTGCATTAGTTTGCATTTGTCTGTACCAGTCTATAGTCGAGTTTCAGTCTGCACCTAATAAGATTACCATATTCCTGTACATAGCCATGAAGATAAATGTATAGACACTTTGTCAAGTATCAGAGATATGTGAGAATAAGATAAACGTACCAAGACCAAAGGAACTTCAGATTGTCAATTGTAAACAGCATCCAGAATCAAGTTACGTAATATCTATGTTTTTATTATTTTAATAAATGTGTGTGAAAATTAATCGAGTTCTGTTTAAAGTTGGCCACCGTCAATCTGCTACTCTAAGCGTGCAAGTGGCATTTCTATCGTCTGACCTAACGGCGGAAGGTAAACGCGCCAGAATAAGACCACGAGGCATATTGCTGACCCTCGCCTACTTCGTTAGAGCGACAAGTCAACTAATCTGATGGTGTGTGTACTGAAGGTCTTACAGTACGCACAACACAGTATGCCTCTGTATATATTCATGAACCAGTAAACCACTTTTACTTACTTGTAGTACCGACGTGTTTTACCTCACCTGCCCCTACTCGCTTTCTTCATTCGGCCAACTTTTCAGTTTTCGGGAGCAGACCCACGCGCCGCCTTCCAGGCGGGATACAAAATCTTCTGATTGAGCGATATCAGGGGCCGAATTGCTTCATCCCTGTTTCCTAGTAAAGAAAAAGAATAGTATGGCTCTGTTGCTAGGAACCTTGAGGGATTGTTCAGCCGGCTAATGCGAAAGTGGTTTCTTCCTCCGTGCACAATGGACCCTGTCATAGTCGCCACTGGCCGTCCCCTCCTCGAATCTGAGGTACAGACATTTTATTCACTGCAGAACTGTAATACATTTCTACAAATTGCTGCACGTGATTGTAGTAATGCGCAGATTTTGCGAGTGACAAGAATAATTTTGGGTTTAGTGACAGCTATGTAACTTAGGTTTTTCACGCTGACGGTAAATTATGTCATTTCCTTGGCGGAGTTTCCAATTTGACACTGTCTTACAGTCAAGGCCGATGCGAATCTTAATAGAACAGTGTAGAAACAAAATACCCACTTCTTTTTCTCTGTCGTTTCCTTGGAGAGCCCATAACGAGCGACAACAAAGATACCGATCCAACATCCTGGCACGGAATGCGTGGTCAATTCTCGGTAAGCTTTTCTTTAGAAGAGAAGAAAACAAAGTATGAAGGAATAAGAGGCACAGGAATCGGTTTCCATCCCATTACTTTTTATTACTTTTACGTATCTAGATTTCGGCTGTAAATAGCTATCTTCAATGCATTTCAGTTAACATCCAACAAACTCGCGGCAGCATATCTCATCCTACGATCTTACAGATATATAGGCAGAAGGAACAATCGCCTCAGTTTTCTTCTGACTATACATTAAAATGTTTCAAATGGCTCTGAGCACTATGGGACTTAACTTCTGAGCTCATCAGTCCGCTAGAAGTTAGAACTACTTAAACCTAACTAATCTGACATCACACACATCCATGCCCGAGCCAGGATTCGAACCTGCGACCGTAGCGGTCGCGGGGTTCCAGACTGTAGCGCCTAGAACCGCTCGGCCACAAAAACCGGCTACTATACATTAGTAACATTGTGTGGTGACATGTAATGCCGCAAGTTTGTTGGTTTCTAACTCAAATATACTGAAGATGACTGTTTATAGCATAAATCTAGATATGCAGTAGTAATAAAAACTAATATGACTGTGACTGTGTCTCCTTCCTTACAGTCTGCGGTCGCTTTGCACAACAGTTTGAAAGTTGACGCTGGTGGGGACTGTTTAAATTGATTGATTGTGCTGGCATAATTTTAGTGTTCAAACAACATTTATTTTTTTCTAAAAAAAAACAGACGTAAATTATGCTAAACAAGTTATTGGTAGAATACCGTAAACAAATAACGGGTGCTTTAAGACTGCACTGGACAAGGATTCTGGGTTGGCGAAGACAGTTTAACTCTTGCCCTAAAAATATGGATAACGCAGTGAACTGATCTGACGCTGAGCAGACTTTGATTGATCAAATCTGCTGTAGTTTCTCTACATAGGAGCAGCTGAGAGCAAGTGGCGATTGAGATCTGTACACCCTGACAATGCTGGAGCGGCAGTACGTAAACTGTTTGCTTCGTGCAGCGATGTAAATTGTAGCTGGCGAGATGTGTGCGGCGGAGGTGAGACGTGGAGGCGGCACATGAGAATTGATCGCGGCTACGAAAGAAATGCAAAACTCTCACGGTCTGGCGATCAGGCAGACCGATCGCAATTTTCTCTCTGCGAGAGCCCTGAAATCACGGTAGATTTCAGCGTGTGACACAACCGTTCGCTGGTCACACCAAGGACCAATTTGGCTCACTTATACGACAAGGCGCACAAGGATACCAAGTGTCAAGACTGGTAAACCAAAAACGAATAAGTGTGTCCTCGGCAAACGAGTAGTCCGTGAAGTTTGAAGTCCTCTGTCAGTACAGTAAGAAATACACCACAGGCTCCCCAGTATGAACAACTCACGAGTGAAGTCAGTCTCAGGACAGGTTTCAAGCACCAACCACATACGCCAGAGCCTCGGCTAGAAGTGCTTACCAGACCACAGTCCAGCACCCGAGTGCTTTGCACCTCTCCAGAAAAAAAATTCCGTTATCCTACAAAGAGCACGAATATCGCCTTCACCCCATCTTAAGCCAATCACAGGGCTCTAGAGGCGCTAAATCTCAAAATTCATGTCGAACCAGGGCAAGAGTTAAGAAACCTGCATCTCTGAAAGAAAAGAAACCGCCAAGTACTGATTTTTTCTTTTTTTTAAGTTTTCGCAGAGGGGGAAGAGGCGATTTTCTCCGAAATCGTGTCGCTTCCAATGGCAACAAGCAAACACATACAATCTTAAAGATCTTTATCTAAATCGCCTGTGCCTTGGAGCTTGTAAGTCCTAGCTATGAGGTGTAATAAATATTCTATCTCTCTCAGACGCCAGATTTTTCTTATACAACCGAGGTGGGCAGGGGAAGTGGTTCACTGGTCTATTTGCACTTTCGGCAAACACGAAAACTTGTGAAATTTTATTATGCATGGTGCTGCATACAGTGCCCGGTTTACGAGTCTACTGTGTAGATGGATTTTTTCAGACCATCGCCCTCAGCCCAGGCTACTGCTGGTGTCGTGACAGGTAGCTTGGCATTGTTCTGCTGGAGACTTGTCTCGACGAGGGGTTGCCCTGTCTGCCCTGTATGGCTGTGGACCTGTCTGGCAAGATTTACTGAGGGATAGGCTTGCCGCTAATTGCTTCCAACTCTCAACATGCCATTTCTATGACCTAATAACCATAAAACTACCTCATGCTTTTAGCGCCCTACCAGGCTCCATCAACATCTGCTCACGCCGTTAACATTCAAGAGACTCGCTTAAGGTGCGTCAGGTTGCAATAAAATCCTTAATAATTTTCCGTATGCGAAAAGTATGTGAGAGAGTAACTTTTCCTCTCTAAGTACCTTCAAAACAGGAAGAAAGAAAGGAAGGAAGATCAGAGTCTAACCTTCCGTCGGCAACGAGGTCATTAGAGACAGAGCACAACGAAGAAAAGCAGCCACACCCTTTCAGAGGAACTGTGCCTTCAAAAGAAATTGAGTTGACAACTACCACTCCTCCGAGGCACAGTATGTATTGTGTGATTCCTGTCAAATTAAGTTCTTGGGGTACGACACGTTTTAGTATTCACGGAATAATTGATCTCAAATACGGCAATTCTAGAATCTTGCTCCCTCCTGGATAAATTTCTGCTAACACCCATGGCTTCTGCCCTGCGTTATACAACAATTGTGTCTTTTAAGCATTTGCTTTGAGCACAGGTGACTATAATGGGCATATGTTTATTCTGATGCCATATTTGTGTTGTATTAGAATCAGAAAAGGGAGAAACTCCACTGAAGTAGCACCAAAGCGGCTGCCGGACTCAAGGGGCTTTTCTGGTCCAGTAGCTTTATATTATGCACATGTTTTCTGTAAAAACAGTATATTCCCATAAAAATCTTTAAAACAATTAAAAGCACATTCTTAAAAGCTATGTAAATAATTTTTGGTCGGTAAAGTGATGAGCCTATGCAACACAAAATGGCGGCCAAACTACGTCTGCGGTTTGCGTAACCAAACGGTTCGCACGACTGACGACAAAGTATAGGTCTGCAATCAAAGTTAAGCATATGTACATTGCAAGAATTAAATTCTCAATGGCGTGATCCACGAAAACCAAATTTCCTGAAGTACATTTGAGAATGGCAGTCACTTGAATATGAAGGTACTTAAAACCGACCTTTTTGTTGCCTTTAAATGTAAGTAAATGACAAATATTAAGAAAAATGTAGTGTTTCGTGAGGTACGCCCCAAAATTACAAGCGCCTATTTTATTAAATCCAAAACGGCATCCAGTTTCACCGAGTGAGTTTTTTAATCATGCAAATCAGTTAAAAAAACGTTGTCGCGAGAAATACACATTTAAAGTTTGGAGATCGATTTTTGTATATATAACTTATATAACTTCAAACGATTTTTGTATATATAACTTTAAAAGCTTTTGACGATTTTGACTGGAATACCCTCTTCGAAATTATGAAGGTAGCAGGGTTAAAATACAGGGAGAAAAAGGCTATTTACAACTTGAACAGAAAATACGAGTAGGTGGCAATTACAAGGGAGTCGAGGGGCATGAACGGAAGGCAGTGGTTAAGAAGGGAGCAGTCCGGGTTGTGACCTATCTGCGTGTTATTAAATCTGTGCACTGTGCAGGCAGTAAAAAAAAAAAAAAAAAAAAAAAAAAAAAAAAAAAAAAAAAAAAAAAAATTGGAGTAGGAGAAGAAATAAAAACTTTGAAGTTCGCCGATGACACTGTAATTCTGTCAGAGGCAGGAAGCGACTTGGGAGAGCAGTTAAACGGAATGGGCAGCGTCATGAAAGGAGGCTATAAGATGAACATCAACAATGGAATCATAAATAATGGAATGTTGTCGAATTAAATCAAGTAATGCTGAGGAAATTAGGAAACGAGACACTTAAATTAGTAGATGAGTTCTGATATTTGGAAAGCAAAATAACTGATGATGGACAGAGTAGAGAGGATATAAAATGTAGACTGGCAATGGCAAGAAAATCGTTTCTGAAGAAGATAAATTTGTTAACATCGAGTATAGATTTAAGTTTCAGGAAGTCTTTTCTGAAAATATTGGTACGGAGTGTAGCCATGTATTCAAGTAAGGGTGGGGTTGTTTGGGGGAAGAGACCAAACAGCGAGGTCATCGGTCTCATCCGATTAGGGAAGGACGGGGAAGGAAGTCGGCCGTGCCTTTTCAAAGGAACCATCCAGGCATTTGCCTGGAGCGATTTAGAGAAACCACGGAAAACCTAAATCAGGATGGCCGGGCGCGGGATTGAACCGTCGTCCTCCAGAATGCGAGTCCAGTGTGCTAACCACTGCGCCACATCGCTCGGTATGGAAGTGAAACATGGTCGATAAACAGCTTAGACAGAAGGAGAATAGAGGCTTTTGAAACGTGGTGCTACAGAAAAATGCACACTACCTTTACAGTGAAAGAGAAATCGTTCGGAGACGCAAACGGTCGTAGTGCCTAGAGCGGCTAGAGTGGACATACGCGCACTACCACTGAAACGTGGTTTTCAGATGTGACGAATAGCTTTCAAACAAAATCATTTTGATCACATATTCTTAAGACTACAAGGAGTCAAACGTGAAAAAAAAGAGTTGTTGAAACTTCGACACGGAGGACAGATCACCATCGACGTTGTCACATGCCCTCGCTTCATGAGAGACTGCGGAGAACATCGGTACAGGAACCGAGCGGTATGGTCCAGTGGTTAGCACTCTGGTCTCCCATGTTGGAGGAAGAAGGATATGCTTGCAGCCATCCATATTTAGGTTTTCCGTGACGTCAGAAAATCGCTCCAGGCAAAGGGCGCGGCCGATTTCCTTCCCCATCCTTGACACAATCCGAGCTTGTACTCCGTCTCTAACGATCTCGCTCACGCTGGCCGCTTAATAGTAATCTTCCTTCCTTCCTTTGTTAACGCAGGATGTTGGTGCGAACTCTGGTGATCAGGAACTGTACGTCAACACGTCTGCTTCCCATGGCGGCCAAATACTGGGAATGAAGATTTCATCCACACTCCCCGTGTCGAGCGCCATCTTACAAGCGTGCGTTAACGACGCAGGCTGCGGAAGGAGGTTGTTTTCTAATAATCAGGAGACTGGGAGACGCACTGAATCTACTAGAAAACAAATTTAGTATTTTTAATATTCCTCGCAAGACAGTCTTCATAATTAATGTTATGTTTATGATTTCTTTACACTGTGAACCACTCGCTGCATAAAGTTATTAGTCGACGTCATTTTCCATTTCCTTGGCTGTAATTAATGAAACGAAGATCTATGCGTGAAGCACAGTAGGTGTTTTCGTCCTCTACAGAGATTTTGAAGTGAATCCTAGGTACACATACTACGTTCTTATATGGACATTGCCCCACTGAAATTCAAATGGCTCTGAGCACTATGGGACTTAACATCTGTGGTCATCAGTCCCCTAGAACTTAGAACTACTTAAATCTAACTAAACTAAGGAGATCACACACATCCATGCCCGAGGCAGGATTCGAACCTGCGACCGGAGCGGTCACGCGGTTCCAAACTGAAGCGCCTAGACCGCACGGCCACACCGGCCGGCTCACTGAAATTGAGTGTGTGTGTGTGTGTGTGTGTGTGTGTGTGTGTGTGTGTGTGTGTAATTGATTCAGTACGGAAACGAACTGTTAACTGCTAAATCAATTTTGGAACAGTTCAAAAGTAAATATAATTTGGACTTTAAGCGCATTTTACGAGGTATTTCCTGAATAAATAGTGCTTTCATAAAGACAAAAGCAATGGAAACCATCCATTTGTAAGTAGGCTGTTTAGGTTTTTATGTTGGTAACGCCATGTAGCGCTCTATATGAAAATCGCCGACTGTGCTGTGTGCAGTCTGTGGCTAGTTTCCATTGTTGCAATTTGCTATTGTAGTGTTGGGCAGTTGGCTGTTAACAGTGCGTAGCGTTGGGCAGTTGGAGGTGAGCCGCCAGCAGTGGTGGATGTGGGGAGGGAGATGGCGGAGTTTTGAGAGCGGATGATCTGGATGTGTATCCATCAGAGACAGTAAATTTTTAAGACTTGATGTCATGAGCTCCTATATATATATATATATATTATGACGTTTGAACAGTATTAAGGTAAATACATTGTTTGTTCTCTATCAAAATCTTTCATTTGCTAACTATGCCTATCAGTAGTTAGTCCCTTCAGTAGTTAGAATCCTTTATTTATCTGGCAGTATTGGCGCTCGCTGTATTACAGTAGTTCGAGTAACGAAGATTTTTGTGAGGTAAGTGATTCATGAGAGGTATAGGTTATTGTTAGTCAGGGCCATTCTTTTGTAGGGATTTTTGAACGTCACATTGCGTTGCGCTAAGAATATTGTGTGTCAGTTTAGTGTTGATCAGAATAAGTAAAGAGCGAAATGTCTGAGTACGTTCAGTTCTGCTCAGCTGTTTGAAAATCAAATAACGTAAGGGGTTTACCAGAACAGTAATTCAATAATTTTCCTAAGGGGACGTTTCACATTTTTAAATATGAAGTTCGTGTACTTATACAATAATACTGAAAAGAGCCGGCCGCGGTGGCCGAGCGGTTCTAGGCGCTTCAGTCCGGAACCACGTGGCTGCCACGGTCGCAGGTTCGAATCCTGCGTCGGGCATGGGTGTGTGTGATGTCCGTAGGTTCTAAGTCTAGGGGACTGATGACGTCAGATGTTAAGTCCCATAGTGCTTAGAGCCATTTGAACCATTTGTCATGTTGTCAGTCTTTTGTGTTAATATTATTACTATTGTTTTTGTCTACTAATTGCAGTAAAGGAAAAATAACACATCATAATAACTATATTAATGATTCTGAGATTGTGTGTGTGTGTGTGTGTGTGTGTGTGTGTGTGTACACCTAGATGAACGTAATTTATTATTTGAAGATTTCTCAGTGGCCTGAAATATATAAACATTTTTACATAATTGCTGATTTACGTGAAAATGTGTGCATATTCCAAGTCACTGATGATGGCTGTAATAAACTGAGGCGATCCGCGTACTGCAAAACATGAATTGCATTTCCTTAGTTGGGCTCAGCCGCAAAATCAAAGTAATGTAACAACTTTAACGTTCTTGATATAGACAGGATCACATACTCTCTCCTTCCTAAAATAACACAATTGCTGTGTACATGAGCGTATAGCTTGTGGCAACACGACTACCCATAACGCCCTGATAGAAATCTAAATTAATACCGCAAAAACATCTGCTCATCAACAAACAAGTGAACATACAAACAAATATAACCGAGTGAAATGTCGAAATGGTTCAGAAACTGAGCTCAAGGTCGGAAAAAACGAAGTTCAAGGCCCCCTCTCCCTCCCCTCTACAAATCACCATTTAAATTTCTTCCGTTTCCGTGAAACACGTGAGGAGAACCGTAGGATGGTACCTTCAACACGACGGTATTCCTGCGTTCCTCTCAAAGTAATCTGATGCTTCGTGTCAATGGGAAACCAAACTACAGCATCTGTCCGTTTTCATTTGATTGTATTGTGATCAACATGCAGAAGGGAAAAACGTCGTAGCGGCGCATACCATGAGTCGATTCAATTGACTTTGCTAACTGAATGAATTAGCCGCGTTCCCGAATAAATATCGCTTTCGTAAGGACTAAACCGACCGCAACTGTCCATCTGTAACTACGAAATTTGTGTGTATCAAACTGTTTTGTTAGTGTTATTATAATATTTGATTTCTATTTTTTTAAAGGTTGGATTCTGATTATGAAGCCTTTCATAGTTTTGGCAAATTTTTGCTCGGTACCAGTGTTTAATTCATTCAGATGCGTTTCACACGCCGGCCGGAGTGGCCGTGCTGTTCTAGGCGCTACAGTCCGGAACCGAGCGACCGCTACGGACTCAGGTTCGAATCCTGCCTCGTGCATGGATGTGTATGATGCCCTTTGGTTGGTTAGGTTTAATTAGTTCTAAGTTCTAGGCGACTGATGACCTCAGAAGTTAAGTCGCATAGTGCTCAGAGCCATTTTGCGTTTCACAATTTTAATGACATCTAAAGAAAATTTAAATAAATGTAAGTAACGACTGCTGTCAGTCACATTTCAGCTCTTTCCAGGTCGGTTTTTCTGTACGACACAGCGAATCACAAAAGGCTTCTGTAGTTCGAACAGAGATAAAAGGTTTCGATCAAGCAATCAGCTTCAGCTTTCAGATTTTGAGAAAATACAGGCAAGAGAAAGATAGACGGAAGGATAGCAAGATGTGAAGTCGGCCGTAGCAGAACATTACAGTAAGAACTACGAGCAGAATATGATCGGATATGCATGCGGTGTGAGTTGCATATTATAGCCTGAAAAAGGCCCATGTGCAACACGAATGTTATCTGTATATAAGATGTGTTATAAATGTGTATTACAGGAATTATTTAAAATACGATGAAACTTGACTTCAAGCACTTCATGAGCAATGACAGTGCTGAATCACTAGAGCTGTGTCCTCAATGCTGTCTCCAGACACTGTGTTATTATTATTACTTTTTTTTAACGAGGGATACTTGTTTACTTCTTGTTCACAGTGGCTTATATTCAGTACATAAAACAGAGTTGCAAATGGGCACTTATTGTGAGCTGCATTTCTCTGATAGGCACTTATACTGCGAATTATGACAATGTGAGACGCACTTGGAGTGAAGTTACATTGGTTTAGCATAAATAAAGATGCGCTGCTGACAGTCACCATTTCTGTTTATTTAATTGATTCTATTTGTGAAAATTATTTCCATCGTAAATTATGTTTTTATTACATTTTGACATCTAAAACGTGGTGTGTGAATATCAGTGAATGTCATTTTGATGTTGAAAACCAAATCATAATTTTTTTTAGAGTCTCCGGCAGCCAACAACGGTGTCGTAGTGGATGAAATACGGTTACGGTCACTATGGTTTTAAGCAATTGTTTTATGGAGTAACAGCTGCTAGACTGTGAAAATATACTAAAAGGCAAAGGAGTGTTTGGCCAGCACTAATTTCCAGTACCGAAATAATCCTAGTAACAGCGCGTATTTTCTCAATAGAAATGTCAGCAACTAGTCATATGCCGTGTATGAACTTTATTTCGTTAGACTGGTTTTCCCTTATTTCCTTAATCTAATGAGGATAGAGCAGACACTGGTTACAGTACACGGCAGCTTAACTCAGCATGCGACTTGTTTCCAATGTGATGGCACATTAATATCTACATCGACATGTCTATGCTACTACGCAAACCACTGTATTTATTTGTGTAACCTAACTTGCCATCAGGCCCTCTCTTATATCCGACCAGGGCTTCACTCATACAGTACCTTTTTACATCATATTTAGCTAAGAAAAACAATTTTAAAATGACAGATAATATTAAAATGATCTGAGTGCCCATGGTGACGTTGTGAGTAAATAATTCTATGAACAACTAAAGCTAATACTGCTAGTACTTCTACTATTGCTGCTGCCACCAATAATGACAATAGTAGTACTAATAATAATAATAATAATAATAATAATAATAGTGACAATAAAAACAATAATGGTAGTATCACATATAAAAACAATTTATAGGTGTACAAAAGAGATGTTTTCCGATATAGAGAGTTCTGAGGAAAGGAAATTTAAGGAGACTGCACCAACTAAGAATAATGAGAACAGAGGAAGGCTGGTGGGAAAGAACGATGTACAAGGGTAACGACTGCGTAGAGGGACAATGGTAATTCTTATTGTTGCTTTAGTAACTGTGTCATTAATTGTCTTCTGAAGCTGGAGATGTTATTCAGTTTTCTAATATAATGCGGGAAGTAATTCCGGAGTCGGGTCTCTGCAACTAAGGAGCACGTCGAGAAAGTGGCTGAACGATGAATTGGACGGGAAAGGGCGCTAAGGTCGAGGAGAGATATGGGGAACAGTGTACGTTGATAAGGAAGCAGAGAAGACTGAGGGTATAGAGGTATCTGCACGCAGCCAGGATACCTGTGCATATGATGGTGAAATATAATCGAAGAGCCGAACGTCACAGATATAACGAACACAGGCATTCATAAACAGTTCCGGTCACCGTGCGCTTTCTCGAGAAAGGCCTTGCAGGACAACATCTCTGTAATCAGTAACTGGAAATATAAATGTTTGTACAAGTTTCTTTTTCAGGTCAAGAGAGGAGACCTTCTTACATTTTTCTAGGACATGGAGAGATGCTGATGCCTTCTTGCACATTGTAGTTCAGTGCTCAGTACAATTTAGATTTTCATCTATTATTACTCATACATTATCTGATGAAGAGAAAAGTTGATATTGGTCCCATTTAGGGTAAAAGACGGTAGGGATTGCCGATAATTCGGGCTAATGAGCCTGGACTGAGCAACGGGCACCACTTGTGTTTTGGATATTTAATGCTTTGACCCTACATCCTGCTCCCATTTCGATATAACACACAGCTCAGTATTTAGATTCTCGATGGCTGTCCTCAGATTTATTGTTTCACACCTTGAAACAACTTGAGGTCATCAGCGTACATTGGTATTTGCAGCAGAACAGAACTGAAGACACACCATGGACGTACAGTGAAAACAGAGTAGGACGTAACACTGAACCATGAGGGACGTCTGATACTTGACTGCCTACAATGTGACTTTATGCTGACGGACATGACACACTGCTGGCGAGATATCAGGTACAGTACATGGCAAAATGTGCTTCGTACCTGTATTACTTATTTACTTTCTTATTCTGTTCGTGTATTGAGCGGGGGAAAACCGCTGCCTGTATTGACTCGGCACTCGCCATACTCTGTCTTGTCTTATTCTCAAGATGCCCACGTGAATTATACGATGAGGTGACAGTCTGTATCCCTGCATACGCCTCTTTATCTGATTTATGTTGATGGCCACTTTGCGAAATGTATGATAGTGACAGCAGAACCGTCGCGCAGTCTCCTTCGAGTATAGCTTCTCTTAATTTACCCAACAAGGTCCCATGAGAACCACTACGTAATTTTCGCACCAAGAATTCCCAGTTTAGTTTCCCGAGGATTTTTTTTTTTGTTTTCTTTTACTTGGCCACCAGTAGTAGAAGTCTATTTAGGCATCCAAAACACAGGTTTACATTGTACACTTACTAATAAAAATACGGAAATGTGTATCTGCAGAATTAAAAGCTCAAGCTACCATAATTTTTGGGACAGTAAATTGTTAACAAATAGCATGATACGTAAATTAGACATTTTTGTGGTATGAAGTAACAATATTTCTTAACTTTAATCATAACCGGTACCGAGAAATGAAAATAATCACAGTATTAAAAATACAGATTCTTCCATGTATTTTAAGGATATTAGCAGTCACTTCATAAAATCGAATGTCTTTAGTAAACAAAACAGAGAAAGGTGACTGAGGGAGGTGGTATCCCATATGCATCAATGTCTTCAAAAATTCTCATCTTTCATTGTCAAATTTGGGACACGAAAGCAAGACGTATTTTACATCAGCTTCTGATTCAGAATCACTCTCAGGTACAAGGGAACCATGAACGTTGATTCTGTGTAGATGTAGAGGAAAAGAAACATGGTTAAAGCGGAGGCGTATGATTGTGGAAATCTTGGTCGCTCGAAACGAGTTATCATTAATCACGGCCTAGTAGGAATTTGAGTTCGTGGTACTGCATAGTATTCACTTTTCTTTCGTTGTGAGACGTTCTAAATCTCTTGCCATTGTTGTTTTGTGTGGCCCTTGACGTCACGAAGAACTTTTGTTACACTTTTACGTGGGCTTTGCCGACTTGTTACGATCTTAGCAGCGCCTAACTTAATTCGTTCCACGTCTGCTGACACGCTTACTCAATGAAGACCTCAAACACTGGAACAGCATTCGAGAATTGGTCCCATTAGCGTCTTTTGTGCGATTTTGTTCACAGATGCACAGTACTCTGATAAGACCCTTCCAATAAACGGAAGTCCCTTTCCCTAATACTGATTTTAGCTGATGGTCCGATTCTTATTACTTCATAGTATTATGCCTAAGTTCTTACCCGATTCGTGGTGCTCAAGATGTCGGGACTAATTTTGGGAAACTAACTGCGAGCGGTTCGTCTTCTTTGCTGTAGATATTATCTTACTTTTCTCTGCGTTTAAAGAGAGCGTTTGTTACACCTAGAGGAAATTTTGACCAAGTCTTTCTGCCACTCCTTACGATCGTCTAAAGGCAATACTCTCTTGTAGATGACAGCGTAGTCAGCGAATAGTCTTATAGTGTTGTTTATCCTGTCTGATAAATCGTTTAAGTGTATTGAGAACGCTTCTCTGGGGCACAGATGATGTTACATCTATGTCTACATCTACATCTTCACAGATACTCCTCAAGCCAACGTACGGTGCATGACAGAGTGTACCCTGTACCACTCTTTGTCATTTCCTTTCCTGTTCCACTCGCAAATAGAGCGAGGGAAAAACTACTGTCCGTATGCCTCCGTACGAGCCCTCATTTCTCGTATCTTCGAGGTCTTTACGCGCAATGTACGTTGGCGGTAGTAGAATCGTTTGGCAGTCAGCTTCAAATACTGGTTCTCTAAATTTTGTCAATAGTGTTTCTCGAGGAGGACGTCGCCTTCTCTCCAGCGATCCCCATTTGAGTACCGAAGCATCTCCGCAACAGTTGCGTGTTGTCCGAATCTACCGGTAACGAATCTAGCAGCCCGCCTCTGAATTGTTTCGATGTCCTCCTTCAATCCAACCTGTAACGGATCCCAAATAGTGGAGCAGTACTCAATAATAGGTCGCACCAGCGTCCTACATGCTGTCTCCTTTACATGTGAACCAGTCTTTCCTAAAATTCTTCCAATAAACCGAAGTCGACCATTCACTTCCCCTACCACAGTTCTCACATACTCGTTCCACCTCACATCGCTTTGCAACGTTACGCACATATATTTAAACGACTTGACTCTGTCAAGCGGCACACTAGTAACATTGTATCCGAACATTACAGGTTTAATCTTCCTACTCATCCGCATTAACCCACGTTTTTCCACATTTAGGGCTAGCAGCCATTCATCACACCAAGTGGAAATGTTGTTTAAGTCGTCTTGTATCTTTCTACAGGTACTCAACTTAGACACCCTACCGTACACTACGGCATCATCAGCAAACAACCGTAGATTTCTGCGTTTCATTGGGGTATTTACTATCCAGTATAACGTACTGGCTTCTGTTAGTCAAATATTCTTTGAAAGAATCACATATTTACGAAGTGTATGATGCTGTCTTGGTTAGCAGTCTATAACGTGGTATATTTCGGGAATATATGAGGGTGAGTCAAATGAAAACCTTAAATATTTTTTTAATACTAATTATTGTGCAGAAGAGGTACAAAGCTGTATCACTTTTCAACATAATCTGCCCCACGTTCAAAGCAAGTCCTCCAGTGCATAAATTCCTTTAGAAAAAAATTCATTTGGTAGTCCGCGCAACCACTCACGCACCGCGTGGCGTACCTCTTCATCAGAACGGAACTTCTTTCCTCCCATTGCGTCTTTGAGTGGTCCGACATATGGAAATCACTTGAGACAAGGTCTGATGAGTACGGTGGATGAGGAAGACACTCAGAATGCAGGTCTGTGATTGTTGCAACTGTTGTACGGGCAGTGTGGGGCCTTGCATTGTCCTGTTGCAAAAGGACACCTGCTGACAGCAGTCCACGTCGCTTTGATTTGACTGCAGGACGCAGATGTTATTTTAGGAGATCTGTGTATGATGCATTGGTGACAATGGTCTCTCCAGGCATGCAATGCTCCAAAATGACCCCTTTTTCGTCCCAAAAGAGAGTCAGCATAACCTTCCCTGCTGATGGTTCTGTCCGAAACTTCTTTGGTTTTGGTAATGAGGAATGGCGCCATATCTTGCTCGCTCTCTTCGTTTCCGGTTGGTGGAAGTGAACCCAGGTTTCGTCCCCAGTAACGATTCTTACAAGGAAGTTATCACCTTCTCGTTCAAAGCGCCAAAGAAGTTTTTCACAAGCATCAACACGTCGCTCTCTCATTTCAGGAATCAGCTGCAGTGGCACCCATCTTGCAGACACTTTGTGAAACTGGAGCACATCATGCACAATGTGGTGTGCTAACCCATGACTAATCTGTAAACATGCTGCAATGTCATTCAGTGTCATTCGGCGGTTTTCCTTCACTATGGCTTCAACTGCTCCAATGTTCTGTGGAGTCACAACTCGTTGTGCCTGACCTGGACGAGGAGCATCTTCCACTGAAGTCACACCATTTGCGAACGTCCTACTCCATTCGTAGATTTCCTGCTGTGACAAACATGCATCACCGTACTGAACTTTCATTCGTCGATGAATTTCGATAGGTTTCACCCCTTCAGTACACAAAAACCGAATAACAGAACGCTGTTCTTCCCTGATGCAAGTAGCAAGTGGGGCGGCCATCTTTATACTGATACTGCGACGGCATGTGTGCATCTGCACTATGCTGCCACCTACAGGCCATTCTGCTCGCTGTTTGTAGCACGCTTACCAACTTACAGGATAACGGTGCGAAATTTCGATTTGTTATTACAAATTTAAGGTTTTCATTTGACTTGCCCTTGTACTTGCTACCCTGCAATTAAGTGTGTGCTGCGCCGCATAGCGTAAAAGTACACTGTGTGAAGTGTGACGAGTAAGTTTAGTAAATGCTGGGGAGTGGACGTATTTTAAGAAAATGGAACTAACTTATGACGCGTGAGTGCCAGCATTTCAGTAGAATCTGTATATCAGTACTGTCTTGGAAGTTCTTCGTCCACCTGGGTCGAAATATTAACTCCTTGCGCTGCTGCCAGTGGCCACAGAGGGAGGAAAACTAGCAATTTACAGCTTGAAGTACTGGTGCTCCTCCTGAATTAAGCCTGGCTCGCACCACCCAAGCGGCATTCCCAGAATTCGGAGCGCCGCTTTGTTGGCGGTGGAAGAGGAATCCGGGACGCCAGCTGACAGCTTAATGGTCGTGGTCGTGCAGGTCGGCACTCCATATAGAGCCGCGGCCACTGCTGCTGCGTCTCTCACAACCAACTCTGTCCGAGGCGCCCTCCAGCACCTGTTCATCCTGGTCCATAACTCGGCCCTCTTATCTCAGTGTGAAGAGGGAAGCGGACATGGTTTGGATGTCCACCGCATTTGCCAGAGTAGTAACTACAACTAAGTGAGCACAAAGACACACTTTTGTAGAATGAGTGCCTGAGTTTGTATAAGGATTATTTCGTTATTAAATGGCGACGTGGTGAGCTGCCACAAGCTCTACTACTACATTGTTACCTTATACTCATGGATATAAACGTTGTGGAGGTTCAGGAAAGTTGGAATAAGAATCACTAAGTTCGAGTTTTTAAAAAATTTCTCTCGGTTGAATATTAGGGGTCTAAAGTAACATAAATTTGCCAGCATAAAATTCGTGAATAGTGACTTAGAATACGCATTTGACTATTGCGCTGTCTAACGTCGATCAGTTGCAGAATTTTGCAACACGTATTATGTTCCAGTATAATGACTTTTCTGGAGACTAGAAATCTACTCTGTAGGAATCAGCATGGGTTTCGAAAAAGACGATCGTGTGAAACCCAGCTCGCGCTATTCGTCCACGAGACTCAGAGGGCCATAGACACGGGTTCCCAGGTAGACGCCGTGTTTCTTGACTTCCGCAAGGCGTTTGATATATTTCCCCACAGTCGTTTACTGAACAAAGTAAGAGCATATGGACTATCAGACCAATTGTGTGATTGGATTGAAGAGTTCCTAGATAACAGAGCGCAGCATGTCATTCTCAATGGAGAGAAGTCTTCCGAAGTAAGAGTGATTTCAGGTGTGCCGCAAGGGAGTGTCGTAGGACCGTTGAAATTCACAATACATACAAATGACCTTGTGGATAACATCGGAAGTTCACTGAGGCTTTTTGCGGATGATGCTGTAGTATATCGAGAGGTTGTAACAATGGAAAGTTTTCCTGAAATGCAGGAGGATCTGCAACGAATTGACGCATGGTGCAGGGAATGGCAATTGAATCTCAATGTAGACAAGTGTAATGTGCTGCGAATACATAGAAAGAAAGATCCTTTATCATTTAGCTACAATGTAGCAGGTCAGCAACTGGAAGCAGTTAATTTCATAAATTATCTGGGAGTAGGCATTAGGAGTGTTTTAAAATGGAATGACCATACAAAATTAATCGTCGGTAAAGCAGATACCACACTGAGATTCATTGGAAGAATCCTAAGGAAATGCAGTCCGAAAACAAAGGAAGTAGGTTACAGTACACTTGTTAGCCCACTGTTTGAATACTGCTCACCAGTGTGGGTTCCGTACCAGATAGGGTTGATAGAAGAGAGAGAGAAGATCCAACGGAGAGCAGCGCGCTTCGTTACAAGATCATTTAGTAATCGCGAAAGCGTTACGGAGATGATAGATAAACTCCAGTGGGAGACTGCAAGAGAGACGCTCAGTAGCTCGGTACAGGTTTTTGTTGAAGTTTCGAGAACATATCTTCACCGAGGAGTATATTGCTCCCTCCTACGTATATCTCGCGAACAGACCATGAGGATAAAATCAGAGAGATTAGAGCCCACACAGAGGCATACCGACAATCTTTCTTTCCACGAACAATACGAGACTGGAACAGAAGGGAGAACCGATAGAGGTACTCAAGGTACCCTCCGCCACACGCCATCAGGTGGCTTGCGGAGTATGGATGTAGATGTAGATCAACTACAGGCTCCTGCGACGAATTAATTAGTAGATAAGGACTTTTATTTCTCATGTAGTTGCTGGTGTGACCATGTGTCACCACGCCACAGATGCAAATCGTAGTGTAACCAGGACTGAGAAGAACCGACAGTAACATTCATAACAGTCAAATCTTCTTCTATTTAAATACGATTCTTCTATAGCAGATCCTTCTCACCAACAAGGAGTAGACTCATGGACAATCTGGACGCATAATGTTGAATTACGTTCGTGGGAAAAGTCTGCGATATTGTTAAACAGGGGAAGACTCTATATATCGATGATCCAACAACACATACATCTCTGGTGTCAGTGTCCTCTTTCATCCTATTTTATAATGACAGTATTTAACAATATGCCTTTTCTTGAGTACATAACTGCAACTCGTCAATACAGTTTAAATATCACTGTTCATGTCAGCTATCAATCGCAGTCAAAGATAATTCCTATTATCAACAAAAGTAAAACAAAGGTAATGGAACGTAGATGAATTAAATCAGTTGATGCTGAGAGAATTACATTAGGAAATGATGCATCAAAAATGCACGTTCTGAATGGGTGTTAGTACCTGGGCAGCTGAATGCTGAAAAGACGGAGGTACTGACGATATAAAATGCAGTCTAGCAACGCAGAGAAAAGCTCATATAATAAATTATTATGCCAAGATCGCCACTAATTTCTACAAAAATTAAAATTATTGGGATTAGCACATTAAATGCCTTCTTCAGATGTGACAATAATCCGCAAATACTTCAGTCATAATCTATAAAAATGAATTACAACCATACTGAACATCATGAAAAGTATTGTAAGATATGTCGCTTATTTACACTTGTAAAAATGGCAGTTAATGTGCTTACATCGCTATTGTAAATGTTTCTAGTAATTAGTGACAATCTTGGCATAACAAGTTACTGTATGAGCATTCATAACGTCGCTTGCTTCGAGCTGACAGTATGTTAGTTCTTAAAACTGGAGAACAGTATTTCTGAAAAAAAGCATAAATTAAAGTGTTAAAAAATTGTATTGTGAAGGTATTAGTCTGAAATATAGCCTTGTACGGAAGTGAAAAGTGAACAAAAACAGTTAAGACAGGAAGGGAACAGAAACTTTTGAAATATGGTGCTACAGAAAAATGATGAAGATTATATTGAAACATCCCCTTAGAAAATTTTATGAATTACTGTGCTGGTAAACCCCTTACGTTATTTGATTTTCAAACAGCTGAGCAAAACTGAACGTAGTCAGACATTTCTCTCTTTACTTATTCTGATCATCACTAAACTGACACACAATATTTTTAGCCCAACGCAATCTGACTTTCAATAATCCCTACAAAAGAATGGCCCTGACGAACAATAACCTATACCTTTCTTGAATCACTCACCTCACAAAAATCTTCGGTACTCGAACTACTGCAATACAGCGAGCGCCAATACTGCCAGCTAAATAAAAGACTCTAACTACTGAAGGCACTAACTACTGATAGGCATAGTTAGCAAATGGAAGATTTTGATATAGAACAAACAATGTATTTACCTTAATAATGTTCAAAAGTCATCATATATATATATATATATATATCAGATTATGATATGCAGTATTACAAATTTACTCCGCTCTCAAAACTCTGCCATCTCTCTCCCCACATCCACCACTGCTGGCGGCTCACCTCCAACGGCGCAACGCTACGCGCTGCTCACATGCAACTGCCCTACACTACAATAGCGAGCCGGCTGGTGTGGCCGAGCGGTTCTACGCACTTCAGTCTGGAACCGCGCGACCGCTACCGTCGCAGGTTCGAATCCTGCCTCGGGCATGGAAGTGTGTGATGTCCTTAGGTTAGTTAGGTTTAAGTAGTTCAGATGTTAAGTCCCATAGTGCTCAGAGACATTTGAACCTCAATAGTGAATATTCCAACAATGCCAACCAGCCACAGACTGCACACAGCGCAGTCAGCGATTTTCATATAGAGCCCTACGTGGCGTTACCAACATAAAAACCTAATCAGCCTACTTACAATGTTAGTAGATGGGTAGAGCGAATAACTGAGGAGGAGCTGCTGAATCGAATGGGGGGAAAAAGAAATTCATGGCGTAACTTCCGCTCCAGTAAAGGATCGGTGTAGAGCATCAAGAAATCAAGGCATGCTGGGGTCGGCACTTTGGTAATGGACGATCAGGATGATGATGTTTGGTTTGTAGGACGCTCAACTGCGCGGACATCAGCCCCCGTACAAAGTCCCAATCTTTGCACAGTCCAATCTATCCACTTTCACGAATGATTATGATGATGAAATGATGAGGACAACACAGATACCCAGTCCCCAGGCAGAGAAAATCCCCATTCCGGCTGGGAATCGAACCCGGGACCCTGTGATCGTGAGGCAGCAACGATAGCCACTAGAGCACGAGATACGGACTTTGGTCATGGAGGGACGTGTGTTGGGGTGGGGGGTGGAGCGGGGATAAAATTTGTAGAGAAACACCAAGAGATGAAACGGCTTTCACAGGCTACGGAACTGCTTCAAACTAGAGAGCCTGTATAGGGAGAGAGTGGCCAACCGGACGATACGGCGGCCATTTTTCTGCCAAACTGCGGGCGGCACTTTCGAATGGCCAGTAGTGGAGTACACACTCACCGAATCAAAAGCACAAGACAATATGGCGAAATCATTCGCTAATGTCTTTGTTTATAAGAATAATGTGTTATAATAATTTTCACACAGCCAATTTACAGGTCTGTTTTCAAATTTAACTATGTATATAGCAAGTTGTTTTATATGTTGTAAAAAGCAAAAACGACTTACTTCGCATAGATAAGAGTACTTGGCTGGTTTCCACAAGGCTCCTGTTTGATTTATGTCAGCCCTGTTGACTGCGACTGCCCACTGATTTCGTCTTTCGTCATTGCGTGGAAATGCTAACATGCGAAACCCACCTTCGCCTTTATTGGAACAACCAAATGCAGCACAACCTGGCATCGTTTACGAACGTCTGCAGAACTAATTACAGATGCCAAAAACAATACTGTACAATTACTAACGTGTTTACTTCAAACATATAGGTCTACCGACTTCATCACAAAACGCTTCATTATTTCAATTCGTATTTAAGATCGCAAACGCTAATTACGTACTAAAAACGATATACAACTAAATCGAGCATGGGTGCACAACGCATAACAAGTTTCTCAATAATTCATATACCTTTTAATCGTTTCCAAAAGTCCTCTGAACTTCAATTCAACTCAAAAGCACGGCGAACATACGACGTTTTGCGCCATTTTTCTGCCAAAGCTAATCAGCCAATCACGGGCAACTTCACCTATGGCCACTCTCTCCCTATACAGGCTCTCTAATTCAAACCAGTGTTCGGCCTTGAGATAATAACAGCAACAGCGCTTCACACCCGCTACTTGGTGGCGCTTTACCGTCCCGTGACGTAACATTTCGTCAGAGTCCGGTGAAAGGCGGCATTAAATGGGGAAAACAAAAATATGTCTAGGCTGGCTGACGTATAATTTGTCAGAAGTCGTCTTTAGGAAAACGGAACCGAGAAGCAAAAAGAAAGTAGCGGAGGACTGGTAGCGGGAAGGGAGGTGTGTGAGAGAGAGAGAGACGAGAGGTTAATGCGATCAGGCGGCAGCATGAGGTGGCGGCCCTCCGCTGGTCACCTGCCGGGGGCAGCGGCGGCGGCGGCGGCGGGAGCAGAGTGTCCCCGCGGCAGCCAATGGGAGGCGGCGGCGGGTGGCGCGAGCCGCCGCGGGCCGGCTCTGCACACGCAGCCCCGCAGTCTGGTCCGCGCGCTGCTCCACCGCGCACCTTCTCCCGCCACCTGCAGCTGCGCTGGCGCCGCGACCACCGCTGTTGCTGCACCTGCAGGCACGCGTCACGCCGCCAGCTGTGCTGTCTGCACCTGACGAGTCCGCTAGCGCTCTGCAACTGACGTGTCACGCCTCGGAAACGTCGCTTGAGGACTTTTGACAGTGGTACCGGTTTATTTTATTCAGTCCAAATTCGCACATCGCGTTTCTTCGAATCCGCGTAGGTTACCGTGATAGACACGACATTCTCGTACAACTTTTGATAGTTCGGACATTTAGTATTTCGTCCCTTTTTTACAATTTTGCAGAGGTCTGTGCACTCCTTTCAGTCGAAGTAATGTAAAATGTGGCGATTTAATTGAGGTAATTGCTCTATAAGACCAACTAACAGTGAAGTGCTTTGGTTGTAAATATCTGTATCTGAAAGGAAACAACGGATAAGGACTGTCATAGTGGAAGTTTCTGGGTGATTGAGAGTGAGGAAAGAGATCATATCAGTAGTGTTATATAAACTGGCTTCAGTGAGGATTATTTATACATCGTATATATTTAGTCTTACGTCGAACTTTTTCAGCATCTTGTCACAAGCCGACGTAAGTGGAAAAGACTGTGCTTACAGATACTAGGTCGTTTAACACTCTTGTTTCTGTGCTTCATATACCAAGCTGGTGCATTTGTTAGATAGAATAACGCTGAGCGGATGAAAATCAGCGTCGCAATTTTATTATTGCCAATTATGTGTGCACACTTGCTGAAGACGTAGTGGAAGCTGCACCCGATCAGTGTGTAGCTATTAACTCAGGTCTCAGTATCAGTCCCTGAGGAACACCATATTTACATTCTAAGCCCGCTGCTGGAGACCTACCGTCATACGACAAGAATTCCCAATCAACTGGGGACACTGCAGAAGTAGCGCAACCGCAACTTTTATTTAATAACTGAGGCCCCGGCATCAGTCCTGTGGAACACTATATTTGCTCTTTCTCATCCGGTCATTACAAAACTGGTTTCATGTATTGGCTCTTTTCAGTTGGTTGTGGACACTGACTGCAAAATTGGTGACATTATTGTAATAATAATATTTAATCAACAGCTCTGGCCGTAGCGTCCATCCCGACAGGACATCGCAATTGCCCTCCCACGCAGCCAGTATAAAATTGGTGTCGTGCTATCGACTGTTGTCAGTCCACTGTCGACAGTAACTACACGACTGGTGATACTGCCCTATTACTAATGTTCAATCAACAACTGAGGGCCCAACATTGATCCCCGTGGAACACCACAGTTATTCGGTCACTTGACGCCACCCGGCGTGGCCCGCCAGCGTCGACGTACAGACCAAGTGATAACCGTGTGATGCTCGTGTCCAGCACCGCCTGAGGCCATGGCGCAGAGAGCATCACTGCTGGTGTTGACACCGCTGCTGGTGGTGGTGGTGGCGCTGTCCCTCGTGTCGCGACTGCCCGCCGCCCACGCACGCCAGCCGTCGCCCCTGGAGCGCTTCATGCACGCGCGCTTCCCGTCCACGACGGAGTCGCCGCTGCAGCGCGACTGGCCCGGTGACGATTACGACTCGGACAGCTTCGACGACGACGACATCGACGACTACCAGGACAGCACCAGCAGCACGGCGCCGCCGCCGCCGCCGCCGTCGCCCCCCAGACAGCACGCTCCCTCGGTGAGTACAGCCGCTAAACACTGTAATTAACGCCTCGTTCCGGGAGCGCCCGCCCCGCTATTTATTGGACACAGAGACGGTAAATCGCTTCTCCGTCTCTCCATAAACACAGGGCGTGCCTCCACGACGAGAGGCGTCACGTAAAAACAGTTTACTCTGTGGCTACTGCCTGGGTGCGATGGATTACACATTGTCCTGTAAAGGGACCGACGACGTATTTCAGACAGTCCTGACTGAAGGCACATGCGGGCTGTCTCGTCTTACAGTGATAAAATGACAGAACTGGGGATTCTCTCACATTAAAGATAGCAATCTAATGACATACGCATTGTCAATTTTGCTCGAATAATCATCAAATCGATCCTAAAACACAGTCTTGAGTTAACGACACAGATCTCAGCACGAGTCCCCATGGAACGCCATACTTGCTGTCCCAGGCCATTGCTTGAAAACCCTTCTCGTATCACAATTGCCTGTCCATTGTGGACGCTGCACAACTAGTGGAAGAAGCGTAACTGCAACAGCGAATTAATAACTTAGAGCTCAGTATTAGTCCCTATGGAACACTGCATTTTTCTCTTTCTCAGACTCTCGCAATAAAATTAGTAACATATAAATTGTTGCCTGTCGAAATCCGACTTTGGGTACTTTACAATCGATACTAATTTGTAAATATTACTGTATGTCTCAAAAATGTAACTTTCAGTCTGCAGCGGAAAGTGCACTGTTTTGAAACCCCCAGACGGATTAAAACTGTATTTCGGATTATGCCTAAAACCGGGAAAGCTGTCTTTCGTGGATAATGGTTTTAATGATAAGAGCTACCTGGACATGACTCGCGACTTGCCTTCATAGCTTCACTTCTGCAACTACTTCTCTACGAGTTTTCTAACTTTACAGAAGCTCTCTTGCATACCCTGCCGGCTAAAAACTTCTACATGTCATTTTTACGTGATGTCATATCAATCATCTAATACTCATTATTAATTATTACCCCTTTTTGTCGCCTGTCGTCGTCCATTTGCGCACATGCAAGCATACACTCCAAATGAACATTAACAATGATTAAGAACTTCCAGTACGCTGGAATAATCGCAGGTCAGAAACTATTGTTTATAAGTACAACGAAAAACCAGCCAGAGTTGCAGATTTCACTTTTTTTTAATTTACATGATGTCTCGTCTCGAGCTGGTTTCCATTTTCAGATCATCCAGATAGTCAAAATGGTATACCCAAAAGTAGAAGAACCATGTCAAAAATATGTACGTATTATGAAGTGTATATGTCGCTCTAATTTTTCATTTGCACTTCGTAATTCGTATATATTTTTGACATGGTTCTTTTATTTTTGGATATATCATTTTGCCTATCTGGATGATTAGAAAATGGGTCCCAACCCAAAACTAATTATCAGGTAAATAAAAAGTGGGATTTGCAACATTGGCTGGTTTTCTGTTGTGCTCATTGACAATAATTACATTGCATTTGCTTTGAGGTACACGGTTCTGTTGCTAACCTTAACATGAAAGATCGCTGCAGAAACTTATCACCAGAATAATGCAATGTAGGTTTAAAACTCCATCAGAAACTTTCTGTTTCCACTGATATAACTAACAAATCCACATGGCTAGAAAATGAGCTGCGTAGTTAATTTCTAGATAACAAAGACAGTGAACTTACCATACTTATAGGTGACAAATAACATTGAGTAACTATTGAAAAAACACATATATTTAAAAGACATAGGAATTGAAGACTAGCATACGACGTCCTGTTGAAGACAAGATCGCCAAAGACGAACCAAAGCACGAATTGAAGAAAGATTGGGGATGAAATCCGTCGCGTCTTTTGTAAAGGTAGTATGCCGGTATTTGGCTTAATAGATTTGCCCGCAATGTGGGTCTACACTGAGCTGATAAAAGTCATTGTATATCTCCTTAATATCGTGTTGGAGCCGGCCACTGTGGCCGAGCGGCTCTAGGCGCTTCAGTCTGGAACCACGCGACCGCTACAGTCGCAGATTCGAATCATGCCTCGGTGATGGATATGTGTGATGTCCTTAAGTTAGTTAGGTTTAAGTAGTTCTAAGTTCTAGGGGACTGATGACCTCAGATGTTGAGTCCCATAGTGCTCAGCGCCATTTGAACCATATTGTGTTGGACCTTCTTTTTGCGCCTCGTGATGACTGGGTGTTGTGTGATGTCCTTAGGTTAGTTAGGTTTAAGTAGTTCTAAGTTCTAGGGGACTGATGACCTCAGATGTTAAGTCCCATAGTGCTCAGAGCCATTTGAACCATTTTGAACCTTCTTTTTGCCGGCGTAGTGTAGCAACTCGACATGGCGTAGACTCCAAAAGTCGTTGGAAGTCCCCTGCAGAAACAGTGAGCCATGCTGCCAGTATGGCCATCCATCATTGTGAAAGTGTCGCCGGTGCATGATTTTGTGCTCGAACCAACCTAACGATTATGTACCATAAATTTTGAATGGGAATCATGCGGGCGATCTGGGTGGCCAAATCATTCGGTCGAAAGGTCCAGAACGTTCTTTAAACCAATCGCGAACAATTGTGGCTCGGTGACAGGGCACATTTTCGTGTATAAAGGTTCCATCGTTCTTTGGGAACATGAATCCATGAATGGCTGCAAATGATCTACAAGTAGCCGACATAACTATTTCCAGTAAATGATCGGTTTAGTTGGGCCAGAGGACCAAATCCATCCAATGTAAGGACTGCCCAGACCATTCTGGAGGCACCACCAGCTTGCAAAGTGCCTTGTTGGCAAGCTGAGTCATTGCTTCGTGGGGTCTGCGCCACGCTCGAATATTACCATTAGCCCTTACCAAGTAAAATCGAGACTCATCTGAACAGGCCACGGTTTTCCTGTCGTGTGGAGTCCAACCGACATCGTCACGAGCCCAGGAGAGGAGCTGCAGGCAATGTCACGCTCTTAGCAAAGACACTCGCGTCGGTCGTCTGTTGCCATATCCCACTGACGCCAAATTTCCCCGCACTGTGCTAATGAATACAGTCGTCGTACGTCCCACATTTATTTATGCGGTTATTTCAAGCAGTGTTGCTGGTCTGTTAGCACTGACGACTCTACACGAATGCTGCTGCTCTAGATCGTTAAACGAAGGCCTGAAATTTGGTATTCTCGGGACATTGTTGACGCTGTGGATCTGGGAATATTGAATTCCCTAACGATTTCCTTAATGGAATGTCCCATACGTCCAGCTCCACCCACCATTCTCTGTTCAAAGTCTGTTGATACACGTCATGCTGCCATAATCACTTTAGAAATTTTTTCACATGAATCACTGGAGCAAAAACTTCAGCTCCACGATGCACTGCCCTTTTATACCTCGTGTACGCGGTGCTACCGCCATCGGTGTATGTGCATATGGCTTTCCCATGACTTTTGTCACCTCATAGAATACAAGTGTCTCAATCACTGTGCTCTCTTGCTTGGTAAATTAGTTGACAAAGTAAACTTTAATGTTACTGTAAAAGTATTCGGTATATGAATACATGGCTGTGTGTGTGTGTGTGTGTGTGTGTGTGTGTGTGTGTGTGTGTGTATGGGAAGGATGGTGCTCCCCGGCAGACGTAGTATAATATTATAAGCATAGTGATACGAGTTCAGTATACTGCATGCTGTCGTCATATTGACATTAATTGTTGAGAACTGCAGTTCAGAATAGCACATGCCTTCGCCTGCAGTTTGCTCTACGAATCGTGTTGGTTGCTTCACGTATTACTTGACATTGACCTATAACTGCGAAAATCGACAGTCGTTGTGAGGAAATAAATTCTAATGTTTGCTCCGTAGAAACCGTGGGTTCAACCCGTAACGAGTTGATAGTTGCTGTGGAGTTACATCATTGCTACACTCCAGAATACCAGGACAGATCTCTTACTTTCAAGAGACACTGCTTTAATTGTAAATTGAAAGTTTCCGCCATGAACAATCTGTTAAGAAAACTCCAGAATGAGATTCTCACTCTGCAGCGGAGTGTGCGCTGATATGAAACTTCCTGCGAGATTAAAACTGTGTGCGGACCGAGACTCGAATTCGGGACCTTTGCCTTTCGCGGACAAGTGCTCTACCAACTAAGCTACCCAAGTACGACTCACGCCGCGTCCTCACAGCTTTACTTCTGCCAGTATCTCGTCTCCCACCTTCCAGACTTAACAGAAGCTGTCCTGCGAACCTTGCAGAACTAGCACTCCTGAAAGAAGGGATATTGCGGAGACATGGCTTAGCCACAGCCTGGGGGATGTTTCCAGAATGGGATTTTCACTCTGCAGCGGAGAGTGCGCTGATATGAAACTTCCTGGCAGATTAAAACTGTGTAGAGCACTTACCCGCGAAAGGCAAAGGTCCCGAGTTCGAGTCTCGGACCGGCACACAGTTTTGATTTGCCAGGAAGTTTCATATCAGCGAACACTCCGCTGCAGAGTGAAAATCTCGTTCTGGAAACATCCCCCAGGCTGTGGCTAAACCATGTCTCCGCAATATCCTTTCTTCCAGGAGTGTTAGTTCTGCAGGTTCGCAGAAGAGCTTCTATGAAGTTTGGAAAGTAGGAGATGAGGTACTGGCGGAATTAAAGCTGTGAGGACGGGCCGTTAGTCGTCTTTGGGTAGCTCAGTTGGTAGAGCACTTGCCCGTGAAAGGCAAAGGTTCCGAGTTTGAGTCTCGGTCCGGCACACAGTTTTAATCTGTTAAGAAAACTGACCGGATCACAGAGGTGCAGTCAACCTGAAACCATCCGAACCTCTGCACTTGCATTAGCCTATTCTGGAGCAGAGTACGCATGTCCTGTTTGCTATAGTTCATAGCATGCCAGACAGGTAGACGTAGCTCTCAACGATACCTGCTGAATTATAACAGGTTGTTTGAAATCTACTCCTATCGAATGGATTTACCACCTTGCAGAAATAGCACCATCTCCCATTCGACGAGAAATTGCGGCGAATAAGGAACGACAGGAGGTGGAACAAGAACAAAGCCATCTCCTGTATTGGCATTAACCACATTCGCAGCAACTGAAGTCAAAGAATAGTTTCCTTAGAAAATCAAAGGTGCTTACTAACACTGTTGAAAATGCCTGGGTGCAGCTTTGGAGGGATAAGACATCCCTTCCCTCTGGTTGGAAAAGAGTTTCTGGAACTCTGCTTCCAGGACATGACGAGGAATGGATGACTTGGATATCTGAGAACAGAGATCAGGAGTGGGTAGCTAAAGGTTTAATCTGGCAAGATGGGGCTACAGTACAGAAAACAATATTAATTGTGATTGTGGGTACGTCCAGAATGTCCAGCACATGCTCCAGTGTCGACTGTGTCCAGCCTCCTGTGTTGCAGAAGACCTTCATCAAACGACTGAAAATGGACAGGAAGTGGCCAAATTTTAGTCCAAGACTATATGACATGTTAACTGTGCACCTGTGTATGTTTCTGACACGAGATGATCATCATCATCATTTAAGACTGATTATGCCTTTCAGCGTTCAGTCTGGAGCATAATCCCCCTTATAAAATTCCTCCATGGTCCCCTATTCAGTGCTAACATTGGTGCCTCTTCTGATGTTAAGCCTATTAGTTCAAAATCAGGTACCTTATCCTTGGTATATCCCGACTCCTCCTACCCTCTACTGCTGAACCCATGAGTCTCATGGGTAACCTTGCTTCTCCCAGGCGTGTAACATGACCCCACCATCTAAGCCTGTTCGCCCTGACTGCTACATCTATAGAGTTCATTCCCAGTTTTTCTTTGATTTCCTCATTGTGGACACCCTCCTGCCATTGTTACCATCTACTAGTACCTGCAACCATCATGGCTACTTTCATATCCGTAACCTCAACCTTATTGATAAGGTAACCTGAATCCACCCAGCTTTCGCTCCCATACAACAAAGTTGGTCGAAAGATTGAACGGTGCACAGATAACTTAGTCTTGGTACTGACTTCCTTCTTGCAGAAGAGAGTAGATCGTAGCTGAGCGCTCAGTGCATTAGCTTTGCTACACCTCGCTTCCAG
This sequence comes from Schistocerca americana, assembly GCF_021461395.2. Taxonomy (NCBI): domain Eukaryota; kingdom Metazoa; phylum Arthropoda; class Insecta; order Orthoptera; family Acrididae; genus Schistocerca; species Schistocerca americana. The sequence continues at coordinate 526,533,944 of NC_060124.1, forward strand.
TTCTTTCACTATGTTGCCATCCTGTGAGAATATGCATCCTAAGTACTTGAAACCGTCCACCTGTTCTAACTTTGTTCCTATTATTTGGTACTCAATCCGTTTATATCTCTTTCCCACTGACATCACTTTCATTTCGGAGATGCTAATCTTCATACCATAGTCCTTACATTTCTGATCTAGCTCTGAAATATTACTTTGCAAACTTTCAGTCGAATCTGCCATCACAACTAAGTCATCCGCATATGCGAGACTGCTTATTTTGTGTTCACATATCTTAATCGCACCCAGCCAGTCTATTGGTTCAAATGGTTCAAATGGCTCTGAGCACTATGGGACTTAACATCTGTGGTCATCAGTCCCCTAGAACTTAGAACTACTTAAACCTAACTAACCTAAGGACATCACACACATCCATGCTCGAGGCAGGATTCGAACCTGCGACCGTAGCAGTCGCGCGGTTCCGGACTGAGCGCCTAGAACCGCTAGACCACCGCGGCCGGGCCAGTCTATTGTTTTCAACATATGATCCATAAATAATATGAACAACAGTGGAGACAGGTTGCAGCCTTGCCTTACCCCTGAAGCTACGCTGAACCATGAACTCAATTTACCGTCAGTTCTAACTGCTGCCTGACTATCTATGTAAAGACCTTCAATTGCTTGAAAAGTTTGCCTCCTATTCCATAATCTCGTAGAACAGACAATAACTTCCTCCTATGAACCCGGTCATATGCCTTTTCTAGATCTATAAAGCATAGATACAGTTCCCTGTTCCACTTGTAACACTTCTCCATTATTTGCCGTAAGCTAAAGATCTGGTCCTGACAACCTCTAAGAGGCGTAAAGCCACACTGATTTTCATCCAATTTGTCCTTAACTAATACTAGCAGTTTCCTTTCAACAATACCTGAGAAGATTTTACCCACAACGTTGATTAAAGAGATACATCTGTAGTTGTTACAATCTTTTCTGTTTCCATGTGTAAAGATTGGTGTGATTACTGCTTTCGTCCAGTCTGATGGAACCTGTCCCGACCCCCACGCGATTTCTATTATCCTGTGTAGCCATTTAAAACCTGACATTCCACTGTATTTGATGAGTTCCGACTTGGTTTCATCCACCCCAGCCGCTTTATTGACACGAGAATTAAAAAAAAAAAAAAAAAAAAAAAATCACTGTCGATCCAAAAACTAATGAAGTCTTTTGTACGTGAAGAAGGATGTAGCTACACCGTAGTGACGAAAATTTGATGACAAGTATTTCTCGCTGTATCGACGGTAGCTTTGCCTCCCGCATACAGCGCGCCGCCCACGTCTCAGCTGAAGACTCAGCTCACAGACGCGCCCCGAGTCACGCAGGCTGCGGGGCCCACCGTCTTCCTATGGATGTCACTCTTCAGAGTGTGTTCAAAACTACGAGGGTCGGTCCGAAAGGAATTCCCCTTATTCTATTCATGGAAACTACAGGCGATGCATAAATCAGAACAGCCCAGCTAAGTAGAACAATATTTCAGCTGTTGTCGTTGTTGTGGTCTTCAGTCCTGAGACTGGTTTGATGCAGCTCTCCATGCTACTCTATCCTGTGCAAGCTGCTTCATCTCCCAGTACGTACTGCGACCTACATCCTTCTGAATCTGCTTAGTGTATTCATCTCTTGGTCTCCCTCTACGATTTTTACCCTCCACGCTGCCTCCAATACTAAATTGGTGATCCCTTGATATTTCAGAACATGTCCTACCAACCGATCCCTTCTTCTAGTCGTGCCACAAACTCCTCTTCTCCCCAATTCTATTCAATACCTCCTCATTAGTTATGTGATCTACCCATCTAATCTTCAGCATTCTTCTGTAGCACCACATTTCGAAAGCTTCTATTCTCTTCTTGTCCAAACTATTTATCGTCCATGTTTCACTTCCGTACATGGCTACACTCCATACAAATACTTTTAGAAACGACTTCCTGACACTTAAATCTACACTCGGTGTTAACAAATTTCTCTTCTTCAGAAACGCTTTCCTTGCCATTGCCAGTCTACATTTTATATCCTCTCTACTTCGACCATCATCAGTTATTTTGCTCCCCAAAAAGCAAAACTCCTTTACTACTTTAAGTGTCTCATTTCCTAATCTAATTCCCTTACCATCACCCGAGTTAACTCGACTACATTCCATTATCCTCGTTTTCCTTTTGTTGAGGTTCATCTTATATCCTCCTTTCAAGAAACTGTCCATTCCGTTCAGCTGCTCTTCCAGGTCCTTTGCTGTCTCTGACAGAATTACAATGTCATCGGCGAACCTTGAAGTTTTTATTTCTTCTCCATGGATTTTAATACCTTCTCCGAATTTTTCTTTTGTTTTCTTTACTGCTTGCCCAATATACAGATTGAATAACATCGGGAAGAGGCTACTACCCTGCCTCACCCCCTTTGCAACCACTGCTTCTCATTCATGTCCCTCGACTTTTATAACTGACATCTGGTTTCTGTACAAATTGTAAATAGCCTTTCGTTCCCTGTATTTTACCCCTGCCACCTTTAGAATTTGAAAGAGAGTATTCCAGTCAACGTTGTCGAAAGCTTTCTCTAAGTCTACAGATGGTGGAAACGTAGGTTTGCCTTTTCTTAATCTAGCTTCTAAGGTAAGCCATAGGGTCAGTACTGCCTCACGTGTTCCAACGTTTCTACCGAATCCAAACTGATCTTCCCCGAGGTCGACTTCTACCGGTTTTTCCATTCGTCTGTAAGGAATTCGCGTTAATATTTTGCAGCCGTGAGTTATTAAACTGATAGTTCGGTAATTTTCACATCTGTCAACACCTGCTTTCTTTGAGATTGGAATTATTACATTCTTCTTGAAGTCTGAGGGTATTTCGCCTGTCTCATACATTTTGCTCACCAGATGGTAGAGTTTTGTCAGGACCGGCTCTCCCAACGCTGTCAGTAGGTCTAATGGAATGTTGTCTACTCCCGGGGCCTTGTTTCGACTTCGGTCTTTCAGTGCTCTGTCAAACTCTTCACGCAGTATCATATCTCCCATTTCATCTTCATCTACATCCTCTTCCATTTCCATAATATTGCCCTCAAGTATATCGCCCTCGTAAAGACCCTCTATATACTCCTTCCACCTTTCTGCTTTCCCTTCTTTGCTTAGAACTGGGTTTCCATCTGAGCCCTTGATATTCATATAAGTGGTTCTCTTTTCTCCAAAGGTCTCTTTAGTTTTCCTGTAGGCAGTATCTATCTTACCCCTAGTGAGATAAGCCTCTACATCCTTACATTTGTCCTCTAGCCATCACTGCTTAGCCTAAGGAGTGTTATTTCTACACATATTCACCACCAGGCGTTATGCACTTTTGCCAACGATGAACCAGAGCCCGTATGCCACGCTTGTAAATATCGGAAGCAGCTTTGGCTAACCACTTCCTTACAGGTTTCACGACAGCAACAGAGTCTCGAAAATGTTCGCCACGTAGTCCATCTTTCAGAGGCCGAAATAGACGGAAGTCTGAACGTACTAAATCGGGACTGTACAGTGGATGTGGCGAGACAGTCCAGTCGAATTTTGCAATGAGTGGCGTGGTCACAGAACTGGTGTCGGACCTGGCGTTACCATGTTGCAGGTGAAAGTTGATCTTCTTCTTTGACCTTACTCTGGAAATTCAGGCTTTCCGCTCAATCAGTGTCGTCTTGTAGCGTGCTGAATTGACAGTTTACCCAGGCTCCAGAACATCCGAACGAACCACACCCTGGCTCTCCCAGAAGACTGTGCACATCACTTTGCCTGCAAATGACTCTATCTTGAATTTCTTCTTTGACGGAGAATTCGCATGTCGCCATTCCAGGGATTGTCTTTTGGATTCCGGCGCATGCTGCTGTCGCCACGTCCCATCTCGGGTGACGATGCTCATTTTATGAGATTTTTGTTCTTCTGTGAGCATCTGTGGGACCCATCTCGCATAGATGTGTGTGTATGTGTGTGTGTGTGTGTGTGTGTGTGTGTGTGTGTGCGTGCGTGTGTGTGTGTGTGTGTAATTGTTGGCTTTTCTTAGATTAGTGGCATATATGAGTATCTCAATCATTTCGTTGTCTTATTGCTCTATACTATTTTTAGTTCCAAAAATCGAAAAGTTTACAGTAGCTAAATTTATATTCTGTCTTGACGAAAGACTTTACGCTGACTTGATTATGGCTACTCAGTGAACGCTGAAGTACGCTGAAACATTTTTTGGATTGTGTATCACTCGGGCAGGAAAATAAATCTACTCTGGCCTAGCACAGCTTAACGGAAAAGCACATGTTTGGTTTTGAACAAACGTTAGTTATCCTCTCATCCAATTGTTTCTGGGGCAGCTTATTAAGAAAACAATCGAAATACGGGTGTCGACAAATTTTATTAATCGAGATAGGGGTTTTGCCCTTAGCGTAGCTCGAAAACAGTCCTTGAAGCAATAAGACATCAAGGGCAACAATCTGCATGGTGGACGGCAGGCGCGAGGTGTCGATCACGAAACAGTTTGCGCGGACGATGTTGAAACTGTTGTGGAACGGCCTTTGCGAGATTTAAATGCCCGGCGGTGGTATCTGCCATATAAAAAGAGACAGACTGTCGCACACCGCTCGTTTGCCAGGAGACAGAGAGAGAGAGATAGAGTAGCCTCTCCTCTTGCGCCCACACTCCGATCTTCGGCGGCAAGAAACAAGTGAAGATTGTATTGAATTTTTTGGCCTATTTTTTTAAGAACAGATTCATCTCCGGACCAGCTTTCTTTTCCGTTATGATCCCATTTTTTAGTGTGCAATCGTGAAATAAAAAGCGCGTACTATGGTATTTATAAGAATAGTTACAAGCTCTTTTCACAATATTGGCCACCACTTCGCAGGGCTATGCCTTTTAACCGCGTAAGTAGAACGAATACATTTCTTTATCGTAATGTTACGTCTACAAGGGCAGAAGAGATTATTATTATAACAACAAATTTTAAAGCTTCTGTAGACACGCTTTGCATCTATTACTTTTTCGTGTACAACTTGTTACGGAATCAAGGATTAAATTCTGTTATTCTTTCGCTTTTCATTTCTACATCAACCTATACAACCTTGCCGTGCATAGCGGAGGGTTCTTCTGGCACCATTACCATCCCTCGCCCACCCCCACCGCCCAGTCCGTCCCCCACTCTTGATCCATTCGCGAATGGTGCACGGGATGAAGTACAGTCGGTAAGCCCACACACGAACTCCAATTTCTGCGGTATTTTCGTCGTGATTTTCGTCATGGTCATTTCGCGAGATGTGCATGAGAAGAAGTGCGGCTAATTTGTTACTCGACTGTTCTTGGAAAGTTCGCTCTCGGAATATCAACGGTAAATCTCTTCGTGAGGCTAAGGCCCCTGTCAAAGGGCAATAAGCAGCACCGTGGTTTAGTTCGACACCTCTCGGTAGAATTATCCCAGTGTCGTGCATTTAACCAGGCGACTCAGAGCGTATGTGTTACGGTCAGTGATCTCTATACAACCTGGGTGTAGAAGTCTGGGCTCTGAGTATAGAACCACAGCGTGGAAAGAAAGATTGTCGGTATGCCTCTGTGTGGGCTCTAATCTCTCTGATTTTATCCTCATGGTAGGAGGGAGCAATATACTGCTTGATTCCTCGGTGAAGGTATGTTCTCGAAACTTCTACAAGAGACCGTACCGAGCTAATGAGCGTCTCTCCTGCAGAGTCTTCCACTGGAGTTTATCTATCATCTCCGTAACGCTTTCGCGATCACTAAATGATCCTGTAACGAAGCGCACTGCTCTCCGTTGGATCTTCTCTATCTCTTCTATCAACCCTATCTGGTACGGATCCCACACCGGTTAGCAGCATTCAAGCAGTGGGCCAACAAGTATACTGTAACCTACTTCCTTTGTTTTCGGATTGCATTTCCTTAGGATTCTTCTAATGAATCTCAGTATGGAATCTGCTTTACCGACGATTAATTTTATATCGTCATTCCATTTTAAATCACTCCTAATGCCTACTCCCAGATAATTTATGGAAGTAACTGCTTCCAGTTGCTGACCTGCTATATTATAGCTAAATGATAAAGGATCTTTCTTTCTATGTATTCGCAGCACATTACACTTGTCTGCATTGAGAGTCAATTGCCATTCCCTGCACTATGCGTCAATTCGTTGCAGATCCTCCTGCATTTCAGTACAATTTTCCATTGTTACAACCTCTCGATGCACCACACTATCATCCGCAAAAAGCCTCAGTGAACTTCCGATGTTATCCACAAGGTCATTTATATATACTGTGAAAAGCAACGGTCCTATGACACTCCCCTGAGGCACACCTGAAATCACTCTTACTTCGGAAGACTTCTCTCCATTGAGAATGACATGCTGCGTTCCGTTATCTAGGAACTCTTCAATCCAATCGCACAATTGGTCTGATAGTCCATATGCTCTTACTTTGTTCATTAAACGACTGTGGGGAACTGTATCGAACGCCCGCGAAGTCAAGAAACATGGCATCTACCTGTGAACCCGTGTCTATGGCCCTCTGAGTCTCGTGGACGAATAGCGCGAGCTGGGTTTCACACGCTCGTCTTTTTCGGAACCCATGCTGATTCCTACAGAGTAGATTTCTAGTCTCCAGTAAAGTCATTATACTCGAACATAATACGTGTTCCAAAATTCTACATCTGATCGACTTTAGAGATATAGGTCTATAGTTCTGCGCATCTGTTCGACGTCCCTTTTTGAAAACGGGGATGACCTGTGTCCTTTTCCAATCCTTTGGAACGCTACGCTCTTCTAGAGACCTACGGTACACCGCTGCAAGAAGGGGGGCAAGTTAATTCGCGTACTCTGTGTAAAATCGAACTGATATCCCATCAGGTCTGCAGATTCATGTAGTTTGCATGGTCCGTCATGACAAATTTCCATCGGTCTGGACGTGACAAAAAATTGCAGGCTGATTTCTTGTGTTTAACTTTATGTCAACATGTGATGCAATGGGCTGATGTTGCTGCGGAATCGAAAAGTATTTTCTTTTCGTGTTCTAGTGACATTTCCTAACAGCCATGTTGTAGCTTGACAAGAAACGAAATGTGAGCACCTATGGCTGCCACGATCAGATAGCTGAAGTTCAACATCCAGGTGGTATAGAGATCACTGGTTTCGGCACATACAGCGCTCAGCGCTTCGTTCCTTGACCGAACAAATGAAAGTCAACTAATGTTGTGATCCGCTTCGCACGCATACCCTCTCGGGGTTTCTCTTGTGAACAAACAGCTTAAGGCTCGAGAAGCCCTCTCCTGTGACGGGACAACACCCGGCTGACGCATTCCGCATTCCATGAAAGCGGCCACTGTGTTGCCTAATGGAGGCCGCTACTCCAGAGGCCGCTGGAAGCCCGCTGAAGTTCTCGTTGGCCTAGATCTGGAGGGCCGCACTTCGGGAAGCAGCACTTGGCGTCCTAGCCGTCGCTAGCGTGTCGTTGCCAACACTTTCATATACGTAATTCGTTTGGGTCCCACTGGACCACACTATGTACACCATATGCTATTTCAGACTGTTGTTTTAGCTTTCCTTTGAGGCCATTTACTGTCACTCTCTTAGAATCGGCACTTTTCCGCTTACGTGGTTCTGGTGTACTTGAGGTTTCCTGCCAGGCCAACTGTACACTCGTAAATTTTCTGCTCGAAATTTTTTTCTGTGTGGTAATGGATGTGTAATAAATGGTGTCGTAGAAGGAGTTATGAATATTCTGGGCTACGACAGGAACGTCAACATGAAAGAAAAAGCTTCAAAATGGTTCAAATGGCTTTGAGCATTATGGGACTTAACATCTGTGGTCATCAGTCCCCTAGAACTTGGAACTACTTAAACCTAACTAACCTAAGGACATGACACACATCCATGCCCGAGGCAGGATTCGAACCTGCGACCGTAGCGGTCGGCCGATGAAGCTTCCTATGCACGTATGCTCTATTCCGAATAGTATCCGAGATGGAGCACATTTATTGATAAGGTATAGGAGTAGACATGAACTTTAAACCTCCCTCTGTGATTTCTCCCCAGTACAATCGACCGGCCACCAACGTCGCCAGACTTTACGCCGTTAGATTTTTGTTTATGGGGTTGGATGAAGTCTGATACGTAGGAACGAAAGCATATGCGGGGTGTTCTGTCTTGTCACGCCGGTCGGAGTGGCCGTGCGGTTCAAGGCGCTACAGTCTGGAACCGCGCGACCGCTACGGTCGCGGGTTCGAATCCTGCCTCGGGCATGGATGTGTGTGATGTCCTTAGGATAGTTAGGTTTAAGTAGTTCTAAGTTCTAGGGGACTGATGACCTCAGATGCTAAGTCCCATAGTGCTCAGTGCCATTTGAACCATTTTTTTGTCTTGTCACGTCGTGGCCGCTGCTGCCCTCATTAACCAACACAAAGAGTGCACAAATGCACTGACTTAGACGGTGGTATATTCGAACATCTATTGTGAACTTTTTACAACAGCTGTAACGTGACGTGTGCGGTAATGCTTAGAGGTTAATGTCTTACGAACATCTGTTTTTCAACTGACAATTTATAAAACCAAAGTTATAATGTTTACTAACTGTTGTACATGCGTGCATGTGTAAACCTAGCAACGTATTGAATAATACAGGAAGTAAAATAACAATGTAAATTAAATGTGTTCTATCTCGGAAACGATTCGGAATAGGGCATATGTCCATAAGAAGACTTCTTTCCTTCAAATGAGCGTTTGTATCATTGACCATCCCTTCTCGTCACCCTGTATGTATGTAGTGGCCTACATTGATTCTGCCTGTTCCCTTTGGTGTTTCTATCTTAAAAGAGGTATCCATTGGATACTTTCCACTTTCTTCTGTCCTGTATTTCTTTCTTAACGTAGTGACAACGTCAATCGTTTTTAATGCTATTTAGCGTCCCAGGTCTTCTTCGACGTCTCTCTTTCCTTCAGTTACTTTTAGTTACAGACAATTTCTTTGCAGCATGAAATGTCCTTGGGCATTAAAGTTGTGTGCAGGATTGGCTGTCGAACCCCGGACCTCTGCCTTCCATGAGCAGGTGGTCTACCAACTAAACTACCCAAGCACGGCTTACGTCCAAGTAGGGTGTGGCGATCGTCTACCGGATCCTTCGTGGGCCTCAACATTTCTCGCATCCTGTTACCTACCAATCACATGTGAGAGTATCACAAGCAATAGCTTACAGTGCAGCCATCCACCCATAGCAATTTCTTGCTAGAAATCGTCCAATAGCGTCTCAGAATGTGACCTCACTAGGCACCTAGCAAACCAAATAGGCAGTATACAAGGAGAAGACGTAACGAGAGTCCGTCAGTTAATCACCCTAAAGAGGACGGCTGCAACGTCCGTGAAAACATCAGAATTTTAAACGTTTTAGTGTTTTATGACGCTACCTAAAACCCATAATGATTTTATTCAAACCGACACAAGACTACGAACTTACATAAGTTAAAACCGATTAATTTCCGTGACATCTTCAGAATGATACAGCTTTGGTTGGCTGGTTTTGGTCGTTAGAGGGTATCTTCAGACCTGCGCTGATCTGTTAGAGTGCAACACGACGTAAATATAGCCTTAACCGGCTTCCTTAACCATTAAAACAGAGAGATATGCCTTGTTTACTTAAATTTCGATTAATGTCAGAAGTATATACCTTTCTATGGAGCTTATAAGAAATGGGCCATCTATTATTATGAGCAAGGATGCTGTTATAATTCGTTATCTACATAATTCGTCCAGGAACAAAGTCGTTTACACGATCGCTGCGCTAGCATTTCCATCTCTGTTGAGGTTCTGCCTCGTAGTAATTGGTTTCGGGAGCACAACCTTGTAGAAAATGGTTCCTTCGTCGATATACCTTGGCAGTCAATAAAAGCCGAGAGAGCAGTAAACGTCAGAATTATGGGTGCCTTTAGGTCTCTGCGTGACAGCTAGCTATTGTTCCGAAAGCTAATATGTGATAAATCTTTCGCGACTGTCACTGACGTTCGTTGCGTAAGATGTCACTCCTTACCTTCTGCTGACACCTTTGCATAGGAAATGTCTATATCTCGATCGGCAAGAATCTAAGATAACAACAAAAAATTGCTGCAGTCGGGAGTGAAAGTCGCGGGTCGTGTTTCCCGACTGTAGCGGCGGATAGATCGTGCGACTTAAGTTCGTGACCGGTTTGTCCGTTCCAAGCGCGCGGACGTCGACTGATTACACATCTGTGTCTTGAGAAGAATTCTGTGCTCGTATCGGAAAGAGCAAATACTGTAAATTGTAGATACGTTTCTGCAAACATAACAGTAATACTAAGTGACGTCATTAAGTTTTAATTATCACCTCGACAGAGGTGTGACCATGTCACTTTGTTCATTCTTCAGTGCGACGTATTTTTTCCAACTATGGGTTACTTAGCGGGTTCCTTGTTCTAGACGTCTAGATTTTCATAGTTCAAGAAACGTTCCAGTTCCAAAACCACCTCAACTCGTTCTGAAAGTGTCTCCGACGCAATGTACACTCCTGGAAATGGAAAAAAGAACACATTGACACCGGTGTGTCAGACCCACCATACTTGCTCCGGACACTGCGAGAGGGCTGTACAAGCAATGATCACACGCACGGCACAGCGGACACACCAGGAACCGCGGTGTTGGCCGTCGAATGGCGCTAGCTGCGCAGCATTTGTGCACCGCCGCCGTCAGTGTCAGCCAGTTTGCCGTGGCATACGGAGCTCCATCGCAGTCTTTAACACTGGTAGCATGTCGCGACAGCGTGGACGTGAACCGTATGTGCAGTTGACGGACTTTGAGCGAGGGCGTATAGTGGGCATGCGGGAGGCCGGGTGGACGTACCGCCGAATTGCTCAACACGTGGGGCGTGAGGTCTCCACAGTACATCGATGTTGTCGCCAGTGGTCGGCGGAAGGTGCACGTGCCCGTCGACCTGGGACCGGACCGCAGCGACGCACGGATGCACGCCAAGACCGTAGGATCCTACGCAGTGCCGTAGGGGACCGCACCGCCACTTCCCAGCAAATTAGGGACACTGTTGCTCCTGGGGTATCGGCGAGGACCATTCGCAACCGTCTCCATGAAGCTGGGCTACGGTCCCGCACACCGTTAGGCCGTCGTCCGCTCACGCCCCAACATCGTGCAGCCCGCCTCCAGTGGTGTCGCGACAGGCGTGAATGGAGGGACGAATGGAGACGTGTCGTCTTCAGCGATGAGAGTCGCTTCTGCCTTGGTGCCAATGATGGTCGTATGCGTGTTTGGCGCCGTGCAGGTGAGCGCCACAATCAGGACTGCATACGACCGAGGCACACAGGGCCAACACCCGGCATCATGGTGTGGGGAGCGATCTCCTACACTGGCCGTACACCACTGGTGATCGTCGAGGGGACACTGAATAGTGCACGGTACATCCAAACCGTCATCGAACCCATCGTTCTACCATTCCTAGACCGGCAAGGGAACTTGCTGTTCCAACAGGACAATGCACGTCCGCATGTATCCCGTGCCACCCAACGTGCTCTAGAAGGTGTAAGTCAACTACCCTGGCCAGCAAGATCTCCGGATCTGTCCCCCATTGAGCATGTTTGGGACTGGATGAAGCGTCGTCTCACGCGGTCTGCACGTCCAGCACGAACGCTGGTCCAACTGAGGCGCCAGGTGGAAATGGCATGGCAAGCCGTTCCACAGGACTACATCCAGCATCTCTACGATCGTCTCCATGGGAGAATAGCAGCCTGCATTGCTGCGAAAGGTGGATATACACTGTACTAGTGCCGACATTGTGCATGCTCTGTTGCCTGTGTCTATGTGCCTGTGGTTCTGTCAGTGTGATCATGTGATGTATCTGACCCCAGGAATGTGTCAATAAAGTTTCCCCTTCCTGGGACAATGAATTCACGGTGTTCTTATTTCAATTTCCAGGAGTGTATATTCATCCTATGGAGGACGTGCTATGTCAGAAGAATACATGGAGAGGGGGGGGGGGGGGGGCAAGTAGCATGTGCCACTGTGTCCTATGCAGAATCATGTGGAGGATCAGGGGTTGTTGTGGAGCAATAACGCTCCGTCTAAGTCTACATCTATACGCCGCAAGTCATTTTACGGTGTGTGTTTGAGGATACTTTGTGTAGCTGTGTCATTTCTCCATTTTCCTGATCCAGTCGCGAATGGTTCGCGGGAAAAACTGTTGCTGGCAAAGCAGCGCTGGGTAGCCGTGCGGTCTTAGGCGTCTTGCACGGTTGCGTGGCTGCCCCCATCGGAGGTTCGAGTCCTCTCTCGGGCATGGGTGTGTGTGATGTCCTTAGCATAAGTTACTTTAAGTTACATTAAGTAGTGCGTAAGCCTAGGGACCGATGACCTCAGCAGTTTGGTCCCATAGTTCTTACCACAAATTTCCAAAAAAATTTGTTGCCGGTGAGCACCTGTGTGGGCTCGAATCTCACTAATATTATCTTCCTGCTTTTTTTTTCTCGTGATGTACGTAGGATGATGCATTGTACTGGCTGACTTTTCCAGGGACGTACGCAGAACGCCTCCCCTCCAGCGTCCCCCCTGGAGCCTGAACATCTCCGTGACGCTTTCACACTAACTAAATGAACCTGCAACGAAACGTGCCGCTCTCCTTTGGATCTTCTCCGTTTACTCTATCGATTCATACTGGTTCAGATCCCAGACTGACGAGCATTATTCAAGTATTGGTCGAACGATTGTATGCTACTTCCTTTGTTAATGGACTACCTCCGCCTCTGCGGTAACAGGTGGCTAAAATCACTTGCCACAGCGAAGTGGAATTCGTCGGAGAACATCACTCTGGACCTACTGTTGCTGACCACCACCCAACATGCTACCTACACCAGCTAATTCTTTCTCGACGATGGAGTTTTTGAAGTGGCACGCATTTAACAGTCTTCTGATCACAGAAAACCAACGTGATTTAATGGCCGCGAAATGCTTCTGGCAGAGACACTTGTATTGGTATCGATTACAAGGCTTGCAGCGATCTGCCCAGGAGTGAGATGTCTGTTCTTTTTCTCCACTATGGCTTACGTATCGGTCCTCTCAGGGTGTGTTGTTCAGTCTACGACCACCAGCAAGCTTTCGTATAGCGTTTCCAGTTTCAACGGCCTTTTTTTGATCTCGAGATGACACTTTTGTACACATCAGTTACGTGGCCACAATAGTGACATTTCGACCGGCTTCGAGCTAACTGCTCGTCAACGATCGTAATCACTCAGACGACGTCTCGCAGACCTGTTGCCGTACCACAAGGAATGTCGCACTAATCTGTTCCACAACAACTTGCGTCAAACACCATACTGCACGAACTGCCGAATACATACAAAAGGCCGATTTCCTTTCCCATCCTTCCCTAATCCGATAGGACCGATGACGTAGCTGTTTGGTCCCCTCCTCCAAATCAACCAACTAACCAATAAATGTTGTAAAGATCTTCCAGTTGAACTGACACAGACAAATTTCTAAAAATCGTATCAAGTGAAGAGTTATTGACAAATGCTTGTAAAATTAATCTTTCTCAAACCGTTTGGAGTATTTTCCTCTAATTTTAATATAATGTTCCATGTTTCATAGACTGCAAAGGTTTAGCATAAGTAAAACATATTCAGTTCGTAAAATCGATTTATTATTCACTGCCAGTATGAATAATCTCTTCGTCATCGCCACTGTCTAAATGAAATGATCGTATGGAATTATTCACTGGTGTAGATCGTTCTGTTCGACGCCACCTTGACGACCTGCGCGTCTTCGTGGTGAAGACGAGATGAAATGTCTAGGATAATGCAAACACCCAGTCTCAGAGTGAAGAAAATTTTAAACCCGACCCTGAATCGATCGTCGGACCCGACAATACACAGACCACTAGATCGCGAGTTGAGGTCACTTCCGAAATTAGTAATTGTTTCAATATTTATGCTGGCTTTATGCCGGTAGCTACACAGAAATAGTATTCGCTCCAGTCATTTCGAAATGTAGTTTCAAAATTTGAAACAATTCGGAAGAGTGAAGATATATATTTTTTTGTTTGTTACCGTAAAATTTAATTTCCAATTAGATAGGTTCGTGGCATTATAATATCCGATGCAGGAAAACACAAAGGTCTAGAACAGTAATCGCGCTAAAATAAATAATGCAACCCATAGGTAAAATTAAAAATCGCCATTCCAGGAAACGCCTACTTCCTGTCAAATTTCAAGCCAGACACTCCGTCTGCTTCAAGCCAGACTATGCCTTGTTTGTATAAGATGCAAATCAGACTCTGTATTCTACATTATTTTGTTTATGTTTCTTTCCTTCTGTCAGTGATGTATCTGACGAATGAGGGGAACCAGCGCAACGGGTGCCTCTGCCTTATCACCGGCAGCTGATTGGAGGGAAGGGGAGAAAATGCCGTATGAAAATAGGGGGAGAGCAAGTGAATAACTTCAATTGCTTGGGAAGTGTAACAAAGGATGATATGTATTGCTCAACAGAATTTAGGAAAAGAATTGCAATGGCAAAAGAAGGATTAAAAAGGGAAACAGAAATTACTTTGTGGACCACTAAACAAATATCTGAGGAAAAGACTTGCCAGACGTTACATCTGGTGCGTTGACTATATGGTGCGGAGACCTGGACATTGAGGAAGGAAGATGAAAGAAGATTGGAGGCACTAGAGATGTGGATATGGAGAAGAATGGAAAAAGTGAAATGGGAAGACCGAGTAAGGAATGAAGAAGTATTAAGAAGAGTTGGAGAGGAAAGAAAGAGAGAACGGAACCGGATTGGACATTGTTTGAGGAGGGACTGTTTATTGAAGGAAGGAATAGAAGGAATGGTGGAGGGAAAAAGGGGAAGAGGAAACAGAAGGTATCAAATGCTGGACAATATAAAAGGAGACTGGCTATGGACAGACAAAAGTGGAAGAGGCTTAACCCGTGACTAGACCTGCCGTAAGGCAGAATACCGTGCTACTACTACTGATGCCAAAATTCTCATGTGGACAAATTGCAGAGTTTCGTATTTTTCTTGCTATAACAAAAGGACTTCTGTCCCTGACGGGAGCTGTGTGATACTCATTCCTGGAAAAATTTTTAGCGCAGTACAGAATGCTCAAGTCTGGAGGAAAGGAAAAACCAGAAACTGTATGAAACTATGTAACAAGTAACCATTATGAGGAAAACAAATACTAGACGACATCGGTGGACAGTATAAATCGCTCCCATGCACGAACGTCCTGGAGACAAACCAATACTTGTGGGAAGTCCCGAAGGACTACAGCCGCTTTGTAGAACCAGGAAATGACGGATGGACGAAATGCTTATGCTGAGGGCTGAATCAAACTGGCTGGAAACAGCTCGAGAGCGCAATCACTGGAGACACATTGTGAGGTTTACCACGATCTTCAAGGTGGAGAAACGCCAGATTAGTATAATATTTTATCGAAAGTATCCTGACATCTAATAGTGGACATTAATATGGAGTGTGTCCAGTCTTCGTTTTTATGACGGCCTGAACTCCATTGGCGACACTTTCAATGCAGTGTCTGAATGTATGTGTAGGAATGGCAGAGTCGAAATCAGAGTAGTAACGTTGGGCGCGAAGGCCTGGAGTGAAGTCAACGTTCTAACTGATGCCAAAGGTGATTCAAATGGCTCTGAGCACTATAGGACTTAACTTCTGAGGTAATCAGTCCCCTAGAACTTAGAACTACTTAAACCTAACTAACCTAAGGACATCACACACATCCAGGCCCGAGGCAGGATTCGAACCTGCGACCGTAGCGGTCGCGCAGTTCCAGCCTGTAGCGCCTAGAACCACTCGGCCACTCTGGCCGGCCAAAGGTGTTTCATTGGGTTCACGTCGCAACTCTGGCCAGGGCAATCCATTCCAGGAATGTTATCGTCCACAAACCATTGTGCCACAGGTGCTACTAAGACTGTGCATTGAGGTGCTGGTACAAACATCGCCTCCGAACTGTTCCTACATTGTATGCAATACACAGTGGTGTAAAATGATGTCCTTTAGCGGTTAGCGTTTCCTTAAGCGGAATAAGAGGGCGACACCCTACCCACGAATGTTACCACCATACCGTAACACCTCCTCCTCCACTCTTCATTGTTAGCACTACACATGATGACAGGTAACGTTCCCCAGACATTCGCCGAACCCTAATCCTTCCCTCGGATTGCTACAGGGTACAGCGCGCTTCATCACTCGAGGTCACTCGCTTGCAGTGATCCACTGTCTATTGGCTTCGCTGTTTACAACACATCAAGTTCAAATGGTTCAAATGGCTCTGAACACTATGGGACTTAACATTTGAGGTCATCAGTCCCCTAGAGTTAGAACTACTTAAACCTAACTAACCTAAGGACAGCTCACACATCCATGCCCGAGGGAGGATTCGAACCTGCGACCGTAGCGGTCGCGCGGTTCCCGACTGAGGCGCCTGGAACCCCTCGACCACAACGGCCTGCTCCACATCAAGTGTCGCTTACCATTGACTATAGAAATGTGTGGCTTATGAGGAGCTGTTACACTATTCTACCCATTTTTCTTATATCCTTGAGAAAAATTATTAAGAATGAAATGATCGTATGGCATTGTTGGCTGGGAAGTCCCATTCGAGTTCGGCCGCCAAGTGGAAGTCTTAGTTGAGTCGGCGCCACATTGGGCTACTTGCGGCCGATGATGAGGATGAAAGGATGATGATGACAACACAACACCCATTCCACGAGCGGAGAAAATCTCCGACAAGTCCGGGAATCGAACCCGGGCCCAGTGCATGACACATTGGAAGTCACGAGCGATTCCTTGCCGCTAATTTCAGGTGAGTTTTTCACAGTTCTCGGTGGACTCTGTTCGTCAGTACGTGACGTCTGCTGGTCTTGATTTAGCTATGGTTGTTCCACCGCGTGTCCATGTCACGGTCATATCAGCAGCAATCCACTTGGATAGCTTTAGCTGGGTTGAAATCTTTCTTGTCGATTTGTTACTCGGGTATCTAATCGATTGACTGCTCCCCATTCGAAGTCACTGAGATCTCCCGAACGCCGTATTCTGCTGTTACTGTGTCTCTACTGACAACACACGTTTTACACTTGGAGGTTTACCACTCGTTACATTTAGTGTTTAATTCCGCGTGACATACAAGCGTCTAGGTACTTTTGATTAGATAACGAGAGCAAGCAAAACGCCTCGGCTGATGAAACCGCTACGCCGCAAGAAGATCAGGCAGCGAACGCAAGGCAATTCATTCGAAGACTCCCGAACACAGTTACGAGTTTTCTTTACGGGCGGAGATTGTGTAGTGCGCATTTCTGCCACTAGGCGTTTGTAGCCCAACTCATTGCCAGTTCAGTACCGCCTGTGTTATCGACCTGACTTGTTCTATTCATACGCAGTGACTGTTTTTGCTAGAGCTGTTTTGTTGCTGTTTTGTTTTTTGTGACGGCAAGTTTAAGTGAACAACGGACATGTGGTGTGCGTACTGTAAGACCTTCGGTACACACACCATCAGATTATTTGACTTGTCGCTCTAACGAAGTAGGCGAGTGTCAGCAATATGTCTCGTGGTCTTATCGTGGCGTGTTTATCTTCTGCCGTTAGGTCAGACGATAGAAATGCCACTTGCACGCTTAGAGTAGCAGATTGACGGTGACCAACTTTAAACAGAACTTGATTCATTTTCACACACATTTATTAAAATAATAAAAACATAGATATTACGTAACTTGATTCTGGATGCTGTTTACAATTGGCAATCTGAAGTTCCTTTGGTCTTGGCACGTTAATCTTATTCTCACATATCTCTGATACTTGACAAAGTGTCTATACATTTCTCTTCATGGCTATGTACAGGAATATGATAATCTTATTAGGCGCAGACTGAAACTTGGCTATAGACTGGTACAGACAAATGCAGACTAATGCAGACTGACTGATCGGAGGTCTGTACATTCGTATAATACCTCAAGCGTTCAGGTATCACTGCGCGAGTGTGATCCGCGAGGAGAAAAGGTTCTACGTTAGCAGCAATCTCATTGGCTGCGTTACATATTAATACGCGGATCGGCGGAAGCAGAATTTGGTTCATCTGTATGGCAGCGCCATCTCATAGTGCGCAGACGGACGAGCGCTGCGCCTGCACTGTTGTGCTTAGCGGGGCACGCTCTATTGGGAAAGTTGTGTACGCGCTGACTACGCGGAACTATGTACACAACAGGACAACTGTGAAATTTTGTTTCGTACTCGGTAAAAATGTTGCAGAAACTGTTTTAATGTTGGGAACAGCTTACCAAGACAACGCTAGGGGAGAAACTCAAGTGTGAGCTCGATTTAAAAATGGCAGCATGTCTGTTGACGACAAACCTCGTTCTGGAAGACGATCAACTGCCTGAATCGACGAAAATATAGAAAAAATTCGAGAACTTGTTCTCAAAGACCGTCGAGAGACAACTGATCAATTGTCAAAGACTGGTGGGTTGCCTTGGAGCTCGGTTCAGCGAATTTTAACGGAAGATTTGGGAATGAAAACGGTTGTTGCCAAGTTTGTTCCTCCGGTTCCAACTGACAATCAAAAGGAACGTCGAGCTGAAACATGTCGTGCTTTGAAGCAACAGTTTGAAACTGATCTACATCTGCATCTACATCCATGCTCCGCAAGCCACCTGACGGTGCGTGGCGGAGGGTACTTTGAGTACCTCTATCGGTTCTCCCTTCTATTCCAGTCTCATGTTGTTCGTTGAAAGAAAGATGATCGGTATGCCTCTGTGTGGGCTCTGATCTCTCTGATTTTATCCTCATGGTCTCTTCGCGATATATACGTAGGAGGGAGCAATATACAGCTTGACTCCTCGGTGAAGGTATATTCTCGTAACTCCAACAAAAGCCCGTACCGAGCTACTGAGCGTCTCTCTTGCAGAGTCTGGAGTTTATTATCTCCGTAACGCTTTCGCGATTACTAAATGGTCCTGTACGAAGCGCGCTGCTGTCCATTGGATCTTCTCTATCTCTTCTATCAACCCTATCTGGTACGGATCCCACACCGGTGAGCAGTATTCAAGCAGTGGGCGAGCAAGTGTACTGTAACCTACTTCCTTTGTTTTCGGATTGCATTTCCTTAGAATTCTTCCAATGAATCTCAGTCTGGCATCTGCTGTAGCGACGATTAATTTCATATGATGCGTTTTCTATCTAAGGTGATGAGTCATGGTGCTGTGGTTACGACACAGAAAGAAAGCAACAGTCAAGCCAATGGAAGACGTCACCGTCACCTCGTCCAAAAAAACGTTGTCAAGTGAAATCAAACATCAAAACAATGCTGACTTTTTCCTTTTTTTATGCGAAAGGCGTAGCGCATTCGTTGTTTGTTCCCCCAAGGTCAGACCATCAATCAAACCATTTATTTGGAAGTGTTAAGATGATTGCACAACAGTGTTCGTCCAAAAAGACGGGATTTGTGGGAGACAGGAGAATGGATCTTCCATCATGACAACGCACCTGAACACGCAGCAATCTGTGTTAGATATTTTTTGGCTAAAAATGGAGTGATTCCACTGCCCCACGTACCTTATTCGCCTAACCTGGCTTCGTGCGACTTTTTGTTATTTCCACGAATGAAAAGGGGCATGAGAGGACACCAGTTGGACAACATCGAAGAAGTCAAGGAAAAAAAACAGGTAGGAGCTGTCAGCCATTACTAAAGGCGACTACAAAAAAATATTCCAAACAGTGGAAGCGTCAGTGGGACAAATATAGGGTAGCGCACGAAATGTGTTACCATTTTGTTTTTGAATATAAACTTTATTGTCAATACAATCTGAAAGGAACATATTCTACAATGAAGAGCCGTCCATGGAGATTTGTTCTAACTCAGCACATGCTCAATATGTCCACCATTTCGTTTCCTAACTCCCTTCAAACGAACATTGAAGTTGGTGATTACCCTACGGCATATGTCTACCGTAATTTCACTGCAAGCTTGAAGAATAAGTCTTCTGAGCTCCATTAAATCACGTGGACGTTTCGGGAAATTTTTTTCCTTTAGTAGGTACCCGCAAAGAAAAACGTCACATGGACTGAGGTCTGGACTATTTGGGGGCCCATTTTGTCCGTCATTGAAGCGACCTGGAAACCTGAGTGAAATGATCCGCATGTCGAAATGCTCGTGTAAAAACTCCAACACAGTGTTTGCAGTATGTGGCCTTGCTCCATCTTGCATGAACCACTGCGTGTTGAAGGGCAAGGCAGTAGCAAGAAGCTGTGGAATGAAGCTGTTGCGAAGCATGCTCAAATAACGCTCGCTGTTCACAGTTTCTTCAAAGAAAAAGGGTCCAATAAGTCCGTGACTGGAAATTTCTCCCCACGCTGTAATCCTCGGAGCATAATGTTGTCGTTCATGAAGCACTTGTGGGTTTTCAGTGGCCCAAAAGCGTACATTTTGTTTGTTAACTACGCCGTCTAAATGAAAATGCGCCTCGTCTGAAAACCAAACGTTGTTGATAGTTTCTGCCCTATCCTCCGCCCACTGAGCAAACAGTAGTCTCTGCTGCTTGTGTTCTTCAGTGAGCTTCTGTGCACAGGTCATCTTGTATGGGTACATAAGGACGTCACATTTAAGAATGCGTTGAACGGAGCGTCTGGATATTCCCAGTTGCACTGCTGCCTTTCTATATGATTTCTCGGGACTTCTTTGTACAGCAACTCGCACCGCTTCAATATTCTCCGGCGAACAAACAGGCTTAGGCCGAGGTGGCTTCGCTTCCAATACTGTTCCTTCCTATACAAATTTATCGTACAACCTGTGTATGGTCTTCTTGCAAAGGACCCATCGTGTGTTAAACTATTGTCGATAACGCCTCTGAGTCACAACAAGGCTTTTCGTTTCATGAAAAAGTAACACAATTGCCGATCGTTGCTGTGTCGTCGGTCTTCCATTGTCAGCCATTGCTGCTTACTAGTGTCCTAGCGGCAGTATCGTGAATTACACGTCATTTCGTAACTCATTTGTTTTTCCAAGCTCTGCTGGTACTGCTGTAGAGATCCCAGCGGGATATCTAATGTGCGTCGTACATTGTGAAAGAAACAATTGGTAACACATTTCGTGCGCCACCCTATATATTAGCTGTAATGGAGAGTGTTTTGAAGGCGATGAGGTTGTTTTGTAAACAATTTGAAAATATACAGCTTTTATGCCAGTTTTTTTGGGGGGTACCCCGTCGTATAGGTCATTCAGAGCGAGAAAGAAGTGGCCCGCTTTCGCTGGCTGCAGCCTGTGGTGGTCAGTGAGCGTGGCGGCGTCGGCGGCGGCGGCGGCGAGTACTTGACAGAAGCACAGTGTACGCCGTCCTTTGTGTGGCGCCCCGCTTAGTCAGGGGGCTATTCGTGGCCGGCGGGCGCCGACACAGACGCGACGGATTCCGCCGGCGGCCAGAATAAACGCCGCACCGCGAGACTAGACTGCCAGTCTCCTGTCCTGCGAGCGAATGCCAGCCACTGTGAGCTGGCAGGTCCCAGCGGCTACGTCTGCCCGCCTTGCCCCTGGCTCGCTCATTGAGGAGCCTTTCTTCTCGTCGTCCCGTGTCAGCCGCCCCTAGTCAAGTCGTTTGGTCACAAATTTTGGGGGAGACAGGCCATTCCAAGAAAATTCAGCTCTACTCAATTACTTTAAGTAGGGCTGGGACGTGTTTGTGTCACAGCTACAAGCCAGTAAATCAATTACATACACTGCTGATAAAGAACCCAGAAGACGTGGTCTAATGTCAATGTACACTACTGGCCATTAAAATTGCTACACCAAGAAGAAATGCAGATGATAAAAGGGTATTCATTGGAAAAATATATTATACTACAACTGACATGTGATTACATTTTCACCCAATTTGGGTGCATAGATCCTGAGAAGCCAGTACCCAGAACAACCACCTCTGGCCGTAATAACGGCCTTGATATGCCTGGGCATTGAATCAAACACAGCTTGGATGGCGTGTACAGGTACAGCTGCCCATGCAGCTTCAACACGATACAACAGTTCATCAAGATTAGTGGCTGGCGTATTGTGACGAGCCAGTTGCTCGGCCGCCATTGACCAGACGTTTTCAATTGATGAGAGATCTGGAGAATGTGCTGGCCAGGGCAGCAGTCGTACATTTTCTGTATCCAGAAAGGCCCGTACAGGACCTGCAACATGCGGTCGTGCATTATCCTGCTGAAATGTTGGGTTTCGCAGGGATCGAATGAAGGGTTGAGCCACGGGTCGTAACGCATCTGAAACGTAACGTCCACCGTTAAAAGTGCCGTCAATGTGAACAAGAGGTGATCGAGACGTGTAACCAATGGCACCCCATACCATCACGACAGGTGATACGCCAGTATGGCGATGACGAATTCACGCTTCCAATATGCGTTCACCGCGATGCCGCCAAACACGGATGCGACCATCACGATGGCGTAAACAGAACCTCCATTCATCCGCAAAAAATGTCGTTTTGCCATTCGTGCACCCAGGTTCGTCGTTGAGTACACCATCGCAGGCGCTCCTGCCTGTGACGCAGCGCCAAGGGTAACCGCAGCCACGGTCTCCGAGCTGATAGTCGATCAGTCAGTCAGTCGTGTGGCTAGGGCCTCCCTTCGGGTAGACCGTTCGCCTGGTGCAGGTCTTTCGATTTGACGCCACTTCGGCGACCTGCGTGTCGATGGGGATGAAATGATGATGATTAGGACAACACCCAGTCCCTGAGCAGAGAAAATCTCCGACTCAACCGGGAATCGAACCCGGGCCCTTAGGATTGACAGTCTGTCACGCTGACCACTCAGCTACCGGGGCGGACTGATAGTCGATGCTGTTGCTAACGTAGTCGAACTGTTCGTGCAGATGGTTGTTGTCTTGCAAACGTCCCCATTTGTTGACTCAGGGATCGAGACGTGGCTGCACGATCCGTTACAGCGATGTGGATAAGATGCCTGTCATCTCGACTGCCAGTGATACGAGACCGTTGGGATCCAGCACGGCGTTCCGTATTACCCTCCTGAACCAACCGATTCCATATTCTGCTAACAGTCATTGGATGTCGACCAACGCGAGCAGCAATGTCGCGATACGGTAAACCGCAATCGCGATAGGCTACAATCCGACCTTTATCAAAGTCGGAAACGTGATGGTACGCATTTCTCCTCCTTACACGAGGCATCACAACAACGTTTCACCAGGCAACACCGGTCAACTGCTGTTTGTGTAGGAGAAATCGGTTGGACACTTTCCTGATGTCAGTACGTTGTAGGTGTCGCTACCGGCGCCAACCTTGTGCGAATGCTCTGAAAAGCTAATCATTTGCATATCGCAGCATCCTCTTCCTGTCGGTTAAATTTCGCGTCTGTAGCACGTCATCTTCGTGGTGTAGCAATTTTAATGGCCAGTAGTGTAACTTGTAAACGTACACACCATCAGCGGTATATACACGATTAGAGTTGCAGTTCTCTGTGACACGTGGCATCATCAACAGAGTACATTAATGTTCGGCATGATCAACAGAGTGCATTACTGTTGTTCACAGTTAATAAGAACTTCCAGGCTTTTACATCGTGGCCGAATGGAGTTCACATCAACACGCACCGTTTTGTCTCCATCTGCAGAGGATATTTTCAAGGGGGATCGTAGCTTCTTTTAGTGTCCGACTCACCCACTGGCTCGCTACTGACTGCAGCAAAATTCTGTTTACGCGTGCTTCCGCACGGTTGCATGACGTCACATACACTGGTGTCCAAAAAAATGTCGCTATTTCTCCGTCCCATGTCTTTACGATAGAATCATACAAACTGTCAACAGATGTTCGTACGATCGTCTTCTGAACAGGAGATGGCATTCCGTTCAAAGGACAACCGCGCCTAAAATGACGTTCGGGCACCTAGAACATGTTTTTTGCTCGCGTATCATATAATTTCTGGAAACCCAGAATGTACTCTGTAGGAAATAACATGGATTCCGGAAACAGCGATCGTATGAGACCCAACTCGCTTTATTTGTTCATGAGACCCAGAAAATATTAGGCGCAGGCTCCCAGGTAGATGCCGCCTGATAAACAAAGTAGGAGCCTACGGAATATCAGACCAGCTGTGTGGCTGGATTGAAGAATTTTTAGCAAACAGAAGACAGCATGTTGTTCCCAATGGAGAGACGTCAACAGACGTTAAAGTAACCTCTCGCGTGCCACAGGGGAGTGTTATGGGAACATTGCTTTTCACAATATATATAAATGACCTAGTAGATTGTGTCGGAAGTTCCATGCGGCTTTTCGCGGTTGATGCTGTAGTATACAGAGAAGTTGTATCATTAGAAAATTGCAGCGAAATGCAGGAAGATCTGCAGCGGATAGGCACTTGGTGCAGGGAGAGGCAACTGACCCTTAACACAGACAAATGTAATGTATTGCGAATACATAGATAGAAGGATCATTTATTGTATGATTATATGATAGCGGAACAAACACTGGTAGCAGTTACTTCTGTAAAATATCTAGGAGTATGGGTAAGGAACGATTTGAAGTGGAATGATCACATAAAATTAATTGTTGGTAAGACGGGTGCCAGGTTGAGATTCATTGGGAGAGTCCTTAGAAAATGTAGTCCATCAACAAAGGAGGTGGCTTACAAAACACTCGTTCCACCTACACTTGAGTATTGCTCATCAGTGTGGGATACGCACCAGGTCGGGTTGACAGAGGAGATAGAGAAGATCCTAAGAAGAGCGGCGCGTTTCGTCACAGGGTTATTTGGTAAGCGTGATAGCGTTCCGGAGATGTTTAGCAAAGTGGCAGACTCTGCGAGAGTGGCGCTCTGCATCGCGGTGTAGATTGCTGTCCAGGTTTCGCGAGGGTGCGTTTCTGGATGAGGTATCGAATATATTGCTTCCCCCTCCTTATGCCTCCCGAGGAGATCACGAATGTAAAATTAGAGAGATTCGAGCGCGCACGGAGGCTTTCCGGCAGTCGTTCTTCCAGCGAACTATACGCGACTGGAACAGAAAAGGGAGGTAATGACAGTGGCACGTAAAGTGCCATCCGCCACACACCGTTGGGAGGCTTGCGGAGTATAAATGTAGATGTAGCTGTAGATCAAACGGGGTAGTCTTTGGCCAGGTAGTTCCACGTCTCACAATCGGTGCGTACACAATCACAGACGGTGCAGTATGTCACAGAGAAGATGCCTACCAGACTCTCTGCCGTGGAGTGCCACAGAAAGAATGGAAGCAGGATGGTCGCAAACTGGTGCTGCTCGATGACTTAATGTGAAACGCTCTGTTGTTTCTTGGATGTGGCGATGGGTTACAGAGACCGAAACTGTGTCCCACAGACCAGGGCGGGGCCGACCACCGGTGGGATCGGAAAGAGAGGACCGTTATCTGGCTGCAAGGGCACGACGGCACCGCCTAGTACTGCACGGCAACTGGCATCTGACCTCGTAGCACCCACTGGGTGTGTTGTATCGAGACAAACGGTGTTCAAATGGTTCAAACGGGTCTGAGCACTATGGCACTTAACATCTGAGGCCATCAGTCCCCTAGACGTAGAACTACTTAAACCTAACTAACCTAAGGACATCACACACATCCATGACCGAGGCAGGATTCGAACCTGCGACCGCAGCAGCAGCGTGGTTCCGGACTGAAGCGCTTAGAACCGCTCGGCCACAGCGGACAAACGGTGTACAGAAAGCTTCGGTAGAATCGCCCTTATTGTCGCAGAACTGCTGTATGTGTACCCATGACACGTCTTCACAGAAGAGAACGCCTAGAGTGTATTATATCTCTTTAAAAAATGTAACTATTTATTTAGAGGAAACACTATACTAGTAAATTTGTTTGTCCTTTGATTTATCGTGATCTGTTACTTATTTTTAATGAAGTTAGTTCTTACGTTTAGCTTTCAATATATATATATATATATATATATATATATATATATATATATATATATATATATATATATACAAAAAGAGATATAATAAGCAAAATAATGAATTTCGCAGGTTGCCAATTACATATTGTATCTGGTTTTACCGAGCGCCAGGCTCCCTACAAATTACTGTAAATGCACAATTGATATTGTCGACTGCCGCCTTCCGTGGTTCTTATCACCACAAGGTGGAAGACTGGTACACATCTTCTTCAGCACCGGAATCCAGATGTCATTCAATTCCACACCCTCCTCTTTCCTACTGAAACTCCTGGGGTGTATTACATCTCTTTGGCGTCCGTAGCTCGTGGTCGTGCGGTAGCGTTCTCGCTTCCCGCGCCCGGGTTCCCGGGTTCGATTCCCGGCGGGGTCAGGGATTTTCTCTGCCTCGTGATGACTGGGTGTTGTGTGATGTCCTTAGGTTAGTTAGGTTTAAGTAGTTCTAAGTTCTAGGGGACTGATGACCATAGATGTTAAGTCCCATAGTGCTCAGAGCCATTTGAACATCTCTATGGCCCCTATTCGGACCACAACGCGCAACTAAAGCAAGGCATCATAAAAGCGTTGACGGATAGGGCAAGGAACATCTGCGAACCAGAGCTGCTTGCTGCAGGATTAAAACGTCTCACCAATGCATTGCTCAAGAATGGTTATTCATCCGCCGTAGTAAAAAGAACGTAAAGACCAACACGCAGAAATCATAGCGATGCAAAAGTGCCTTTCATTCAAAACGTTATCGATCGCATAAGAAAAATATTTTTAAAAATGCAGAACATTGCGGTAATCTACATAACCGACCGGAAGATAACAGATCACCTAAAATTGGGCAAGGATTCTCGCCAACAGCCGGTAAAAGCAAGAATATATAGGTTTCTGTGTAGTTGTGGGGAGATGTACACGGGAACTACAAAAAGTACGGCCAAGAGACGACTAGAAGAGCACAAGGTCAACTGCAGAAGAGGGGAGATGGACAGAACATCTGTTGCGGAACATGCTCTGCGGTCATGACACCACCACATTAATTTTGATAGGACTCTAGTACTGTCAGATGCAAGTGGATACCATGAAACGCTGTACAGAGAGACCAAAGACATTGTAAAACACCCCAGGAATTTCAATGGGAAGGAGGAGGACGTGAAATTGAGTATCTGGATTCCGGTGCTGGAGGACATCTCCTCCAGTCTTCCAATAGCAACAATTGACCAAGGGCTAACTGTACTCGGGTGTTCAAAACATGTGACGTCACGCCACGGCACGAAACCATGCTTAAACGGAATTTTTCTGCAGTCAGTAGCGAGCAAGGATGGAATCAGACAGTCAAAGAAGCTACGACCCTCCTTGTAAATGTCCTCTGCGGATGGGCGAAACGTTGGTTTGTGATGTGAGATCCATTCGACCACTGCATAATAGTCCGGAAAGTTTAAGTAACTGTAAATTTCTGTTCACGGAAGTTTACGTTTTTAATTAGTGTTTTTCCTGTTTCGTGCACTACTGGATAAGTTTGTTAGTTTTTCTGCGTGTCTTGTACGGTTTATTCATGTTACGGCAAGTTGAAAAAGAGAGAGTGAGGGAGAGAAGTGATATTATACGTGCAACTGATAAAGCCCTTCCTTCAAAAATATTTCTCTCCTGAATACCTCGTCTGTGTTACCACACAAGACGTGTCATTGATCTCATTTGTACTAAGTGGCATCCCGTATAGACAAACTGATTTAAAATTTAATCATTTCTAAAATAACAGTTGCTGGTATAGAGTTTCTTACAGCCTCAGAATTACGGATTCACGACTTCGTGCTGTTTTCTGCGCAGGGGACAACAACTGTAGAAGACTGCAGGTTGCTGAACTTGCCGGCCGAAGTGGCCGAGTGTTTCTAGGCGCTATAGTCTAGAACCGCGCGACCGCTACGGTCGCAGGTTTGAATCTTGCGTCGGGCATGGATGTGTGTGTTGTCCTTAGGTTAGTTAGGTTTAAGTAGTTCTAAGTTCTAGGGGACTGATGACCTCAGATGTTAAGTCCCATATTGCTCAGAGCCATTTGAACATTTTTTTTGCTGAACTTGTTACTAGAACTTACGCATTCCACTCAGGGCTGTGGAAGCAAATAGGCACCTCGCTTGTACTTCCGAATGCAGCAGCCAATCGCGGAGAAGGACCACAATTTAGGCGGTCTTTCTCACGGTGCCCTTACCGAACGAAACCATCTGTCATCGGTACCTCACACCACATTACGTCGTCTAGCAACTGCTGCCTTTTCAACTGCTCTAAGAAGAGTTTCTTATATCTGAATATGATGGCTGCAAAGCCAGAAATATTACAGTGTGCAGTTACGTAGCACCTGAACATAGCATTAGTGGATCAAATGGTTCTGAGGACTATGGGACTTAACATCTAAGGTCATCAGTCCCCTAGCACTTAGAACTACTTAAACATAACTAACCTAAGGACATCACACACATCCATGCCTGAGCCAGGATTCGAACCTGCGAACGTGGCAGTCGCGCGGTTCCAGACTGAGGCGCCTAAAACCGCTCGGCCACAACGGCTGGCGATAGGATTAGTGTCTTGATTCCTTGGCAGTACACATGAGTGACTATATCCAAATAAAAGAACTTTGAAACTACAACTAGAGGTGATTTTATTCATCGAAATAACCTTGTAGACGTAACTGACCCACTCGCGATGTGGTTTGCGGCTCAGTGAATTGATGACTGGTGACACCACCCCACACGTGACGTGGTAGGCGGCCTATTTACATGCGGCATGTGACGAGTAACCGACTTTGACCAGGAAGTCGCTCGGGCTTTTAGGTAGCCCAGCCACCAGGGTGGGATTTTTTGTTCCTCGAGCGACTTAGGAAGTGCTTTCTACGGCCGCTTCTCGTGAGTAATGCTGGAGTCGTTGCGCTTGTAGCGGAGCCGACAGCAGGCGGTGGCCGGGGCGTTAACACGCTACGCTGCCCGCCCAGCGCTGCGCCGCGCTCCCCGACGTTAGTTCCGAGCCGCTAGGCAGCGCGCAGGTTCAAGGCCGATCAGCTGACGGCCCGGACTCGGCGGGCGGGGTTTAGAATTCAGCGCCAGCCGAACGAGGCGCAGACCAGCGGACCCCAGCTGTCTGACGGTTACCGAGCGCCTTCAGCACCAGCGTCTTTCTTGTCGGAGTCAACTATTGGTTGCTGCGAGTCACCTGCTAGCGTGTAATGAAGGCCGATTCACACTAGACGTCAACGGAGCGTCACATCACGTCACGTCACGTCACGTCACGTCAACGTCAACGTCGGGCAGTATTTATACAGGACGTCGCGTCACGTCACATTACGTCAATTCACCTAGTACCGAACAGTGAAACTGAGTTTAAGAGATTCCTTCCATCCGTGTTACAAAAAATAGGAGAACAGTATTGGAATTGAGGAACGAGAAAGTTTATTAATGGCTAAAGTAAACTTCATATGAAATATTTTTCACCAATATTTATGATAAATCGCTGAGAAGTGAAACAGGATTTCAGGAAACATTCCTCACACACACACAAAAAAAAAGATGTTATGTGGACATGTGTCCGGGAACGCTAAATTTCCATGTTAGAGCTCATTTTAGTTTCGTCCACCTACGCTCAATGGAGCACGTTATTATGTTTTCATACGGGATACTCTACCTGTGCTGCTAGAACATATGCCTTTACAAGTACGACACAACATGTGGTTCATGCGCGATGGAGCTCCTGCACATTTCAATCGAAGTGTTCGTACGCTTCTCAACAACAGATTCGGTGACCGATGGATTGGTAGAAACTGAGTTTAAGAGATTCCTTCCATCCGTGTTACAAAAAATAGGAGAACAGTATTGGAATTGAGGAACGAGAAAGTTTATTAATGGCTAAAGTAAACTTCATATGAAATATTTTTCACCAATATTTATGATAAATCGCTGAGAAGTGAAACAGGATTTCAGGAAACATTCCTCACACACACACAAAAAAAAAGATGTTATGTGGACATGTGTCCGGGAACGCTAAATTTCCATGTTAGAGCTCATTTTAGTTTCGTCCACCTACGCTCAATGGAGCACGTTATTATGTTTTCATACGGGATACTCTACCTGTGCTGCTAGAACATATGCCTTTACAAGTACGACACAACATGTGGTTCATGCGCGATGGAGCTCCTGCACATTTCAATCGAAGTGTTCGTACGCTTCTCAACAACAGATTCGGTGACCGATGGATTGGTAGAAACTGAGTTTAAGAGATTCCTTCCATCCGTGTTACAAAAAATAGGAGAACAGTATTGGAATTGAGGAACGAGAAAGTTTATTAATGGCTAAAGTAAACTTCATATGAAATATTTTTCACCAATATTTATGATAAATCGCTGAGAAGTGAAACAGGATTTCAGGAAACATTCCTCACACACACACAAAAAAAAAGATGTTATGTGGACATGTGTCCGGGAACGCTAAATTTCCATGTTAGAGCTCATTTTAGTTTCGTCCACCTACGCTCAATGGAGCACGTTATTATGTTTTCATACGGGATACTCTACCTGTGCTGCTAGAACATATGCCTTTACAAGTACGACACAACATGTGGTTCATGCGCGATGGAGCTCCTGCACATTTCAATCGAAGTGTTCGTACGCTTCTCAACAACAGATTCGGTGACCGATGGATTGGTAGAGGCGGACCAATTCCATGGCCTCCACGCTCTCCTGACCTCAACCCTCTTGACTTTCATTTATGGGGGCATTTGAAAGCTCTTGTCTACGCAACCCTGGTACCAAATGTAGAGACTCTTCGTGCTCGTATTGTGAACGGCTGTGATACAATACGCCATTCTCCAGGGCTGCATCAGCGCATCAGGGATTCCATGCGACGGAGGGTGGATGCATGTATCCTCGCTAACGGAGGACATTTTGAACATTTCCTGTAACAAAGTGTTTTAAATCACGCTGGTACGTTCTGTTGCTGTGTGTTTCCATTCCATGATTAATGTGATTTGAAGAGAAGTAATAAAATGAGCTCTAACATGGAAAGTAAGCGTTTCTGGACACATGTCCACATAACATATTTTCTTTCTTTATGTGTGAGGAAAGTTTCCTGAAAGTTTGGCCGTACCTTTTTGTAACATATATAAACCCATCGAACAATATTTACACGGAAGATCCGTACCCAAAGACTGGAAAGTTGCACGGGTCACACCAATATTCAAGAGACATAGTAGAGCAATCCACTAAATTACAGGCCCATATCGTTAACGTCGATATGCAGCTGGATTTTAGAACATATATTGTGTTCGAACATTATGAATTACCTCGAAGGAAACGGTCTATTGACACACAGTCAACATGGGTTTAGAAAACATCGTTCCTGTGAAACACAACTAGCTCTTTATTCACATGAAGTGCTGAGTGCTATTAGCAAGGGATTTCAGATCGATTCCGTATTCCTGGATTTCCGGGAGGCTTTAACACTGTATCACACAAGCGGCTCGTAGTACAATTGCGTGCTTATGGAATATCGCCTCAGTTATGTGACTGGATTTACGATTTCCTGTCAGAGAGCTCACAATTCGTAATAATTGACGGAAAGTCATCGAGTAAAACTGAAGTGATTTTAGGCGTTCCCCAAGGTAGTGTTATAGGTCCTTTGCTGTTCCTTAGCTATATAAACGATTTGGGAGACAACGTGAGCAGCCATCTTCGGTTGTTTGCAGATGACGCTGTCGTTTATCGACTAATAAAGTCATCAGAAGATCAAAACAAACTGCAAAACGATTTAGAAAAATATCTGAATGGTGCGAAAATTGACAATTCACTCTAAATAAAGTGTGAGGTCATCGACATGAGTGCTAAAAGGAATCCGTTTAACTTTGGTTACACGATAAATCAGTCTAATCTAAAAGCCGTAAATTCAACTAAATACCTAGGTATTACAATTACGAACAACTTAAATTGGAAAGAACTCATAGAAAATGTTGTGGGGAAGGCTAACCAAAGACTGCGTTTTATTGGCAGGACACTTAGAAAATGTAACAGACCTACTAAGGATACTGCCTACACTACGCTTGTCCGTCCTCTTTTAGAATACTGCTGCGCGGTGTGGGATTCTTACCAGGTAGGACTGACGGAGTACATCGAAAAAGTACAAAGAAACGCAGTATATTTTGTATTATCGCGAAATATGGGAGAGAGTGTCACAGAAATGATACAGGATTTGGGCTGGAAATCTTTAAAAGAAAGGCGTTTCTCGTTGCGACGGAATCTTCTCACGAAATTCCAATCACCAACTTTCTCCTCCGAATGCGAAAATATTTTGTTAACACCGACCTACATAGGGCGGAACGATCTCCACGATAAAATAAGGGAAATCAGATCTCGTACGGAAAGATATAGGTGTTCATTCTTTCCGAGCGCTATACGAGATTAGAATAATAGAGAATTGTGAAGGTGGTTCGATGAACCCTCTGCCAGGCACTAAAATGTGATTTGCAGAGTATCCATGTAAATGTAGATATAGATGAAATACATACAGCCTATTTACCTTATCCATTATGTTCTTGTTTCCTGCGTAGCAAATAACGTCTTGAATAACTGTACTTTGCTACTTCAATACAGCTGCCATTTTCACTTTTAAAAGACTTTTTAATGAAAGTAGTTTTATAAATTTGAGTTCTGATTTACACGCAGGATAGGTGTCAGCTCTGTTCTGTTAATGTGAAACATAAATCATTTTTCGCTTTCAGATATCTGACATGGCTTACAGAAGAACACTCGATGGAAGTAATAACCAAATCGCCACGGAACATTTGCAATCTGAACTAAAACAAAGGAAAATAACGAAATAGAGATCAAGAAGTCGCGAAGCACGAAACAGACTACTGTAACACACGTGAACTTGGCGAAAATAGGTTAACTTCTGATGTACATCTACAGCAACATGGATACTCTGGAAATCACATTTAAGTGCCTGGCAGAGGGTTCTCTATTATTCCAATCTCGTATAGCGCGCGGAAAGAATGAACACCTATATCTTTCCGTACGAGATCTGATTTCCCTTATTTTATCGTGGAGATCGTTCCGCCCTATGTAGGTCGGTGTTAACAAAATATTTTCGCATTCGGAGGAGAAAGTTGGTGATTGGAATTTCGTGAGAAGATTCCGTCGCAACGAGAAACGCCTTTCTTTTAAAGATTTCCAGCCCAAATCCTGTATCATTTCTGTGACACTCTCTCCCATATTTCGCGATAATACAAAATATACTGCGTTTCTTTGTACTTTTTCGATGTACTCCGTCAGTCCTACCTGGTAAGAATCCCACACCGCGCAGCAGTATTCTAAAAGAGGACGGACAAGCGTAGTGTAGGCAGTATCCTTAGTAGGTCTGTTACATTTTCTAAGTGTCCTGCCAATAAAACGCAGCCTTTGGTTAGCCTTCCCCACAACATTTTCTATGAGTTCTTTCCAATTTAAGTTGTTCGTAATTGTAATACCTAGGTATTTAGTTGAATTTACGGCTTTTAGATTAGACTGATTTATCGTGTAACCGAAGTTAAACGGATTCCTTTTAGCACTCATGTCGATGACCTCACACTTTATTTAGAGTGAATTGTCAATTTTCGCACCATTCAGATATTTTTCTAAATCGTTTTGCAGTTTGTTTTGATCTTCTGATGACTTTATTAGTCGATAAACGACAGCGTCATCTGCAAACAACCGAAGACGACTGCTCAGGTTGTCTCCCAAATCGTTTATATAGCTAAGGAACAGCAAAGGGCCTATAACACTACCTTGGGGAACGCCTGAAATCACTTCAGTTTTACTCGATGACTTTCCGTCAATTATTACGAAGTGTGACCTCTCTGACAGGAAATCGCAAATCCAGTCACATAACTGACACGATATTCCATAAGCACGTAATTTTACTACGAGCCGCTTGTGTGGTACAGTGTCAAAAGCCTTCCGGAAGTCCAGAAATGTTAACAGACGATGACGTCGTCGAAACTTTCTGAACGCCGACGCGTCGTGACGTGACGTTGATGGCCTGTGTGAATGCCGTCATTTGAAATGCCCTGTGCAATGTCTTGACATGACGTGATGTCGATCATAATGGCCTTAAGCTAGCCGCCAGTCACATTTAGATGTATCGAAACTGAAATATGCGTCCATGCAAAAATCTGTTGAATTTGCGCCCGGAAATTACCTACTCACAAAGTCACGGCCTACTTGCAAACCGAGAGCCCTTTCATCCGCCGCAAACATTCCCCTTGAATCTCGGTTTGCGTGCACCCCAGTGGGTGGTCGCTTGAACAATCACCATGCGTTCAACTTTTAACTCTTTACTATTCAGTTCGCGCACCTTGTGCAGTTTGTATACTTATAGGTTCGCTATGGAAGTATTAACGATCATCCGCAATAAGCCATGTGAACGTTACGAAGATTACTCGTACGTCATAAACACAACCAAATAGAGGGACTGTGATTTGGCGTTGTTCAAAAAAGAAATAAATCCTCTCTGAGGACTGCTTAAGATCAAAGATTGTACGGTGTCTAGCTCAAACGAACATTAGCGTGAACCTCCGGACTATGCTTGCTTAGAAGAAAGGGCCAAAAATTGTTCGTTAAACAAGCGAAGAACTGAAACTTCCTGGCAGATTAAAACTGTGTGCCCGACCGAGACTCGAACTCGGGACCTTTGCCTTTCGCGGGCAAGTGCTCTACCAACTGAGCTACCGAAGCACGACTCACGTCCGGTACCCACAGCTGTACTTCTGCCAGTATCTCGTCTCCTACCTTCCAAACTTTACAGAAGCTCTCCTGCGAACCTTGCAGAACTAGCACTCCTGAAAGAAAGGATATAGCGGAGACATGGCTTAGCCACAGCCTGGGAGATGTTTCCAGAATGAGATTTTCACTCTGCAGCGGAGTGTGCGCTGATATGAAACTTCCTGGCAGATTAAAACTGTGTGCCCGACCGAGACTCGAACTCGGGACCTTTGCCTTTCGCGGGCAAGTGGTAGAGCACTTGCCCGCGAAAGGCAAAGGTCCCGAGTTCGAGTCTCGGTCGGGCACACAGTTTTAATCTGCCAGGAAGTTTCATATCAGCGCACACTCCGCTGCAGAGTGAAAATCTCATTCTGGAAGCGAAGAACTGTTCGAGAGCTTACCGAAGAACTTAGCATCTCTTACTGGGCCGCACAAAGAATTTTAACTGATAATTTGCAATGGGACGAGTGAGTGCAAAAATAGTTCCCAGACTTTTGAGCGATGAACAGAAGGAAAATGGTGTGTGAGCTTGTACGGAATGTCCAAAGTAGTAATTGGAGACGAAACTTGGGTCTGTGGGTATGACCGTGAGACGAAAGTTCAGAATTCTCAATGGAAAACCTGTGAATCTCCTGGCACTAAAAAGGCACGTCAGTCAAAATCGAATATCAAAGTCATGCTCATGGTTTTTTTTATATTGAAGACATGGTCAGATCGGAGTAAGTTACAAGCAATTGTAAACGCCGAATTTTACTAGGGCGTTCTGTAACGTTTGAGAAACGATGCACGAAGAACGAGAGCAGAAAAATGGGCCAGTGGCTTCTTCCTTCACCACGACAACGCATCTTGCCACACCTCAATTTTGATTGATTGTGTTCCTCTCTGTACAAATCCTCCTTACTCGCCAGATTTAGCACCAAGCGACTCCCGGCTGTTCCCAAAAATTAATGATCGTGTTTAAGTGAAAACGCTTTGACACCACTCCTGACACTGTGGTGGCCACGGCAGAGCAGTTGAATGCCCTGCCAAAGGAAGCTCTCCAGAAGTGTTTCCAGTCGTCGATTTAACTTTGGGATAACTGCATTGCCAACCTAGGACAATAACTTGAAGGGGATTAAATCAAATTCCATGTAAGCTTATTCTTTTGTTTTTAATGAAATTATTCACCGTATTTTTTGATCACGCCTCGTACATAGATTCGAAACAATCACCTTGAACCTACAGACAACGTTTACATCGATCGTACAAGTTGTTGAAAGAACGCAGGATGACTGTATCGGTCACACCACGTTAGATGTCCTCATTGTCGCTGTAACGTTTAGATTAGATTAGTACTTGTTCCATAGATCATGAATACGACACTTCGTAATGATGTGGAACGTGTCAGGTTAATAAAAGATGTCTATACAAGATATTACATTACCCAAATATTACATGACACTCAATATTTTTAAGTTTTTTTTTTTGACCCACTTACTCTATCCAAATATTCATCTAATGAGTAGAAGGAGTTGCCATTAAGAAATTCTTTTAATTTCCTTTTAAATGCTATAAGGCTATCTGTCAGACTTTTGATGCTATTAGGTAAGTGACCAAAGACTTCTGTGGCAGCATAATTTAACCCCTTCTGTGCCAAAGTTAGATTTAACCTTGAGTAGTGAAGATCATCTTTTCTCCTAGTGTTCTAGCCATGTACACTGCTATTACTTTTGAATTCGTTCGGATTGTTAATAACAAATTTCATAAGTGAATGTATATATTGTGAGGCTACAGTGAAGATCTCTAGCTCTTTAAATAAGTGTCTGCAGGATGATCTTAGATGAGCTCCAGCAATTATTCTGATTACACGCTTTTCTGCAATGGACACTCTTTTACTCAATGATGACTTACCTCAGAATATGATGCCATACGAAAGCAGAGAATGAAAACAGGCGTGGTAAGCTAATTTAGTCAGATGTATACCGCCAAAATTTGCAATGACCCTAATAGCATAAGTAGCTGAACTCAAACGTTTCAGCAGAACCTCAGTGTGTTTTTCCCAGTTCGACCCCTCATCAATGCATACACCTAGAAATTTTGAATATTCTACCTTAGCTACCGATTTCTGATCGAAGTCTATATTTATTAATGGTGTCATTCCATTTACTGTGTTTAACTGTATATACTGTGTTTTGTCGAAGTTTAACGACAGCCCATTTGCAGAGAACCACTTAATGATTTTCTGAAAAACATCGTTTACAATTTCACCAGTTAATTCTTGTCTGTTGGGTGTGATAGCTATACTTGTATCATCGGCAGAAAGTACCAGATTTGATCTTCGTGAATATAGAATGGCAAGTCATTAATATATATTAAGAACAGCAGAGGACCCAAGACCGAACCTTGCGGCACCCCATTCGTGATTGTTGGTTGGTTGGTTGGTTTGGGGAAGGAGACCAGACAGCGTGGTCATCGGTCTCATCGGATTAGGGAAGGATGGGGAAGGAAGTCGGCCGTGCCCTTTCAGAGGAACCATCCCGGCATTTGCCTGGAGTGATTTAGGGAAATCACGGAAAACCTAAATCAGGATGGCCGGACGCGGGATTGAACCGTCGTCCTTCCGAATGCGAGTCCAGTGTCGTGATTGTTCCCCAGTTTGAGAAATCACCAGTTTTTTGCATATTATGTGAACTGTTTATTTTAAACTTTCTGCACTTTTCCAGTTAGGTATGATTTAAACCATTTGAGCACTGTCCCATTCATACCACAGTACCTGAGCTTAGCTAGAAGTATTCCATGATTTACACAATCAAAAGCCTTTGATAGACCACAAAAAATTTCAACGGGTGAGTTCCGGTTACTCAGAGCATTTAATATATCATTAGTGAAAGTGTATATAGCATTCTCCGTTGAAAAACCCTTCTGAAACCAAACTGAGATTTTATTAAAACTTTATTTTTACGAAGGTGTGAAGATACTCTACAATGCATTACTTTTTCAAGAATTTTGTATAAGACAGTCAGAAGAGAGATTGGGCGGTGGTTGTATCCCCCTTTTTACGCAGTGGTTTAACAATGGCATACTTCAGTCTATCTGGAAAAATACCCTACTTCGGAGATATATTACATATGTGGCTAAGAATCCCACTTATTTCTTGGGAACAAGCTTTTATTATCCTGCTGGAAATGCCATCAATTCCATGTGAGCTTTTATTCTTGAGAGAGTTTATTATCTTCCTAATTTCAGAAGGAGTGGTGGGTGGAATTTCAATTGTATCAAATGGTGTGGGTAAGGCCTCTTCCATTAACTGCCTTGCTTTCGTTCCCCTTTTAAAGTATATTTAATTTTCGTAAATACAAAAATATCTGCAGTTGCCAAATCAGGCGAATGGGGAGCTTCTTCGAGCGCACTGTTCCAGGGGCAGGGCGCAGTGAGCCGGTCCGTTGTCATGCGGAAGAACGTAGCTCTTGCCATGGAACAGATGCGCCTTGGCACGACGCTTGCGAATAAAGAGGCGTTGCTTGACTTCTAAGTAGTACTCTTCGGTCACTCCAGCAGCATCGAAATAAAACTGTCCCCATTGTCTTGATGCGTGATTTCCGCAACGTTTCTTCGACCTCGATGACAGTCCACATTTACATCCATATACATACCCTGCAAGCCACCTTACGGTGCGTGGCGGAGGGTACCTTATACCACTACTGGTCATTTCCTTTCTATTCTGCATCTGTATAGAAACTCCGCAAACCACCGTGCAGTGCGTGCCGTAGGGTACCCAATACCACTACCTCCTCTCCTGCTCCATTCGCGTCCGCAGCTCGTGGTCGTGCGGTAGCGTTCACGCTTCTCGCGCCCGAGTTCCCGGGTTCGATTCCCGGCGAGGTCAGGGATTTTCTCTGCCTCGTGATGACTGGGTGTTGTGTGATGTCCTTAGGTTAGTTAGGTTCAAGTAGTTCTAAGTTCTAGGGGACTGATGACCATAGATGTTAAGTCCCATAGTGCTCAGAGCAAGTTGAACCATTTTGTTCCATTCGCCAATAGAGCGAGGGAAAAACGACTGTCTCTCCGTATCTTATTTTCATGGTCCTTACGCGCGATGTATGTTGGCGGCAATAGAATCGTCTTCAGATGCCGATTCTCTGAATTTTCTCGAAAACAACGTAGCGTTTCCTCCAGGGATTCCCATTTGAATACCCGAAGCATCTCCGTAACACTTATGTGTTGTTCGAGAATGTCGGTAACGAATTTAGCCGCCCGCCTCTGAATTCCTTCGATGGCTTCCTTCAGTCCGACCTAGTACGGATCCCAAACACTCGAGCAGTACTCGAGAACAGGTCACACCAGCGTCCTATATGCGGCCTCCTTTACAAGTGAACTACTCTTTTCTAAAAGTCCCCCAATGAACCTAAGTCGACCATTTGCCTTCCCTGCCACAGTTGTCGCATGCTCGTTCCACCTCATATCGCATTGCAGCGTTACACCCCCAGATATTGAAACGATTTGACTGTGTCAAGCAGGACACTAGTAATACTGTATTCGAACTTTGCAAGTTACTTCTTCAATTTCATCCGCATTAACTTACATTTTTCGACATTTAGGGCTACCTGCCATTTATCACACCACCTGAAAATTTTGTTTGAGTCGTTTTGAATCTTCCAACAGTCATTCAACTTCGACACCTTACTGTAGACCACAGCATCGTAAGAAAACAACCACAGATTGCTGCCCACCCTGTCCATGAAATAATAATAATGAGGGTATGGCATTGGTGGCCGGGAGACTTGGGAGTGAATGAGGATGAAAGACAAGCAACACCCAGTCATCTCGAGGCAGAGAAAATACCTGCCTCCGCCGGGAATCGAACCCGGGACCCTGTGCGCGGGAAGCGAGAACGCTACCGCAAGACCACGAGCCGCGGACTCCGTGAAATCATTTGTGTATATAGAGAACAACAGTGGTCCTATCACACTTCCCTGGGGCACTCTTGACGATTCCCTTGTCTCTCATGAACACTCGCCGTCGAGGACAACATAATGCGTTCTATTACTTAAGAAGTCTTCGAGTCTCTCAAACATCTGTGAACTTATTCCATTTCTCGTGCCTTCATTCACAGCATGCAATGGGGCACTGTGTCAAATGCTTTCCGGAAATCTAGAAATATGGAATCTGCCTGTTGCTCCATAGTTCGCAGTATATCATGTGAGAAAAGGGCAAGATGGGTTTTCTCATGAGCGATGTTTTCTAAAACCGTGCTGATTCGTACACATAAGCTTCTAATTCTCAAGATAGTTTGCTATATTCGAACTGAGAATATGTTCAAGGATTCTGTATCAAACAGAAGTTCGGGATTGTTGTAGTTGTGGTCTTCAGTCCTGAGACTGGTTTGATGCAGCTCTCCATGCTACTCTATCCTGTGCAAGCTGCTTCATCTCCCAGTAACCACTGCAACCTACATCCTTCTGAATCTGCTTAGTGTATTCATCTCGTGGTCTCCCTCTACGATTTTTACCCTCCACGCTGCCCTCCAATACTAAATTGGTGATCCCTTGATGCCTCAGAACATGTCCTACCAACCGATCCCTTCTACTAGTCAAGTTGTGCCGCAAATTTCTCTTCTCCCCAATCCTATTCAATACCTCCTCATTAGTTATGTGATCTACCCATCTAATCTTCAGCATTCTTCTGTAGCACCACATTTCAAAAG
Source organism: Schistocerca americana (assembly GCF_021461395.2). Lineage (NCBI taxonomy): Eukaryota > Metazoa > Arthropoda > Insecta > Orthoptera > Acrididae > Schistocerca > Schistocerca americana. The sequence goes on from NC_060124.1 coordinate 526,574,363, forward strand.
CTTCTATTCTCTTCTTGTCCAAACTATTTATCGTCCATGTTTCACTTCCATACATGGCTACACTCCATACAAATACTTTCAGAAACGACTTCCTGACATTTAAATCTATATTCGACGTTAACAAATTTCTCTTCTTCAGAAAAGCTTTCCTTGCCATTGCCAGTCTACATTTTATATCCTCTCTACTTCGACCATCATCAGTTATTTTGCTCCCCAAATAGCAAAACTCCTTTACTACTTTAAGTGTCTCATTTCCTAATCTAATTCCCTCAGCATCACCCGACTTTATTCGACTACATTCCATTATCCTCGTTTTACTTTTGTTGATGTTCATCTTATATCCTCCTTTCAAGACACTGTCCATTCCGTTCAACTGCTCTTCCAAGTCCTTTGCTGTCTCTGACAGAATTACAATGTCATCGGCGAACCTCAATGTTTTAATTTCTTATCCATGGATTTTAATACCTACTCCGAATTTTTCTTTTGTTTCCTTTACTGCTTGCTCAATATACAGATTGAATAAAATCGGGGACAGGCTACAACCCTGTCTCACTCCCTTCCCAACCACTGCTTCCCTCTCATGTCTTTCGACTCTTATAACTGCCATCTGGTTTCTGTACAAGTTGTAAATAGCCTTTCGATCCCTGTATTTTACCCCTGCCACCTTTAGAATTTGAAAGAGAGTATTCCAGTCAACATTGTCAAAAGCTTTCTCTAAGTCTACAAATGCTAGAAACGTAGGTTTGCCTTTCCTTAATCTAGCTTCTAAGATAAGTCGTAGGGTCAATATTGCCTCACGTGTTCCTATATTTCTACGGAAGCCAAACTGATCTTCCCTGAGCTCGGCTTCTACTAGTTCTTCCATTCGTCTGTAAAGAATTCGTGTTAGTATTTTGCAGCCGTGACTTATTAAACTGATAGTTCGGTAATTTTCACATCTGTCACACCTGCTTTCTTTGGGATTGGAATTATTACATTCTTCTTGAAGTCTGAGGGTATTTCGCTTGTCTCATATATCTTGCTCACCAGATGGTAGAGTTTTGTCAGGACTGGCTCTCCCAAGGCTGTCATTAGTTCTAATGGAATGTTGTCTACTCCCGGGGCCTTGTTTCGACTCAGGTCTCTCAGTGCTCTGTCAAACTCTTCACGCAGTATCATATCTCCCATTTCATCTTCATCTACATCTTCTTCATTTTCCATAATATTGTCCTCAAGTACATCGCCCTTGTATAGACCCTCTATATACTCTTTCCACCTTTCTGCTTTCCCTTCTTTGCTTAGAACTGGGTTTCCATCTGAGCTCTAGATATTCATACAAGTGGTTCTCTTTTCTCCAAAGGCCTCTTTAATTTTCCTGTAGGCAGTATCTATCTTACCCCTGGTGAGACAAGCCTCTACATCCTTACATTTGTCCTCTAGCCATCCCTGCTTAGCCATTTTGCACTTCCTGTCGATCTCATTTTTGAGACGCTTGTGTTCCTTTTTGCCTGCTTCATTTACTGCATTTTTATATTTTCTCCTTTCATCAATTAAATTCAATATTTCTTCTGTTACCCAAGGATTTCTACTAGCCCTTGTCTTTTTACCTACTTGATCCTCTGCTGCCTTCACTACTTCATTCCTCAAAGCTACCCATTCTTCTTCTACTGTATTTCTTTCCCACATTCCTGTCAATTGTTCCCTTATGCTCTCCTTGAAACTCTGTACAACCTCTGGTTCTTTCAGTTTATCCAGGTCCCATCTCCTTAAATTCCCACCATTTTGCAGTTTCTTCAGTTTTAATTTACAGTTCATAACCAATAGATTGTGGTCAGAGTCCACATCTGCCCCTGGAAACGTCTTACAATTTAAAACCTGGTTCCTAAATCTCTGTCTCACCATTATATAATCTATCTGAAACCTGTCAGTATCTCCAGGCTTCTTCCATGTATACAACCTTCTTTTATGATTCTTGAACCAAGTGTTAGCTATCATTAAGTTGTGCTCTGTGCAAAATTCTACCAGACGGCTTCCTCTTTCATTTCTTCCCCCCAATCCACATTCACCTACTACGTTTCCTTCTCTTCCTTTTCCTACTACCGAATTCCAGTCACCCATGACTATTAAATTTTCGTCTCCCTTCACTATCTGAATAATTTCTTTTATTTCATCATACATTTCTTCAATTTCTTCGTCATCTGCAGAGCTAGTTGGCATATAAACTTGTACTACTGTGGTAGACGTGGGCTTTGTGTCTATCTTGGCCACAATAATGCGTTCACTATGCTCTTTGTAGTAGCTTACCCGCACTCCTATTTTTTTATTCATTATTAAACCTACTCCTGCATTCCCCCGTTTTGATTTCGTATTTATAACCCTGTATTCGCCTGACCAAAAGTCTTGTTCCTCCTGCCGCCTAACTTCACTAATTCCCACTATATCTAACTTTAACGTATCTATTTCCCTTTTTAAATTTTCTAACCTACCTGCCCGATTAAGGGATCTGACATTCCACGCTCCGATCCGTAGAACGCCAGTTTTCTTTCTCCTGATTACGACGTCCTCCTGAGTAGTCCCCGCCCGGAGATCCGAATGGGGGACTATTTTACCTCCGGAATATTTTACCCAAGAGGACGCCATCATCATTTAACCATATAGTAAAGCTGCATGCCCTCGGGAAAAATTACGGCTGTAGTTTCCCCTTGCTTTCAGCCGTTCGCAGTACCAGCACAGCAAGGCCGTTTTGGTTAGTGTTACAAGGCCAGATCAGTCAATCATCCAGACTGTTGCCTCTGCAACTACTGAAAAGGCTGCTGCCCCTCTTCAGGAACCACACGTTTGTCTGGCCTCTCAACAGATACCCCTCCGTTGTGGTTGCACCTGTGGTACGGCTATTCGTATCGCTGAGGCACGCAAGCCTCCCCACCAACGGCAAGGTCCATGGTTCATGGGGGGGGATATTGGTCTGTAATTTTGTGGGTCTGCTCTTTTACCTTTCTTATACACTGGAGCCAACTAGAACCAACTACGCTTTTTTCCAGTCGCTTGAGACTTTGGGCTGGGCGAGAGATTCACGATGAATGCACTTTAGGTAAGGGGCCAATGCCGTAGACTAATCTTTGTAAAACCGAATTGGGATTACACCCGGACGTGGTGATTTATTTCCTTAAATCTTTAAGTTTCTTCTCTACGCCAGGAATGTTTATTTCTGTGTCATGCGTAGGGGAGTGTATCCAATGGTCGAATGACGGTATGTTCTCCTGTGTGAACAATTTCTTGCACATGAAATTTAAAACTTCGGCTTTAGTTTTACTATATTCAACTGCCACGCCAGACTGGTCAATAAGGGACTAAATGGAAGCCTTGGACCCGCTTAGCGTCTTATATAGGACCAGGATTTTCCCGGGTTCGCTGCCAGATATTTGCTAAGGTGTGGCGGTGGTAGTTGTACGCTTCACGCATAGTTCTTTTCACAGACGCACGAATCTCTACTAACCTTTGCTTGTCGTCATTGGAGCATTCTCTTTTGTACCGAGAGCGCTAATTCCTTTGCTTCCTCAGCTTCCTCCGAATTTCGTTATTAAACCATTGCGGGTGTTTTCCATCATTTGTCCACTTGCTGGGCACGTAGCTCTCCAGACCACGACTTACAATCTGCTTAAGCTTTGCCCATAATTCTTTTACTTCCATCTTATTGGAACTAAGCGATGTCAGTTCACAATCTCAATGAGATGCTAACAACTGCTTATTTGCTCTGTCTAGCAGAAACACTCTCCTAGCCTTCTTGACTGATCTATTAACTTTCGTGGCCGTAGTTGCTATAATGACATCATGATCGCTAATCCCCGTTTCTCTACGGACATTGTCGATAAAGCCGGGCCTATTTGTAGCTACAAGGTCTAAGATATTGACGTTGCGTGTGGGCTGCGAGCTAGCTGCTCAAGCGAGTTTTAAGAAAACGTGTTCAAAGGTATTTCGCATGTCTGTCTGTCTGTACCACCCTGCGATGAATCATTAGACCTCCCTACATTCGGTTGGTTAAAGTCGTCTCCAACCAGTATTGCATGATCTGGGCATTTACGCGACTTTCCGTGCCACTCCACACTGAGACGGTTTACCTCTGGGTCGGACTGAAAACACCAGCTATTATCCCCAGTTATAGACCTTTTCAACACATCAGGGTCCCCATCAACTATGGCAGTGAATTTGGTCAACATGCAGCTTGATGGTTTTCTGTCAGTAAATATGGCACTAACCGTGGACAAACCTTTCTCTTGCGCAAATCTTTCTCTGAAGTGGATCTGGTCGTTTCTTTATTGACACCAAGTTCCTCTTCGAACATTCTGAGGTCATCAGTCCCCTAGACTTAGAAATACTTAAACCTAACCTAAAGACATTGCACACACCCATGCCCGAGGCAGGATTCGAACCTGCGACCGTAGCAGCAGCGCGGCTCCCGACTGAAGCGCCTAAAACCGCTCGGTCACAGCTTCCGCCTGCGAATAGACAATGATGTACGTTTTACAATACCTCCACAGAGAGAAAACCCTACTTTTGCATGGATAAGAATGTAATTAGATGATTTTTTTAATAAAATTGTTTCAACAGTGAGGAGGTCAGCTTCATAGAAGGCGAAATTAGCTTTAGCTGTTAATTTTGGCTTACAAATGTTTTCTCGATCCAAAGATTTTCGATGTCTTGAAATGTTGCAGTGACAGTTATCCTCTTCTGCCACTACTCGGGAGTGTGGGGAATTAACGATGCAACCTTCACCAACGATATCTACTAAAAATTTTGGTTTGGATGCTAAAAAACGGTTGGTTCAGTGGTAACGTGTCTACTGATCTAGAGGTCTGGTTCTCTATCCCAAGCAGTCCTCCTGGTCTCTCTTTCCACTTACTTAACCTCTGGCAATGTTTGTTGGTGCGAAAAATACCCAGTCTGACCGTCGTTCGGAATCCACCTGAAACTCTTGGTCCCTCTATAACTGGCTGGATAACCTTTCTCTTCTGCAAATCTTTTTCTGAATTGGATTTGGCCGTTTCCTTATTGACACCAAGTTCCTCTTCCAACCCTCTGGTGGCAATTAGTCCATCACTGGTATCAATTTCGTTGGCTTTTTCCACATTTTCTTCCTCCCGAGCAGACACAGAACATCCAAAAGGTAATTGTCTAATGTTTCTCTTCTATTCTCAAACGCTTGTGCACGAGTGATTCACTCACCCCCGTAAACAAACTGCATGTCTCTGATAGTTTCTGATGTATTTCCTAAATTGCAATAAAATTTTATGACATCTCTTTGATTCATGACGCTCAGTTTGACCGCCGCTACTTGCTCAACACTACTTTCATGGCAGCTGCGCATGTATTGGCTAAATCACCAACATAATAGAACTATCTACATGTGCAGCACAATCTAGTGGGTGAAATGGTAACCACATTTAGCGTCTTCCTTGATAGAGTTTCTGAAAAAAAAAAGAAAACAGTTTCATTACTTATTTGGCACACCGTGTATCTGCAGCTCAAAGAAAAGCAACGGCAGACTACCTCTAGTAGAACGATGCCAAGTAAAACACTGTGTTGTTCAAATAAACCACTTGCATCTCTACTTACGTTCATAAACTGTATTATCATTGCTAGTTTCTTAATGCTGTTACTACGTTCCGACTTTTTATACGAAAAACAGTTCCACACAACCCGACTTCCAAGTTCAGGTACTAAAGTGCATAGCAGACAGCTCTCACAACACTGAACACACGCAACTTTGGCGCTGACGTATAGACACAAACTGCCATTCTTATCAGGCGAGACTCGGTACAGGAATGATACGTCATGGACACTGCAGAAGACTCCCTTTAGGCGACTGAGCCGAGAAAATCGGTTGAGTAAAGGGGGCTTTGGGACTGCTGGGTCTATTCGGAATGAGTCGAGCGGTACCACATGCTTCTAGGATACACTGATAAATCGCCTGTTGTAGTAGCAAGTTCCTTTGGGAACAAACTGCTGAGGTCATCGGACCTTAGGCTTACACACTACTTAATCCAACTTAAACTAACTTAACGCTAAGGACGACACACACACCCATGCCCCAGGGAGGACTCGAACCTCCGACGGGGGGAGCCGCGCGGACCGTGACAAGGCGCCCGTAGACCGCGCGGCAAAAGCGTCTGGGCATTACAAGTATCCGATAAACAGCCCTATCGTTTTATGAAACCCCAAAGAGCATAATCAAAAAACTTGAGGTCAGGAGAACGTGTAGATCATGGACCTCGTGCTTTCCTACTTACCCATCAGATATGAGAGGTATATCATCCAGTCTGTCTACTGACGTTAAGAACGAATGTTTATAAAATGATGGTATAATATGTTTGCAAATTCCAAGCACACTGTTTTGGCATGGTAGGTCCGCAATTGTATAGTATTGAGGAACATTTTGTTTTTATTTTTATTTTTTATTTTTTTTTAGTTACATGAATCTTCCATGTTCGCTGCAGTTGTTGCCGGTTTCGGACTGAAATGCCCATTCGAAAACTACACACCTTGTTGTTAACCGTAACTAGTCATGCAATATTGTGCTAAAAGGCACGAATAGGCATGTTAGCTCGAAATCAGTTACCACTGCAGCAAAAAGTGTTCATTTACGCAACTGAGATGGACAAAATAAAAAAATAAAAAACAATGTGTCGAAGTAAGATATGACATGGAGACGGTGAAACAGGCCATGAAAAGTGAAAAATAAAGGAAATTAATTTTTTGGTGACCGAGACAAGTGTAATTGTATCACAGAGAGGTTAACTTTTGGAATTTCGATTGCATATGTTCCAAGAGGAGTCGGGCAACACATTACTTGCAACCACACACAGGGTGACGATTACTGAAGTACAGGTAAACAACGCAAATCAGTTACAAACTACGGCGTGCACGCACTTTATTCAGCATGTAAATGTCACTATAGATATTCGGATTTAGGTTATGGCATGTTCGATGGTATTGACGATGACGTGGCGCAGACGAGTAGCGAAATTCTGCATGACCCGCTGAAGTTTCGGAACATCGATGCTGGCGATGACCTACTCAGTGGCTGTTTTCATCTCAGCAATGGTTTCGGGGTTATTGCTGTACACCTTGTCTGCAAAATAGCCCCACAAAGAGGAGTCACACGTGTTCAGATCCGGAGAATATGGCGGCCAATCGAAGCCCATGCCAGTGGCCTCTGAGTACCCCTGAACCAGACTGCGGCCCCTAAAGTGCTCTTCCAGGTCATCAAACAATCTCCTGCTTCGATGGCGTCGAGCTCCATCTTGCATGAACCACATTTCGAAATTAGGGTCACATTGGATAACGGAAATGAAATCGTCTTCCATAACCTTCATGTACGGTTCGGTAGTCTTCGTGCTATCAAGGAATATCACACCGATTATTCCGTGGCTGGACACTGCACACCACACAGTCACCCGTTGAGGGTGAAGAGATTTGTCGGTCGCGAAATGCGGATTCTCGGTCCCCAAAATGTGCCCATTTTGCTTATTGATGGTTCAAATGGCTCTGAGCACTACGGGACTTAACATCTGAGGTCATCAGTCCCCTAGAACTTAGAACTACTTAAACCTAACTACCCTAAGGACATCGCACACATCCATGGCCGAGGCAGGTTTCGAACCTGCGACCGTAGCGGTCGCGGGGTCCAGACTGAAGCACCTAGAACCACTCGGCCACCCCGGCCGGCTTGCTTACTGATGAACCTATCCAAACGAAAGTGGGCTTCTTCGCTAAATCAAACCATGCACGCGCATACTAATGCTTCGCGACCAACCGTGCCCAAGTTGTGACGACTTTATTTCCTACAGTTCAGTAACTGTCACCCTGTACGACTCTCGAAACAAGCTCGACGAGAAATCAAAGATATTACACTACTGGCCATTAAAATTGCTACACCATCAAGATGACGTGCTACAGACGCGAAATTTAACCGACAGGAAGAAGATGCTGTGATATGCAAATGATCAGCTTTTCAGAGCATTCACACAATGTTGGCGCCGGTGGGGACACCTGCAACGTGCTGACATGAGGAAAGCGTCCAACCGATTTCTCATACACAAACAGCAGTTGACCGGCGTTGCCAGGTGAAACGTCGTTTTGATGCCTCGTGTAAGAAGGAGAAATGCGTACCATCACGTTTCCGACTTTGATAAAGGTCGGATTGTAGCCTATCGCGATTGCGGTTTATCGATCGCGACATTGCTGCTCGCGTTGGTCGAGATCCAATGACTGTTAGCAGAATATGGAATCGGTGGGTTCAGGAGGGTAATACGGAACGCCGTGCTGGATCCCAGCGATCACTAGCAGTCGAGATAACAGGCATCTTATCCGCATGGCTGTAGCGGATCGTGCAGCCACGTCTCGATCCCTGAGTCAACAGATGGGGACGTTTGCAAGACAACAACCATCTGCACGAACAGTTCGACGACGTTTGCAGCAGCATGGACTATCAGCTCGGAGACCATGGCTGCGGTTACCCTTGACGCTGCATCACAGACAGGAGCGCTTGCGGTGTTGTACTCAACAACGAACCTGGGTGCATGAATGGCAAAACGTCATTTTTTCGGATGAATCCAGGTTCTGTTTACAGCATCATGATAGTCGAATCCGTGTTTGGCGACATCGCGGTGAACGCACATTGGAAGCGTGTATTCGTCATCGCCATACTGGCATATCACCCTGCGTGATGGTATGGGGTGCCATTGGTTACACGTCTCGGTCACCCCTTGTTCGCATTGACGGAACTTTGAACAGTGGACGTTACATTTAAGATGTGTTACGACCCGTAGCTCTACCCTTCATTCGATCCCTGTGAAACCCTACATTGCAGCAGGATAATGCACGACTGCATGTTGCAGGTCCTGTACAGGTCTTTTGGATACAGAAAATGTTCGACTGCTGCCCTGGCCAGCACATTCTCCAGGTCTCTCACCAATTGAAAACGTCTGGTCAATGGTGGCCGAGCATCTGGCTCATCACAATACGCCACTACTCTTGATGAACTGTGGTATCGTGTTGAAGCTGCATGGGCAGCTGTACGTGTACACGTCATCCAAGCTCTGTTTGACTCAATTCCCAGGCGTATTGAAGGCCGTTATTACGGCCAGAGGTGGTTGTTCTGGGTACTGATTTCTCAGGATTTATGCACCCAAATTGCTTGAAAATGTAACCACATGTCAGTTCTAGTATAGTATATCTGTCCAATGAATACCCGTTTATCATCTGCGTTTCTTCTTGGTGTAGCAATTTTAATGGCCAGTAGTGTACAACTGATACGGAGATACAGATACAGATGTAGATGTTAACCGTCCACCATCAGGCAGCGGTCGGATATCGACTGAAGGCAGTCGCGCATTGTCACCCCCGCCGCCTTACAGCGCATGAGGCGACCGCAGGATTGCACCGCTGGTCGACCTTGGCAGACGGCCGCGTGCAGGTAGAGGCAGGCACGCAGCTATTCAGCGTGGAGCCCCGGGGGCGAAGCCGGCGCCAGTCGTAGGCTTCTGCTTCTAGGGGCTGCCTCCTCCCCACACGCGGAGGGGGCAGAGCTGGTATACGCTCTTACACAGGCGTCTAGCGCACTTCAAAAATACGGAAGTAGGAAGCACTCAGGACGTAAAACACTCTAGATGTGACGTAAAACAAAAATTAATAGAACCGAGAGTAAAAGTCGTCGCAAAGTAGTGACTTTATTGAAGACCCACGTTACATTTCGTAGCCCTATCTTCGTAGTGTGTACTGTGTACTTCGGAACCCCTCACTTTTTTTAGCCTTATTGGAACGTTAACTTTTAGGTTATGTTCAAATTCGAAAGAATACAATCAAGGTAGGATTTAATTTCTTCACTTGTGTGGCCGTATTGTCCGTAGTTGCTTTACAATTCTCGACGGTATTTTCGTTCTGTCATTGCAACTACAATAAATGCCAGACATGTTTCGCTTTATTGAGGTAGAGCATCATCAGTGGTGTGTAATTAAGTTATTAACCTTTTGATTTGATTTAAGATCAATAACAGTTCGTTAACAGTTTGTTGGTTTGTACTTAAGGAGGGTAGGACGTCAAACGAGCCGACTTGGAGAAGGACAGGCGCCACAGGACATTTTATTTTCTACTGTCTACACTTTTACAAATAAATTCGTAAAACTTTGTCAGCATGACCAGGAAGGATTCAGGATTCACACTCATAGCAGTGGAAGTGCAAAAACATAACAAAATAATTTTTTTTAGATATGTAATTTCATCATTTTTCCACTTTCTGTTGGCTGCATTTGTTGCTATAGCTACATTTTTCTTCACAAGTAAGAGAGATTCTTTGATGAATTTTGCGCAGCATACAAACCATACTTACAGGTGTATGAAATTCTAGAATTTTCCAAATGTATTAAAAACAGTGGTAAAAATGGAGATAATTAACAACAAAATTTGTTTTTTTTTCCAAACATAAAGTTTAAATGTAACAGCGCATTCATTTTTTCATACATTAAATAGATTCTGGAGTTTCAGACACCTGTAAGTATGGTTTGTATGCTGTGCAAAATTCATCAAACAGTCTCTCTTACTTATGAAGAAAAGTGTACCTATACCAACAAATGCAGCCAATAGTAAGTGAAAAAATGGTGAAATTTCACATGTAAAAAAATTATTTTGTTATGTTTTTGAACTTCCGCTGCTACGAATGTGAATCGTGAACCCTTCCTGGTCATACAGACAAAGTTTTATGAATTTACTTGTTAAAGTATAGACAGTGGAAATTAAAATGTCCTGTGGTGCCTCTCCTGCTCCAAGTCGGCCCGTTTGATGTGCTACCCCCCTTAAGGTGATTTGCACTTGATTTCTCACCTATATCGGGAAACGCTGTCTGCTAGCACATCGTTGATATTTGTCTTCTTTATTCACTGATAATGGTAGACTAATTTGTAATTGCTCTACAAAACTATCCATTACACCGCACCGCAATTAAATGGAATTACACACATACAATAAACTAAAAAAATGAGTATAGGTCAAAGATAAACTAGTGGCAATGTTATGTTGGCAACACTACAGAACAAAACCAGACTACATACTTAGAAGTATAAAAACAAACAGAAAACAGTGGTGTGCGAAAAAGTGTGCTGTGTAAAACATAAAAAATGCATAGTTCTGCAGAAAAACTAAAAATTAGACTACAACTATCAGTGTCTAAAGAAGAAAAACATCAACGATGTGGTAGCAGACGGCATTTCCCGATGTAGGCGAGAAACCAATCGGAAATCACCGTAAGTACAAACCAACATATTGTTAATGAACTGTTTTTCCATCTTAAAGCAAATCAGAATGCAAATAAATTAATTACAGCCGACTGATGATGCTTTCCTTCAATAAAGCGAAACGCGTCTGGTGAAACAAATCACGCATTTTGTAGATGCAACGTCAGAACGAAAATGGCCTCAAGAAAGATGTGGTTTGCTGGTATTCCTCAGGCTTTTACATCTGCCATCTGAGAACACGCATGAATTCCCTGCAACATACTGTCTCATCCCGCACCATTGGTTGAAGATAAACAGCAGCCAGACAAGAGAATTAGCGACCCTGTGTAGGCTGCCGGTAACACCACCACACTGATAACTGCATCTGAGTGGTGCTGTGAATGGAATCGGCAACTGCTGACGAATTGCCTCACATTGCCTTCAGCGACGAATCACTGTTCTGCACTACACCGGACGACCATCGAGGGCGAATATGACGCTGACACAAGGAGAGAGTGATACTGTATGAATGTGTGGACATGTCCGAAGGAACAGATACGAGGCATTCATGTAATTGGTATGCCTAGATGGGCAATGGCTTCACCTCTTTCAGTGCGGATGCGCAAATACGTCCGACCTCCTTTGGCAATCTCAGAGTAGCGAACGGGAGTCAAATGGACAGTGACTGGATAGGTGACGCTCGGTGGGAATCTGGATCGGCTGTGAGGCGTGCCGAGATAATCTGTGCAGTTACGATAACGCTGTGTCACGGATGGTGCAGTTAGTTAATTCACCTGCCCAGTAAGCAGGAGATCCCGGCTTAGAATCCTGGTCTGGTACACGTTTTCACTCGTCGCTGCTGATTCCACATAATGTCCCGCTGCAGCCGATAGCAGCATTATGCATATGACGCAATCAAGTGTCTGAGGTACAAGTAGCATACGGTAAGTTACTCGTTGGAAAGACCACCAGAATTGCAGAGTACCGGCTGATGCTTTCGGATGCTGTGCGCCAAAATGCTTATTTTCTTTCATTAATGAACCAGATGGCAGTTATAAGAGTCGAGGGGCAAGAGAGGGAAGCAGAGGTTGGGAAGGGAGTGAGACAGGGTTGTAGCCTATCCGCGACGTTATTCAATCTGTATATTGAGCAAGCAGTAAAGGAGACAAAAGAAAAATTCGGAGTAGGAATTAAAATCCATGGAGAAGAAATAAAAACTTTGAGGTTCGCCGATGACATTGTAATTCTGTCACAGACAGCAAAGGACCTGGAAGAGCAGCGGAACGGAATGGACAGTGTCTTGAAAGGAGGATATAAGATGAACATCAACAAAAGCAAAACGAGGATAATGGAATGTAGTCGAATTAAATCGGGTGATGCTCAGGATATTAGATTAGGAAATGAGACGCTTAAAGTAGTAAATGAGTTTTCCTATTTGGGGAGCAAACTGATGATGATCGAAGTAGACAGGATATAAAATGTAGACTGGCGATGGCAAGGAAAGCGTTTCTGAAGAAGAGAAATTTGTTAACATCGAGTATAGATTTAAGTGTCAGGAAGTCGTTTCTGAAAGTATTTGTATGGAGTGTAGCCATGTATGGAAGTGAACCATGGACGATAAATAGTTTGGACAAGAAGAGAATAGAAGCTTTCGAAATGTGGTGCTACGGAAGAATGCTATCAGCTATCAGCTGACAGTTGATGGCTCGAGATACAACATTGCAGTTACAGGTAGTCTGCGAGAACCAGTTATAGATGTTGGCCACTGATGATCACGTATATGGTGGGTGTTAACCCCATCTGCCAAGGCCTGAAGATGATGCACCGAAGCACCGAAACTGGTAGCCAATAAATGACATCATGAGGACAGCTGTAGGTGGTTCATTTTCTTACATACAGTAGGTTACAGCAGTAGTGGGCCAGCTTGGCTCATGAGAGGACACGACGACTTTATGACACCCTTCTCAACCAAATTAGTGCGTGCATCCAGGCCAAAGGGGCTGCAACGTCATACTGATACGTGGCCTCATACTGCCAAGTTCTTTGTAAAGTTGACTAGATTTTGTAATCACCAGAATAACGCCAGTTACCATCTCAACCCATGAAGTTTCATGTTGTGTGCTTCTCCCCTTCTGGGTGCATCAGTTCTTTTGTTGGGCAGTGTATCTTGATAGAGCTTCAAAACGGTTCAAGTGGCTCTGAGCACTATGGGACTTAACCTCTGAGGTCATCAGTCCGATAGAACGTAGAACTACGTAAACCTAACTAACCTAAGGACATTGCACACATCCATGCCCGAGGCAGGATTCAAACCTGCGACCGTAGCGGCCGCCCGGTTCCAGACTGTAGCGCCTAGAACCGCTCAGCCACCCCGGCCGGCTCTTGACAGAGGCCGCCATCGTACTCTGGGCAACTGTTGTTCCTGTTAAGTGTAAACAGTTGGGTGTAATTATCACCAAAGTTAAACTGAAGATAGACATTTTGCGGTTCTGCCCTCTTTGGCTGTGTGAATAATTTCTGGCATTTATCCTTTGTTTCGAGGTCTGCTGCTTTCATAATCGAGTGATTTTTATCTTTCTTTAACTTTTCGTTGGAAGCCTTTCGTATCGTCGCACACTTGAGTTAACCTAGTGGCGGAAGATGGTATTCTCCACCTGTGAATAGTGGAAAGTTTGTTCTGTGTGCTATCGAATTTTAACTGTTTCTGCATCGTATTTTCTGAGGAAGAGATAAAGGAGCAGCCCAAAATTTGCGTAAACGAATGGGTAAAATCGACTAAAAACCACTTTCAAGCTGGCCGCTGTACCAGATTAGCAGCTCACGACGGCTGTTTTAAACATGGTATAAAACAGACTGTAACTCATATTTGCCATCTTAGCTAAAATTATGTATAATATCAGGAAGCACAGATTTCTGGAACATCCATTAGCAAGATCAGGAGTTTTGCATAATCATGCCAGTGTTTTTAGCGCACTTTTTGTGTTCATCGGTTTTATGTGGTAGTTAGGGAATAGTATTATAGTTGAAGCTTCCTGGCAGATTAAAACTGTGTGCCGGACCGAGACTCGAATTCGGGACCTTTGCCTTTCGCGGGCAAGTGCTCTGCCATCAGCACACACTCCGCTGCAGATTGAAAATCTCATTCTGGAAACATCCCCCAGGCTGTGGCTAAGCCATGTCTCCGCAATATCCTTTCTTTCAGGAGTGCTAGTTCTGCAAGGTTCGCAGGAGAGCTTCTGTAAAGTCTGGAAGGTAGGAGACGAGATACTGGCAGAAGTAAAGCTGTGAGGACGGGGCGTGAGTCGTGCTTGGGTAGCTCAGATGGTAGAGCACTTCCCCGCGAAAGGCAAAGGTCCCGAGTTCGAGACTCGGTCCGGCACACAGTTTTAATCTGCCAGGAAGTTTCATATCAGCACACACTCCGCTGCAGAGTGAAAATTTCGTTCTGGAGTATTATTGTTTAACATTTTTGCATATCACAGCGTGGATAGCCGAGCAAATTCATCTACTGGGAATTACAAATGTACCGTGCGCTAGTACTAAAAAAATTAAAAATTGAAATGTAAGTTCTTACGTCACTACCAGGACGGTATAAGAAACGTAATGGCGTTGATCTTCCTTGGAGATAATTACGCAGACTGAGTACCGAGGCACTCGCGCTACAAGGAACAGCGCTGGATGCCTTACGCAGAGGTCTTCAGCATTCCGAATGAAAGTATGGACCGCAGCTTGCAACGAGGGCACAGCGTGTGATAAACAACGCGGACGGTAAACCACATCCCTCAGCCACTGGAGGGTCTGCTGTTTGTCCTCACATTCCAGAGGGGCCGGGAATGAGAACATGTGGCGCTCAAAGCCAGGGTCTGGAGCAGCGCTCAGTCCAAGACTGCACCGCCGAGACGACAAGATGAACAGCTTGCAGACTTCAACAAACATCCGTCACGGAATTTAGAGGATAGCTGGTTGGTAAGGACTGACGTACTGCCTTGGAGAGATGCAACAACAGTCAAAAAGTCGTCTGTCGTTTTCTATCCAATCGCAGCTTCGAAAAGATCCTAGCTGCCAATACTTAGATCAATAAAACTGTTAATGTTTGGAACAAATAACTGTTAACTGTTAGCCCAGTATTCTTCAATCCTGACGCTGTGTGGTTTTTTTTTTTTTTTTTTTCACTCCAGTTTCTGGACCCACTTTTACTGCTGTTAGTGACTGGAAAGAATTTGATAAGAATTGGTTTTTGTCGTGAAGTTTTGTGTGGTCAGTTTAAGGTAACAATTCTTGAGACAGTGCTGAAAATTCTTGACGTAAGTCTCTAATTGACATATCAGACAAAATCGCCGTAAGTAATTCTTGTTGTCAATATATATCACTGTAGGTGCTGCTCGCGTTCTTTGTGTCTGATTCTGCGCACACTATCTTCTTTGATGGGCCCATGATGATTCTCAGAATGTTCCTTTAGTTCTACATTACCGAGTTGCCCCTTGTTTTACTTCCTTTTTTTTTCTTATGGGACTTAACTGCTAAGGTCATCAGTCCCTAAGCTTACACACTACTTAACCTAAATAATCCTAAGGACAAACACACACACCCATGCCCGAGGGAGGACTCGAACCTCCGCCGGGACCAGCCGCACAGTCCATGACTGTAGCGCCTTAGACCGCTCCGCTAATCCCCTTGTTGAACACGATGAGGCATACTGGTGCATACGGAATAGAAGGTGTCGCTGTAATCGGTTAGTGTGGAAGTTTTAGGCGAGGGAAAAGTATTTAGATCTCCAAATATTCTTACAAACATCTTTTTGTAGTTTGATGCACTTATTGTTCATGGCCAACTGTTCGTTGATTATTGGGGATATCTATTGCCCGAGGTATTTTAAGGTCTTAATTTTCTGTATAGTGTAGTGGAACCGTGTCGTGTGCATCTCTTTTACACTAGATGCTGAAAGCGCGATATCCTTTGCAAAGATTAAGCAGTTGTCTATTATCTTGTCGAGTTTGTAAACAATTTTCAGCTCGCAGTCTTCTTCAGTGCCGGCCGAAGTGGCCGTGCGGTTAAAGGCGCTGCAGTCTGGAACCGCAAGACCGCTACGGTCGCAGGTTCGAATCCTGTCTCGGGCATGGATGTTTGTGATGTCCTTAGGTTAGTTAGGTTTAACGAATTCTAAGTTCTAGGGGACTAATGACCTCAGCAGTTGAGTCCCATAGTGCTCAGAGCCATTTGAACCAAGTCTTCTTCAGTTCACGAACAACACGCTGCATGAGGCAGTTAATTAGTGCTGGGGTTTGGGTGTCTCTAGTTTCAGTTCTCCTCTCAGTTTTACTTTCGGCGTCGCTTTCACAGACTTCTAGCGACGTGGTCCACTGTAACCAATCAACAGAGGAACAGCTTACTGTTGTATGTTTTTATGTTCATTTTTACGTAGTTATCGAAACTGGAAGCAAACTCGATAATTACCTATATCTACTCGCAGATGACTGAAATAAATTACAAATTAAGGTTGTTTCAGTTCAGTCTGACATGATCATCTATTTCAGGATATAATGCCGCCCCTAAATAAGTCACAGTTTCGAAACGGATTGATGTAATTTTCTGGAACAGACTGTCAAATGGGATCATTGTAAGAAAGGCGACATATTTCTCGCGAAACTCTGTTGGAAAAATTTAGAGAAACTATTTGAATAACACTGTGCGGTCACATATCTCGCGTAAAGAACACGAGAAAAAGACAAAGAAAGAATAGTGCCCATATAGAGGCGTACAGACAGTTTTTCCTTGCCTAGTAGGAGAATCAAATAGGAAACAAAATCGATAATAATGGTACGAGCTACCCTCCGTCATACAATGCTCAATGGCAAGTGGAGTTTATCTTTAGATGCAGCTACATTACTCTTACACTAAAAGTAAAAGAAAAGAACCAGACAGGTGCGAGAAGGACACGCTCTGAGGGTTCCGCACCAACTTAATTATGTACATGGGAAGTTCATCTGCAGGTTTTGTGAGTGAGTTTGCAAGTATATTTTGACTGCATTGACTTACAAACTTAAATTTATACTCCACCAAGGAACCGCAGACCTTGATATTAGACATAACTTTCAACTTGGTATCTCTTCCCATTTCTGAGAAAAAGCGGTCTTAACAAACGCACAACAAAGTGATCCTGTAAGAGTTCCGTTTTTTACCGATTGAGACATGGAACCATAACTAAACGAAATTAGAATTAAATATTAATACCTTCAGATGCTGACGGTCGTTGATATATATCAACGGGGACAGGTGAAAATGTGTGCCCCGATCAGCTCTCGAACCCGGGATCTCCTGCTTACATGCAGACGCTCTATCCATCCGAGCCACCGAGGGCACAGTGGATAGTGCGACTGCAGGGACGCCTCCCGCGAGACCCACGTTCTCACCTTGCATGTCCACACACTACATTCGTAGTGTCCCTTACCAACACACTCATTACTCGTAGACGACATTCTTACCAACTCCCGTAAGAGTTCGGGGAATATGTGTGCATCCGCAGAAAAGAAGGTCATGGCCGGTATTGCCAGAACTATATACTTATATGGATATGGTGTCTGTTCTTTCGCACATGTCCGAAACAACGGACACCATATCCATATAAGTATATAATTAAACGATGTATTAAACATCCTAAAGGTAGTAGTTTTTACACTGAAGCGCCAAAGAAACAAGTGGAGACATAGGTATTCAAATACAGAGATATGCAAACAGGCAGAATATGACGCTGCGGTCGGCAACCCCTACAGAACGCAGCAAGTGTCTCGCGCAGTTGTTAGATCGGTTACTGCTGCTACAATTGCAGGTTATCAGGATTTATGTGAGTCTGAACGTGGTTTTATAATCGGCGCACGAGCGATTGGACACAGCATCTCCTAGGTAGCGATGAAGTGCGGGTTTTCTCGTACGACCATTTGACGAGTGTACCGTGAATATCAGGAATTCGGTAAAACATAAAATCTCCGACATCGCTCCGACCTCAAAAAGATCCTACAAGAACGGGACCAACGACGACTGAAGAGATTCGTTCAACGTGACAGAAGTGCAACCCTTCCGCAAATTGCTACATATTTCAGTGCTTGGCGATCAACAAGTGTCAGCGAGCTAACCATTCAAAGAAACATCATCGATATGGGCTTTCGGAGCCGAAGACCCACTCGTGTACCCTTGATGACTGCACGACACGAAGGTCTACGTCTCACCTGGGCTCGTCAACACCGACACTCGACTGTTCATGACTCGTAACTTGTTGCCTGGTCAGTCGAGTCTCGTTTCAAATTGTATCGAGCGGAAAGGCTTGAATCCATGGATCCTGCATGTCAGCAGGGGACTTTTCAAGCTGGTGGAGGCTCTGTAATGGTGTAGGCATGTGCAGTTGGAATGATATGGGACCGTGATACGACTAGATACGACTCTGACAAGTGACACGGGCGTAAGCATCCTGTCTGATCACCTGCATCCATTCATGTCCGTTGTGCATTCCGATGGACTTCGGCGTTTCCAGCAGGACAATGCGACACCCCAGACGTGCAGAATTGCTACAGAGTGGGTCCAGGAACGCTATTTTGAGTTTAAGCACTTCCGATGCCCACCAAACTCTCTAGACATGAACATTATTGAGCAAATCTGGGATGCTTTGCAACGTGCTGTTCAGAAGAGATCTCGACCACCCCGTACTCATACGGATTCATGGACAGCCTGCAGGAGTCATGGTGTCAGTTCCCTCCAGCACTACTTCAGACTTTAGTCGAGTCAATGCCACGTCGTGCTGCGACACTTCTGCGTGCTCTCCGGGGACCTACACGATATTAGGCAGATATACCACTTTCTTTAGCTCTTCTGTGTAGTACAATCAGTGATTTAATGAAAACACAGATCAGCGTGGCAGACCATCAGCTTCGACTGCCAAAATGGTTAAATTAGAGCCTGTACTTGATGTTTTGTCGTCATTCTGAGGTGCGTCGTTCTCCAAGCGGATCAGTAAGCCTACCGTTCGACAGGTTCCTTCTCCTCCTCCCAACAAAGGCGGTCTAAATAGCTAATCAGGAGGCTTCTATGCCCCCCACCACCACCACCATCACCACCAAGCTATGTATCTACTGTTCTTTTCTGAACCACTGCTGTTTTAATTAATAAATCGAAGTATTTCCGAGATCAGCATGCGAGAACCGCACTGAGTCTTCCGTCCATCGTCGTCTCTATTTATTAATGATTAAATTATGTTCTCGATAGTAGCTTCACACCGAAAGACGGGGTCTGGACGTTAATGACACCTCTCGTGTTCACTGATATTCACTGAAATATTCTGTTACTGTTGGTCTTCTTGTCCCTCACACGTCCGTAATTTGAAGTAGTTCTAGTTTACTATTGACTATGTGGCAAATGTTCTTATTATCGCACAGGGTAGTAATCGTCTTTACAATTATACTTAACGCCACGTCGTGTTGTTGAAGTAGTGGCTAGTCGATTCATAATTCTTAAAGGAGGCACTATACAGGAAGATGTGCTTAGCAACATTTTAAACTTCAACAAAATAGTTGAGACCTTTTATTTCTATCTTGTGTGTATTGAGTTTCCAGGTGTATGGAGAAGCATTGTCTTCTCTTCCGGACAGTATATATAAGGGCTGATAGACATATTGAGAGCTAATTGCATTCTAGACTTCTGCCTCACCAACGTAGCGGCCAAGACTGAAACATTCCTTGTAAATTTCCTACTAGGAGATGATGAACACTGCATATACGCCACTAATCCTAATGCGGATTAGTCACAGCTTGTTTTCCAAGATGAGGAACTGAATTTTTGTTATCAATATGGTACCTGTACGTTGAGTCCACAGCAAATTACAAGCGTACATGTCTAATGCTAGCGTAGCAATGCGTGGAATTCTTTATAGCACTGCTCACGTGCTTTGACGTTGACTTTTTCATTATACTGGATCTCCTAGATTTATGCGTCCATTGTTTCAGTGTTCACTGCAGAAATAAACTTTTTGTTTATAGTCGACTGTCTTTCGAATGCTTTGATGCTGTCGTATAATGTTTTTCTTTTTATCTCGTGCTGATATCTTTATCTGAGCACGACTGCAACGTCCACACTGAATGTTCAGCCTTTGTCGTCGCCCTGCCTCCATACACAAATTAAATGCTCTAGAATGTCTCAATACACCTTAAATCAGTCCCCATCTGTTCCTTATGTACAACTTCTTTAGACTTCGATTTTATCTTATGTGATAGCTTCGGCACTAATAAGCTCATTGTTCACCGCCCTATGTCGACAAACTCTGCCCGCTTTCTATAGAGCGGCATGCTTTATGTAAGTCTAGCTTCATTTGAGACGTAAACATTTCACGTGAGTGCAGTACTTTGTTGCAAGGAACTCCCGGCAACCTACTCACAACTTCTCTCACTCTCCTTCATGCCTCATGTGCCCATTTGCCCGTTTCTTTTAGAAAGACACATGACTAACGCTTCTGAAAGAAGTGATGATGGCAGTGAGGATATAATCGACAGTGCAGCTCTTTAACAGCCTTCGATTCACCACTGGCATGGAATCTTAGAGTAGCCAAAAACAGCTCAAAAGGAGAAAATGCTTTTCTCATCCGAGTGTCCTGCTACGTTAATTTCTGATTCACAAGCTGCGGTAGGAATCGATTACTATCCTCGCTCATCCTCAATTATTTCGAAACGAGTATTCGTTCTCTAGAAGAAGTTATTTTTCTCCCGCCTTGACGCATACATGATTGATGCATGAATCGTTCACCTCCTATTACACTACTTAGGTCTACTAATTGATGCCTCCTTACCATTACTTATTGTATACGCCCCACGTTTTCCATTTTAAATCTTACAAGTATTTTAATAGCTATCGAAAATTCACAATGACAAGTTCTAAGGACTGAATGTATAAGATTATGGATCTGTATGGGACTAGGAGAAATTGCTTTATTCCTTTGAGTCCGATTAAAAAACCGTGTTATACTAAAAGTTCATTGTTTTTTAAATAATTATTATTATTGGTATTAGAACTCTACTATTGTTTGCAATTCCTGATCGCTTCATAAGGGGCTAAATGCCCAGTAAAACTGTTATTATGTCTTGCTGTTTAAACAGCTGCCTGAAGTAGGCTTGAAGATGAGCAGACTGAATCGGAGGCATCTCACTAGTTGTGGGTAGCACTTTTGCCCTGATGTAGTGGCATGCAATTATCCTGATTCGTGACAGTTCAACCTACATCTCAAGTCGATCTGTGGGAACAGGACCCAAATGAAGAAAGTTGTCCTCTCGGATGAGAGTACAGATTCTTACCGCCGCGTCATCTCGCTCAGCCTGATCGAAGGCTCGAAAATTTCGCAGAAGAGCGCCCCAGATGTATTCATAATGAGAAGCAGCTACGCGTCCAGAGAGTGTACGTTTAACCATTATGATATAATTAGAAAATTATACAGAGTTGGATTGTCTTCCTGAAGCTTCTGGTCGCCTGTGGGACGTTGGCGAACAAACCGACGCACATAATGGGCCAATAAGATTCAGAACCGTTAATCGTAGAGATACGATGACAGACGTGTGAGGGGCTTCATTCTACATCCTGTAGACCACCATCATAAGAGAACACCTCCGCATTCTGTGTTGGTTCTTTTATGTAATGATATTTAAATGTTATGGAAAGTTGGAGTTAGTGCTATTCTTGCTGCTTCACAACTGGAAAATTACTTACGTCAGTGACTCAGTTGTGGTACTTCTCGCAGTTAGTTTGCCTGACACGATGTTTTTATATTACAAGACACTCCACCCCGGACCCGCACATCACCCCTACCCTGGCGTACGGGGCTACAAGTCCCACCGCCACACATTCACGCGCCCATGTTAGGCAAAATTCTTCTGCCTGACTCATGTAGTACTATCACCGTCAGAGGGTGGTACGGGACTACAAGTCCCACCGCCACACCTCCAAAGTGAATTGCAGTGACGGAGTCACTGCCCTGTGGAAATCTACTGCCTCACCAACACAGTTAGACCGCAATAGACCGGTGATGCTGTATTGTAACATATCACCCCGGACTACAAGTCCATTTAAAAAAAACACCCCGGACTACAAGTCCATTTAAAAAAAACACCCCGGACTACAAGTCCATTTAAAATAATAATAAAAAAAAAACCAAGTAACATTTATATAACTGTTAACTGTTGGATTTTCGTAATACATTTGCTGAAAACACATCGTTAACTAGAGTCTTGCAATTTCGTTAAGGGGATCGAAAAAATTTATTGAAGTTACTTTGATGGAATATGATTCAATATTGGAAAATCTGATTACTTTTACTGTTTCAAAGGAAGAACCGCTAATCAAGAGAATTCTCTTACATTTACATTTATTTTTATTTTTTCAAAATTAGAAAATATTAGGATATTTATTACGGCTCTGGGCCTTTATCATGTAGAACAATGTCGCTGATCTCTACATCAATGTTCCCCTATGAAATTTGCATAAAAAGATTGATTTTGCCGCTTCATGAATATAACCGCTGGTACATATAAAATTTTACAACACTTTTATATTTGATTATTGTTGTTGTTGTGGTCTTCAGTCCTGAGACTGGTTTGATGCAGCTCTCCATGCTACTCTATCCTCTGCAAGCTTCTTCATCTCCCAGTACCTACTGCAACCTACATCCTTCTGAATCTGCTTAGTGTATTATTATTGTTGTTGTTGTGGTCTTCAGTCCTGAGACTGGTTTGATGCAGCTCTCCATGCTACTCTATCCTGTGCAAGCTTCTTCATCTCCCAGTACCTACTGCAACCTACATCCTTCTGAATCTGCTTAGTGTATTCATCTCTTGGTCTCCCTCTACGATTTTTACCCTCCACACTGCCCTCCAATGCTAAATTTGTGATCCCTTGATGCCTCAAAACATGTCCTACCAACCGATCCCTTCTTCTAGTCAAGTTGTGCCACAAACTTCTTTTCTCCCCAATCCTATTCAATACCTCCTCATTAGTTATGTGATCTACCCACCTTATCTTCAGCATTCTTCTGTAGCACCACATTTCGAAAGCTTCTATTCTCTTCTTGTACATACTAGTTATCGTCCATGTTTCACTTCCATACAAGGCTACACTCCATACAAATACTTTCAGAAACCACTTCCTGACATTTAAATCTATACTCAATGTTAACAAATTTCTCTTCTTCAGAAACGATTTCCTTGCCATTGTCAGTCTACATTTTATATCCTCTCTACTTCGACCATCATCAGTTATTTTGCTCCCCAAATAGCAAAACTCCTTTACTACTTTAAGTGTCTCATTTCCTAATCTAATTCCCTCAGCATCACCCTACTTAATTCGACTACATTCCATTATCCTCGTTTTGCTTTTGTTGATGTTCATCTTATATCCTCCTTTCAAGACACTGTCCATTCCGTTCAACTGCTCTTCCAAGTCCTTTGCTGTCTCTGACAGAATTACAATGTCATCGGCGAACCTCAACGTTTTTATTTCTTCTCCATGAATTTTAATACCTACTCCGAATTTTTCTTTTGTTTCCTTTACTGCTTGCTCAATATACAGATTGAATAACATCGGGGAGAGGCTACAACCCTGTCTCACTCCTTTCCCAACCACTGCTTCCCTTTCATGCCCCTCGACTCTTATAACTGCCATCTGGTTTCTGTACAAATTGTAAATAGCCTTTCGCTCCCTGTATTTTACCCCTGCCACCTTTAGAATGTGAAAGAGAGTATTCCAGTCAACATTTTCAAAAGCTTTCTCTAAGTCTACAAATGCTAGAAACGTAGGTTTGCCTTTTCTTAATCTTTCTTCTAAGATAAGTCGTAAGGTTAGTATTGCCTCACGTGTTCCAACATTTCTACGGAATCCAAACTGATCTTCCCCGAGCTCCGCTTCTACTAGTTCTTCCATTCGTCTGTAAAGAATTCGCGTTAGTATTTTGCAGCTGTGACTTATTAAACTGATAGTTCGGTAATTTTCACATCTGTCAACACCTCTTTCTTTGGGATTGGAATTATTACATTCTTCTTGAAGTCTGAGGGTATTTCACCTGTCTCATACATCTTGCTCACCAGATGGTAGAGTTTTGTCAGGACTGGCTTTCCCAAGGCCGTCAGTAGTTCTAATGGAATGTTGTCTACTCCGGGGGCATTGTTTCGACTCAGGTCTTTCAGTGCTCTGTCAAACTCTTCACGCAGTATCGTATCTCCCATTTCATCTTCATCTACATCTTCTTCCATTTCCATAATATTGTCCTCAAGTACATCGCCCTTGTATAAACCCTCTATATACTCCTTCCACCTTTCTGCCTTCCCTTCTTTGCTTAGAACTGGGTTGCCATCTGAGCTCTTGATATTCATAGAAGTAGTTCTCTTCTCTCCAAAGGTCTCTTTAATTTTCCTGTAGGCAGTATCTATCTTACCCCTAGTGAGACAAGCCTCTACATCCTTACATTTGTCCTCTAGCCATCCCTGCTTAGCCATTTTGCACTTCCTGTCGATCTCATTTTTGAGACGTTTGTATTCCTTTTTGCCTGCTTCATTTACTGCATTTTTATATTTTCTCCTTTCATCAATTAAATTCAATATTTCTTCTGTTACCCAAGGATTTCTATTAGCGCTCGTCTTTTTACCTACTTGATCGTCTGCTGCTTTCACTACGTCATCCCTCAGAGCTACCCATTCTTCTTCTACTGTATTTCTTTCCCCCGTTCCTGTCAATTGTTCCCTTATGCTCTCCCTGAAACTCTCTACAACCTCTGGTTCTTTCAGTTTATCCAGGTCCCATCTCCTTAAATTCCCACCTTTTTGCAGTTTCTTCAGTTTCAATCTGCAGTTCATAACCAATAGATTGTGGTCAGAATCCATATCTGCCCCTGGAAATGTCTTACAATTTATAACCTGGTTCCTAAATCTCTGTCTTACCATTATATAATCTATCTGATACCTTTTAGTATCTCCAGGATTCTTCCAGGTATACAACCTTCTTTTATGATTCTTGAACCAAGTGTTAGCTATGATTAAGTTATGCTCTGTGCAAAATTCTACAAGGCGGCTTCCTCTTTCATTTCTTCCCCCCAATCCATATTCACCTACTATGTTTCCTTCTCTCCCTTTTCCTACTGACGAATTCCAGTCACCCATGACTATTAAATTTTCGTCTCCTTTCACTACCTGAATAATTTCTTTTATCTCGTCATACATTTCATCAATTTCTTCATCATCTGCAGAGCTAGTTGGCATATAAACTTGTACTACTGTAGTAGGTATGGGCTTTGTGTCTATCTTGGCCACAATAATGCGTTCACTATGCTGTTTGTAGTAGCTAACCCGCACTCCTATTTTTTTATTCATTATTAAACCTACTCCTGCATTACCTCTATTTAATTTTGTATTTATAACCCTGTAATCACCTGACCAAAAGTCTTGTTCCTCCTTCCACCGAACTTCACTAATTCCCACTATATCTAACTTTAACCTATCGATTTCCCTTTTTAAATTTTCTAACCTACCTGCTCGATTAAGGGATCTGACATTCCACGCTCCGATCCGTAGAACGCCAGTTTTCTTTCTCCTGATAACGATTTGATTATATTTAGGCTAAATATTACATGAAACTTACACGTTTTCGTGCCTCGCCACAAAATGGCTTCTTACACTACGAAGAAACAAAGGGGAAGAAAGTGATTCTCTTGCAAAAGTACAGAGACTGCAATTACGTTCGCAGATCATATTAATTGATTACAGAGTCTTTGTGATTTTTCTGCGATAATCTTTATTTCTTTACGACGTCAGTTTTGGTATAATTGCGAAGTTATTCCATATCATTTTTATCACGTTATGTGGCGTACCGGCAGAATGCTTCAGCGCTGCCCTGTTCGTAAGTGCATCACCTCATGCGATCATTTCGGATGCTTGGCACTCCACATCTTCAATATACTCTACCAACGACATGTTCCAAAATAACACTTTTTAACTCTGCGCATATTATATTTTATTCCTCCGGTGTTTTACTAGCATTTATAACATCCCATTTGGTGTCAATTACAACGCCTGGTAGTTGTCCTAACCCCATACTGATATACCGAGCGAGGTGGCGCAGTGGCTAGACACTGGACTCGCATTCGGGAGGACGACGGTTCAATCCCGCGTCCGGCCATCCTGATTTAGGTTTTCCGTGATTTCCCTAAATCGCTCCAGGCAAATGCCGGGATGGTTCCTTTCAAAGGGCACGGCCGACTTCCTTCCCCGTCCTTCCCTAATCCGATGAGACCGATGACCTCGCTGTCTGGTCTCCTTCCCCAAAACAACCCCAACCCATACTGATAGACCTAAAAAGTTGTGCTTGTGCATTTTTAATGGCTATGACAGTACTTGTAAGATTTATAACGAAAAACATGGGAAGCCTGCAATACATAATCAGTTCATGGTGGGTTCACCTATTATCTATGGCGTCTGTCCTACGTTTTTCGTTAAAAACTTTACAAGTTTTATAATAATAGTTAAAAAATTCACAACCACAGATTTTGTGGACTATCTGTATCGGGAAAGGAGAAAACATTTTACACATTTTATTTCGATTTAAAAACGCATTACATTAAAAATTTACTTTTTTAGAATAATTACTTTCTCCTTTTTTACTCTTGTGTGTGTGAAATTTCTCAATAAAATTTAAACATTTGGAAGGGGTCCGTTTATGGATTATAACTGCCGGCCGTTGTGGCCGAGCGGTTCTAGGCGCTTCAGTCTGGAGCCGCGCGACCGCTTCGGTCGCAGGTTCGAATCCTGCCTCGGGCATGAATGTGTCTGATGTCCTTAGGTTAGTTGGGTTTAAGTAGTTCTAAGTTCTAGGGAACTGGTGACAACAGATGTTAAGTCCCATAGTGCTCAGAGCCATTTGAACTGATTGTAACTACTTAAAGGAAACAATAAGTACATCAGATTATTTAATATTTCTTTAACTATCACAACAGCAGTAAGGACGCGTGAATATTAATTATCATCTTCAGAGAACATAAGAAATGGGCATGCTACATTGGTGATTGTGCCGCAAGGAAGACTAGCAAGTCGGAACGGAAGATGTCATTTGTAATGAATTCAGTCAAAATCTACGAGAGCTGACGTAACAAAGAAAAAAAAAGTTTTGATCACATTGTTACACAAGGTAACATGAGGTGAAATAACATTTCGTCGTCCACTCATGTATTAAAGAGACGTGGGCTAGTTGAATTAATGGAATGAAGCTAACTGAAACTCGCGCTTCTATAATTTCCGTCAGGCTTGACAAACTCGGCTCGGGCCTAGCGTGTAATTAAGCGGTGCCACGCTTACCTGGGAACAAGAGCCCCGTTCCCTACTTTTCTGATTAGCGCATGACCAAGCGAGCACGTCGCGCCAGCTGTATTACGAAAACAGCTTCTAGTTTTGTAACCGACTTCTTCCCAGGCAGAGAAAACGAGAAGCCGGGTCTCGACGTAGCGTCTCCCACCATCGTGGCGTTGAATCGCCACGTACGCAACGAAAAGTCGCTGTATTTCTTGAAGGTCAACCCCTCCGGCCTTGCATGCGTACCCTGCCTTTTGTGAACAGGTGTCAAAAGGGGGCGCCCCGACTGTTTTCAGCTTGGCTGAAAAGACGGAGAGCATATCCGTAGAGTCGGGACAAGCCCATACGAAAATCCTTCAAGAGGGTGAGAATTATTTACTTTATGAACGTGAACGTGAAAGTGAAGAAGAATTACACGATCTGCTGAATTGAACGAACAGTCTAATTAGTACAGAATATGGATTGAGACTAAATCGAAGGAAGGCGGAAGTAATGAGACGTAGCAGAAATGAGTACCTAGAGAAACTTATCAGGATTGGTGGTCACGAAATAGAAGAATATGGATTGAGATTAAATCGAAGGAAGGCGGAAGTAATGAGACATAGCAGAAATGAGTGCCTAGAGAAACTTATCAGGATTGGTGGTCACGAAATAGATGAAGTTAAGGAATTCTACTACCTAGGCAGCAAATGTTCGTCTCGAACATATACTTCGTTAGGTTGGCAGCAAATAGGTAAACATACCAAAGAAGATGAAACACGTAATGGAGTCGCAATATTTACGTTGTGAAAAACAGTGTACGACGAAATAGTTGTATCGGGTGACAAAAGAACTATAGCCCACCACAAAAAAGAGTGAGAAACATGGTGAACAGTGTGTGGAAGGCGAGAACACAAAGATGTGATTATATAGCAGCGATAAAAGTGGTAGTGCGACCTCCAGACCAGATGTGAGGAAACGCAGATCAGCAAATCGTAAGTAATTACTTTTTTTACAAAAAATCGCGAAGTGAACTGTTTAATAATCTAAAATTAACAAAACTGTGTCGTTATAGATCCCACTGATTATGACAGAACAGGAGAAGGCAAAACGCGTATGGGATATGATAAATAAACTAACTAGCAGCAGGAAAAGGCAGTATTTATATGCTTGTTGCGGAGGATGGCCACAAAAACAAACTTGTTGGAACATCATCTCTTCAAATGTAAAAATACGCTCATCCAATTTGTTTTGAACTACTTTAGAAAGAACTTTATTGCGGCCAAACATTTTTACATCCCTGTTTTAAATTTTGTTTTTATTTCAAAATGCCTTGCTAACGGTGAAGCACCCCTTTCTCGAAGCTGTTGCGTAATTGTGGAGAAAAGGTTATGCGATGGAGTCAGACGTCGTGGATAACGATCCTGATAAAAGCGACGAACAGCTCGGCTTTGACGTACAGAAGGATCATGCATTCTGAAAATGTGTACTAAATCATATTGCTGTAACGCTCACAGACACGTGACAGGCGCAACCAAGTCAGACAGGTAAGATAGACGTTAAACGACATCAGCCGATCCGACGTAAGCACCTCACACCATGACTACCCTGTTGCGAAACTACCTAGCAAATACGTTTTCTAGAGGCTGTAGCACGGAAACGGTTCGTTTCCGGACGTGGGTGCCAATTCAAAATATTGTTTACTCAATCCCGTTTACGAGTCCTAGAATTTTGTAATGGGAATTTTGAAGCATATTGAATGTGTCCACGTGTATGTAATCCATGATCCCCATTTAGATATATTATTACAGCTGAATGCTATTCATCTGCGCCCCGCTTCCCGTAACGCCCTTCCGTTACCCTTGAAATACAAAATAATTGTTTAATTAATTACTTAGTGTAAGGAACGCATTACAAAATTCACCTCATCACTTTTAACCATTATGCTGCATTAATAAACCAAAAGCATAATTTACAGGTTCTAAATTGTACCGGTATATATCGTAAACTTATAGGGATTCATTACAGGCAGCGTCTTGGCCGTCTGAAAACTGAAGTTATTTCATGCATATTCACACAAAAATAAAACATTATGTTGCCACTTTCCTAATTCTCTTCGCCTTGTACACAAAAAGTGAGATGAAAACAACAGCAAAATCAATGTTGTGCTCAGACGATCTTTCCCTCAATATACAGAGCTCGTTGCTGACAATATCGCTCCAAGAAGCTCGTAGTTGAGTCTGACCTCGCTAAATGTTAAACTGTACACGAGGCACGAAATTTATAGTCGTGGTACAACTTTAGAACCGGCACAATATAGCCAACTCTTTCCTAATCAAATTTTTGTATGTCCGTCCTTTTGACTGGAGGTCTTGGGGACCACGGCCGTTCACTATTGTAAGAAAACGAAATGCCTACTGCCGTCCTTATGATCTTATTCATAGTGTAGCTACCACTTTCGTTGCTTCAATGCGCCATCTTCAAGCCTTAATTGATGCTTAAGGGGTTATCACGATCTATATATACACTGTATCAGTGGCCAACATAACTGGTTTATGCAGACTACTGTAACTGTCATGTCAGCTCTCGAAACATCAACTGCCAAATCAGTTGGTTCGAGTGCTGACATGACTGTCACAGTTCTGTGGGTAGTCTGCGTCGGACAGTTATGTTGGCCACTGATGCAGTGTATATATGGATCGTGATAACCCCTCCAGCATCAATTAAAACCTGAAGATAGCGCACTGAAATGACGAAACTGGTAGCTACACAATGAATAAGATCATAAGGACGGCTGCAGACATTTCGTTTTCTTACTCTCCTAATCAAGCGTTACAGGAAATGTTTTGAAGCTTTTTACTGTCGAATTTGTATTCATAGAATGAGGACAGTTTAATGACGTTGGCCTTCTAATGCATCAAAAATATGTGAAGCTTCATTATGCTCATGGTCGAAAACTACTAGAATCATTCAACACTTCTCATACTTGACTACGAAATGATATCTTGATTATTACCACAATGACGGATTGCAGAACCTTGCCTTCTTCTTCCGATCTTGGTACGAATTCATCGAGTGTAACGGGCACTGGATACCGCAGTGCACCTTGGCATTTTTTGCATAAAGAAAAAAAAAATCTAGGATCGCAGCAGGTTGGGACACAGGACCACTAATATTGTAGAAGCAGCAGTACCAATCTCTGTTTTAGGACCACCATCATCCCCCACAGATCCTCCTTATGCTCTCAGTTTTGCCATCTTCTCCGTCGGCTTCTTCTACTACGATAATAAATCTCGTCGTACTACAGTACTGGCCATTAAAAGTGCAACACCACGAAGATGACGTGCTACAGACGCGAAATTTAACCGACAGGAAGAAGATGCTGTGATATGCAAATGATTAGCTTTTCAGAGCATTCACACAAGGTTGGCGCCGGTGGCGACACCTACAACGTGCTACTATGAGGGAAGTTTCCAATCGATTTCTCTCATACACAAACAGCAGTTGACCGGCGCTGCCTGATGAAACGTCGTGATGCCTCGTGTAAGGAGGAGAAACGCGTACCATCACGTTTCCGACTTTGAGAAAGGTCGGATTGTAGCCTATCGCGATTGCGGTTTATCGTATCGCAACATTGCTGCTCGCGTTGGTCGAGATCCAATGACTGTTAGCAGAAAATGGAATCGGTGGGTTCAGAAGGGTAATACGAAACGCCGTGCTGGATCCCCCCACGGCCTCGTGTCACTAGCAGTCGAGATGACAGCCATCTTATCCGCATGGCTGTAACGGATCGTGCAGCCGCGTCTCGATTCCTGAATCAACAGATGGGGATGTTTTCAAAACAACTACCATCTGCACGAACAGTTCGACGACGTTTGCAGCGGCATGGACTATCAGCTCTGAGACCATGGCTGCGGTTACCCTTGAAGCTGCATCACAGACAGGTGCACCTGTGATGGCGTACTCAACGACGAACCTGGGTGCACGAATGGGAAATCGTCATTTTTTCGGATGAATCCAGGTTCTGTTTACAGCATCATGATGGTCGGATCCGTGTTTGGCGACATCGCGGTGAACGCACATTGGAAGCGTGTATTCGTCATGGCCATACTGGCGTATGACCCGGTGTGATGATATGGGGTGCCATTGGTTACACGTCTCGGACACCTCTTGTTCGCATTGACGGGACTTTGAACAGTGGACGTTACATTTCAGATGTGTTACGACCCGTGGCTCTACCCTTCATTCGATCCCTGCGAAACCCTACATTTCAGCACGATAATGCACGACCGCATGTTGCAGGTCCTGTACGGGCCTATCTGGATACAGAAAATGTTCGACCACTGGTCTGGCCAGCACATTCTCCAGATCTCTCAGCAACTGAAAACGTCTTGTCAACGGTGGACCAGCAACTGGCTCGTCACAATACGCCAGTCACTGCTCTTGATGAACTGTGGCATCGTGTTGAAGCTGCATGGGCAGTTGTACGTGTACGCGCCATCCAAGCTCTGTTTGACTCAATGCCCAGGCGTATGAAGGCCGTTATTACGGCCAGAGGTGGTTGTTCTGGATACTGATTTCTCAGGATCCATGCACCCAAATTGCGTGAAAATGTAATCACGTGTCAGTTCTAGTATAATATATCTGTGCAATGAATACCCGTTTATCATCTGCAGTTCTTCTTGGTGTAGCAATTTTAATGGCCAGTAGTGTATTACTGTCCCGTAACTTTCCTTCGGGGAGGTCAATCTGTACCAGGCTTAAAGAACACCACAGAAACTGGAGATTGAGGAAACCTGATTCAGCCTTTGCAGAACATTGCCCGAACAATAACTAAAAGTACACAATAGATGTACGAGTCCTAGACATAGAGGAAAAGGGGGCCAAACTCAACCAATTAGAAATTTTAGAAATTAAAAAACAGATGCGTATATCACCACAACTGTTATTAAACGATCAAACCCAATTCAATTATTCACTTCTTTCAGATGAGATCACAACCCCAGGACAGAACTAAAACTTTCTGTCACAGTCCATCGCAGTTAAAAATGTCTTGGCTAATGCATAACTTGAGCCCGGTCATTGTAGTATAATTGGTGAACGTGAAATAATGTATGCAATTTGTTAAAAAATGGTCATTGACGTAATTGTACATTAAGCTATGGATCGTTACCTCAAGAAGTTGAAATGATTGTCTTTGCGTGGTCGTCATGTTTATCTGTGCATTAGCAGCTTTGGGAATCAGTAATGTACTTGAAAATGGGTTTATAACCCGAAACCTTGGTTGTGGAATAAAATTAATAATAAATTGTGAAACAAGGCTAAAAACAGTGTTTGTTTAGTTAATTTACAATGAATGTAGGTTAATTCTTACAAACAATAAAACAGCAACCAGCCACTATTAATACTGCTATTTATTTAGGTAAATAGCGCCGTTACCGGTTTCGAACTGGCAAGTTCATCATCAGACGGCTGTTCACATGATTTTTCAAGATACACCTTACATTATTGACCGTTTTAATTTTTATTATTCCAATGTGGCGAAGTATTTTTGGTGTGTTGTTGCCCTACGGTAGAAAACAGTGTTTAAAGTGCCCTATGTGAAAATAACTAACCTCCAAACGATGAAATATAGCGTAAATAAATATGTGAGGTTATGTGATTATGGTACTTACGTAAGTACCGTAACCACTTAACGTAAGTACCATAGCCACTTAACGTCACATATTTATTTACGCTATATTTCATCGTTTGGAGGTTAGTTATTTTCACATAGGGCGCTTCTAACACTGTTTTCTACCGTAGGGCAACAACACACCAAAAATACTTCGCCACATTGGAATAATAAAAATTGGAAACGGACAATAATGTAAGGTGTATCTTGAAAATCATGTGAACAGCCGTCTGATGATGAACTTGCCAGTTCGAAACCGGCAACGGCGCTATTTACCTAAATAAATAGCAGTATTAATAGTGGCTGGTTGCTGTTTTCTTCTTTGTAAGAATTAACCTACATTCATTGTACACAGCCACGGTCTCACCAAGTCAGTTTTAGACAAAATAAAATTAATTTACAATGTTTCACCAAGAAACCATATTTGCTCCTATTAAAATTATTTCCTTCTTTCCGTATAATCGCTAGTTTCTGTTATTGACATACCATTATAATTTAAAATTTCACTTATACGTATAAGATAAGCTGGTGACGACTGAACCAGAGTATCATAACAAAAATCGCCACTAATTTCCACTGAGGGAGCTTACTGTTATGAAATTTTCGTAAAGTTGGCACGTTCTCACTTTCAACGAAAGAAAGGGCATCAGTAGGTTCCAGCATTGCAATGAATGTACGAATTGACGATATAATGAGCTGCTGCTTTAAATTCTCTGCTAGGATGGCTACCGCAGTTTAGTATCTCGAACGATCAGATACATAGCGCCTGTCGCGTTCGATACTGCGCGTACACCTATTAATCGTCACACATTCGCCTCACTTCGTGTGAAATGAAGGCGCCCCCAGTGGTGGATAGTTTTCTCAAGCCATCCTCTCATGGGACGCTGGTATCGTCACAGCGTGGAATTCCTCGTTCCACCACATTTCGAAGCGTGAAATGGACAATCTGGCGTGTCAGATTTTTCCTCGTGGAGACGAACGTGGCTAATGAGATGCGGCATTGGTTTTACGTCCGAGGCAGAACGTAGGGGCTGCCATATTGTATGGAGTTAAATTCCTTACTTGGTGTTTTTTTGTTATCATTATAGAGTACGTGGTATGAGCAGAAGCTAATCCAAAGGGACAGGACATTGAGGACCTGTCGACAACGCGTTGGTTTAGGTACAATTTGCCACAATAAAATGACAGGAAATTACATATCGGTAGTTAAAGGCTTTCTGTGGTTGAAGCTTTTAGTACCATAACTTGTTTGCTATGAAAGTACACCGTTTCAATGGAATGGCACAATGATCATGTATCAAAAGCACGTCGTTTTTAGTGCAATTTGTCGTAGTCAAACATCAAAAAATGACTTTTCTTAATACATCCGTTAAGCAATGTATACCGAATAACTGAGGCGCTGTTGCCATGTCGAGTCGGTAGCGTAGTTCATATTGTCATTAATTATTAAAAAAAAAAAAGCTATCTGTTTTGTGTAGAGCTACTTCCAAATTTTTTTGTCTTTTGTTTTGCAAAAGATTCTGGGTCTTTCTCATTAATTTAATAGGAGTATTATCTGCAATAGTCGATGTTAGTTGCTATAAATAATGCAATTCTTGTTGCATAGGCCACTAATTGGAATCTATCCCCATTGTTAAAAATCTTAATGTGACTGCCAGTTTATGTCAGAAACTAAACAATTGTTACATATTGGAAGTTTATGCAGTTATCAAATTTTGCAAACATACAGATGTATATCTTGGTTCAATACATCTACATCTCCATGGATACTCTGCAAATCAAATTTAAGTATTTGGCAGAGGATTCGTCGAATTTTCTATTATTCCTATCTTGAGCAGCGCGCAGCAAGAACGAACACCTATATCTTTCCGTACGAGCTCTGATTTCCCTTGTTTTATCATGGTGATCGTTTCTCCCTTTGTCGGTCGGCGTCAACAAAATATTTTCACATTCGTAGGAGAAACTTGGTGATTGGAATTTCGTGAGAAGATTGCTCGGCAACGACAAACGTCTTTGTTTTAATGATGTCCATCCCAAATCCTGTATCATTTCAGTGACACTCTCTCCCCTTTTTTGCGATGATACAAAACGTGCTGCTCTTCTTCGAACTTTTTCGATGTACTCTGTCAATCCTATCTGGTAAGGATCCCACACCGCGCAGCAGTATTCTAAAAGAGGACGGACAAGCGTAATAGATCTGTTACATTTTCTTAGTGCCCTATCAATAAAACGCTGTCTTTGGTTTGGCTTCCCCACAATATGTTCTATGTGTTCCTTCCAGTTTAAGTTATTCGTAATTGTAATTCCTAGATTTTAGTTGAATTTACGGGCTTTAGATTTGGTGATTTATCGTGTAACCGAAGTTTAACGGATTCCTTTTAGCACTCATATGGATGACCTCACACTTTTCGTTACTTGGGGTTAATTGACAGATTTCTAATTCGTTTCGCAATTTGTTTTGATCTTCTGATGACTTCACTAGTCGATAAACGACAGCGTTTTCTGCAAACAACCTAAGACGGCTGCTCAGATTGTCTTCCAAATCGTTTATATAGATACGAAACAGCAAAGGGCCTTTGGGAACGCCAGAAATCACTACTGTCTTACTCGATGACTTTCCGTCAATTACTACGATCTGTTACCTCTCTGACAGGAAATTGCGAAATGGCGCAAATGGCTCTGAGCACTATGGGACTTAACTTCTGAGGTCATCAGTCCCCTAGAACTTAGAACTACTTAAACCTAACTAACCTGCGGACATCACACACATCCATGGCCGGGGCAGGATTCGAACCTGCGTCCGTAGCCGTCGCGCGGTTCCAGACTGTAGCGCCTAGAACCGCTCGGTCACACCGGCGGGCAGGAAATTGCGAACCCAGTCACATGGCTGAGACGATATTCCATAAGCACGCAATTTCATTACAAACTGCTTATGTGGTACAGTGCCGGCCTGTGTGGCCGTGCGGTTCTAGGCGCTTCAGTCTGGATCCCGCGCGACTGCTACGATCGCAGGTTCGAAACCTGCGTCGGACATGGTTGTGTGTGATGTCCTTAGGTTAGTTAGGTTTAAGTAGTTCTAAGTTCTAGGGGACTGATGGCCACAGATGTTAAGTCCCATAGTGCTCAGAGCCACTTGAACCATTTTTTGTGGTACAGTGCAAAAAGCCTTTCGGAAATCTAGTAATACGGAATCAGTCTGAAACCCCTTGTCAACATCACTCAACACTTCATGCGAGTGAAGAGCTAGTTATGTTTTTATCTTGCAGAATACAAACTCTTCGGTGATGGTCATCAGCTTAGAAAAAATCTCCTCCTCCATTCGAATGAAATTACTAAATGAATCCCAATCTTGAAAGCTGTGTGATGAAATTCGTTACTTTATAGTGATGACAGTCAATGGGACATCAAGGATATGAATATTATGCATGCGCAAATTGAAGTTAGACACTGTATTTTTTCCCCTTTATTGTTATTTTAATACCTAAACAACAGGTAGGCTGTCAGCGGCATGCTACGCCGCTCTTCAGCCATAGTGTTGACAATAACAGAACACAGAATGGAGAATCAGAATGAACATAGAGATGTGCAAAAAAGAGTGGTCACAGATACACAAAAAACACGGAGCCGTTCACGCTCGACGATAACGACACTGAAAACACGTTGACACGGCGCACAGAACACTGGTGAATCCGACGGCACAAGGGAACGCAGAAGCGTGACGGCGGACACTAAAAAACACAAAACGACGTCACACACATGAGACACTGATGGCGATGATCTCCGCCGCGCGAAAGTCCACGTAGCGTGTACGAATCCGGGGACCTGCCAAGAGAGGAGGACAGGGAGTGGTGGGGGAGGGAGAGAGGGAGCAGAGATGCCACGGGCAGGGGAGATAGGGGGAGGGAGGAAGGGGGAGGGTAAGCCCGGGGGCAAGAGGGGTGGAGGGAGGGGACGGGGGAAAAGGAAAGTGAAGGGAAGGGAAGAGAAGGGAGGGAGGGTGCCTGAAGGAAAGGACACCGGAAGTGGGGGGTGGGGCAGGGTCAAAGTTGATAGGAGGGGCAGATGGAGGGGAGGAGGACATCATCAGGGAGGGGGAGCTGACGGAAGCCACCTTGGGAGAGGGTAAGGAGGATGGAAGATGGAGACCGGGTGGGACGTGGGAATACAGGCGCGGCAGCGGGCAGGGGTGGGAGAGGATCGGGGAGACTAGCGGGTGAGGAGGATCGAGTTTACAGGAGGTGTACAGGATCCGTATCCTTTTAAGGAAAAGGAGGAGGTGGGGGAAGGGGATGAGATCGTACAGGATCCGCGTAGGGGAGGGGAGACGGATGCGATAGGCGAGGCGGAGAGCATGGCGTTCAAGGATTTGGAGGGATTTATAAAAGGTAGGGGGGGGGGCGGAGATCCAAGCCGGATGGGCGTAGCAAAGGATAGGGCGGATGAGGGATTTATAGGTGTGGAGGATGGTGGAGGGGTCCAGACCCCACGTACGGCTGGAAAGGAGCTTGAGGAGACAGAGTCGGGAGCATGCCTTGGCTTGGATTGTCCGTAGGTGGGGAGTCCAGGAGAGGCGGCGGTCGAGGGTGACACCAAGGTACTTAAGGGTGGGAGTGAGGGCGATAGGACGGCCATAGATGGTGATATAGAAATCAAGGAGGCGGAAGGAAGCGGTGATGTTGCTTACAATGATCGCCTGGGGTTTGGAGGGACTGTATTTTATCTTCATTCAGTTAAAAAACGAAAGTGAGGTGGGGATTCAGTTGAGTTAACTACCTTACACTAGTATGTATCACAATCGTCGTACAGCATTACGTAGTGTTCCTTTACCAGCAATTCGTTGTTCAACTCATCGAAGAGTTCAGAACCTTCTTCGACAATCGTTAACATAGTTAACGTAGCCATATTACGCGTGTTCATTTTCGTAAAGAAATTGCGTGATTTGTGTACCAGTTGCAGCAGAGAACTGCCGCTAGAAAGCGCTGCTGTCGGAAATCACGATGAGGAGCTCGTTACTATACGAGCAAACTACAGGGGAAAGGCAAAATAATGTGAACCAGTGTACTTACTTGGGAATGGTTTATTAATAAGAGTTTGGACACCCATTTGTCCGTAATACAGCCGCGATTTTCCTTGGAATACTCCATATACCGATTGCATAGTCTCTAGTGGAATGTTATGCCACTCTTCGATCGGTACCTTTTCCAACTCCTGTTGTGACGAGGGAGGTGGAAATCTACTCCGGAGTCTGCACTCCAATACCGTCCACAAAGGTTCGATAATGTTCAAGTCCGGGGACTGTGCTGGCCAAGGAAGACGCGGCAGTTCAGTTGCATGCTCCTCATACCACGATTGTACTGACCTGGTTGTGTGGATGGATGCATTATCGTCCTGAAATATGGCATCACTGTTGGGGAACAACATTTGAATCATGGGGTGCATCTGATCACCAAAAATGTTCACATAATTGTTGGCTGTAACACGGTCTTTGAGAGTAGTGTGGGACCAGCAGAATACCATGATATGGCTGCCCACACCATCAGACTTCCACCTCCATGCTTAACCGTTCGAATCAAGCAATCAGGTTTGTAGGCTTCTTTTGGCGTTCTCCAGACGTAAATCCGGTCCGATGTTGGAAAAAACGAAAACGTTGACTCGTCAGACCATATCGCGTGTTTCCACTGATCAGCCGTCCAGGATTTATGCTCCTGACGCCATGTTTTACGCTTCTTTGCGTTGGTTGTCGTCACTAATGGTTTCGGTATAGCAGCTCATCCATGAATATTCGCTTTATGGAGTCGATTGGTACGCAGTCTCAAAGATGGTTATTGAGCTCTGCAGCCACTTTAGCCGCCGTTGTTTTGTGTTGTTTTCACGCAATTCGTGTTAGCGTACGACGACTTCTGTCATTTAGTTTTGATTTGCACCCACTATTACGTTTACACGATGATGTCTTTCCGTGTTTTTTGTAGGCTGTCATCACTGTTGAAGCAGCTGCTCTTGAAGCATTCAGTAAGTTGACTGTCTTGGTGACTGATGCTCCAGCTAATCGCACACCCACAATCTACCCTCTCTGGAACTCTGTTAGGCCTTTCGCTGCACGTCGACCTCGGCTTCAGAATGCGAATACGAAGAGTGCACTACTCGTAACCAACCTGCACTGATGCCTAGTCCATACTGAACACGCACAGTCCAGCACGACACGTACCTTAGGCCGGTATTACACTATCAAATTTCTTTGTCAAATATCTTTGTCCAATATCTTTGTCAAAGATATTTGATGGTGTAATAGGGAACTTTGTCAAATGTCGTCCAATATTTGATCAAATCTAGGGCCTCGCTGTAGATTTGATCAAAGAAGTCGCTTGTCTTCTGTCACCGAAATGTGACATGTTATCACATGGAGCGCTAGCATCGCTGCAGCAATCTGTCGTCTGCAGTGTTTTTATAAACTTTGCCGGTAAATACAATTGGCGTGTGCCGACAACTACAAAATTAATAGAGATGTATGAAGCTGATGAGGCGCTTTACAACGTGAGGCACGCTGAATACAAAAATAGATTAAGAAGATTGGAGATCTGACCTGACCTGACCTAACCTAACCTAACCTAACCCTCTCCTGCAGCAAGGAATCGGAGTGTTACAGTGAGCCTGTCTTCTGCATATGTAGCAGTTTTTAAGTGAATATTGTGCTTTGTGATTTGAGGATACACTTCACTGAGCACATACAGAATTGTATGCTCATCCATTATTAAGTAGTTGATGTACGACTTGACGTCCTCCACTATGAGCTCACGTAACAAGTTTTGTTAAATGCTTTTATCGTGTCGTCGTAAAACCCACGGCTTCACCCAGGTACGTTTCCTTTTTTTCCCCCACTTCTCTTCCACATGTGCACACAGTGCAGTTGTGGTACATGTAACTGCTGCGGTTAATAACAAGTTGTTGTTGTCAGCCATCTTGAACTTTGACGAAAAATGTGATGACAGTGTAATACCCCTTCTAGCGCTACGTCAAAGACCTTTGTCAAATATATTTGACGGAATATTTGATCACATATTTGATCAAATCTTTGACAAAGAAATTTGATAGTGTAATACCGGCCTTACCTGCGTTGTTGACCGTCACACACAACCATCCCATTACTACCACTTTTCACATTATTTTCCTTATTCCCTGTACGTTGAGACTCGGTGCGACAGTCGCTGGCAGCGCTTGTAAAGGCATTCCCCATATGCAGTCGCTCCCATCGACTACCGCGCCGAATGTCAATTTTGTTGGCGCGAATAATACGTTCCGTGAGATGTAGCAGGTTGTTTCAGAGAGTTCTACGACCACGGGGGACACCAAGTCTGGCATGAGAAACACGTCCCGCATGACAGGCAGGACGTTTGAGGCTGCCGACTGCTGCTGCTGCTGCCTCTAGAAGGGAAGAAACGCATTCTGCTACGCCTGACAAATAACGCACCTGCCCCTCCTGCGCCTGTTTACCTTTTTCGCCTTTTTCCGGGCGCCGACGTGGCCCCCAGCAAGTAGCAGAACCCCGGGCGGCCGCTTTTGTCGGCAGGCGGGCTAAACGCCCTCTTAACGGCCGGAAATTTGTGAAACAAGTGGGCCGGCCGTGGCGCCCCCTCATTTAGGGCAGTAAACTCCCGGAACGTATTGGCCACATCACAATGAGCGGCTTACATTAACGCTGAGCCGCCCCGCCGGAGGCTATAAATTTATTCCTTTACGAGGCTGACATTTCCTTTCATTTCGCCCGCCTGGCCTCAGTCAGGTGTTGCCATAAACTGCGATCTTCTGAGGCGGTGTGTGCGACCCCGCCGTTCCGCCGAGCAAAGCTTTATTCTGTTGCTCTTTGTTAACTTCATGAGATCAGCACCGTTCCTTCGTTCGTAAATCGGGTGGTACAGACGCTCTGGAGCAATGCCACGCGCAGATATATTGCACATCAGCAGGCATTCAGTATCACGAAATACTCCTTAAAATGTTTTGGATCATTAAGAATGTACGAGGGGCATTCACATATAATGCAACATCGTTTTTCTCGGTCGGTTTGCTATGTGACATCGTGGAATATTGCTGCTTCAGCCCCTATATGCGCTGTAAGTAGCCTTCACAATGAAATTCTATCTCGAAATCTGGCAGAAAACCCAAAGAGATTCTGGTCATACATAAAGCACACCAGTGGCACGACGCAATCAAACCTTCACTACGCGATAACAACGGTGAAGTCACTGATGACAGTGCCATTAAGGCAGAGTTATTAAACACGGTTTCCCTAAACCCCTTCACCAAAGAAGACGAAGTAAATATTCCTGAATTCCAATCAAGAGCAACTGCCAAGATGAGATACATACAGGGTGAAAAGTATTTAAACCGACAAACTCTGGGAGGTTGTAGGGGACATCAAAACAAATATTTTTCCCTAATGTCATTTTTTCCTGTGGGGATTATTTAAACCGGTGGAGGCCGTATTGCGCTCTTCAGCTGTTAGAGGGCGTATTACGCTGTTTAGTTGTAGGCAACTGCTGTCCACCAGTGTAGTAGACCATTGTCTCTGTTTACTAATGAACCGATACACCTGGAGTGAGTACACTGACATGGTTGGTGCGTACTACGTAGCGCACCACAACGGACGAGCTGCACAGCGGGTTTATCAACAACAATATCCTAATCGCTGTATCCTACGTCATACGACCTTTGCTGCTGTGTATCGTGTGCGTGAGACCGGGTCATTTAGCAGATTACCTGGACAGGGACGCCGTTGCACGGTAAGAACGCTGCAGTTTGAGGAAGCTGTCTTGCGGCTTGTGGAGCGGCATCCTTCAATCAGCACTCGTGCAATTGCACGTAACAAGGGGACGAATCAGACGAATGTAAGAACAGTCCTTCGAGAGCAGTTGTTACGTATATTTCACTTACAGCGTGTCCACAACCTGGAACCAGTTGATTGTCCACCCAGAGCACAGTTTTCGCAGTGGTACCTGGAACAGTGCGACATGCATCCTACATTTCCATCCTCTGTGTTGTTTGCCGATGAAGCAACGTTCGGGCGTGATGGAGTCTTCAACTTACACAGTTCGCATGTTTGGAGTGAGGATAACCCATAGGCCTTTTTTTTTATAGCGCTCATCAAGTGCGGGTCGGTGTTGTTGGGGACTGTTTAATTGGGCCGTATCTGCTACCTAGGCCATTAAATGGCAGGCACTATTACAATTTTCTCGTCAGAGCATTGCCAGAATTGCTGGAAGACGTCCCGCTCCCTTCAAGACAACGCATGTGGTTCCAACATGACGGGGCGCCGGCACATTTGAGTCGTCGTGTGCATTTTTCAAAAGCTACTGTAATTGAAATTGGGTTGTGTTAATGTGTTTTCTCTTGGTAATAAAAATGGAAAAGTGTTTGTTGCTTTAATTAATTTGCCGCCAGAGAAATCTTCCTCTACCGGTTTAAAAAAAATGACATTAGGGAAAAATATTTGTTTTCATTTCCCCTACAACCTCCCAGAGCTTGTCGGTTTAAATACTTTTCACCCTGTGGAATTAGATATCCTCGGAGTAATGAAGCAGCTTAAATCACTTAATAAAGGCAAGGCCTCCGGTCCAGATTGTATACCAGCCAGGTCCCTCTCAGAGTATGCTGATAAAATAGCTCCATATTTAGCAATTATATACAACCGCTAGCTCACAGAAAGATCCGTACCCAAAGACTGGAAAATTGCTCAAGTCACACCAATACCCAAAAAGGGAAGTAGGAGTAATCCGCTGAATTACTGGCCTATGTCACTAACGTCGATTTGCAGTAGGGTTTTGGAACATATACTGTGTTCGAACATTATGAAGTATCTCGAAGAAATCGATTTATTGACATATAGTCAGCTCGGTTTCAGAAAATATCGTTATTGTGTTAGTGCTATCGACAGGGGATGTCAAATTGATTCGATATTTTTAGATTTCCAGAAGGCTTTCGACACCGTTCCTCACAAGCGTTTTCTCATCAAACTGCGTGCCTACGGAATATCGCCTCTGTTGTGCGACTAGATTCGTGATTTCCTGTCAGAACGGTGACAGTTCGTAGTAATAAACGGAAAGTCATCGAGTAAAACAGAAAGAAGTAAAATCCGGCGTTCCCCAAGGCCCTCTACTGTTCCTGATCTATTTTAACGACATAGCTGACAATCTGAGTAGCCGTCTTAGATTGTTTGCAGATGATGCTGTCATTTACCGTCTTGTAAAGTCATCAGATGATCAAAACGACTTGTAAAATGATTTAGATAAGATATCTGTATGGTGCGAAAAGTGGCAATTGACCCTGAATAAGGAAAAGTGTGAAGTTATTCACATGAGTACTAAAAGAAATCAGTTAAATTTCGATTACGCGGTAAGTCACACAAATCTAAAGGCCGTAAATTCAACTAAATACTTAGGAATTACGATTACAAATAAGCTAAATTGGAACGATCACATAGATAATATTGTGGGTAGAGCAAACCAAAGACTGCGATTCATTGGCAGAACGCTTAGAAGGTGCAACAGGTCTACTAAAGAGACTGCTTACACCACTCTTGTCCGCCCTATTCTGGGGTACTGCTGTGCGGTGTGGGATCCGCATTAGGTGGGACTCACGGATGACATCGAAAAAGTACAGAGAAGGGCAGCTCGTTTTGTACTATCGCGAAATAGGGGAGATAGTGTCACAGACATGATATGTGAATTGCAGTGGCAATCATTAACAGAAAGGCGTTTTTCGTTGCGACGGCATCTTCTCACGAAATTTCAATCACCAGTTTTCTCCTCCTATTGCGAAAACATTCTGTTGGCACCCACCTACATAGGGAGAAATAAAATAAGAGTAATCAGGGCTCGCACAGAAAAACCGAAGTGCTCGTTTTTCCCGCGTGCTGTTCGAGAGTGGAACGGTAGAGAGACAGCTTGAAGGTGGTTCATTGAACCCTCTACCAGGCACTTTATTGTGAATAGTAGAGTAATCACGTAGATGTATAAAATAGCGTCTGTAACGGACGTGCGTCCCAGGCGGAGAGCTTCCATTGAGTTTTTGTTTGGCGGAAAACCAGAACATCGCAGATACTCATAGCCGCATGCAGAATGTCTACGGAAACCTGGCAGTGGACAAAAGCACGGTGAGTCGTTGGACGAGGCGTCTATCATCATCCAGTGACATATGCAGTTGGATTGAAAGTTTTCTAACAGACAGGGAGCAGTATGACGTCCTGAACGGGGTAACTTCAACAGAAACAAGAGGAACTTCAGGTGTGCCCAAGGGCAGCGTAATAGGTCCTCCGCTTTTTACGATTTACATAAACGATCTGGTTGATGGTATTG
The DNA here is from genome assembly GCF_021461395.2 of Schistocerca americana. NCBI lineage: Eukaryota > Metazoa > Arthropoda > Insecta > Orthoptera > Acrididae > Schistocerca > Schistocerca americana. The sequence goes on from NC_060124.1 coordinate 526,618,962, forward strand.
ACAGCGGCCTTAGACTATTTGCCGATGATGCTGTAGTCTGCAGGACAGTAGTAACACACGAAAGTTGTGAACAAATCAGTGAGGATTTGTAGAAAGTAAATGCGTGGCGTAATGACTGGCAGTTATCTCTCAATATTAGTAAGCGTAATTTACTGCGTATAACAAGGCGAAAATCCCCATTAATGTACGAGCACAAAATAAATGATCAGTCTTTGGAAGCGGTAACATCAGTGAAGTATCTGGATGTGACTATTCGAAATGATCTCAAATGGATGATCAGATTACACAAGTAACGGATAAGGCGAACTCTAGATTGCGGTTTATTAGTAGAATCCTGAAGCGATGCAGTCCTTCAATAAAGGAAATAGCTTACAATACGTTAGTTCGTCCAGTCTTGGAGTATTGTTCGTCTGTGTGGGACCCTTACCAGTTGGGTCTGATTCAAGAAATTGATAAGGTCCAAAGAAAAGCGGCAAGATTCGTGACTGGTACATTTAGCCATCGCGAGAGCGTTACAAATCTCATAGAAAGTTTGAAGTGGGACACACTTGCAGATAGACGACGCGCTGAACAGAACTGTAACTGCCAGTGAACCATCATGATCTGGTGTCTGTCAATATGTATTTATGTTTTGTGACATGTGCCCATATATATGCGTAAGATGAATCCGATACTTACACAGTGTAAGAAATTTACTTACACACTGCACATAAGTTGATACTGCGCATGTTCTTGAAAATAATGCGTAGTTGAAATTAGGTAATCGCACAAATTAAATAGTGAACGTTGGTATACAGCCAACAAACGACCATGTTTTCATTAGTAAAATATTTAGAGGGTGGACTCCAAACGTAACCGTCAATTCAGCTACTCGCTGCAAAATGCACGCCACGCAGTATTCGGAAAAGACACCACTTTTCTGTACTCTTTGAGGACTTTCTTGCCAGTAGTTCTTCAAGTCACTTCTGCACTGCTGAAGAAACAGATGACACAGAGCAATCGAAACGGGCGTGCTCTGATCCAACAAAAGAAATTAGTGAAGAAAGTACTGGATCATATATTTATTATTCTAATGATCTGGTTCGAAAAGATTTCCCTCAGAGAATTTTGCTCAGAGAATTATGCTCAGAGAATGGAAGCTATCGTCATCATTAAGTGGTGCGCGTCGTTTGTAAATACATGTGTGTGTGTGTGTGTGTGTGTGTGTGTGTGTGTGTGTGTGTGTGTGTGTGTGTGCGTGCGTGCGTGTATGAGTCTTTATATGTACTTTGAGGTATTATAAGAGGTCTTAAAAGTGTCGCCACACCCATGTCGTTAATTTATTTCAGGAAAAATTTGGTTACTTCACTATCCCTGCCTTGTGCATCTTACGAAACGTTTTACACCAGTTAAATAAGTTGTATTTATTAAATAAGTACACTATGCTTGAGTGTTTGGACATACCGACAGTTTTCAGCGTAGTCACCTCAGAGTAGCAAGAAACTGAACATGGAGTATGACTGCAATGTCGTTGGTCAGCCCAGTCTCTCTCAGTTTCTGTTAAATTAATACTATCTAGAGTATGTCTGTGTATGTGAACTATAAACGCAGCTTTTGTTTAGCCAGAAGCGGTTCGCCATAATTTATTGAGATATCGTCAGTGTCCTGAAATACGCATACATTCTGACTAAAATACAGCAGTTTTATTTTTACTTTTTTAATTATTTGGTGTACGGGTTGAACAGTAGACGAGAAAGACTGCGTAAGGAGTGTTTCAATCCAAATACTTCTTTGCCGGCCTTCCATTTTTTTTATTGTTTCCTCTTCCCTCTTGGACGTGTACATGTACTGCGTTTCCCTACAGCGCATACCTATTTTACTGAGGGTTTGAAACATGCTGCAGCGTTGCACGTTTTTCATCAAGAAATCCCCCAAAGCGTCTTGTCTGTTCGTAACTCTTGCTTCTCTTGCGTAGCACTGTCCCATAACGCAGTTCTGCTTACCTGAAGTCAGACTGGAATTTGCCAGAGTTATTTGGTCCAAGCTACCCTTTTAAGCTACTAAATCCCTGACTGAACTGTCACGTGCGTTACGGGTCTAAGAATGTGATGCTGCTTACGTTCAGCGGTGCGTAAGAAAGCTGTCCTTGAAGAATGAATGTAGTCCAGTGGTTCCCAACCTGGGTGTAAATCCCCCCTGAGAGGTAAAATGAAATTTTCTCAGGGATAATAACCAAACGATTCGATTCTGTTTCAGTCATCAAACTAAATTATTTTCAGAAGAGCATTACTATTATCACAATTTTGTAAGAGTCTAATACTGATTATATAAGTTATCCATAATTTTTTTTCTCAATTAGTAGCATTAACGTGATGGAGGTTACAGGTTCCTCATAAAGCCCATCCACTACACACATATGTTGTGCTTTGGTCCGTACATAGCTGGTGATGAAAGTGAGACACACACGAAACAAATGCTAAATATGTCTTTTCCAGTTGTAAGTAGTACCTGCAGTGTCCAGAAATTGTTTCCTTACTCGGCCGCAACAGATAAATGAACTAATTGACATCACGACGCAGCAGTAACTATATAAGGGGTACTATAGTACTGTACACAGTTTTATTACTGTTATTATTATTAGTATCCAAGGAATAGAAAAGCAACTCAAATCACTCAACAGAGGAAAGTCAACTGGATCTGACGGGATACCAATTCGATTCTACACAGAGTGCGCGAAAGAACTTGCCCCCTTCTAACAGACGTGTACCGCAAGTTTCTAGAGGAACGGAAGATTCCAAATGATTGGAAAAGAGCACAGGTAGTTCCAGTTTTCAAGAAGGGTCGTCGAGCAGATGCGCAAAACTATAGGCCTATATCTCTGACATCGATCTGTTGTAGAATTTTAGAACATGTTTTCTGCTCGCGTATCATGTCATTTCTGGAAACCCAGAATCTACTCTGTAGGAATCAACATGGATTCCGGGAACAGCTATCGTGTGAGACCCAACTCGCTTTATTTGTTCATGAGACCCAGAAAATATTAGATACAGGCTCCCAGGTAGATGCCATTTTCCTTGACTTCCGGAAGGTGTTCGATACAGTTCCGCACTGTCGGCTGATAAACAAAGTAAGAGCCTACGGAATATCAGACCAGCTGTGTGGCTGGATTGAAGAGTTTTTGGCAAACAGAACACAGCATGTTGTTCTCAATGGAGAGACTTCTACAGACGTTAAAGTAAGCTCTGGCGTGCCACAGGGGAGTGTTATGGGACCATTGCTTTTCACAATATATACACTCCTGGAAATGGAAAAAAGAACACATTGATACCGGTGTGTCAGACCCACCATACTTGCTCCGGACACTGCGAGAGGGCTGTACAAGCAATGATCACACGCACGGCACAGCGGACACACCAGGAACCGCGGTGTTGGCCGTCGAATGGCGCTAGCTGCGCAGCATTTGTGCACCGTCGCCGTCAGTGTCAGCCAGTTTGCCGTGGCATACGGAGCTCCATCGCAGTCTGTAACACTGGTAGCATGCCGCGACAGCGTGGACGTGAACCGTATGTGCAGTTGACGGACTTTGAGCGAGGGCGTATAGTGGGCATGCGGGAGGCCGGGTGGACGTACCGCCGAATTGCTCAACACGTGGTGGCGTGAGGTCTCCACAGTACATCGATGTTGTCGCCAGTGGTCGGCGGAAGGTGCACGTGCCCGTCGACCTGGGACCGGACCGCAGCGACTCACGGATGCACGCCAAGACCGTAGGATCCTACGCAGTGCCGTAGGAGACCGCACCGCCACTTCCCAGCAAATTAGGGACACTGTTGCTCCTGGGGTATCGACGAGGACCATTCGCAACGGTCTCCATGAAGCCAGGCTACGGTCCCGCACACCGTTAGGCCGTCTTCCGCTCACGCCCCAACATCGTGCAGCCCGCCTCCAGTGGTGTCGCGACAGGCGTGAATGGAGGGACGAATGGAGACGTGTCGTCTTCAGCGATGAGAGTCGCTTCTGCCTTGGTGCCAATGATGGTCGTATGCGTGTTTGGCGCCGTGCAGGTGAGCGCCACAATCAGGACTGCATACGACCGAGGCACACAGGGCCAACACCCGGCATCATGGTGTGGGGAGCGATCTCCTACACTGGCCGTACACCACTGGTGATCGTCGAGGGGACACTGAATAGTGCACGGTACATCCAAACCGTCATCGAACCCATCGTTCTACCATTCCTAGACCGGCAAGGGAACTTGCTGTTCCAACAGGACAATGCACGTCTGCATGTATCCCGTGCCACCCAACGTGCTCTAGAAGGTGTAAGTCAACTACCCTGGCCAGCAAGATCTCCGGATCTGTCCCCCATTGAGCATGTTTGGGACTGGATGAAGCGTCGTCTCACGCGGTCTGCACGTCCAGCACGAACGCTGGTCCAGCTGAGGCGCCAGGTGGAAATGGCATGGCAAGCCGTTCCACAGGGTTACATCCAGCATCTCTACGATCGTCTCCATGGGAGAATAGCAGCCTGCATTGCTGCGAAAGGTGGATATACACTGTGCTAGTGCCGACATTGTGCATGCTCTGTTGCCTGTGTCTATGTGCCTGTGGTTCTGTCAGTGTGATCATGTGATGTATCTGACCCCAGGAATGTGTCAATAAAGTTTCCCCTTCCTGGGACAATGAATTCACGGTGTTCTTATTTCAATTTCCAGGAGTGTATAAATGACCTAGTAGATAGTGTCGGAAGTTCCATGCGGCTTTTCGCGGATGATGCTGCAGTATACAGAGAAGTTGCAGTATTATAAAATTGCAGCGTAATGCAGGAAGATCTGCAGCGGATAGGCACTTGGTGCGCTCTGCATCAAGGTTTAGATTGCTGCCCATGTTTCGAGAGGGTGCGTTTCTGGATGAGGTATCGATTATATTGCTTCCCCCTACTTATACCTCCCGAAGAGATCACGAACGTAAAATTAGAGAGATTCGAGCGCGCACAGAGGCTTTCAGGTAGTCGTTCTTCCCCCGAACCATACGTGACTGGAACAGGAAAGGGAGGTAATGACAGTGGCGCGTGGCGTGCCCTCCACCACACACCGTTGGGTGGCTTGCGGAGTATGAATGTAGACGTAGATGTACATGTAGAGTGGTTAGTAACAAAGCATCAACAGCCGGAAGTCGTCCAATTTCTGCCAGTTCAGAAATAGAAAGTGCAGCAATGAAATGATTTACAAACAGAAAGTATAGCGCACGCAACTGAACTTGCTTGATTTTAAATGGTGTTGCAGTGCGCATGTCAAGCAAGTGACGCAATGGTGAGAGGCAATGCAAGGAAAGCATGCTTTGTAACAAGTGTGCACCCTCCCCGTGGATAATTAGCTTTCTTTTCTGAGGAGTTGTGGGCAACACTTACGATGCACCACGAATTCCTTCGTCATTCATTCTAACACAAACCCTCACACACACACACACACACACACACACACACACACACACACACACACACAGATACAAACGCATACACAAACTAAATATCGTTCATCTTTCATCATTTTGAAAATGAAAGTGTTCCAAGAAAACTCTTTCGATATACAGTTTTGTTAGGTATTAAAATTGGTGCTAATATGGGGAGGGGGGCAACTGATGTCAGCAGGCGGGGGGAGGGGGGTATTAGCTAATGTCCGATTGCACTCATTACGGTCGAAGAAAGGTTGGGAAGCACGGCTGTAGCCAGCCCTAGCTACGCTCTGTCGACACCTGAGTGCAGGGGGCTGGCTAGCTCTGTGGTAACAGCGTGGTGCAGCCGTTTGGGGATAGAGGACGGCGTGCGGCGTGCGTGCGAGGCGTGGGTGCGCAGGCAGCGCGGTCTGGCGTGGGTGAGGTTGGAAACCGGGACACGGCTCTGTTAGTGCGTCGGTGCCGAAGGCGGACACGGCGGCGCGAAAGCGGCAGCGGCAGCAGCAGCGGCCACTACGCTACACTGTGCAGTCGCTCTCTGCCTGTCTGCGCCTCTTCCCCACTCACTCAGCAGGGCGCAAACGCCCGTCTGATAAACAGCCCGTCAGGAGACGCCGATGTCCAGATACGTTGTCGGCCAGAGCGCTCCCGAAACGGAGTGCAAGGAAACCTGCGTGGGAAGAGTCGAGGCCACGCCACGAGGAGAGCATTCGTGAAATACTGAAGCTAGCGATCAGCTGGGTGCGATCAGTGAGTGGGCAGGCCACAACAACATAGCACTTCAACCGTAAAAAAGATAATTTATTATCAATTTTCTGCAAAGTTCCTATGAATTTCTTTTTGAGGCGTGTAATGTGACATATTCAAGTAAATGCAAGAAAACTGCCGTTGACTCATTAATTTTTGAAAGTTAAATAATTTGCAGTTGAAGTTTGAAAGCACTGAGTTGCGTCATACTACTGCCGAAGTTATTAATGCAAGGCAAAGTGCGAAAATTCAACGATTACTAGAATATGCAGAACATTTTCAGGTAACGCATGTGGCAAAGAAAACTACTTCAGTAGCCAATACAGCTGAGACCTGTAAGACCAGCAGTTCAAACAATCAGTGAGCAACCAAAATGTACGGGCATTATACTTTCTTTCTTTCTTTCGCGCTTGCCTTTGTCTTGCAGGTACGCAGGGTCAGCATGGTTAATCGGATTTGGCAGTGTTAGATTAAGGGCTGGCCGGATGCCCTTCCTGCCGCCACCCCGTACCCCCCAGGACGGAATTAGTGTACCGCAACTGCCTGAGACTAGTGTAATCCATGGAATAATGCGGAAGTGGTCAGATGTCTGCAAGCCATGTAACTGAGGCGGAACGTGGGGACCAGCCCGGTATTAACCTAGCGGGATGTGGAAAACCGCCTAAAAACCACATCCAGGCTCGCCGGCACACCGGCCGTCGTTAATTCGCCGGGCGGATTCGATTCGGGGCCGGCGCGCCTACCCGAGTCCACGAAGCAACGCATTAGCGCTCTTGGCTAACGTGGTGGGTTCGTACGGGCATTATACTATATACGTATATGTGTGCTTGGTTGGTAGGTTGGTCTGTTGGTTGATTTGGGAGAGGGGACCGAACAGCGAGGTCATTGGTCCCATTGGGTTAGGGAAGGATGGGGAAGGAAGTCGGCCGTACCCTTTCACAGAAACCGTCCCGGTATTTAACTGAAGCGATTTAGGGAAGTCACGGAAAACCTAAATCAGGATGGTTGGTCACGGGTTTGAACCGTCGTCCTCCCGAATGCGAGTCCAGTGTGCTAACCACTTCACCGCGCACGGTCACAGATGTGTGCTCTGTCTGACATACATTGATAAGCCAAAAGATTACGACCATTGCCCACCGCGACTTTGGACGCCGTTTGGTGGCGTTGCGGTCACGTGACACGGTAACAGAACTGTGTAACCGGAGCAGACACGGATGGGGAATCACCCTAGCGGAGATGTTGTTGTTGTTGTGGTCTTCAGTCCTGAGACTGGTTTGATGCAGCTCTCCATGCTACTCTATCCTGTGCAAGCTTTTTCATCTCCCAGTACCTACTGCAACCTACATCCCTTCTGAATCTGCTTAGTGTATTCATCTCTTGGTCTCCCTCTACGATTTTTACCCTCCACGCTGCCCTCCAATACTAAATTGGTGATCCCTTGATGCCTCAGAACATGTCCTACCAACCGATCCATTCTTCTGGTCAAGTTGTGCCACAAACTTCTCTTCTCCCCAATCCTATTCAATACTTCCTCATTAGTTATGTGATCTACCCATCTACTCTTCAGCATTCTTCTGTAGCACCACATTTCGAAAGCTTCTATTCTCTTCTTGTCCAAACTATTTATCGTCCATGTTTCACTTCCATACATGGCTACACTCCATACGAATACTTTCAGAAATGACTTCCTGACACTTAAATCAATACTGGATCTTAACAAATTTCTCTTCTTCAGAAACGCTTTCCTTGCCATTGCCAGCCTACATTTTATATCCTCTCTACTTCGACCATCATCAGTTATTTTGCTCCCCAAATAGCAAAACTCCTTTACTACTGTAAGTGCCTCATTTCCTAATCTAATTCCCTCAGCATCACCCGACTTAATTAGACTACATTCCATTATCCTTGTTTTGCTTTTGTTGATGTTCATCTTATATCCTCCTTTCAAGACACTGTCCATTCCATTCAACTGCTCTTCCAAGTCCTTTGCTGTCTCTGACAGAATTACAATGTCATCGGCGAACCTCAAAGTTTTTATTTCTTCTCCATGAATTTTAATACCTACTCCGAATTTTTCTTTTGTTTCCTTTACTGCTTGCTCAATATACAGATTGAACAACATCGGGGAGAGGCTACAACCCTGTCTTACTCCCTTCCAAACCACTGCTTCCCTTTCATGTCCCTCGACTCTTACAACTGCCATCTGGTTTCTGTACAAATTGTAAATAGCCTTTCGCTCCCTGTATTTTACCCCTGCCACCTTTAGAATTTGAAAGAGAGTATTCCAGTCAACATTGTCAAAAGCTTTCTCTAAGTCTACAAATGCTAGAAACGTAGGTTTGCCTTTCCTTAATCTTTCTTCTAAGATAAGTCGTAAGGTCAGTATTGCCTCACGTGTTCCAGTGTTTCTACGGAATCCAAACTGATCTTCCCCGAGGTTGGCTTCTACTAGTTTTTCCATTCGTCTGTAAAGAATTCGTGTTAGTATTTTGCAGCTGTGATTTATTAAGCTGATAGTTCGGTAATTTTCACATCTGTCAACACCTGCTTTCTTTGGGATTGGAATTATTATATTCTTCTTGAAGTCTGAGGGTATTTCGCCTGTTTCATACATCTTGCTCACCAGATGGTAGAGTTTTGTCAGGACTGGCTCTCCCACGGCCGTCAGTAGTTCCAATGGAATATTGTCTACTCCGGGGGCCTTGTTTCGACTCAGGTCTAGCGGAGATATGGGCTGCAAATGGAGAAAGCCATTGAGATAGGCAACTTTGACAAAGGTCAGTTTATTATTACGCAGAACGAGTATCTCTAAAACAGGGAATTTGGTTGAATTTTCACTGTCGAGAGCATATGAGGGAAGAGGCAGGACAGTGAAACTACCACTAGGCGCGGAGTGGTCGGACGCCCACGACTCTTCAGAGAACGTGGGGTTCGGAGGCTTGTCTGATCCGTAAAGTAGCATAAATGGTGATCTATGGCATCTCTGGAGAACGAGCACAATGCTGGTGCACTCACAAGTGTTTCGGAGCCCACTGCTCATCGAACGGGAGCTCTGTAGTAGACTACCTCTATGTTCACATGTTGACCGAACTACGATTGCAGTGGACATGGGACCATCGGAGTATGACCGTCGATCAATGGAAACGTGCCGGCTCTTCGGGTGAATCACATTTTTGCTACACTAGGTCGCTGGTCGTCTCCACAAACGCCGTCATCCAGGTGAATCGCGGCTCGAAACGTGCAGAGCACAACGGACGCAGGCTGATGGGAGCAGTATTATGCTATGGGAGACATTCTCCTGCGCTCGCGTGGGACCTGTGGTAGTAATCGAAGACACTGACAGCTGGGAACCACCTGCATCCCTTCATGCATGTGTCTTACCGACGGTGACGCCATCTTTCAGCAGTGTCTCGGGGCCAGAACCGTGCTACAGTGATTTGGGGAGCATCATAGTGAACTCACGTTGATGTCTCGGCGACCAAATCCGCTCTATGTAAATCTTATGGAACCCACCTGGGTCACTGTCAGGTGCCATCGGTACCCAAATCAGCGGACCGCTGTTTACGCGAATTACATGACCCGTGCGTAGACATCCAATGACACAAACCTACCAAAAAAACTGTCGGATTCTTGATACGGCAGGCACATTACTGGTGTCACAAAGCCAGTCCATCGGGCGCCAATAAATGCACTTTGCCCGTGCATTCCGTAGCCATAAAAAAAGAAAGAATTAAGTTCCAGTACCGTCACCCATCAAATCTGAGCTCCACGCTTCTCTGGCGGATACGTTGATAGAATAGCGCCACCCGCTCGCTCGAAACACACCTGTTGCTCACAGCGTCCATGTCCCACATAACTGGCGGCAGTTGCCATTGGACGGCCATCCTCCAGCTGTCGGTGATAAACGAGTGATGGCGACCTGATTCTGGACGCCATGGCAGAGAGAGCACCTGCTCCCTGACGAGATGCGAAGCAGGCGGTTGCTTAGCTACAGGCGGATAGGTTACATCGCGCTTTTGATTACACATCGAAACAGCCATTGGTCAATTTCGTCCTCAAACCCGAGCCACACGGCGTAATATTTTTTGTAAGTTAATTCTGTCTTAGATGAAATTAATTTTACATATATTCCGAAAATAAATTGTCAAAATCTGTTTGCGTTGATGGTCAATTTATCTCATGAACCTAATTAGGTTAGTGTTCTCTTTGGAAACTAGGGCTTCCAAAGTTAAGTTTTTGTCTGGAGGGAGACCTTATCAGGTTCGTAAATATGAGAAAAGTTTAACAGGTAAGTACCAAAACATATTTATTCCCGTGTCAGTGAATAAACGTGAAATATCGCATAGAAACGTGCAACATAAAATTTGAAGGGGGCTTTGACGTATGATATATCAATGATTTTCTTTTTTACGTTTCACACTGGGACATCTATGTCGCATTAGCTACAAATGCATGAACCAGCGGAACCACGTCTACATCTACGTTAGTACCCCGCAAGCAATCTGACAGTGTGTGGTTCAGGGTACTTCTGGCGCCACTATCTCATCCGCATTCCCCTTTCCATTGCCGAATGTCGTGGCATCTAAAACTTGTCTGTTTTATTGCTGGCGTTTTACAGTTTTCTTCCTTGCATTCCGGTAAGAAGTTAATTAACCAAAACAAGTTGTAAATTAATAATTAAATAATGAAGTAAGTGCTCGTAATAAAATACATACCTCCTGGAATAGTCTCCATTTTTAAAAAAAATCGGTGTGATTTCGGAGAACAAAAATATTTCATCCGAACGAGGTGTACTTTTCCAGCCCGGTTACCTCCGCGAGCGGCTGACAAATAAGTACCACATTGGATCAACCTTCGGTAGAAACAGTTGGCCGTTTCTCAGACCGGGATTCACCATACGCAGAGGTCTGCGCGGATAAGAAAAATGCTATCCGCTTCCGTAAACCTCTTATACGCATCCGCAAGTCATTTTTCGGCATCCAAACTTTGATCCGTTCTGTACGCTAGACCTCTGACAGGCCGCTAACGCCTAGCCTGAGTTTTCGTCTGCTGAAGTCGGACCTCGCAATTTACACCACTGCCGTCATTTTCGTTACTAGAGCTTTCGCCCCCAAATGTAAATTTAGACTTTATTTCACCGTTTAAGTTGAACCAGGGTGCCATAATTAAAGTTCCATTTTGAAAATGCTGCGGAAAGAGAACTAGTAATGACGTCAAATTTGAACAACATATTATCGACGCAGGCGAAATGTCACGGGAAAAAAATTAACGAAAATTTTGCCAATAGATAGCGCTATAAGCGTCTTAATGTGAATGGAGTCGGCTACAAATGATACGTGCGTCGCAATGCGACTGCTATGGTTTGAGTTGCACATCATACCATCCGTACTGTTCAATGTGCATAAATGCACAAGATTGGCTGTTAACAGTTGTGACAATGTTAGTTAGATAAGCATTTCCCCACTGCAAGGTGGAACCGCATCGAACGGGAAAAATAGATTTTTAACTGTCAAAAACCGTATAAAAATAATAATCACATCGGTTTTTAATTGTCTTGGGGCCAAATACCGCATAAAAAGCAAAATGACATCGGTTTCTAACTGTCGTCAGACTGACGCAAGACATGTTCAGCACGCTGTCCACCGTTTTCTGCCATAAGGTGAAATCGAGGAACAGCATGTTCGACAACAGATAGGAGTGTCTTGGTGGCCACACTCAGAATGCGTTGCGCAATACGTGCCTTCAGTTCAGCTACGTTCTTAATTGGAGCACTGCATACATCTTCCACGTAACCACACAGCCAGAATTCACACAGAAACTTTGTATTTATTTTTATAATAACCATTTTCGATAAATTTGTAATCATCTTCAAATCTAAAAATAAAACAAAGTAAAAAGTTAAGAATCTATTTTCCATTACTTCACAGCAGATAGTATATACGAGGGTTGTTTGGAAATGGAAACCACAGTGAAAATCAAAACTGTTTTCTTTGCACATTTAGCTACACTTTCCAGGTACTTCTCTACATAGTCGCCGCTCCGACTTAGACATTTGTTGGAGCGTTATACCAAATTTCCAACACCATCGTTATAGAAGGCAGTCGCCCGCGCTTTCTGATAATTCTCTACGCTGGTCTGTAGTGTGCAGCCTGCGCCCAAGTGTTGTCTTGGTATCCAGCCTTTCATGTGAACAGAGATGATACTCAGGACGAGCCAATTAAGGGTGTGTTGTGGGTGATCGAACACTTCCCATTGGAAAGGCTGCAGGAACGTCTTCACTGCCCCTGCAGGGTGTGGCTGAGAACTGCCATGAAGAAGGAAGTGCATGGCAGTTGTGTTATGTGGGCTGCATCCATTAAGGCGAAGCCTCTCAGTGGGCCCTCCTACTCGGCGGGAGACATCGTTGTTCTAGGCACCTTTATGCGCTCACAGTGCGCTCACAACTGAAAAGAGCGTCTTGATGCGATCGACGAGCATACTAGTGACACTGCCCAAAACGTCTGTGAAAAGCCTCGTTGTATATTCACAGTGGTTTCCATTTTGTGACCGATCATTCCTCACTTTCTGAATAGTCGGCTTAGTACATACTTACATACACAGTCAGCAGTCGAATTATAGTTAACGCAAATGCCTTCTGTAATAATTTGGAGTTTTCACAGAGTGGCCGGCCGGTGTGGCCAAGCAGCTCTAGGCGCTTCAGTCTGGAACCGCGCGACCGCTATGGTCGCAGGTTCGAATACTGCCTCGGCCATGGATGTGTGTGATGTCCTTAGGTTAGTTAGGTTTAAGTAGTTCTAAGTTCTAGGGGACTGATGAACTCAGATGTTAAGTCCCATAGTGCTCAGAGCCATTTGAACCATTTTTTTTTTTTTTTTTAGTTTTCACAGAGTATACACATGACTCCTGCCTGTATGCATCAATGCAAGTAATGATACTCTCTTTACTTCACTGTCAGCCAAATGCGGTAATCTTTATGCGGTGTATAAAGTCTAGACCATTGTGAAATGCTCTTGAATTTTGTCCATTGATACTTTATTTATTTGCTGTTTTCTTTTAGTCTGTCATCTATATAAAACAACAGACCGAATGTTGCACATGAATTGTCATGAATAAAGGACATAATATTTTAACATAATTTCAAATGTATAGTAATAACTAAACATTATGCTATTTAAGGAAGAAAATCTACATACAATAATTACATTAAAACAAAAATAATAATAATAATAATAATAAAAAGTCTGCATACTGTCATTTGGTCACCTGGAATCCAGAAGGCACACGCTACTGTTGTATTACGCTATGCGACATTGGTGCATCACAAAATTTTGTAATTTATAATTCTGGACTGTACTACTACAACACTATACTACGCAACAATACACTTTCTACTATTACACTTGGTATCGGAAAGAAGCTGGACCTCTCATTTGTCTGAATGGTTCACCCCCGGTGCACTGATCTGCAACTTAGGATTCACAGGAGCTGTACTGCTGTGCCACGCAATGTGTAGAGATTGGGAGATGCCTGTCGGAATATTCAGCGTTGTTGATGAGGGAGATGAAATTTTTGTGCTCTTGCTAAAAAGAATGGGCTTACTGCGTTTCTTTGTATTCCTGTTTACAGCCGTACATAGTGATGCTGGGGGGGCCTTATCTGCTTACCTGCTTTTGCTATCTTTGGGAATGTGTGGATAATACTTTTGCGAAAATCTGCCGGGACCACCCCAAAACGTGCGAAGAGCCTTCCCCGCAACAGAGAGCCTAACAGTTGACGGAACCTATTTGGAAGAGAGCCGTCGAGTAAACGTATTTACAGTAAATCTTGCTTTGCTTGTCACGGGCTTCAGAGAGTGAGTGGTCTCTTCCGTGACCCAGTGGTGCACTAACAGTTTCTTTCTCCTTCTAGTCAGTGTGCTGCGGTAAGCGACAGATGTGCAGTGAATTTGTAAGTCCATTTTTTGTACGTTTGTTGATGGAGTCGAAAACTGTGACAAGCATTGCAATGAGCTCGTAGACGATTCTCTGCGTAATTTGAAAAAGGGGGCATGAAGTTTAAACGCCTGGTTGACGGCTACATCGACTAGAGACAGAGCAAAGACGAAACAAAGCTAAGAGAAAAAAGATGCGATGAAGTGAAGAGAATAGCGACTAGTTTACCGTAAAGTATGCAGGAGAAATAAGACTTCTGCCCAGGTAGCAGGATTACTCCAGATGATTGTTGCCAGAAAGGTATAGGGAAGTGAACGGCGCAATATAAATAAAATTCTATTCCCTTTTATACTGACGTCTAATTGAAGAATAAGTTCCAGAAAGGGTACGTCTCGAGCGCCACGTCTGAAAGTGAAATGAAAAAATTCCTGCATTCGCCTGAAGTGATGGTGGAACTATGGAAACCCAAGTCTGTGTATTGGACAGCTATATGAAGTTCAGTTCTCCAAAAAGGGACTCCATTGCCTTGACCACTGCCCCATTCAGCTCAACGGCTGCCTCCTTAGACCTCGCCCACTACCTAGAGGTCCCACGCAGTTCTGTGACACAACTGCTCGCGTTACATACTGAAGCTCTATCTCTGTACAGGGAAAATACGGTCACCCTCTTCTCCCACACCTACCGCCGTCTGCAGTCTGTGATTGGGTGAAGTCACTTCACATGACGTTTCTATCTATACTGGGCTGGGTGTCGTATAGGACGTGATACATGTTTTGGAATGTTCCCAGTGAAATAGCGCAAGTTTGCTGTGTTTTCGGCTATACTTTTCAAAGTATAAGGGTACGAAATTTTAAAAGTGTTCTTGGTGAAGGAAGAGATGCGACAAGGAGAGTTTGTATGCATTAATGAAATCATCTTAAGCTTTAAGATTCGTCGACGGATACTTCATGTAATAAAGGTCTGCAGTGTTTTAACTTGAACGAATTTCTATGTTGATATGAAGTTAAATCCTGGATGTATCGATCCTTTTTATTTGTCTGCAAATGGAAGAAACCCTCAAGTAAAGATGTAATATGACTGAATCTGAACATCTGACTGTGTTTCATTTATTTTCGAAGTTAAAGTTACATTCTTCGAGAGTGTTGTATTCCCTTCTCATTTACTCACTCTATCATTACGTCAAACAAAGAAATAAAAGAAGAAGAACAAAAACGACATGCAACTGTAATCGGAACAGTACAGTCAGTGTATTTTATTCTCGATATTTCTATGTTAGATTAAAGAATCTCAAACGCAAATACTAGTTACAATAAGTTTACCAATGTTTGTTGCATACTGCTCCAGCAAGTTCAACATGGGAAAGAAACTAAAGCCTATAGGCTGCTGAAACAACTTAGTAAAGATGAAAGAGATACGGTTCAAAAAATGGTTCAGAAAAAGAGTGGTTCGATTGTTTCCAAAATCTGTGAACAGGTGATGAGGAGATGGTGAAAACTGCACTTAGTGACTAGCACGTTTTAAAACATCTAAAAGCAGAAAATCATCATAGAAATGTGGAATTTTTTGAATATACTTCTGAATCACTACTCACAAAACTATACTTGTTCGAAATACAGCAACATACTAGAGGACTGGCAAACAGCAGTTGTTATCGCATTACTTACAAAATGAGATCGCAGAAAATGTGGCAATTTTTACCGACAGGTGAAAATCTTCACGAAAATTATTCCGAATGTTCCCAACTTAATGAAAGACAATAGAGAGATCGCTTCTAGGGAATACTCGATAAAATTACATTCGCTAATCCTACTTCAATTTAGCGCACCTAATTTTGAAAGCACGATTAGATGCGCATGGTTCGCATAGATATTAATGGATGAAAGAGCAATCTTTTTGAATGCGAAAGAATTGTGTTTCCCGGTATCGCTCATGATGAAACCGTGCCCCTGCAAGGCGGTTGCTTTCATAAAATGCGCGTGGTGCTGCGAAAATTTGTGCTTCGGTTGTTTCTATGGTAAGTATCACCCACAATATTGTTCTGGCACATCAAGCAATGTGGACGATGAGAAATAAGATTTCGTAGTATTGTATGACAGAAAAAATTAATAACTGAATATAGCTTTATAATTTCGCACACCTTACAATGTTTTTGATTTTCTTTGAAATAAAATTGAGAAATTCGGTCGATTTTGAAAAAAAGAAAGAGGAAGTACACGAGCAGGATTCGAACACGGTAGCTCCAGCGCGGTAGCCGTGAACTTGTACCTACATCTACATCTACATCTACATCCATATTCCGCAAGCCACCTGATGGTGTGTGGCGGAGGGTACCTTGTTTACCTATATCGGTTCTCCCTTCTATTCCAGTCTCGTATTGTTCGTGGAAAAAAGGATTGTCGGTATGCCTCTGTGTGGGCTCTAATCTCTCTGATTTTATCCTCATGGTCTCTTCGCGAGATATACGTAGGAGGGAGCAATATATTGCTTGACTCCTCAGTGAAGGTATGTTCTCGAAACTTCAACAAAAGCCCGTACCGAGCTACTGAGCGTCTCTCCTGCAGAGTCTTCACTGGAGTTTATCTATCATCTCCGTAACGCTTTCGCGATTACTAAATGATCCTGTAACGAAGCGCGCTGCTCTCCGTTGGATCTTCTGTATCTCTTCTATCAACCCTATCTGGTACAGATCCCACACTGCTGAGCAGTATTCAAGCAGTGGGCGAACAAGCGTACTGTAACCTACTTCCTTTGTTTTTGGATTGCATTTCCTTAGGATTCTTCCAATGAATCTCAGTCTGGAATCTGCTTTACCGACGACCAACTTTATGTGATCATTCCATTTTAAATCATCCTAATGCGTACTCCCAGACAATTTATGGAATTAACTGCTTCCAATTGCTGACCTGCTATATTGTAGATAAATGATAAGGGATCTTTCTTTCTACGTATTCGCAGCACATTACACTTGTCTACATTGAGATTCACTTGCCATTCCCTGCACCATGCGTCAATTAGCTGCAGATCCTCCAGCATTTCAGCACAATTTTCCATTGTTACAACCTCTCGATATACCGCAGCATCATCTGCAAAAAGCCTCAGTGAACTTCCGATGTCATCCACAAGGTCATGCGCTACGCTGACTTGCTCGGAATAAACATAATGTTACGAGTATACAAAACGCGCAATGAACTTCAAAATCGATTTTCTCAGAAACCAAGGCCCGTCGCTAAAAAACCGGATAGCCAGGTACTCAGAGTAAGTGCCTCTACAACATGTTTGAAGTGCATCAAAATCCGTGATTTACAGTATGGAGGGTCCCGTTGTGAGAGGAAAAGGCTGGTAAAGGAGAGGAATTCGTGTTGGGCCGTATCAAACCAGTCAGAAGACTGATGACTGTGTCGCCAACACTTTTAATAAATGATAGCAACGCGCAAACTAGTGTTTACCCTCGACACAGGCACATACTTTATGGCATATGTTTCTATATCGTTTTCTTTTTCTTTTTTTTTAACTACCCTTAGGATACGGGCATTACTTTTGAAGCTACTACTCTTCCTAGGCAGTGCGTGAGGCCGTGGAGCACATTCCTTCAATAGAAACGACTAAATACGTTGAAACGCGATGGGTGGAGAATGGCAGACGCCGGCGAACTGGCCACGATTTCGCTGTGCAGGGCTACAGTGGGGACCACCCCGTGTCGCGGACCACTTGTCCTGCGTGCTGCATCGCGCCGCCCACGCTATCACAAGTGCCGCCCACACTCTCTGGCGCCAGCCTATCTCAAGTAGCTTTACATGGCGGGCGGTCCCCTCTGGTTATGGAAGCATGTCGAGTGGAGGCAGGCGGCGGCGTACGTGCGTGCCTCCACCAAGGAGGTATCTGCATGTCTTATATCTCTGAAGAGATCACAGGGGAACATTCAGAACCTAAGGGACGCAGGCAGGATCAAGTAAAACGCGCATTTTAAGACTTTTGGCTGGTTTGATGTGGCCCGCCACGATTTCCTCCCTCTGCTGTGCCACTCTCTTCCCTTCACTGTAGCACCTACATCCAATGTTCTCAATTATTTGTTCCGTATATTCTTGTGAGTGATCTTTTGCATTCAAAATGATTGCTCCTTCATCCACTAATATCTATGCGAACCATGTGTATCTAATGGTGCTTTCAAAATTAGGTGCGCTGAATTGATGTACGATTAGCGAATTAATTTTATAGAGTCTTCCCTAGAAGCGATCTCTCTATTGTCTTTCATCAAGTTGGGAGCATTCGGAATAATTTCCGTGAAGATTTTCACCTGTTGGCAAAAATAAACATCGCAGTGCTGACAATAAGGAGTGCACATTGGTGGAACCACTTTTAGGGTGCAGGTGCTCGCCTTCCTTTCATCAGTGAATAGATGATCGTATGAAGTGGAATCGGTTTGCCCTCCCCATGAATTGATAATGCAGAAAAAAAAATTCTGCCCCATGTGCGAAAGAATTACAGAAGCCAAAAATTATTCGTACACCAGTTTCGTGAACTTCCAGGATTTCGTGCAGGACACGACTTCGTTTCTGTATTTCCCATTTAATTCGTCTAATCGCTTTTGAATTTTAGGACCAAATTTTCCGGACGGTTCTTGCATACATAAAAATACGTAGAGGAGTAGGGTTCGAACACGGTACCTCCTACGCGGTAGCAGCGAACCTTTACCGCTGCGCTACGCTGACTTGCTCGGAATAAACATAATGTTACAGGTATACAAAGCGCGCAATGAACTTTAGAATCGAATTTCTCAAAAACCAAGGCCCGTCGCTAAAAAACCGGATAGGTACTCAGAGTAAGTGGCTCTACAACATATTTGAAGCGCATCAAAATCCGTGATTTACAGTATGGAGGGTCCCCTTGTCAGAGTAGCACATGCAACCCACGTCCTCTTCCTGGGTGCGTTCCGATGTCTTCCTCTACAGTTTTTGTCTTTTACTACTCCCTCTAGTACCATGGAAGTTATTCCCTGATGTTTTAACAGTTGTCCTACCATCCTGTCACTTCTTCTTGTCAGTATTTTCCATACATTCTTTTCCTCGCCGCTTCTGCGGAGAACCTCCTCATTCCTTATCCTATCAGTCCACCTAATTTTCAACATTCGTCTGTAGCACCACATCTCAAATGCTTGGATTCTCTTCTGTCCCGGTTTTCCGAGAGACCATGTGCTCTAAACGCACAGTCTCAGAAATTTTTTCCTCAAATTAAGGCCTATGTTTGATGGTAGTAGACTTCTCTTGGCGAGGAATGCTCTTTTTGCCAGGGCTAGTCTATTTTTATGTCCTCCTGGATGTTCTTCACCACTTTCTCTGCTGGATAGAGACTAAAGAGCACTCATGGAGTCGAAACCTACGAAGATTTTAGCAGGAGCGACACATCTCATCTTTTCCAGCCCGTCGAGATTGCGTATGATTCGGCACCGAACACAGTGAAGTCTTGAGGCCAGCGAATCTTGAGCAAACGACAGGAACATTACATTCTAAATTTCCTTTCTTCCTTCCAAGACTGATTTGGCCTGTAGAAGAGTGTGATGTCGCGTGTCTCCCGGACAGATCTCGCACTCACTGGAGCGCAGCTGCGCCTCTAGCTAAGGGCCCTTTTAAACTCGTGTAGTTACGGCCCCCCCACTCGGCTGACAGATCGCTGGTGTGTGCAGATGGAAGCGACGCCAGGAGTGGCCTTACCGGACGCAATGCGCGCGCACTCGTCCAGATGCTATCTGCCACAAAAGAAAAGGGGCCGACACGGCGTCCGGACAACTCCGCAGGGACACTGGCCGTGTACCTCTTGACGTCCCTGATGCCATCCAAGGCCTCCGTGTGGGCAACCTCCACCCGTCAGGCAGGACAGCGCAGATTCGTCTTGGATGCTGTGCCGCTGGCGGAAACCCCTGTGTCTGAACAGAGCAGACGTTGCAGTCGAATAAGGCATTTGTATCTCCACCACAAAGAAGAAATCTGGTGCTACTCGTAGCTGATGCTTGTTCAGACGGTGGGTGAGCTCATGAGACAAAAGTATGCCACCAGGCGAGTAATAACTTCGGAAGGATGTACCATAACTGTTATTAATACTGACAAGGGTAAAATCATACAGTGATAGAAGAGGGAACATCTTAGTAATCATGGAGACGCAAACGAGTCGTGCAAATGTGTGGTTACGAGCTGGCTGTGACTTCTATATTAGTTGGTGTCCTAATTAGTACAAATTGTTTTGGATGTAAGCTTTTCAATTTATTCCCCACCTTGCGAGGCGCCGGGGTGGAGAAGAGTTTGTACCTCTTTAATTCTGACGAATTTTGCATGAGAACGAGACATGCACTCGACCCCCTCCTTATTGCCGGCCGAAGTGGCCGTGCGGTTCTAGGCGCTGCAGTTTGGAACCGCAAGACCGCTACGGTCGCAGGTTCGAATCCTGCCTCGGGCATGGATGTGTGTGCTGTCCTTAGGTTAGTTAGGTTTAACTAGTTCTAAGTTCTAGGGCCTAATGACCTCAGAAGTTGAGTCCCATAGTGCTCAGAGCCATTTGAACCATTTTGAACCCCTCCTTATTTACCATCCAATTAATTATGCGCACGACGGTGACGAGGGGAAATCATGGTGGACCCTGCTAGTTGGTAAAATAAGGAGTGCACACTCGCAATAATTTAGTAAACATCGTAATCTACTCACAGAGAAAAAAAAAAAGAGAACTCTATCATAATAGCCGGCCGGGGTGACCGTGCGGTTCTAGGCGCTACAGTCTGGAACCGCGTGACCGCTACGGTCGCAGGTTCGAATCCTGCCTCGGGCATGGATGTGGGTGATGTCCTTAGGTTAGTTAGGTTTAAGTAGCTCTAAGTTCTAGGGGACTGATGACCTTAGCAGTTAAGTCCCATAGTGCTCAGAGCCATTTGAACTATTCTATCATAATAATGTCCTTAGGTTAGTTAGGTTTAAGTAGCTTTAAGTTCTAGGGGACTGATGACCTTGGTAGTTAAGTCCCATAGTGCTCAGAGCCATCTGAACTATTCTATCATAATAAACAACAAGGAATGGGATTCTGCATATATCTACGAAATGATACGCGGCTTAAATATTACAATGAGATTTATTATACATCAGAACATAAAGGCACATGATTATTGACAAGAACAGCATGTTAAAGGATAGGGCATTCTGAACTATTACGCGAATAAGAGTTAGCTTGAGAACAAGTGCTCCTACTCTCTGTGATGCAATAGCTTGACGAAAATGACTGGAGGTCCTAATCAATCAAATATTACTCCCTCGACTATATTGCAGTATCGCGATTAGTAGTGAGAGCTCACGTGGGATCTCATGGAGAAACAAGCAAGGTGGACTTGTGGCTAAGCGAGCACGTGTGCTGCTGAGGACTTTAGTATAAAATGGATCGGTCCTACAATTCCGGAGCAGCAAAATACTTTACCAATCCTGAAATTTATAGCAGGTCGTCGGTAGGCAGGTTTCTGATGATGTAGGCGCCGACTTCTGGTGTGCAGCAACTGTGTTTCAACCCCTGGCTTCGAAGGCTGTCCGAGAATTCTAAGTTCTGCCGAAAAAAGTGCGACTAAGTCACAAAACTGTCCGACTCCGTCGAAGATCAGATCCTGAAAACTCCTGCGCCGGAGCAACGCAAGAGCGAAGGCAACATTGCTCAACTCTCCTCGAAAACCGCGAAGCAGCATTCATTGCTGATTCCAAAATTCCCCCACACTGTCTCAGAACATCATTCACTCCAATAGCGACCGTTCCCTCCAATTTCGAGCAGGGCTTTATGACGTCAACTAGCCTCAGTTTAAGTTGACCAATCACGCCTCTGCTATTCAGTTGAGGGCACTGAACTTTCAATTTGACCGGCTACGAAAACAACCTGCCTAGATCACCGGCCGTCCGGCGCCAGACAGTCGCACCCAGCAGGGCACAGTCCACAAGTATTCTCAGAATCAAGAGGACAATGCAGTCAGTCGGTGCCAGAAGTCTTCGTTCCGGACGCGCCGGAACTGTAAACACACAACCTGCGGCGACACTCGGACGTCTCGCAGGTAATTTCCCCCTGCATACAATAGGCGAAACTCGACCGACGTCAGTCGTTCCGCCAGGCGCTTAAGCCCATTGAACGAACCCCTCAGAATTCGGGGAAGTGCAGCCCCCAATCAGAAACGCAGTGTGCCGCATCCTCTGATGCTCGGCTCGCACAGGCCACACAGGGAAGTTACCCAACATGCATAGGAATCAAGTGAAAAGTATTTTTGAGCTCTCAGTACAAATACTCTCATTACAATAACCTTGTTCGGTCTGTTACCGCCGTGCAATGACATAGAACATTAACAAAATTGATGAAAGTGAGAGACAACATGCAAAAGAGGGCAATGAACCTCTCAACCTGTTCAATGAAATTTCAGGATTGCAGCCGGATTACGTGCACTTCAGCCATCTTCAGGTGAGTGTTTTGCGCTGAAGAGTGTGTGGTGTCTAGGAATCCTGCGTACTCGGTTCGCTAGACAAACAATCAAATAGTCGTTTTATTAAAAAATGAAATTTATAATACTTAACTCTTGCAATTACACACATGTGTCGCAAGCAAAGGGCGACATACGAAATAAGCAATCTTCTTCAGTATAAGCAATCACAAGTCTGTGCTACATAGACGGTACAAGCGAACTAACTAATGTTCACGCTGCTATTCAAGTGCCTAATCTTGAAGCTGCTATTGAACTGGCTGTCCCCAGTCAGTCGCAGCGCTTATGTCCTCTTCACATAGAGGCCGCTGATGTCGCGTTGTCGTCCTGGAGAGAGGTCCGATCAGCGTGCGATTGGCTGACGTCTTCTCAGAGCCATCTCTGCTCTATCGTTCCCGACTGCAGTGCCAGCGCTAGACTTTACCCCGCCGAGCAGCGTAGCCGCGTGGTCTTAGGCGCCTTGTTATGGTTCGCCCTGCTCCCCTCCCCCTCCCCACCCCCGTAGGAGATTCGTGTCCTCCCTCGGGGAATCGCGAATGGGTGTGTCTGTTGTCCTCAGCGTAAATTAGTTTAAGTTGGATTAAGTAGTGTGTAAGCCCAGGGACCGATGACCTCTGTAGTTTGGTCCCATAGGAACTTACCACCACCACCACTTTACGCTGTAACAGATTGCCAGTTCACATAGCTAACTTTTTAACAAAAATTGGCGCTGTGACGCCAAACCAGCAGCTATATCAGACATCTGTCGAGTTTGGCTCTCTCTTACAACATTCCCCACGTAAGTGTGGTCATATTTGAATCAAGTTGGTTTCCGAACGCATTCGACGTCTCGTGGAGTACATGATTAGATGCGTCGTCGCCGATAACTGGTGGTAAGTAGAGGCTACGCGTTACTATGCAGGTGTCTTCAACTCACTTTATAGTAAGTAAAGAGTGTTCCAAAATGAATAGAAATAGGGATAAGTAGAAAGTTTTAATAATTGTTCAACAGAGGTCAGTGTGTGCTCCATCTCTAACACGCAGGACATAACTACGCAGGATATCTAAGCGACACTGTCCGTCGTAGTATATCCTCACTAATGGTGCAAAAATGGTTCAAATGGCTCTAAGCACTATGGGACTTAACATCTGAGGTCTGCAGTCCCCTAGAACTCAGAACTACTTAAACCTAACTAATCTAAGGACATCACACACAACCATGCCCGAGACAGGATTCGAACCTGCGACCGTAGCAGCAGCGTGGTTCCGGACTAAAGCGCCTAGAACCGCTCGACCACAGCGGCCGGCACTAATGGTGCAATTGCTGCTCTTGTGCGAGCTCGCACTTCCTTCAGGTCCACACCTGCGTCTGGTTGGTAGCATCCTCAACAAAGTCCCAAAGTAAAAAACCTATCAGGATTACGTCTGAAGCCCTTGGGACCAGGAAATGGGCTCACCTATGCCAAACCAGCGACCTGGAAATGTGTCGTGTGAAGCCTTCCTTACGATCGGGGCCCAGTGAGGATGGGACCAGCCTGCTGCAGCATGTCAGGTTGCAGTTTTTGGACCTGTCGAAACGCAGACTGTTCCAGCATGTCCAGAGAAACAGTCTCTACAAAGAAAAACTGTCCCACTACACGTTAGTGAGGCATACCACACCATACCTTTACCTTTGGAACTGTCGCACACAATTTCTATGCTAAAACAGGGGTTCTCAGAGAACCAGATCCTCAAATTATACCGGATGAAAGCAAACTTCGTCCGTGATGTTCACCTTTTTCAGGTAGTCTAGGTCATCGTCTTAAATGCAAACGCTTCTTTGCCCTTTTTGCGTCTAGTCAGGCTGCTCCTTCTAGACCTGAAGCCTCAGCTTCAAATGGTTCAAATGGCTCTGAACACTATGGGACTTAACATGTAGGTGATCAGTCCCCTAGAACTTAGAACTACTTAAACCTAACTAAGGACATCACACACATCCATGCCCGAGGCAGGATTCGAACCTGCGACCGTAGCAGTCGCGCGGTTCCCGACAAAAGCGTCTAGAAGTGCTCGGCCACCGCGGCCGGCAGCTTCAGCTTCTTGTGCGGCACCCCGTGCACTATTGATGGTGTGTTGGTGGTAGCTGCAACTGTCAAGGTGCCTGGCGGATTGATTTAGTTGGGCTACAGGTAATTGCCTGTTGCACCCGTTCGATATCTGCTTCCCTCGTGCATCATCGCCCAGTACTCGTCCTTTTCACGATACTTGCGGATTATTTGAACATCGACAGGACGTTAAGGTGGTGTACTTCTGTAACTTGAAAAGTCCCCTTAAAAAAATTATACAAGACTGTGCTTAAACTGACATACAATATTTTTTTAGCGCAACGCAATCTGACTTTCAATAATCCCTACAAAAGAATGGCCCTGACTAAAATTAACCTATACGTTTCACAAATCACTTACCTCACAAAAATCTTCGTTACTCAAACTACTGCAATACAGCGAGCGCCACTACTTCCAGCTAAATAAAAGATTCAAACTACGGAAGGCACTAACTACTGATAGACATAGTTAGCAAATGAATATTTTGCTAATTCGTAACGATCTGGTTTACTTTGTCTTACTAAAACAGTTATGTTATCTCGATAAGCTGAAATTCATTTTTATTAGTACAGTTCACAGTAATTAGCGTTCCTTCTTTCATTTATATCTTATATTTACGTGTTGTGTTTAACACACTAATCAGCATTACTAATCTTACACATGACTGAAAACGGTCTGACAAAGTTCGGATAGTTTTTCAATTTAACGCCTGTGCATAGTATGTTGGTAGCACTTCTTCGCTTTGCCTGTTATGCTGTGTAGCAGACTTTAAAGCTGTGCGGATCAGCATAACGAAAAGGCGAGGGGTCTCGATCGTTTTGTCCACGACTGTACGTAAGCATCCTGTCTGATGACCTGCGTCCATTCATGCCCATTGTGCATTCTGACGGACTTGGGCAATTCTAGCAGGACAATGCGGCACTGCATACGTCCAGAACTGCTACAGAGCGGCTCCAGGAACACTCTTCTGAGTTTAAACACTTCCGCTGGCCACCAGACTCCACAGACGTGAACATTATTGAGCATATCCGGAATACCCTCCAGCACTACTTCATACATTAGTCGAGTCCATACAGAGTCGAAACGCGGCACTTCTGCGTGCTCGTGGGGCCCTACACGATATTAGGCAGATATACCAGCGTCTTTGGTTCTTCAGTGTCTACTGTCAGTCCGTCCATGTTCGTTCAAAAATGGTTCAAATGGCCCTAAGCACTATGGGACTTAACATTTGAGGTCATCAGCCCCCTATAACTTAGAACTACTTAAACCTAACTAACCAAAAGACATCACACACATCCGTGCCCGAGGTAGGATTCGAACCTGCGACCGTAGCAACCGCGTGGTTCCGGATTGAAGCGCCTAGAACCTCTCTGCCTCAGCGGCCGACCCATGTTCGTTTCAAGTCAACACTTTAACTATGTAAGCCTATAATTTTTATCTGAACCAGGATTCAGATGACGACTAACGCCGAAACATGTAAAAAAGGGTTAATGAATGAAGGAATACTGCTTTCTACCTTTATCTGCATTACAATTCCTTCATCTGCGACCAATTCAGCAAACTGCAAAGTACGCTAGTTACTCACCATGGTCGCCTCCCTCCTGGGTGTCTTTATGGCACACCTCTGTTATTTGCATGCTTGTTCATTGTGTTTTGCACTGACGCCCATGGCCTTGTTGCTACCTGTTCAGCGACTGCGGGGGCCGCAGCCTTTCTCATTCTGCGCGCTACGGAGACAATGGAATGCGAACAACTTAACGACCTTCAGGCACTGTGTGGGCATCTCTGCTTTTCAATGTTCCCGTACCCTGAGTGAATATGTCGCTGACGTCAGTTAACCAGGTGCAGCCGTTCCCGTATCTAATAATGCTGCTGTCCACAGTAAGTTTGAGCAGGATTAACGCCCAGAACCAGGTGGACTGGTGGGTCTTAAGGGTAAGGTGCGGATGCGTTGTTAGGAGCAGAGTAATGTCTTCCTTGTCGATATCGAACATCCACCAGGAGCCACTTTTTGTCCAGGGAGAGCACCCGCGGCCGAAAACACCGTAGCTGATGCCGAAGCTGGATCTACTGGCCATGTATTAAAATCTGTACTTCACGGAAATTTCTCCCTGTGAGATGTGACCTTCACAAGTTCCTGGGTAATTCTTTCGACGCCAAAATATCTGAACAAATTCGGAATGGAGTGTGCCAATGTAATTCCCGTTCCGATCACTATCTTCTTAGATTTATATTTTTAATTACAATTCACTTTTCTTTGCTTGAGCTTAACTCGTCATTGTATCCGCTCTATAGATGTAAGAAAATTTGTCAGCTGTGCGACGCTTTGGTGTTTATTCTAAATTACCATTTCCTAACTTAATGACTGTGGCTGTTTAAGAAGATTATGAAAGAGTTATCTTTACTTACTTATTCCTTAAGAGAAGTTATGTTATGATTTTTTTTTCATTTGTTTATGGCACAGATTGCTTGGTGTAGCACGAACTGAAAGTTTAGTTCTGTCAATCTGTGGTTAAAACTTAAAGGGCTTATTATCATTTAACAACCTCTGATGTTCAGAGTATTTGGTGATTGTGGTATTTTATTTTGTGCTATCACGTGTGTTGAAAATAAATGTAAACAGTTTTTATTGTGGCTGAGCAACAGTCATACAATACGTTTTAAATGAACACACCGTCATTTGGCTGTATTGCTGTTTATTGAATTACGATCCAGGTTTCGACCTAGTATGCCATTTTCAAGTAATTGAATTTATATCATACACAGGGTGGACCATTGATAGTGACCGGGACAAATATCTCACGAAATAAGCATCAAACGAAAAAACTACAAAGAACGAAACTCGTCTAGCTTGAAGGGGGAAACCAGACCGCGCTATGGTTGGCCCGCTACATGGCGCTGCCATAGGTCAAACGGATATAAACTGCGTTTTTTAAAATAGGAACCCCCATTTTTATTACATATTCGTGTAGTACGTAAAGAAATATGAATGTTTTAGTTGGGCCACTTTTTTTGCTTTGTGATATCTGGCAGTGTAATAGTCGCAAACGAGTAAGTACGTGGTATCACGTGACATTCCGCCAGTGCGGACGGTATTTGCTTCGTGATACATTACCCGTGTTAAAACGGACCGTTTACCAATTGCGGGAACGGTCGATAAAGTGTTGATGTATGGCTATTATGATCAAAATGCCCAACGGGCGTGTGCTATGTATGCTGCTCGGTATCCTGGACGACATCATCCAAGTGTCCGGACCGTTCGCCGGATAGTTACGTTATTTAAGGAAACAGGAAGTGTTCAGCCACATGTGAAACGTCAACCACGACCTGCAACAAAAGATGATGCCCAAGTAGGTGTTTTAGCTGCTGTCGCGGCTAATCCGCACATCAGTGGCAGACAAATCGCGCGAGAATCGGGAATCTCAGAAACGTTGGTATTGAGTATGCTACATTAACATCGATTGCACCCGTATCCTATTTCTATGCACCAGGAATTCCATGGCAACGACTTTGAACGTCGTGTACAGTTCTGCCACTGGGCCCAAGAGAAACAGATTTTTTGCACGCTTTCTATTTAGCGATGAAGCGTCATTCACCAACAGCGGTAACGTAAACCGGCATAATATGCACTACTGGGCAACGGAAAATCAACGATGGCTGCGACAAGTGGAACATCAGTGGCGGGTTAATGTATTGTGCGGCATTATGGGGGGAAGGATAATTGGCCCCCATTTCATCGATGGCAATCTAAATGGTGCAATGCATGCTGATTTCCTCCGTAATGTTCTACCGATGTAACTACAAGACTGCATCACTGCATCACAGAATGGCGATGTACTTCCAACATGATGGATGTCCGGCACGTAGCTCGCGTGCAGTTGAGGCGGTACTGAATAGCATATTTCATTACAGGTGGATTGGTCGTCGGAGCACCATACCATGGCCCGCACGTTCACCGGATCTGACGTCCTCAGGTTTCTTTCTGTGGGGAAAGTTGTAGGATATTTGCTATCGTGATCCACCGACAACGCCTGACAACATGCGTGAGCGCATTGTCAATGCATGTGCGAACTTTACGGAAGGCGAACTACTCGCTGTTGAGAGGAATGTCGTTACACGTATTTCCAAATGCATTGAGGTTGACGGACATCATTTTGAGGATTTATTGCATTAATGTAGTATTCACAGGTAATCACGCTGTAACAGCATGCGTTCTTAGAAATGATAAGTTCACAAAGGTACATGTATCACATTGTTACAACCGAAATAAAATGTTCAAACGTAACTACGTTCAGTATTTTAATTTAAAAACCTACCTGTTACCAACTGTTCGTCGAAAATTGTGAACCATATGTTTGTGACTCTTACAGAGCCATCTGTCACAAAGCGAAAAAAGTGGTCCAACTAAAACATTCATATTTCTTTACGTACTACACGAATATGTAATAAAAATGGGAGTTCGTATTTTAAGAAAACGTAGTTGATATCCGTTTGACCTATGGCAGCGCCATCTAGTGGGCCAACCATAGCGCCTTTTGGTTTCCGCTTCAAGCAAGACAAGTTTCGTTCTTTGTAGTTTTTTCGTTTGACGCTTATTTCGTGAGATATTTGGCCCAGTCACGATCAATGGACCACCCTGTATGTGCAATGTCATATATAAGCATTATATGTTAATGACATAAACTCAGTTACTTGGAAATGCCATAAAAGGCTGAAACCTGTGTCGTAATTAAATAAAAAAACAATACAGTCAAATGGCGGTGTGTTCATTTTAAAAAATAGTAAATAAATGTGATCGTTCAAAAGATAAATGATGCAAGAATTGCGGACTTACCCTTCGATGTCATTCTTTTCCTATCCCTGCCTGTATTTAGAGGTTTCAGTATCCAACATCATTTGTCCGTCAAAGTAAAACACCGCTAAAAGGCAGTAATTCATTGACTAACACAGCCGGATGCAAGGATTCCAGGTGGGTGGGAGGCAGCTAAGCAAATTATACCAGAGTGATCCACTGACAAGGTGATAATACGTGAAAAATTCTTAAGATCTCCGCTGTCCTTCCCCCTCACCACGCCACTTCCTACTCAATCGTCCCTCCTATTTTTAGGTTTCTTGTACAGCTTCCTTTCAAGTTTTAACTATATTTAAGAAAGTATCAAAATTCACCACAAACTTTTTTGATTATATGAAGTTTTTAAATACAAATTTTTTAAAAACGTTTTAGGAAGCAATATTTTTCGAATTTTAAAGTTTTTAAGATTTATTTAGGGGTCACTGTCGACAGATCTGTTCCTTGGACGTAGTATAACTATCCGGTGGACGTCTTTTACGTTATTAAACGCCCTTGGTTCATGAATTTCTTTTAGGTTACGATAACTTACAGGCAATATTAATGAAAATGAATGTGAACTTTTTGAACTTGGATACCCCAATATTCCTTGTTCTCATTAACCATTCGCGTGTTCTCCCAAAGAACTACCGATCATTCGGTTGTGCACGCGCGGCATCAGCGCATGCGCAAGCTGTTTACCGGTAATCCGTTAACTTTCATGTCGTCAGTAATAGAAAGAACTCAGTCGCATACCCTGTTTCGCGATTGAGTATAGACCGGATAAGCAGGTTTCATGTTCTATTTTTCCGTCAATATAGCTATTTACTTGACGCATTTTGACCACGTTACTTAGAATATCCCTCCATTTTCCTGCAACCACCCCTTGATATTCCAAGCTAGCCGCGTAATAGGTCTTAACAATTTTTCATGTATTTTCCCCTTACAAATGAATCAATGTGGTATAATTTGTTTAGGCCCCATCCACTGTAATGGATCAGAAGCCAGATATTCGTCTGATTTTTTCGACGTACTGCTTTTAGCTGTGTTTTATTTGGACGGACAAGAAGTTTTGGGAATCAAATTCCGAGCTTCTTAGTTCTAATGTTTTAGCTACGAGAGTAAAAGGATTTCTGTCGAATTGTCTCTTAAATCGTATATATCGACTAGGAACAGAAGTAGCAGAAATGGTAAGAGCGAGAAATTTTGCATCGGGATCGATGGTCACGAAGTAGATGAAGTGAAGTAATTCTGCTACCTAGGCAGCAAAATAACGAATGACGGACGGAGCGAGGAGGACATAAAAAGCAGACTAGCAGTAACAAAAAGGGAATTCCTAGCCAAGAGAAGTCTACTAGTACCAGATATAGTCCTTAATTTGAGGAAAACATTTCTGACAGTGTGGGTTTCGGAGCTCAGCACTGTATGGCAGTGAAACATGGACTGTGGGAAAACCGGAACAGAAGAGAATCCAAGCATTTCAGTTGTGGTGCTACAGTAAAAACTTGAAAAGTAAGTGGACTGATAAGGGAAGGAATGATGAGGTTATGCCCAGAATGGAGAGGAAAGAAATGTATGGAAACCGAGCGGCTCTAGGCGCTTCAATCTGGAACCGCGCGACCGCTAACGTCGCAGGTTCGAATCCTGCCTCGGGCATGGATGTGTGTCATGTCCTTAGGTTAGTTAGGTTGAAGTAGTTCTAAGTTCTAGGGGACTGATGACCTCAGATGTTAAGTCTCATAGTGCTCAGAGCAATTTGAATCAAATATATGGAAAACACTGACAAGGAGAAGGGACAGAATGATACGACATCCGTTAGTTCATCAGGGAATGACTCCTTGGTACTAATTGGGGTTGCAGGCGGAAAAATCTGTAGAGAAAGACAGAGTGTGGAATACATCGAGCACATAATTGAGAAAACGTAGGGTGCAAGTGCTTCAGAAAACTGATGACTAAGCAGTACAAATAAAATAAAAAAAAAAGATGAGAGGAACTGCAGAGACGGTTGGGGAAACCCATTCGGCTTTGCCCTCACTAGAATTCTGAAATATTTACTGACTGTTCTGTGTTCTGTGGTGTAGGAGTTTCGCGAGACTGGGTTTAGTAGCTCTGCTTAATAGCGCTGTCATCGGTAACATTACCATCGCTATCGCACAGCGGAAAGATTGATTGCGACTTGCCGCTGCTATGCTTCACATATTACCAGATTCTGTTCGAATTTTCTGCCAGATTTCGAGACAGAGCTTCTTTGACCCAATCTTGGAGGTTTAGCGTTCTTCTAAATCTGGCATGCTGTTTTTGTTCCTGCAACTTGTTTGTTGTACCACAGGGGGATTTTTCCGTCAACCAGTTTCGGCGTAACACTACGCCGTCTTCAGCTATTCTGAGTGGCTTGTAGGAAGAATCCCATCTCCTGTACACTCGAAATAGACGCCAGCATACACTCACTGAGATCCGTAGACCCTTTAACAACGCGAGCGTTTCGATCATCACTTGCAGTCTGTTGAAAACAGCAAAAATAAAATAAAATTGGAAATATTGACGTCTAAAGTGTTTCGATTTCACATTTTATATTGTACAGCCGAGGTCCCCCGCTATAAACCGTACTTTAAACATTACAGAAAATTCTAAATTGCCGCCAATGCTATTTCTTGAATTCAAGCGACATAATAAAAACTTATGTAGTAACAACTTTTGATGTGGCAACGCTAAACAATTTGTCGTATTAGGACGGAGTATAAAAGGAAAAAGGAGTATAAAGCCAAAATTTTTGGTATCGGAATTTATCTTCTGTCGGACTCAATCACAAAATTTTTACTTGTGGCTGGATCTTCAAAAATTACAATGGAAAACAAATAAATAAAATTACATCAACTTGAAGAAGCTTATCTTCAAATAACATGAGGTCCATATTAGTGGATCAGCATACAGTTCACGTAATTTACGTGGTACATTGTCATCCTACCTAAAAGGCCGGGATGTTGCTCGTACTACACAGATGACATAAGCTGTACATATCTTCTCCTCACACAGCTAGTGCTACACGCGCACTTCCTCTGTGTCTGACTTCAAAACATAAAAACAATACACTGAAGAGCCAAAGAAACTGGTACACCTGCCTAATACCGTGTAGGCTCCCCGCGAGCACGCAGAAGTGCCGTAATACGACGTGGCATGGACTCGACTAATGTCTGAGGTAGTGCTGGAGGGAACTGACACCATGAATCCTGCAGGGCTGTCCATAAATCCGTAAGAGTGCGAGGGGATGGAGATCTCATCTGAGCAGAATGTTGCAAGGCAACCCAGATATGCTCAGTAATGTTCATGTCTGGGGAGTTTGGTGGCCAGCGAAAGTGTTTAAACTCATAAGAGTGTTCCTGGAACCACTCTGTAGCAATTCTGGACGTGTGGGTTGTCGCATTGTCCTGCTGGAATTGCCCAAGTCCGTCGGAATCCGCAAATGATATGAATGGCTGCAGGTGATCAGAAAGGATGCCTACGTACGTGTCACCTGTCAGAGTCGTATCTAGATGTATCGGGGGTCCCGTATCACTCCAACTGCACACGCCCCGCTCCATTACAGAGCCTTCATTAGCTTGAACAGTCCCCTGCTGACATACAGGGTCAGTGGATTCATGAGGTTTTCGCTATACCGGTACACGTCCATCCTCTCCATACACTTTGAAACTAGACCCGACTGACCAGCCTGGATGTTTCCACTTATCAACAGTCCAATGTCGGTGTTGATGATGACAGGCGAGGAGTAAGGCTTTGTGTCGTGCAGTCATAAAGGGTACATTAGTGGGTCT
Source organism: Schistocerca americana (assembly GCF_021461395.2). NCBI lineage: Eukaryota > Metazoa > Arthropoda > Insecta > Orthoptera > Acrididae > Schistocerca > Schistocerca americana. The sequence continues at coordinate 526,652,251 of NC_060124.1, forward strand.
TTGGCTCCGAAAGCCCATATCGATGACGTTTCGTTGAATGATTTGCTCGCTGAGACTTGAAGGCGCAGCACTGAAATTTGCAGCAGTTTTCGGAAGGCTTGCACTTCTGTCACGATGAAGATTCCCTTAAGTCGTCGTTGGTCCGATTCTTTTTCCGGCCACTGCAATGTCCGAGATTTGATGTTTCACAGAATTCTTGATATTCACGGTACACTCGCGAAATGGTCATACGGGAAAATCCCTACGTCATCGCTACCTCGGAGATGCTGTGTCCCATCGCTCGTGCGCTGACTATAACACCACGTTCAAAGTCACTTAAATCTTCTTCCACTGCAGCAGTAGAAACCGATCCAACAACTGCGCCAGACACCTGTTGTCTTATATAGGCGTTGCTAATCGCAGCGCCGTATTCTACCTGTTTACATAACTCTGTATTTGAATATGCATTCCTACACCAGTTTCTTTGGCGCTCACTGTATGATTCTGTATGTCATTGTCATCATTGTTAAGTGGAAGATATATGAGCGTTATAAAATTGTACATTACACGAACCATACTTTAAAAGGCCCCCCATGAGCCATGGACATTGCCGTTGGTGGGGAGGCTTGCGTGCCTGAGCGATACAGATAGCCGTACCGTAGGTGCAACCACAACGGATGGGTATCTGTTGAGAGGCCAGACAAACGTGTGGTTCCTGAAGAGGGGCAGCAGCCTTTTCAGTAGTTGCAAGGGCAACAGTCTGGATGATTGACTGATCTGGCCTTGTTACACTAGCCAAAACGGCCTTGCTGTGCTGGTACTGCGAACGGCTGAAAGCAAGGGGAAACTACGGCCGTAATTTTTTCCCGAGTGCATGCAGCTTTACTGTATGGTTAAATGATGATGGCGTCCTCTTGGGTAAAATATTCCAGAGGTAAAATAGTCCCCCATCTCCGGGCGGGGACTATTCAAGAGGATGTCGTTATCATGAGAAAGAAAACTGGCGTTCTACGGATCGGAGCGTGGAATGTCAGATCCCTTAATCGGGCAGGTAGGTTAGAAAATTTAAAAAGGGAAATGGATAGGTTAAAGTTAGATATAGTGGGAATTAGTGAAGTTCGGTGGAAGGAGGAACAAGACTTATGGTCAGGTGACTACAGGGTTATAAACACAAAATCAAATAGGTGTAATGCAGGAGTAGGTTTAATAATGAATAGGAAAATAGGAATGCGGGTAAGCTACTACAAACAGCACAGCGAACGCATTATTGTGGCCAAGACAGATGCGAAGCCCACGCCTACTACAGTAGTACAAGTTTATATGCCAACTAGCTCTGCAGATGACGAAGAAATTGAAGAAATGTATGATGAAATAAAAGAAATTATTCAGATTGTGAAGGGAGACGAAAATTTAATAGTCATGGGTGACTGGAATTCGGCAGTAGGAAAGGGGAGAGAAGGAAATGTAGTAGGTGAATATGGATTGGGGGTAAGAAATGAAAGAGGAAGCCGCCTCGTAGAATTTTGCACAGAGCACAACTTACTCATAGCTAATACTTGGTTCAAGAAACATGAAAGAAGGTTGTATACATGGAAGAAGCCTGGAAATACACACAGGTTTGAAGTAGATTATATAATGGTAAGACAGAGATTTAGGAACCAGGTTTTAAATTGTAAGACGTTTCCAGGGGCAGATGTGGATTCTGTCCACAATCTATTGGTTACGACCTGTAGATTAAAACTGAAGAAACTGCAAAAGGGTGGGAATTTAAGGAGATGGGACCTGGATAAACTGACTAAACCAGAGGTGGTACAGAGTTTCAGGCAGAGCATAAGGGAACAATTGACAGGAATGGGGGAAAGAAATACAGTAGAAGAAGAATGGGTAGCTTTGAGGGATGAAGTAGTGAAGGCAGCAGAGGATCAAGTAGGAAAAAAGACGAGGGATAGTAGAAATCCTTGGGTGACAGAAGAAATACTGAATTTATTTGACGAAAGGAGAAAATATAAAAATGCAGTAAATGAAGCAGGCAAAAAGGAATACAAACGTCTCAAAAATGAGATCGACAGTAAGTGCAAAATGGTTGAGCAGGCATTGCTAGAGGACAAATGTAAGGATGTAGAGGCTTATCTCACTAGGGACCAGATAGATACTGCCTACAGGAAAATTAAAGAGACATTCAGAGAAAAGAGAACCACTTGTATGAATATCAAAAGCTCAGATGGAAACCCAGTTCTAAGCAAAGAAGGGAAAGCAGAAAGGTGGAAGGAGTATATAGAGGGTCTATACAAGGGCGATGTACTTGAGGACAATTTTATGGAAATGGAAGAGGATGTAGATTAAGATGAAATGGGAGATATAATACTGCGTGAAGAGTTTGACAGAGCACTGAAAGACCTGAGTCGAAACAAGGCCCCCGGAGTAGACAAGATTCCATTAGAACTACTGACAGCCTTGGGAGAGCCAGTCCTGACGAAACTCTAGCATCTGGCGAGCAAGATGTATGAAACAGGCGAAATACCCTCAGACTTCAAGAAGAATATAATAATTCCAATCCCAAAGAAACCAGGTGTTGACAAATGTGAAAATTACCCCACTATCTGTTTAATGAGTCACGGTTGCAAAATACTAACGCGGATTCTTTACAGACGAATGGAAAAACTAGTAGAAGCCGACCTCGGGGAAGATCAGTTTGGATTCCGTAGAAATGTTGGGACACGTAAGGCAATACTGACCCTACGACTTATCGTAGAAGCTGGATTAAGGAAAGGCAAACCTGCGTTTCTAGCATTTGTAGACTTAGAGAAAGCTTTTGACAATGTTGACTGGAATACGCTCTTTCAAATTCTGAAGGTGGCAGGGGTAAAATACAGGGAGCGAAAGGCTATTTACAATTTGTACAGAAACCAGATGGCAGTTATAAGAGTCGAGGGGCATGAAAGGGAAGCAGTGGTTGGGAAGGGAGTGAGACATGGTTGTAGTCTCTGCCCGATGTTATTCAATCTGTATATTGAGCAAGCAGAGAAGGAAAGAAAAGAAAAGTTCGGAGCAGGTATTAAAATCCATGGAGAAGAAATAAAAACGTTGATGTTCGCCGATGACATAGTAATTCTGTCTGAGACAGCAAAGGACTTGGAAGAGCAGTTGAACGGAATGGATAGTGTCTTGAAAGGATGATATAAGATGAACATCAACAAAAGCAAAACGAGGATAATGGAATGTAGTCGAGTTAAGTAGGGTGATGCTGAGGGAATTAGATTAGGAAATGAGACACTTAAAGTAGTAAAGGAGTTTTTCTATTTGGGGAGCAAAATAACTGATGATGGTCGAAGTAGAGAGGATATAAAATGGAGACTGGCAATGGCAAGGAAAGCGTTTCTGAAGAAGAGAAATTTGTTAACAAGTATAGATTTAAGTGTCAGGAAGTCGTTTCTGAAAGTATTTGTATGGAGTGTAGCGATGTATGGAAGTGAAACATGGACAATAAATAGTTTGGACAAGAAGAGAATAGAAGCTTTCGAAATGTGATGCTACAGAAGAATGCTGAAGATTAGATGGGTAGATCACATAACTAATGAGGAGGCATTGAATAGAATTGGGGAAAAGAGGAGTTTGTGGCACAACTTGACAAGAAGAAGGGATCGGTTGGTAGGACATGTTCTGAGGCATGAAGGGATCACCAATTTAGTATTTGAGGGCAGCGTGGGGGGTAAAAATCGTAGAGGGGGACCTAGAGATGAGTACACTAAGCAGATTCAGAAGAATGTAGGCTGCAGTAGGTAATGGGAGATGAAGTAGCTTGCACAGGATAGAGTAGCACGGAGAGCTGCATCAAACCAGTCTCAGGACTGAAGACCACAACAACAACAACTTTAAAAAGACAAAATATGCATCACGTAAACTGACAATCGTTTCTGAAATATCTGAAACGTTCTTGCGTTGGTGGTTCGCCTTATTTTCAAAAAAATTCGGCTAATATGTGTGGACTGATGTAAGTACAGGGAGGGAGTAGTACTTAAACTGTCTGTCTCTGATGTTCAGTTGAAGAGAAGCAGCCATTTTGCTGACAAAATCAGATACCGGAACCGAAGCCATTTGCGTAAAACAACTTCCGATCGGAAAACCGATGTTTTATCGCTCTAGCGGAACTGTTACCCGCCTTAATACGTAAACACGACAGCGAGAAACAGTTTCTAAAATTCGGTTTCGGTCTTCCAGAAGTTATATCACACATAAACGTAGTGCTGGCGCGGTAAAGTGGACGGCTGTCGCAATGACGGGCGGGCGGCGGTCGCGGGAACACGGCTGGGTCCCATGGGAGCGGTCCTCCGCTTGTGTCGTCCGCCGATGAGCGATGCCCCACGCACCAGTGGCTAATGTCGCGCCACCAGGCAGCCACCATCCGTCACCAGCCGTCCCTCATCCTTCTTTCGTTCTTGCACCAACAGCTACAGCGCGAGAGTCGCTCACCACCGACATCACTCGTGAAGGAACACCGTGTTGTTTTCGGATTTTCCGATCGTGTCCGTCAGTTTACTGAGGAAGGAATCATCGCCATGCGAATCTTGTTCATAAATACGGAGCGATCCTCCTCTTACTTGCGCCAAGTCCAAAAAGCACGTCGTTGTCGTGGTTCACAAGCTCCAAGCCTGTGAGAAACATCAGCGACGTGACTTCTACATCTTCATCTAGACCTACGTCTACTTCTACACAGATACTCCACAACCCAAAGTACGGTGCCTGGCGGAGGGTACCCTGTACCACTACTTGTCATCCCCCCTCCGTTCCACTTGCAAATAGAGCGAGGGGAAAACGACGGTCTGTATGCCTCTGTGTGAGCGCTAATTTCTCGAATCTTATCTTCGTGGTCATTACGCGCAATATACATAACTGGCCATTAAAATTGCTATACCAAGACAAAATCTAGATATTCATTGGACAAATATATTATACTAGAACTGACTTGTGTTTAAATTTCACGTAATTTGGGTGCATAGATCCTGAGAAATCAGTACTCAGAACAACCAACTCTGGCCGTAATAACGGCCTTGATACGCATCGGCATTGAGTCAAACAGATCTTGGATGGCGTGTACAGGTACAGCTGCCCATGCAGCTTCAACACGATACCACGGTTCATCAAGAGTAGTGACTAGCGTATTGTGACGAGCCAGTTGCTCGGCCACCATTGACCAGACGTTTTCAGTTGGTAAGAGATCTGGAGAATGTGCTGGCCAGAGCAGCGGTCGAACATTTTCGGTATCCAGAAAGGCCCGTACAGGACCTGCAACATGCGGTCGTGCATTATCCTGCTGAAATGTAGGGTTTCGCAGGGATCGAATGATGGGTAGATCCACGGATCGTAACACATCTGAAATGTAACGTCCACTGTTCAAAGTGCCGTCAGTGCAAACAAGAGATGACCGAGACGTGTAACCATTGTTACCCAATATCATCACGCTGGGTGATACGCCAGTATGGCGATGACGAATACACGCTTACAATGTGCGTTCACCGCGATGTCGCCAAACACGGGTGTGACCATCATGATGCTGTAAACAGAGCCTGGATTCATCCGAAAAAGGACGTTTAGCCATTCGTGCATTCAGGTTCGTCGTTGAGTACACCATCGCAGGCGCTCCTGTCTGTGATGCAGCGTCAAGGGTAACCGCTACCATGGTCTCCAACCTGATAGCCCATGCTGATGCAAACGTCGTCAAACTGTTCGTGCAGATGGTTGTTGTCTTGCAAACGTCCCCATCTGTTGAGTCAGGGATCGAGACGTGGCTGCACGATCCGTTACAGCCATGTGAATAAGATGCCTGTCATCTCGACTGCTAGAGATACGAGGCCGTTGGGATCCAGCATGGCGTTCCGTATTACCCTCCTGAACCCACAGATTCCATATTCTGCTAACAGTCATTGGATCTCGACCAACGCGAGCAGCAATGTCGCGATACGATAAGCCGCAATCGTGATAGGCTACAATCCGACCTTTATCAAAGTCGGAAACGTGATGGTACGCATTTCTCCTCCTTGCACGAGGCATCACAACAACGTTCACCATGCAACGCCGGTCAACTGCTGCTTGTGTATGAGAAATCGGTTGGAAACTTTCGTCATGTTAGCACGTTGTAGGTGTCGCCACCGGCGCCAACCTTGTATGAATGCTCTGAAAAGCTAATCATTCGGATATCACAGCATCTTCTTCCTGTCGGTTAAATTTTCGCGTCTGTAGCACGTCATCTCCGTGGTGTAGCAATTTTAATGGCCAGTAGTGTATGAGGTATGACGTCAGTGTACAGTATACTTCGCTACCACGTTAAGGGTTGGTTGTACCAATCCCAAAGAAGAAACGTCTAAGGCCATATCCTAAATGTTATGTTTCATTATCAATGAGAAACAAATTAGAGGAGTAACTTAAGCTAAACATTTATGGAAACATCTTTACTAATTGACGAGTCCGAAAATTTGTATCTTCTCCTTCATTTCCCCGGTCTCAAGTCGTATCTTCACGGTATCGGCATGTTATCCCGGATTTGGCAATGTTAGTGGTAGAGGGTGAACAGATGCACTGCTGTCACTACTATTTGAAAGACTGACAACGTTTTCGAAATGTTACCGAACTGAAGGGGGACGTGGGCGCCAGCCTAGAATTCACCTAGCCGGAAATGCCACGTCCAGGCTCGTCCCTACTCTGCCGGGTGGATTCTATTCGAGGCCGGTTTGGCTCCCAGAATTCCGGGGGCAGTTTAGGAGCCATGTCTGTAAAAGTTTACTTGAATGCTGCAGTCTGAAGGGCTTATGGTTTTCAACGAGATATCGGGCTAACCATCTTACTACTCGCCACTTGCAATAACTCGTTAGCTGAATTAACGATGATAGCTAGAAAGTTCTACCATAACTGAGCGACGATGTCATCCGTACCACCTCCAAGGTAACGCTAACTTTCTTCTGCCATTATATCGCTACTTGATGATATTTCTCCCGCTCGCCTAGTTATATGGTGTCTTTATTTCTTGTGTTTTGTATCCTCCAATTAACCGGACAATGACCGCTAAATTATGTTCATGCGGAATAACTTAAGACACTACTTGCTACCTACTTCACTGTCCTTATATTTGTGAAACTACGAGCTTCTTTGTGTTAGTAATAAGAGATTTCTATAAATCTGTTTTTTTTTTAAAATCTGTATACGACTCTTACATGTGTAGTGTTGCAAGCTCCATACGTGTCTATTTCTAATAGTAGCTTTAACCATGCTAACTGTGATTAAGCAAAAAATGGCTTCAGTTGCGTCTGCTAACAGAAAATGAAAGCTGATGCCTAGGTCGCTGTAATGCCAGCACATCTGTTAGTCTGGTTCTCAATTTAGCAGCGGAGAGAATACTGGCCTTTAGTGACCGGCTGATTAACATGGATACTCTGAACATTTTTGTTTATTAATGTTCTCGACATATTACTTTGGTGGCATTTTATACTGCTATAGTTTTTGACAACTTGTATCTTCTTAACTACAAAATATGCTTTTGATCCACGGATACATACCAATTCTATGCAAATGTCCAGTAAGGCAATCCTGAGATATAATTAGTAATGTGGTTGTGATTGTTTTGTTTCGTGGATATTCTGGAAAGCTGTGTGATCGCTATCCAACTCCATAATCGTTAATGAACATATCACTACTTTGTAGGAGGATGGTATAAGACTCCCATGAAGACTATACAGGACCCGTATTTTATCCATTCCGAAATGATCGGAAGATGATTTGAATACCAATAGCTTTCCCACACTGCATTAGGAAATGGAAACGCTTTCTGTTTTTGGTGTTTTCTTATTTTTGTCCTCGCCATGTATACAGGGTGGTCCATTGATAGTGATCGGGACAAATATCTCACGAAATAAGCATCAAACAAAAAAACAACAAAGAACGAAACTCGTCTAGCTTGAAGAGGGAAACCAGATGGCGCTGTGGTTGGCCTGCTAGATGGCGCTGCCATAGGTCAAAAGCATATCAACTGCGTTTTTTAAAAATAGGAACCCCCATTTTTATTACATGTTCGCGTAGTACGTAAAGAAATATGAGTGTTTTAGTTGGACCACTTTTTTCGCTTTGTGATAGATGGCGCTGTAATAGGCACAAACATATGGGTCATAATTTTAGACGAACAGTTGGTATTAGGTAGGTTTTTTAAATTAAAATACAGAACGTACGTACGTTTGCACATTTTATTTCGTTTGTTCCAATGTGATATATGTACTTTTGTGAACATATCATCTCTGAGAACGCATGCTGTTAAGCGTGATTACCTGTAAATACCACATAAATGCAGTAAGTGCTCAAAATGATGTTCGTCAACCTCAATGCATTTGGCAATACGTGTAACGACATTCCTCACAACAGCGAGTAGTCCGCCTTCCTTAATGTTCGCAGATGCATTGACAATGCGCTGACGCATGTTGTCAGGCGTTGTCGGTGGATCACGATGGCAAATATCCTTCAACTTTCCCCACAGAAAGAAATCCGGTGACGTCAGATCCGGTGAATGTGTGGGCCGTGGTACGGTGCTTCGACGACCAATCCACCTGTCATGAAGTTAGCACACTGGACTCGCATTCGCGAGGACGACGGTTCAATCCCGTCTCCAGCCATCCTGATTTAGGTTTCCCATGATTTCCCTAAATCGCTTCAGGCACTGCCGATTTCCTTCCCCATCCTTCCCTCATCCGGGCTTGCGCTCCGTCTCTAATGACCTCGTTGTCGACGGGACGTTAAACACTAATCTCCTCCTCCTCCACCCGTCATGAAATATGCTATTCAATACCGCTTCAACCGCACGCGAGCTATGTGCCGGACATCCATCATGTTGGAAGTACATCGCCATTCCGTCATGCAGTGAAACATCTTGTAGTAACATCGGTAGAACATTACGCATAATATCAGCATACATTGCACCATTTAGATTGCCGTCGATAAAATGGGGGCCAATTATCCTTCCTCCCATAATTCAGCACCATACATTAACCCGCCAAGGTCGCTGATGTTCCACTTATCGCAGCCATCGTGGATTTTCCGTTGCCCTATAGTGCATATTATGCCGGTTTACGTTACCGCTGTTGGTGGATGACGCTTCGTCGCTAAATAGAACGCGTGCAAAAAATCTGTCATCGTCCCGTAATTTCTCTTGTGCCCAGTGGCAGAACTGTACACCACATTCAAAGTCGTCGCCATGCAATTCCTGGTGCATAGAAATATGGTACGGGTGCAATCGATGATGATGTAGCATTCTCAACGCCGACGTTTCTGAGATTTTCGATTCTCGCGCAATTTGTCTGCTACTGATGTGCGGATAGCCGCGACAGAAGCTAAAACATCTACTTGGGCATCATCATTTGTTGCAGGTCGTGGTTGACGTTTCACATGTGGCTGGACACTTCCTGTTTCCTTAAATAACGTAACTATTCGGCGAACGGTACGGACACTTGGATGATGTCGTCCAGGATACCAAGCAGCATACATAGCACACGCCCGTTGGGCATTTTGATCACAATAGCCATACATCAACACGATATCGACCTTTTCCGCAATTGGTAAACGGTCCATTTTAACACGGTTAATGTATCACGAAGCAAATACAGTCCGCACTGGCGGAATGTTACGTGATACTACGTACTTACACGGTTGTGACTATTACAGCGCCATCTACCACAAAGCAAAAAAACTGGTCCAACTAAGACATTAATATTTCTTTATGTACTACACGAAATCGGGGTTCCCATTTTAAAAAACTCTGTTGATATCCGTTTGACGTATGACAGCGCCATCTAGCGGGCCAGCCATAGCCCCTTCAAGCTAGACGAGTTTCGTATTTTGTAGTTTTTTCGTTTGATGCTTATTTCGTGAGATATTTGGCCCGGTCACTATCAATGGACCACCGTGTTTATTGCCACAGATAATGATAATGGTAGTTCGAAACCGGTACGGTGTTGTTGACCTACATAAATGATAAAGCGGTGACAAGTTGCTGCACATTTTGTAAATTTCGGAAAAATATAGTGGTAGTGAACTTAGCTCTAGCGCACATATCGTCGCCGTGCGTTCGAAGTTTTCGTATTTTTGGAGTCGAGCCACGGAGCCATGCGGTCACGGGTGCATATTGACAGCTCGTTAGCTGGACTACTCGGCTTTTATTTTGTTCAGTTCCAGGCAACAGCGGAGTTTGCAGTGTGAGTTAGAAGGCCCACTGGGGCAGAAGTGGAGGACCGGTTCCGCGCTACCGCTGTCCATATCACGGATGTGGCTGGCAGTGCCTGCTTTCGCCCAACACGGCCCGATCGCCAAGTCGCGTGACAAACGAACTGGAATACCGGCCTTTGTGATTTCACAGCTGATACCAACGAAGTTTAATGAAAGGCTCGGTCAAAATATCTTTAAAGAGAAAAACATAAATGCCAACTTTCCCCTAATAAAGTGTAATACCTTCACGAGCCTGTTTGGAAGCTGCGATTCGCTCTGGTAAGAACTGCACAAATTTCTGTATGTAAGAGGTGTGAGTTGTCTGCAATACCTGGAACAACTACCAGGGAGTGACGGCTGACTCTGCATCTGCCTCTGTACCCTGCGCCGCTCTTTTGGGGTGTATGGCGGAGGGTACTCGGTGTGCATCAGAAAACCAAACTTAATGTATTATTACACTACTGGCCATTAAAATTGCTACACCAAGAAGAAACGCAGATGATAAAGGGGTATTCATTGGACAAATATATTATACTAGAACTGACATGTAATTACATTTTCACGTAATTTGGGTGTAAGGATCCTGAGAAATCAGTACCCAGAACAACCACCTCTGGCCGTAATAACGGTCTTGATACGCCTGGGCATTGAGTCAAACAGAGCTTGGATGGCGTTTACAGCTACAGCTGCCCATGCAGCTTCAACACGATACCACAGTTAATCAAGAGTAGTGACTTGCATATTGTGACGAGCCAGTTGCTCTGCCACCAACGACCAGACGTTTTCAATTGGTGAGAGATCTGGAGAATGTGCTGGCCAGAGCAGCGGTCGAACATTTTCGGTATCCAGAAATGCCCGTACAGGACCTGTAACATGCGGTCGTGCATTATCTCTACTGAAATGTATGGTTTCGCAGGGATCGAATGAAGGATAGAGCCACCGGTCGTAACACATCTGAAATGTAACGGCCACTGTTCAAAGTACCGTCAATGCGAACAAGAGGTGACCGAGACGTGCAACCAATGGCATCCCCTACCATAACGCCGGGTGATACGCCTGTATGGCGATGATGAATACACGCTTCCAATGTGCGTTCATCGCGATGTCGCCAAACCGGATGCGACCATCATGATGCTGTAAACAGAACCTGGATTCAGCTGAAAAAATGACGTTTTGCCATTCGTGCACTCATGTTCGTCGTTGAACACACCATCCCAGGCGCTCCTGTCTGTGATGCAGCGTCAATGGTAACCGCAGCCATGGTCTCCGCGCTGATAGTCTATGCTGCTGCAAACGTCCTCGAACTGTTCGTGCAGATGGTTGTTGTCTTGCAAACGTCCCCATCTGTTGACTCAGGGATCGATACGTGGCTGCACGATCCGTTACAGCAATGTGGATAAGATGCCTGTCATCTCGACTGCTAGTGATACGAGGCCGTTGGGATCCATCACGGCGTTCCGTATTACCCTCCTGAACCCACCGATTCCATATTCTGGTAACAGTCATTGGTTCTCGACCAACGCAAGCAGCAATGTCGTGATACGATAAACTGCAATCGCGTTAGGCTATAATCCGACCTTTATCAAAGTTGGAAACGTGATGGTACGCATTTCTCCTCCTTACATGAGGCATCACAACAACGTTTCACCATGCAACGCCGGTCAACTGCTGTTTGTGTATGATAAATCGGTTGGAAACTTTCCTGATGTCAGCACGTTGTAGATGTCGCCACCGGCGCCAACCTTGTGTGAATGCTCTAGAAAGCTAATCATTTTCATATCACAGCATCTTCTTCCTGTCGGTTAAATTTCGCGTCTGTAGCACGTCATCTTCGTGGTGTAGCAATTTTAATGGCCAGTAGTGTATTAATTTGGCATTTAGAATTAGCGTATTCGTTTAACACGAAGATATTGTTTTAAATATATCTGGAAAATGATATTAAGCGCCTAATGCACAGATAAACCTTTAGAGGAACTGCTGTCACTGTAGCATCTTTCTAGAAGATAACCGAGTAGCTCTGTTTACATGCAAAAAACACTGTAGTAGGTTTAATTTATTGTCTTTGCGCTACTGGATTTCGATGTTTCTTTCATTTGTTAATTGCTTCTGAGAGTAGTATTTAATAAAGTTATTTTTTTCTTTACAGGTAAGAGTTCACACCGAATGGCGAAACTTTCGCTTGATTTCTTCCTCTGCTTTCGTACGTAAGTAGATCTGAATGGTTTTATAAAGTCGAAGTACAGAGAGAGTCAAGAAAACACAAACGAAAATCATTTACTCTTTCCGAAGATCTGTGCCGTCCCAAATAATGTACGGAGTGACTGCCAGGAAGATCCCTTCCGAGCGCGAATTCATCCTATTTCATCGTCATGTTTTTTTTCCTATGTAAGAAAAAGCAATGTGTTATTCTTTCCAAACTGGACCTTACGCTGTCGAAATTTTATCCTTAAATCTACATCTATACTCTGCAAACTACCTTGAAAACCATGGTAAAGGGTACTTCGCACTATATCCGCTACAAGGGTTCTTTTCCCTTTCCATTCACGTACGTAGTGTAGGGAAATGGACCCTTTAACTGCTTGTGTGAGATCTGTAATTAATCTAACCTTGTCCTCACGATCCCTATGGGAACGATATGTAGAGGGTTATTGTATGTTCCTAGAATCATAACTTAAAACTTGTTCTCGAAAATTTGTAAGTAGGCTTTCTCGGGATAGTTTATATCTATATTCACCTGTCTGGCAGATCAGTCTGTTCAAAAGCTCTGTGACATTTTCCCACGGGTCAGAGTAATCTGTGATCATTCGTGCTGCTCATCTCTGAAAACGTTCAATATCTCCTGGTAGTCTTATTTCGTACGTCCTCGAGATATAGTCTAGGATGGATCCACGAACGATTTGTAAGCGATCTCCTTCGTAGACTGGTCCGGCCGGTGTGGCCGAGCGGTTCTAGGCGCTTCAGTCTGGAATCTCGCGACCGCTACGGTCGCAGGTTTGAATCCTGCCTCGGGCATGGATGTGTATGATGTCCTTAGGTTAGTTAGGTTTAAGTAGTTCTAAGTTCTAGGGGACTGATGACCTCAGATGTTAAGTCCCATAGTGCTCAGAGCCAATTTAACCGTTCGTAGACTGGTTGCATTTCCCTAACATTCTACCAATAAACCAAAGTCTACCGCCTGCTTTATCCACAACTGAGACTATGTAATCGTTCCAACTCATGTCCTTGCAAAGTGTTACACATGGGCATTACCGATTCCAGTTGTGACTCGTTGATACTACAGTCATACTACGTTTTTCGTTTCGCGAAGGGAACAATTTTAACTTTTGAGCATTTAAAGGATTTACCAATCGTAGCACCACTTTGATATGTCATCAAGATCCGACTAAATATTTGTGCAGATCCTTTCATATTTTACTTCATCGTAGATAACTCCATCATCTGAAGGATTCTGAGGGTAATATTAATGTTATTCGTAAGATCATTACTATAGAACGTGAACAGCAAGGGACCTAATACACTGCCCTAGGGTACACCCGAAGTTATGTCTAAGTATCGCGATGTCTCTTCATCCAAGATAACTCACAGCGTCCTCCCTACCAAGAAATGCTAAATGCAGTCACAAATTTCACTTGGTGCCCCATAGGATTTTACTTTTGATAGTAAGCGTGGTACTATATCAAGTGCTTTTTTCGGAAATCGAGGAATACTGCACCTACCTACCTGCCTTGGTCCATGGCTTTCAGGACATCAAGTGGGTTGTGTTTTACATGACCGATGTTTTCGAAATTCGTTTAGATTGGCATGGAGGAGATCATTCTGTTCGAAAGACTTCGTTACGTTTCGGCTTAGAATATGTTCTACGATTCTACAACAAATTGATGTCAAGGATATTGGACTGTAGTTTTGTGGATCACTTGGGTTCTTACAGACGGGTGTGACCTGTGCTTTTTCCCAACTGCTAGCCAAGGTTAAATTGGTTCAGATGGCTCTGAGCACTATGGGACTTAACATCTGAGGTCACCAGTCCCCTAGATTTAGAACTGCCTAAACCTAACTAACCTAAGGACATCACACACATCCATGCCGGAGGCAGGATTCGAACCTGCGACCGTAGCAGCAGTGCGGTTCCTGACTGAAGCGCCTAGAATCGCTCGGTCACAGCGGCCGGCTACCCAAGGTTAATTTACGATAGATTATAATTAACAGAGGGGTATAAAATCCGATCAGGATTCCATTGGGCCCTGGGGCTTTGTTCAGTTTTATTGCCCAATGCTTCTCATAGCCTTTGCCACTGGTGTTTGTTGAGGATTTCCGTTACTTTTGCACTTACTAAAGGACTGTGAGATGAAATGAAGTGCATTTAATTGCATCTCTTCTATTAATCCTGCCTGAAGAATTTCAGACTAGCTCAGGAATAGATCAAACGATGGGTTTTGTAAGTTACATCCGTCGTGAGTGAATTACGTTGCCTTACGATTCTTCCGTGAACCTCAGGCTGACGCCTAGCATTCGTATAATTTGTTTTATTCGGTCTTTCCAATTTAAATTACTTTTAGTAAAGCGACTGATAGCACTCTGGTTATCCTAATTCATCATCACTATACTTAAGCCTAAATTTCAGATCTGATCTGCTTGTAGGCCAGGCCTGGTAGTATCCCGCGATTCGGCTATGAATTTCACCACTTGCTTTACAGAATGACCTATGTTACTTCCGATGCGAATCGCTACTTTCTGCTATTAGCGGTCGATATAGAGCAATGGAACACACTGGACTCATATTAGGATGGACGAAGCCTCAAATCCCAACCCGACAATCCAAATGTAATTTCTTTCCAAATTGCTTAAGGTATATGTCGGGATGGGTCCCTCGGAAAAGGCACGGCCGATATCCTTTTCCAATCTTCACCAATACGACTTTGTGCTCCGTCTCTAATGAGCTCCTCGCCGACGATAAATCTAACTCATAGTGTTCCGGCAGTGTTCGGAGTAATGTCGTAGATGCTCTTGTAATCGCCCTGTAAGTGCTAAGAAACCCTTGTGGTTAGCTGTTCCGTGTCCTAGACATACCCGTGTATTCTGAAAGAGCTTCAACCAGATTAGTCACTTATATGCATTTTCAACTTTTCGCGGTGTAATGAATAGTCCATTACATTTCGGTGATGCAGCCGCGTAAATAAAATTTCTTCCACTGACAGTTCACAGTAAGTCGCAAGACTTACTCTGAAGATGGCCGGACGATACGCGGCCAAAATATCAGTAGTAAGAAATTTTATTTGCGCGTCTGCATGCACAAAATATAGTGGACTACTCACTTATGCTTTACAGTTCTGTACACATTAATTTACTTGTGACTGGGGCAGAGTGTTGACAGACCGTTATTGGAGCAGTAGTTACGCTAGGTTCCATTTTTGATTTCCGGAATTGTACAGTCTGTAATTCAATCCTGAACTGGCTGAATATTTTTTTTTTTTTTCAAAATACTTACACTATGAAAATATTTTAGAGTTTGTGCCATTTTTGACATGGCACTGTTACATGAGTGCGCATGTACTTTTCTTATAATCAGTAACTTTGTATTCACCAGAACTTGTTAAGAGTTATTTGTGTTAAATTGCCAACAGTACCTTCACTTATTTTTTAACGTTGCTTTTCTGGTGTGTGTGAATACTGACATGTATCATAGCGTGTAGGCTTTCACGGCCGGCGTCTTCAGTAATTAAAACTTCCGGGCTAAGAGGCCGTGGTCCAATAGTAGAAATACTTCTCCCTGACGTTTCGTTGCCAGCTGCGGGCAACATCATCTGAGGTGATTCTACGACTGGCTGCTAGGCCGTGGAGGTCCTGTTTATATAGAGCGCGTACAGGGCGCCACCACTCGTCACGTGTTGTCAACAGTAAAACTATCTCTGGCTGGCGTCATTACTCTCGATCGAAGGTAATCGATTGTCACATCTTTGGTACAAAGTCGATCGCCATATCTTATCTAACTTCAAGCCTTCTTCTTTCCTGTTAAAATTATTGTGGTGTTTAAAAATCTCTACAGCCTCTCTCTACATACGTGCATAATAATGCGATGTCTTAGCTAGCACGCTCGTCTCACTAAATTTTATTTCATGGTCACCCGTTTCAAAAACATGTTCCGCTACAGCCGATTTGTCCGTGTGTCCCATGCGACAGTTCCTTTTGTTTTCAGTTAGGCGAGTATTGATACTTCTTTATGTGGTTCCAATGTAAACCTTCCCACAACTACACGGAATTTTATACACACCAGGAGTAGCTAAAGGGTGTCGTGCATCTTTTGCCGATCTTAAGCATTCACTAATCTTCTTGGTGGGTCTGAAGATTGTTTCAACTCTGAACTTGGCCAGCACTTTCCCAATACGGTCCGTAATATTGTGGATGAATGGAAGAAAAACTTTCCCCACCGATGGTTGTTGCTGTTGCACGTTTTCGGACATTTTTCTTCTGGGATGGAGTGCTCGATTTATCTCTTTGCCAGCGTACCCATTTTTCTGGAAAGCAGTTCGCAAGTGATTTAGTTCCTCTTGCAAATAAGCTGGCTCACAGATTTTATTAGCCCTGTCCACCAATGTGAGAAGAGAGGTATTAGCTACTCCTGGTGTGTATAAAATTCCGTGTAGTTGTGGGAAGGTTTACATTGGAACCACAAAAAGAAGTATCAGTACTTGCCTAACTGAACACAAAAGGAACTGTCGACTGGGACACACGGACAAATCGGCTGTAGCGGAACATGTTTTTGGAACGGGTGACCATGAAATAAAATTTAGTGTGACGAGCGTGCTAGCTAAGACATCGCATTATTATGCACGTATGTAGAGAGAGGCTGTAGAGATTTTTAAACACGACAATAATTTTAACAGGAAAGAAGAAGGCTTGAAGTTAGATAAGATATGGCGATCGACTTTGTACCAAAGATGTGACAATCGATTACTTTCGATCGAGAGTAATGACGCCAGCCAGAGATAGTTTTACTGTTGACAACACGTGACGAGTGGTGGCGCCCTGTACGCGCTCTATATAAACAGGACCTCCACGGCCTAGCAGCCAGTCTTAGAATCACCTCAGATGATGTTGCCCGCAGCTGGCAACGAAACGTCAGGGAGAAGTATTTCTACTATTAGACCAAGGCCTCTTAGCCCGGAAGTTTTAATTACTGACTGACATGTATGTTAATCTAAATTAACACAAACAAAGCTACGATTATTTACACTGTCCTGGTGATGGAGTCCCTATTGGGGAATACGGGGATGGGGATTTAACTGGACATCCAGTTGCATCTGCTGGTTATTGAGCTGTGAGTTGTGCACCTCAGCTAGATGTATCTCGTTGTCTGTTGTGCTGGACGACATAGCCTGTGTGAGACGCGTACAGGCAGATTTTCATCAGTTGTAATGGCTCACTAGTGGCGTGATACACATTTAAGCTCTTGTGTGGCAATAATATATAAAAATTATTTTAAAACTTTTTCCAAAATTCACTTTTATCATTCTAGTAAGCAACGAATAAGAGAGGTAATTCGCAAAAAGTAAACAATTAATTTTTAAGGAATTAGTTTTACTTCGCAAATACTAGTACAAGTAGTTTTCAACCACCGCTTGTTTCAAGTGACATACACTGAACGGTAAAAAAAATTGCAACAGCTTTTCTCTCTTTATAAATCTTATGGGAGTTAACTTCTATGGTCATCAGTCTCTAAGCGTACACACTACTTAACCTAAATTATCGTAAGGACACACACACACACACACACACACACACACACACACACACACCCATGCCCGAGGGAGGACTCGAACCTCCGCCGGGACCAGCCGCACAACCGCAACATCAAAAAATAATTGATGTAGAGTAATGAAATTTCGGGAATACATTACATGCCAGTGTAACCGCCAAAATGTTGAATGCATACATGCAAACGTGCATGCGTTGTCTTGTACAGGTGCCGGATGTCAGTTTGTGGAATGCAGTTCGAAATCTGTTGCACTTGGTCGGTAAAATACGGGTAGCTAATGCTTTTTGTGGATGACGATGGAGTTGTCGTCCGCTGATGTCCCATATGTGCTCAATTCGAGCGGGCCAAGGCAACATGTCCACACTGTAGTGCATGTTGGATTACAACAGCGTTATGCCGAGGAGCATTATCCTGTGCCGGACGGCGTGGCCGAGCGGTTCTAGGCGCTACAGTCTGGAACAGCGCGACCGCTACGGTCGCAGTTTCGAATCCTGCCTCGGGCATGGATGTGTGTGATGTCCTTAGGTTAGTTAAGTTTAAGTAGTTATCACTTCTAGAGGACTGATGACCTCAGATGTTAGGTCCCATAGTGCTCAGAGCCATTTGAACCATTTGAACAGCATTCCAGGGAGTGTTTTCCAATAGGATAATGGTTCAAATGGCTCAGAGCCATTTGAACCATTTGAACAGAATTCCAGAGAGTGTTTTACAACAGGATAATGATTCAAATGGTTCAAATGGCTCTGAGCACTATGGGACTTAACTTATGAGGTCATCAGTCTCCTAGAACTTAGAACTACTTAAACCTAATTAACCTAAGGACATCACACATATCCATGCCCGAGGCAGGATTCGAACCTGCGACCGTAGCGGTCGCGCGGTTCCAGTCTGTAGCACCTAGAACTGCTCGGCCACCTCGACAGGCAATGCTGTTCATGAATGACAACACAACAGGTAGAATCACCAGACTGACGTACAGTTTTGCAGTAAGAGCACTTCGGATAGCCACGAAAGTGCTTCTACGTACGAAATCGCATCCCAGACCACAACTCCAGGTGTACATCCAGTGTGTGTGTAGCACGCAGACGCGTTGGTAGCCTCAAGAGGCCTTCTAATCAACACAAGGTCATCAGTAGCACCACAGCAGAACCAGTTTTCATCAGAAGACTCAACAGACCTCCACCCTGTCTCCCCAATGAGCTCTCGCTTGACACCACTGAGTGTTGTGTGGTGTCCTTAGGTCAGTTAGGTTTAAGTAGTTCTAGGTTCTAGGGGACTGATGGCCATAGATGTTAAGTCCCATAGTGCTCAGAGCCATTTGAACCATTTGACACCACTGATGTTGGAAATGGCGGTGGTTTGGCTCAGTGGAATGCACGTTACAGAACAACTGGCTCGGACTTACCGAAGTGTAACAGTTCGTTGTGTCAGTTGATGCCAACTGCTGCTCATATTGCTGCTGCAGTTGCAGTACGATGCGCCAGAGCCATACGCTGAACACGATGGTCCACCCTCACGGCAGTGACACCTGGCAGTCCAAAGCCCGATATTCTTGCGACCTTAGATTCTCGTGAAGACCGCTGCCAGCATTCACGTACAGTGGCTGCAGTGCTGCCTAGTCTTTCTTCAATATCGCAGAAGGAACATCCAGCTTCTTGTAGCCCTATTACAGGTCCTCGTTTAAACTTAGTGAGGTGTCGTAATGGCGTCTTTGTCGTCTTAAAGGCATTGTTGACTAACATTAACTCATCCCGTCCAGAGGTAATTAATGCTTACGGCCGTTAGAGCGTGTATTTAAAGCATATGTCATCTGCATCCTCACTGTAGCAAAATGGTTCAAATGGCTCTAAGCACTATGGGACTTAACATCTGAGGTCATCAGTCCCCTAGGCTTACAACTACTTATACCTAACTAACCTAAGGACATCACACACATCCATGCCCGACGCAGGAATCGAACCTGCGACCGTAGCGATTGCGCGGTTCCAGACTGAAGCGCCTAGAACCGCTTGGTCACACCGGCCGGCCCCGCTCTGTGCTTCGAACAATGGAATGAACGTTTGGACAAGTGTATTAATGCTAATGGATAGTACTTCGAAGGAGATTAAGATTGTACACTCCTGGAAATTGAAATAAGAACACCGTGAATTCATTGTCCCAGGAAGGGGAAACTTTATTGACACATTCCTGGGGTCAGATACATCACATGATCACACTGACAGAACCACAGGCACATAGACACAGGCAACAGAGCATGCACAATGTCGGCACTAGTACAGTGTATATCCACCTTTCGCAGCAATGCAGGCTGCTATTCTCCCATGGAGACGATCGTAGAGATGCTGGATGTAGTCCTGTGGAACGGCTTGCCATGCCATTTCCACCTGGCGCCTCAGTTGGACCAGCGTTCGTGCTGGACGTGCAGACCGCGTGAGACGACGCTTCATCCAGTCCCAAACATGCTCAATGGGGGACAGATCCGGAGATCTTGCTGGCCAGGGTAGTTGACTTACACCTTCTAGAGCACGTTGGGTGGCACGGGATACATGCGGACGTGCATTGTCCTGTTGGAACAGCAAGTTCCCTTGCCGGTCTAGGAATGGTAGAACGATGGGTTCGATGGCGGTTTGGATGTACCGTGCACTATTCAGTGTCCCCTCGACGATCACCAGTGGTGTACGGCCAGTGTAGGAGATCACTCCCCACACCATGATGCCGGGTGTTGGCCCTGTGTGCCTCGGTCGTATGCAGTCCTGATTGTGGCGCTCACCTGCACGGCGCCAAACACGCATACGACCATCATTGGCACCAAGGCAGAAGCGACTCTCATCGCTGAAGACGACACGTCTCCATTCGTCCCTCCATTCACGCCTGTCGCGACACCACTGGAGGCGGCCTGCACGATGTTGGGGCGTGAGCGGAAGACGGCCTAATGGTGTGCGGGACCGTAGCCCAGCTTCATGGAGACGGTTGCGAATGGTCCTCGCCGATACCCCAGGAGCAACAGTGTCCCTAATTTGCTGGGAAGTGGCGGTGCGGTCCCCTACGGCACTGCGTAGGATCCTACGGTCTTGGCGTGCATCCGTGCGTCGCTGCGGTCCGGTCCCAGGTCGACGGGCACGTGCACCTTACGCCGACCACTGGCGACAACATCGATGTACTGTGGAGACCTCACGCCCCACGTGTTGAGCAATTCGGCGGTACGTCCACCCGGCCTCCCGCATGCCCACTATACGCCCTCGCTCAAAGTCCGTCAACTGCACATACGGTTCACGTCCACGCTGTCGCGGCATGCTACCAGTGTTAAAGACTGCGATGGAGCTCCGTATGCCACGGCAAACTGGCTGACACTGACGGCGGCGGTGCACAAATGCTGCGCAGCTAGCGCCATTCGACGGCCAACACCGCGGTTCCTGGTGTGTCCGCTGTGCCGTGCGTGTGATCATTGCTTGTACAGCCCTCTCGCACTGTCCGGAGCAAGTATGGTGGGTCTGACACACCGGTGTCAATGTGTTCTTTTTTCCATTTCCAGGAGTGTATTTGAAACCAATAAAGTATGTGCTTTCTAGAAAGAAATTCCGGTAATTTTTGGTTCCCCCTCGTATTTGAAAGCAATTGCGCATTTTTATAGACGCAATTCCACATCTCGAAACTTTCATGAAATCGTAATGCCTAAAACAAATTATAGTCCTATCGTGACAAGCAAAAATGTTTTTTTTTTCCTTTATTGTTATTTAAACACCTCACATAAGGTGGGTTGGCAGCAGCATATTACGCTGCTCTTCAGCCTCAAGTTGACAAAGAAAATACAATGTAGACACAGATGATACAGAACAAAGTGAGGGTCAAAAAACAGGAGACACAGAAACAAATAGCACAAAGCCATTCACACTCAACGAAATAACTCTAAAAACTGCTGGCACTGCACACAACACTGACGACTGAGACGGTACAGGTGAACGAAGGAGCATGACCACGAAAACAATAAACCACAAACACGATGGCACATACACGAGAAAGTGATGGGGATGATCTCTGGCGCACTAATGTCCACTGAGCGTGTGCAAGTCCGGGGACCTGCCAAGAGGGGAGGAAGGTAATGGGGGTGGGAGAAGGGAGAGCAGGGATGCCAATGGCAGGGGGCTGGGGGGAGGAATGAAGGGAGGAGGGGGTAGGGGAAGCCCAGGGGAGGAGGGTGGGAGGAAGGGAGGATGGAGGGAAACGAGAGAGAAGGGAGAGAGGGTGCCCTGAGGAAAACACACAGGAAGTGGGAGGGGAGGATCAAAGTTGGTAGGAGGGGTAGATGGAGGGGAGGAGGGCATCATCAGGGAGGGGGGGGGGCTGGCAGAAGCCACCTCAGGAGAGGGTAAGTAGGGTGGAGAGATGGAGAGCAGGTGGGACTTGGAAATACAGGTGCGGTAGCGGACCGGGGTGGGAGAGGATGTGAGAGACAAGCGGGTGAGGGGGATCTAGTTTACGGGAGGTGTATAGGATCCATATCTGTTTGAGGAAAAGGAGGAGGTGGGGGAACAGAATAAGATTGTACAGGATCTGCGTGGGGGAGGGGATACGATATGCGAGGCGGAGAGCATGGCGTTCAAGGATTCGAGGGGATTTGTAAAAGGTAGGAGGGGCGGAGATCCAGGCAGGATGGGCGCAAAAATGGGCTGAAACTAATAAATTTGTATCAAAAGTACACAGTGCTCCAGAGTTTTCATCTGGAAACCACTCATAAAACAAGTACAACAAACTCAATTTAACGTTAGAGTAACTTTAGATATACTTACTTTCACTCTCAATGATCTCCTCAATATGAAAATTACCAAAAAAAAAAAAAATGTAGCGATCTCGTACAATCTCCGTGCCGACTGCTGCTTTGGTCGTTGTAAGTGACAGCTACAATGCACTGCATTTGTAGAAGTACCTCAGTGTACCACTAGATGTCTCTGCCTTGCAATAGCATCGGTAGTTTTACGCCAAAGGCATTGGTACTTAAAATAATAATAATAATAGAACAGTGGTTTCAGGCAGAAACAACTGATACTCAAATGGTTAACAGTTTAGTTGTTCACTTACTTCGTGGTTCCATTGCATCATTCACATTCTATTTCCTTCTGTTACACTGGCAATACTATTGAGTAATATGGAGTCAATACTACTTCTACTCAGCACCTCATTAATAAGTTTCTGAGGGAATTACTGATCCTCCTGATTCTCACCCTCCTACCCCCCTCCTTTCCTGTCCTTTTCCCGGGATCCCTCTTCCCTCCCTACCGGCCTGTTTTCCCCCCACCTAACCTCACTCTGCCTCCCCTCCCCTCCCCCCCCCCCCCCCTGGAGTCATTTGTATACCACTCCTCTGCCTTTCCCCACCCCCTGCCGCGTTTGCCCAGCACCTGCCACCCTCTTATGGGTCCTCGTTCACCATCGGCTCCTTTCCCCCATCCCCCCCCCCCAACTTCGTTTCTTTCTCTCTTTCCACCCCTTTCCCTTCCTGTCATCTGTCCAGGTTCACCCCCTCTGCCCTCGGCTGTGGTACATCATATTTGTGCCAATTTTTTTAGTGCAGTGTTCAAGTGAATGTTCAGCATTGTTCGTCTTTCCAAAGTGTTGTGGCTGGGTGTAAATTTTATATCTCTTGCGAACAGAAACCAGACTGTCGCCGTGTTCTTTTGATTGTATGTCTATTCTTTTACCTGTCTGCTTCATATGTATTTTATTAGCATCATCAACCCTTTGTTTTATGTTTTAAGTTCCACGATTTTCCACCATTTTACCATTTTATGTCACCGATTTTATCACCTGCTTTTATTATTTATTATCTTCATCTTTTTTAAACAAATTCTGTTGGCTGAAGAGCAGTGTACTAAGCTGCTGCCAGCCCGCCCCCTTCGGGGCGGAATCGAAACTCAATAAAGAAAAAAAAATATACTGAACCTTTGTCGTGCAGTCCAGCTGGATTTCTATTTCAGCGGTCATGAGTTCTGCATACGCTCTCTCTCTTACACACACAAAGTGCCTGGCATCTTGTGGTGTGCGGACTGTAAGACCTTCGGTACACGCACCATCAGATTATTTGATTTGTCGCTCTAACGAAGTAATCGAGTGTCAGCAATATGTCTCGTGGTCTTATCGTGGTGTGTTTATCTTCTGCTGTTAGGTCAGACAATAGAAAGGCCACTTGCACCCTTAGGTGCGGACTGTAAGACCTTCGGTACACGCACCATCAGATTATTTGATTTGTCGCTCTAACGAAGTAATCGAGTGTCAGCAATATGTCTCGTGGTCTTATCGTGGTGTGTTTATCTTCTGCTGTTAGGTCAGACAATAGAAAGGCCACTTGCACCCTTAGAGTAGCAGATTGACGGCGACCAACTTTAAACAGAACTTGATTAATTTTCACACACATTTATTAAAATAATAACAAACATAAAAATTACTTAACTTGGTTCTGGATGCTATTTACAATCGACGATCTGTAGTTCCTTTGGTATTGGTACGTTAATCTTATTCTCACATATATCTCTGATACTTGATGAAGGTTTTGTGGACTGGCAATACAGCCAATCCACTAGGACGGGAGGCCGAAGGGCACGTGTTTAAGCTCACGCAGGCTGGCGTGAGGTCTGTAACAGTTAAAGCAGTTGAGTCTAGTAAAAAAAGTACGTAGCTTCTGGAATACTTAACTTTAATCCATAATTGGTGAACATCGGTCTGACGGTACATGCATCACAAGATAAATCGCAATTGATAATGGCGCCTTGCTGGGTCGTAGCAAATGACGTAGCTGAAGGCTATGCTAACTATCGTCTCGGCAAATGAGAGCGTAATTTGTCAGTGAACCATCGCTAGCAAAGTCGGCTGTACAACTGGGGTCAGTGCTAGGAAGTCTCTCTAGACCTGCAATCACTGACAGTGGCGACACTCGGGTCCGACGTATACTAACGGACCGCGGCCGATTTAAAGGCAAGTGTGGTGTCTGGCGGTGACACCACAGAAGGTGTCTATACATTTATCTTCATGGCTATGTACAGGAATATGGTAATCTTATTGGGCGCAGACTGAAACTTGACTATAGACTGGTACAGACAAATGTAGAACTCGTACAGACTGTTGCAGACAAATGCAGACTGGTACAGACTGGTGCAGACAAAGGTAGACTGACTAATCGGAGGTCTGTACACTCGTTATAATACCTCGCGCGTTCATGTATCACTGCGCGGGTGTGATCCGCGAGGAGGAAAGGTTCTCTTTGGCTGCGTTACATATTAATACACGGATCGGCGGAAGCAAAATTTGGTCCATTTCTATGGCAGCGCCATCTCTTAGTGCGGAGACGGACGAGCGCTGCGCCTGCGCTGTTGTGCTTAGCGGGGCGCGCTCTGTTGGGAAAGTTGTGTACGCGCTGACGACGCGGAACTATGTACACAACACATCTAGTGTTTCCCTGCCAGGATTCACCTGCTGCCGCCCAGTCGCACGCTGTCCACAGCTACCGACAAGTACGCGCCGGCGTCTCCTGAGCTCAGCGCCTCCAGGTGTTGACCTGAGGTGCGGAGGCAATAGGGCGGCAAGTGATGCAGTGGGACGGCCTTCGTGGCACGCCCTGACGCCTACAGCGGCGGCTCGTGTTTCCGGCGCTGGCA
The DNA here is from genome assembly GCF_021461395.2 of Schistocerca americana. Taxonomy (NCBI): domain Eukaryota; kingdom Metazoa; phylum Arthropoda; class Insecta; order Orthoptera; family Acrididae; genus Schistocerca; species Schistocerca americana. Next base: position 526,677,865 of record NC_060124.1, read on the forward strand.
GCTCGTGTCTCCGTCACTTCGTAGCAGGCGCGTCCCCAGGAAGAGCGGTGGCCGCCGTCGTGTAGGCCTACAGGGGACCACGCCGCTCCCGTCCTGACTCCTGTTTCCTACTTGTCTCGGGCATGGATGTGTGTGATGTCCTTAGGTTAGTTAGGTTTAAGCGGTTCTAACAAGGGAACCCCCCTCAGATTTAGTTATAAGTTGACACTGTGGATAGGCCTTGAAAAACTAAACACAAATCAATCGAGAAAACAGGAAGAAGTTGTGTGGAACTATGAAAAAAATAAGCAAAATATACAAACTGAGTAGTCCATGCGCAAGATAGCCAACATCGAGGATAAGGTAAGCATAGGACCGCCGTGGTCCCGTGGTTAGCGTGAGCAGCTGCGGAATGGGAGGTCCTTGGTTCAAGTCTTCCCTCGAGTGAAAAGTTTATTTTCGCAAAGCTATGATCTGTCCGTTCGTTCATTGACGTCTCTGTTCACTGTAATAAGTTTAGTATCTGTCTTTTGCGACCGCACCGCAAAACAGTGCGATTAGTAGACGAAAGGACGTGCCTCTCCAATGGGAACCGAAAACATTTGATCGCAAGGTCATAGGTCAACCGATTCCTCCACAGGAAAACACGTCTGATATATTCTATACGACACTGGTGACGGCATATACGTCACATGACAGGAATATGTTGTCGACCCACCTAACTTGTGCACTTGGCGAATGGGTAAAAAGATACTGGCAGAAGTAAAGCTGTGAGTACCGGGCGTGAGTCGTGCTTCGGTAGCTCAGATGGTAGAGCACTTGCCCGGGAAAGGCAAAGCTCCCGAGATCGAGTCTCGGTCGGGCACACAGTTTTAATCTGCCAGGAAGTTTCATATCAGCGCACACTCCGCTGCAGAGTGAAAATCTCATTCTGGTAAAAAGATTCTTCTACCTTGCCCGATTTAGGTTTTCTTGTGGATGTGATAATCACTCCCAAAAAAGTGATGAAAACATAAGAGTTTGTCGCATAACCTGCAAAAAATGAATGCAACAGTGTCACAGTAGCACAGTTTTCCCTGTGCTCTGTGAAAGCATATGTTTTCAACGTTTTCAAATTTTTCCGTGTGTAGATCGTCAAATCCTGCATATGTCCAAGCAAATCTGAACATGTCCTGGAATTTTGGAGAGCGAAGTTGATTATATGTGAGTGCCTGAACATTCATAATTGTCTGAAAATAAAAAATTAAACTTTTCACTCGAGGGAAGACTTGAACCAATAACCTCTCGTTCCGCAGCTGCTCACGCTAACCAAGGGACCAGGGCACTCCTGAGCCTACACAATCCTTGATGTTGCCTATCTTGCCCATCGACTACTCAGTTTGTATATTTTGCTTATTTTTTTCATAGTTCCGCACAACTTCTTCCTGTTTCCTCGATTCATCTGTGTTCAGTTTTTCAAGGCCTATCCACTGTGCCAACTTATAACTAAATCTGAGGGGGGGGGGGGGGTGCGATGGGGAGGTTCCCTTGTAAGTTCTAGGGGACTGATGACCTCAGAAGTTAAGTCCCATAGTGCTCAGAGCCATTTGAACCAATTTAACGTTGGCTAAAAGTTGGAAAAAAGCACAGGTCACACCCATCTATAAGAACCCAAGTGATCCACAGAACTACTGTCCAGTATCCTTGACATCAATTTGTTGTAGAATCGTAGAACATATTCTAAGCCGAAACATAACGAAGTATTTCGAACAGAATAACCTCCTCCATGCCAACCAAAACGAATTTCGAAAACATCGGTCATGTAAAACCCAACCCACTTGACGTCGTGAAAGCCACGGACCAAGGCAGGCAGGTAGGTGCAGTATTCCTCGATTTCCGAAAAAAAAGCACTTGATATAGTACCACGCTTACTATCAAAAGTACGATCCTATAGGGAACCAAGTCAAATTGGTGACTGCGTTTAGGAGTTCTTGGTAGGGAGGACGCTGTGAGTTTTCTTGGATGAAGAGACATCGCCAGGCGTAGAGGTAACTTCGGGTGTCCCCCAGGGCAGTGTGTTAGGTCCCTTGCAGTTCACGTTGTATAGTAATGATCTTACGAACAACATTAATATTAACCTCAGAATTCCTTAGGTGATGCAGTTATCTACGATGAAGCAAATCTGAAAGAATCTGCACAAATATTTAGTCGCATCTTGAAGATATTTCAAGTGGTGCTATGATTGGCAAATCCTTTAAATGTTCAATTATTGCTTGTCTCAACTCTCAAGACTGTCACTAGTGGAGGAGTGCTGCAAGTACAAGCTGCTTGTTGGAAAGACTGAGGCACAAGAGAACTGTATGTGTACACATCGTAGACCACAAGCCGCTGTACAGTGTATGGCGGAGAGTACTCTGCATGTAATAAATTCTTGGAGACGTCTTGGTCACAAATTTATTTATTCTTCAGAAAACTGTGGCAATAATAGGCAGTAAAAAAGTTATAAATGTAACAAGCTAGGATATGTTGTTGTTGTTGTTGTTGTTGTGTGGTCTTCAGTCCTGAGACTGGTTTGATGCAGCTCTCCATGCTACTCTATCCTGTGCAAGCTTCCTCGTCTCCCAGTACGTACTGCAACCTACATCCTTCTGAATCTGCTTAGTGTATTTATCTCTTTGTCTCCCTCTACGATTTTTAACCTCCACGCTGCCCTCCAATGCTAAATTGGTTATCCCTTGATGCCTCAGAACATGTCCTACCAACCGATCCCTTCTTCTGGTCAAGTTGTGCCACAAACTCCTCTTCTCCCCAATTCTATTCTGTACCTTGTCATTAGTTATGTGATCTACCCATTTAATCTTCAGCATTATTCTGTAGCACCACAGCCGGCCGGAGTGGCCGAACGGTTCTAGGCACTTCAGTCTGGAACCGCGCGACCGCTATGGTCGCGGGTCTGAAGCCTGTCTCTGGCATGGATGTGTGTAATGTCTTTAGGTTAGTTAGGTTTAAGTAGTTCTAAGTTCTAGGGGACTGATGACCTCAGATGTTAAGTCCCATAGTGCTCAGAGCCATTTGAATCATTTTTTTGTAGCACCACATTTCGAAAGCTTCTATTCTGTTCTTGTCCTAACTATTTATCGTCCACGTTTCACTTCCATACATGGCTACACTCCATACAAATACTTTCAGAAACGACTTCCTGACACTTAAATCTATACTCGATGTTAAAAATTTCTCTTCTTCAGAAACGCTTTCCTTGCCATTGCCAGTCTGCATTTTACATCCTCTCTACTTCGGCTATCATTATTTATTTTTCTGTCCAAATAACGAAACTCGTCAACTTCATTACGTCTCTCGTTTCCTAATCTAATTCCTTCATCATCACTTGGTTAAATACGATTACATTCCATTATCGTTGTTTTGCTTTAGTTGACGTTCATCTTATATCCTCCTTTCAAGACACTGTTCATTCTGTTTAACTGCAGTTCCAAACCCTTTGCTCTCTGTGTTAAGAGTTACAATGCCGTTCGCAAACATAAGAGTTTTTATTCCTGCTCCAAATTTTTCTGTAGTATCCTTTACTGCTTGCACAGTGTGCGTATTGTAAAACATCGGTGATAGGCTACAACCCCGCCTCACTTCCTTCTCAACCACTGCTTCCCTTTCATGCCCTTCGACTCATATATGTCCATGCTCATTACCGTTTAGAAGTTGTATGAATCCAACAGGAGTCAATAATATCTTTAAAAGCAATCGATGTCAGTTTTCAAAAAACGAATCTCTTGTCGTTATGGAGAAATAACCTTGCTTCGGAAAAAGGTCCCTATTCAAAATCTCGCAGCTGTGTATGCAGTGCTTCACAAAATAACACCTCCAAAATTTTAGATGAATTTTAAGGGGCTCAGAGTAGTTTTGTATAAAAGAAGCACATTTTGTAATTACAATAGTGCGAATCAAGACAACTGGTCCCCTTTTATGTTAGAGTTCTAAATGCTTGTAGATGTTGGCAATCTGTAATTGGCTACAACATAGAATAAAAAATACCAACACTTTTCCAATAGAAATCAGTACTGCATTCACTAATTTCTCTCAGTCTGGAGCCAATTTATTTGTTGTTTGAAATTTATTTACACCAGAATGAGCTATCGAACTGAAGCGGTTAAACATATGTAATGTAACGCTAACTTAAAAAGGACATTTTAATGGTAATATATACGCAGACTTTATTTATTAAAATGTCCAGTTAAACAATGGCAATAAAGGAAACTTTAAAACGCATTATCTCAAAACACCTCATTTACATTTTATTATGGATAACAGTCACGACAACAGTATAAAGTTACTGTTAACAACGAAACAGAAATAGTTCAGTTTTGGACTTTTAGTTTGTATACTTTAGGATGTAATTAAAAAGAAATTTTTCTTAGCTTGGTTCTTTTTGATACATTGTCTAGACAATAGGTAAATATTCCATATCCGTTTGTTTTAATGTTAGGAAGTCTTTTCTGAACTTAAATTTGTGTGGAGTGTAGCGATGTATGAAAGTGAAACACGGGCGATAAACTGTTTGGACAAGAAGAGAATAGAAACTTTTGAAATGTGGTGCTACAGAATAATTCTGAAGATTAGGTGGGTAGATCACGAAACGGAATAGAATTGGGATAGAAATGAAGTTTGTTGCACAACTTGACTAGAACAAGGGATCGTCTGGTAGGACACATGCTGAGACATCAAGAGGTTAACAATTTACTATTGGAGGGAAGTGTGTGAGGGTGTGTGTGTGTGTGTGGGGCGGGGGGTGTGTAAAAATCGTAGAGGGAGTCCAAGAGATGAATATAGTAATCAGAAGAACTTAGGTTTGCAATAGTTATTCGGAGATAAAGAGGCTTACACAGAATACAGTAGCATGGAGAGCTGCACCTAACCAGTCTTCGGATTGCAGACCAAACGAAAACAACATGAGCATGTACAATATGAATTAAATTACAATAATACACAAAAAACAAAAATGGATGTTTTAGGTACTATCGTAACTGTTTGCTTGGTTTAAAAAATGATTCAAATGGCTCTGAGCACTATGCGACTTAACTTCTGAGGTCATCAGTACCCTAGAACTTAGAACTACTTAAACCTAACTAACCTAAGGACATCACACACATCCACGCCCGAGGCAGGATTCGAACCTGCGACCGTAGCGGTCGCTTGGTTCCAGACTGTAGCGCCTAGAAGCGATCGGCCACCCCGGCCGGCAGTGTTTGCTTGTAGCGAAAATTTTACTTCTCTGACAAGAGGTCCCTTTTTCCGTCTCACGTGTATTAAAACTAATTAGTGCCGTAGACAATGGCAAGCAGCACTGCACGGCTATACCGGAAACAAATTCTTAGGGTGTCTGTGGATTACCTGCGAAAAACATCTTATCCCAGCGAGAGCCGCAAGATCAGTAATAATGTGTCTCCGAAGAAGGTTCACTCCGTACAAGTGTTCCAATTCCTATTCGTCCACATGGAACACCATTTCGACTGACTTGAGGAAGGTCTTTACAAAATTTGGTTGCTATTCCTGTGTGTTTTGATTGAATGTGTACTCGAAACGCAGACATCTGCTTTTTCGGAGTAGTGTCTTCATAGTTGCTTGCCGTGAACGGCAGCCACTCACGAGGAACTCCTTGAATGGGACGTGGCAAAAGGATAGTGATGTTTACGGAATTCGACGGCTCACACAGTCTACCAGTCAGCCAAAATATTGGCTGTTAATGGCAACAGCGGTGGTGGGGGCTACGGAGCGTAGTTTAACTTCTTATTCGACGAGTAACTCACGACAATGCTGCACTGCTATTGGTGTCGATACGTAGCAAAGCAGAAGCAATGATAAAGCAAACATTGCATTATATCTACAACAACAGTTGCTGAACTTGCCATTTCGTCAGAAAGGCACCCAAGGAATTTCGCACAGTGAGAAGGATGTGGGAGATGAAAAATTAGCGTCTCTGCAAGATGAGTTAGTGGAATGTGTGGTATCATATACGCTCCACTGTACGAACAATTTACATGAGGAGTACACTGATGACGACACGTGCTTAAGAAGTAAACGTGATACTGAAACAGGTGTCGAGCTATGTAGTTCTTCATCCTTGTCGAACAGGGAGCCACAAATCCTGTCTCCAATCAGACATAGTAAACGACAATCGCTGCCCAAGGAGCCAGTACTAAACGTAATTACGTACATGGAAGATCATCAGCAGCATAGTAAAAAAACGATTATGAACAGACTATGAATAATTCCGCAGTAATATTACCGTGTGGTGCATGAGAAGAACTATGGGTATTCAAGGCAGGACAAGCCGCACTTATTACAACAAAATCTGATGTTTGAGCGTTGCAGGCATGCCGAATTTACAGGATGCATGATAGTGACCTACTACGTTCTGCGCGTCAAATTATAGTAATTTCAGTGGAAGCAGTGGACGGTTGTATAGCTTCAAACAATACTACAGAATTGAAGGACTTAACATAACGAAACTTCAAACGAAGCGTCAACATGACGATGCACAGTAAAATGCAGGAAAGGCCAGAAAATTTGTAGATGAGATGAACAAACTTATCCCATCCATCAGTAAGGAATTTGTTTTCAACTCCAATCAGTCGGGATTTGAAGAGGTGATGCATATGAAAGAAAACCTTAAAATTAGAGGTATCAAGAGACCAGTATCAGGATCAACTAACATCAGTGCCTTAACGCAGTCGTATACAGTTGTGCCGACTGAATCTGGATGGTGAATTGGCTGGTAAGTTATTTCTTGCTCTGCCACCTACGACTCTTTTTCGTGTGCCGGAGCTTAACAAGTCCAGTAGGGAATATTTACATGACAGCAAGCAAGAGAAGGAAAATGGACGTAAGAGACTACAATTATGATATGAGCACTGCTTTTGGCCAACAAATGCTCAAAATAACTTGCTTGTTCTTGATTCCCGGCCTATGTATAAAAATCATACTCCTTTTTTTCCCATGACTATAATACGTATCATCGCACTATTTGTAACTACCTGTCAAAAGATAACCAGTTTCAGAATAAGTTCCACGAGAGACTGTTTCACATTCAGTTGCATGCCATCACATTTCATTAGTTCCCATCAACCCGTTACACCAATATGATACTGCACTGAAGCGTCATGAAACTGGTATAGGCATGCGTATTCAGAGATATGTAAACATGCAGAATACGGCCCTGCGGTCGCAAACGCCTATATTAGACAACAGGTGTCTGGCGCAGTTGTAAGATCAGTTACTGCTGCTATAATGGCAGGATATCTATATTTAAGTGAGTCTGAATTTGGTGTTAGAGCGGCGCCGAGCGATGGGACACAGCATCCCCGAGCTTGCGATGAAGTGGGTATTTTCTCGTAGGACCATTTCGCGAGTGTACCTTGAATATCAGGAATCCGGTAGAACATCAAATAGCCGACATCGCTGCGGCCGGAAAAAGATCCTGCAAGAACGAGACCGACGATGACTGTAGAGCATCGTTCAACGTGACAGGAATGCAACCCTTCCGTAAACTGCTGCAGTTTCAGTGCTGGATCATCAGTAAGTGTCGCCGTGCGAACCATCATCGATATGGGCTTTCGGAGCTGAAAGCCCACTCGTGTACCCTTGATGACTGCACGACACAAAGCCTTATGCCTCGCCTGGGCCCGTCAACACCGACACTGGACTGTTGATGACTGGAAGCATGTTGCCTGGTCGGACGAGCCTCGTTTCAAATTGTACCGAGCGGATGAACGTGTACGGGTGTGGAGACAGCATAATGAATCCATGGAGCCTGCTTGTCGGCAGGGGACTGCTCAAGCGTCCGCAGCTCGTGGTCTCCCGCGTCCGGCCATCCTGCTTTAGGTTTTCCGTGATTTCCCTAAATCACTCCAGGCAAATGCCGGGATGGTTCCTCTGAAAGGGCACGGCCGACTTCCTTCCCCATCCTTCCCTAATTCGATGAGACCGATGACCACGCTGTCTGGTCTCTTTCCCCAAACAACCAACCAACCACCCAACCAACCAGCTCGTGGTCGTGCGGTAGGTTCTCGCTTCCCCCGCCCGGGTTGCCGGGTTCGATTCCCAGCGGGGTCAGGGATTTTCTCTGCCTCGTGATGACTGGGTGTTCTGTGATGTCCTTAGGTAAGTTAGGTTTAAGTAGTTCTAAGTTCTAGGGGACTGATGACCATAGATATTAAGTCCCATAGTTCTCAGAGCCATTTGAACCATTTGAATAACAAAATGTGTAACCAGTAGCGCGTACTTCTCAAGCGTTACTGAGAAAATCGCAAGATAATTTCGGTCATCAAATACATACCTGTGAGTGGCCAGTTTCACCAAGAAGCGGCGGCAGCCGAGTGGTTAGCGTTCAAGCCCCGTAATCGCTGGATCGAGTCCCGTTCGTAGTTTTTATTTTTTATTTTCAAAACAGTCATTTTATTTACTATTTATATTACAATTGATATAACGGGAAAAATCCGTGTAACCCGATGAACTTTTATTAAATTTACAATGTTATTTGGCGATCTAAAAATTTTTGTTATCACAAATAATATAACATTCATAACTATCTACTAGTAAACGACCAAACGCATAAAGTGATACTGAATATGTGTGCTTGTCCGTGATTTGAGAACTCCCTTATACCTGGAAGGAGCCCGAAACGACTTGTTATCTCGAAGTTATTTTGTCTGCAGCTCGTGGTCGTACGGTAGCGTTCTCGCTTCCCACGCCCGGGTTCCCGGGTTCGATTCCCGGCGGGGTCTGTGATTTTCTTTGGCTCGAGATGACTGGGTGTTGTGTGATATCCTTATGTTAGTTAGGTTTAAGTAGTTCTAGGGGACTAATGACCATAGATGTTAAGTCCCATAGTGCTCAGAGCCATTTGAACCATTTTTTATTTGACTGCTCAAGCTGGTGGCGACTCTGTAATAGTATGGGGCGCGTGCAGTTGGAGTGATATGGGATCCCAGATACGTCTAGATAGATTCTGACGGGTGACCCGTACGTAAGCATACTGTCTGATCACCTGCAGCCGTTCATATCCATTGCGCATTCCGAGGGACTTGGGCAATTCCAGCAGGACAATGCGACAACCTACACGTCCCGAATTGCTACAGAGTGGCTCCAGGAATACTCTTTTGTGTTTAAACACTTCCTCTGGCCACCAAACTCCCCATAATTGAGCATATGTGGGATGCCTAGCAACGTGCTGTTCAGAAGAGAACTCCACTCTCTTGTACTCTTATGTGTGTATGGACAGTCCTGCCGGATTCATAGTGTCAATTCCCTCCAGTACTACTTCAGACATTAGTCGAGTCCATGACACGTCGTGTTGCGGCACTTTTGCAAGCTCGCGGGGTCCCTACACGATATTAGGCAGTTTCTTTGGCTCTTCAGTGTGTATGCATTCTTTAGAAGAGTAGATACCTAGCTGAACGTCCTGCAAGATCAGTAACTCCCAAGGAGTTTGTCTTTGATCTGAATGGTGCGACCTTTGTGATCACTGTGGACCGCCATTTTTCATTCGGTGTTCATGGCACAAGTTAATGATTTGTTTTGAACACGTCTCGAATGTCGACGATGTCCATTTTGTGAAGCATAAGACATGCGTCCAACAGGAGGTTGACCTCTGCACTTCCCGGACAGTCATGTTTGTCGCCCTCCTGATGCACATGGTGAGTCATTAGCTTCTAATATTTTTCCGGTCGTAATTGTTAACAAAACACTTCCAAATGAGTCCCACTGAATTGAACTTGCCACATCGCACTCTACGGCTTCCTTGTCAGAGGTAGATTGAGCCGTGCTGTGGCCGGTCAGCGGGGCTCGGCTGCGGCGCTGACGGCGACCGTCGTAAAGCGGCAGGTGTCTGGCAGCCTGCCCTGCCCCGTCCTCTGGTTTGTCTCGGGTTTCCACGGCGGGACGCGCCGCGCTTTGGTGTCTGCAAGGGCGCCGACACTAATCGCTCCTGATCCCGCCTTTACGCGTCTCTCCCTACAAAGTTGCCGACGTCACTCCAGACGCGGGCGTCCGTCTGTGAAAGACGTCTCCAGCTGCGCCGGAGAGACGCGCTCGCCTCACGTCGCTGGAGTCTTCACGCGGTGTCGTGTGCAGTAGAAAGCTCCACCGAAATTTCTCCGGCACTTACAAACCGCTTTCGATGGACACAGAGGAGTGTAGCAGCATTATATTTCCCGCGCACTATGTCCTGGACATTCAAGTGCTAAGTTAGCGACAGCATCACGGATGTAATGACTGTTTAGACCTCTGCCGATATACGAGGTTTGTCCGGAAAATACTTATAGAAGTTGAATAATAACTTTATTTTACAATTATTCAGGTATTACAATATGGTCTCGTTCAAAGTACTCGCCCTGAGATGCGATACACTTCTGCCAACGCCGTTTCCACTGTTGATAACATTGCTGAAAGTCTTCAGTTGTGATTCTGTTCAGTTGCCGTGTCGTTTCCGCCTCGATGGCTTCCACATCTCCCAAGTGCCGCCCCCGAAGCACCATTTTGCATTTCGGGAACATGAAGAACTCACACGGGGCTAAATAGGGTGAATAAGGCGGGTGGTCTGTCACGGTGATTGAGCTTCGGGCCAAAAACTCGCGCACAACGAGCAACGTGTGAGCGGGCGCATTGTCGTGATGAAGGATCCACTTGCCCCCTTTTGCCAACTCCGGTCGAACTCGGGCTACACGAGCTCTGAGACGTGTCAGAACTTCAACGTAAAAATTTCAGTTCACTCTCTGGCCGGGAGAGACAAATTCCTTGTGAACAATGCCCCTAGAATCAAAGAAAACAATCAATATTGTCTTCACATTGGACCTTGATTTTCTCGACTTTTTTGTTCTCGGTTCTCCTGCTAGTTTCCATTCCTTGCTTTGAGATTTGAACTCCACATCGAATTCGTAAAACCGGGACTCGCCTCCAGCGATGACTCGGTTGAGAAAGTCCCCTCGTTCCTCTGCTTCCAACGAATCCTCACAGCACTCAACCATCTTTGCTTTCTGTTCTGGCGTCAAGAGCATCGGTACGATTTTCGCACACAAATTCTTCATATCAAGTTTTTGTCTTAGGATTTCGTTAACGATTGTTTTGGGGATTGACAGCTCGTCAGCAATCATTCTGACTGTCAATCTACGGTCTTTAAGAACACAAGCCCGAATTCGTTCAACATTTGCATCGGAACTCGATGTCAACGGGCGTCCTGGGCGAGGGTCATCGTTCACTTCTTCTCGGCCATCCCGGAACCTTTTTAACCACTTGTTCACGGTTCGTTCCTTCAGAAAATTGTCTCCGTAAACCTGTTTCACTCAAAAATCTCACGGCCATTCTTGCCTAGCTTTGCAAGAAACTTGATGTTGACGCACTGTTCCTCAATCAGAGAGAGCTCCATGCCGACGGCAGGTGAAAAAGGGTAACTGTCAACAAGCTGCCGCACACTCCCACCTTCACACAGAGTGCTCTGACTCGAACTGAGCGTTGATGGGATTGATTACAGCGGTAGTCCCACCTAGCGGTGACTGCAACTTGTAACATGAAGACATTATTCAACTTTTATACGTATTTTCCGGCCAAACCTCGTACACTCTAACGCAAAAAAAAAACACCGCGAAGGAATTATCGAACTGGGACGGAAATCGGTAGATGTGATGTACATGTACAGACAAACAAATGATTTCAATTTCAGAAAAGTTATATAAGCTGTTGGAGAGAAAGAGCTTCACAAATTCAGCAAGTCAGTAACGCGTTGGTTGACCTCTGACCTTATGCAAGTAGTTATTCGGCTTCACATTGATATAGTTGTAAGACTCCCTCCTGAGGAATATAGTGCCGAATTCTGTCTAAATGGCGCGTTAGATCGTTAAAAATCCCGAGCTCCTTGGAAAGTCCTACCCATAATGCTCCAAACATCTTGTACTAACATCGGTAGAACATTACGTAGGAAATCAGCATACATTGCACCATTTAGATTGCCATCGATAAAATGGGGGCCAATTATCCTTCCTCCCATAATTCAGCACCATACATTAACCCGCCAAGGTCGCTGATTTTCCACTTGTCACAGCCATCGTGGAATTTCCGTTGCCGAATAGTGAATATTATGCCGGTTTACGTTACCGCTGTTGCTGAATGACGCTTCGTCGTTAAATAGAACGCGTGCAAAAAATCTGTCATCGTCCCACAATTTTTCTTGTGCCCAGTGGCAGAACTGTACACGACATTCAAAGTCGTCGCCATGCAATTCCTGGTGCATAGAAATATGGTACGGGTGCAACCGATTTTGATGTAGCATTCTCAACACCGACTTTTTTGAAATTCCAGATTCTCGCACAATTTGTCTGCTACTGATGTGCGGATTAGCCGCGACAGCAGCTAAAACACCTACTTGGGCATCATCATTTGTTGCAGGTCGTGACTGACGTTTCACATATGGCTGAACACTTCCTGTTTCCTTAAATAACGTGACTGTCCTGCGAACGGTCCGGATACATGGATGATGTCGTCCAGGATACCGAGTAGCATACATAGCACACGCCCGTTGGACATTTTGATCACAATAGCCATACATCAACACGATATCGACCTCTTCCGCAATTGGTAAACGGTCCATTTTGACACGGTTAATGTATCACGAAGCAAATACAGTCCGCACTGGCACTTACTTAGCACGTACTTATACGTTTATGACAATTACAGCCCCATCTATAACAAAGCAAAAAAGTGGTGCAACTAAAACATTAATATTTCTTTACGTAATACACGAATATGTAATAAAAAATGAGGGTTCCTATTTGAAAAAAACGCAGTTGATATCCGTTTGACCTATGGCAGCGCCATCTAGCGGGCCAACCATAGCGCCATCTGGTTTCCCCCTTCAAGCTAGACGAGTTTCGTTCTGTGTAGTTTTTTCGTTTGATGATTAATTCGTGAGATATTTGGGCCAGTCACTATCAATGGACCGCCCTGTGTAGTACGGAAGGTAACTAAGAAAGGCATGCTATGAAACGAATAGAAATGACAATTTTCTTGAAAGACAATAATTACATTGAAGCCACGGCAGTTCACAATGGTTCCCTGGACTTTACAAACGTCGACACACGGTTCTTAATAGGGTATGTGTTGTATTCTCTGTTGCCACTTTAATGTCGTCTCGTTGTGTCTGTAGAGCGGTGCCATGAGAAACAAGGAGAGGATATCGTTTGGTGGCCGATATCCTCGTTCTATAACAATAACTGCACGCAATTAATAACTGGATTCTTTATTCATAAACAAATATCTACTTAACTTTAGTTTCTACGTGCTGTGGTACAAGCTCTCTTCCGTATAGACCACGCAGCCTCAGTGCTTTTGAAGTCCGCTAGGTTCACATAAGGTTACTATGTGCTACCTGTGTCTGTGTTGTGCTAGGGGCTAAGTCTGCGGCTCTGTCTCGGTGACACACTGGAACTCCACAGCGTACAAACTCGAACTAACTGGCGTAACAGGCTCGAACTAACTGTCTAAAATGACTGGCTAAACTGGTCCTTCGGTCCGTGACAGCGATCCTAAACACTGGCGGCTGAGAAGGTGTTGGCGGCGCGTTTGCAACGAGTCTTGTCGCTGGCCACTATCTACACTCCCGTAACCTCAATGCCGCATGCAGCATGTCATTAACACGGACGGAAACAGATGCTCTGCAGCGTGTTCCCATGCTCCACAAAGTTGGTAAAGACTTCTTGCGGTAGAGCGCCCCATTCTTTCACTAGCGCGGTTGAAGACTGCTGCATGGTCGCTGGTGGATGTGGACGTGCTGCTGTACGTCTCCCCGCCGCATCTCACATGTGCTAGGTGGCATTTAAATCGGGGGGAACGGACAGGCCAGTCCATGTTCCGAAATCCTCTCATTCCAAGTGCCCCTACAGTTGTGCTGTCCCATGTGCTCGCGTATTGTCATCCATAAAAACGAAGTCAGCGCCAACTGCACACCTGAAAAGACGCACATGAGGAAGGGACTACAGCGCCACAATAACCTTGAACTGCGGCTCTGCGGTGTTCAAAGCTCTGCAGGTCAGTACACTATGTAATACAGGGTGACACACGGGAGACGGACGGTTTTTAATGAAATAATACTCAGCCAACTTTAAAATTAATGCATGTTTATTTACACAAAATCAAAGCTCATTATCTGCCATTTTAGTTAACAAAGTTATTTGTGAAAAATAATATCGTCAAGGTGATGTCCATCATTTCGAATTTCTCAAAATCCTCCAACACACGGACTAAAGTATCTGCAGGGATGGCAGCAATTTATTGAGTCATTGCATTCTTCAACTCGTCCAAATTTCGTGGTTTTTGTTTATAGACACAGTTCTTAAGGTGCCCCCACAGAAAAAAGTCACATACTGACAAGTGGGGAGACCTGGCAGGACAAGGAACATTGCCAAAACGTGAGATAATCCGGCCAGGAAACATGCATCTGTCATTGAAGTGTTTGCGGTGTGGGATGTTGCTCCATCCTGCTGGAACCAAACACGTTTTAAAGGGATTCGTCGTCTTCTTAGTTCTGGTTTCAAGAATGTTTCAAGCATACGAATGTAACGAACCGAATTAACATTACTGTGGTCCCGTTCTCTTAAAAAAAATAGGGTCCAATAATACCAACAGAGCCAAGAGCACACCAGACTGTTACTTTTTTTGAGTGTAGAGGACGCTAGTGGATAAGGTGTGGATGCTCTGGAGCCCAGTGACGTAGGTTTTGCTTATTCACGGTCCCGTTTAAATAGAAATGAGCTTCATCCCTCATCAATAAAATTTCATTTTCATTCGATCCCAAAATCACTAGCATTCTGTAAGCGAAGTCTTCTCGTACAGCAAAATTAGTTTCCCTAAGTTGTTGGACAATGAGCATTTTGTAGGGATGGAATTTTAATTCTTTATGCAAAATTCGTCTAACCGATTCACGATTGATTCGTAACTCAGTAGCATGACGTCTAGCTGACTGTCCTGGGCTTCTGACTTCCGCTTGCCTTACTCTTTCAACATTTTCTGGTGTCGTTACTCTGCGTCTCGAGCCAGGTTGCTTCTTATCCAGTATGTTTCCAGTTGTTCTGAAGTTTTCCACCCATCTGAGGATTGTGTTACGGCTCGGAACAGCTCCATGTCGACCGACATTAAACCGCGCACGAAACAATCGCTGCATATCAATAATAGACTCACCACTCTTCACGAAACTGTCATAGACAACACTCGACGTTGCAAGTCCCACTGCTCCACAGTGACTGAGTAAATGAAATGGCGTCATGTGTATATCGTAACTATCGCCACCACGACCACCTCCCACCACCGCGCCCTCAGTACTACGCAGTTCAAAACCGTCCGTCTCCCGCGTGTCACCCTGTATAATGCCTGCCCACACCACCATACCCGAACCACCAAATCGACATTTTGGACAATGCTGGACGTATATGGGCGAATACAGGACAGTGAACAAGTAAACGATCCTTAAAAAAAACGGGTCCAGAAACCAATGGTTTCTCCAATACGACGTATTGTGATTGAAAGTACCTGAAAACTTATTTTTGAGGATCCAGACTCCAGATACAAACTTGGGGACGAATACATTACAAGTGTTCCGCATGGCCACCGTGCAGGCAGGCTTCAACGCGTTTCCTCAGCAATGCCAGCACACGTTCAAAATACCACGCGTTTTGCCAATGTATTGACAACCATCCTCAGTCCGTTCCCGAAGCTCACCGACGTTGGCAACAAGGCTACAACACATGTCGTCTACTCGTCCATTACGTCTGTATGTATAATAATAAAACACATTATGTACATAAGAAACTATATGCTGAAACAAAACATTCCTAGCAGATTAAAACTGTGTGCCGTACCGAGACTCGAACTCAGGACCTGTGCCTTTCACGGGCAAGTGCTTTACCATCCTTTTTTTGCATTTTTTTCGTTGTTGATCGTTGTGTTTGGCCGTTGCGGATGTCACTTGACGTCCGTTCAAGTTCGTTGTTGATCCTTTCATGCAGTTTTTTTTATTTTATTTTATTACAGAGGCTAACCAGCTCTCTGACCGAACACGCTGAGCTACCTTGCCGGCACCAGCTGAGCTACCCAAGCACGACTCACGCCCCCTCCTCATAGCTTTACTTCTGCCAGTACCTCGTCTCCTACCTTCCAAATTTCACAGAAGCTCTCCTGCGAACCTTGCAGAACTAGCACTCCTCAGAACTAGCTCAGATGGGTGGTTGGCCTCTGTAATAAAAAACGGAGTGGAAGGGTCAACAAACTTGAACGGATGTCAGGTGGCGTCCGCAACGACCAAACACAACGATCATCATCATCATCATCATCATCATCATTTAAGACTGATTATGCCTTTCAGCGTTCAGTCTGGAGCATAGCCCCCTTATAAAATTCCTTCATGATCCCCTATTCAGTGCTAACATTGGTGCCGCTTCTGACGTTAAGCCAATTACTTCAAAATCATTCTTAACCGAATCCAGGTACCTTCTCCTTGGTCTGCCCCGACTCCTCCTACCCTCTACTGCTGAACCCATGAGTCTCTTGGGTAACCTTGCTTCTCCCATGCGTGTAACATGACCCCACCATCTAAGCCTGGTCGCCCTGACTGCTACATCTGTAGAGTTCATTCCCAGTTGTGGACACCCTCCTGCCATTGTTCCCATCTACTAGTACCTGCAATCATCCTAGCTACTTTCATATCCGTAACCTCAACCTTGTTGATAAGGTAACCTGAATCCACACAGCTTTCGCTCCCATACAACAAAGTTGGTCGAAAGATTGAACATAGCACAGATAACTTAGTCTTGGTACTGACTTCCTTCTTGCAGAAGAGAGTAGATCGTAGCTGAGCGCTCACTGCATTAACTTTGCTACACCTCGCTTCCAGTTCTTTCACTATGTTGCCAACCTGTGAGAATATGCATCCTAAGTACTTGAAACCGTCCACCTGTTCTAACTTTGTTCCTCCTATTTGGCACTCAATCCGTTTATATTTCTTTCCCACTGACATTACTTTCGTTTTGGAGATGCTAATCTTCATACCATAGTCCTTACATTTCTGATCTAGCTCTGAAATATTACTTTGCAAACTTTCAATCGAATCTGCCATCACAACTAAGTCATCTGCATATGCAAGACTGCTTATTTTGTGTTCACATATCTTAATCTCACCCAGCCAGTCTATTGTTTTCAACATATGATCCATAAATAATATGAACAATAGTGGAGACAGGTTGCAGCCTTGTCTTACCCCTGAAACTACTCTGAACCATGAACTCAATTTACCGTCAACTCTAACTGCTGCCTGACTATCCCTGTAAAGACCTTTAATTGCTTTCAAAAGTTTGCCTCCTATTCCATAATCTCGTAGAACAGACAATAACTTCCTCCTAGGAACCCGGTCATATGCCTTTTCTAGATCTATAAAACATAGATACAATTCCCTGTTCTACTCATAACACTTCTCTATTATTTGCCGCAAGCTAGAGATCTGGTCCTGACAACCTCTAAGAGCCCTAATCCCACACTGATTTTCATCCAATTGGTCCTCAACTAATACTCGCACTTTCCTTTCAACAATACCTGAGAATATTTTACCCACAACGCTGATTAAAGAGATACGCGTTGTGGGAAAAAAAAGAAAGGATGGTACAGCACTTGCCAGCGAAAGGCAAAGGTCCTGAGTTCGACTCTTGGTCCGGCACACAGTTTTAATCTGCCAGGATGTTTCATATCAGCGCACACTCCACTGCAGAGTGAAAATCTCATTCTGGAAACTATATGCTTTCTGTGGCGTTAAGAACATATTTTATTTAGAGTTCTTCCAGAGAGTTACAGCAACAACTTATAATTTCTTAAATAGGACGTTATTTTGTTCCTATAATGTAACTGACGGGTATCAGCCAACTGCGTGCAAGTCAATTTAAATCAAATTTATATCAATTTTAGTTCAAACTTTTGCCATACGTAAATGGCTGTGTTCAGATGGACGATCTATCCGGGGAATTTTCATGGTTGTCAGGTGCTCCAACGAGTGCGTATGTTTCTGAATATAGAAGTCACAAGGGTAGGCTACGACGTTTGGAACGCGGATTTACTGTAAACTTCGTCCACTCGTAGTTCTCCATCAGGACAACAAAATGTCCCGGGTTCGATTCCCGGCGGGGTCGGGGATTTTCTCTGCCTCGTGATGACTGGGTGTTGTGTGATGTCCTTAGGTTAGTTAGGTTTAAGTAGTTCTAAGTCCTAGGGGACTGATGACCATAGATGTTAAGTCCCATAGTGCTCATAGCCATTTAAACCATTTGAACAACAAAATGTGTAAGCAGTAGCGCGTACTTCTCAAGCGTTACTGAGAAAATCGCAAGATAATTTCGGTCATCAAATAAATACCTGTGAGTGGCCATTTTTACCAAGAAGCGGCGGCAGCCGAGTGGTTAGCGTTCAAGCCGCGTAATCGCTGGATCGAGTCCCGTTCGTCAGTTTTTTTTTATTTTTAATACAGTCATTATCTTTACTATTTACATTACAATTGATATAACGGGAAAAATCCGTGCAACCGGATGAACTTTTATTAAATTTACAATGTTATTTGGCGGTCTAAAAATTTTTGTTATCACAAATAATATAATATTCATAACTATCTACTAGTAAACGACCAAACGCATAAAGTGATACTGAAAATGTATGCTTGTCCGTGATTTGAGAAAGCCCTTATACCTGGAAGGAGCCCGAAACGACTTGTTATCTGGGAGTTTTTTTTGTCTGCAGCTCGTGGTCGCACGGTAGCGTTCTCGCTTCTCACGCCGGGTTCCCGGGTTCGATTCCCGGCGGGGTCAGGGATTTTCTCTGTCTCGTGATGACTGGGTGTTGTGTGACGTCCTTATGTTAGTTAGGTTTAAGTAGTTCTAGGGGACTGATGACCATAGAAGTTAAGTCACATAGTGCTCAGAGCCTTTTGAACCTCCAAGTTTTGACCGGCACAGACGGCTTTCGAAAGATGTACAATTAATCTTCACTTTCGGCATAACCAGTACAAGTTGCAGAATGGTATTTTTCGTAAAAACCATGGAAAACGGCACCAGCTGCATTGAATAAATGCTATGTTTCCGCATACGGAAAGTCTTTTGAGGTTTTCCGTGGAAAAACAAACCTCGTTAACATTTTCAAAAACCGCTCTTTCAGCCGATAATTTGGAAGCAAACCATGCATAACGCAGCATTTCCTTAAATATCGGCGCTTATAATTGTTCATGCAGTATCGAGTGTATTTTAATAGCGTCTTCACGAGAAGAAATTTCTCATTGTCTTTCGATTAAATACGAACCATTTTGAAGACACGCACAAGCATACATTTTCAGTATCACTCTATGTGTTTGATCGTTTACTAGTCGATAGTTATGAATATTATATTATTTGTGATAATACAAATTTGTAGACCACCAAATAACATTGTAAATTTAATAAAAATTCATCCGATTACACGTATTTTTCCAAAAATGACTGTGTTATAAATTAAAAAAGAAACTTACGAACGGGACTCGATGCAGAGATCCAGCGATTACCGGGCTTGAACGCTAACCACTTGCAACTTGAACGAAATTCTAAATTCAAAACAACTGTTAAAAATGCCCTCTTCCAGAGGTTCTTCCCTTTCTCCCCCTAATTTTGTATGTAGGCATCATATTTCACAAAAATTTCTCTTGTACTTGTTCGAACAATTCGCCAGTGCTGTTCCAACGAAGTTACTGACAGCGACATCCTTGCTGAGAGGTCCTTTCGTGGCTTAGTACACAAGACGTTTCATATGACAATGGAACCGGAGAGTTAAACCAGGTAAACAAATTGTCTACGAAGCAGGATATTTTCTGTTCACCTTAAAGGGAATATCTGACACAGGTGACGATGAGGAAGATGTACAAATTGACTCGCTGCTTGATTGCGTTGAAATACATACACTCCTGGAAATTGAAATAAGAACACCGTGAATTCATTGTCCCAGGAAGGGGAAACTTTATTGACACATTCCTGGGGTCAGATACATCATATGATCACACTGACAGAACCACAGGCACATAGACACAGGCAACAGAGCATGCACAATGTCGGCACTAGTACAGTGTATATCCACCTTCGCAGCAATGCAGGCTGCTATTCTTCCATGGAGACGATCGTAGAGATGCTGGATGTAGTCCTGTGGAACGGCTTGCCATGCCATTTCCACCTGGCGCCTCAGTTGGACCAGCGTTCGTGCTGGACGTGCAGACCGCGTGAGACGACGCTTCATCCAGTCCCAAACATGCTCAATGGGGGACAGATCCGGAGATCTTGCTGGCCCGGGTAGTTGACTTACACCTTCTAGAGCACGTTGGGTGGCACGGGATACATGCGGACGTGCATTGTCCTGTTGGAACAGCAAGTTCTCTTGCCGGTCTAGGAATGGTAGAACGATGGGTTCGATGACGGTTTGGATGTACCGTGCACTATTCAGTGTCCCCTCGACGATCACCAGTGGTGTACGGCCAGTGTAGGAGATCGCTCCCCACACCATGATGCCGGGTGTTGGCCCTGTGTGCCTCGGTCGTATGCAGACCTGATTGTGGCGCTCACCTGCACGGCGCCAAACACGCATACGACCATCATTGGCACCAAGGCAGAAGCGACTCTCATTGCTGAAGACGACACGTCTCCATTCGTCCCTCCATTCACGCCTGTCGCGACACCACTGGAGGCGGGCTGCACGATGTTGGGGCGTGAGCGGAAGACGGCCTAACGGTGTGCGGGACCGTAGCCCAGCTTCATGGAGACGGTTGCGAATGGTCCTCGCCGATACCCCAGGAGCAACAGTGTCCCTAATTTGCTGGGAAATGGCGGTGCGGTCCCCTACGGCACTGCGTAGGATCCTACGGTCTTGGCGTGCATCCGTGCGTCGCTGCGGTCCGGTCCCAGGTCGACGGGCACGTGCACCTTCGGCCGACCACTGGCGACAACATCGATGTACTGTGGAGACCTCACGCCCCACGTGTTGAGCAATTCGGCGGTACGTCCACCCGGCCTCCCGCATGCCCACTATACGCCCTCGCTCAAAGTCCGTCAACTGCACATACGGTTCACGTCCACGCTGTCGCGGCATGCTACCAGTGTTAAAGACTGCGATGGAGCTCCGTATGCCACGGCAAACTGGCTGACACTGACGGCGGCGGTGCACAAATGCTGCGCAGCTAGCGCCATTCGACGGCCAACACCGCGGTTCCTGGTGTGTCCGCTGTGCCGTGCGTGTGATCATTGCATGTACAGCCCTCTCGCAGTGTCCGGGGCAAGTATGGTGGGTCTGACACCCCGGTGTCAATGTGTTCTTTTTTCCATTTCCAGGAATGTATTTCCAGCAACGGGGACAGTATGTCTTTCAGAAACACAGCGTATGTTTGTGCTGTTTAAGTAGACGCCTAGATATCAACCAGTTGTTGACTGTATCCACCGACAAGTTCACTGGAAATCTGTGGTGGCGGCTCTCCACAACTGTGTCGTATGGCTTCTCGGTAGTCTGTGTACGATTACTGCGACTAATGAGACTTCTGTCTCTAAAACAGTCTTTATGTGAGAATCCACCAGATTACGCTGCAGTACCTATTGCTTAGGCCGGTATTACACTATCAAATTTCTTTGTCAAAGATTTGATCAAAGATGTGATCCAATATTCCGTCCAATATATTTGACAAAGATCTTTGACGTAGCGCTACAAGGGGTATTACACTGTCATCAAATTTTTCGTCAAAGTTCAAGATGGCTGACAACAACTTGTTATTAACCGCAGCAGTTCTACGTACTCCAATTGCATTGTGTGCACATGCAGAAAAGAAGTGGGGGGAAAAAATGGAACCATACATACGAGGTTGACAGTCTTAAAAGTCCTGGGATTACAACTTGATAATAAATTCAGTTGGGAGGAGCACACCACAGAACTGCAGAAACGCCTTAACAAATCTGTATTTGCAATTCGAGTGTTAGCAGACATAGGCAACATAAAAATGAAAAAGCTTGCCTACTTTCATTCCATAATGTCATATGGGATAATATTTTGGGGTAAATCTTGAAGTCAAACAAAAGTTTTCAAGGTCCAAAAGCGTGTAATACGTATTATTTGTGGAGTAAATTCACGGACCTCCTGCAGAAACCTCTTCAAAGAACTGGGTACTTCAGATTCTTGCATTGGTACTGGGGGAAAATAAGAAAGAAAATGAAACTGTTGGCGGGCCAGAAGTACAGTGAGACTGTCGTTTGGACGTACGAGATTTGCAGGTTAGCTTTTTTTGTTTTGTATTTCATGCCTAGATACTTCCGTAGAGATATTGTTGCATGTGGATCATTATATGTAATGATTATTACAATACATGCAACGATATGTTTGTACAGTTTTCTAGGCATGAGAAACAAACAAAAAAAAACTATAACTCTCGTAGGCCCAAATGACAGAGTCTCCCTATACTTCCGGCTCGCAGGTTAACTACTGCCTCTCAGTATATTTACTTCTTAATAAAATTTGTCGTAAATAATATATCTCTTTTTCCAACAAACAACTCAGTTCATACATACAATACCAGGAACAAAAATGATCTGCACAAGGACTTAAAAACACTTACTTTAGTTCAAAAAGGGGTCCACTACTCAGGAACACTCATCTTCAATAATTTGCCAGGAAACATAAAAAATTTAGTTAGAAATAAAGATCAGTTTAAAAGGAGCCTGAAAGACTTACTACTGGCCAACTCCTTCTACTCCATTGGCGAAATTTTTAATAGAAACAAATGATGTATTGTATTTATTCATACTATTAGTATTTTTATTTCAGCTTAAAAAAAATCGACATGTTCCACATCCACGAGGATCTCCTCAGCACGGATCTATGGAACGAAAAACTAATCTCATCTGGGTGAAGCCGTGGGTTTTACGACGACACGATAAAAGCATTCAACAAAACTTGTTACGTGAGCTTACAGTGGAAGACGTCAAGTCGTACATCAATTACTTAAGAATGGATGAGCATACATTTCTGTATGTGCTCAATGAAGTGTATCCTCATATCACAAAGCACAATTTTCACTTAAGAACTGCTATATCTTCAGAAGACAGGCTCACTATAACACTCCGATTCCTTGCTACAGGAGAGGGTTATGTTATGTTAGGTTAGGTCAGGTTAGGCCTCCAATCTTCTTAATGTATTTTTGTATTCAGGGTGCCTCACGTTGTAAAGCGCCTCATAAGCTTCAGACATCTCTATTAATTCTGTAGTTGTCGGCACACACCAATTGCATTTACCGGCAATGGTTATAAAAACATTACAGACGACAGAACGCTGCAGCGATGCTAGCGCTCCGCGTGATAACATATCGCATTGCAGTGAACAGAAGACAAGCGATTTCTTTGATCAAATATACGGCCTCGGCCTAGATTTGATCAAATATTGGACGACATTTGTCAAAGATCCCTATTACACTATCAAATATCTTTGACAAAGATATTGGACAAAGAAATTTGATAGTGTAATACCGGCCTTAGACACAGCATGCAGCAGGAAGTCGGCGTTATTACACTACTGACCATTAACATTGCTGCACCAGGAAGATTACGTGCTACAGACGCGAAATTTCACCGGCAGGAAAGAGATGCTGTGATACGCAAATGATTAGCATTTCAGAGCATTCACACAAGGTTGGCGCCGGTGGCGACACCAACAACGTGCTGCCATGAGGAAAGTTTCCAACCGATTTCTCATACACAAACAGCAGTTGACCGGCGTTGCCTGGTGAAACGTTGTTGTGATGCCTCGTGTAAGGAGGAGAAATGCGTACTATCACGTTTCCGACTTTGATAAAGGTCGGGTTGTAGCCTATCGCGATTGCGGTTTATCGTATCGCGACATTTCTGCTCGGGTTGTCGAGATCCAATGACTGTTAGCAGAATATGGAATCGGTGGGTTCAGGAGGGTAATACGGAACGCCGTGCTGGATCCCAACGGCCTCGTATCACTAGCAGTCGAGATGACAGGCATCTTATCTGCATGGCTGTAACGGATCGTGCAGCAACGTCTCGATCCCTGAATCAACAGATGGGGACGTTTGCAAGACAACAACCATCTGCACGAACAGTTCGACGACGTTTGCAGCAGCATGGACTATCAGCTCGGAGACATTGCTCCGGTTACCCTTGACGCTGCATCACAGACAGGAGCGTCCGCGATGGTGTACTCAAAGACGAACCTGGGTGCACGAATGGCAAAACGTCATTTTTGTCGGATGAATCCAGGTTCTGTTTACAGCATCATGATGGTCGCATCCGTGTTTGGCGACATCGCGATGAACGCACATTGGAAGCGTGTATTCGTCGTCGCCAGACTGGCGTATCACCCGGCGTGATGGTATGGGGTGCCATTGGTTCCACGTCACGGTCACCTCTTGTTCGTATTGACGGCACTTTGAACAGTAGACGTTATGTTCCAGATGTGTTACGACCCGTGGCTCTACTCTTCATTCGATCACTGCGAAACCCTACATTTCAGCAGGATAATGCACGACCGCAGGTTGCAGTTCCTGTACGGGGCTTTCTGGATACAGAAAATGTTCGACTGCTGCCCTGGCCAGCACATTCTCCAGATCTCTCACCAACTGAAAGCGCCTGGTCAATGGTGGCCGAGCAACTGCCTCGTCACAATATGCCAGTCACTACTCTTGATGAACTGCGGTATCGTGTTGAAGCTGCATGGGCAGCTGTACCTGTACACGCCATCCAAACTCTGTTTGACTCAATGCCCAGGCACATCAAGGCCGTTATTATGGCCAGAGGTGGTTGTTCTGGGTACTGATTTCTCAGGACCTATGCGCCGAAATTGTGTGAAAATGTAATCACATGCCAGTTCTAGTATAATATATTTGTCCAATGAATACTCGTTTATCATCTGCATTTCTTCTTGGTGTAGCAATTTTAATGGCCAGTAGTGTAAGCTTTCCGTTGGGTAGTCGTGGTGTCGTCTGGGTAGTTTGCAGTCTAAAGTTACCTTAATTTATTTTCGTGTATGCAGAATACTTTAGGAGGGCTCTAATTATACCGTGGACAAACACAGAGTTCATAGCCCTACCTGACGGCATCGTTTCGACGCCTCACAACAGGGCGGTGTGTTATCCAGATGCCCGTGTTGACAGATTCTTCGCTACTTCCGTGGATTCGCGTCTTTTGTCGGTCCGTACCTGCGCGCCGCTTCTTTCGACGAGACATAAACAGAGCCTTCAGCACCATTTTAGAAGAGGTGCTCAGTCAAAACATCGCGAAGTTTCCGCGACGCCGTCCCGTGTTACGTCCGAGAGTCTCTGCAGTATTTGGTACATCAGGAGAACACTAAACAGGGCATCCTAAAACTGGAAGAGGTCGATGCCACTGGAAGATGCTGCTGAATGGGTTACTGACTGCAAGAATTTCCTGAACCGAATAGACGTGAAATTGTTCTAACTGACTGAGAGAAATCCCTTTTCCACGCCAACTAATCTTACAGTTTTTTGTATGTGGTGTCGTCCCGTGTACTGTAAAATTCGAAAAATAATAACTCCAGAAATTAAAATGAAATTTAATTGTCAGAAAGAGTTTATATATAGATACTAAAATCATGTGCTGCTGAGTGGTATATTTGCCGCAGTGTTGTGGCAGCCATCCTCTGCGGAAAATAAAAAAAAAAAACTCCCAGCACTGAGGTAAATCATAACAGAGAAGTGATCTGCATGTGCCAGTCGGTTATATGGAGTCAGTGCAGTAAGAAGGTTAGACATGGAGCCCTGAGAGAATGGCGGGTTTGTGCTGTCGAGTATGGACGTGTCAACGACCACTCATTGTTGATGTACCAATGCGGACCGTCAGCGTCACTGTAAGTAATGGTGTACCACGTGCAGCCCCGTAACGCGACGTAAGAACAAAAGTCGTAAAAAGATTATAACCGACAGGGACCAGAGATCAGTTTCACACTTGTCAACGACTGTCGGTTTCAAACCTAAAAGGAGTTGTAGATCTTATAATTAAATTTTTCTCAAGACATTTGAGTCTCATCTTTATCTACAATAATGGTCGGAGCCGAAGAAAAGATTCAAAATTTGAGCCACAACCGGGACTTGAACCTTAGTCGCGTTGTTTACAGGCAGGAATGCTAGGCACTAACCAACGTAGCACTGCGTGATGCGTAGAAGACAAAAATCCAATGCTATCCCTAAGACATACTTCAGTTCACATATCCTGCTGCCGTGATGTAATGGTTAGCATTCCTGCCTTATAAGCAAGGAGACGCGGATTCAAGTCCTGATCGTGTCACAAATTTTGATTCATTCCTTTAACTTCTATCATTATCACAGATAAAGATGAGACTCGAATGTCTCAATATAAATTTAATTGCAAGACCTATACATCACGTACACCAGCGGTATAGGATATCCCCATTATGTCTAATGCTGAAGAGCCTCGGAAATAGTGATTATCTAAGAAGGGGAACGCAAGCAGAAGATATGAACTGAAGTTCGTGTTCGGAAGGGGCACTGGAATTCGATAGCCTGTGCAGAAATATTAGGTATAGTGCTATGGTAGTGTAATGGATAGCATTACTGCCTAATAAGCAACGAGGCCTGGGTTGAAGTTGTAACCTACCCCTCCCTCATCTGTTGACTGTCACTGACTTCGTAATAGTCTTTTAATAAGCTTCGAGAGGAGTAAGATTTACAATAAACTTTTTTACTTATCTTCCTTTCTCGTAGTTGGCTCCAGTTCTTCACGTCTAGGGGTTGATACTTGAACCTGAAATTTTTGATATCATAGGATCTCATGGTTGCAATTGACGTAATGACTTCTGAAGAATTGCCTGGATAGTTAATTTTAGCCGGCTGGAGTGGCGGAGCGGTTCTAGGCGCTTCAGTCTGGAACCGCGCGACCGCTATGGTCGCAGGTTCGAATCCTGCCTCGGGCATGGATGCGTGTGGTGTCGTTAGGTCAGTTAGGTTTAAGTAGTTCTAAGTTATAGGGGACTGATGACCTCAGCTGTTAAGTCCCATAGTGCTCAGAGCCATTTGAACCATTTTTAGTTAATTTTATACCCTCACATTTTTCTATATCACAACGTCTTTACAGTTTCCACTTCAAAGCCGGAAACTACATTGTTATTGCCAGAAATAAAAAAACACGTCCGATCACATCAGAGGCACGCCCACTACTAATTCATTGTGCGGTACTAACAATATTCCAAAGAGTTTACAAATTTTCTTGACAAATGACTCTCCAGCAACTTATACTATTATTTCAGAAATGAATGCAGAAGTAAACATAACAAATATCGTCAGGTTGCGCAATTAATAATAGAAATTTTATGTGTGCCAGATATTTCGTAATTTAAAATTAAAAAAAAAAGCAATTTTAACAGTACACGCAGAGCTAGTACTTATCGATTGTAACAACGAAAATAAAGTAATTTCTTTTTATACGTTTTAGCCTTAAATACCTGTATAATACATCGTATACAAAACCACTTGTTGTTCTTTTAGAAAAACACTTGAGATAACACTAACCTGTTTAAAAACTCGTAAATATTTTTTGGTATCGCTTACTTCTGCCGAGGAAAAGTAATGCTAGAGGAGGGTGTCCCTTTCCAAATTCCTGGCTGTGCCACAAATTTTAATTCATTTCTTCAGCTTTAGTCACTAAAAGAATTGCTGCCGTTAATGATTGAGCATCCATTTAAACGTGATTATTAAAAAACCATCTTGATCGCAAATTTCTTTTAGTCGGAGTGACCGGTTTCAATTCTTAAGCATCATCTTTAGACTCCAGAATGGCAGGTGGACTCCCATGGAGCAACTGCGCCGACGCACGACGCTGAAATGACCTAAATCCTAAGGAAACATTTGTACCTGCATTTCAGCTACGCAGCAGATAGGAAAATTACAAATCATAAGTCAGATTCACAGCCTTGCTGTACAGCACTAAAATACCTATGAATAACGCTAGGTAGACAATAACTTTCAAGTAGCACCTTCGAAATGTATTTGCTAAAGTCACAACGAAATATAACAGTCTTCAAGAACTTTCTGCTTATCTCATGGGGAGCTAACGATCGTATTTCAAGATCCACAGCCTTGCTCCCATTATACATCGTTGGTGAATAATGCTGTTCCACCTGTATGATTAGTGTTCACATTAAGAAGACAGAAGGACAATTGATTCAGGCACTGCAAATAATCAGGGATGCATTAGAAATAGAAAGAACCTATGACTTTCTGTTCTCAGCAATTTACCCCCGCCAGCTCTAAGAAGATCGGAAGCTCTCGTGAAGGTTTAGAACAACTTGCAGAAAAGTCCCCAGTTAGTCATACGTCGAGACATTGGACGAGTAGAACATTAAAGCTTAAAATCAAGAAAACCGCCGTGCTGCGCGGCAAACGACTTTGTTGGGTCCTGTTTCAACCATTTATGGAAAATCCATTGGAAGTAGCCATCAGTAGCCGACAAACATCTAGTTGAGACCCCTTCCACCCAGATACGATTCGATCTCCCCAGACGTCAGTGGAGGAACATGAACCGGATTCGGACTAGGCAGATGTGGTTGTCTACTGCACAAGTGGGGTTGGGCTACTGTGACGTACAGTCCGTCCACGATATCATTGCTGACTGTCCTCTTCTGAGCATAAAAGGTATGATAATAGGCATTCACCATGCACCGGATGAAGCAATCGAATGGATAAGGGAACTAGTCCTAGGGAAATAAAATATTGCATCTGTTTTCATCATTCGATAAATAATATAAATACGAGAAAAGATAACTGTTACCGAAATAAACGCTAACGACGATAGCTGATATCGAAAAGTAGCTGTCTAGCTCATTCCTAGTCAGCATCGTAGTTGCTGGATGCGTGCCTGTGATAGTCTGATTAATTCATCACCCTCTACGGCTAATAACAATCTCACTGTCGAATTATCGTGAAGTAATCACTAGAAAACCCCCTTAATGTCACGGGGAGCACTGTGAACACTCCGAGCTGCGAAATCATTCCTGAGCTCCACGCTACAGCGCGCTGGATTAGCCGAGCGGTCTAAGGCGCTGCAGTCATGGACTATGCGGCTGGTCCCGGCGGAGGTTCGAGTCCTCCCTCGGGCATGGGTGTGTGTGATTGTCCATAGCATAATTTAGGTTAATTAGTGTGTAAGCTTAGAGACTGATGACCTTAGCAGTTAAGTCCCATAAGATTTCACTCACATTTGAACATTTTTGAGCTACAGCGCGGTTAGGGAGAATGCCCGTTCCCTCGAGCCACTGGCAAAGGCCATCTTCCAGCCGATGTGTAATTCGGAACGCCTTTCGAAAATTTCGCTGAGACTCACGCCCGTCTGAACTACAGCGTTTTTTAGCTGCTTACTTTAAGCGCGTAAAGTTATATTTCACGGATTGCAATGTGTGACTATGTCTACCATCTTTTCCTTTTAGGTATTTTAGTAATATAGTACAGAGAGTAGATAACTCAAAATCCTTTGATGCAACGAGTATATAACACTTCCGTCCGCTACGGATATACCATAACCTCTAAGCTGGAGGCAGTTCGTATGATGAAATTATTTTTATTAAAGCAATTGCAGTATAAAGAAGCAGAGCTGTGTTACCCTCAGAAAGGGAATTTTGCTGTGCAGACTGTGCTGTACCTAACGGAGGTGGCTTATCGGAAGTGAAAGTCAGAATTACGTAAATAATTAAACAGTAATAAACAATATTTAACCTATCCACACTGTCCAAAGAATAAAGAAAACAGTCGCCAGCCTAATTAGGCATAAGAATGAGTAATATTTTTGTTCAAGAAACCGAAAATCAGTAACTTCAATGGGCAAACACAGCCTATACTTTGTCACACGAGAGTGCAATGAACTTTGGCACCTGCGTATGTTAAGGTTGGAGCTGAGATAGCAGAACAAAGTATTTGCATAAATATAACAGATAACGATACACACTATTACCTTCAGGACTTAGTCAAACTGGATGGTCTCGATAATATTACTATTAATATTCACTGTAGAATCATAATTTGGACGTAGATTCAGTATTACTTTTCAAACATTTTCCTATCTGACAAAAAATTTTTAAATGCAACTCACTGCAAAATTATGAACTGGGCGTAGGTTAAGTCTCTCTCAGCTAAATACTTTTCTATTTAGAATGAAAGTTAAATGTATTTCACCAACAAACTCTTTGTCACTGGCCTTTGAATAAAAAAAGTTACTGTTTTCATAGATAGTGGTCTTTCTATTAATTGTTATCTATCATGAGCATAAAGGATAGACTGTGGATCCTGTTCCACTATTAATATACACTTTCAATACACACGAGAAACAAGTGATTAGCAAGCATGAGTATACGTATAACTTTCCACAATTGCAGTTTTCAAATTTTACTGCAGTGAGACACAAAATTGACATATTTGTAAGATACTGACTCACCTTTTGCGATTTACAACAGGCAGCAATGTGACATTTACTAAGTTTTAAGAACTTTTTAATTTTGAAGTTGACAGCAAACTGTTATAATACCTGTTTGTACTATTTTATTACTTTAAATTCTATTTTTCACTTTAGTTTTTAAGCAAGCCCACAAACTTTTAATAGGCAGTTTTAATTGCAAAATTACTTTCAGCAAACATTATTTACTTTAGCTAACTCTTTTGCCACATTGACTTTAACTTTCTTTTTACTATGTGAAGAGGCATTAATTAGTAAAAGCCTTGGTCTTTAATATCATTTCAATAAGGACACTCGGTAATCACTTTAACATGGGAAGGACCCTAAGTGGAAATGTGACAGAGGATAGATCAAGGTAATTTTTCATAAATAGTCTTTTGGTTTACCTTATAATTGAAAACATATAAATCATCCACATGAACTGATACTTCACTATACATTTCTACAATCCATTGGTTCCTTTTCAGTGATTGCGCAACGTGGTGGCGAGTGCATGTTGGTGGGCAGATTTGCTGGCTGAAATGTTGGACTCTGTCATTTCTTGGTGGCGATGATAGATACCAATTCCAGAATAGTTCCAGCTCTTTATTCATCCATCCGAGACGTTGGAAAGCGGCACGAAAAGCCTCTCTCGCCACCAGCACAATATACAACTTTTACATGGGCAGTTGACTGTTTGGTAGCTCGTCCCCGACTAACTCTCCCTTCCGCCTTTCTATCCACGCCAACCACGTTTTGCGCGCGATACAAAGTTCCGTTCCCGAGGGGAACCACACCACCTTTACATACATAATAACTAAAAGCCCTTAGTGAGGATCAGTCTTTACATAGCAGCAAGTAGTTACTTTAAACAAAACATATCGTTTGCACATATTGGTATTTCTATAAAAATTATTTAAACAAAATTACAATTATATACATTAAGTTTTGTTCCCTCAAAATGAGGCAAAGAATTTAACTAATAAAGACAATACATTGCACAGTATTTTATCGAGACATCAGACTTTTTACAAAGAAAGAAGTATACAATTTTTTGTTATTGATTCAAAGCAACAACATTTACAGAAACTCAGCGATATAGTATTGAATAAACATAAAGCCAAAAAATAAAAAATAAATAAAAAATAAATCAGTAAACAGTTAGGTAGGGTCTGAGTTGTGTTGTTACAAGTTTAAGGCGCTTTTCATAAAATTTTGTTACTGGGACATGGAATTTTTGAAACATACTGCCAAAATTATCCCAGTCACTCAAGAAGATTCGTCCGAATTGGCAGTACTATATTCTCTACATGAATGAAGGTATAAACTTGGGATGAATTTCAACTTAAGCACAGGTTTACAAGGGTTTTTATTCTTAGAAGAACTATTCGGTTTTCCAAGAGTGTATCTATTACACCCAGGGGTACATTTTTACAGTTACGTTTAGGATCTTTCGCAAACATTCAACACATTTCCTCCATCGGATGCACGACAACATCCAGTACGATGTGAAAGACGAACGTCGCTTCAAAAAAGAGGCGTGAAGCGGTTTAGCGCTTGGCTAGCACGACGAGTACACTCCTGTGAACTACATGCAAAACTACTAATTTCCCCTTACATAGAGGTGTGAAATGCTTGGACATTTGTAAGTTGGGGCAAATGGCCATGATAAACACCTGGGCAAATGCCCAAAATTGCTAAATACCCGAGAATTTATGGATTTTAAAGATTAGTTGGTCCACAGAACTTATAAAAAGTTAAGCTGATATTTTGTATTGGAAAAGGTGTTTTGCATCACTGATTCTTTAGTGGTTGGATAACACGCTGAAAAAGCTGCTTTTTACATTTTTATTTCGATCAATTTTATCTCCACTGTATTGCAGTCATACGGAAGTAGATAAAGAAAGAAGCAGAAACAGAAAACTATAGTCTGATTCAAATGTCGCTACATCTGACAATAAACATCAGACATCGTGAGAGAGCAGAATGGGGCGCTCAGCGGAACTCACCGACTTCGAGCGTGATCAGGTGATTTGGTGTTACTTGTGTCACACGTCTGTAGGCGAGATTTCCACACTCCTAAACGTCCCTATGTCCACTGTTTCAAATGTGAGAGTCAAGTGGATACGTGAAGGGACACGTACAGCACAAAAGCGTACAGGCCGACGTCGTCCGTTGACTGAGAAAGACCGCCGACAGTTGAAGAAGGTCGTAATGTGTAATAGGCAGACATATATCCAGAGTGCATCAGGATCCACTGCCAGTACTATGACAGTTAGGCGGGAGATGCTGCGGCTGCTCATAAGTCACACGTCACGCCGGTAAATACCAAACGACGCCTCGCTTGGTGTAAGGAGCGTAAATATTGGACGACTCAACAGTGGAAAAACGTTGTGTGGAGTGACGAATCACGGCACACAATGTACTGATCCGATTGCAGGGTATCCGTATGGCGAATTCCTGGTGAAAGTCATCTGCCAGCGTGCGTAGTGCCAGCAGTAAAAATTGGGAGGCGGTAGTGTTATGTTGTTGTCGTGTTTTTCGTGAAGGCGGCTTGCACCCCTTAGTATTTTACGTGGCACTATCACAACACTATCACGGCACCTTCTTGCTTCCCACTGTTGAAGAGGAATTCGGGGATGGCGATTGCATCTTTCAACACGATCGAGCACCTGTTCATAATGCACGGCTTGTGGGGGAGTGGTTACACGACAATAACTTCCCTGTAATGGACTGGCCTGTACAGAGTCCTGACCTGTGTCCTATAGAACACATTTGGGATGTTTTGGAATGCCGACTTCGTGCCAAGGCTCACGGACCGATATCGATACCTCTCCTCAGTGCAGCACTGCTTGAGGAATGGGTTGCCATTCCTCAACCAACCTTCCAGCACCTTGTTGAGCGTACGAAAGCGAGAGTGGAAGCTGTCATCAAGGCTAAGGGTGGGCCAACACCATATTGAATTCCAGCGCTACCGATAGAGGGCGCCACGAATTTGTAAGTCATTTACAGCCAGGTGTCGGGATATTTTTGATCACATAGTGTATCGGTGCATGAGAAGCGGTGTGCTCTTGTTTCGAATTCGATGTTTTCGACCACACATGGAGCACTCGCTCCTTCAGCATGACAATGCCTGACATCACACTAGCGCTGCTACATCTGCAACAGACCGACACCTTCCGTTCACTGTCATCGGTCATCCGCCATACTGTTCCGACCAGCAGCATCCGATTTTCATCTTTTGCAAAACTGAAAGTACATCTTAAAGCGCTTCACTTTAATAGGGACGAATATCTGCAAGGGGAGGTGAGGTTGTGGTTCCGTCGGCCGGTGTGGTCGAGCGGTGCTAGACGCTTCAATCTGGAACCGCGCGACCGCTACGGTCGCAGGTTCGAATCCTGCCTTGGGCATGGATGTGTGTGATGTCCTTAGGTTTGTTAGGTTTAAGAAATTCTAAGTTATAGGGGACTGATGAGCTCAGATGTTAAGTCCTAAAGTGCTCAGAGCGATTTGTGGCTCCGTCAACAAAGTCAAACATTCTACATGACGGTGTAAACAAACTGGCTCTCGTTGGGAGGAATGTGTTCGTCGCCAGGATTACTATGTTGAGAAAATAAATGTGTATACATGAAGAATAAAGATGTAGAATGTTAATAGCATGTGTTTTATTTTTAGAAAAAGTTTGATGAGCTTTTACATAAAAAATTCAGAGGCATTACTTTTCAGCGCGCCGTCGTACGTTGATCACAGCTTCACTGCATTGTGCCACTGGACTGATAACCGATTATTAGTGTTCCCGTACGGTAGTTGCGGCGTTCTTCCACGAAAGCTCACTTCCCCACCACGAGCGCTTCTTGCTCTTGAGCTTACAGACATTCTGTATCGGCTACCAACACCGCCGTTAAAAAGTCAAAGGCTAAATGCTGTGTGGCGCATGCCAACGTGCCACACGGAAGGGCCCCGTTAAGTGATGCGACGTGAGAAGAATTATTGCTTTCAGGGCCTCGGAGTTTGCATAGCCGCCTTGTCACAGAGAGATAGCGGGTCCCCGCCGTCCTGCCCGTACAGTGCGGTTGTTGTGGCGAAGTGCCGTGTCAACAGACACAGCCGGCAGTTTCCCTGCAGAGAGGCTCCTTGACGCGATCCGTGGGTAGGCTGCCTGTCGCTGCTTCAGCGGAGGTGCGAGGCGACGGGAGCGAGCTCCCGGCTGCCAGGTGCACACAGACACACACAGCGCGCCTACCCCAACAAGTGGCACACGCAAACCGCAACTGGAACCGGTTACCGCCAGGGCGTGGCACGGGAAGTGCAGTGGGCGGGCTTCCCACAGCCAACACAGCGCTTCTTATCCTCTGCTGTGGCCGGGGAACGCCGCAGGCGCAACACCTGCATCATTACCCATCCCTCAACACGTTTTTTTAAAAATGTGATTGCGACTATCTTCTTAGTATCTGCGACTAAATGACAGGCTCCGCATTTGTCTGACAACACGCTGTATGGCCTCTAGTACACACACACACACACACACACACACACACACACACACTCACACACACACTATCCTTAATTCACATTTGAAAACAGAAACTTTTATAATGAAGAGTAGTTTTGTCAGTAACCGAGATTGTGAGGGTTCCGTCGTTGTATTACAAACTACACTGAAGAGCCAAAGAAACTGGTACACGTATGCGTATTCAAATACAGAAATATACACTACTGACCATTAAAATTGCTACACCAAGAAGAAATGCAGATGATAAACGGGTATTCATTGGACGAATATATTATACTAGAACTGACATGTGATTACATTTTCACGCAATTTGGCTGCATAGATCCTGAGAAATCAGTACCCAGAACAACCACCTCTGGCCGTAATAACGGCCTTGATAAGTCTGGGCATTGAGTCAAACACAGCTTGGGTGGCATGTACAGGTACAGCTACCCATGCAGCTTCAACACGATACCACAGTTCATCAAGAGTAGTGACTGGCGTATTGCGACGAGCCAGTTGCTCGGCCACCATTGACCAGACGTTTTGAATTGGTGAGAGATCTGGAGAATGTGCTGGCCAGGGCAGCAGTCGAACATTTTCTGTATCCAGAAATGCCTGTACAGGACCTACAACATGCGGTGGTGCATTATCCTGCTGATATGTAGGGTTTCGCAGGGATCAAATGAAGGGTAAAGCCACGGGTTGTAACATATCTGAAATGTAACGTCCACTGTTCAAATTCCCGTCAACGCGAACAGGAGGTGACCGAGACGTGTAACCAATGGCACCCCATACCATCTCGCCGGGAGATACGCTAGTATGGTGATGACGAATACACGCTCCCAATGTGCGTTCACCGCGATGTCACCAAACGCGGATGTGACCATCATGATGCTGTGAACAATACCTGGATTCATCCGAAAAAATGATGTTTAGCCATTCGTGCACCCAGGTTCGTCGTTGACTACACCATCGCAGGCGCTGCTCTCTGTGATGCTGCGTCAAGGGTAACTGCAGCCATGGTCTCCGAGCTGATAGTCCATGCTGCTGCAAACGTCGTCGAACTGTTCGTGCAGATGGTTGTTGTCTTGCAAACGTCCCCATCTGTTGACTCAGGGATCGAGACGTTGCTGCACGATTCGTTACAGCCATGCGGATAAGATGCCTGTCATCTCGACTGCTAGTGATACGAGTCTGTTGGGATCCAACATGACGTTCCGTATTACCCTCCTGAACCCAGCGATTCCATATTTTGCTAACAGTCATTGTATCTCGACCAACGCGAGCAGCAATGTCGTGATACGATAAACTGCAATCGCGATAGGTTACGATCCGACCTTTATCAAAGTCGGAAACGTGATGGTCCATATTTCTCCTCTTTACACGAGGCATCACAACAATGTTTCACCAGGCAACGCCGGTTAAATGCTGTTTTTGTATGATAAATCGGTTGGTCGCTGGCCGCTGTGGCCGAACGGTTGTAGGCGCTCCAGTCCGGAACCGCGCTGCTGCTACGGTCGCAGGTTCGAATCCTGCCTCGGGCTTGGATGTGTGTGTTGTACTTAGGTTAGTTAGATTTAAGTAGTTCTAAGTCTAGGGGACTGATGACCTCAGATGTTAAGTCCCATAGTGCTCAGAGCCATCTGAAATCGGTTGGAAACCTTCCTCATGTCAGCACGTTTTAGGTGTCTCCACCGGCGCCAACCTTGTGTGAACGCTCTGAAAAGCTAATCATTTGCATATCACAGCATCTTCTTCCTGTCGGTTAAATTTCGCGTTTGTCGCACGTCATCTTCGTGGTGTAGCAATTTTAATGGCCAGTAGTGTAAACAGGCAGAATACGCCGCTGTGGTCGGCAATGCCTATATAAAAAAAAACGTTAAACGATTGTACAGGAGAATGCCCACCTCATCGCTACCTCGCAAATGTTGTGTCCCATCGCTCGTGCACTCTTAAACACCACGTTCACACTCACTTAAATCTTGATAACCTGCCATTGTAGCAGCAGTAACCGATCTAACAACTGCGCCAGACACTTGTCTTATGCAGGCGTCGCCGACCGCAACGCCGTATTCCAGCTCTTTACATATCTCTGTATTTGAGTAAGCACGCCTATACCAGTTTCTTTGGCGTGTCAATATATTTCCGTCATTCGAATCGATTGCTTAACCGTTATCGTCAATAACACCAAAAAAATATTTCCCTCTTCTTTTCAAAACTGACGCTGTGCAACTTAAATAATAACTTCATCTTAATCAGAATCCTCTTTGGAATGTTGACAACTTGCCCTCCAGATTTACTCGTGTGTTACCATCTTCTGCTGCACGCATCCTTCTTGGTACTGCCTGTTTTCTAATGCTTTGTACTCACTCTCCATTGCGTCATCTCTTCGCGCTTTCCCTACGTTTTTCAATCTGGTGAATGTCCATCCTCCATCTACACACCGTACCTTACGGATAGGCGATCATCATAATGCACATTTTCGGGTCAGATATCTTTGCCTGTTCCGGAACTACGCAATTTAAAACTGATCACATCATCTTCTTCGTCGTTCTCCTATCCTTCTTCTACCCTTGGGTCCTTTCTTTCACCTTGTATCTTCTCTATTATTATTAGAAAATGAAGCTTCTCTCTTATCTCACTGTTCCTCGTATGATATTCTAATTTGTGTCCTGCCAAAAAGCTCAGAAGCCTCACCTCTGCCGCCTCACTTTACCGTAATTGTCTGCTTGTTGAAGGTTGAAGTTCATATTCCGGATCCACAGCACAGTGAACGTAGAGTCACATTATTATTGAACTTAAGCACGTTCTCTTTTCTGATTTTTATTCATGAGCGTTTTCCTAATCGTATCTAATACACTATGTGATCGAAAGTGTCCGGACACCTGGCTAAAAATTACTTAAAAGTTCGTGGCGTCCTCCATCGGTAATGCTGGAATTCAAGATGGTGCTGCCCCACCCTTAGCCTTGATGACGGCTTCCACTCTTGCGGGTATACGTTCAATCAGATGCTGGAAGGTTTCTTGGGGAATGGCAGCCCATAATTCACAGAGTGCTGCACTGAGGAGAGGTATCGATGTCGGTCGGTGAGGCCTAGCACGAAACTGGCATTCCAAACCATTCCAAAGGTGTCCTGTAGGGTTCAAGTCAGGACTCTGTACAGGTAGGTCCATTACAGGGATGTTAATGTCGCGTAACCACTTCGCCACAGGCTGTCCATTATGAAATGTTGCTGGATCGTGTTGAAAGATGCAATCGCCATCCCCGAACTGCTCTTCAATAGTGGGAACCAAGAAGGTTCTTAAAACATCAATGTAGGCCTGTGCTGTGATAGTGCCCCGCAAAACAACAAGAGGTGCAAGTCCCCTCCATGAGAAACACGAGCACATCATGACACCACCGCCTCCGAATTTTACTGTTGGCATTACACACGATGTCGGACGACGTTCACCGGGCATTCGCTATACCCACACCCTGCCATGGGATCCATACATTGTGTACCGTGATTCGTCACTCCACACAGCGTTTTTCCATTGTTCAATCGTCCAGTGTTCACGCTCCTTACACCAAGCGAGGTCTCGTTTGGCATTTACCGGCGTGATGTGTGGCTTATGAGCAACCACTCGACCATGAAATCCAAGTTTTCTGAGCTCTCGCCTAACTTTCATAATTCAAGCAGTGGATCCAGATGCAGTTTGGAATTCCTGTGTGATGGTCTGGATAGATTTCTGCCTATTACACATTACGACCCTCTTCAACTGTCGGCGGTCTCTGTCAGTCAACAGACGAGGTTGGCCTGTACGCTTTTGTGCTGTATGTGTCCCTTCACGTTTCCAATTCACTATCACATCTGAAACAGTGGACCTAGGAAAGTTTAGGAGTGTGGAAATTTCGCGTATAGACGTATGACACAAGTGACACCCAATCTCCACGTTCGAAGTCCGCGAGTTCCGCGGAGCGCCCCATTCTGTTCTCTCACGATGTCTAATGATTACTGAGGTCGCTGATATGGAGTACCTGGTAGTATGTGGCAGCACAATGCACCTATATGAAAAACG
Organism: Schistocerca americana; assembly: GCF_021461395.2. Taxonomy (NCBI): domain Eukaryota; kingdom Metazoa; phylum Arthropoda; class Insecta; order Orthoptera; family Acrididae; genus Schistocerca; species Schistocerca americana. The sequence continues at coordinate 526,716,927 of NC_060124.1, forward strand.
TATGTTTTTCGGTGTATCCGGATACTTTTCATCACACAATGTATTGGTAAACACCTTTTTTCATTTCTTTTTCAGGATCATTATCATAAGCAGAAGAGACATAATAGCAAAGGTAGTGAATGAAACGGACTTGTTAAAAGATGTTATTGTCGATGATGATTTTCCATTAGTGGACAGTAAAATTGCTACACCACGAAGATGACGTGCTACAGACGCGAAATTTAACCGACAGGAAGAAGATGCCGCGATATGCGAATGATTATCTTTTCAGAGCATTCACACAAGGTTGACGCCGGTGGCGACACCTACAACGTGCTGACGTGAGGAAAGTGTCCAACCGATTTCTCATACAGAAACAGCAGTTGACCGGCCTTGCCTGGTGAAACGGTGTTGTGATGCCTCGTGTAAGGAGGAGAAATGCGTACCATCACGTTTCCGACTTTGATAAAGTTCGGATTGTAGCCTATCACCATTGCGGTTTATCGTATTGCGACATTGCTGCACGAACACTTCGACGACGTTTGCAGCAGCATGGGCAATCAGCTCGGAGACCATGGCTGCGGTTACCATTGTCGCTGCATCACAGACAGAAACGCCTGCGATGGTGTACTCAACGACGACCCTGGGTGCACGAATGGCAAAACGTCATTTTTTCGGATGAATTCAGGTTCTGTTTACAAATCATGATGGTCGCATCCGTGTTTGGCGACATCGCGGTGAACACATATTGCAAGCGTGTATTCGTCATCGCTATACTGGCGTATCACCCGGCGTATGGTACGGGGTGCCATTTGTTATACGTCTCGGCCACCTCTTGTTCGCACTGACGGCACTTTGAACAGTGGACGTGACATTTCAGATGTCTTACGACCCGTGGCTCTCCCCTCATTCGATCCCTGCGAAACCCTGCATTTCAGCAGGATAATGCATGAGCGCATGTTGCAGGTCCTGTAGGGCCTTTCTCGATACGGAAAATGTTCTACTGCTGCCCTGGCCATCACATTCTCCAGATCTCTCAGCAATTGAAAACGTCTGGTCAATGGTGGCCGAGCAACTGGCTCGTCACAATACACCAGTCACTACTTTTGATGAACTGTGGTATCGTGTTGAAGCTGCATGGGAAGCTGTACCTGTACACGCTATCCAAGCTCTGTTGACTCAATGCCCAGGCGTATCAAGGCCGTTATTACGGCCAGAGGTGGTTGTTCTGGGTACTGATTTCTCATGATCTATGCACGAAAACTGCGTGCAAATGTAATCACATGTCAGTTCTAGTATAATATATTTGTCCAATGAATACCCGTTTATCATGTGCATTTCTTCTTGGTGTAGCAATTTTAATGGACAGTAGTGTAGCTATAAGGTTATGTTTTCCACAAGAGACCATAACTCTAGTTCAAAAATGTTCAAATGTGTGTGAAATCTTATGGGACTTAACTGCTAAGGTTATCAGTCCCTAAGCTTACATACTACTTAACCTAAATTATCCTAAGGACAAACACGCACAGCCATGCCCGAGGAAGGACTCGAACCCCCGCCGGGATCAGCGGCATAACTCTAGTTATCTTTGTGTATATATAGCTGTGCCGTTATACACTGACGGAAAAAATCGCATCGCCATGAAGGAGTTGTGTGACATAAATGAAATTTAGTAGGCGTGTCTCTGCATCTGTCGGGAAACCTCAGATCAAGCGGATATTTGGCTTTGATGAAGTTTAACCTTCCGAAGAAGTAATGGAGCTCTTGGATTATTAAATGCAGGTAATTGATTAACAAATACGCAATATATCGATGAATATCATTATTTCTCCAATGTCAAATAATGTAGATTGGTACACACCTTTTGTATGAAGAGCAAGATATATATATTTCCCTTTTAATCGTACAATTTCGCATCAGTTATCTTTTGTCGTAAATCTCAATATTCAGATTACAATTCTTCAAACAATGCTGAGGCTAATCGGCACGAAGACAATCTCGGAAGCTTTTTTCTAACAACGACCAGAGAGAGTACTACAAAGAATAATTATGCGCTCATGGCATAGCTATTGTATGAAACTACTTTGCGCATGGATTCTGCGAGTATGAAGATAGAAAATTAGTAAACGTCATTCAAGGGTAGAATTGTATTAGAATAATTCATCGAATATAAAGAGATATTACAAGCGTTAGTTATCTCTCTAGTTAGGTTGATGCTAGTCAGGAATGGCGTCACGGCGACCAATACGCCATTATCAACATCTCACTGAATTTCAACGATGTTGTGTCATAGGGATACGAGAAACTAGATGTTCCTTGCGCGATATTACAGAAAGACTTGGCAGAAATGGAGCCACTGTACGTGATTCCTGGGAGTCTTGGTGACGAGAATCTAGGGTCGCAAGAATTCTGAGCCCCGGGCGGCTACGTGGCGCTTCTGGGAGAGAAGACCATCGTGCTCAGCGTATGGCTCTGCCGCATCATACTGCCTCTACAGCAGTAGTCTGAACAGCTGTTGGCACCACTGTTACAAATGGGTTACTTCGAGGATGGGTGCGAAACTAAAGTCCTGTAGCGTGCTTTTGAGCATCCCTAAACAATCTCCATTTGCGACTTCAGCAGCGTCAAGCGAGATCTCATTGGACGGCAGGATGAAGATCTGTTGTGTTTTTTGATGAGAGCTGGATGTGCCTCGGTGCCAGTCATAGCCATGTGGCTGTTAGAAAGGAGCCAGCTGAGGGTCTGGGGTGGTCTGCGGTGCAATTTCGTGTGAGAGCAGGAGCAGGCTCGTGGTTGTCTCACGCACCCTCACTGCGAACTTCTACATCGTTGTTGTTGTTGTTGTGGTCTTCAGTCCTGAGACTGGTTTGATGCAGCTCTCCATGCTACTCTATTCTGTGCAAGCTTCTTCATCTCCCAGTACCTACTGCAACCTACATCCTTCTGAATCTGCTTAGTGTATTCATCTCTTGGTCTCCCTCTAAGATTTTTACCCTCCACGCTGCCCTCCAGTACTAAATTGGCGATCCCTTGATGCCTCAGAACATGTCCTACCAACCGATCCCTTCTTCTAGTAAAGTTGAGCCACAAACTCCTCTTCACCCCAATTCTATTCAATACCTCCTCATTAGTTATGTGATCTACTCATCTAAGCTTCAGCATTCTTCTGTAGCACCAGATTTCGAAAGCCTCAATTCTCTTCCTGTCTAAACTATTTATCGCCCACGTTTCACTTCCATACATGGCTACACTCCATACAAATACTTTCAGAAATGACTTCATGACACTTAAATCTATACTCTATGTTCACAAATTTCTCTTCTTCATAAACGCTTTCCTTGCGATTGCTAGTCTACATTTTATATCCTCTCTACTTCGACCATCGTCAGTTATTTTGCTCCCCAAATAGCAAAACTGCTTTAGTACTTTAAGTGTCTCATTTCCTCATCTAATTCCCTCAGCATCACCCGACTTAATTCGACTACATTCCATTATCCTCGTTTTGCTTTTGTTGATGTTCATCTTATATCCTCCTTTCAAGACATTGTCCATTCCGTTCAACTGCTCTTCCAAGTCCTTTGCTGTCTCTGACAGAATTACAATGTCATCGGCGAACCTCAAAGTTTTTATTTCTTCTCCATGGATTTTAATTCCTACTCCGAATTTTTCTTTTGTTTCCTTCACTGCTTGCTCAATATACAGATTGAATAACATTGGGGAGAGGCTACAACACTGTCTCACTCCCTTCCCAACCACTGCTTCCCTTTCCTGTCCCTCGACCCTTATAACTGCCATCTGGTTTCTGTACAAATTGTAAATAGCTTTTCGCTTCCTGTATTTTACTCCTGCCATCTTCAGAATTTGAAAGAGAGTATTCTAGTCAACATTGTCAAAAGCTTTCTCTAAGTCTACAAATGCCAGAAACGTAGGTTTGTCTTTCCTTAATCTAGCTTCTAAGATACGTCGTAGCGTCAGTATTGCCTCACGTGTTCCGATATTTCTGCGGAATCCAAACTGATCTTCCCCGAGGTCGGCTTCTACTAGTTTTTCCATTCGTATGTAAAAAATTCGCATTAGTATTTTGCAGCCATGACTTATTAAACTGATAGTTCGATTATTTTCACATCTGTCAACACCTGCTTTCTTTGGGATTGGAATTATTATATTCTTCTTGAAGTCTGAGCGTATTTCGCCTGTCTCATACATCTTGCTCACCAGATGGTAGAGTTTTGTCAGGACTGTCTCTCCCACGGCTGTCAGTTGTTCTAATGGAATGTTGTCTACTCCCGGGGCCTTGTTTCGACTCAGGTTCTCTACGTCAGTCTGGTGACTGCACCAGTTGTGCTGCAATTCATGAAGAGCACTCTTAGGGATGTTTTCCAACAGGATAACGCTGGCCCATATACCGCAGCTGTAACCCGACACGCTTTATCAGAGCATCAACGTGTTGCTTGGCCTACCCGTTAATCACATATCTATCCAATGAGGCACATATGACGCATCATCGGACGTCATCTCTAGAGTCATCCACAAACAGTATTAACCATCCTTGTAGTGACCGATCAAGTGCACGTTTGCATGCTGACATTCAAGATACTGGCGGTCGCATCTGTTATTAATGTACCAGGTTTGCACATTTGCAATTGGTTATCTCGTGCTTACACGAACCCATGAGCTTGCAATGTTAATCATTTACATATGTTACCTACACAAACGTGTCCTCAATATTTCATTCCTCTACAGTAATTATTTTTTCGTGATTCAATTTTTTTTATTTGTCGGTGTATGTAAGTACAATAAACATCGTTGCAGTTTGCCTTCCGCATCGGCAAGTATAACCCAATCATTTACAAAAAAGCTACATCTTGGTTGGTAGGACTATTCATTTTCTTTTGCAATTTTTCGAAGTCGTTTATTCAGGGTGATTTTTTGCACCATGTACAAACTCTAGGGACTGGTCTATGGGAGAATACGTAACAAAAATGTTCTAATGAACTTCCGTCCGGAAATGCATGGTTTTCATGCAAGAGACCATATATTCAATCATACTTTGTTACTGAGACTGTGGTCTAATACGCGCCTAACCACGCAGACACAGTTACAGTATGCATGGTTTCCTCCTAGAGGGTGCTACTGTTCCTCATATGTAGTGCCATAGCCCCCTCTCCTGCCATAGTTATTGGTAATGTTGCGTCCGTTTCACTTCTCTTGCTGACTTACCTTGTAATGGATGTGATACAGCGTTGTACACTATGGTTCCGCATTCGAATCGAAAGCTTGTCGGCATGGTGTTTACTTACGGAAAGGCAAATGGCAATTGGCGGCGGGCAGCAAAGTTAAATCAGGAGATCTATCTCCACCGACAACAACCACAGCACTCAATGTTTGCAACAGTGTTTCTCCATCTGTCTGCACCAGGGTCGTTTCAGGAAGCAGGAAATCATAAAGAACGTACCCGAAATATTCGGCCACCAGACTTGGAGGAAAATGTGATTAACACTGTGGAAGGAGACCGCCGTGTCAGCACCAGGCAGTCGACCAGCCAGTAGGAGGGTAAACCAGACGACCCTGTGGAACAATTTCCATGACAATTGTTACTTCCCTTAGTAATAACAGCGTGCGCAGGGCTTACTAGCGACGTACTTTCCACATCGGAAGCAGCTTTGTCACTAATTTCTTCACCAGGCAACTAAGATTCCGGGACTTGTGTCATCCATCCTATTCACAGATGAGGCCACGTTTACGCGGAGTAAACGAAACAGAAATTCCATATTTCTGCAAATTGCTGCAGTATTAAATGCTGGGCTGTCAGCAAGAGTCAACATGCGAACCATTCATCAAAACATCATCGGTACGGGCTTTTGGAGTCGAAAACCCACTCGTGTGATCTTGATGACATCTACATCTACTCTGCAATTCACATTTAAGTGCCTGGCACAGGGTTCATCGTACGATTTTCATACTACTTCTCTACCATTCCGCCGGCCGGTGTGGCCGAGCGGTTCTAGGCGCTTCAGTCTGGAACCGCGTGACCGCTAAGGTCGCAGGTTCGAATCCTGCCTCGGGCATGGATATGTGTGATGCCCTTAGGTTAGTTAGGTTTAAGTAGTTCTAAGTTCTAGGGGACTGATGACCTCAGATGTTAAGTCCCATAGTGCTCAGAGCCATTTGAACCATTTTTCTACCATTCCACTCTCGAATGGCGCGTGGGAAAAAGGAACACCTAAATCTTTCCGTTCGAGCTCTGATTTCTCTTATTTTATTATGATTATCATTTCTCCCTACGTAGGTGGGTGTCAACAAAATATTTTCGCATTCGGAAGAGAAAGTTGGTGATTGAAATTTCGTAAATAGATCACTCCGCAAAGAAAACCGCCTTTTTTTCAGTGACAGCCACCCCAACTCGCGTATCATATCAGTGACACCCTCACCCCTATTGCGCGATAACACGAAACGAGCTGACTTCTTTGCACATTTTCGATGCCAAAAAAAAAATTCAAATGGCTCTGAGCGCTATGGGACTGGACCACACAAAGCTTTACGCATCCCCTGGGCCCGTGAACACCGACAGTCGACTGTTGATGACGGAAATATGTTGCCTGGTCGAACGAGTCTCGTTTCAAATTATATCGAGCGGATGGACGTGTACGGGTATGGAGACAACCTCATGAATCCATGGTCCCTGCATGTCAGCAGGGGACTGTTCAAGCTGGTGGAGCCTCTGTAATGGTGTGGGGCTTGTGCAGTTGAAGTGATATGGGAACCCTGATACATCTAGATACGATCCTGACAGGTGTCACGTACGTAAGTATCCTGTCTGATCACCTGCATCCATTCGTGTCCATTGCGCCTTCGTACGGACTTGGGCAATTCCAGCGGGTCAGTGTGACACCCCACACGTACAGATCTGCCACAGAATGGCTCCAGGAACACACTTCTGAGTTTAAACACTTCTGCTGGCCGACTGATGACCGTTGCAGTCTGGTCCCTTTAACCCCACAAACCACTTCTGCTGGCCATCAGAGTCCCCAGACATGAACATTATCGAGGATATCAGGGATGTATTGCAACGTGCTGTTCAGAAGAGACCTCCACCCCCTCGCACTCTTACGGGTTTATGGACAGTCCTGCAGGATTCATGGTGTCAGTTCCCTCCTGCACTACTTCAGACGTTAGTCGAGACCATGCCGCATCGTCTTGTGGCAGTTCTGTGTGCTCTTGGGTATCCTATACGATATTAGGCAGGTGTATCAGTTTATTTGGCCCTTCAGTGTAAGATAGAGTGCACCATAAATGTGGATTCTGCTCTTTTTGGCCTTGTTTCATCTCGTGAGGATGTGAGAACTTGATTTACAATGTGGCTAGCTACGCAGTAGATTCTACGAGATTCTGGTCAGTTCAATGCCAGTATGAATATAAGCATTCTTGTCGCACTGGTGCTAGCGACCGCGAAACAGAAACGACGCTTTGCTCAAACCGTCCGCCACGTCAGACGCCCGGACGTTACGACAGACGTCAGAAGACTTTTGTTTCTTGGAGCACTCCGTCTGTGACAGCAGGCTGACGGGTAGGATGTCGTGTTGAGGTTTCGGCGCCTGTCTGACGTCATAGCAGCGGCGAAAGGTATTCAGTCCGGGAAACTGGGTTGGCGCGCGGCCAGCAAGGGCCATTCAGAGTCTCGGCGGGGGTCGCCCAGGTCGGAAAACACGCCACGCTGCCGGCGGGTTAGACAAACTGGCGCTGGAATCCGCCATTGTCTGCCGCAGACCGGACGACGGCCACTGGCGCAGCCAACATCACTTGCCACCGAGAATAAACCACAGGTAGCTCCCATTCTGAAACTGCTATAAACATACCTCTTGGACAGACAACTTAAAATCTTAGATTTTGGGAAATGTAGACACGTAGGTTTTTCTGCTGGTTTGACGCCACCTTGGCTAAATATTTTCATCTCTTCTTTATATCTATTATAACCAGTCTATAAGACCATCTGTACCGTGAGTGTCTTCTAGCAAAAAAAAAAAAAAAAATGTTCAAATGTGTGTGAAATCTTATGGGACTTAACTGCTAAGGTCATCAGTCCCTAAGCTTACACACTACTTAACCAAAATTATCCTAAGGACAAACACACACACCCATGCCCGAGGGAGGACTCGAACCTCTGCCGGGACAATCCTCACAGTCCATGACTGCAGCGCCTTAGACCACTCGGCTAATCCCACGCGGCGTTTTCTAGCACATACCAGTTTCTGCCCCCGGGAGCTGAGTGGCCAGCGCGACAGAATATCAATCCTAAGGGCCCGGATTCGATTCCCGTTTGGGTCGGAGATTTTCTCGGCTCAGGGACTGGGTGTTGTGTTGTCCTAATCACCATCATTTCATCCCCATCGACGCGCAAGTAGCCGAAGTGGCGTCAAATCGAAAGATTTGCCCCCGACGGGAGGTCCTAGTCACACGACAAGTGGTTCAAATAGCTCTGAGCACTATGGGACTTAACTTCTAAGGTCATCAGTTTCCTAGAACTTAGAAGTACTTAAACCTAACTAACCTAAGGACATCACACACATCCATGCAATGGAAGGATTCGAACCTGCGACCGTAGCGGTCGCGCGGTTCCAGACTGTAGCGCCTATCACCGCTCGGTCACCTCGGCTGGCTAGTCACACGACACTTACTTGCTTAGCACATACCAGTAACTTCGCCCTTCTTCTCGTAGATTTCAGTCTGTGACTCGTCCTTCTAGTAGCTATTCAGTTCGTAATCTAAGTCAGACTTAATATCACAGTTATTTTGTGCCAATTCGTTTCAAATAAAACGTCTGTGGATAAAAATACGACGTCAAGAGTGCAATTTTTTTTATTGATTACCGGTTTCGTCTCATTGGGGAGCCATTCTCAGACAAATCTAAAAAATTGTTGATTGTGTGACAATCCTTAAATATATTCTTAGAGGTAATTTGCTCAAAAATAAATAAATACAGTGTGTAATGATTGTTCCACACAGAACAACATTTCTGGATGGCTCGTCACAGACGGAAACCGTTAATCAACTAAGAAAAATTGCGATCGTGACTTAGAACTTTTATTCACGAATGTCTTAAATCAACAGATCGCGTATGTCCCCACTGACAATGTCAAAAAATAATTTTTCATGCAGATCTGGGTGCAGATTTTCAGGTCTGATTATTATCCGTGCACAATTCGGGGATTTTTCAAAAATAAAAATAAAGCGAGGTCTGAAATATTCTGTTGTACTCGGAATGAATATTTTCATTTAGAATGAAAAGTACCGTTTGTGAAAACGTAAGTGACGATTTTCGTCCCCGTCGTACCCCAAATGAATTTGTGGTCTGCCTGTAATGACCTAGTCGTCGACGTGACGTTAAGCTATTAACTTCCTTCCATCCTATTGAATGCTGTACTCCGAATGTACTGTTTCAGAACATTGTCATCAGACCCGTTCGTTCACAAGCAGAACCGTTTTGCTGAAGAAACTTAATCTAATTATCTCAGATAAGATGGTTATATGTACTACGTACTTCACACCAGCTTCAAGATTGATATCATTTTACTTAAGTGAAGTGATACCGTTTTGTTAATAATAATCAATTTAGAATCAACAGATAGTTATGATCTCCGCCAGCTCCTTTTTCGACAACACACTGGAGGGGTACTGCTGTATACTCATTGAACATACGCCACTTTCTAACTTATGATAGGATTTACCTAGTACTCAGCTTAAAAGTAGGACTCTGAGCAGATTTTTTGTGATTCTTGCAACCAACTCAAATACCCATTGGGGATGTTTGGAACTCATCCAAGAGAACTATAATCCACCATTTATTTTTCCCATGTCAGGAAAATACTACTGATCAAAAAACTATCAAATTCGAATTGTCCACACAAGTGTGCATTAGCAACCTCCGCTACGACGACACATGTAGCGTCTGGACAGGCGTCGTTCGTACACCGACAGAAAAAAAAATCGCAGCACAAAAAGTAATTAATGTTGTAAGTAGGCTGTTTATGTTTTCTTATTGGCAACGTTATGTAGCGCTCTGTATGAAAATCACTGGCTGTGCTGTGTGCAGTCTGTGGCTAGTTTGCATTGTTGTCTGCCATTGTAGTGTTGGGCAGCGGCAGCTGGATGTGAACAGCGCGTAGCGTTTCGCAGTTGGAGGTGAGCCGCCAGCAGTAGTGGATGTGGGGAGAGAAATGGCGGAGTTTTGAAATTTGTAAAAATGGATGTCATGAACTGCTGTATATATTATGACTTTTGAACACTATTAAGGTAGATACATTGTTTGTTCTCTATCAAAATCTTTCATTTGCTAACTATGCCTATCAGTAGTTAGTGCCTTCCGTAGTTTGAATCTTTTATTTAGCTGGCAGTAGTGGCGCTCGCTGTATTGCAGTAGTTCGAGTAACGAAGATTTTTGTGAGGTAAGTGATTTGTGAAAGGTACAGGTTAATGTTAGTCAGGGCCATTCCTTTGTAGGGATTTCTGAAAGTCAGATTGCGTTGCGCTAAAAAAAATATTGTGTGTCAGTTTAAGCATAGTCCTGTATAATTGTTCTAAGGGGACTTTTCATAATGTAGAGTAATGACATTTTTGGAATAAATTTACCTCGGTAACATGTTTAAGTGATTATCATTGTATCATCAAAGGCTAATTTAAGCCCGAGATAAGCCCTTGAAAATGTGAAATGCTGGTACAGTAATGACCGATGTAACCGCCGCATTGTTGAATTGAAGCACGCAGGTGTTGTACAGGTGCCGAATGTCAGTTTGTGGGATAGAGTTCCACGTCTGATGCACTTAGTCAATACAGGGACGGGTAATGCTGTTTGTGGATGATGCTGGAGTTGTTGTCCGATGACATCCCATATGAGCTCGATTGGAGACAGATCTGGTGATCGAGCAGGCCAAGGCAACTTGCCGACAGTCTGTAGAGCATGTTTGGTTACAACAGCCGAATTTGAGTGAGCGTTGTCGTATTGGAAGACACAACTTGGAATGCTGTTCATGAATGGCAGCACAACAGGTCGAATGACGTAGAGTTTTGCAGACAGGGTGTGTGTGGAATAAGCATGAGAGCGCTTCCGCTAAAGTCGTTCAAAAATGGCTCTGAACACTATGGGACTTAACATCTGAGTTCATCAGTCCTCTAGAACTTATAACTACTTAAACCTAACTAACCTAAGGACAACACACACATCCATGCCCGAGGCAGGATTCGAACCTGCGACCGTAGTGGTCGCGCGGTTCCAGACTGAAGCGCCTAGAACCGCTCGGCCACTGCGGTTCAAAATGGTTCAAATGGCTCTGAGGACTATGGGACTTAACATCTGTGGTCATCAGTCCCCTAGAACTTAGAACTACTTAAACCTAAGGACATCACACACATCCAAGCCCGAGGCAGGATTCGAACCTGCGACCGTAGCGGTCGCGCGGTTCCAGACTGAAGCGCCTAGAACCGCTCGGCCACTGCGGCCGGCCGCTTAAGTCGCACCTCAGATCATAACTCCAGGTGTAAGTCCAATTTGTCTAGCTTGCTGACAGGTTGGTTGCAGGCCCTCGTAACCAACATACCGCCGTCACAAGCACCGTGGCGGAACCAGCTCTCATCGGAAAACACAAGAGATCTCCACCTGGCCCTCCACACAGCTCTCGCTTGACACGATCGAAGTCTCAGTCGGCGGTAGTTTGGGGTCAGTGGAATGCGTCTGGCTCGGAGCTGTCCTTGTAGTAACCGATCTGTAACAGTTCGCTCGTTGTGCCACTGTGGTGTCAACTCCTGCTCAAATTGTTGCTGCAGACACAGTGTGGTGGACGAGAACCATACGCCGAACACAATTGTCTTCTGTCGTGCTAGTGCCACATGGCCATCCCGATTCCGGCCGGAGTGGCCGAGAGATTCTAGGCGCTACAGTCTGGAACCGCGCGACCGCTACGGTCGCAGGTTCGAATCCTGCCTCGGGCATGGATGTGTGTGATGTCCTTCGGTTGGTAAGTTTTTAGCAGTTCTAAGTTCTAGGGGACTGATAATCTCATAAGTTAAGTCCCATAGTGCTCAGAGCCATTTTTGAGCCATCTCGATCCCACGTGGTCATCCCGAGAGACCGTACATTCTCTAGACCAATGCCGCCAGCAGTCGCGGACAGTGGCTGCATTCCTGCCAAGTCTGTCTGCTATATTCCACATGGGACATCCGGCTTCTCGTAACCCTATTACACGATCTCGGTCAGATTCAGTGCGGTGGTGATATTGGCTTTTTTGTCTCCTTACAGGCATTCTTGACTAACACCAACTCACCACAATCAGCCGCAAAGATAACTAACGCTCACGAAGTTTACAGCGTGTATTTAAAGCAAACGTGATTAGCATCCTCATAGCGGCGCTCTTGCGCGACTGGCGTGAAATTGGAATAAACAGCGTCTTTCAGATGTAGAAACACGGCTGCCGTTTCGTTTGTGCCACAAAACATCTTCATGGCGTTACGATTTTTTTGCGTCAGTGCGTTTAAGCTCTAGACATGCTACTGTGTGCAAAGTCTCTGTTCACTATTATGAAGGCGTTACACTTTGCAGAAACGCTTCACAATTTCTGATACACTGAAAGCGGAATTGGTTTCATTTATTCGAATAACATGGGACATAGTGAGACGCCCTGCTAAACGCGCAGGCCAGTACAGGTAGTTTAAATTGTGGAAAGCGGCCAAAATACGCGGCTGTCAGTTACACTCGAACATACAACTTTATTTATTTGACCAAACATTACAAGAGCCAAGAATATTTTAAAAATACACAGCACTAATTTTTGGAACTTAATTACCGGCTGAATGCGCCATACAATCTCATGCCTCAAGGGCAAGACCGCTTTAATTTAAAATCGGCTGAAAGCCAATAACTTAAGACGCAAACCAAAATCAGAAATTTAAAAGGCAATAGGCCTTATCTTAAAACAGTTCTTTAATTAGGCTGAAGGGCCAAATATCTGACACCTTAAGAGCAAAACAACTTTAATTCAAAATCGGCTGATGACCCATCACTTAAGTCTCAACAAAATTAAAATTTTAAAAAGGCCAAAGGCCTTACTTAAAACAGTTCTTTAAATTAGGCTGAAGGCCCAAACAATCTTACGCCTTAAGAATAAAATAACCTTAATTTAAAAATTGGCTAGAAGCCATACAATTACAAACAACAAGAACAAATAAGAAAAGGCAGGACACCCAACGGCGCTCAGAAGTTTCCGAGGGTTGGCCAGGAATTCAAACACTAACGGTCGTTTAGGTGAGACAGGCAGTCGCCAATGAACCTACCGACAAAATAACTTCCGTCCCACCCGACCAGCACACAACATATACATTTTATCTTTCAATATGTTACTGGAACAAAGTTAACAGAACTTTTTCAATTTTACTCACTCGGTTACTTAACTGTCATAAAATCGGTAAACAAATGGCTCAAAACGCCGTTAGTCACGTACTAGAGAAAATTTATGCTCAAGGTGTACAATCATGAATCCTATTTAATCTCAATTTATTATTTCTGGGCCAGAACACTGAACCAATGCTCGGTACATTCTTGATACATTTGTATTTTATTTACTTAGCTGACTCATCTTCGATTACCTTATTCTTAGAGATAGTATGAGTATATTTGATTAGTAGTTGTCTTCTCAGCTTCTTTGTACATGTGAGTAACTTGTGGTAATAGTACAGCTCTGAGTGTTCAAAACACACTACGTTTAGTTGACTACTGAATCCACTTATTGGTCTTCTGCTGCTGTGTCAGTTCCACATCTGCAATTATGTACTTACTTACTTTGCTAGTGTATACTCACTCCATTAAAATTTAAAGCATAGGATAGCACATTTATTTCATATCTATAGTGTATTGCAGCTGATCAGTTTGCTCACGTGGCAATCCATTTCCACTCGATCGGACGCTGAAACCACAGGTAGTCTCTCTCGACCTACCACTAAAGTGCATTAAGTAATTATGGACGAGCGTAATGCTAAATTCCTTAAACCTACAGGACACCATGAGCTGCTCTGTCTCATCTAACATACGGGTACCTATGGTCGCATTCACGCCTCCAACTCATAACCTCAATACGTGTAGGTGTGTCCTGTCACACACTACACCAAATAATCGCCAGCTCCAACCTTATAAATACTTCAGGGACGTGTCCTTCACGTCTCAACCACAAACACTGTTCAATTCTATTACACCGCCATTCCTTGCTACACAAGGTGAGTTCATTCTTACAACTTATCTGCATATTTTTCATAACACTAAGCAATCTCTTATACTATTAATTAGTTAGCTCTACAGCATACAATAGGTTTCACTGCCACTTCAGATCCTGCTTGTACACGAATTTGTATATCTTTTTAAATTACTGTTGGTGGACCATTTCCAATAAAACAACAACTTTGTACTTATAATATTACCAGTTACTCAAATACCTTTGTATCTTAATTACATCACACTTCTCTGTTGTTTATGTCACTGTTAGGTTTGTAACATTAGGTATTTTCTTCACTAATCGGTGGATAGAATGGTTACAGAACTCATGGCTTGATAGCCACGACGGAAAATTTTTGTATTGCAAAGAAGGAGTCGAAATTTTAGTGGATATGAAAGATGAAGACTGAGTGAGACCTGAAGAGGAAAGAAGATCTCACACAGCTGGACTGCACAGCTGCCACACTGTGTAGAGGTTACAGAACAACCTCCTCCCTACAGAATTCATTCACTACCTATGAACTTCTTTAGGTCGATCACGTTCCTGAGACCGAATATCTTTTTACTCTTAGGGTATTCTAGCCTATATGCATTGGCATGTGGTTTTCCTACGATCCTGAAAGGTCCTTGGTATACGAACATGAATTTCTTTGTTTCTGCATTTATTTTCTTTGATTTTTCCTTGGTTTTGACAAGGACTAAGTGACCTATTTCAAAACTGGTGGGTACAGCTTTTGCTTCATGACGCTTCTTTCTTTCTAATGTTCTTTTCCTTATATTTGCCCTAGTCCTTAACTTCTTTTCGTCTGTGGATATTTGCGTTAGAATAGGGAATTCTACCATATCTGCAATCACATTGTGTGGTTCTTGGCCAAACATCAATTCGCAAGGCGCAAAACCAGTTGCATCATGCCTTAAGTTGTTAATTACATTCTCAAAATACTTCATGTGCTCTGCCCAACTTGAGTGTTTCCGAGCACAATAAGTCCTGGAAAGCCTATTCAATTCTCTCATAATACGTTCACTCATATTTCCTTGGGGGAAATACGCAGATATTTTCAGATGTTTCATTCCGGCCTTATCCAGACATTCTTTAAATCTATCAGAAGTAAATTGAGGCCCATTGTCTGACAGCAAATTCTTCGGAACGCCAAAGTTCACGAAGAAATCTTTTTCCAACTTTTCTACCAACGTTTTTGCATTTGCTCTTTTAATTGGGTATAGCTTAACATATTTACTAAATCCATCCACAACAACAAAAACATGCGTGCACCCACCTCTCGAAGCAGGAAGAGGGCCAAACAAATCACAAGCCAGTAATTCTAGGGTTTCAGTTGGCTCTACTGAATGCATATCCCCTTGTATTCTGGTGTTAGCAGCACGGATTTCCTGGCACACTACACAAGATGCTAGACGCTTGGCAACACGGCGGTATATGTTGTCAAACACAACCTTCTCTTTTAATTTGGCAATGCACTTCTTTGCACCGTAGTGCCCATACCTCAGGTGTACATAGTCGATTAGTAAGTCTACATGTTGTGAGGGAAAGCACAGCTTCCACTCTGAAACTCCTACATTTTTCCTTCTAAACAGAATACCTTTATGCAGACAATAGTATTGCGAAACCTTAGGATAGTTCGCATTTCCTAAATAGCTCTTCACTAATTTCAGCTGGTCATCTACATTCTGCTCACGTCTCATGTTCTTAATCACCCTCTTTAATGCACTTTCTTCCTTTACTTCGTGCAACGCAAACATTCGTACTTCACTTAGGTCTGTTGCTATAATTCCCGCGTCATCACATAGCTCCGCACTTCTAGATAACCCATCAGCTACGAGATTGTCTTTCCCTTGAATATATCTAACCTCAAGGCCAAACTGCTGGAGATACACTGACCATCTTACCAAACGAACATTCCTCAACTTTCAGGTCTTTAAAAACGTCATCGCGTTATGGTCACTGTAAACAACTATCTTGTGACCTAATAGATACTGCTCAAATTTCTGTACCCCAAATACAATTGCCAATGCTTCCAGTTCTGAGATGCCATAATTTCTCTCTGCTGCCTGTAAAGATCGACTTGCGAAAGCTATAGTCTTGTGCACTTCTTGTTCGTTCTCTATTTCTACTTGGAATATCTCCACAGCTATACCATAGCCACTAGCATCAACAGACATACAGAATGGTTTTTCAAAATCAGGATGATGTAAAATAGGACAATTCATTACAGATTGTTTAAGCACCTCGAACGCCTGTTGGCATTCTGTTGTCCAAACCCATGGGGTATTCTTTTTCAGCAGGAGGTGAAGAAAGGGTCCATTAAAAGCCTGATCACTAACAAAACGCCTATAGAAGCCGAAAAGACCGAACATCGATCTCAACTGCTAATTGTTTCCGGGAGCCACAAATTTTTGAATGACTGCTAGCTTGCCTGGGTCAGGCAGAATACCTTTTCCACTTACTATATATCCCAAGAAACGTATTTCCTCTTTAACGCACTCTGTCTTTTCAATCTTTAGTTTCATGCCACCTCTCGCAATAGCCTCTAACACTTCCTCTAATAAAACTGTGTGTTCTTCCCAGGTAGGAGTTGCTATTAACAGATCATCTACGTAGGCTGTTATTTTATTACTTAAGGCTGGTCCTAAAACATGGCACGTCACACGTACGAAGGCACAAACAGAGATATTAAGTCCGAAAGGTACCACACGGTATTCTTAACAAACTACTTCGTACAAGAAAGCTGTGTACTTCCTTGAACTTTCCGCCAGTGGCAAATTCCAATATCCACACGTCATGTACATAGAGGTTAAGAATTTTACTCCCCGGAATTTTTGCAATAACTCGTCCATGTTCTGCGGTCTATCACTTTCCCTAACCACTATTTCATTCAACCAACGAGCGTCCAAGACCAATCTGACACTCCCGTCTCTTTTTGGTACAACACCAAGAGGATTATTGTACTCACTGACCGCTTTCTCAATCGCACTCCACTACAACATTCTCTGTATCTCCCTTCGAACTGCCTCCTTCCTAGCTACATGTATTTGGTATGGCTTCCTGAAAAACACTTGGCCGGGTTTCACTTTTAATTGACATTCATAACCTTTGACTATGCCAGGTCGATCTGAAAATACCTTACGATGCCTTTTTAAAACGTGTTTCAGTTCTTCCTTCTGATTAGCTGAAATTTTATCGATTTCCTGCAATTTAGCTTCTATTTTGTCCAAAATAATTGCTTCTTCTTCTTCTGTGTTTAGCTTACTTTTACTAAGATTAACACCTTCGTCCCAATATCTCCTATTTTTCAGAACTCGTATAGGCAGCTCCCAAGTTTCATCATTAGTTACTACATGTTTATCAATAAAAGGTACCGTAATTACTCCGGTTATCGGCAAGACCATTTTTAACTGGCTTCTTTCAAAGTCAACAACACTCTGATATTTTGACAAGAAATCTATGCCAATTAAAACCTCAATACTGAGATTATTTACAATTAAGCATGGATGATCAATTAAATTACCATTAATGTTAAAGGGCAGCAAAGCTTCTTGTTTTACCGTTTTTGACACCTTGCCAGTAGCACCAATTATTCTTAGTCCTGATACCCTCATTACTGTAAGCTTGTCTTTACCAGGTAATACATCAAAGAAGGACTGAGATATCGCACTCACCTCACTTCCACTGTCTAAGAGACAACGTACATTGATACCCAACATATTCACTATTATTTTAGGGTGGCTTATTCTAGGTTGAACAGGTGGTTCCTCAAACTCATCCAATAGTTCCTTTTGGATTTGTCTCCAACTAAAGTGATCGACATCTGTCTTCATTACATTTAGGTCAAAGTGTGTAGGGGTTTCCTGAATTACGTTTTCAGCTGCCTTTTCCAGTCGGTCTATCAATTTCAAATCGAAACACCGCACGACTTCGTTACATTTAGTTTGCTGAACATGACCCAAATTACTGTAGTATGGGTGATTCTTCGCCTCTAGACCGGGCATAACACTAGTTACAGCTAAACCACTTTCACTATTATCGTCGGGTTCCTTCTTCAGTGACAACTGGTCACAGCTACTGGCTTCATCGACCCCCAACAAGCTATCCTCTACATTCTCACTTACCTCCTGTCCTAAATCTATTAGTACAGTATCAACATCCTGCACAGGCACTTTAGATAAGAGCACATCATCCTCATCGTAAATATAAGCGTGAATTTCTTCTGCTTCTTCACCTGACAATTCAGTATTTTGTAGCTCTTCCCTACCGTTACACTGCTGCGCCTTCTCTTTCTCTTCCCACTTAGAAAGCGTCTCTAACACGGCATCTATCAAATACTGTGAGTGGTTTAATATTTCTGCATTGGATGCTACCGACCCATCATCCGAATCCTCAGTTTGAGTATTCTGATCTGTCGTACTAATTACTGTAATTACTGGCTTAGGAAAAGCAACCGCCTGGTGAGCGCCAGTATTCTCATGGACGGGAACTAGTTTTCCAGCCTCTGCCTACTACTGTTACCTTTATTTGCATTATAGTTAACTGGCACAGCATTGCTTTCAACACTTGTTTACTTGCACATTTTTGTTAGGAACAAAATTACTATCATTTGGATGCCATTGTTGGTTCTGGTAATTATTTCTCCAATTCCTACCTTTCTTAGGATGGCGAACAGCTACTGTTCTGATGTTTACATTGCCATTCTGCTCGTTCTTAAAATTACTACTAGTGTTATTAACATTCCTGTTATTACGTGCTTGCTCCTCATTGGCAGCCACACGCTCTACACGTTCCAAATATTCAGTGAAACGATCCAGATTGTCTCTAGGGGCAGATATAATTCTAGTTTGCCAATACCATGGCAGTTTGGCTTCAAGACCTAGTATTATCATTTCAGGTTTTAGTTTTTCGGCCAAATGTGACGAACGTGAGATCCATGACCTGGCAAACTCTTTAATAGATTCCTTGCCTGCATTGAAGCGTTTTCCACTCCAAAATTCTCTCAACACTTCATTTTGCTTATTGCTAGACCAATACTCATTAATGAAAGCTGTTTTAAATTCCGCTAATGTTTTACACTTCAACATAACATCAGCTGACCGACGCATGGCGTCACCTGCTAAATGGCTTCTAATAAATGAGATTTTCTCTCGTTCATACCAAGTTGGTGGAATCACATCTTCAAAATCGTTCCAGAAGTCTAGCGGGTGGATATTTTTATCTGGATCGAACCGCAAGAACTGCCGACACCCGATAAAAACGGCGTTTGCAGCTACAACTTGTTGCATACTATCATTACCAGAAGTTACTGAAGCTACTTTACTCTCAATGTTAGCAATGTTAGCACTAATATTTTCTACACTCATTTCAACATTATCTACTCTTTGCACAATATGAGTAGTATCAGTTTTGATTGCGTCTACTTCTGCTTGACATATGTTTACTTTCATATCAACATCTTTAAACCTATCTGAGCACAGTTCAGATTCCGCCTCGATCTTTTCTGTTAACTTGTACTCCAGCTTCGCATCTTCCATTTGGAAGTCTTTGCGAACCTCAGCAACTTCGGATTTTACTGTTTTATACATCTCAGATAACTGTTGAGCAACCTTTTTCTTAATATCCTCATGGTTGTAATCAATTTTATAATTGAAACTGTCCAGATCCTCTTTCAACTTATTGCAGCCAGTCTTGAAGGAAGTTTCTAATTCAGCTTTATTGGATTCTAATTTATTGTCCATTGCCTCAAACCGTTTATTAAAATTGGTTTGGCTGGCCACAATCCTGTTATTAACCTCAATTATATCAGATTTTAACTCAGCTGTCATTCTAGCATTACTGGGTGACATTTTTGCATTACTGGTAGCTATTGCTTGTAATATTACATTTAAATCAATAGCCCCAGTATCTTTGGGTTGCTCACTAGCTGGCTTTTTATCACACTCAGGTGACGAAAAACTAGCTCCAACACCAGAATCATCAAAACTAAATGAAACTTCTGATTGAACAGTCATACCTAACTTCTCCTGTTTAAACTCTACCATCTCTGATGACTGTTTCGTTTTTAACTCATCAGAGAAACTATTATCCAATAACTTAACATTTTCTGATTTCTGCTTTACTACAGGGGTCTCTACTATTGAATCGTTGCCCTTTTTCACACTACTGTCAGGAGACACTAGTTCGGATTTCACTTTAACATTACTATTTTCATGCATATATACACTTGAACCGTTGTCTGGATTTACAGTTCCTTCAACAGACATAGGTCCTGATTTAGGTTTAACTTATGTTTCTTTTTGCGGTTCCATCGCCGACAGTCTTTTAGTGCAGGTTAATAAAAGTTTTAACAGCTTTTCACTTAACTTAGTTCCTTCTGCACGACGTATGGCGTTGCCGGCGCGGCGTACCAGGATTACTGATGTGACGCGGCGCGTTGAACTGCAGACGGCACCTCGACAACTGGCTGTGTTGTGGGCGTAGCCCGCAACAGCAGACGCGGCTCCGGTCGCTCCGGTGCGGCGAGACTGACTTCTCGCGATGCCAGCAGTGCAGCTAGACTCTGCGCCAGCTCCGTCAATCCAGATGCGTTGTTAATCCAATTGCGTCGTCCACATGCACACGTAACACTGTCTGTCACTGTTCCATTGCTCAGTTGCGTGTCGCATTTCATTTCTGAATCCGAATATTTAAAAATCACTTTCACTTTTACTCAATTTGTTTGCCGGCTGGAGTGGCCGAGCGGTTCTAGGCGCTACAGTCTGGAACTGCGCGACCGCTACGGTCGCAGGTTCGAATCTTGCCTCGGGCATGGATATGTGTGATGTCCTTAGGTTAGTTAGGTTTAAGTAGTTCTAAGTTCTAGGGGACTGATGACCTCAGAAGTTAAGTCCCATAGTGCTCAGAGCCATCAATTTGTTTCTCAGCCGATACACCATATGTGGGGCGGCGGGTGGAATAATAGAATAAATGTTTTGTATTTATGCCGTTCTCAACACTGGCTCTCTAACTACAATATTGGCAACCAGAAAGTGATTAGCAAAACGTGAAGCCTATAATTCGAATTCCTAGAGCCCACTTCATCTGAGAAATACATTTATAGCTACAGCTTATAGCTCTGAGGAATTAGGAGATTGTCTGGGATTCATTATCAAAAAACCATTCTCTCTAAAATGTTCACTATATTCTGAGAGTCACAGACCAAAAAGGATCCACACAATCCAACTGCCAGAACAGTTCAGAGTCTAATGCGCTGATGCCACTATAACTGTTCAAATTAAATGTTTAAGTGAATGCTCGCCATAATTTTATGATAATGTTCATCAAACGCCACGCTAATAATGGTAGAATGTCTGTCCTGCGGCGGCACGTGAAAATGCGACATACGCAAACTAAAGATAGATCATTAACGTCATCCCAAAATTAACACTTCACTCGAAAACGATTTCATGGTTACGCGTATCCCGAGTAACTTATTACTGCATCCGAGGCTGTTTATATCAACGTTACCGACGCGACACGACTCCCAGCACAGGTGGTGCGCTAATCAGCTTCTGGAGAGAACTGGGGCCTTCTTTTTTCTCGCGCAGCGTTCTTACATATAATGCCGGATAAGGGAACGCCTGATCAAATCTGCTCTCCCGACTAGCCGCTGGCCTAGTAATGCACCACTTTAAGTTATCGAATAAATCATTGCTTCCTTTTCTGATGGCCAATGAAGCTTTCAATTTAATTGGGCAATCAGCACACAAGTAAGTAATCATAATTAAAGTCTGACGTGGCTAAGTCAAATATTTTGGGCGAGAGAATTAATTTAATTACACTACACGCAGTAGACGACCTGTGAACTTGCCCTTTGGAGATACGCTATCGCTATAGTTTTATAGTTATTCAGTTGAAACTTCTCACATCTTTATGATTATAGCGGATCTCCCTTCTACTTAAATTTAAACATCCTAGTTTTATTTATTCGCCTACTTAATCTATCTTTCTTCCTTAATTTCTAAGACAAAAACCAGAAAATCATGAATTTCAACTAAAATTTTAATTTGTGAGATCCAGAATACTGTTTCTACTAAATTATTATGCAAAAGGAATCTAAATATAAATTTTTAAGTTTCTAGCTCTTTTCTGTTGCGCCAATGATTTTTACAGAAAAACGTCCAAATACCGAAAATGGTTAAAGTTATTGAACTGATATTCAACACATATTGATTTAGTATTACTCCTGACATGCTAGAAACGTTGCAGGTTATTTACTTGATTTTTAAAGTATTGCGCAACATTTATGACGTCAGAGCTAGTTACAGCGGACTGGCTGCCACACAATGGAAAGACTGATGTGAATTTTATAAGCTGTGAGTAGGCTGCTTCCCTACAAGTTCAATGGAACAACGTAGGAAGTATTGGCGCCCACAAACAATTATACACTGAGCTGTCAACTACTCACCCTGCTGGACAGCGACAACACGATGCGGAAAATACACTGCCTGAATTTACGTCAACGGCCAGAGCAGGTAACCGGAACGTTAACGGCCACAAGGCAGAAGATTCCACTGGTGTACTTCAATTCAAAATAATCAAGTACAGTTAAACTCCACCGGAGGGTGACTAAAATTTGCCAACTTGAAAACACCCGTCGTCGCTCGCGGGAATGTCCCAACAGCCGACAACGAAATCCAAACGACACAATGTGGACAGTCGTGACTTGCTGGTAGATTAAGTCAAAACTCAACTTTTGTGTCCGAGATCGGTGAGCCACGTACCTCGTAGCAATGAGAACAGCACCACACACTCCGACCGCGCGTACACGCCGCCTGCGGCCCCCGGCCAAATTACGCGCCGCGGACATGTGCTCGCTGCTCCACGGCAACCGACCAACACCCCAGGCCCGGAAACGGTGAAAGGACCAAACATACGTCGGCCGATGAGACAACCAACTGAACGACCAACCGACAGTCGTCCCGCTCCAATCTCCCTCCGTCGGACAGTTCACGTGTGTCGCCAGCGGTCGGCGAACACTGGCTGTCGGCGCCTCATCGGCGCTCCGTCCCCGACTTCACTGCTGCTGCGTCCCGACTGCACTGCTGGTCCGTCCCGAACTGACTGCCAGACACACGACGACCCGGAAATACTACCGGTCCCTCCAGAGATGGTACGACAGTGCACTTATCGCTACGCGCTGCTCCTGCCGCTCACAGGCAAGTAAGGCAGGAAGTTAGTGACGCCAGCAAATGGAATAAGAAAACGAGGCGGCAGTACCGTAATAAATGTCAAACAAAAAATTGGGATAAACGCGAGCCGTGCACGGCTCACATAGATTTTGCTGGACGAATAAATCTGGCATGTAATGAGCGTTTTTGTTCAGCCCAGTTCAGGGGGGGGGGGGGGGGGAGGGGGGTTTGATCGAGTTACTGGAACGCAGTTCCGGGAGCAAGAACCAGACATTATCGCTTTCCCCATTTTGCGTTCCCTCCTCCCATTAGCGCCTAAATTCTAATGCTGAAAATTTCTGCCATGGCAATCAGTCTGGTGATTCGATATGTTGTGCTGTCATTCATAAACAGCATTCCAAGGGGCGTCTTCCAATAGGATAACGCTCACTCACAGACCGCTGTTGTAACCCAACATGCCCTACAGAGTGTCGGCAAGTTGCCTTGGCCTGCCCGATCTCCAGATCTGTCTCCAATCGAGCACATATGGGATTTCATCGGACGACAACTCCAGCGTCATCCACATCCACAAACCCGTCCCTGTATGACTAAGTGCAGAAGGCGTGGCACTCCACCCACAAACTGACATCCCGCACCTGTACAACACAATGCTTGCCCTTCAGCATGCCTGAAGTCAACATTGTGGCAGTTACATCGTTTATTAATGTGTCAGCATTTCACATTTGCAATGGCTTATCTCGGGCTTACATTAAGCTGTGATGATGCATTGTTAATCACTTAAAGTTGCCCAGGCAACTTTATTCAAAAATGTCATTACTGTACATTAATTACTTGTTGGTGGTGCAATTTTTTTTTCATCGGTGTACGAACGACAAGTGTCCAGACGCTTCATGTGTTATCGTAACGGAGGATGTTAATGAACACTTATTTGCTGACATGGAAAAATAAATGGTGCATTATTGTTCCCTTAGATGAGTCCCAAACATCTCCACGGTGATCCCTGGTGTGAGGAGATGTGACGCTATTGATGCTGATCAGTCCATCAGATGAGCCGCGTGTGGTAGCCGCGCGTTCTAGGGCGTCTTGTCGCGGTCCGTGCGGTTCCCCTCGTCGGAGGTTCGAGTCCCCCCTCGGGCATGTGTGTGTGTGTGTGTGTGTTCAAATGGTTCAAATGGCTCTGTGCACTATGGGACTTAACTACTGTGGTCATCAGTCCCCTAGAACTTAGAACTACTTAAACCTAACTAACCTCAGGACATCCCACACATCCATGCCCGAGGCAGGATTCGAACCTGCGACCGTAGCAGTCGCTCGGTGTGTGTGTGTGTGTGTGTGTGTGTGTGTGTGTGTGTTGTCCATAGCGTAGGTTAGTTTAAGTTAGACTACGTAGCGTGTGGGCTTAGGGACCGATGACCTCAGCAGTTTCTGTCCCATAAGACCTTACCACAAATTTCAAAATTAATTTTTCCATCAGATGGGGAAGCTAGTCTCGGTTGCCCCCCTCCCCCAAAAAAAAAAACAGTTCGACTCGAAGAGTCTATATAACAACACAAGCACCCAACTCAGTTATCTACGCAATTGTTGAACACCTCCGTGCTCATACTTTTACCGGCTCAGGTTGGAGACCTATTCCTCGCATGTTTGTGTAGAGCTGCCATTAATCACGCTGTAGGCGCGAATAGTTCGTGCAGCACCGCTCTTTGTCCTTTACTTTGTCCGACCCGAGGATTGGCATTTACTTTGTCCGATCTGTGGACCAGGTACCCAGGCTTAATTTTTTTCATCCATATAAACAACTGCCACGCAGGGACTTTGCGTTAACCGTCAGAGGTATCCCAGGAGCAACCAGGGATCGAATTGCAAAACTGTCAATTCAGTGTCTGACACTGTGGGAGTCATAATCTATGGCAAGATTTTTGCACGTGGTTTCCAGCGTGCGAGCTACAGATTATAATCCATCATTCGCGAAACTGATCGTCGGCGGTGAATTACAATCATGTTATGTAACTTCAAACAGTACCAATTGAGGTAGCGATGACGGAGATAGGTAGCGGTCAGACACATTTCTGTCCAAAGTAGACCACAAAGGCTCAATAACAGATCTGATGACTGGCTAGGGGAGATGGGACAGTTCATCCTCGTGCTCACAATACTAATCCTGCACGATGCTAACTGTGCAAACAGAGGCCATGTCGTCTTGGGACATACACTACTGGCCGTTAAAATTGCTACACCACAAAAATGACATGCGACAGACCTGAAATTTAACCGACAGCAAGAAGATCCTGTAATATGCAAATGATTATCTTTTCAGAGCATTCACATGAGGTTGACGCCGGTGGCGACACCTACAACGTGCTGACTTTAGGAAAGTTTCCAACCGGCTTCTCATACACAAACAGCAGTTGACCGGCGTTGCCTGATCAAACGGTGTTGTGATGCCTCATGTAAGGAGGAGGCATGCGTACCATCACGTTTCCGACTTTGGTAAAGGTCGGATTGTAGCCTATCGCGATTGCGGTTTATCGTATCGTGACACTGCTGCTCGCGTTGGCCGATATCCAATGACTGTTAGCAGAATATGGAATCGGTGGGTTCAGGAGGGTAATAGGGAACGCCATGCTGGATTCCAACGGCCTCGTATCACTAGCACTCGGGACGACAGACATCTTATGCGCATGGCTGTAACGGATCGTGCAGCCACGTGTCGTTCCCTGTGTCAAGAGATGGGGACGTTTGCAAGACAACAACCATCTGCACGAACAGTTCGACGACGTTTGCAGCAGCATGGACAATCAGCTCGGAGACCGTGGCTGTGGTTACCCTTGACGCTGCATCACAGACAGAAGCGCCTGCGATGGTGTACTCAACGACGACCCTGGGTATACGAATCGCAAAACGTCATTTGTTCGGATGAATCCAGGTTCTGTTTACAAATCATGATGGTTGCATCAGTGTTTGGCGATACCGCGGTGAACGCACATTGGAAGCGTGTATTCGTCATCGCCATACTGGGATATCACCCGGCGTGATGGTATGGGGTGCCGTTGGTTACACGTCTCGGTCAGCTTTTGTTCGCATTGACGGCACTTTGAACAGTGGACGTTACATTTCACATATGTTACGACCCGTGGCTCTACCTTTCATTCGATCCCTGCGAAACCTTACATTTCAGCATGATAATCCACGACCGCATGTTGCAGGTCCTGTACGGGCCTTTCTGGATACAGATAATGTTCGACTGCTGCCCTGGCCAGCACATTCTCCAGTTCTCTCATCAATTGAAAACGTCTGGTCAATGATGGCCGAGCAACTGGCTCTTCGCAATACGCCAGTCACTACTCTTGATGAACTGTGGTATCGTGTTGAAGCTGCATGGGCAGCTGTACCTGTACACGCCATCCAAGCTCTGTTTGACTCAATGCCCAGACTTATCAAAGCCGTTATTACGGCCAGAGGTGGTTGTTCTGGGTACTGATTTC
The DNA here is from genome assembly GCF_021461395.2 of Schistocerca americana. NCBI lineage: Eukaryota > Metazoa > Arthropoda > Insecta > Orthoptera > Acrididae > Schistocerca > Schistocerca americana. Next base: position 526,743,813 of record NC_060124.1, read on the forward strand.
TCAGCACCTATGCACCGAAATTGCGTGAAAATGTAATCACATGTCAGTTCTAGTATAATATATTTGTCCAATGAATACCCGTTTATCATCTGCATTTCTTCTTGGTGTAGCAATTTTAATGGCCAGTAGTGTAGTAAGCGATACATTTTTTTTGCGGCATCATTTTGTGGAGGTGTGACGGAGGAAAAGCTTCGAAAAGGTTTAAAATTATTCGCAAAAGTTGTTGCAAGTGAGTAAGTGCTCTCATGCTTAGATATTAAACGGATATAGTCTGTGTATGTGCGCGCGGTGTGTTACTCTGCTTCAAGAAATATACGCAGTTAACTGTAATATTGTCTTATTGTGTTTAGGTACAACGTAATATTACAGTTCTTAATGAGTAAAGTATGACAGCATTTTAAATCTTTAAATTCAGTCAATAGTTATATGAAACATTTGAAATCAATTTTTTTCACATGAAGCCGTCAGTCAGTCAATTTGCAAGTAGATCCAGGAAGAAGCTTGTTATCCGTTTAGTAATCTATACTGACGGTAAAAGCATAGCAACATCAAAAAATAATTAATGCAGAACAATGAATTTTCGGGAATACATTTGTCTAGGTGACATATTTAAGTTTTTAACATTGCAAGACTACAGTTTAATGTAAGTGCGAGATAAATCATTGCAAATGCGGAATGCTGGCAAATTAATGACAGGTGTATCATACAGAATGTTAAATGTAACATGTAAACATGCATGCATTGTATAGTACAGATGCCGGATTTCAGTATGTGGAATGGAGTTTGAGCCCATTGCATTTGGTCGGTCAATACTCGTACAGGGCGGTTTAATGCTGTTTGTGGGTGAAACTGGAGTTGTCTTGCGATGATGATCCATATGTGCTCCACTGGAGACAGACCAAGCCGTGCCGGCCGGAGTGGCCGAGCGGTTCTAGGCGCTATAGTCTGGAGCCACGCGACCGGTACGGTCGCAGGTTCGAATCCTAGCGCGGGCATGGATGTGTGTGATGTCGTTAGGTTAGTTAGGTTTAAGTAGTTCTAAGTTCTAAGGGACTTATGACCTCAGCAGTTGAGTCTCATAGTGCTCAGAGCCATTTGAACCATTTTTTTTTGTTGGGTTACAACAGCAGTATATGGGGGACTGCTATCCTGTTAGAAAAATCCTCCTGGAATGCTGCACAACAGGTCGAATCAATAAACTGACGTACAAATTTCTTGCAGGTTGCGTGGGATAGCCACGAGAGTACTACTGCTGTCATTGGAAATCGAACCCCAGACCATAACTGTACGCAGGTTCGTTGCAGGCCTTCAGTTTGCCTCCTAACCAACACCCGGCCATCACTGGCACCGAGGAAGAACCAGCTTTCATCGGAAAAGACAACAGACCTCCACCCTGCCTTCTAATGAGATCTCGTTTGACATCACTGAAGTCGCCGGTGGCGGTGGTTTGGGGTCAGTGGAACGCACAGTACGTTGTGTCAGTGTGATGCCAACAGTTGTTCAAATTGCTGCTGCAGATGCGGTTCCATGCTACTGAGCTATACTCCGAACACAATGGTTTTCCCTCTCGGGAGTGCCACCTGCCATTCCAGAGCCCGGTCTTCTTCTGAGCGTACATTCTGATGACACCGCTACCAGAAATCATGTACAGTGGCTGGTTGCATTCCTATCTAATCGTTCTGAAATATCACAGAAGGAACATCCAGCCTGTCGTAGCCCTATTACACGATTTCGTCCAAACAAGGTGAGGAGTTGATAGTGACGTATTTTTCACCGTAAAGACGTTATTCACTGACATCAACTCACCACATCCAATCCCACAAGTAGCTAACGCTCACGACCATTACAGCGTGTATTCAAAGGAAACTTGATTCTCATCCTCTTATGCCGCTGGTGCGAAATCTGAATAGACGTCATCCTTCAGATGAACTTTCGTTTATGTCGCACAACTCCGTCTTGGTGTTTCGACTTTTTACTACGCCAGTGTAGATTGTCTACCATGACGGTGTGCTGAGGCACACATTATACATACACTCCTGGAAATAGAAAAAAGAACACATTGACACCGGTGTGTCAGACCTACCATACTTGCTCCGGACACTGCGAGAGGGCTGTACAAGCAATGATCACACCCACGGCACAGCGGACACACCAGGAACCGCGGTGTTGGCCGTCGAATGGCGCTAGCTGCGCAGCATATGTGCACCGCCGCCGTCAGTGTCAGCCAGTTTGCCGTGGCATACGGAGCTCCATCGCAGTCTTTAACATTGGTAGCATGCCGCGACAGCGTGGACGTGAACCGTATGTGCAGTTGACGGACTTTGAGCGAGGGCGTATAGTGGGCATGCGGGAGGCCGGGTGGACGTACCGCCGAATTGCTCAACACGTGGGGCGTGAGGTCTCCACAGTACATCGATGTTGTCGCCAGTGGTCGGCGGAAGGTGCACGTGCCCGTCGACCTGGGACCGGACCGCAGCGACGCACGGATGCACGCCAAGACCGTAGGATCCTACGCAGTGCCGTAGGGGACCGCACCGCCACTTCCCAGCAAATTAGGGACACTGTTGCTCCTGGGGTATCGGCGAGGACCATTCGCAACCGTCTCCATGAAGCTGGGCTACGGTCCCGCACACCGTTAGGCCGTCTTCCGCTCACGCCCCAACATCGTGCAGCCCGCCTCCAGTGGTGTCGCGACAGGCGTGAATGGAGGGACGAATGGAGACGTGTCGTCTTCAGCGATGAGAGTCGCTTCTGCCTTGGTGCCAATGATGGTCGTATGCGTGTTTGGCGCCGTGCAGGTGAGCGCCACAATCAGGACTGCATACGACCGAGGCACACAGGGCCAACACCCGGCATCATGGTGTGGGGAGCGATCTCCTACACTGGCCGTACACCACTGGTGATCGTCGAGGGGACACTGAATAGTCCACGGTACATCCAAACCGTCATCGAACCCATCGTTCTACCATTCCTAGACCGGCAAGGGAATTTGCTGTTCCAACAGGACAATGCACGTCCGCATGTATCCCGTGCCACCCAACGTGCTCTAGAAGGTGTAAGTCAACTACCCTGGCCAGCAAGACCTCCGGATCTGTTCCCCATTGAGCATGTTTGGGACTGGATGAAGCGTCGTCTCACGCGGTCTGCACGTCCAGCACGAACGCTGGTCCAACTGAGGCGCCAGGTGGAAATGGCATGGCAAGCCGTTCCACAGGACTACATCCAGCATCTCTACGATCGTCTCCATGGGACAATAGCAGCCTGCATTGCTGCGAAAGGTGGATATACACTGTACTAGTGCCGACATTGTGCATGCTCTGTTGCCTGTGTCTATGTGCCTGTGGTTCTGTCAGTGTGATCATGTGATGTATCTGACCCCAGGAATGTGTCAATAAAGTTTCCCCTTCCTGGGACAATGAATTCACGGTGTTCTTATTTCAATTTCCAGGAGTGTAGTAGCCTGGTGTTCGGGAGTCGAAAACACTGTCGCGATTATCTGTGTAACTGCGTGAAACACCACTGCATCTCTAGTCAGTGCACAATGATGTTTGCCGGCAGTAGTGGACGAGCGGTTCTAGGCGCTACAGTCTGGAACCGCGCGACCGCTACGGTCGAAGGTTTGAATCCTGCCTCGGGCATGGATTTGTGTGATGCCCTTAGGTTAGTTAGGTTTAAGTCGTTCTAAGTTCTAGGGGACTTATGACCAGAGCAGTTAAGTCCCATAGTGCTCAGTGTGGTGTCACCGCCAGACACCTCACTTGCTAGGTGGTAGCTTAAATCGGCCGCGGTCCATTAGTACATGTCGGACCCGCGTGTCGCCACTTTCAGTGATAGCAGACCGAGCGCCACCACACGGCAGGTCTAGAGAGACGTACTAGCACTCGCCCCAGTTGTACGGACGACGTAGCTAGCGATGCACACTGTCGAAGCCTCGCTCATTTGCAGAGCAGATAGTTAGAATAGCCTTCAGCTAAGTCAATGGCTACGACCTAGCAAGGCGCTATTAGCCTTAGACAGCCTAAAGAGTCTCACTTGTATCGCCACAATCTCCAGATGTACCACAAGGATGGATTAAAGTTAAGTATTCCAGAAGCTACGTACTTTTCTTTATAGCATTCATTACGTATCCTGTTTCAGACCTCACTCCATCCTTCGTGAGCTTATAGCGTGCATTGCGGTCCCCTCAAACCACACTGTGTCGGCACTTCTGTCGACACATCACTCAGAGCCATTTTTGAACAATGATGTTTTCTTTGGATTACCACCAGGAGTACAGAAACAAAGTAGCTCTCGGCTATTACGCTTACATGGTCCGACAGAGACACACCCGGCTGCTCCCTATGCTCACCACGGACTCATCGAGGAGTCTTTGGCCGAGACCCCTTTGTTTTGCAGCCTCAAAAACAGTTGTAGGATAAGATCTGACAGCACACGTGCCTGCCGGGACAACCCCAGCGCCACAGGACGCCAAGTTAGGTGGGGACTCGCTATTTACTGGTCGGACCAGTTCAAAGCATTTAACCAGCTGTACTGTCAAAACTCCAGGAGCCGCAATCCATCACTCCTCGTGGGAGGCAACCAGAAGAACCGGTGAAACAGAGCGAGAGAGAGGTTGCTGAAATAAAAAAGCAGCTTGGCTGTACTGTTATTTGTACGAGGCACATTCAATAATTAGGGAGACAAATGGATGTAGAAATGCAGCAGTTAGTAGTAGGACTTTTGTAATGTCATGACTTTAGGTTGGCATCACTGGGATGAGCTCGAAACAATTGACGGATGAAAACTGTTTTGTTTATAACCTAAATATTGCATTTAATGATGGCATATCTGCTTGAAGTTGAACAATATCCATTGATCCGCTTTTTGGTTTCTGAAGGTGAAAAAAATCGGAAAAAATCTTTTCTCGAAAGATTGTGCAATGTGGTGACAATTGTATGGACCGCGAAAATTTTTATGGTTGCGTAGGACAGTTAAAAAAAAGGCCGAACCGGTTTGTGAGGATCCGGGCAAACAGATTCACCAGCGCACCATGAGGTGGAGTGTCTGAACGTCTCCCCCAACGTAACGATGCAGTTAGGGCTTCATATAACTTGAGAGGAAGATTTTGAGTTGTTTTGAATGCGGGATTCAACCCTTCGCGTCTTCCATACTTATTATTTGGACTTAGTTCCCGCAAATATATATTTTTTGTATGTGCGAAATCTTATGGGACTTAATTGCTGAGGTCATCAGTCCCTAAGCTTACACACTACTTAACCTAAATTATCCTAAGGACAAACTCATGCAACCATGCCAGAGGGAGGATTCAAACCTCCACCGGGACCAGCCGCACAGTCCATGACTGCAGCGCCTTCAATTTCCATTTTGAAATTCGCAATTTAACAGCCTACCAAGCTAAAGTCGGAGCCCAGAGACGTGACCAAATGGCCCTCATGAAATAGAATTGACTGTCCAGAGATTGGTCTAAAATCGGAGGAAAGGCTCTAGGTCCATTCTCAACGTCAGTTGGCGGCCAAATGACTCACTTCCACAACAGGTAGATAATTCCCGTACATGTTGTATCGTAACCACTGAAACACAATTCTTACACACACATTATAGGGTATAGCGGGATACCTTAATAAGTGATAAAAGGGATCGGTAACTACACCACACTTATATCGCAGAAGATCCAGGTAAGGTACAACGGTACTTGACGGCAATATGATAATAGCATATTGGAGCTAACGAGCCGTCGATGACGAGTCATTTGAGGCAGAACACAAACTCGGACTGGGAAAGGATGGGGAAGGTAATCGGCTGTGCTCGTTTAGAGAAACCATCGTGGCATTCAGAAAGAGTTTAACGACCCATAAACAACTATGTCATTAAAGACGGAGCGCAAGCATGGAAAGTTCCAAGGATGGAAAGGAGATCGGCTTTCAAAGAAATCATCCCGGCATTTTCCTGGAGTGCTTTAGATAAATCACGGAAAACATAAGTCTGGATGGCCGGACGCGGATTTGAACCGATGTCGTCCCGAATGCGATTCCACTGTGCTGACCACTCAGCTACGTCGCTTGGTCGTGACATTCGGCTTCAGCGATTTAGCGAAACCGCTGATGAAGCTAAATCTGAGCTTCTGACAATGGTTCAAATGGCTTTGAGCACTATGGGAGTTAACACCTGAGGTAATCAGTCCCCTACAGCTTAGAACTACTTAAACCTAAGTAACCTAAGGACATCACACACATCCATGCCCGAGGCAGGATTCGAACCTGCGACCGTAGCGGTCGCGCGGTTCCAGACTGAAGCGCCTAGAACCGCTCGGCCACTCCGGCCGGCTCTGAGCGTCTGAACAGGTGTTTGAACTGCAATCCGCCTTCTTCCAAACACCGCACTCCCTCGCTCTGTAAAATGCGTACAGAGGGGGAGGGGGCGGTAGAACACAAGCATAAGAGGAGGGCGGTTCTAAAAATTGCTGGGGTGTTTGTGAAAGACACCATCGCCACCACTGAGTGTTAAAAAACTTTGTATTCATAAAGTCGCATACTGCAATTCTTCTGTTTAGTCATTTTCAAGTGTTTCAAATCGAACATTTTGTGCTCTGGCACAAAACAAAATTTTAAAAAAAGTGTGACATGTATGACATGTATGTCATCATAAAATTCATAGAGTGAGTATTTCATACCACCGTTCTATAAATAAAATAAAATCGCAACAAATGTTTAGCATAACTGGATATACTTGTGATAGAGAGTTACCCATGACCCTTATTTACAAAAATAAACGTTTTCTGTATGTCAATAGCGGTTCTAGGCGCTACAGTCTGGAACCCCGCGACCGCTACCGGTCACAGGTTCGAATCCTGTCTCGGGCATGGATGTGTGTGATGTCCTAAGGTTAGTTAGGTTTAAGTAGTTCTAAGTTCTAGGGGACTGATGACCTCAGATGTTAAGTTCTATAGTGCTCAGAGCCATTTGAACCATTTGAACTAAAGATAGCGGGAAACTACACCACAGAAACAAGGACTATCGACAGACGCTACGGAACTCTACGAACCGCTCGTCCACTCCGGCCGGCTCCCTTCTGTGTGCTTCACTCTTTTTGTCAGGTGGCATAGTATAAGGAGACCTTCACTGTAGCGACTTTGTATGTATACCAAGTGGGTGAATGTGTTTACCGAGGAAATGGTGTGGTAGTATTCCCAGTTGCACAAGCGGTGTTAACGGCCTCGCAGATTTTTCCCCACTTCTGGAGAGCTGTTTCCGCAGTTCGTTGCATGATGGATCCTCCTTGCCAGCACAGAGAACGATTATTCAAGTTCTTTGTGCAGAAGGGGAAGTTGCTTCACGCATTTATCGCAAGACGAAAGAGGTATACGGGGAGTATTGTCTCGCACGGTGCACAATAATCCATTGGTGCCAACATTATTAGGCGGGATGTGTGGTCAAGAATGCGCTCGACCCCGCTCGAGAATGAAATTAGAATTGTATTAATACCTTCAGCTGCTGACGGGCGTTGATATATATCAACGGGGACAGCTGAAAATGTGTGCCCCGACGGGAACTCGAACCCGGGATCTCCTGCTCGTATGGCAGACGCTCTATCCATTTGAGCCACCGAGGGCATGGAGGATAGTGTGACTGCAGGGACTATCTCGCGCACGCCTCCCTGACATATAAGCAGGAGATCCCGGGTTCGATTCCCGGTCGGGGCACACATTTCCACCTGCCCCCGTTGATGTATATCAACTCCTGTCAGCAGCGGAAAGTATTAATATAATTCTAATTTCGTTCTGGACAGCTGCAGGTCATCAATGGTATCTGTTCTTTCGGGCATGTTCGAAAGAACAGACACCATATCCATATAAGTATACCGTTCGTGGATGTCGATTGGAAGCCCTCGAACATCCTCTTTAGAGCCCCTACATCTCCCCATTTAACTCGCTTATCTTCCGGCCGTTCCGCATTCTCTGAGGTCAGAGGTTCACCTTCGATAGGGAAGTGGAAAACTGGATCCGTGTTCAGACCCGTAGTTCGTACACTTACGCGATCCACTCCCTTCATGTGCGCCGGGATCGGTGTGTCGGGGAAATTACGTATTACATACATACGAGAATCATTCGCATTTGCATTGGTGACAATGAAAATTTGTGCCGGGCTGCTTGACACGATTGGTCGAGTTGATCGCTACGGTCGCTCGGGCACGCTCCCCGGTCCGATCCAGACTTCCATGCGTCACCGCTCTCGTCTGCCTCCTGTACTCGCTCGCATAATGTGAGTCTCTTACAGGACCAGAGACGTATGACTAAAACCGAAGCCCAGATACGAGTAGTTCTACTGCTCCACATGCTCTATAATTATAATACCATTATTAAAATTTATTTACGTACTACTGCAGTCTCCTTTACATCTGGGCACACCTTATACAGGATGTTTCAGTAGGAACGTGCAAAAATTTAACAGGACATAGGGCTCCAGTGATGAACAATTTGAGGTAGGGAACCTGGGGCCAGAGAAGCCAGCCTCAGGAAATAATACGAGTAAAATCAGACTACTGTGTCTTTTTTTATTTGTATTAGTTATCTGCAAATACCATCACTGACACAATGAAAGTACCATTTCTGCTGTATCTTGAAAAATGTGTTGAAACTGATGGCCATCAACTTCAATGCAGGCATGCCATTGGCGAACAAGATTCTGTCGCACCCTGACAAATAACCCTGGTGTGTTTCGAATCTCATCACAGGTAGCCACAATTCTGGCAACTAATTCCATGTCCGCATCCACTGGGGTCTCATACACAAGTGACTGTAGATGCCCTCAAAGGAAATAATCAGATCAAGTCAGGACACCTCGCAGACCATGGAATAGGACGTCCACTTCCAATCCAGCGACCACGAAATACCGTATCGGTACTGCTCTATCGTGGTGTACTGTACGCCACTGAATAGCACTGAGTAATGAATAGATCTGTCGTTGATTCATAGCACATTCTGTCATGGGACAATATAAATGCAACGGCTGCATAAGTAAAGTAAACAAAACCTTCATCATGACTTTCTGATAATTAGGCGTCCTCCTTGCTTCCTTGCAGGAAAACAAGAAGTGCATGTCAATAAACAGCACAGTATGTGTAAACGTGTACGCATGTTTGCTATAAATAAGCATGAAACTAGTAATGCTAGAGAAAGCGGTAGACAAGTTAACTTCCACATCTCCTAAAGCTGGCTTCTCCGATCCCAGGTTCCCTACCTCAACTCGTTCAGTGGAGCATTCTCTATGTCCTGTTACATTTTTGCAGCACCCAGTATATACACACATCCCTCTCTCTCTCTCTCTCTCTCTCTCTCTCTTTCTCTCTCTCTCTCTCTCTCTCTCTCTGTGTGTGTGTGTGTTGTGTGTATGTATGTACGCGCGTGTGTTTGCGTGCATGTGCGTGTGTCCTTGAGGAAAGGCTTGACTCTAATTTTCAGTATTTTACATTAAAAACATTCCACAAGACAAGGAAAAGAATTCAACTGTTGGTAAAAAACCAATTTCAAAACACTTGCTTGTAGGAAAAGAAAATTAAGCCCGTGCCCCCTCACAATTCTGTAAACAGTGATACGCCCATGTACAAAATAGCTAGTTTTCCGTGAACCTCAGTATTTATGACTATGTGTCGTACTGTGATACAATTTTAGAGATACATTCAGTGGTATATGTGAATAATGTCTCGAAAATGCGTTGCGAAGAGAGTTAGTGGTAGAGAAGCAGTAAATTAAAACGCCATCTCTGATGTTGAAGTTTTACAGCATGAACTGCGAATGTGTAGTAAGCGATAAACTTCTTCCCTTTCTGTAAGATGTAACATCGTCGTCTCTTTCATTATTTTTATGTGGGATGTCAGTGATAAAATGTTTTGAAAAGATATGAGAATATGTGTAAAGTTTGTTGGAGGCCGCCAAGTTCTGTCGCCCTCAGATACTGAACGAATACAGTCTGGGTACGCAAACAACCTTGTAGGTAGGGCAACAACAGCTCTGAGTAGTCATCTTGGGTATTAATAAACCGCTTCAGATGCATTTAGTCCTTTGTTATTGGATAACTACTGAAAACCACATCTTCAGGTGAACATCTCTATAAAAATAAATCCTGAAGGAATAACAGCCCTGAGTTATATACTGGTATGGTAAATTACTTTAAGATTTTAAAAATTAAAAAAATTAAGAACTTTTACATCATAATATCGGAATGTTAGTACTGACATGACTAAAACATTAGAGCCGGAAAGCTCGGAACCTTTTTACCCAACGTTCGTTGTCCGTCAGAAAAAAGAAAGCGCTAAAAGGCGGTATGCCATAGAATAAAACAGCCGGATTCCAGTATAGTGGATGGGTCATACACGAATCATAGCATAGTGATCCATTGATAAGGAGAAAATAAATGTAAACTATTAAGGACTAATAATTTGGGCCAGAATGAGAAACCAAGTAGTCTGGATTATTTCTGCGCCATGAGCTACGCTGCTTCAAAGTACATACTTAGTTTCTGACTTCGGTATCCATACTGAAAATCAAATTTTTGTTGTCCCTATAATGCTCCATATAGACAAAAACAGTAATATCAGAAATTGAGTCCGCCTTAATGCAAAACACCTTGTTATTCGTTTATTTCTTTATTCTCCCAAACTAGTTTCGGCGACAAATATGTTCGCTGAGTAATTAACGGCAACAGAAAAAAAGCGCACAGAAAATATGTCGCAAACAGCGACAATAATTTTTAAAACATGCTGCAACAAACACTAAATAAGGTAGTTATGAAAGTATCATAAGAAAACTATATTTCAAAAATTGAATAGTAAAAATGTAATAATGTGCTACTGTGTTTGTATAACCATTCTATTTTCTGCATGTTTTAGGTTAAAAAAAACCCACTGATGATGGTGATATTTGTCGCCGAAACTAGTTTGGGAGAATAAAGAAATAAACGAGTAACAAGATGTTTTGCATCAAGGCGAACTCAGTTTCTGATATTACTGTTTTCCTAATCAAACACAGACCAAATGGAAGAATTCCAAGATAAAATTATTGTTCATATAGGCACCCTTCAACTGCAAACTGGTGACCGGATGACATTTCTGGACACTCAATAGTACAGGTGTCGGAAAAGATTTCTTAAGTAATAGAACCCAGTACGATGTCCTCGATGGTGAGTGTTCATCGGAGGTGAGGGTATCGTCTGGAGTGCCCCAGGGAAGTGTGGTAGGTCCGCTGTTGTTTTCTGTCTACATAAATGATCATTTGGATAGGGTGGATAGCAATGTGCGGCTGTTTGCTGATGATGCTGTGGTGTACGAGAACGTGTCGTCGTTGAGTGACTGTAGGAGGATACAAGATGACTTGGACAGGATTTGTGATTGGTGTAATGAATGGCAGCTAATTCTAAATATAGATAAATGTAAATTAATGCAGATGAATAGGAAAAAGAATCCCGTAATGTTTGAATAGTCCATTAGTAGTGTAGCGCTTGACACAGTCACGTCGATTAAATACGAGGGCGGTTCAGAAAGTAACCTCCAATTGGTCACAGTGCGGGTTGTGGGGGGAGTAGCGACGCCATCTGTGCGTTCACGCACTCAACAGGTCAGTCGGCATCAAGCCGTGGTCGAGTGAACGTCGTACCTGCGCTAGTTTAGTTTTTGTGGCAGTTTGAAATGTGTGCTGCAATGGAAAACCCCGCCAAATGTGAAGTGCGTGCTGTCATAAGGTTTTTTACAGCCAAAGGATATTCTGCAGCAGCTATTCATCATGAGCTTTGTGCCTTGCACGGACCAAGAGTTATGAGTGAAGGAGTTGTCCGTGAATGGGTACGTTTATTTAAAAGTGGACGAGAAAACGTTCATGATGAAGAGAGGAGTGGTAGACCATCATTGGTGACTGACGAACTCGTTCAGACAGTTGATGCAAAAGTTCGTGAAAATCGACGTTTCTCAATGTCGGAGTTGTCTACTGATTTTCCACAGATTTCTAAGACTCTCTTGTACGAGATAGTGACAGCAAGATTGGGTTACCGTAAGTTCTGTGCACGATGGGTGCCCAAAATTCTTACCGACCACCACAAAACTCAAAGAATGGCCTCTGCATTAGACTTTCTGTCACGTTATGAGGACGAAGGAGAACCATTGTTAAACAGAATCGTGACCGGTGACGAAACCTGGATTAAGTACGTGAACCCTGAGACAAAAGAACAATCAAAGATGTGGGCACATTCAAATCCGCCTACCAAACCAAGAAAAGCCTCGCAAGATTTTTCTGCCAGAAAACTGATGGCAACGGTGTTTTGGGATGCCAAAGGGGTGTTGTTGGTTGAATTCATGGAACGTGGTACGACCATTAATCAAGACGTGTACTGTGAAACAATAAAAAAGTTACGACGGGCTATACAGAACAAACGCCGTGGTATGCTGACTTCCGGTATAGTTTTTTTGCACGATAACGCCCGTCCTCACTCTGCTCGCAGAACAACGGCCCTTCTTGAGTCCTTCAAGTGGGACGTTATCAACCATCCACCTTACAGCCCAGACCTGGCGCCAAGTGATTATCACCTCTTCATGCATTTGAAGAAATGGCTCGGGTCACAGCGGTTTGATGACGACGAAGAGCTCAAAGATGCGGTCACAGGCTGGCTCCAGGCACAAGCGGGTGATTTTTATGCAGAAGGAATTTCAAAGCTTGTGAAGAAATACGATAAGTGCCTCAATCGCTATGGAGACTATGTAGAAAAATAGTGCAAAGATGTAGTTGTAAGATGTATATATTAAAATATTTTTATTTAACTTGGTGTATTTTTTTTAAATCAACCGGAGGTTACTTTCTGAACGGCCCTCGTATTTGAGAATAACATTGCAGAGCGATATGAAGTGGGACAAGCATGTAATGGCAGTAGTGGGGAAGGCGGATAGTCGTCTTCGGTTCATTGGTAGAATTTTTGGAAGGTGTGGTTCATCTGTATAGGAGACCGCTTATAAAACACTAATACGACCTATTCTTGAGTACTGCTCGTGCGTTTGGGATCCCTATCAGGTCGGATTGAGGGAGGACATGGAAGCAATGCAGAGGCGGGCTGCTAGATTTGTTACTGGTAGGTTTGATCATCACGCGAGTGTTATTACAGAAATGCTTCAGGAACTCGGATGGGAGTCTCTGGAGGATTGGAGGCGTTCTTTTCGTGAACCGATACTGAGGAAATTTAGAGAACCAGCATTTGAGGCTGACTGCAGTACAATTTTACTGCCGCCAACTTATTTTTCGCGGAAAGACCACAAAGATAAGATAAGAGAGATTAGGGCTCGTACAGAGGCATACAGGCAGTCATTTTTCCCTCGTTCTGTTTGGGAGTGGAACAGGCAGAGAGGATGCTCGTTGTGGTACGAGGTACCCTCCGCCACGCACCGTATGGTGAATTGCGAAGTATGTATCTAGATGAAAACCATGTGTGTACAAGAAGACACTCTAATGCTAAGTCCTTATTATGACGTCCTAAATGCGATATTGATACACAAGAAAGGAAGTATTCACAATATTAAAAACTACCGTCCTGTCAGCTACCTCTCAATTTTGTACAAAATTTTCACAAAGATCTTGTTAAACCGAATTAGTTCCACCCTAGACTCAGCCCAACATATAGAACAAGCAGGATTCCAAAGCAATTTTAGCACTATTCAAATGGCTCTGAGCACTATGGGACTTAACATCTTAGGTCATCAGTCCCCTAGAACTTAGAACTACTTAAACCTAACTAACCTAAGGACATCACACACATCCATGCCCGAGGATGGAGTCGAACCTGCGAGCATAGCAGTCCCGCCGTTCCTGACTGCAGCGCCTAGAACCGCACGGCCACCACGGCCGGCTTTAGCACTATTGACCACATTCTGACCGTTAGTGAAGTGATAAGCAGAGCGAATGAATACCAACTGCCTCTCTGCATTGCCTTTGTTGACTTTGAAAAGGCATTTGACTCCGTTAGCCATGTAGCTGTCCTCCAAGCTTTGAGTGAGCAAGGAGTGGGAGCAGCATACATTGAAGTGCTCAGGAAAATCTATGAGAATTCTTCAGCTTATGTTAACATCGGCGAATCAACTCAAGAATTCCGCATCATGTGGGGTGTCAAGCAAGGCGATCCCATCTCCCCAAAACTGTTCTCTGCTGTATTGGAAATGGCTATGTCAAAGCTGAGCTGGGAAGGTAAGGGAATTAGAATTAATGGAAGAAGGCTTACCAACTTGAGATTTGCTGATGATATTGCCTTACTGGCCAAAGACTTCGCAGAGCTCCAAACCTTAGTTACAGATCTTGCATCGGAATGTCAGCTGGTTGGCTTGAACATGAACCTTTCCAAAACAAAAGTAATATCCAAGAAATGGGTCCCAGCTGGAGATGTGAAAGTCAAGGACAGTCTACTATAAGAGGTAAGTGAATATGTCTACCTTGGCCAGATTATAAATATGAAGGGAGACAGAAGGCCAGAAATCTATCGACGCATCAAGCTTGGCTGGCAAGCATTTGGGATGAATTCAAAAGTATTCAGATCAAAAATGCCAGTAAATCTGAAGAAAGCAGTATTTGATCAATGCATTCTTCCTGTGATGACGTATGGCTGCGAGACATGGACTGTGAACTCATTTACAAAAGGGAAACTTAGGACAGCACAGAGAGCCATGGAGAGATCAATGCTGGGCTATACAAGAAAGGACAGGAAAAGGGCAGATGACATCCGGTCTGTGACGAATGTTAATGACATCTTAGAGACAGTAGGTTCCTTGAAATGGCAGTGGGCTGGCCACGTCGCAAGAAGAAAAGACAACAGATGGACGAAGCTAGTACTGGAGTGGAGTCCGAGGGAGCACCGGAGGCCTAGAGGAAGACCACCAGACAGATGGAACAAAGACGTCAAGAAGATAGCTGGTAACACCTGGCAGAGGACTGCCCAAGACCGTCCCACTTGGAGAAGACTTCTGAAAGCCTACCTGAATCCACGACTCGAAGAGGCCACATCATCTAATGATTGAATTGGCTGATGATGATGATGATGAAATGCGATATCTGAACACGAAGCTTTCGAGACGTGTAAAGTGGTAAGCACTTACGAAGCAGACATGTAACAGAGTTGATAAATTGCATGTAACAGCGGTGCCATATACCCAACAAGTAACACTCCATTCTATCCAGCAAAACACTGGCGCATCAGATCCGCCCAATACACATTTCGAGATCTTTTCCTTTTACAACAACCCTAGTACTTCAACATTAAAGAACGCTCGAGTACATTTTCACCATTAAAATCGCCATATCAAATATCATACTTTGCATTATTCGACTGGATAACAACAGCTGTTAATAAGACTTACGCCGTCTCTCAGTCCTGTGAATTCGTTAGGCGCTGGTGGGGCTGCACGCCGCACGTTGACGCCCCACCTGGAAGAACTGATAGCAGCCGCGTCATGGAGCTTCCAGGAGGGGCGTTGTGCTGGAGCGGCCACGTGTGACGGGCGGTGATACGTCACACGCCGGCGCCCTCCGCGCTCCGCCGGCTGGAAGTGGAGGGCGTGTCCTCTCCAGAACAAGATGCCGCTGGAAGTCCAGACTCTCATAAATCGTCGGCAGTCGCATGTTAACAAGATAATCGGCAGTAGTTCCTCTCTGAAATTAGTCCAGTTGGGCAACTATACCAGTAAAGTAATGTTAAGTACGCCCGCCCGGTTGGCCGAGCGGTCTAAACGTCGAAACGTTCACTTAATGTCATATCTTCCAAGGACTCTTCCGATTCTTGACGACATGGCACCAAAATACGGCAGAAAGGTTGAACCACCTGAAGATGTCAGACAGTTGCTCCTAGGAAATAATGTGGAGTTTGCACATTCGGCGGCAAACCAGAGAAGACTATTTACAACATATCGACCGGGAAACTGTGGCTGAGCGGTTCTAGGCGCTTCAGTCTGGAACCGCGCGACCGCTACGGTCGCAGGTTCGAATCCTGCCTCGGGCATGGATGTGTGTGATGTCCTTAGGTTAGTTAGGTTTAAGTAGTTCTAAGTCTAGGGGACTGATGACCTCAGATGTTAAGTCCCATAGTGCTCAGAGCCATTTGAACCATTTTTTGAACCATCCACCAGGAAAGCTTGAAGAGTCACAATCGAGATGCTGTCATAACCTGTTCATTAAGAAGAGTAATCTTACGTAATAATTTTACACAATAAGTCAAATAGCAAAGTCAGAAACTATTTATGTGTCTGGTGGCCGTGTAACACACGGTACGCACATTACCTACGCTATATCGACCGTTATTTGAGAATGAGGACACTTGGCGGCTTCCAACAAACTTTCGTGAACTAAAATGACAATTCCTGTAGGGAAGACACTTTCGTTTCACGAGACACTATTGAGAAAGTGTAGGGAACCGCCATTCATCTGAGGCCGACTGCAGAAAGATTCTACTGCCGCCAATGCACATATCGCTTAAGTACCACGAAGATAAGGGAAATTACGGCTCATAGATTGGCACATAGTCGTTTTTATATCGCCTCATTCGCGAGTGAAACAGAAAACGAAATGGCTAGCAGTCGTACGAGGTACGCACCCCCTCCCGCTCCCCCACACAATAATGAAAGGAAAAAAGTTTGTCGCTTACTACGTTTTCACTATTCGTGCAGTAAAACTTCTGCATCAGCATGGACGCTCTAATATATTACTTCTTTACTACTACCTAATTTCTCAACACATTTTGGAGACAATATCAACATACACCGCTGAATGTATGTGAAAAATTATATCATCGTACAGCACATATTCTGGCGATATGACATCGTAAACGGCTAGATGGAAGTTCGATACTTTCAAGAATGGTGGGTGAGAAGAATGAAGTTCTAATTATGTAATATTATTTCTAAGCTCGCGCTAATTTTCTGTAATTAAAGGATTGCATTAAAGTGTATTTACAACATCTTCGAAGTTTTCGTGAAGAAAATACACTTCCTTGTTCAGACTGTAGGGACGGGGGATCATAGTTCCTCAAGGAGGTTCATCTTATTGGCTTTGTAAGAATAATGCAAAATGCGGGTCATTTTCAGTGTTGTCCAATGCGTGTTTATTATTGGCCAGATGAGTGGCGAATGCTGACATGGGTAGACTGTTGACCCTACCTGCACATCTGTGCTCTTTTATACATTGTTTGTGCTCTATTATAACTTGTTTGGATATTTCTCCTATTTTTGCACAAGTAATGTTGTAATTGCTACAAGTTAACTTATTAATTCCTGTTTTTTAATGTGTGGATCTATAACCCTGCCAGTGTGTCCATCGGACTTTTTTGAAGGTTTGTCTGGCGAAGCGATTTTGCAGTTTTGGTAAATATGTTGCCAAGAAAAGGGAGAGAGTTCTTGAAATATTGTTTAGGGACAGGTGAGGAGGATGTGGCATCTTCAGTAGAGGTCTGGGAAGACAGACGGCGAACGACATAATTAACATACATACTACGAAGGGCATTTGAAAAGTCCGTGTAAAAATAAAAACTACTTACGTGTTTGGGGTAAACCTTTTTTATTTTTCGAGATAGTCTCCTTTTAGACTTATACACTTCATCCAACGCTGTTCTAATTTGTTGATCCCTTCCGAATAATATGAATTGTCCAAGTCTGTAAAATAACTATTAGTTGCTGCAATCACCTCCTCCCGTTTGAATAAAATCTTTGTCCCGCCAGCCATTTCATCAAATTGGGGAACAAATAGTAGTCCGAGGGGGCCAGGTCTAGAGAACAGGGGGGGGGGGGGGGGATGTGAAACGAGTTGGAATCCTATTTACAATAATTTTGCGACCACAACTGCTGAGGTGTGTGCTGGTGCATTGTCGTGATGGAAAAGGACGTTTTTCCGGTCCATAGGCCGGCGTTTTTCTTGCTGCTCGGTTTTCAAACGGTCCAATAACGATGAATAATATGCACCTGTAATAGTTTTACCTTTTTCCGGATAGTCGATGAGGATTATCCCTTGCGAATCCCAAAAGACAGTCGCCATAATCTTTCCGGCCGAAGGAATGGCCTTCGTCTTTTTTGGTGCAGATTCTCCCTTGGTAACCCATTGTTTAGATTGTTGTTTGGTCTCAGGAGTAGCAATGTATGCATGTTTCATCCACAGTGACGAAACGACGCTTAATTTCCTGCGGATTCTTCCTGAACATCTGCAAACCATCCTTGCAGAACTTCACACGATTCCGTTTCTGGTCAAGCGTGAGCAATCGTGGAACCCATCTTGCAGATAGCTTTCTAATGTCCAAATGTTTACGCAAAATATTATTTACCCGTTCATTCGGTGTGCCCACAGCACCTTAATCTCACGCACCTGAACGCTTCTGTCATCCATCATCATATCATGGATTTTATCACAGGGCGTCCAGAACGTTCAGCATCACTTGTGCCTATATGGCCACACGGAAAATTTTGAAAGCAGTTACAAACTGTTCTGATCGAAGGTGCAGAGTCACCGTAATATTTATCAATCTTCTCCTTAGTCTCCTGAGGCTTTTTGCCTTTCATAAAGTAATGTTTAATCACCACACGAAATTATTTTTCGTCCATTTTTTGGCAATCACTAGACTTCCTTGATTCACACGACTGCCAAACACAAAGAAATAGACCAATATGGCTGAAGCTTGGTGTGCGTTCTTTCCAAAGATGCTACTAATTAAACATGACCTCGATACGCGCCGGTGGTGCCATTTCTCGGACTTTGCACGGACTTTTCAAACGCCCCTCGTATAAGAAATCCGCATAATTTGTGCTTTATTGTAGCAAGGGATCTGCCAAGAGATTGGAACACAGCGCCGGGGAAAGTGTCTAAGTTCTAGACTTTGGGTTCAGAACATCCACGAGCAGGGCAGCTGCCATACGAACGATGCGAGTTATTATAACGGTGGCACAAAAAAAAAAAAGTGGTAGCATTCATTCCGACGCCGACACAGCAGTATGTCCGTCCAGAGCAGGGACGGAGGAGAACAAGGCGGCTGGACCATTTGTCAGAGCACAGAGGTGTTCTCGCGTTGATGCTATCATTGTGGGGCGAGAGCGCTATTACGCTGCTGTTACGCCGACAGGGTTCCAAGGACATCTCCCAGAGTACATTCCCTTCAACGAGATCACAGTTTCCTTCAGGTCTCGTGTCCATCCCGGATTGGTCCTCAATCTCTAACCAACTCTAAATTGATGACAATAAGTAGTAACAAGTCCATCAGCTTTGAGTCGTTGTTAAACTTCATCTGATTAAAATCGTTAGTTTACTTTATATCCCATTAGCAAGATGGAAAATGTTGGGTCTGAGTTTCTGATGAGAATCATTCATATAGTTCTAGGTTTCCTGATATGATTTGAAGACGGATTATCTATGAAAATAAGTGCGAAACATGCACTGAATTATAAATTTCCTGTCGAATACAATGTTTAGACCCTTAAATACATAGAAAGAGGGATCCTTTATTGTATGATTATATGATAGAACAAACACTGGTAGCAGTTACTTCTGTAAAATATCTGGGAGTATGCGTGCGGAACGATTTGAAGTGGAATGATCATATAAAATTAATTATTGGTAAGGCGGGTACCAGGTTGAGATTCATTGGGAGAGTCCTTAGAAAATGTAGTCCATCAACAAAGGAGGTGGCTTTCAAAACACTCGTTCGACCTATACTTGAGTATTGCTCATCAGTGTGGGATCCATACCAGATCGGGGTGGTGGAGGAGATAGAGAAGATCCAAAGAAGAGCGGCGCCTTTCGTCACAGGGTTATTTGGTAACCGTGATAGCGTTACGGAGATGTTTAGCAAGCTCAAGTGGCAGACTCTGCAAGAGAGGCGCTCTGCATCGCGGTGTAGCTTGCTGTCCAGGTTTCGAGAGGGTGCGTTTCTGGATGAGGTATCGAATATATTGCTTCCCTCTATTTATACCTCCCGAGGAGATCACGAATGTAAAATTAGAGAGATTCGAGCGCCCACGGAGGCTTTCCGGCAGTTGTTCTTCCCGCGAACCATACGCGACTTGAAGAGGAAAGGGAGGTAATGACAGTCGCACGTAAAGTGCCCTCCGCCACACACCGTTGGGTGGCTTGCGAGGAGTATAAATGTAGATGTAGATGTAGAAATTTAATCAGTAACTTGATCCGACTGCAAAATTTATAGAATATTACCTGGACAGGAAGGGAATAATTTACACAACGATTTTAACGGGCACTGAAAAACAAAATTGACTTACGGGAACCCGGTTTTGTCTATAGAACATCTGACTTCGCACGGGAAACAAGTAAGCAACGGTACTTATAGCTCCACCGCGTGCAGTGGGGTATGTGGACCACGTTGCTATTATAGCTCACAAATATAATACATAAAAAAAAGCACACTTTATCGAATGGAGAACTGTGACTCTGCCAGAGCATCGAACCCCGTATTCTACATCTTGTACTCAAAATTCATGCAGAGAAAAGCGAAGTACAATGCTCCTCGTGACTGATTGTAGTTTTGAGACTAATCGAAGTAAGGATTCTAGAAAATTACTACCACTGCTGATGGTAAGTAGCAATTTTTCTTGTTTCCTTTCTTCGCCCTCTGAAATCGGTAAAAACATTGGAGAGGAGCCAGCAATAGTCTCCTGCGTACAATTCTGTTATAAATATTACATCTGCGTCGAGCGTTATTGTGATGACTGCTCAGGGCAACTCGATGTAAACTCATGTGAACAGGAAAGAGGCGACAAGGAAAATTAATTGATTTGAAAAGTATTTCAACATAAAACCATTTAATTGTCTCCACAAAGTAGATGAGCGGCGAAACCATGTGTAGTATGGGTGCTCAGAAACACACTGTATTCAAAGTTTCAACACCCAGAAGAATAGACAAAGTTCTCCCGAATAGGCCTTGAAGTCTCAACGGCACCGACTGACCGCATTGTCATCCTCAGGCTATTGGCGTCACCGGATGCGGATATGCGAGGAGGGGGGGGGGGGGGGGGGGGGGCATGTGATCAGGACACCGTTCGACCGGTCGTTCTCAGTTTACGAGATCCAAGTCGCTACTTCAGCTAACTAGCGCCTCGGTTGGCCTCACAAGGGCTGAGCACATCCCACTTGCCAACAGTGCTAGGACGACCCGGACGATCACTCCACCCACATATTAGCCAAGACAAATAGCGCTTAACTTCGGTGATGTGAGGGGAACCGGTGTTACAACTGTCGCAAGGCCGCTGGCGAAGTGAAACAAATTGAAATATACGAGGGCTATTAATAAAGTAACCTCCGTTTATTTCTTTTTAATGTGAATGAAATGACAGAATTCATTACACAATACCGTAAAAGTGCACCCTCTAATGTATTTTTGCACATAATTTCCATCCACATTGAGACAGTTGACGTAACGTTTGATGAGCTTTGAAATTTGTCAATGTTAGAATTCTGCCGCTTTCACTCATCTACCATTATATTTACGGTAGCCGAAATTTACCGTAATTCCTTTGTATTGAAGAGTACCACTGATTTGTGGAAAATGAACAATCTGAATGGCGAATCTGCGGTTTCCTCTAACCCTTTCCTCAGTTAAACAAGTCAAATCTGCGTTCACGAGAGTTGGTCGATCGCTTTCCTCTTCATCATGGACATTGGTTCGCCCATTTTTTAACATACGGCATCATTGTCTTGCACTATTTTCACTCATTATCCAAGAAAATGTAATGTACAGAAAACAGAGATACCGTACCATTGGTGGAGTATGAACTACCAAGCATGGAAGAGGTAAGAGCGACCATAAAACTGCTGAAGGGGGGGAAGCCACGAGGAATAGATGGCATACCTGCAAACATGTTGAAGGAGAGAAGAGCTACTCTACAAGCGAGACTATACCACTTAATCTGCTTAATTTGGAAGAAGGAAAGGATCCCAGAAGAATGGAAGGAGTCTGTCATCTGCCCTATACCAAAGAAAGGAGACCCAATGAGATGTAGCAACTATATAGGAATCACACTATTATGTACAGCTCATAAGATCTTGAGCATGTTGTTACTGAAGCGACTAACACCATATGTCGAGAAAGTACTGGGATTCCAACAAGCAGGTTTCAGGAAGGGAAAGTCAACTGTAGACGATTTACATACAATACGGCAAGTGCTAGCAAAGAGCTGGGAATTCCACAAAAATGTTCACTGCCTTTTTGTGGACTTTCAAAAAGCATATGATAGTGTGAATAGACAAGCAATATGGCAAGATCTCGAAAGGGCTCAATTTCCTAGAAAACTCATAAAACTGACACAGATATGCACCAAGGAGACAACATGCATGGTGAAAGTAAATGGAAACATATCAAAGAAGTTCAAGGTGAGGACTGGAGCGCTACAAGGAGACTGCCTCTCCCCTCTTCTGTTAAACCTGGTACTGGAGAGAGCCCTGAGAAAGGTAGCAAGCCTAGAGACAGGAATATAGTTGGGAACAATGATCAACACCCTGGCCTAAGCGAATGATGTAGTTTTAATAGCAGAGAAGGAGCAAGACCTGGTTCAGGTGACACGAACATTAATGGAAGAGGCAATGAGAGCAGGCCTGAAGCTGAATATGGATAAGACAAAATACATAATAGTTAGCAGAGAAAGTGATGAAAGACCCCTGAAGGTGGAGGACAAAGTATTTGAAAGAGTAAAAGACTTTAAATGTCTTGGGGCTATACTCATTGAAAGGCACGAGATAGATCAGGAAATTACCGCACGAGTACAAGCAGGGAACAGGTCAAGGTTTGCTCTGGGAAAGCTGTTAAAGTCCCAGCTTCTTTCGAGATCCACAAAGACCAAAATCTACAAGACAATAATATAACCCTTTAGTCTTATATGGAGCAGAGACCTGGACCATCACCCAAAGGATGGAAAGAAAACTTCTGACATTTGAGAAAGCCATCCTCAGATTTTTGGGCCATTGAAGGATGGAGATGAATGGAAGAAAAGGAAGAACTGTGAATTGCAGGCGCTATACAAGTCGATGGACATCGTGGAAGTGATCAAAGAACGAAGACTGAAGTGGTATGGACACGTAATGCGTCGAGAAGGCCAGGTCATCGGGCAGGTAGTGGAGGAAGATATTAGAGGCAAAGGACCACGGGTAAGACCACGACTCCGATAGATCGATGTCAGAGAGGATGTGAGTACGCTGGGGCTGTCTGAAGAAGAATTCATGGACCGAGGACGCTGGAGGAGACTGATTGATGAGGCCGACGACCGACTGCGGTTTGTGTGATCAACGCAATAAGTAAGTAAGTAAGAAATTTAATGTCAGATGGCTTCAGGCGGCAGAATTCTGCCATTGTGGAATTTATGAGCTCTTCAAACGCTACAGCAAATGTCTCAGTATGGCTGCAAACAATGCGGAAAAATTTACTTTCACAGCATTATAAAACATGTAAGAGGTCCATAATTAAAGAATTTGTTGCTAGCGCACTCGAGCAGATGTAATTTCGATGGATTGCTCACGCGCTGCCTGCGATATGTAAGCTGTAACAGAATCTCATACCAGAGAGCAGTGTTGACTGCAGTAGGAACTGTGTGTTAGTAGCAGTAAGTAGTAGCTAGCAGTCTGGTGTATCGTGTTGGCTGGGCTGGTCGTGGGGGAGCGATGGCGGAGCCTGAGCGGTATAATATAAGGTAAAAGCAGCCTCGCGCATATGTAGTATTGTTATATCAAGTCCCATGTAAATGCTTTTAAAAAGAAATCTCTTAATAATAATCTTTCTTATAAAAATTAACTTTTGACAATCATTCAACTCAATTTAAAGATTTTACTAATTTCTCCAATCCTTGGTCACCGTGATTATTGTAAAGAAAAATCAGTTGTTTCTTTTTATACATGACAAATCTATCGGCCAGCACTGCACTGAGCTGTGCCAGAAAAATTTCTTATAGGAGCAGATATATACGCGTTATCCGGCGACCTAATTGAGGTAAGATTTTTCAATTTATTCAGAATGAATTTTCAGGGCCCTGACGCAGCGCTGCTGACGTCCAAAATTCACCAGTTTAAATTCACAGTCATTATTGAAAGGTTATAAGTAATTCGCAATTTATTTGAGAGGTTAGTCACATTGTATTATTGGAAGGTTACGAAATTTTACTGTTGGGAAGGTTTGGAGTGTATCTGTTGGAAGGTTACGCTGAATGTGAATTATATACTTATATTTTTTTACTGTTGGGAGGTTATTATACATTATATTTTTTATCCGTGGGGAGGTTACACTGAATGTGAATATTATTCATATTTTTTTTTGTCGGGAGGCTACAAACAAGTTCTTTAATTTCAATCTTTTTTTTTAATAAACAGAGATTACTTTCTGGATAGCCTTCGTATGTATAGTGGAAAACACAAACACTGAATAAAGCTCATTCGGAGAGAGTTTGACGACCTTTAAAGTTCCACGATTTCGATGAATTAAGAGCTAACATATTCTGTACCTATACACAAAGGCACAAAGAACAGATACCACGTGGAAGACAGGTTTTAAAGTTGCGGAAGTTTCAGAGAAATTCTGTGCCTTAAGTTTCACTATGCGAATCAAGAAAATAATTATGCGTGATCTACATGATCTATGTGAATGATGATAAACTAGTATTTCAAGTATGTTTATCCTGCAGACGGTCAGACTCCACCTCACAACACAGTCAAGTCTCAAACATCGAACCGCGCTTTAGACAGCCAAAATTTTCCTTCTTGTTGCCACTGCTACGTCTATGGACAGTACTGCAAGATTGTCGGTAAAGCTAAAAACTGAATTCTTTTTCTACAACTGATCTGCATAAGGCCATTTAGTCCATTGTTTCTGAGTTCTTTCCATTCACGGATATTTTCATCAACACAGTTAAACAAAATAGACGATTGATCACCGGAAGCTTCAGATATCTCTCCCAAAAATAGTTTACCTTAATTTTCGTTATCTCCTTTTTTCGCCTTCTGCAGTCGGTTGCATATTTTTGGCAGGAACCAGGAAGAGTCTTTGCGTACAACTCTGTTGCATGTATTACATGTGTGGTCTTTTTGTATCTCAGAAACAGTCACTGCTCCTAATCGATTTAGAGAAACCACGGGAAACCCCTATCTGGCTGTCCGGAGATCATATCCCAGGAAACTCCTACCTTTGTTTGCCGCAGACTTCAAGTCCAGTCTTGCCGAGTGCGACAGTGCTTTCCGTTTCATTCTCTCGTCTTACTGTTAGACGACAACTTAATGGAGTTCTTGAGTCACAGACCGCCGCGGCCGAAGTCTGCACCGTGTGTTTGTGAAGTTTTTGGCTCGGGGCCACGTGTTCCACGCTTTTAGCGACAGGAGCATCACGTGACACAGGCCGCTAGTGTTAAAATCCTCTCAGAACTCCAATCCTACAGCTAGTGTTTATCGTTGAACAAAGTCTTCTGTCTCTGCTGAGAATAAGAACCCTTGTCTTAGTGAAAAGGGTTTCGCAGGCGGGATACTGCACTCAAATGATCGGATTCTTCAAAGGTGTTGATCTGGGTATCGAACACATGCGAGACGAAGTAGACAAACACATTGTGATGAATCTAAATATACATTTGATGTTGTAGTGACTTTTGAATAGCTGTAAATAACGACAAATAAGCACTTACTTATTTCCCAATTGTTTAACACAGTTTATCAACCAAGAATGATGAAGTTTGCAGGACTTCAGAACTGTTAGGTCTGTGAGGTTGACGATGTATGCAAAGATGTGTGTTTGTGGCATATGCAATAGCTTTTAATACTGACAGACCACAGCTATAGCAAGGTAAAAGGTGATAACGGTTGACAGTACAAGTATGTTTCTGATATTTCGCTAATGCGATGATCATCAGACAACAGAAACAAGTCACATGCACTGCTGAGCCATCGAAAGAGAAACTGAAATGTTATCTTGTAAGAAAAGAATCAAAGTAAACCACTAGTAATGGAACATCTCGAGAAGTAGCGTGAATAAGTAAATTAAAGTCGACGAAAATGCTGTGTAATTGTATTATAAATTAATATTGTTTTTTGTGGATATGGATCAATGACGAACAGGGCAACAGTGAGTGTAAATTTCATAGGTTACAATCAAATTTCTTGTTCGTCTACTTCAGACCTGTACACTATGTGATCAAAAGTATCGGGACAGCTGACTGAAAATGACTTACAAGTTCGTGGCAACCTCCATCGGTAATGCTGTAATTCAGTATGGTGTCGGCCCATCCTTAGCGTTGATGACAGCTTCCACTCTCGCAGGCATACGTTCAATCAGGTGCTGGAAGGTTTCTTGGGGAATAGCAGCACATTCTTCACGGAGTGCTGCACTGAGGAGAGGTAACGATGTCAGTCAGTGAGGCCTGGCACGAAGTCGGTATTCCAAACATCCCAAAGGTGTTCTATAGGATTCAGCTCAGTACTCTGTCCAGGCCAGTCCATTACAGGGATGTTATTGTCATGTAACCACTCTCCCACAGGCTGTGCATTATGAACAGGTGCTCGATCGTGTTGAAAGATGCAATCGCCATCCCCGAATTGCTCAACAGTGGGAAGCAAGAAGGTGCTTAAAACATCAATGTAGGCCTGCGCTGTGATAGTGCCACGCAAAACAACAAGGGGTGCGAGCCCCCTTCATGAGAAACACGACCACACCAAAACAACACCACCTCCGATATTTACTGTTGCCACTACACACGCTAGCAGGTGACGTTCACCGGGCATTTGCCATATCGACATCCTGCCATCGGATCGCTACACTGTGTACCGTGATTCGCTACTCCACACAACGTTTTTCCACTGCTCAATCATCCAATGTTTACGCTCCTTACACCAAGCGAGGTGTCGTTTGGCATTTACCGGCGTGACGTGTGGCTTATGAGCAGCCGCTCAACCATGAAATCCAAGTTTTCTCAGCTCCCGCATAACTGTCATAGTACTTGGAGTGGATCCCGATGGGGTCTGGATATATGTCTGCCTATTACACATTACAACCCTCTTCAACTGTCGGCGGCCTGTCAGTCAACAGACGAGGTCGGCCTGTACGCTTTTGTGCTGTACGTGTCCCTTCACGTTTCCACTTCACAATCACATCGGAAACAGTGGACCTAGGGATGTGGAAATCTCGCGTACAGACGTATGACGCAAGTGACACCCAATCACCTGACTACGTTCGAAATCCGTGAGTTCCACGCACCGCCCCATTCTGCTCTTTCACGGTGTCTAATGACTACTGAGGTCGCTGCTATGGAGTACCTGGCAGTAAGTGGCAGCACAATGCACTTAATATGAAAAAGTATGTTTTTGGTGGTGTCCGGATACTTTGGATCACATAGTGTATATTTATTGGCTCTACTATATTCTTGCATGTTAATTGTCCACATATCTCAATTTGGAAAGAAAGAGAGAGATAGAGAGAAATTTATGATTAGTTACTATTCGGGTAGCTGTGTTTTTAACCCGAAAGTTGTGCATACTTCAGAATAACCTGACGCGTGCTAGAGGGTGTACACACATTTAAACTACAGTTTACTCGACGCAAGTGCATCGCAGACTGGTAGCTAGTGAGAAAGTACCGACGGAACTATGAAAATTGCTGACACTTTTATAATTTAAATTAGCTACTAGTTCTTCAGGACGTATGTTGCTACCGTAACTGCAGCGAACCACGGCCACGATGCTAATTTTATTCTGTGTGTAAGTGCGGTAAATGTGCTGAAAGACTGAAATGGTAGCAGCTAATAGGACGCTTTAAATTATCCTTAATGAGATGACCATTGCAGGTTTGGCGGTAACGGAACTGTGAATATTCGTGGGCACTGTAAATCTTGGGGTTAATCTTTCCCAAACTGTCACTTTCTTCACTACTCTTAGATAAACAACTTTTTGCGTCCAGAGAATTTGTCCTGGCACCACGACCGTGGCAGCGTCTATAGTTGTTCGTGGCGACACTGAACCTTGTTTTTCAAGTTCTAAGTTTTGGTGAGAGTACTATGAAAACTTTTTAACTTTTTAATTTTACATCTACTGTAGCTAAATGCAATGTACAAATGCCTGCCGCTGTATGTTCCTTTGATCTTAATTACAATTCTTGTGACTGCACCATCCGAAGCGCGATATAAATAAAGAAATGTGTTAAGCATCTAAACGGTTTTATCCACAGGACACTCACAATGATCGCGGAAATTCATTCTCTTTATTAATAAGTCATTTACCTGTATTCTATAACGCAAATGAAAGTTGAGGTAATCGTTCCGTTACAGGAAACAGTAATCCACAAGGCCAGATTATTAGTGGAAATAGCACAGTTAACACATGGCAAGATATCTGTACTGAAAAGGTATGAAAGCGACCGAAGCTCGCATAGTCCAGTCCGTGGCACGTTCGTATTTCAAATGCATTCGCGGGAAAAGCCTACAGAGAGATAATAAAAGTTGTCAACTAGCTATGAGAGTTCTAAAGATTCGTTGCAAGGGCCGGCATACACCGTAGCGCTTACCAGGTTATCGAAAGCATGTAGGTGTGCTCAGGTCCGCTAGTAACAGGTGCAGCGCAAGGAACTTCCAACGTCACATTACCGACCTTGCCCGACATACAGGAGCTAGGAAAAATTATGTGAACAGTGGTAGTAATGGGATGGTTGTGTCTGACGGTCAATAACGCAGATAAGGCACGTGTCGAGCTGGACTGTGCGTTGTTCTGCATCTACATCTACATTTATACTCCGCAAGCCACCCAACGGTGTGTGGTGGAGGGCACTTTACGTGCCACTGTTCCAGTCGCGTATGGTTCGCGGGAACCCTCCGTGCGCGCTCGAATCTCTCTAATTTTACATTCGTGATCTAAAATGGTTCAAATGGCTCTGAGCACTATGGGACTTAACTGCTGTGGTCATCAGTCCCCTAGAACTTAGAACTACTTAAACCTAACTAACCTAAGGACATCACACACATCCATGCCCGAGGCAGGATTCGAACCTGCGACCGTAGCAGTCGCGCGGTTCCGGACTGAGCGCCTAGAACCGCGAGACCACCGCGGCCGGCATTCGTGATCTCCTCGGGATGTATATGTAGGGGGAAGCAATATATTCGATACCTCATCCAGAAACGCACCCTCTCGAAACCTGGCGAGCAAGCTACACCGCGATGCAGAGCGCCTCTCTTGCAGAGTCTGCCACTTGAGTTTGCTAAACATCTCCGTAACGCTGTCACGCTTACCAAATAACCCTGTGACGAAACGCGCCGCTCTTCTTTGGATCTTCAGTATGGACTAGGCATCAGTGCAAGCTGTTTACGAGTATTGCACACCTCGTATTTGCATTCAGAGGCTGAAGTCGACGTGCAATGAAAGACCCAACAAAGTTCCAAAGAGGGCAGATTGTGGGGGCCCGATTAGCTGAAGCTTCAGTAACCAAGAAAGCCAACTTGTTGAATGTTTCAAGAGCAACTGTTTCAACAGTTGTGACAGCCTACACAAATCATGGAAAGACATCATAGTGTAAACGTAGTAGTGGGCGCAAATCAAAACTAAATGACTGAGATCGTTGTACGACTTGTGTCAAAACATCACAAAACTACGGCGGCTAAAGTGACTGCAGAGCTCAATAGCCATCTTCGAGACCCCGTATCTGTCGACACTGTCCGCCGAGAACTCCATAAAGCAAATATTCATGGACGAGCTGCTGCACCGCAACCATTAGTGACGACAACCAACGCAAAGAAGCGTAAAACATGGCGTCAGGAGCATAAATCCTGGATTATTGATCAGTGGAAACACGTCATATGGTCCGACGAGTGAACGCTTTTGTTATTTCCAACATCGGACAGCGTTTACGTTTGGAGAACGCCAAAATAAGCTTACAATACTGATTGCTCGATTCCAACGGTGGAAGTGTGATGGTGTGGGCAGCCATATCATGGCATTCTGCTGGACCCATCATTACTGTCAGAGGCCGTGTTTAAAGCCAACGATTGTGTGAACATTTTAGGTGATCGGGTGCACCCCATGAAACAAATGTTGTTCCCCAACAATGATGCCATATTTCAGGACGATAATGCACCCATTCACACAGCCAGGACTGTACAATCGTGGTTTGAGGAGCAAGCAAGTGAACTGCACCGTTTTCCCTGGCCAGCACAGTCCCCGGACTTGAGCATTATCGAACATTATCGAACCCTTGTGGGCGGTATTGGACCGCAGACTCCGGAGCAGATTTCCGCCTCCCTCGTCACTACAGGAGTTTGAAGAGGTTCTCATCGAAGAGTGGCATAAAATTCCATTGGAGACTATACAGTCGTTTTGTACAAGTATTCAAGAAGAATCACAGCTGTACTGTGGGCACATGAGGGTCCAACTACTTATTAATAAACCATTGCCAACTAAGTTCATGTGTTCACACTATTTTGCCTATCCTTTGTACACCGCGAACACTCGGCTCCGTCCGGGGCCCACGGGAAATCAGTACGCCCAGTAGAAGGTACCTACTACAGGGTATAGCCTTGTCATCTGTCATGTATCATCACAGGAGCTTGCATGTATTTAAATGAGCAGTTGAAAATTATTAAATTCGTCTGAAATAGTAACTCGTTCCCCGCCCAGAGACCGCCGCTGCAACTCGTGAAACCTGCTTAGCCACAGCCTGGGGGATGTTTCCATGGCTAAGCCGTGTCTCCGTAATATCCTTTCTTTTGTGGACTGGCAAGACAGCCAATCCACTAGGTCGGGAGGCCGAAGGGCACGCGTTTAAGCTCACGCAGGCTGGCTTGAGGTCAGGAAAATGACAAGGATTTGAGACTAGCAAAAAAGGTACGTAGCTTCTGGAATACTTAACTTTAATCCATAATTGGTAAACATCGGTCTGACGGTACATGCATCAGAAGATAAATAGCAAATGATAATGGCACCTTGCTAGGTCGTAGCAAATGACGTAGCTGAAGGCTATGCTAACTATCGTCTCGGCAAATGAAAGCATAATTTGTCAGTGAACCATCGCTAGCAAAGTCCGCTGTACAACTGGGGCGAGTGCTAGGAAGTCTCTCTAGACCTGCCGTGTGGCGGCGCTCGGTCTGCAATCACTGACAGTGGCGACACGCGGGTCCGACGTATACTAACGGACCGCGGCCGATTTAAAGGCTACCACCTAGCAAGTGTGGTGTCTGGCGGTGACACCACACTTTCTTTCAGGAGTGCTAGTTCTGCAAGGTCCGCAGAAGAGCTTCTGTAAAGTTTGGTAGGTAGGAGACGAGGTAATGGCAGAAGTAAAGCTGTGAGGAGGGGGCGTGAGTCGTGCTTGGGTAGCTCAGTCAGTAGAGCACTTTCCCGCGAAAGGCAAAGGTCCCGAGTTCGAGTCTCAGTCCGGCACACAGTTTTAATCTGCCAGGAAGTTTCATATCAGCGCACACTCTGCTGCAGATAAAAATCTCATTCTGGATTTCACAAAGTTCTTTCGACATCGGAAGCCCTATAGGTCCCACGGCTTCACATGTGCGTTTGCGGTAGCTTACGTTGTCTTACTCTGCTCTTTACCCAATTCTTCACAGCTTCCACAGCTGCTGTAAACGGGTAAGCAAAAGACCGCCGAGAAAGACGAGTATTTCTTTTTTGAGTAGCGTGTAATTTACGTCTGCGGCGAGAAATACGCCGTGTTGTGGGACATTCCTCCCCACCTTCTCTGTCGCCGGTGTCAGGGCCGAAAATTCCGTCGCGGCGGTAGCCAACTCGGAACCTCTTGGCGGCCATAAAACTCTTTCTCCCGCGGCAGAAGTTTGGGCAACATCTGCTCGCCGGCTCCCTTAAATTGGGTCCAGAGACAAAGTGCAGCCAGTGGCCGTTAGTGGCCTCTTGAGAGATGGCGTGGCGGCGTGTTTGTGTCGCACGGCGGCTCGCGACCCGGACAAGGGAGGTGGGAGAGGTTAGCCCGTGCCTCTCGCCTCCAGCTGTCCGCGCTACACAGCCGCTACCTGTCCAGAGCGCACCTGACCAAGTGTTTTACCTCCTGGCCGAGGATTACGTTCTGTAACACAGCCATCTGTAATAACAGTGTAAAGGACGACGGCATCCTTTTGTAACATGTGTTCTGCTGTACCATTTACGGGCATCGGACCAAGGAGCGGAAAGATAACTCACTTCTGTATCGTTTCTGAAGTCCTGCAGTTGGGTAACTCATTCAGGCTGAGTCAACGCGGAAGTGAGGCGACAAAATGCGTGGCGTAGCGGCTGAGCAGTAGCCTATTTATTTATTTATTTATTTATGTGGTGTCACCGCCAGACACCACACTTGCTAGGTGGTAGCTTTTAAATCGGCCGCG
Source organism: Schistocerca americana (assembly GCF_021461395.2). Taxonomy (NCBI): domain Eukaryota; kingdom Metazoa; phylum Arthropoda; class Insecta; order Orthoptera; family Acrididae; genus Schistocerca; species Schistocerca americana. Next base: position 526,776,138 of record NC_060124.1, read on the forward strand.
GTCCGGTAGTATACGTCGGACTCGCGTGTCGCCACTGTCAGTGATCGCAGACCGAGCGCCACCACACGGCAGGTCTAGAGAGACGTACTAGCACTCGCTCCGGTTGTACAGCCGACTTTGCTAGCGACGCCACACTGACAAATACGCTCTCATTTGCCGAGACGATAGTTAGCATAGCCTTCAGCTAAGTCAATTGCTACGACCTAGCAAGGCGCCATTTATCTTTTGCTGGTTATCTTATAAAGCCTGTACCGTCAGACCTATGTTCTACAATTATGGATTAAAGTTAAGTATTCCAGAAGCTACGTACTTTTCTTTATAGCATTCATTACGTATCCTGTTTCAGACCTCACGCCAGCCTGCGTGAGTTTAAGCGCGTGCCTTTCGGCTTCCTCTCATTGTGTCTAGGCTGTCTAGCCTAGACACAACAATTTATGCATTTATTTTACCTGGCAAGATTAGGGCCTTCAGGCCCTCTCTTACACCTAACCAGGCATACTCAGATTGAACGAATTTCAGTTTGTACAGAACATTAAGGACATATGACGTGTTATACAGTATTAATGTTAAAGAAAAAAAATAGAGATTATAACAGTAGTACAATGATAATTATAACAATCAAAAAATAATTATAACAATCAATAATAATAATAATAATAATAGTAATGACTATGTATATGAAAGTAAACATATTTTTCTTTTATGAATGTCAGTCCTATTGCTAGTTGGGAATTTTCTTGTTATGTTCTTGCAGCTTGTGAGTTATTATCATCGAGCAGAGACATAAGACGATAGAATGGGGTGAAACAGATACAGAAGAGGTAGAAAGGTTAGAGGAAGAGAAACAGAATGGTAAAATTCGAAGCTATGATGGAGAGGAGAAAGAAAGAGATGAGAGGGGCACAACAATGGTGGCTGTACCGTCCCTAATATGTAAGTTTCGAGTTCCCTCTTGAATGTTGAGTGGTTCTGGATAAGACGCAGATCACAGGGGAGCGCGTTCCATAGTCGTATGGCTGAGATGCAGAAAGACACGGAGAAAGATTTTGTGTTATGTAAAGGTACAGCCAAGATGCTAGACGTATCCGATCTGGTATTGCGGTTGTGGAATGATGATAGGTGTTTAATGTGAGAAGATAAGTATTGGGGGCACCAGTGGCTAAGAAATCGATGAAGTAAGCACATCGTGTGGAGATCGCGTGCCTGATGTGGGCGTATGCAACCTAGCTGGGAGTATGGAGGACTGATATGATCATACAACCGTATATTGCACATATATCTAACGCAAGCATTCATCACTAGCTCGAGGCATCTCGAATTTTCACTATTTGTGCCGTGTTGAACTACATCACAGTAGTGAAGATTAGGCAAGACTAGTGTTTGGACTAATTTTTGTTTAACATGGGTTGGAAATATTTTTCTAAATTTTTGAATTGCATGCAGGGAGGAGAGCGATTTCCGGCAAGCTATGACTGTTTGTTCTTCCCAGTTTAGGTGTTCATCCAAGATTATTCCAAGGTCTTTTACTGTTTTTTGTTATGGTAGTTGGGTACCATTGAGGAGTATTTGAGGGACTGTTTCGCGAAAGTACCGGCTGATTAACTTTGGATGAGATATAAGTATGACATAGAATTTCTTGGGGTTCAGTTTCAGACCTAGGTTCTGTGCCCATCGAGAAACAGAGCAAAGATCTGCGTTCATACTCGCTACTGCGTCAGCAATGTTCTTGGGGCTTGCACATATGTACAGTTGGATGTCGTCGGCATATAGATGGTAGTTGCAGGAGTGAATCACTGAAGAAATATCATTAATGTACAGTGAGAAGAGTAATGGACGAAGGACGGAGCCTTGGGGAACTCCAGAGCGCACGTTTTTCCATGATGACTTTTCCGACCCACAAATGACTTGTTGACTTCTGTTTTTGAGGTAGCTGTCGAACCAGTGTATTGCGCTGTTTGAGAAATTCAGCTGCTTCATTTTAATTAGTAATATATCAAAATCAACTGTATCAAAAGCCTTGCTAAAGTCAAGCAGTGTTAGGATGGTAGCTTCACGTCTGTCCATAGCATGTTTAATGTCATCAGTTACTTTGATTAATGCAGTTGCTGTACTATGGCGCTTTCGAAAGCCTGAAAGATATTTGTCATGGATGCTATGAGTTTTGAGGTAATCCGTCAGCTGTCCATGGACGATGTATTCTAGGGCTTTAGATATTGCAGGTAGTATTTACACTGGAGAAGAAATGAAGAATTCGTAGGACAAGAAAATTGGGGAAGAAAAAAGGAAACTGACAAAGGATAACAAAATTTCTTCTTCCACTTGGCCTGCGCAACTCTAGTACTTTGTCATTACTAATTAGTCTCTGCCTCGGGGCAGCTTTGGTGTGATAGATGTGCCTACACCTACATCATTACTCTGAAGCTGACACTCGCGTGTTTCGCCGGAGCGCCGTGGTACCACTGTCAGACTGTTTCTCTTCCGTTCTACTATCGAATAGCACGTGGGAAAGATGAACACCTGAATCTTCCTGAGCATACTCTTATTGGTCTTAGTTTTTCACGAGGTTTATTTCGCCCTAAGTAGGTGGAAGCGGACAAGATATTCTCGCTCTGACAGGAGAAAATTGGCGGGTACAATTTAGTAAAAATATCTCGACCAAACGAAAAACGGCCTTGTTTTGATGGGTGCCACCCAAACTCGCTTATAACAACCGTGACACTCTCTCTCCCCTATTACGCGATAATGCTTAACGATTCGCTCTTCTTTGACCTTTTATGGAACCCATAGTGTGAAGACGGACTTACTTAGCTTGCATTTATCGCGAATCTTGCGTCTAGCAAAACGCCTGAAGCGACTGGAACAAAGCGCACGTCACTCCTCTATCTAAGAAGAGTAAAGGAACGGACCCGCAAAATTACTGGCCAATATCTTTAATATCGGTTTGTTGCAGAATTTTAGAATATATTCTGAGTCCGAATATAATAACTTTCCTGGCGACTGAAAAGGTTATGCCCTCGAGTCAGCACGTGTGAAACTCAGCTCGTCCTTTTCTGACATGACATACTGCGAACTATCGATGAAGGGCAGCAGGTGGATGCCATATTCATAGATTTCCGATACGCATTTGACACGGTGCACCACTGCAGACTGTTAACGAAGATACGGGCCTGTGAGTAGGTTCACAGATATAAGTGGCTCGAAGATTTCTTAAGTTACAGGACCCAGTATGTTGTCCTCGACGGCGTGTATTCAATCAGAGCCAAGAGCGTCGTCAGGACTGCCCCAGGGAAGCGTGAAGGACCGCTCACATTTTCCATGAACGTAAACGATCTGGTGGACAGTGTTGACAGCGATGTGCGATTGTTTTTCCTCATGATGCTGTGGCGTACGGGAAGGTGTCGATGATGAGTGAATGTAGGATGATACGAAATGGCTTAGACAAGATTTCTAGCCGTTGTGATGAATGGCAGCTGGTTGTAAATGAAGAAAAATGTAAGTTAATTAGGGTGAGTAGAAAAAACAAATTTGTAATGTTCGGATACAGCATTAGTACTGTCCTGCTTGACACAGTCAAATTGTTTAAGTATCTGAGCGTAAGGTTACAAAGCGATATGAAATGAAACGAGCATATGAGGATTGTGGTAGGCAAGACGAATGGTCTTCTTCAGTTTATTTGGAGAATTTTCGGAGCTGTGGTTCATCTGTACAGGACGCTAATGCGAAATATTCTGCTCGAGTGTTTGGAATCCGCACCAGGTGGGATTACAGGAAGTCAACCAAGCAATTCAGCGGCGGGCTGCTACATTTATCACCGGCAGATTCGAACAACACGCAAGTGACACGAAGATGCTTCTGGAAGTCAAATTGGAATGCCTGGAGAAGAAAGGCGACGTTCTTTTCGAGGAACACTTTTGAGAAAATTTAGGAACCGGCAGCTGAAGCTGACTGTAGAATGATTCTACTATCGACAACGTACATTGCACATAAGGACTATGAATATACACTACTGGCCATTAAAACTGCTACACCACATAGATGACATGCTACAGACGCGAAATTTAACCGACAGGAAGAAGATGCTGTGATATGCAAATGATTAGCTTTTCAGAGAATTCACACAAGGTTGGCGCCTGTGGCGACACCTACAACGTGCTGACGTGAGGAAAGTTCCAACCGATTTCTCACACACAAACAGCAGTTGACCGCCGTTGTCTGGTGAAACGTTGTTGTGATGCCTCGTGTAAGGAGGAGACATGCTTACCATCACGTTCCGACTTTGATAAAGGTCGGATTGTAGCCTATCGCGATTGCGGTTTACCTTATCACGACATTGCTGCTCGCGTTGGTCGAGATCCAATGACTGTTATCAGAATATGGAATCGGTGGCTTCAGGAGGGTAATACTGAACCCCGTGCGGGATCCCAACGGCCTCGTATCACTAGCACTCGAGATGACAGGCATCTTATCCGCATGGCTGTAACGGATCGTGCAGCCACATCTCGATGCCTGAGTCAACAGATGGGGACGTTTGCAAGACAACAACCATCTGCACGAACAGTTCGACGACGTTTCCAGCGGCATCGACTATCAGCTCGGAGACCATGGCTGCGGTTATCATTGACGCTGCATCACAGACAGGAGCGCCTGCGATGGTGCACTCAACGACGAACCTGGGTGCACGAATGGCAAAACGTCATTTTTTCGGATGACCCCAGGTTCTGTTTACAGCATCATGATGGTCGCATCCGTGTTTGGCGACATCGCGGTGAACGCACATTGGAAGCGTGTATTCGTCATCGCCATACTGGCGTATCACCCGGCGTGATGGTATGGGGTGCCATTGGCTACAAGTCTCGGTCACCTCTTGTTCGCATTGACGGCACTTTGAACAGTGGACGTTACATTTAAGATGTGTTACGACCCGTCGCTCTATTCTTCATTCTATCCCTGCGAAACCCTACATTTCAGCAGGGTAATGCACGACCGTCCTGTACGAGTCTTTCTGGATCCAGAAAATGTCCGACTGCTGCCCTGGCCAGCACATTCTCCAGATCTCTCACCAATTGAAAACGTCTTGTAAATGGTGGCTGAGCAACTGGCTCGTCACAATACGCCAGTCACTACTCTTGATGAACTGTGGTATCGTGTTGAAGCTGCATGGACAGCTGTACCTGTACACGCCATCCAAGCTTTGTTTGACTCAATGCCCAGGCGTATGAAGGCCGTTATTACGCCCAGAGGTGGTTGTTCTGGGTACTGATTTCTCAGGATCTATGCACGTAAACTGCGTGAAAATGTAATCACATGTCAGTTCTAGTATAATATATTTGTCCAGTGAATATCCGATTATCATCTGCATTTCTTCTTGGTGTAGCAATTTTAATGGCCAGTAGTGTACATTGGCCAGGCGGCTGCTGTGACCGTGCGGTTCTAGGCGCTTCAGTCCGGAACTGCGCTGCTGCTACGATCGCAGGTTCGAATCCTGCCTCGGGCATGGATGTGTGTGTGATGTCCTTAGGGTAGCTAGGCTTAAGTAGTTCTAAGTCTAGAGGACTGATGACCTCAGATGTTAAGTCCCATAGCGCTTAGAGCCATTTGAACTATTTTTGTACATTGGCCGCTTCTTGTGGAGGAAATGAGAGCGAGGCCGTTGAAACTCAGCGGAGAAGATGAAAACAATGTCAGCCAAAGGCCTCATGCAAAAGCAACAATAGTCTTATATTTAACTGTCAAAAATATTTATAAAAGCAGGAACTACACTTTAACTTCTATAAAAGCTTAGCTGAGAAACACTGCGTTGTCTGGGCATTTATTTATTCCGCACTGCTATTAGGCCATTTCCTCCTACCTTCTATCTCTTCCTCTCTGTCTATCGTCTATCTCCTTCTCGCCGCTGCCTCCCCCCCCCTCCCTATCTGCCCATCTGCTCCTCCTCTATCTCCTCCTCCTTCCCTTTCTCTCCCTGTCCCTCTCCACTGTGTCCATCCCTCTGTCTCTGTGCATATATTGCTCTCTTCCTTTCTGTCGATTTTTTCTGTCCTCCTCTCTCTTTCCTTCTCCTCCTCTCTCTGTCAGCGGTGGCCATCTTCTGGTATACCACCTGCAAAGCGTTCTGATACTACCCACACAACACGCCGGTCCTGCAGGAAATCCAGGCAGTTCGTTGGTACTTTACATTAAGGAAGAATTATGGAAGGAAATTTCTTCTGAAGCCAAGAACGCTAAATATTATTTATTTCACATGGCGCCCCCCATGAACCATGGACCTTGCCGTTGGTGGGAAGGCTTGCGTGCCTCAGCGATACAGATGGCCGTACCGTAGGTGCAACCACAACGGAGGGGTATCTGTTGAGAGCCCAGACAAACATGTGGTTCATGAAGAGGGGCAGCAGCCTTTTCAGTAGTTGCAGGGGCAACAGTCTGGATGATTGACTGATCTGGCCTTGTAACATTAACCAAAACGGCCTTGCTGTGCTGGTACTGCGAACGGCTGAAAGCAAAGGGAAACTACAGCCGTAAATTTTCCGGAGGACATGCAGCGTTACTGTATGATTAAATGATGATGGCGTCCTCTTGGGTAAAATATTCCGGAGGTAAAATAGTCCCCCATTCGGATCTCCGGGCAGGGACTACTCAAGAGGACGTCGTTATCAGGAGAAAGAAAACTGGAGTTCTACGGATCGGAGCGTGGAATGTCAGATCCCATAATCGGGCAGGTAGGTTAGAAAATTTAAAAAGGGAAATGGATAGATTAAAGTTAGATATAGTGGGAATTAGTGAAGTTCGGTGGCAGGAGGAACAAGACTTTTGGTCAGGTGATTATAGGGTTATAAATACAAAATCAAATACGGGTAATGCAGGAGTAGGTTTAATAATGAATAAAAAAATAGGAGTGCGGGTTAGCTACTACAAACAGCATAGTGAGCGCATTATTGTAGCCAAGATAGACACAAAGCCCATGCGTACTACAGTAGTACAAGTTTATATGCCAACTAGCTCTGCAGATGATGAAGAAATTGATGAAATGTATGACGAGATAAAAGAAATTATTCAGGTAGTGAAGGGAGACGAAAATTTAATAGTCATGGGTGATTGGAGTTCGTCAGTAGGAAAAGGGAGAGAAGGAAACATAGTAGGTGAATATGGATTGGGGGGAAGAAATGAAAGAGGAAGCCGCCTTGCAGAATTTTGCACAGAGCATAACTTAATCATAGCTAACACTTGGTTCAAGAATCATAAAAGAAGGTTGTATACCTGGAAGAATCCTGGAGACACTAAAAGGTATCAGATAGATTATATAATGGTAAGACAGAGATTTAGAAACCAGGTTTTAAATTGTGAGACATTTCCAGGGGCAGATGTGGATTCTGACCACAATCTATTGTTTATGAACTGCAGATTGAAACTGAAGAAACTGCAAAAAGGTGGGAATTTAAGGAGATGGGACCTGGATAAACTGAAAGAACCAGAGGTTGTAGAGAGTTTCAGGGAGAGCATAAGGGATCAATTGACAGGAATGGGGGAAAGAAATAGAGTAGAAGAAGAATGGGTAGCTCTGAGGGATGAAGTAGTGAAGGCAGCAGAGGATCGAGTAGGTAAAAAGACGAGGGCTAATAGAAATCCTTGGGTAACAGAAGAAATATTGAATTTAGTTGATGAAAGGAGAAAATATAAAAATGCAGTAAATGAAGCAGGCAAAAAGGAATACAAACGTCTCAAAAATGAGATCGACAGGAAGTGCAAAATGGCTAAGCAGGGATGGCTAGAGGACAAATGTAAGGATGTAGTGGCTTGTCTCAGTAGAGGTAAGATAGATACTGCCTACAGGAAAATTAAAGAGACCTTTGGAGAGAAGAGAACTACTTGTATGAATATCAAGAGCTCAGATGGAAACCCAGTTCTACGCAAAGAAGGGAAGGCAGAAAGGTGGAAGGAGTATATAGAGGGTTTAAACAAGGGCGTTGTACTTGAGGACAATATTATGGAAATGGAAGAGGATGTAGATGAAGACGAAATGGGAGATAAGATACTGCGTGAAGAGTTTGACAGAGCACTGAAAGACCTGAGTCGAAACAAGGCCCCGGGAGTAGACAACATTCCATTAGAACTACTAATGGCCTCGGGAGAGCCAGTCATGACAAAACTCTACCATCTGCTGACCACGATGTATGAGACAGGCGAAATATCCACAGACTTCAGGAAGAATATAATAATTCCAATCCCAAAGAAAGCAGGTGTTGACAGATGTGAAAATTACCGAACTCTCAGTTTAATAAGTCACAGCTGCAAAATACTAACGCGAATTCTTTACAGACGAATGGAAAAACTGGTAGAAGCGGACCTCGGGGAAGATCAGTTTAGATTCCGCAGAAATGTTGGAACTTGTGAGGCAATACTAACCTTACGACTTATCTTAGAAGAAAGATTAAGAAAAGGCAAACCTACGTTTCTAGCATTTGTAGACTTAGAGAAAGCTTTTGACAACGTTAACTGGAATACTCTCTTTCAAATTCTGAAGGTGGCAGGGGTGAAATACAGGGAGCAAAAGGCTATTTACAATTTGTACAGAAACCAGATGCCAGTTATAAGTGTCGAGGGGCATGAAAGGGAAGCAGTGGTTGGGAAAGGAGTGAGACAGGGTTGTAGCCTCTCCCCGATGTTATTCAATCTGTATATTGAGCAAGCAGTAAAGGAAACAAAAGAAAAGTTCGGATTAGGTATTAAAATCCATGGAGAAGAAATAAAAACTTTGGGGTTCGCCGATAACATTGTAATTCTGTTGGAGAGCAGTTGAACGGAATGGACAGTGACTTGAAAGGAGGGAATAAGATGAACATCAACAAAAGCAAACCGCGGATAATGGAATGTAGTCGAATTAAATCGGGTGATGCTGAGGGGATTAGATTAGGAAATGAGACACTTAAAGTAGTAAAGGAGTTTTGCTATTTAGGGAGTAAAATAACTGATGATGGTCGAAGTAGAGAGGATATAAAATGTAGACTGGCAATGGCAAGGAAAGCGTTTCTGAAGAAGAGGAATTTGTTAACATCGAGCATAGATTTAAGTGTCAGGAAGTCGTTTCTGAAAGTATTTGTATGGAGTGTAGCCATGTATGGAAGTGAAACATGGACGATAACCAGTTCGGACAAGAAGAGAATAGAAGCTTTCGAAATGTGGTGCTACAGTAGAATGCTGAAGATAAGGTGGGTAGATCACGTAACTAATGAGGAGGTATTGAATAGGATTGGGGAGAAGAGAAGTTTGTGGCACAACTTGACTAGAAGAAGGGATCGGTTGGTAGGACATGTTTTGAGGCATCAAGGGATCACTAATTTAGCAAAAATGGCTCTGAGCACTATGGGACTTAACTTCTGTGGTCATCAGTCCCCTAGAACTTAGAACTACTTAAACCTAACTAACCTAAGGACATCACACACATCCATGCCCGATGCAGGATTCGAACCTGCGACCGTAGCAGTCGCGCGGTTCCGGACTGAGTGCTTTAACCGCGAGACCACCGCGGCCGGCCAAATTTAGCATTGGAGGGCAGCGTGGAGGGTAAAAATCGTAGAGGGAGACCAAGAGATGAATACACTAAGCAGATTCAGAAGGATGTAGGTTGCAGTAAGTACTGGGAGATGAAGAAGCTTGCACAGGATAGAGTAGCATGGAGAGCTGCATCAAACCAGTCTCAGGACTGAAGACCACAACAACATGAATGGCAGGTTTCGACAGAAGCTTCTTGTCATCATCTGACCACTGGAAACTTAAAGTGCATGGTTACAAATCACATAGTTAGAACACATTCCATTGATAATAGAGCCTAGGCGCATTGGTTTGTCACTAATAATAAGACGAAGAGATGCAATACACATTGTCTTCTCCTTCCCGGCTGAGTTTGAATGGCCTCGCTCGCAGTACCTCCTCAAGACGTGACCAATGTACGAAATTCCCCCTGACACACCATCAAGACACATGTATTGTACGTGTTTATCTTCTTATTTTTGACAAACCAAAGTGATTACGCTGTGTTATCAGTGAAATGTGCTCCCACTATGTGATTGGTAAGTATGCACTTTAAATTTCCGAAGATCAGATTACGATAACAAGCTCCTGTCGAAACTGGTTATCATGAAATATTTGGCTTGGCTTCAGAAGAAATTTCATTGCATAAAATCGGCAGATCGCTCCCCTCACATTAACATGTGTAACCTAAGGAAGGACTATTTTTCACCCCTATCTCCACCCCTATGCGAGGTATGTGTCCTTACCCCCATATCCCCTCTTTCCAGGCATAATGTGATATGTGTACCAAGTTTGATTGAACTCGATTCAGTGGTTTGGAGAAGAGGTGGAACGTACATGCATATGTAAACACAAACATTAATGGTTGATGGAGAAGGATAAGTGTATCAATTTGAAGTCAGGAATCTTGGTCCGGAAACGATAGATTGGAAAGTTGTTGTTGTTGTTTTTGCGGTCTTCAGTCCTGAGACTGGTTTGATGCAGCTCTCCATGCTACTCTACCTACTGCAGCCTACATCCGTCTGAATCTATTTATCGTCCATGTTTCACTTCCATACATGGCTACACTCGATACAAATACTTTCAGAAACGACTTCCTGACACTTAAATCTATACTCGATGTCAACAAATTTCTCTTGCTCACAAAAGCTTTCCTTGTCATTTTCAGTCTACATTTTATATTCTCTCTCCTTCGACCATCATCAGTTATTTTGCTCCCCAAATAGCAAAACTCATTTACTACTTTAAGCGTCTCATTTCCTAATCTAATACCCTCAGCATCACCCGATTTAATTCGACTACATTCCATTATCCGCGGTTTGCTTTTGTTGATGTTCATCTTATTCCCTCCTTTCAAGTCACTGTCCATTCCGTTCAACTGCTCTCCAACAGAATTACAATGTCATCGGCGAACCCCAAAGTTTTTATTTCTTCTCCATGGATTTTAGTACCTAATCCGAACTTTTCTTTTGTTTCCTTTACTGCTTGCTCAATATACAGATTGAATAGCATCGGGGAGAGGCTACAACCCTGTCTCACTCCCTTCCCAACCACTGCTTCGCTTTCATGTCCCTCGACTCTTATAACTGCCATCTGCTATCTGTACAAATTGTAAATAGCCTTTTGCTCCCTGTATTTTACCCCTGCCACCTTTAGAATTTGAAAGAGAGTGTTCCAGTCAACATTGTCAAAACCTTTCTCTAAGTCTACAAATGCTAGAAACGTAGGTTTGCCTTTCCTTAATCTTTCTTCTAAGATAAGTCGTAGGGTCAGTATTGCCTCACGTGTTCCAACATTTCTGCGGAATCCAAACTGATCTTCGCCGAGGTCGGCTTCAACCAGTTTTTCCATTCGTCTGTAAAGAATTCGCGTTAGTATTTTGCGGCTGTGACTTATTATACTGCCGGCCGCGGTGGTCTAGTGGTTCTAGGTGCGCAGTCCGGAACCGCGGGACTGCTACGGTCGCAGGTTCGAATCCTGCCTCGGGCATGGATGTGTGTGATGTAGTTGGGTTTAAGTAGTTCTAAGTTCTAGGGGACTGATGACCACAGAAGTTAAGACCCATAGTGCTCAGCGCCATTTGAACCATTTTGAACTTATTATACTGATAGTTCGATAATTTTCACATCTGTCAGCACCTGCTTTCTTTGGGATTGGAATTACTATATTCTTCTTGAAGTCTGAGGGAATTTCGCCTGTCTCATACATCTTGCCCACCAGATGGTAGAGTTTTGTCAGGAAAGTTAAAAAAGAAAATCGTTGGTTTCCGTATTTTGAGAGGAGGTAGTATAGACCAAAACAAAAACAAATTTCTAGTAAACATGGACTCTAAAGTGCATCCCTTTTTCATCTTTGGTGCTGTGGAACAAATCCCTTCTACTGAACAAATGCTCATAACTTTGAAGGTGTGCATTTCAGAGCGAACATTTACTGGACCATTTGTTCTTGTTTCGATCCATACTACCTCTTCCCACAATATGGACAGAAAAGAGCTTGTAGTAGAAAAGGGCCACTGTCAAGGTATCAGTGATTTTCGCTTGCAGCTTTCGACTCGGCCGCCTCCGGAGCAGGTTCCGTTGCCTCAGATTAATACGCTTATCATTCCCTATAATACCTGAAATTTGTTAACATCATCACGCAATCATCCTATATAGAGATATGATAGAAGTACTTCAGTACACCGTCTAGATTTTATATAACTTTTACAAACTATATTTTATGAAGTCTGATACCTCACAACTAGAGTTGGGACAACTTTAAGGAAAAACAAATAAAGGTGGACCCGGATATTTCGTCATACACTTTATTGCTTAACAAAAATATTATAACTAAAACTTTAAAAACATTGTTGAAAGAAAATCAACGCTGACAGTCATTTTAAAAACTTAAACAGGCTCAGTTCATTAATAACAAACTTTAACAATTTGTATCATTAGGAGCAGGGCTTGAAACCAGGAGTGGAGAGTTTCCAAGTACAAGAAAGAAGTCACGCCAACTCTGTATGACTGCAAGCGGGTTCAAGAAACAATTTTATCAGTAAAATTAATTAAAATCACAGGCACTAAATGTTCTAATAAATTCCAATCACGGGGAACACAACTGCACAACGGCCATCCAAAATACAGAAAGCCTAACAAGTCACGCTGTTGGAAAGCTCATAACAATGTATAAACTATAATAAAAAGAATCCCTTAAGCAATGAAGTACACAGTCCCCCAAAATATAGGCAAGGCTGGGAAGGTGTACAATTTAAATGTGACTAACAGCTGGTACACACCAGCAGAAATATTGATAAAGGCACTTAATAAAAACACAATTGCTCAAATACAAGGTAAGCTGGGAGGACATGCAATTTAAATATGACTCCCAACTCGTACACACCAGCAGAAAAGTTGACAGTGACCATAGTAAAAACACAAGTGCCCAAAATACAAGATAGGTTGCGAGGACATGTAATTTAAATGTGACTCCCAAATGGTAGACACCAGTAGAAACGTTCGGAATTACCCTTAATAAAAATCAAATTGCCCAAAATATAAGATAAGTTCGGAGGACATGTAATTTAGATGTGACTCCTAGCTGGTACACACCAGCAGAATACAAGGTAAGCTGAGAAATACGGCACACGATTATCAAAGTGAAGAAGGAACAAGCAGGCAAGTTCCACAATGAGTGGAGTTAGTTAATGACTGTAGATGAAAGGACAGGTTCAACAGTTTATATTGATAAGTAAAAGGCCTTAAAAGTTAACGCTAAGTAGGAATACGGCTGCAAGGTTTAAACGAGTAGTTAAAGAGGAGGGATAGCTAGGAGCAACTTCGGGCTTGCAGAACACGCTTTAAAACTCACGAACTTACTGAATTCACCAAAAAGGACAGATTAATGCTTCCTGATTAATCAGCGGCTCTCTGCCGTTGTACGTATCAAGCGATCAACTTAACTTGAGCAACGACGATGCGGGTGTTAGGGGGACCCGATTTCGGGCCAACCCAGACGTCGTGCGACAACGGTTGTACCGCCGCAGCAGAAAGCAAACACGTCTCTGCTCCGGGCCCAGGGAAAAGGAATGCGTCGTCCGCTATCAAAGCTATCCTGCCAACAGTCATCTGAAGGGAACAGTAATCTGTGCAAATGAGGCTACAAACGAGAATGCCAAAGATTTAAGAAATCTCAACTTATCCCGAAAGCAACTACACAACCAAGTTACAAGCTTAATACTCCTTAAAATTACTTTTAAGTTAGAAGGCGAAATACCAGCGCCTGTTATTGCAATGATTAAGACGTACTCATCTACAAAGGGTGCTTTGCCTTCGACACAGATTATGTTACAAATTTAATTTCGTCGATTCAGTTTGTAACAGGATACTCATACACTTGCAAAGAATATGGCCTGGAACAACAAATTGCGATAAGTTACACTGACCGAAGATACACACAATCACTAGGAGGCGCGTTAATATACACTACTGGCCATTAAAATCGCTACACCACGAAGATGACGTGCTACAGACGTGAAATTTAACCGACAGTAAGAAGGTGCTGTGATATGCAAATGATTAGCTTTTTAGAGCATTCATACAAGGTTGGCCCCGGTAGCGACGCCTACAACGTGCCGACATGAAGAAAGTTTCCAACCGATTTCTCATACACAAACAGCAGTTGACCGGCGTTGCCTGGTGAAACGTTATGATGCCTCGTGTAAGGAGGAGTCATGCGTACCATCACGTTTCCGACTTTAATAAAGGCCGGATTGTAGTTTATCGCGATTGCGGTTTATCGTATCGCGACATTGGTGCTGGCGTTGGTCGAGATCCAATCACTGTTAGCAGAATATGGAATCGGTGGGTTCAGGAGGGTAATACGAAATGCCGTACTGGATCCCGACGGCCTCGTATCACTAGGAGTCGAGATGACAGGCATCTTATCCGCATGGCTGTAACGGATCGTGCAGCCACGTCTCGATCCCTGAACCAACAGATGGGGACGTTTTGCAAGGCGAGAACCATCTGCACGAACAGTTCGACAACGTTTGCAGCAGCATGGACTATCAGCTCGCAGACCATGGCTGCGGTAACCCTTGACGCTGCATCACACACAGGAGCGCCTGCGATGGTCTATCCTACGGCGAACTTGGGTGCACGAATGGCAAAAAGTCATTTTTTCGGATGACTCCAGGTTCTGTTTACAGCATCATGATGGTCGCATCCGTATTTGGCGACATCGCGGTGAACGCACATTGGAAGCGTGTATTCGTCATCACCATACTGGCGTATCATCCGGCGTGGTGGTATGGGGTGCCATTGGCTACACGTCCCGGTCACCTCTTGTTCGCACTGACGGCACTTTGAACAGTGGACGTTACATTTCAGATGTGTTACGACCCGTGACACTACCCTTCATTCGATCCCTGCGAATCCCTACATTTCAGCAGGATAATGCACGACCGCATGTTGCTGGTCCTGTAAGGGCCTTTCTGGATACAGAAAATGTTCGACTGCTGCCCTGGCCAGCACATTCTCCAGATCTCTCACCAATTGAAAACGTCTTGTCAATGGTGGCCGAGCAACTGGCTCGTCACAATACGCCAGTCACTACTCTTGATGAACTGTGGTATCGTGTTGAAGCCGCATAGGCAGCTGTACCTGTACATGCCATCCAATCTCTGGTTCAATGCCCAGGCGTATCAAGGCCGTTATTACGACCAGAGGTGGTTGTTCTGGGTACTGAATTGTCAGGATCTATGCACCCAAACTGCGTGAAAATGTGATCACATGTCAGTTCTAGTATAATATATTTGTCCAGTGAATATCCGTTTATCATCTGCATTGCTTCTTGGTGTAGCTATTTTAATGGCCAGTGGTGTAACAGGTCCAATTTCACATTGACGTAGACGTGTACTTGCAATATCAAGTACCCAAAAAATAAGAAAACAACACAACTCCACTCAGATGTGAAGGAGCGATCGCTTCTAAGATTCCAAGAGGGGGTGATTTTGCCTCTAATCTGGGCCGGGAACTTTCCTATCAGGTTGCACGCAACGTCGGCTGCTCTTCTCGCAAATGGACGCTGCCAGTCCTTAGGCGAGCCGAGAAGGCTTGCCTCCGACCCATTTAACCACTCGCGACTTCTCGAGGCACGTACCGCACATGCCGATACCCCCAAAAGCAACTTGCCAGCCGCCTGCCCTCCTGCCAGCTGACTGTACCAGGACACACCCCTCGACCAAAGACCCTAGCTCGCGACATATGATCTGATATCAGCAACCAAAGTAGTTAATGGCCTCAGCGGAGTGCCATGGCACAAAGTTATTCGTAGAGTAATTCGGGTATCCAGGAGACGTAGGAGGGAAAAATTTCTTCTGTCGTTCCTGTGGGCCGAGTATAGATTTAAGACAAATTGGGATCCAAGATGGAAGGTGATTCTCTGAAACCTTCGTTTCTCTGATTTCTGCCTCAGTGGTTTACTACTCTTTCTTCTAAATCACAAATTGTGACTAAATGTCAATGATAATAGTATACGCTATTTTTGTGTTTATATAGACTTTTGCATGACCATCCCAACTAAAAGATTGTGTTGCTGTCGCCATCCAATTTGAAACTCTGGGATAGATAATCAGTCCTACAGATGGGATCGAACCAGTGCCATTTGATCCACAACATTTGTGCGATTAATGTGCGTAACTGCTGTTTTAGAGCAGTGGATTGAGTGACACTGATCTGGCGCCGACGTTTTATTCAGTTATTTGAGCTATCCAGCTAGGCACATTCGGCCGATGTAATCAATGATCCGCTTAAAATTAATTAAGATCAGGCGACAGAGGGGTTCTGCAACAAGATAATTCCAAAAGAGCATGGCCGATTTCTTTAATCATCCTTCTCGAATGGGACACTATACTTTGTCACTAATGACATCGATTTCCCATCTGTTCCCTGACGTTTATCATTTTAAAGTGGCGTTATCTTGTCTGATGACGTGACAGAAGAAGAAACAAAAGTCGATAGAGAAGAGACAGGAGATCCATTATTAGAACCAGAATTTAGAAGAGCGTTGGTAATCTTAAAATAAGATAAGGCAGGAGCGATATGATGTGGTCTACCAACTCACGTACAAGGATAGGGTACCAATAGGGACAAGAAAGGAGGCATGAAGGGCGCCAAAACAGAAATAACAATCATCCATTTATTGCACCATTACACACGCACATCATGATATATGAGACATTATAATTCCCTTACTCAATAAAGAATATGTATCACAAAGGGCACACAATGGAGTTTAATAAATTACAATGGCACATCAACTCCGCTATGACAGTGTGCATAACGAAGGCCGAACAATTTTACCAATGTAAGAAATAAAATAAAATAAAAAATAGCAGCATAAAATTAACTAAAATGCCTTGAAGGAAATGTTTATGAGAAGAACACGACGGGTCCGCAAGGGAGGAGGCAACACAAAACTCAGGTGCACCAAAACAAACAGCGGACACCATGCCGCGCCAACAACGGACACGTAAGGCACGCAACTACTCTCTCCGTTGCGTTTCCGCGCGTTCCACCCAAGTAATAGCTACATGAAACATTTTAATACTTGGAACAGTACACCAGTGATCAGCAAATCAACAAAAAACAATAACATGATATAAAAATACAATAATTTAAGAAAATCACATCATATGACTATGAGTTTAAGGTCTTCCGGTTATTAACAGATTAAATTTCTCACTACCCAAGTTGCAATTAACGCAACAAGAATTAAATCATGTAAGTGATAATGTTATTTTAAAATAATATACGGCAGAGGACCAAGAATGGCCCGATTAGTACTCCCCAGCGAAGCAGTTCACACAAATGGTACTCCACGGCTCCGAGCACACAGCCCCATACAAAATGCAACACAGCGACCCGGCGTACTACCAGAACCACCAGGCAGTAAACCAAAATCGTGCTAAGCCAAAACAAGGACCGACCTTTAAAATAATGAGACCTAGTCCGGGCCGGACAACAGACCAAATCCCTGGAAATCCATAAGAAACCTCGGCCAACTTAATACCAAAACAACAATTTATGAACACTATGCAAAACATGAGACCTCTCAGTCCAAAGGCTTCCGTTTAGTCGCGGAGGTGGCTCCGACCCGCCTGCTGAGGTGCCAAGCGTCGTACGGAGTGCCGAGTCAAGTTTAACATTCGTTGACGGAAAGAGGAATCACCACAATACAAAATAAACTCCAATCTAACTGCGCAAGGCAAACTCTAAGGAGTGCCACTCGAAGACTATGCACTTGAAGATCAAACATAATGCACCCAAACTAACGTGCCGCTGAACGACGCACTTCCATCACCAGCGTCTAGTAGAATACGGAGAGCAGCGTAGCCCATCGATATACATCCATGGGACGGTGAACGAGGATAGCAATCCCAGCGACGGAGAGACAGGAGGACGAAATGACATCCCGCCTCACATAGAAGGTATTTCAAACTCAGTCTCGACAAACTACAACAGGCGAGATTTTGCTCCCCTTGCGAATCAAGTTAAACGGCACACCACGCCGCTGTCCACATTATTCGCCGTAAAATCACGGTCCGGTCTTCCCATCGGGCCCCGATCGGCGTCCAGACGCAAACAACCCCAGCCGAGCCGCACTGTCTCCACGCCAAGGCAGCCACCTCTTCCTTCCTCACACGCCTCCAGCTAAGCCCCGGCCAGTGATCACACACGGAAACAACTGCCTAACGCCCAAGCGCCATCTGAGTGAAAACTCAGCACTAGGATCGATACGGACTTGGAAATAAGCGAGCACCGTAACAGGATAGATAATATTCCATTGGAATTTCTAAAATCATTGGGGGCAAGCGGAAAAAAAACCGATAATCATGTTTGTGTATAGATTGTATTAGACCGGCGATACACTATGAGACTTACGGAAAAACATTATCCACACAATTCCCAAGACAGCAAGAGTCGACAAGAGTGAGAATTACAGCACAATCAGCTTAACAATTCATACATCCAATTTACTGACAAGAATAACACACAGAAGAAAGGGAAAGACAATTGAATATCTCTCAGATGACGAACAGTTTGGCTATAGGAAAGGTGAAGGCGCCAGAGAGGCAATTCTGACGTTCCGGTTGATAATGGAAGACTGAATAAAAACCAAGACGCATTCATCGGCTTTGTCGACCTAGGAACAGCGTTCGACAACGTAAAATGGTGCAAGACGTTGGAAAGCCTGAGAAAAATATGGGCAAGCCGTAGGGAAGGACGTAATATACAATATGTACAAGAATCAAGAGGTCAAATTGCTCGGAATAAAAAGGGTATAAGACAGGGATGTAGTCTTTCTCCCTTACTGTTCAATCTGTACATCGAGGAAGCAATGATGCAAATAAAAGAAAGCTTCAAGAGTGGGATTAAAATCCAGGGTGAAGAGATATCAATGATAAGATTCGCTGATGACATTGCTATCCTCACCGAAAGTGAAGAAGAATTACAGGCTCTGTTGGAATGAACAGCCTAATGAACAAAGAATACGAATTGAACGTAAATCGAAGAAAAACGAAAGTAATGAGACGTAGCAGAAATAAGAAAAGCGAGAAGCTTTACATCAGGATTTATCATCACGTAGTAGATGAAGTTAAGGAAATCTGCTACCTAGGCAGCAAAATAACCAATGACGGATGGTGCAGGGAGGACATCTAAGGCAGACGAGCACTGGAAAAAATGGCATTTCTGCTCAAGGGAAGTCTACTAGTATCAAACATAGGCCTTACTTTTAAGAACAAATTTGTGAGAATGTATGTTTGGAGCACAGCGTTGTATGGCAGTGGGACATGGACTGTGAGAAAAATGGAAGAGGAAACAATCGAAGCCCTTGAGATGTGAGGCTCCAGAAGAATGTTGAAAATTATATGGATTGATAAGGTAAGGGATGTGAAGGTTCTCCGGAGAATCGGCGAGGAAAGGGATATGTGGAAGACACTGACAAGGAGAAGGGACAGGATGGGAGGACATCAGGGAATAACTTCCAGCCGGCCAGCGTGGCCGAGCGGTTCTAGGCGCTTCAGTCTGGAACCACACGACCGCTACCGTCGCAGGTTCGAATCCTGCCTCGGGCATGGATGTGTGTGATGTCCTTAGGTTAGTTTGGTTTAAGCAGTTCTAAGTTCTAGGGAATTGATGACCGCAGATTTAAGTCCCATTGTGTTCAGAGCCATTTGAACCATTTTTGAATAACTTCCATGGTACTAGAGGGAACTGTAGAGGGCAAAAACTGTAGAGGAAGACAGATATTGGAATACATCCAGCAAATAATAGAGGACGCAGGTTGCAAGTGCTACTCTGAGCTGGGGAGCATCTCGTTAAAATTTCCGCCGCTTTCGCTGAGGATGTCAATATCAGTAGCGAATCTAATCATCGATATCTTTTGTCCCAGAATTTCAATCCCACTGCTGAACCTTTCATTTCCGTCATTGCTTCTATGATGTACGGTTTGAGCAGCAGGAGCTAAGGACTAATTCGAGAAATTTCTTGTTTGCCGTCCACTCCGTCTTGCGCGTATTGTATACCAGCCCTCATCTCTACAGCCAGGTATTTTTCTCAGAATTTGGAGCATTTTTCATTGCCTTATGCGTTTCCTAGGTCGAGAAATAGTATGAATGTGTCGTGACTTTTCTTATGCCTGTATTACGCTGGTTGTTCCACTACGACACCCGACTGCCGAAGTCGTGTTGTTGATATGGGTGTCAATCGCCTGCAGGTGAAACACAGAGCAACAATTGGACCCTGTAGTTCCCTGGGATCGGCGGACGGGCTGGCGCATGCCCGCGACACGGTGGGAATCAATTTCCAGCAAATTAGGAGGCGGCTCCTCCGTGACGACGCAGAGCAGGTGACGTTGGAGCCCCGCGCCCTCTATTAACCCCGTCGGCCTCTTCCTTCCTTGTGTCCAGGCCCGGCCGGACCAGGCCCCTCTGCGCACGTGTGGAGACCTCACCAAGCACCGACACGAACTTCGCAGGTTTATCTCGGTTTCTAGAGGCTGCGTCGATCAAATTACACCGATAGGGTCCCAAACTCAGCAAGTACACTACTGGACATTAAAATTGCTACACCAAGAAGAAATGCTGATGACAAACGGGTATTCATTGGACAAATATATTATACTAGAACTGACATGTGATTACATTTTCACGCAGTTTGGGTGCATAGATCCTGAGAAATCAGTACCCAGAACGACCACCCCTGGCCATAATAACGGCTTTGATACGCCTGGGCATTGAGTCAAACAGAGCTTGGATGGCGTGTACAGGTACAGCTGTCCATGCAGTGACTGGCATATTGTGACGAGCCAGTTGCTCGGCCACCACTGACCAGACGTTTTCAGTTGGTGAGAGATCTGGAGAATTTGCTGGCCAGGGCAGCAGTCGAACATTTTCTGTATCCAGAAAGGCCCGTACAGGAGCTGCAACATGCGGTCGTGCATTATCCTGGTGAAATGTAAGGTTTCGCAGGGATCGAATGAAGGGTAGAATCACGGGTCGTAACATATCTGAAATAACGTCCACTGTTGAAAGTGCCGTCAATGCGAACAAGAGGTGACCGAGAAGTGTAACCAATGGCACCCTATACCACCACGCAGGGTGATACGCCAGTATGGCGATGACGAATACACGCTTCCAATGTGCGTCCCCCGCGAAGTCGCCAAACAGGATGCGACCATCATGATGCTGTAAACATAACCTGGATTCGTTCGAAAAAATGACGTTTTGCCATTCGTGCACCCAGGTTCGTCGTTGAGTACACCATCGCAGGTGCTCCTATCTGTGATGCAGCGTGAAGGCCAAGCACAGCCATGGTCTCCGAGCTGATAGTCCATGCTGCTGCAAACGTCGTCGAACTGTTCGTGCAGATGGTTGTTGTCTTGCAAACGTCCCCATCTGTTGACTCAGGGATCGAGACGTGGCTGCACGATCCGTTACAGCCGTGCGCATAAGATGCCTGTCATCACGACTGCTAATGATACGAGGCGTCCGCAGGTCATGGTCGTGCGGTATCGTTCTCGCTTTCCGCACCCAGGTTCCCGGGTTCGATTCCCGGCAGGGTCAGGGATTTTCTCTGCCTCGTGATGACTGGGTGTTGTGTGATGTCCTTAGGTTAGTTAGGTTTAAGTAGTTCTAAGTTCTAGGGGACTGATGACCATAGATGTTAAGTCCAATAGTGCTCAGAGCCATTTGAACTATTTTTTGATATGAGGCCGTTGGAATTCAGCACGGCGTTGCGTATTACCCTCCTGAACCCACCGATTCCATATTCTGCTAACAGTCATTGGATCTCTACCAACGCGAGCACCAATGTCGCGATACGATAAACCGCAATCGCGATAGGCTACAATCCGACCTTTATCAAAGTCGGAAACGTGATGGTACGCCTTTCTCCTCCTTATACGAGGCGTCACAACAACGTTTCACCAGGCAACGCTGGTCAACTGCTGTTTGTGTATGACAAATCGGTTGGAAACTTTCGTCATGTCAGCACGTTGTAGGTGTCGCCACCGGCGCCCTTGTATGAATGCTCTGAAAAGCTAATCATTTGCATATCAGAGCATCTTCTTCCTGTCGGTTAAATTTCGCGTTTGTAGCACGTCATCTTCGTGATGTAGCAATTTTAATGGCCAGTAGTGTAGGTATTGTGGTGACAAAAGCCATATCTCAAAATGTCGTGCCGGACCTCATTTTACCCGGTTAAGTGCACCAACTCGTCTTGGCATGGTCTCAAGAAGTCGCTAGAAGTCCCATGCAGAAATATTGAGACATGCTGCTTCTACAGCCGGCCGCAATCCGAAAGCATTACCAGTGTAGAGTCTTGGGCACGAACTGGCCTCTCCATTAAGTCGCATAAATTTTCGATGGGATTCGTGTCGGGCGGTCTGGATGGCCAAACCATTCCCTGGAATAGTCCATATTGTTCTTCAAACCAATCGCAAACAGTTGTGGCCCGGCGACACAGCGCATTGTCATCCGCAAAAATTCCATCGATGTTTGCTGCAAGTGGTCTCCAAGGAGCCGAACATAGCCATTTCCAGCCAATAATCTGTTCATTTGGACCAGAGGTCCCAGGCCATTCCATGTAAACAAAGCCCACAACATTATGGAGCCACTACCAGCTTGCACAGTGCCTTGTTGATAACTTGAGTCCATGATTTCGTGGGGTCTGCGCCACACTCGAGCCCTACCATCAGCTGTTACCAACTGAAATCTTGACCTGATTATGCCGTGATTTTCCAGTCGCCTAGAGTCCATCCTATATGGTGACGAGCCCAGGAGAGACGCTGCAGGTGATGTCGTGCTGTTAGCAAAGGCAGTCGCGTCGATCGTCTGCTGCCATAGCACATTAACGCCACATTTCACCTCACTGTCCTAAAGGATAGGTTCATCGTAGGTCTTACATTGATTTCTGCGGTTATATGAAGCAGTGTTGCTTGTCTGTTAGCACTGACTGACGCCGCTGCTCTCGGTCGTTAAGTGAAGGCCGTCGGTCACTGGGTTGTCGTTAGTGAGAGGTTACGTATGAAATTTGGTAGTCCCGGCACTGTGAGGCTCGGAATATTGAATTCATTAACGATTTTCGAAATGGAATGTCCCATGTGTCTAGCTCCAACTACCATTCTACGTTCAAAGTTTGTTCTCCCAAAGTGAGTTCACAGTCACGTCGGAAACTTTTTCAACAACCAAAAAAAAAAGACAAAAAAAAAAAACAAGCAAATGGCTCTGAGCACCCCGGCCGGCCGGATACCTTTTCACATGAATCACTTAAGTGCGAATGACAACTCAGCGAATGCCACGCCCTTTTATAAATAGTGTAAGCGTTACTACCGCCGTATGTATATGTGCATATCGCTATTCAGTGACTTGTGTCACCTGGTGTGCAATGACTCGGCCCAGTTTGGCATGGATAGCACTAAGTAGACTGCAGACGACGTAACTTGAGGGTGAACACAGCTTTAGCATGTTGTGTCACTATCAATGAACATAGCTCGATGAACCTTGGACCATACACAGAAATAGCTGCTACAGTACAAAAAGTAACTGAAAGAATACGGTCGCGCGGGGTAGCCGCTCGGTCCGGGGCATCTTGCCACGGTTCGCGCGGCTCCCTCCGTCGGAGGTTCGAGTCCTCCCTCGGGCATGGGTGTGTGATTTGTCCTTGGCGTAAGTTAGTTAAGTTAGAGTAAGAAGCGTGTATGGCTAGGGACCGATGACCTTATCAGTTTGGTCCCATAAGACCTTACCACAAATTTCAAATTTCAATTTAACCATCCGGCCGCGGTGCTCTAGCGGTTCCAGGCGCGCAGTCCGGAACCGCGCGACTGCTACGGTCGCAGGTTCGAATCCTGCCTCGGGCATGGATGTGTGTGATGTCTTTAGGTTAGTTAGGTTTAAGTAGTTCTAAGTTCTAGGGGACTGATGACCACAGATGTTAAGTCCCATAGTGCTCAGAACCATTTGAACCATTTTTTTTTCAATTTAACTTAGCCTCCATCTCTCAACGTTGCGAGGAGGCGCCAGAAACAGCAAGTAGTTCGAATTCCAAGTCAAACTGTCGGACCCATTTCCTCTGTTGGATAACTGCGTACGTTAGGGACACGCAAGTCACCGAAGTGGCATCCATTAGAAAGACTTCAGCCAGGCTATTGACCTACACGAAATTATTAATATTCTTATTATTATTATTTTCTCGGAGACCTGTAAGTACACAGGCTGCTGGACGTGAATTTCTTTACCTCCAGAAGACGTTTTCAGTTCAAATTTCCGTCCACCTGTTCAATTCAGTGACGCACGGCATTGAATATACAGCAGCAATAAGAGACTATATGAGAAAAAAATGCCCTTATGAAATTACTGAACATTTACTCCGCTTTCGTTGATTCTAGTACTTGTGTTACTTACAAGACCCCCTAGTTCCCCTGGAACAATTATCTAGGAAATATTGGTGGACCAAACATGGAACCTTGTGGACCCAATAATAACTCTGCTCTCCATCCATCCTATCTGTCACCGATTAGTTGATTTTTTAGTACAGATTCCGCATTTATTTGCTAAACTTTGAGTTTCATACACTGTGTTGCCCTAGTAAGCATACAGCTGAGAGCGGCCGTCTTGCTGTTGTTGCAGGAGCCGATGTCGCCGCACAGCCAGCAGAAGTGGTCGCTCATGGGATCGCGGGCGGCCGTCGACGCCTTCCGGCACTCGCGGCTCAAGCTCACCGGCACCGGCTCCAGGACCTCTGCCGAGAGTAAGTACTCTCCACACTCACTCCAAAAAACAGCCAACTCTGCCCTTGCAACATCCATTTTTTTAAAGTTGAATTTCACTCCAAACATTTGCTAATGTTATGTACGTTATTTTTAGATTACCACTGTGTGCAGTTCAGTCAATGCAGTTTAAATTTTATCATTTACTCACTTTCCCTTTGCGGACGGAGAAATCAACGTCATTAATTAATTTACTGTCTAATAGCGAGTTGGTGCATCACACAGCAATAAACTGTATAATAAACTATGTGATCAAAAGTATTCCGACACCTGACTGAAAATGACTTACAAGTTCGTAGCGCCCTCCATCGGTAACGCTGGAATTCAAAATGGTGTTGGCCCACCCTTGTCTTGATGACAGCTTCCACTCTCGCACGCATACGTTCAATCAGATGCTGGTACATTTCTTGGGGAATGGCAGCCCGTTCATCACGGAGTGCTGCGCCGAGGAGAGGTATCGATGTCGGCTGGTGAGGCCTGGCACGAAGTGGGCGTTCCAAAACATCCCGAAGGAGTTCTACAGGATTCAGGCCAGGATCTGTGCAGGTCAGTCTATTACAGGGATGTTACTGTCGAGTAACCACTCCGCCACAGGCCGTGTATTATGAACAGGTGCAATCTTGTTGAAAGATGCAATCGCCATTCCCCAATTGCTCTTCAACACCTTCCCAAAGCAAGAAGGTACTTAAAACATCAATGTAGGCCTGTGCTGTGATAGTGCCACGCAAAACAGCAAGAGGTGCAAGCCCCCTCCATGAAAAACACGACCACACCGTAACACCACCCTCTCCGAATTTTACTCTTGGCGCTACACAAGCTGGCAAATGACGTTCGCCGGGCATTCGCCACAGCCACACCCTGCCATCGGATCGCCACATTTTGTACCGTGATTCGTCACTCCACACAACGTTTTTCCACTGCTCAATCATCCAATGTTTACGCTCCTTACACCAGGCTAGGCGTCGTTTGGAATTTACCGGCGTAATGCGTGGCTTATGAGCAGCCGCTCGACCATGAAATCCAAGTTTTCTCACCTCCTGCCTAACTGTCATAGTACTTGCAGTGGATCCTGAGGCAGTTTGGAATTCCTGTGTGATAGTCTGGGTAGACGTCTACCTATTACACATTACAACCCTCTTCAACTGTCGGCGGTCTCTGTCAGCCAGCAGACGAGGTCGGCCTGTACGCTTTTGTGCTGTACGTGCCCCATCACGTTTCCACTTCACCATCACATCGGAAACAGTGGACCTAGGAAAGGTTTAGGAGTGGGGAAACCTCGCATGCAGACGTATGACACAAGTAAAACCCAGTCACTTGGCCGGCCGGAGTGGCCGAGCGGTTCTAGGCGCTGCAGTCTCGAACCGCGCGACCGCTACGGTCGCAGGTTCGAATCCTGCCTCGCTCATGGATGTGTGTGATATCTTTAGGTTAGTTAGATTTAAGTAGTTCTATGTTCTAGGGGACTGATGACCTCAGAAGTTAAGTCCCATAGAGCTCAGAGCCATTTTGGACCCAGTCACTTGACCACGATCGAAGTCCGTGAGTTCCGCGGAGCGCCCCACTCTGCTCTCTAGCGATGTCTAATGACTACTGAGATCGGTGATATGGAGTACCCGGCAGTAGGTGACAGCACAATGCACCTAATATGAAGAACGCATGTTTTTGGGGGTGTCCGGATACTTTTGATCACATATTGTAAGTACTTCAAACATGCGAGTCTTACTGTGACATAGAATTGTCATCAAAATATCTGGTTCTTAACATAAAACTCACAACACACTAGATAGTTGTTATAGAACAGTATCGAGATTATGATCCATTATCTCATGATTTACGTGTTTCTGCTTCGGTACTTATTCATTAAAAAGTGTTTTTGGGCTGATTAGTTCATCTGCAGATAACGCGTGACTAGCATCCCCGAAGTTGCTACTGTTAAAGAAAAGCAAACCTAGAAAGCTGCAGATATTAACTGCTTGTCGTATTCACAGAACAGGCAGGTAAACTTCAAACCATGTGTCTGACATGTTACAACTAACTTTCTTAAACTCTTAGAGGCGTTTACTTACTGCAATTTGGTAAGTATGTAAATGCAAGATGTTTAGAGTGCATATAAACAATATTTCACTAGGGAAACATGAGCTAAAATGTTCAGTACACGAAGCGCATGAGCTCTGAAATACGTCACAAACGATATATGGGTAAAAATTTTGATCCCAAATGGTGCACAGGTAATAGTTTGGTAACAGAGAATGATGGTAATCTAATGGGTATAAAAGTAGCACAATAATGAATAGATACAGTACTAAAATTCTCAGAATCTAAGAAAATTAAATTGTAGAATGAAGAACGCCAGGTAATATAAATACCAGAATTAATAAACTGCTGCTGCGCCTTCGTATTTGATTTATACAATTTCGTTTTCGATGTGTTGGTTCTACATTAATTTCTACAGTAACTGAGACATGATTTTCAGTCATTCTTTCATACTTCCTGTATCAAATTCTCCAGTTGTGTTGTTTATATTTTGCAGAGGCAAACAGTACAGTGACATATACTGTAGCACAGTGTAAAACTACTCATGACACTCTTTTGGTGTCGCTGAGAATGTAAATTGTAGATTGATACCCGTAGACCCTTACACTGTCTTTCGGTCACCCACAGTCTGCGTAATTGTGTGTTACGTGTATCTCTCTTGTTTTGTATCCATAAATGCTTTGTGTTAAATTTAGAGCTCATGTGATATTTTTCTCATTGAAAACTAGTATCTATTTGTCTCTCAGACAGGAACTGTTATTTACATGTAAAAACGAAAAGCAAAGAAATGTGGATGTTCTATATTATATTACAGAAGTACTGAGTTGTTCTGTCACAACAGAAGAATTAATTAACGTATTATTTAAATCCAATCTTCTTCATATCTACGTGTTTGTACCACACTTTTCTTAAGAGACGCAACTCATTATTGACCAGATTCCTTGTCAAATATTTGACGCACAGCATTAATTAAGGAATCTCAATATTACATTTCCAGACAATGCTATGATTAAAGACCGTTGACAGATAAAAACTTTAGCTCACGAGATTTGGTTTTGTTTGATTCTAGTCCGTTGTCGTACTTTGATTAACAAAGCGAAAATCGGTGTGAAATTTGTTGTAAATAAATAACCACTACAACAAAACACGAGTGTTTGTTATCAAAACAGAAACAGGGTTTAGTATTTGTCGTTAGGACAATGTAAATACTCAGATGCAGATGAAAGAAGCAGCCACCTTGCTATCAGACAACTGTCATGTAATTAAACAAATGGCAACGTATAATAAGCATTGCCAGAAAAGCAATAGAACTTCAGTGCTTCCCCATTGCGTCACTTCGTTGCCTGAAACACAAAATAGAAACAAAAAGGAGAAGAGGAAGAGAAAGAGATAAAAACACACGAGAGTTGCCCCAGTGATTTGAGAAACAATTGGAATCGCTAAAACTGGAGAAAACTCGATGGCCCGATGGAATCCCTATCAGATTCTATATCGAATTTGTGGCTGAGTTAGCACCTCTTTACAATAATCTACCATAGATCTCTCTAGTAAAATTCGTGCCCAATACAATGGAAGGTAGCACAAGTCTCGCCTCTGCACTAAAAGGGTAGCATAAGCGATCCACAAATTACTCTACAATGTCCTAGAAATCTATTTGTTGTAGAATCACAGAACATATTCTGAGCTCAAACGTAATGAGATGTCTTGAATAGAATGACCTTCTCCATGCCAGCCAGCATGGATTCCGGAAACATCGAACGTGTGTAACTCACTTTGCACTTTCTCACCTGACATGCTGAAAGTCGTGGATCGTGTCACGTACAGGCAGTACTCCACGATTTCCGGAAAATATTTGTTTCAGTACCACACCATCGCTTCAAGCTGTACTCCAATAAAACCGTTGTGACCACCGACTGGATGTAATCCAAACAGGAAGGAAGTCAGCAAGAGGCGTCTAAACGAACGTTTAGTACACGACCTTAGCATAGCTGTTAGCTATGTACATGCTAAGCTCTTGTATTAAAATGGGCGTTAAGAAATCTATCCGGTCTATGTGACTCACTTCATGTGCATTGATGATTGCTATACTGTAACTGAAATCTAGATCTGCTATAAAATACAGATTAAATTTGTTGACTTCCTTCTTGTTTTAACACCAAGCTTATTGTCAAAAGTACGCTCGTATGCGCGGGAGGGGGTATCATGCGAAGCTTATGACTGGAATGACGATTTCGTGGTAGGGGGGACGTAGCATCTCATGTTGCATGGACTGTCATCGACAGATGTACAAATAAATTCGGGCGTGCTGAAGTGAAGTGTGTTGGGATCCTCGCTATTTGTATCTATTAATGACCTAGCAGACAATATTAATAGTAACCTCAGACTTTTCGCACAAACATTCAGTCGCATTTTGATAGGATCTCAAAGTGGTGAAAAGATGGGCAACTTGCTTTAAATGTTCAGAAATGTAAAATTATGCACCTCTCGAAGCGAAAAGACATAGTATCCCACGACTCCAGTATCAACGAGTCATAACTGGAATATGTCGACTGATACAGATACTTGGGTGTAAAAAAGTTTACATGGATATCAAATGGAATGACCACATAGGTTCAGTCGGGAGATGCTGAAGAAACTGATCTGGCAGACACTTGAAGATTGACGCAAACTATCCCGAGAATGCCTACTTGCGAAGTTTCAAACGCCAGGTTTAAGTGATGAGCCTAAGAATATACTGCAACCCCTACGTATTGCAAAGACAAGATTAGACTGTCCACAGCACACGCACAGGCGTTTAAGAAATCATTCTTCCTGTGCTCATCAGTGAATGAACAGGAGGAAACAGTAATGACTGGCACAATGGAAAGTATCCTCTGCCATACACTTCACAGTGATTTGCACATATAGATGCAGATGGAGATGTAAGTAGCGGCAAAGAATGAGACAGACTGGGGTGGGGTGTGGGGAGGAAAAGAAGTGGAGAGAGAGATTAATTGCATTTGATAGATCAGTCGTGTATTTGTCATGAAGTTTGGCAAAACAAACTTCCGAAAGTTGTTGAGGAAGTACAAGGCGTTTTCGTTGTCGTGAGAAGCACTTTAATTTTAAAGTGCATATTTAGTATGCATCTAAGCAGAACTTCTGTCAACCGTATAGATGAATAATACTGAAATCTGAAATGACAGCTACCAGATTGCTGGTAGGAATAGCTTGTGCGTCCGACTAGCCGTGAGTAGTTGAAGGAAGCCCCAAGAGATGTCGCGATGTGTCCGACTGCTAGCCAGTTGGCAGCGATTGAAGGTGTGAACGCTGTCCAATGCACTTTGTGTAGCCGTAACTGCTCGCTGACAGATGGACTCACATGTCCCTCTTTCTGTTCCATAACATTCTTTTAAATGTATGTCCAATCAAGGAACCATAATCTAATAGTGTCACACCCCATACTATAAGTTCTATAAAACACGGTACTCCAGTGGTTCCTTATTCTTTCATGTTCCGCCTTATGCAGTACACTTTCGACATGCGTTCATCTAATTACAGTACCTGCATGGTTGAAAAGTGTTTTACAGAACGCTTACACACATCTCCACCCTATACGTCATGTATACCCTCCCCAAATCCTTTTCTCCCCGAGCAGGACTTCAGCTTTAAAGCGGAAGATCGCCAACATTTCTATATTGTTTTTTAAATACATATCTTCGTTCTCATCTTTAAGCCTTTCAGCTTTCCGTTTAACCACAAAGACAGTCAACAGTTCAAATGTTTTATGTAACTGCCAACAAATTTCTCTCTTCTTTCTAGACTTTATAAGTCATCTGTAAACTTTTAGTCTTTTAATCACATTTGCATTTGTTCCATAATTACTAATATTTTGAAAAGCTTTTTACTGAAGAGGGGCTGATGGTACTGCTGAGAGCCCACCTTCCGCCCATATGCGCTGAGAGGAATGATGTCCATTGCTAAACGACGAGACAAAACAGCAATAGAGATAAAACGATCAGGAACGTGTAGACGATTTACTTCACACACGAGAACAATATAAACACATTGTCCCCGTTGTATTGCCAAATGACTAGCAATAAATAGACACGTCTCCGAATCGAAGTCAGCACTTGTACCAAGGTTGTCTAAAAGAGCCACATCTGTACGGGGATGTTTAAAAACGCGATATAGAACAATGTAGGTCTAAACTGAGAAAAAAATATACTCGCCAATCAAACACTTTTGAAACCCTGGATCTCACCCAGGACATTAGTAACCACCAGGAATCGCCGGGATAATCTCGGACTATAGCAAGCCTATCTATTGGGTACTAACAGCCAAGTTGTTTATGTCAGACTAGCAAGACATGAGGAACTTGTGCAGGATAACCTTTCTTATGTGGTGTGGCGGAATGTTATAGGAACACGTTCTTTGTACACAGAGGCAATTACAGCTGAGTGGTATACAGGTAACCTAGATTACGAGAAGGAGTCCTACGCATTGCGGAAAGCGAATAACAGTGAACTAAGATCGGGATATTAGGATTAGCAGAGACTGATCGGAAAGGTACTGGACACTTCAAAACAACTAACAGCAATACAATTTATTTTTCTGGTAGATAACTCCATCAATGGTGTTACCTTGTTAGTTTACCAAGTATGGAATGCCGGAGTGATTGAGTACAAGACTGTCAGTGACCGAATAATACTAGTGAAATTCAACACTAGAGCTTGCAAGCTAAATGTAATACAGGCACACGCACCAGTTTCGACAACTAATGATGAAGAGCTAGAAAAATTTTATGAGTCTCCTTCCAGTTGCCTACATTCATTACCTAAAAAGGAAGTTACCACAGTGCAAGTAGATTTTAATTCCAGGGTAGGGAAGTGGGACTCATTAAATGAAGTACTGGGCAGTCATGCATTAGACAACTGAAATGGTCGTGACTGATTCGGCTCTATCAGGAAAATAAGTTTGTTATAACTAATACTTATCAAAAATGGTTCAAATGGCTCTGAGCGCTATGGGACTTAACATCTGAAGTCATCAGTCCCCTAGAACTTAGAACTACTTAAACCTAACTAACCTAAGGACATCACACACATCCATGCCCGAGGCAGGATTCGAACCTGCGACGTAGCGGTCACGCGGTTCCGGACTGAAGCTCCTAGAACCGCTCGGTCACAGCGGCCGGCTGACATTTGGTATTACGGCCGGCTAATACCTATCCATGAACACTTTGCACGTGGACAACACCAGGTGGAACATACCATAATTAGAAAGACTATTCAATGATTGGCTTAAGATGGAGATTCTCAGTTAAAAAACATTAAGACTCTTTCTGGTGCCGACTGTGGTTCTGACCATCAGCTTCTGTGTCTTGAACTGAGAATACAACTGTAAAAATGTAAAGAGATACCTTCAAAAGGAAGAAGGCTAGAGCAAAAATCTGAAATTGAAATTTTTAAGAATTGAGTTCAAGTAACACCAGTCAGATAACAATATGTGGCTGTGGCATGTTTCTGAGCGAAGGTAGAGCCTGAAGATTCGACAGGTAGTGCTTTATTTTATCGTAGAGGTATTCCTGTTACTGATACTGAAGTTCTCGATTCTGGCCGCGTGTTTGGTTGTGTTTTTGAACTTATGCTATTCTGCTTTATGCATCATCTGGCACGGTCTCCGGTGGCGCGCTCAAAATTTTACGGCGGAGTTCCGTTCATTATTTGCATAAGAATCCTCGGAAGCCCGCCCGGTTGGCCGTGCGGTCTAATGCACGGCTTTCCGGGCGGGAAGGAGCGCCTGGTCCCCGGCACGAATCCGCCCAGCGGATTTGTGTCGAGGTCCGGTGACCCAGCCAGTCTGAGGATAGTTCTTAGGCGGTTTTCCATCTGCCTCGGCGAATGCGGGCTGGTTCCCCCTATTCTGCCCCGGTTTCACTATCTCGGCGATTGCTGCGCAAACAAATTCTGCACGTACGCGTACACCACCATTACTCTACCACGCAGACATAGGGGTTACAATCGTCTGACGTGAGACGTTCCGTGGGGGGTCCACCGGGGGCCGAACCGCACAATAACCCTGGGTTCGGTGTGGAGCGGCGGAGGGGTAAAGTGGACTGCGGAAGTCGTCGTGGGGTTGTGGACCACTGCGGCTGCGGCGGGGACGGAGCCTCTACGTCGTTTTTAGGCCCCCGGTTAACATACAATACAATACAATCCTCGGAACCTTTTGCTGGGTGGTGACTTTAACTGCGTCTTGCGTCTCGTTGATCAGTGCCCACATTTTAATTATAGTCGTCATCTCCATGAACTGGATCGTACGATGCGTTTGAGGGCTGTTTGGGAGCACAAATTTTCGATTTTGGCGAAATTCACGTTTTTACTGCGATGTCTAGT
Source organism: Schistocerca americana (assembly GCF_021461395.2). Taxonomy (NCBI): domain Eukaryota; kingdom Metazoa; phylum Arthropoda; class Insecta; order Orthoptera; family Acrididae; genus Schistocerca; species Schistocerca americana. Next base: position 526,809,389 of record NC_060124.1, read on the forward strand.
AGCAAACTTGACATGTTTTACTTATACATTGTTTTGTGTTATCAGATTCTTACAGCCGACGTCATTCCTGCGCATTTCACTGATCACTGTGCTGGTGCAGCAACTAACAAGCTCGCTCGACAACCCTTGAAATATTGTCGTGCTCAACGGATGCTCAACGATCTCCATCTGACGAGTCCTTTGCTGCCGTGATTGGTTCAAATGGCTCTGAGCACTATGGGACTTAACATCTGAGGTCATCAGTCCCCTAGAACGTAGAACTACTTAAACCTAACTAACCTAAGGACATCACACACATCCATGCCCGTGGCAGCATTCGAACCTGCGACCGTAGCGGTCGCGCGGTTCCAGACTGAAGCGCCTAGAACCGCACGGCCACACAGGCCGGCTGCCGTGATTGGTGCTGAGTGGGAGTTTTGCCTCCTGTAGGTAAAGTATTACTTATCCTTATTGGGATGATGATTTGAGTATGCAAATCCACGAATCAGAAAAACGCTGTGGGTAATGGAACAACATTTGTGAAGTCATTGCACGTTTTTTTCTACCGAGGATGTGCTTTTTCACAAGCTACTGACTTTACTTCTCCTCAGCTCCTCATTTAATAACTTAATAAACCACTGTTTCACAATGCTCTAGCAATTTTTTCAGCACAACATCTTGGAGAGGTGAAACAGTGTAAATTTTGGTGTGTTTTGACAAAAGAAGCAAATTTTGACACGGCAACCAGAGAAATTCGTAGGGCTTACTCAAAATTCGCCACTCATGACACTTCTCTGAAAGAAACTGTTAACAAACCAGGCGAAAATAAATCGCTGCATTTTCGGCGGAGTGCTTTTTAGATTCTAACGAAAGCAGAGGTGAAAGTAGATCTATTTGAATGGCCTCCATGCAAGTGTGGGCATGGAGGGGCCCCACTTAATATTAACAAAAACGCTGTCATGTACTGCAAGGGCGAGGGACTTTTGGAACAGGTATGAGCTTCAGTACACCGTTCTAGGGCAATTATATGCACGAGCTACGGCGAGCAGCTCTCGAGAGGTAGAGGTTGTCGTTTTCACGACAGGTCTAAACTGGCAGTGGGTGACTACAGGGTGTTACAAAAAGGTACGGCCAAACTTTCAGGAAACATTCCTCACACACAAATAAAGAAAAGATGTTATGTGGACTTGTGTCCGGAAACACTTAATTTCCATGTTAGAGCTCAATTTACTTTCGTCAGTATGTACTCTACTTCCTCGATTCACCGCCATGATTTCATACGGGATACTCTACCTCTGCTGCTAGAACATGTGCCTTTACAAGTAAGACACGACATGTGGTTCATGCACGATGGAGCTCCTGCACATTTCAGTCGAAGTGTTCGTACGCTTCTCAACAACAGATTCGGTGACCGATGGATTGGTAGAGGCGGACCAATTCCATGGCCTCCACGCTCTCCTGACCTCAACCCTCTTGACATTCATTTATGGGGGCATTTGAAAGCTCTTGTCTACGCAACCCCGGTACCAAATGTAGAGACTCTTAGTGCTCGTATTGCGGACGTCTGTGATACAGTACGCCATTCTCCAGGGCTGCATCAGCGCATCAGGGATTCCATGCGCCGGAGGGTGGATGCATGTATCCTCGCTAACGGAGGACATTTTGAACATTTCCTGTAACAAAGTGTTTGAAGTCACGCTGGTACGTTCTGTTGCTGTGTGTTTCCATTCCATGATTAATGTGATTTGAAGAGAAGTAATAAAATGAGCTCTAACATGGAAAGTAAGCGTTTCCGGACTCATGTCCACAGAACATATTTTCTTTCTTTGTGTGTGAGGAATGTTTCCTGAAAGTTTGGCCGTACCTTTTTGTAACACCCTGTATATGAAATCTTGCCCCAATCTCGGGAAATTCCGGCAAGCTGCGTCTCGGCGCTGTTTACACGATGCCTATTACTCGGGAAAGCTCTCTGAGAGTAAAAAGCTCTCACGTGTGCACGTGGCGTAAAGGAGACAACTTTTGAACTTGAATCGCACCGTTTCATTATACACACTTAGGTGGATGTCATGCGAAGAGGTCAGCAGAGTGGTTCAGGGCGGCGCTGGCAGACAAAGCACTCTGGGGACACACGGTGGGCGGGCGGATGCGTCGCGTGCGAGCGGCGGGGTGAAGGACCGCGGTTCGAATTCCGCGCAGGTCACGCTAGCGCGCCGCCCGATCGCATCCGCGCGCCTCGCGTAGCCCAGACCGGCCGGCCTGTGTTACGAAACGAATCCCGCACCCTCTGCCGGGGAAAGGGGGGAGCCAGCTGCGTCCGCCAGCTGGCCACACACTGGCTCACAGCCACGAGCTGTGCTTTCGGAACGTTCCCTCGATCCCACAACCCAAAAGGGAATCCCTCTGCACTAGCGGTCGTACAGCAGTGTGGGGCCACAGCACAGAATACAGTGTAGAAAGCCCATGACTTACAGTGCGCGTAAAATGCCATGGCCGCTAGATACGTAGTCGGCTGGGGAAGCGTGAGCAGAACGGCAGTGGTGGGGGATAGCTCAGAGCGCTGTAGGGGAAGGGACGAGAGCTGGAGGGGAAGTGCCCATCTAAAGTGAAGCCTACACTCCCATTTTTTGTAAATACACTACTGGCCATTAAAATTGCTACACCAAGAAGAAATTCAGATGATAAACGGGTATTCATTAGACAAATATACTATAACTGACATTTTCACGCAATTTGGGCGCATAGATCCTGAGAAATCAGTGCCCAGAACAACCAGCTCTGGCCGTAATAACGACCTTATTACGCCTGAGCATTGAGTCAAACAGAGCTTGGATGGTGTGTACAGGTGCAGCTGCCCATGCAGCTTCAACACGATACCACAGTTCATCAAGAGTGTCGACTGCCGTATTGTCACGAGCCAGTTGCTCGGTCACCATTGACCAGACTTTTTCAATTGGTGAGAGATCTGGAGATTGTGCTGGTAAGGGCAGCAGCAGAACATTTTCTGTATTCAGAAAGGCCCGTACAGGACCTGCAACATGCGGTCGTGCATTATCCTGCTGAAATGTAGGGTTTCGCAGGGATCGAGTGAAGGGTAGAGCCACGGGTCGTAACACATCTGAAATGTAATCTCCACTGTTCAAAGTGCCGTCAGTGCCAACGAGAGGTGACCGAGACGTGTAACCAATGGCACCCCATACTATCACGCCGGGTGATACGCCAGTATGGCGATGACGAATACACGCTTCCAATGTGCGTGCACCACGATGTCGCCGAACACGGATGTGACCATCATGATGCTGTAAGCAGAACCTGGATTCATCCGAAAAAAATGACGTCTTGCCATTCGTGCACTCATGTTCGTCGTTGAGTACAACATCGCATGCGCCCCTGTCTGTGATGCAGCGTCAAGGGTTACCGCAGCCATGGTCTCCGAGCTGATAGTCCATGCTGCTGCAAACGTCGTCGAACTGTTCGTGCAGATGGTTGTTGTCTTGCAAACGTCCCCATCTGTTGACTCAGGGATCGAGATGTGGCTCCACGATCCGTTACAACCATGCGGATAAGATGTCTGTCATCTCGACTGCTTGTGATACGAGGCCGTTGGGATCCAGCACGGCGTTCCGTATTACCCTCCTGAACCCACCGATTCCATATTGTGCTAACAGTCATTGGATCTCACCCAACGCGAGCGGCAATATCGCGATACGCTAAACCGCGACCGCGACAGGCTACAATCCGACCTTTATCAAAGTCGTAAATGTGATGGTACGCATGTCTCCTCCATACACGAGGCTTCACAACAGCGTTTCACCAGGAAACGCCGGTCAACTGCTGTTTGTGTATGAGAAATCGGTTGGAAACTTTCCTTATGTCAGCACGTTGTAGGTGTCGCCATCGGTGCCAACCTTGTGTTAATGCTCTGAAAAGCTAATCATTTGCATCTTCTTCCTGACGGTAAATTTCGCGTCTGTAGCACGTCATCTTCGTGGTGTAGCAATTTTAATGGCCAGTAGTGTATTAAGTGGGGCCCCTCCATGCCCACACTTGCATGGAGGCCATTCAAATAGATCTACTTTCACCTCTGCTTTCGTTAGAATCTAAAAAGCACTCCGCCGAAAATGCAGCGATTTATTTTCGCCTGGTTTCTTAACAGTTTCTTTCAGAGAAGTGTCATGAGTGTCGAATTTTGAGTAAGCCCTGCGCATTTCTCTGGTTGCCACGTCAGAATTTGTTTCTTTTGTCAAAGCACACCAGAGTTTAAACTGTCCCACCTCTCCAAGATGTAGTGCAGAAAAAATTGCAAGAGAATTCTGGAACAGTGGTTTATTAAGTTTAATACGTGAGGAGCTGAGGAGAAGTCAGTAGGTTACGAAAAAGCACATTCTCGGCAGAAAAAAAAGTGTAATATCGTCACAAATGTTGTTCCAAAACTCACAGAATTTCTCGTTTCATTAGCTATCGATCTTTTGACAATGTTCACTGTAATACTCTCTTTCAAATTCTGAAGGTGGCAGGGGTAAAATACAGGGAGCGAAAGGCTATTTACAATTTTTGCAGAAACCAGATGGCAGTTATAAGAGTCGAGGGGCATGAAAGGGGAGCAGTGGTTGGGGAGGAAGTGAGACAGGGTTGTAGCCTCTCCCTGATGCTATTCACTCTGTATATTGAGCAAGCAGTAAAGACAAAAGAAAAATTCGGAGTATGAATTAAAATCCATGGAGAAGAAAAAAAAAGAACTTTGAGGTTCGCCGATGACATTGTAATCCTGTCAGAGACAGCAAATGACCTGCAAGAGCAGTTGAACGGAATGGACAGTTTCTTGAAAGGAGGGTGTAAGATGAACATCAACAAAAGCAAAATGAGGATAATGGAATGTAGTCGAATTAAATCGGGTGATGCTGAGGGCATTAGATTAGGAAAAGAGACGCTTAAAGTAGTAAAGGAGTTTTGCTATTTGGGGAGCAAAATAACTGATGATGGTCGAAGGAGAGAGGATATAAAATGTAGACTGTAAAAGGCAAGGAAATCGTTTCTGAAGAAGAGAAATTTGTTAACATCGAGTATAGATTTAAGTGCCAGGAAGTCGTTTCTGAAAGTATCGAGTGTAGCCATGTATGGAAGTGAAACGTGGACGATAAATAGTTTAGAGAAGAAGAGAACAGAAGCTTTCGAAATGTGGTGCTACAGAAGAATGCTGAAGATTAGATGGGTAGATTACATAACTAATGAGGAGGTATTGAATAGAATTGGGGAGAAGAGAAATTTGTGGCACAACTTGACTAGAAGAAGGCATCGGTTGGTAGGACACATTATGAAGCATCAAGGTGTCACTAATTTAGTACTGGAGGGCAGCGTGGAGGGGGACCAAGAGATGAATACACTAAACAGATTCAGAAGGATGTAGGCTGCAGTAGGTACTGGGAGATGATGTAGCTTGCTCAGGATAGAGTAGCATGGAGAGTTGCATCAAACCAGTCTCTGGACTGAAGACCACAACACAACATAGCTATCGATGGCCCTTAAAAATTACATTATTTCACCGAGAAAACTTGTAGCTATTGGAATGACAAGTAGATAACGAGGTTTTACAAAGTAACTATATGGTAAAATACTCTCCTCTCTGTGTGCTTCATTTGCCAAAATCTCACTTCGATATCTGAAACCGTTTATGGAATATGAGGAATGTTGTGGATATTTTACTTTGGCTTTACCGCTGGCGTGGCGCGATCGCTAATGAGTGTGCTACATCAGATAAGTTTTCTCGAGATTGGGGACAGATAGAAACCTCTACCCAACTCTAAAGAAAAATCTGTATGTTAGCTAAATTTCGTAAGCACCAACATATTATGTAATATGCACCAAACGCAAAATAATCAGTGTACAGCTTTCCGAATTTCGCGCACTGTCTTACTTGCACGTAAATATCGCAATAACTATGACCATTAACGAAATGATGATAAATCACGAATCTGACATATAAAGCTATAAATAAAGCAATAATGAATTTTCTTTTTGCTGAATAGTTTCTGGGAAATCGTTTGAGAAAGATCGTAGGGTGCGCATCTCGATTCTGTCATCGCTGACCGGCCGAGAGGGGGAAAACATTTATCGGCCTCCCCTCCCGAACAAAGAAATGAACTCACCCAACGCTCTGGACGTAAACTGGTCACTGCGCATTGGCCACCTTATCCCGCGCGAGCTACTGTACCTTCTGCAGCAGCGGTATTTAAACTTCTGCCCGATTCGAGTGTTCGTGCAGCCCGCAAGTCTCAGACGTATTTTACAGTAATTTGCTTCTCGCGACTAATAGCAGATTCGAAACACTTCCACTAACATCAACAGCTTCTTAAGAGCGCATTTTTCCTGATGAATAACAAGAGACTGATAGTTTAAGATGTGCTTAATGTTTATCACCATTGGGAATAACAAGCAAAGTATACTTACACAGAAAGTGATAGTTTAAGATGAGATTAATGTTTATCGCCATTGGGAATTCGGCCGTGAGAAGGGGACATGCTCGTGAAAATGACCAAAAATTTGAAAAAAAATTTCTTGGTCTATAGAAAAGAGCATTTCATACCGATTTCAAAAACGTGTAGTTTATGGGCATTATCATTTTCCGTTCGTTCTAAAATTGAGGTTGAACATAATGTTTCATAGAGGCCACTCCATCCAATGCATCAGAATACATGATGCATTTTTTGTTCTTCCGTTTTTTCCGTCGTTAGTTACGAATCGTTAACAAAGGTGTATTTTCGAAGGCACTGACTCCATGAAACAAAATACAGGTACGTGTAGAAGGCTATGATTCAAATGTAAACAAAGATCTGAGAATATATGATTTCGGAATTTCATATGCTTGTGGCTTTGTAGCTATTGTTTATTGCTTTGTTTCTGTGTGTGTGGGTGTGTTTCCTGTGTTACAAATGCCGAGAGTAAACAAATTTAGCCCCAAACGAAAGTTTCGCGGCAACCAGTTCCAAACACAACCGAATAATACACATCAGTTGCTTCAAAAGTCGCCCATGGAAACTGTGTCTACAGGCAGTGCTTCTAGATGTATACTTTCGCTTTCTGAATGAAATAAGAACAACCGTAGTCGTATTGTGAGCAGCAATAGCGACCGAGATGTTATTGTGAACCTAAATATGCTCTCAAGACTTTTGAAGAGTGCTGTGAAATGTAAATACTGCAATTGTGAAGACGGTATTGACGTTTCTGAGACATTTCAGCAAGGAGGGGTCTTTCAAGTCGGTTAGTGGTTGTCTGTAACTCGTGTAATGTGCACAGTGATACAATTACATCGCCAGTAACTGATAGTCGACATTACAGTGTAAATATTCAGCTTGCTTATGCAATGCGATGTATTGGAAGGGGAAGGAGAGCTGCCCAGACTATTTGTGCAGTGATGGATTTGACTCCACCTCCACTGAAGTTTGACAGATACAATAAATTAATACATAATGCTTTATGTGGTGTAAGTGAACATTCAATGAAAAGAGTAGCAGAAGAAGCAGTAGCCTTGACTGAGAATACAGACATTGTAGCAGCATTTCATGAATCTTCTCTGAATGGGGCTGTAACCGCTACAAACCGCTACATTTACAGATACTGGTAAGATACTAGATTATGAATGTCTAACAAAGCACTGCCAGGTTGTTGAAATAAATTTACTAGCACCCATGTTTGTGTAAAGAACATTGATGGCCCAAGTGGAATCATGGAAACGAAAGGAATTCTAAACATTTTTAGAAGATCAGAGGTCAGTCGTGGTATGAGGTATGTAGACTACCTTGGGGATGGAGATTGTAGAGGATACACTACTGTTGTTAATGACAGACCATATGGGAACACACTGATAGAAAAGGTTGAATGTGTTGGGAATGTACAAAAAAGAATGGGAGCTCGGCTGAGAAACTTATGTAAAGACTTAAGTGGAAAAAAAAAACTGTCAGACAGAAAACACATGGTTGGTCCAGGTCGTCTTACAAAAAGTGAAATTGACTCAATATTATGGTCAAGCAATAAGGAGAAATGTAGGAGATTTGAAGAACATGAGACGAGGTGTTTGGGCGACGTGGTTTCACAGTTTGTGCCGGCCGATGTGGCCGTGCGGTTCTAGGCGCTTCAGTCTGGAACCGCGTGACCGCTACGGTCGCAGGCTCGAATCCTGCCTCGGGCATGGATGTGTGTGATGTCCTTAGGTTGGTTAGGTTTAAGTAGTTCTAAGTTCTAAGGGACTGATGACCACAGATGTTAAGTCCCATAGTGCTCAGAGCCATTTGAACCATTTTTTTTCACAGTTTGTCAACAGATGTAACTCCAACAGGGGAAGATACGTGGTGCAAGTACTGGTTGAGCAATGCTACAGGCGTACAATATACCCACAAATATTCCTTATCACTTGCTGTAATGGAGGCAATTAGGCCTATATACAGGGATCTGGCAAATAAAAATCTACTTAGGAAATGTATGCATGGTCTCTCTCAGAATGCAAATGAAAGCTTCAACAGCTGTATATGGGAGAGAATACCCAAAACTGTAGTTGTTTCTGAAGACTGTTGTACTGAATACAATGAAAAATGGAAATGAGCGTTTGGCGTCATTGGCCGGGAGGCCCCCCGCGGGGCAGGTCCGGCCGCCATATCGCAGGTCTTATTACAGTCGGCGCCACATTGGGCGACCTGCACGCCGGATGGGGATGAAATGATGATGAACGCAACACAACACCCAGTCCCTGAGCGGAGAAAATCTCCGACCCAGCCGGGAATCGAACCCGGGCCCAGAGGACGGCAATCCGTCACGCTGACCACTCAGCTACTGGGGCGGACTACTGAATACAATAATAACATTCAATGATGGTGCAATTTCAAGGATCAATGTTATGAAGAAATTGAATATCCAGACGGCAAGCAATATGGTTTCACCTCTAACTGCTATTGATAAGCGGCAGGTAACCGAACAGAGACAGCTCCAGACGCTGATACCAAGGAGTCAAGGATAAAGAAAGAGTAATGAGGATAAGAAAACAGGAGGACAGTTGGAGTATGCAGCTGGAATGTTCTAAACGAGCATAGTGGCAAGTTACAAAATCTGTAAATCTTCTTTTGCGATTTACCGAAAACTTGAATTTTCATCATTCAGGTACATATTTCCCCTAAATGACTGAAGTTAAACTCACAAAAATTGGTGCAGACGTTTAGAATGACCTCCCCTACCTCCCTTGCCTACTACACTCCTGGAAATGGAAAAAAGAACACATTGACACCGGTGTGTCAGACCCACCATACTTGCTCCGGACACTGCGAGAGGGCTGTACAAGCAATGATCACACGCACGGCACAGCGGACACACCAGGAACCGCGGTGTTGGCCGTCGAATGGCGCTAGCTGCGCAGCATTTGTACACCGCCGCCGTCAGTGTCAGCCAGTTTGCCGTGGCATACGGAGCTCCATCGCAGTCTTTAACACTGGTAGCATGCCGCGACAGCGTGGACGTGAACCGTATGTGCAGTTGACGGACTTTCAGCGAGGGCGTATAGTGGGCATGTGGGAGGCCGGGTGGACGTACCGCCGAATTGCTCAACACGTGGGGCGTGAGGTCTCCACGGTACATCGATGTTGTCGCCAGTGGTCGGCGGAAGGTGCACGTGCCCGTCGACCTGGGACCGGACCGCAGCGACGCACGGATGCACGCCAAGACCGTAGGATCCTACGCAGTGCCGTAGGGGACCGCACCGCCACTTCCCAGCAAATTAGGGACACTGTTGCTCCTGGGGTATCGGCGAGGACCATTCGCAACCGTCTCCATGAAGCTGGGCTATGGTCCCGCACACCGTTAGGCCGTCTTCCGCTCACGCCCCAACATCGTGCAGCCCGCCTCCAGTGGTGTCGCGACAGGCGTGAATGGAGGGACGAATGGAGACGTGTCGTCTTCAGCGATGAGAGTCGCTTCTGCCTTGGTGCCAATGATGGTCGTATGCGTGTTTGGCGCCGTGCAGGTGAGCGCCACAATCAGGACTGCATACGACCGAGGCACACAGGGCCAACACCCGGCATCATGGTGTAGGGAGCGATCTTCTACACTGGCCGTACACCACTGGTGATCGTCGAGGGGACACTGAATAGTGCACGGTACATCCAAACCGTCATCGAACCCATCGTTCTACCATTCCTAGACCGGCAAGGGAACTTGCTGTTCCAACAGGACAATGCACGTCCGCATGTATCCAGTGCCACCCAACGTGCTCTAGAAGGTGTAAGTCAACTACCCTGGCCAGCAAGATCTCCGGATCTGTCCCCCATTGAGCATGTTTGGGACTGGATGAAGCGTCGTCTCACGCGGTCTGCACGTCCAGCACGAACGCTGGTCCACCTGAGGCGCCACGTGGAAATGGCATGGCAAGCCGTTCCACAGGACTACATCCAGCATCTCTACGATCGTCTCCATGGGAGAATAGCAGCCTGCATTGCTGCGAAAGGTGGATATACACTGTACTAGTGCCGACATTGTGCATGCTCTGTTGCCTGTGTCTATGTGCCTGTGGTTCTGTCAGTGTGATCATGTGATATATCTGACCCCAGGAATGTGTCAATAAAGTTTCCCCTTCCTGGGACAATGAATTCACGGTGTTCTTATTTCAATTTCCAGGAGTGTATTTCCTGAAAAATGTATAACATGATATTTGAGCTACATATTTAAATATTTTTGTTGTGGTAAAATAAATTACTTGTCATTTTCACAGATCAGCATTAGGGAAGGAAATTGGAGGCATAAAGCCCGTTTGTAGCAAATAATATGAAATGAAATGAAAGCTGTTATAATACAACACAATGAGTAAAAGAAAGTGACATTAGTAAACATTTCTGATGGTGTTTCAATTTGCAATTACTGCTATTAATTAACAGAACTACTAATTTATGTAGGTCACCAATTTATACTAAGATTGGTAGGGGAAGATGTGTGGTAAAGTCGTCAGGACAGGAGAAATTGGCACAGCGTATTTTTTTTTGTCTTTTTTTTCCATGAACACTGCTGCTGCCTATCGAGAAATGGTTAGACTAGTTATATTACACATCGTCAATGTTGTAAGTGAGACTGACAAAGGAAGTTTGTCACGTTATTTTTTAGTAAAAACCTTTAAGATTTTGAGTCGATGAAAGGTAAGTCATTTATATTGTTTTTGTTACCTTTTTGGGTTTAAACAACGTCTTTTGGCCTACAAATGTGATTTCCTTCAGCTTGTTGGTGTCTTCTGCTGATCACTAATGCCAGTCGGGTAAAGTGGTCACACTACTCGTCAGGAAAAGTGGCAAAGCTATCTACCCAAATAAGAGTTACCGTGTTTCACGGACTATATTTTTACCATTTTTATTATTATAATGCAAAGCCAGACTAAAAGCATTCTCTTTATGAAACCAAACTCACCTATGAAACCTCTGAAAATCATCAACTGAGCTTTCTTCTTCCTTTGCTTCTTCTCTTTCTTTTTCCTCTTCGTCCTCATCGTTGTCATCTTCATATACACTGAAGAGCCAAAGAAACTGGCACATCTGCGTAATATCGTGTAAGGCCCCCGCAGGCACGCAGAAGTACAAGTTGCATTCAAGTTCTAAGGCCTCCGATTTTTTTTCTCCGGATTGGAAAGAGATAGAAACATGCGCATTGTTTTAAAATGAGGCCGCGTTCATTGTCAATACGTCCCAGAGATGGCAGCACCGTACGGCAGATGGAATTTTACCGCCAGCGGCGAGAATGAGAACTGTTTGAAATACTTAAAATGGCGACGTTTTCCTTACTTCAACAGCGTGCAATCATTCGTTTTCTGATTTTGCGTGGTGTGAAACCAATTGAAATTCATCGACAGTTGAAGGAGACATGTGGTGATGGAGATATGGATGTGTCGAAAGTGCGTTCGTCGGTGCGACAGTTTAATGAAGGCAGAATATCGTGTGACAACAAACCGAAACAACCTCGGGCTCACACAAGCCGGTCTGACGACATGATCGAGAAAGTGGAGAGAATTGTTTTGGGGGATCGCCGAATGACTGTTGAACAGATCGCCTCCAGAGTTGGCATTTCTGTGGGTTCTGTGCACACAATCCTGCATGACGACCTGAAAATGCGAAAAGTGTCATCCAGGTGGGTGCCATGAATGCTGACGGACGACCACACGGCTGCCCGTGTGGCATGTTGCCAAGCAATGTTGACGCGCAACGACAGCATGAATGGGACTTTCTTTTCGTCGGTTGTGACAATGGATGAGACGTGGATGCCATTTTTCAATCCAGAAACAAAGCGCCAGTCAGCTCAATGGAAGCACACAGATTCACCACCACAAAAAAAATTTTGGGTAACCGCCAGTGCTGAAAAAATGATGGTGTCCATGTTCTGGGACAGCGAGGGCGTAATCCTTACCCATTGCGTTCCAAAGGGCGCTACGGTAACAGGTGCATCCTACGAAGATGTTTTGAAAAACAAATTTCTTCCTGCACTGCAACAAAAACGTCCGGTAAGGGCTGCGCGTATGCTGTTTCACCAAGACAATGCACCCGCACATCGAGCTAACGTTACGCAACAGTTTCTTCGTGATAACAACTTTGAAGTGATTCCTCATGCTCCCTACTCACCTGACCTGGCTCCTAGTGACTTTTGGCTTTTTCCAACAATGAAAGACACTCTCCGTGGCCCCACATTCACCAGCCGTGCTGCTATTGCCTCAGCGATTTTCCAGTGGTCAATACAGACTCCTAAAGAAGCCTTCGCCGCTGCCATGGAATCATGGCGTCAGCGTTGTGAAAAATGTGTACGTCTGCAGGGCGATTACGTCGAGAAGTAACGTCAGTTTCATCGATTTCGGGTGAGTAGTTAATTAGAAAAAAATCGGAGGCCTTAGAACTTGAATGCACCTCATACCGCAACACCACGTGGCATGGACTCGATTAACGTCTGAAGTAGTGCTGGTGGGAACTGACACCGTGAATCCTGCAGGGCTGTCCATAAATACATAAGAGTACGACTGGGTGGAGATCTCTTCTGAACAGCACTTTGCAAAGCATCTCAGACATGCTCAGTAATATTCGTTTCTGGAGAGTTTAGTGGCTAGAGGAGGAGTTTAAACACAGAAGAGTGCTCCTGGAGCCACTCTATAGCATTTCTGGACGCATGGGATGTCGCACTGTCCTGCTGGAATTGCCGAAATCCGTCGAAATGCACAATGGGCATAAATGGATGCAGGTGATGAGACAGGATTCTTACGTACGTGTCACCCGCCAGAGTCGTATCTATATGTATCAGGGGTCCCATAACACTCCAAATACACACGCCCCACATCATTATAGAGCATCCGCCAGCTTAAACAGACCTCCGCTGACATGCAGGGTCCATGGATGCGTGAGGTAGTCTCCATGGGTATGGAGACTACGTTATCGACTCGTCCGATGAGGCATGTTTCCGGTCATCAACAGTCCAATGTCTGTGTTGACGGGCCTAGGCGAGGCGTAAAGCTTTGTATCGTGCAGTCATCATTGGTACACGAGTGGATCTTCGGCTCCGAAAGCCCATATCGACGATGTTTCGTTGAATGGTTCGCACACTGACACTTGTTGATGGCCTAGCACTGATATCTGCAGCAATTTGTGGAAAGGTTGCACTTCTGTCACGTTGAACGATTATCTTCAGTCGTCGTTGGTCCCGCTCTTGCAGGGTCTTTTTCCGGCCGCAGCGATGTCCGAGATTTAATGGTTTGCCGGATTCCTGATATTCACTGTACAGTCGTGAAATGGTCTTACAGGAATATCCCACTTCATCGATAAAATGGTTCAAATCGCTCTGAGCACTATGGGAATTAAAGTCTGAGGTCATCAGTCCCCTAGAACTTAGAACTACTTAAACCTAACTAACCTACGGACATCACACACATCCATGCCCGAGGCAGGATTCGAACCTGCGACCGTAGCGGTCGCACCATTCCGGAGTGAAGCGCCTAGAACCGCTCGGCCACCGCGACCGGCACTTCATCGATACCTCGGAGACTCTGTGTCCTATCACTTGTGTGCCGACTGTATCACGGCGTCCAAAATCACTTAGATCATGATAACCTAACAATGTAGCAGCAGTAACCGACCTAAAAACTGTTCCAGACACATGTTGTCTTACATAGACGTTGCCGACTGCAGCGCCGTATTCTGCCTGTTTGCATATCTCTGTATTTGAGAACGCATGCCTATACCAGTTTCCTTATCACTTCTGTGCATAAGATGGTCTTCATTGTCATCCAGAACGTTAGTTATGCCTCACTTCTTGGTAACAATAATGTCTTTTTTCACTCTAGACCACGGCTGTTTCTTCCACCGACACACTTGTTTGATTGTAAGTCGTTTTAAAGCACCCTTTGGTGTGAATTAATGTTGGGTTTCATCCATCATCCATGTATTCCATTCCTCTCTCATATACACTTTAAATGGTTTATGTATTGGGACATCAGGAGGTTGCAATTATGAAGCACGTCCGACTAGAATAACAGCAAGCTCTGTATTTCCCTGTCTCAATTTCTCCTTGATAGAATTTTTCAAATGACTGGTAAACTGATCTAGCACAAGAAGAGAACTGTTGCCCAATAAAGCACCTTTCTTCTCTCCCGCACTCTGTTAATCCATAATTTCTGAACAGCTTCGTCATGCAGGCCTTGTCATGTACGTAAACAACAACACCTGACGGTATTTCGCTTGAAAACGATCACTGGATTAAGTTTAGCACTGTCAGCAAAACATGAAAGGACAACAGTGTAAGGCATTTTTTCATGCCCACTTGTTTTTGTAGTTTCGGTTTTAGCACCTTTCTTGGCAACAGTTCTGTTACTCGGCACATCAAATGTCAGAGGAGTTTCGTCCATATTGGCTATTTGGCTTAGTTCCACACTAGTTTTCTTTCGACGTTAAATAATAAAGCTATTTAAAGATAATATTTTCTCTTCTTACTCGTGTGGCATTTCCTGAGATATTTTGGTTTTGGTTCACATGCAAAGTCCACGACGCTTCATAAACCTGTAGCACCGATCAACGCGACCCTTAAAGTCTGTCAGGTTCCTCTGTAGTGTTAGCTTACGAGCGTCTATTTGAATCATTTTTGTATTAATTCCAATGTCATTTTGACGGTGTCCTTGAACCCATTTGAATATGTCGTATTTTAGTTTTGACCATTTCGGGTTCAGTCCTCTATTTGCACTTTAAGCTTCGTAATTTTTTTAGTTCTTCTTTACTAGCCCGCCAATCGCGAAGGGCTTTTTCTGTTGGTGGAGGGGCGACACGCCGGTCAGCTGCTCTGTTTCCGCGTTATTGTGCGTATGCTATTACTTTCAATTTATGGTCTGCATCATACAAATACCTTTCACTTTTTTCCATTACAAAACTAGTTGCTAACAAAAATATCGTACTGTTGCCAATAACAAAAATAACTTTCAATTCAGGTTCACTGGCACCGTAGACTACAATGACGCATCATAGGCTAGACAGTGTTCTGGGTTTGTGACGACGGAAGATAGGCAGTGTTAGCTGACTTGTGAATCCCCGAAACTTGTGTTCGTAACATCGGTGCATTGCTGCTGCCAGTTGAATCTAGTGTTGCCATATGGAGATGGGTTTCCCGAGGCACCAAATATGGTATATAGCCATTTTTAAGACTGGTGGGAAGTTTAAATCAAATAACGGACATTTTTATATTAATTTCGAGTTTAAGACGCACCCCATTTGTAGAGGCAATTTTCCGAAGTAAAAAGTGCGCCTTACAGTCCGTAAAAAACAGTAGTTCTTTACAAAAAACACTTTTATAGCTTTTATAAGCTATCATCCGACATTCTATCCCTTCATGACAATTTTGAATTAATTATCTTATACAGGGTGATTCAAAAAGAATACCACAACTTTAAAAATGTGTATTTAATGAAAGAAACGTAATATAACCTTTTGTTATACATCATTACAAAGAGTATTTAAAAAGGTTTTTTTCACTCAAAAACAAGTTCAGAGATGTTCAATATGGCCCCCTCCAGACACACGAGCAATATCAACCCGATACTCCAACTCGTTCCACACTCTCTGTAGCATATCAGGCGTAACAGTTTGGATAGCTGCTGTTATTTCTCGTTTCAAATCATCAATGGTGGCTGGGAGAGGTGGCCGAAACACCATATCCTTAACATACCCCCATAAGAAAAAATCGCAGGGGGTAAGATCAGGGGTTCTTGGAGGCCAGTGATGAAGTGCTCTGTCACGGGCTGCCTGGTGGCCGATCCATCGCCTCGGGTAGTTGACGTTCAGGTAGTTACGGACAGATAAGTGCCAATGTGGTGGCGCTCCATCCTGCTGAAATATGAATTGTTGTGCTTCTTGTTCGAGCTGAGGGAACAGCCAATTCTCTAACATTGCTGGATGCGTGCTACATTTTCATCACTCTTTCTCGGCCGTCCAGAACTTTTCCCTTTGCACAAACACCCATTCTCTGTAAACTGTTTATACCAACGTTTAATACACCACCTATCAGGAGGTTTAACACCATACTTCGTTCGAAATGCACGCTGAACAACTGTCGTCGATTCACTTCTGCCGTACTCAATAACACAAAAAGCTTTCTGTTGAGCGGTCGCCATCTTAGCATCAACTGACGCTGACGCCTAGTCAACAGCGCCTCAAGCGAACAAATGTACAACTAAATGAAACTTCATAGCTCCCTTAATTCGCCGACAGATAGTGCTTAGCTCTGCCTTTTGTCGTTGCAGAGTTTTAAATTCCTAAAGTTGTGGTATTCTTTTTGAATCACCCTGTATTACTTAACACAGTTTCTGTTCTGTTATACGGTAATGGAAGTCAGTATAAAGGCACGGATATCTGGAGGAGAACTAACATTGTCGCTTGGAATAGTTGCGCACAGTATATTATGAAATCCAGTATACCGACAAATGCAGTAAAATGGTATCGCCTTTGATGTCAGTAGCACAGTGTATAACAAGACATCAACGATTCAAGTGGTTGAGGGTGGAACTCGGTATAAAGGCAGTCGCCACTGTGGGCTGTTAGTGACTGCGAACTTGCCTTTACTGCAGATAGGAAACAGACATCGTTAGTGACAGGATATGCTGTGTACATAAGCCGCTATGGTGTCGGTTATCATGTGATGAAAAAGCAAAAATCGGAACTTACAATGAAAAGGGACTCCCTAATCGTCAACTGCCAAGAAGATGAACTGTTCAAGAACAGTGATGTATAATTCCGCCGGATGGGACACACGATGTGGACAGAACGGAAAATATATACAAAGTAGAAAATTATCTGAAGAATAGAAACAGTTACATTTGCGAAAAGCAAAGGCCACAAACCATTGTTCTCCTCAACAAGTTGCTGATTTACAGTTGCCAGTATGCGCCAGACGTCAACGACAAATTTTGTCACTTAACAAACAACTCGCATTCAGCTGCAGAAACCTGCATTAACACCCAAACATAAAGCTGCTAGATTGGAGTTTGCTGAAAAAACATATGGCATCGTCTTCAGGATGGAATAAAGTGACCCTCAGTGACGATAAGAAGTTTAATTTAGACAGGGAGGACGGATTTCAGTATTACTGGCACGATCTACGATCTCAGCACAGTGCAGCATGTAAGAATGAGGAGAAATTTTGGTAGTGAAAGTGCTACGATTAGAGCAGCCTTAATGCGCTAAAGGTAAATCACCCATTGATTGGCTGAACACTAGAATGAAGTCTAAGATGGTCACTGAGTTGCTGGAGATAGAACTGATTAGAATGTTTGAGGACCTAGGGGACAAAAGCCTAATGTTTAACAAGATAATGCATCTGTGTGTGGTTCTGCTAGAACCAAAAAATGGTTTGAAGACAAACATACCGATGACTTATCCTGGTCTGCACGCACCCCATGTAAAGATTTGTCGAATATTTGCAAGGTGTGTTTAACGCGATAGAAGGCTATTTGACGCCCTATGAGAGCTGAAAAGAGCGATACGAGAAGAGAGGGCAACAGTTTAAACTGGAGGAACTGAAACCCTAAAAATCAATGTCGTAGAGAATTTTTGAGGTGATTAGGGAGAATGGAGATTGGACGAAGTGCTAACAATGTAACAACACAAAAGGAACGTGAGTGTCTTTGTACCACTTTCCATTCAGGAAATGCAAACGCCATATTTTCTTACTTGTATTATGAAAAAAAGTGTGTAATTCCGTCGTAACTCTTTATTCTGCATACAGTATGTGATCAAAAGTATCCGGACACCTGGCTGAAAATGAATTACATGTTCTTGGCACCCACCATCGGTAATGCCGGAATTCAGTATTCTGTTGGCCCACTCTTAGCCCTGATGACAGCTTCCACTCTCACAAGCATACGTTCAATCAGGTGCTGGGAGGTTTCTTGGGGAATGGCAGGCCCTTCTTCACGGAGTGCTGCAGTTAGAAGAGGTATCGATATCGGTCGGTGAGGCCCTGCACGAAGTCGGCTTTCCAAAACATCCCAAAGGTTTTCTGTAGCATTCAGGTCAGGACTCTGCGCAGGCCAGTCCATTACAGGGATGTGTAACCACTCCGCCACAGGCTGTGCATTATGAACGGGCGCTCGAAGGTGTAGAAAGATGCAATCGCCATCCCGGAATTGCTCTTCAACAGTGGGAAGCAAGAAGTTGCTTAAAACGTCAATGTAGGCCTGTGCTGTGATAGTGCCACGCGAAACAACATGGGGTACAAGCCCCCTCCATGAAAAACACTACCACACCATAACTCCACCGCCTCCGAATTTTACTGTTGGCACTACACACGCTGGCAGATGACGTTCACCGGGCATTCGCCATAACCACACCCTGCCATCGCATCGATACATTGTGTACCGTGATTCTTCACTCCACACAACGTTTTTCCACTGTTCAGTCGTCCAATGTTTATGCTCTTTACACCAAGCGAGGCGTCGTTTGGCATTTACCGGAGTGATGTGTGGCTTATGAGCAGCCACTCGACCATGAAATCCAAGTTTTTTCTCCTACCACCTAACAGTCATAGTACTTGTAGTGAATTCTGATGCAGTTTTGAATTCCTGTGTGGTCTGGATACGTGTCTGCCTAGTACACATTACGACCCTCTTCAACTGTCGGCGGTCTCTGTCAGTCAACAGACGAGGTCGGCCTGTACGCTTTTGGGCTGTACGTGTCCCTTCACGTTTCCACTTCACTATCACATCGGAGGACCTAAGGATGTTCAGGAGTGTGGAAATCTCGCGTACAGACGTGTGACACAAGTGACACCCTATCACCCGACCACGTTCGAAGTTCGTGAGTTTCGCGGAGCTCCCCATTCTGCTCTGTCACAATGTCTAATGACTACTGAGGTCGCTGATATGGA
This sequence comes from Schistocerca americana, assembly GCF_021461395.2. Taxonomy (NCBI): domain Eukaryota; kingdom Metazoa; phylum Arthropoda; class Insecta; order Orthoptera; family Acrididae; genus Schistocerca; species Schistocerca americana. The sequence goes on from NC_060124.1 coordinate 526,828,763, forward strand.
GTACCTGGCAGTAGGTGGTAGCAAAATGCAAGTAATATGAAGATCGTATGTTTTTGGTGGTTTCCGGATGCTTTTGATCGCATGGTGTATGTCACCACATTTATGCATCAGACACCGTACTATTACTTTCGTGAAATATACTGATTGCCACTATTTTATTTGACCTAATACAAAAGACCGATTGATAACGATCTGCTGCAGGCGCTTTGTATTTTTTCATATACTGGGACCTGATGATAGCTGGAAAATATGCCCGGAAACCAGAGAAACAAATATGGGATCTTGTTGCGATGGCACTAGCCACATTATCCGCTTGGGTACGGATATGTGGTCACTATAAAATCCTTAGAAATATGCGTATTTCATATACATGATTTCGTTTCTCGCTTCAAATGCATATGGGGCCTATGGTGTCGCCCCATACCGTAAGTATTGGTTCTTGAGCAAAAGTGTTTGACGATAACTGCTCTACAGTGTTTCCCATTAAGCTTAGAAAACTATTGGTAGTCGATCTGACGAAGAAGTTTCCCTTCAAGAAGCCTCCCCCCCCCCTCCCGCCCCTATTGTGGACGAGAGGGGCGCGCTGACCTCGCAATAGCACCTGGCGCCGGCGGAAGCGACCTAAGCTGCCCGTCGATCAGGTAAACTATATTTAATCGCGAAGTTACGGCGTCGAATCGACTAAGGTGTAGGTGTCCACGTAAACGCTGATTCGTAGAAACGACTAACTTGTAGTATTCACGAACAAAATGGACTCGTCGATTCGACGACCGTTCAGTAATGAGCGTTCAAGAAGCAGTAGCTATCGGATTGGATTTTGTTGTAAAGAACGTCTTCGTTTCACGTGGGCTGTGGACCTATTCCATAACTTTCATTTTCGTTTTGGGTCCTGACGAATTACCCAAAACTGAGATTTATCGGTGCAGTGCAGTCTGATGTTGACATATCGTTACCTGATGACTGAGACGAAGGCTACAACATCGAAGAAGACATCGTTTCCGATGACACTGTCCACTCTGCATCAGACTGCGATGAAGAAACACTCGACGCAACGGTGACCCAAATTGAGAAGGAAGCGTCTGCTGGGAAAAACAAAAAGAAGGCAAAACGGTCAACTATTCGTCCCAAAAATCCTGGCCTGAAAAATGTGCAGATGGCAAGTAACGGGAATGGTTCAAGGAAGAAGAGTTCCTCAGCAGATTACCAGTCATTAGCCTTAATTTTGTTCTGTGGAGACGATTCCAACACGTCTTGGTGCCATCCAAACGCGATCTAATGTCTAAGACAGGAATGGCCTGTCTCCGTTGATTTTCACTTTCTCCTTTGCAGATGCTATGTCGCACGAAAAAGATGGTGTAAGGCAACATCGGCACGCGAAACAGAGAATAGAAACGTGTTGAGTTTATAAACATCTTTGGACGGTGACCAAAGCAAACGTATGAGGAACACCACCCCTCCTCCATCAATTCGCAACACAGGTCAGAGACCCGCATTCCAACTCAGCCACTTATTTGATGCGGCCAGCCACAAATTTCTCTTCTGTGCCAACCTCTTCATCTCAGAGTAGCATTTGGAACCTACGTCCTCAATTATCTGCTGGATGTATTCCAATCTCTGTCTACAGTTTTTGCCCTCTACTGCTACCTCTAGTACCATGAAAATCAGTCCCTAATGTCTTAGCAGATGTACTATCAGTCTGTCCCTTCTCCTTGTCAGTGTCTTCTAAATGTTCCTTTCCTCTCCGATTCTGCGCAGAACCTCCACATTCCTTACCTTATCAGTCCACCTAATTTTCAACATTCGTCAGTAGCACCATATCTCAAATGCTTCGATTCTCTTCTGTACTTTTTTACCCACATTCCATTTTTCACTAGCGTAGAATGCTGTCCTCGAAATGTGTATTCTCAGAAATTTCTTCCTCCTCTACCATTTTTGCCATTGCTAGTCTGCTTTTGATGTCGTCCTTGCTCCGTCCGTCACTGGTTATTTTGCTGCCTAGGTAGTAGAATTCCTTAACTTCATCTACTTCAAGACCGTCAATCCTGACCTTAAGTTTCTTGCTATTCTCATTTCTGCTACTTCTCATTACTTTCATCTTTCTTCGATTTGCTCTCAGTCCACATTCTGTACTCCTTAGACTGTTCATTACATTTATCACGTCATGTAATCCTTCTTCACTTTCATTCACGGTAGCAATGTCATCAGCGAATCCTCATTGATATCCTTTCACCTTGAATTTTAATTTCACTCCTGAATATTTCTTTTATTTCCATTATTGCTACTTCGATGTTCAGATTGAATTGTAGGGGCGAAAAGTGCATCCCTCTCTTACACACTTTTTGATCCGAGCACTTCATTTTTGGTCTTGCATTATTATTATTCCCTCTTGACTCTTGTACATATTGTATATTACCCGCCTTTCTCTGTATCTTACCCCTATTTTTCTCAGAATTTCGAACATATTGCACCATTTTACTTCGCCTAACAGTTTTACCACGTTGACAAATCCTATAAATGTGTCTTGAGTTTTCTTGGGTCTTGCTTCCACGATCAACCGCAACGTCAGAATTGACACTCTGGTGCCTTTACCTTTCTTAAAGGTAAACTGATCGGCATCTAACACATCCTCATTTTTTTTTCAATTCTTCTGTATATTATTGTTGTCAGCAACATGGATGCATGAGCTGTTAAGCTGATTGTGTAATAATTCTCGCACTTGTCAGCTCTTGTGCTCTTGGGGATTGCGTGGATAATGTTTTCCGAAAGTCAGATGGTATGTCGCCACACCCACACATTCTACTACACACCAACGTGGATAGTCGTTTTGTTGCCACTTCCCCCAATGACTTTAGAAATTCTGATGGAATTCTGTCTATCCCTTTTGCCTTATTTGATCTTACGTCCTCCAAAGCTTTCTTAAGTTCTGATTCTAATACTGGATCCCCTATCTCTTCTAAATCGTCTCCTTTTTCTTCTTCTTTGACATGAGGCAAATCTTCTCCCTCATAGGGGCCTTCAATGTACTCTTTCCACCGCAGCATTTAACAGTGGAATTCCCGTTGCAGTCTTAATGTTACCACCCATGCTTTTAATTTCACCGAACTTTGTTTTCACTTCCATATATGCTGAGCCAGTCCTTCCGACAATCGTTTCTTTTACTATTTCTTCTCATTTTTCATGGAGCCATGTTATTGTATAAAATGTAGCAGACCATACACAGGTTCGTCAAAAATAAAACATTTACGATCAAAAAGCACTACGTGCACATGGCCATGTCTGTATAGACTATGTAGCGCTCACAGATGATTGTTGAGTCATTAAAAACACTTCACAGTAAAATGCACTGTAGCACATCTGCTTACGATAGGTGGATCTGTGCTACTCATTAGATCAGGTGGCGTGAGGTTCCATCTCCAAATGAACACGCTTTATAACAAAAATTTTAACGATCTGAAGATGACAACTAAGTCTGTCAAAACCTGTGTTGTGAATAAAGAAATATTTACACCATCTTGGCTTTAGAGAATTTTTAGAATGACGATGATGGGTGAGAAATGTGTAGAACGTGCTTTCCAGCAGAGCAGTCCAACGCCCTCGGTATACAGTTGGATCTGTACAGCACGGGCAACGTAGTCTCGCCTTATCTTTTTGAAAGAAAATGTCACGGATTGCTCGAAGATAGGAAGACACTCATCGGCCTTACCATATCAGAAAAGTAACGGCTACTGTCCAAATGAACGGTTGTGCGAACCAGAGCTGGTCATCCTATATACCCAATGGCACACTGTACCATCACGGCAGCTGCCACGCCTGTGTGACGATGACGAACGCACTCTAAAGTTCGTACTCCTTGCAGCCTTCACACATGGATACATCCATTGTGATGCAGTACGCAGAACTGGCAATCGCCTGAAAAGGGGACGCTGCTCGTGTGTCCATTGTTCTCGCCGGGTTTCTCTCAGTGCTGGCGTGTCAAGGAAAGGCGCAACAACGGTGTTTCCAGTCTGCGGGACTTCAGGAGTCGCCGCACTGCTTTTACGGTTACTGTGGTATTGTCCAGAGATCGCGCTGCCACACCGAGGACCGCAATGCTTATAGATGCCACAGACGTTAGCGAAGGCTCGCTGCAATTCAGCGGGAGACACACCAGAGGACCACGACTCCCTCTCAGTGCAGCAGCGCAATCGCACTGAGGTCAACATAGTGTCGAGCATGCACAGGCTGTGCCACGAGTTCGTGTAGTGTAGGAACCGACGAGTGATTCAAAGTTCCAGTTGTATTTCCGTAAACGTTGCATTTTGTACTGCAAGAGAACAGTTTGTTAATCTGTTCATCAGGTGATGCTTTGATAGTCAGTGACAGTCGTAAACTATCAAGCAGTCCTGTGGCAAAAAACTGTGTCAACGTTAAGTGAACCTTTTATTGATTTATGTAATAAGGTGTACTAATATTTCGTGTGTTCCACTCGTATGTGCCACTTCACTGAGCAATCAAAGAAGCCATAGTTATGGCTATGCGAAAGTAGTTTCGTTTGGTCACAACCGTTTCTCGTCCTGCTGCAGACAAGACCATTTCCTGACTCAATGTACACAGCGGGGCTTTATGAGCCAAGGGAACAATATGCTTATCCTCTCGGGTGCCAGTCATGTGGGATATCAGAGATGTTTATTGGCGTTGAGTATGGCTCCCCTGAATCCCGTTACATATTCCCGTGAATGAGACACAGTCGAAGGATCAGTATGAGTGCGAGTAGCAATATCACAGAACGATAAACAGGCTGTGATCCTGCCGCTATCGACTGCTGCCTTGTTCCAGTAGACGTTTTCCCTTCTTACATGAGGTAGAACTCTATCCCACCACAAACATCCGTCATTCAAAAGCTGTTTCTGTGGTGTCACCGCCAGACACCACACTTGCTAGGTGGTAACTTAAATCGGCCGCGGTCCATGTAGTACATGTCGGACCCGCGTGTCGCCACTGTGATCGCAGACCTAGCGCCACCACCAAGGCAGGTCTCGTGATACGAGAGTGGACTCGGCCCCAGTTGTACGAGAACCAAGCTACCGGCCAGTTGTACGCGAACCTAGCTATCGCCCAGTGGTACGAAGCCTTTCTCTCTCATTAGCCGAGAGACAGAATAGCCATCAGAAGTTAAGGGCTAAGAACTAGCAAGGAGCCATTTGTATCAGTGCCTATAGCTTACCAGTATTCAGAGAGATGTATTCCAAGGAAATATTAAAAGTTAAGTAAAAAGCATCTACTTACTTTTCTTCTTATTCATTCATAAGTTTTCATGTTCCAGACTTCACGCCCGTCTGCTCTAAGCCGAACGTGCCCTATCGGCCACAGCGTTAGTTTAGCATTCTTTTCAGCAATCCACTTCACAGTGTCGGTCCAGTTACCGATACTACAGTTTCTGTGTAGTATTTTCTTACATATATAATGTATAAGACGCTACTCTCATCTTTTTTGTCTGGTTGCGCTGAAAAGCTGACCATTTGCGTGTCCAAGTATGTAATATATTTCCAGGAAGGGATTGTAATACACATTCAGGACACGGAACACTCCTTTGATAACACAGAGGATAATCTAATAATGCTTCACAAAATAAACAAAGGCTACAAACTCAGATTTTCTGAAGAACTGGAAATTTTCATTCACAATAGAAAACATGGACAGAAGTCACTAAATGAAAAAGGTGAGACAGTGGCAATGAGCTTCATTAAGAGCTTTGCAGATATACTAGATAATACACTGTAACTCTTTCCTCCTTCTACTTCCTGAGTGACCTTAATACAAGATAATTCCCAAAACACTGCACAGAAACAAAATTAGATTATCTTGATACTAAGTCTGAAAGTGTTGTATTTTTTATGCTCTTTATTTTATATTTATTTCTGTCTTTATTGAGCCGGCCGCGGTGGTCTAGCGGTTCTAGGCGATCAGTCCGGAACCGCGCGACTGCTACGGTCGCAGGTTCGAATCCTGCCTCGGGCATGGATGTGTGTGATGTCCTTAGGTTAGTTAGGTTTAAGTAGTTCTAAGTTCTAGGGGACTGATGACCACAGATGTTAAGTCCCATAGTGCTCAGAGCCATTTGAACCATTTTTTTTTTGTCTTTACTGACATGTATTAGCAATAGTAGCACTTTTAACAAATTTTTGTAAAGAGTGAAATAATTTTATAAATATTGTATGCATTTGTGGTTGAAGTTAATTATAAAAATGGTTCAAATGGCTCTGAGCACTATGGAACTTAACATCTATGGTCATCAGTCCCCTATAACTTAGAACTACTTAAACCTAACTAACCTAAGGACATCACACAATATCCAGTCATCACGAGGCAGAGAAAATCCCTGACCCCGCCGGGAATCGAAGCCGGGAAGCCGGGCGCGGGAAACGAGAACGCTAGCGCACGACCACGAGCTGCGGACAGTTAATTATAATCTTTGTTTTGTTTATGTAACTGTTTTGTGTTCTGTGAGAAAAATTATGTTAGAAATGTATATTTATCACGAACCGCAGGGTTCTGCGCACTGGAACAGATTGTAAATATTTCGATCACCGTTTAAAATTTATAATCTTAGCGCCATATTACGCTAACTAGTGCCTGTTATACGTTCTTGTAGCAAAATGGAAGCACAACAAACAAGTGGCTGCATCCAGCTAGCAAAAACGTAATATAATATCATTGTTCCACCTGGAGATGAGAGTGTAAGCTCTCGGAACCCTTCGTGGAATGAAATGAAATAAAAAGTGACTGACGCAGGTAATTGTTTTATTTGAACTTTCATTATCATAAACAGTCTCAGATCCTTAAAACGGTTCAATATTGACGACATAAGAAGAGGTTACATTTTTCTGATGGTTGGTTGGAGGGAAGCAGCAACAATCTGCACATCTCGCCAAAGCGCCCCCCCCCCTCTTCCCCCCTCTCACCCCCTCCACCCTTCCTAGAACCGAGTACTGGATTCGCGCCAGCCAGTGCCGACTTCTTATTGGTCCTGTCATCCTTTCCAGAGGAGCAACTATCGCCAACTTACTGGTTTCTACCGCCGAGGCTAACTTTTGCGAGGATCGAGTCGAGAAACTGGTTCTCAAAGTGCAACAGGTACATCGAATTCCAAGATAAGCCAGCTGACTAAATAAACCGATGTTTTTACCGATTTACAAGTCTATTACGAACAGGACAAAAACGTAAAGCAGGTGTTCTGCACACCTCTTGAATGTCTTGTCTTTCACGTCTCACGCTTAAGCTGTATGCTCAGATAGGAATCTCATAAAATCTGTCTCTCGCCGACGTGCGGCTGCGCAAGCGTTTCCATGTGCAGTTTGCGAGTCTCAGCATCTGGCAGGCTGGTGGTGAGAACGCAGCCACCACGTTTGAGGCGTCGTGTACAAACATGCACATCTGTCCCGTGGCTACTTCTGCGTTGGTGTATCCACCAGTGCTGTAATATGGGTAATTGCGGTTTTTTCCTGTTCTTTATTATCGTGGACGCTCACATTAACAATAAATCGTCATTAACCACACTAGACATACCAATCTGTATACTACGTATATCTTTGTTCGCTCCTTTTTTTCTATACCGGCTACCTTATCTGACAAATTGTTTCTGTGTCTTGACAAGTATCAGCTATGCTGTGAGCGATGCGGAAGACCCGCTGTGGTTAGACAGAGGTTTTAGTTAGAAAGGAAGGAAGGAAGGAAGATTGGGTTTCTCGTCCCGTCGACATTGAGATCAATAGAGACGGTGCACAAGCTCTAATTGTGGTAAGGATGTGGAAGGAAATCGACCGTGCTCTTTCAAAGGAACCACACCGGCATTTCCTGGAGCGATTTAAGGAAACCACGAAAAACCTAAATCAGGCTGGGTGGACGCGCGTTTGAACTGCGGTATTTCCGAATACGAGTCCAGAGTGTTAACTAAGCTCGGTGTTTTAGTTAGAAAGTTGCTCCGAAACTAAAGAGAGCTCCACTGCGAATTTAAACGTAGCCAAATCCTCGCAGACATACAAAAACTGAACGAAAACCGAAATTAGTGTAAGAAGGACCAGACATGAAGCATTCAACGAATGCGATTTAGAATTCTGTCTTCCGATCGGAGAGAAAATTCTAAGAAGTTTTGGCTTACGTCAGATCAGTAAACGGATCAAAATCATCTGTCCAGACGCTCCGTGACCACGATGGCATCGACACGTGCAGAGGGGAGGTATAAATACTATTTTCTCAAAGCTACTTCACTGACAAAGATCGTCAGTGAAACCCCCAGAAGATTTTCAGAATGAGAGATTTGAAAGAGAGCGACCACGGAACAGAGATTCGATTGAAATCGCTCAACAAAGGCAACTACACCTGAGGGGATACGTATAAGATTCGACGTAGGGTTTGCGAAAGAACTTCCTCTTCTTCTAGCAGCGGTTGACCTTGTGTCGCTGGACGAACAAGTTATAAGCTCTCGTGTTATAACATTTCTGGAGACCAGAAACCTCCTTCATAGGTATCATCATGGAATCCACAAACATCGATCATTTGAAACATGGACACCGGCGCCCAGTTTGATGTCGTGGTTGGCTAAAATGGCTCTGAGCACTATAGGACTTAACCTCTAAGGTCATCAGTCCCCTAGAACTTAGAACTACTTAAACGTAACTAACCTAAGGACATCACACACATCCATGCCCGAGGCAGGATTCGAACCTGCGACCGTAGCGGATGACGTGGTTGGGTTGGGTCGTTTTGAGGGAGAAGACCAGACAGCGAAGTCATCAGTCTCATCGGGTTAGGGAAGGACGGGGAAGGACGTCGGACGTGCCCTTTCAAAGGAACCATCCAGGCATTTGCCTGGAGCGATTTATGGAAATCACGGAAAACCTAAATCAGGATGGTCGGACGCGGGATTGAACCGTCGTCCTCCCGAATACGAGTCCAGTATGCTAACCATTGCGTTGCGTCACCTCGCTCGGTGATGTCGTGGTGTTTCTTGACTTGACAAAGGGCGTTTGATACAGTATCGCATGAACCTAATTAACAAAGTACGAGCGTACGGTAACACGGCATGGATAACCTCGGTCTTCTGGAAAAAAACTGCATTCCATTTGTGGAGACGATGATTGACTTATTGTAAGATATTATTTTTTATTTTTGACACAATCAGTTTTGTAAGACACAATCATTAACAGTTTCGACCTTCGCAGGTCATCTTAATATTCCACAACAGAGTAGAGAAAAGCTTAAATCAAGATCTTAAACCAGTGTAATTATATTTAGTAGGTCTATTTGTGAGCTCAGTCAAGTGCATAGAAGAATGGAGATTAGCGTCACGAAATGGAAAGAATCGAATAAGCTCCTAAATAAATAAAGTAAATGTAGAAATAAAGTTGTTGTTGTTGTGGTCTTCAGTCCTGAGACTGGTTTGATGCAGCTCTCCATGCTACTCTATCCTGTGCAAGCTTTTTCATCTCCCAGTACCTACTGCAACCTACATCCTTCTGAATCTGCTTAGTGTATTCATCTCTTGGTCTCCCTCTACGATTTTTACCCTCCACGCTGCCCTCCAATACTAAATTGGTGATCCCTTGATGCCTCAGAACATGTCCTACCAACCGATCCCTTCTTCTGGTCAAGTTGTGCCACAAACTTCTCTTCTCCCCAATCCTATTCAATACTTCCTCATTAGTTATGTGATCTACCCATCTAATCTTCAGCATTCTTCTGTAGCACCACATTTCGAAAGCTTCTATTCTCTTCTTGTCCAAACTATTTATCGTCCATGTTTCACTTCCATACATGGCTACACTCCATACGAATACTTTCAGAAATGACTTCCTGACACTTAAATCAATACTGGATGTTAACAAATTTCTCTTCTTCAGAAACGCTTTCCTTGCCATTGCCAGCCTACATTTTATATCCTCTCTACTTCGACCATCATCAGTTATTTTGCTCCCCAAATAGCAAAACTCCTTTACTACTTTAAGTGTCTCATTTCCAAATCTAATTCCCTCAGCATCACCCGACTTAATTCGACTACATTCCATTATCCTCGTTTTGATTTTGTTGATGTTCATCTTATATCCTCCTTTCAAAACACTGTCCATTCCATTCAACTGCTCTTCCAAGTCCCTTTGCTGTCTCTGACAGAATTACAATGTCATCGGCGAACCTCAAAGTTTTTATTTCTTCTCCATGAATTTTAATACCTACTCCGAATTTTTCTTTTGTTTCCTTTACTGCTTGCTCAATATACAGATTGAACAACATCGGGGAGAGGCTACAACCCTGTCTTACTCCCTTCCCAACCACTGCTTCCCTTTCATGTCCCTCGACTCTTATAACTGCCATCTGGTTTCTGTACAAATTGTAAATAGCCTTTCGCTCCCTGTATTTTACCCCTGCCACCTTTAGAATTTGAAAGAGAGTATTCCAGTCAACATTGTCAAAAGCTTTCTCTATGTCTACAAATGCTAGAAACGTAGGTTTGCCTTTCCTTAATCTTTCTTCTAAGATAAGTCGTAAGGTCAGTATTGCCACACGTGTTCCAGTGTTTCTACGGAATCCAAACTGATCTTCCCCAAGGTTGGCTTCTACTAGTTTTTCCATTCGTCTGTAAAGAATTCGTGTTAGTATTTTGCAGCCGTGGCTTATTAAACTGATAGTTCGGTAATTTTCACATCTGTCAACACCTGCTTTCTTTGCGATTGGAATTATTATATTCTTCTTGAAGTCTGAGGGTATTTCGCCTGTTTCATACATCTTGCTCACCAGATGGTAGAGTTTTGTCAGGATTGGCTCTCCCACGGCCGTCAGTAGTTCCAATGGAATATTGTCTACTCCGGGGGCCTTGTTTCGACTCAGGTCTTTCAGTGCTCTGTCAAACTCTTCACGCAGTATCATATCTCCCATTTCATCTTCATCTACATCCTCTTCCATTTCCATAATATTGTCCTCAAGTACATCGCCCTTGTATAGACCCTCTATATACTCCTTCCACCTTTCTGCTTTCCCTTCTTTGCTTAGAACTGGGTTTCCATCTGAGCTCTTGATATTCATACAAGTCGTTCTCTTATCTCCAAAGGTCTTTTTAATTTTCCTGTAGGCGGTATCTATCTTACCACTAGTGAAATAGGCCCTTACATCCTTACATTTGTCCTCTAGCCATCCCTGCTAGCCATTTTGCACTTCCTGTCGATCTCATTTTTGAGACGTTTGTATTCCTTTTTCCCTGTTTCACTTACTGCATTTTTATATTTTCTCCTTTCATCAATTAAATTCAATATTTCTTCTGTTACCCAAGGATTTCTACTAGCCCTCGTCTTTTTACCTACTTGGTCCTCTGCTGCCTTCACTATTTCATTCATCAAAGCTACCCATTCTTCTTCTACTGTATTTATTTCCCCCATTCCTGTCAATTGCTCCCTTATGCTCTCCCTGAATCTCTGTACAACCTCTGGTTCTTTTAGTTTATCCAGGTCCCATCTCCTTAAATTCCCACCTTTTTGCAGTTTCTTCAGTTTTAATCTACAGGTCATAACCAATAGATTGTGGTCAGAGTCCACATCTGCCCCTGGAAATGTCTTACAATTTAAAACCTGGTTCCTAAATCTCTGTCTTACCATTATATAATCTATCTGATACCTTTTAGTATCTCCAGGGTTCTTCCATGTATACAACCTTCTTTCATGATTCTTAAACCAAGTGTTAGTTATGATTATGTTGTGCTCTGTGCAAAATTCTACCAGGCGGCTTCCTCTTTCATTTCTGTCCCCCAATCCATATTCACCTACTATGTTTCCTTCTCTCCCTTTTCCTACACTCGAATTCCAGTCACCCATGACTATTAAATTTTCGTCTCCCTTCACAATCTGAATAATTTCTTTTATTTCATCATACATTTCTTCAATTTCTTCGTCATCTGCAGAGCTAGTTGGCATATAAACTTGTACTACTGTAGTAGGTGTGGGCTTCGTATCTATCTTGGCCACCATAATGCGTTCACTATGCTGTTTGTAATAGCTTACCCGCATTCCTATTTTCCTATTCATTATTAAACCTACTCCTGCATTACCCCTATTTGATTTTGTGTTTATAACCCTGTAGTCACCTGACCAGAAATAAAGTATGTTTTAATATTTACGAGGATTTAACTTGCTGAGTTAGTCGCTGCTTCCTGCATACATGCTCCAACAGATCATTGGCCGCCTTATGAACGAGTGCCGCACTGTGCTGTCCGGGCCGTGTCTGCTCCTATTAACATCCACCCAGCTAACACAAATACCTCGCAGCCGGAAGCTGCAGCGAGGATGATGATGATGATATTTGGTTTGTGCGGCGCTCAACTGCGCGATAATCACCGCCCGTACGAATTCCCAATTTTTACACAGTCCAAATTTTTTACACAGTCCAAGCGAGCCAGCGACACGAATGGTGATGATGAAATAATGAGAACAACACAAACACCCAGTCTCCTGGCAGACAAAATCCCCAACCCGGCCGGGAATCGAACCCGGACCCCAAGATCAGAGGCAGCAACGCTAACACTAGACCGCGAGCTGCGGACGTCCAGCGAGGAGCTCCCCTGGTCGTCCATAATGTGTCATCTCTCCTAAGCTTATGTGTAGTGGAGTACACATCTAGCAGCCTGAAGTGAAACGCCACCGTGTATCGAAAAATATACCATTAGGATTGGTCCTACCTCTCTTTTATTGTAAAGGCCTCTCACTTCGTTCTATATATGTTTTACTGTTTGCTCGACCTGAATTTGCTTTCATATTTGATCAATAATTGATTGAAATATTATTATAATAATTCTAATACTTCACGGTTTTTACCGTTGAAGATTGTCTCTCAGAGTGCGCGCGCAGCTGGTGCAAAGAATAGGCAAGGAAAAGTACACATCGTTATATTTGCATAGAATTCCATGCTTTACGATTTTATGTTTAGTTGACAACGCGTGAACACTTGTTAATCAAATGCCGCCCATAGGTATGAACCGTATGCATGTTACCAGAGCACTAAAGACACAAATAGATTTAGTCAAAATAATTTTAGTTATTTCAGGTCTTAATTTAAGCTTCTTTGTTGTAGAATCTGAAGATGATCTTTGAAGGCCGAAACCGATAGTGATTGTAAGACAAAAAAGGGATTCTATCGAAAATAAAAATAAAAGAAAGTAATACCTAACCTCGGTCTGGCACAGTGATTCAGGGCGGAAAGACTCTTCTGCACTGTACTTAAGCCATTTCTTTACAATATCGTGAAGTGCTAGTCCTGGCCGACCGGAGTGGCCGAGCGGTTCTAGGCGCTACAGTCTGGAGCCGCGCGACCGCTACGGTTGCAGGTTCGAATCCTGCCTCGGGCATGGATGTGTGTGATGTCCTTAGGTTAGTTAAGTTTAAGTAGTTCTAAGTTCTAGGGGACTGATGACCTCAGATGTTAAGTCCCATAATGCTCAGAGCCATTTGAACTATTTTTTTGCTAGTCCTGTGAGGTTCGTAGGAGAGCGTTAGTGGAGATTGGGTGGTGGAGGGCAAATACTGGTAGAGGTATAGCCGTGGAGGCGGTTCGTTAGGTGTGTCTTGACTCGTTAAGAGCTTTGCATGAGAAACTGAAGTTCCAGGTTCGAGTCCGGGATCGGCACACAATTTTAACCTTCCAGCATGTTTCGAAACAGCGCACACTCGTATACAGAGTGAACGGTTAATTCTGGAAATCCAATACCTGCTAGACACAGCAGCTCGTGCAGCAGTAACGAGATAGGTGGTGCAGTGGTTAGCACACTGGACTCGCGTTCGGGAGGACCGCGTCCCGCCATCCAGATTCAGGTTTTCCGTGGTTTCCCTAAATCGCTCCAGGCAAATGCTGCGGTGGTTCGTTTGAAAGGGCACGGCCGATTTCCGTCCCCATCCTTGGGCTCCATCTCTAATGACGTCCACGTCGACGGGACGTTAAACGCAATCTTCCTTAACTCTGCATCTTCCTTCGTAAAGTAGCCCAATGTAAGTAACCTCGGCTGGGCAGAGCAATGGTGAAACAGGTGGCAGTGTGGGAAGTTCGAGGGGTAAAGCGCCTGGTGTGTGGTGGCGTAGGCGACGGTTCCTTTCTCATATCGAAAGGCGTGCGCTCGGGACTGCACTTCATTCCGTGTGTTTCGCCGTCCAAGAGACACAGAGGGCCATAGACACAGGTTCACAGGTAGATGCCGTGTTTCTTGACTTCCGCAAGGCGTTCGATACAGTTCCCCACAGTCGTTTAATGAACAAAGTAAGAGCATATGGACTATCAGACCAATTGTGTGATTGGACTGAAGAGTTCCTAGATAACAGAACGCAGCATGTCATTCTCAATGGACAGAAGTCTTCCGAAGTAAGAGTGATTTCAGGTGTGCCGCAGGGAAGTGTCATAGCACCGTTGCTATTCACAATATACATAAATGACCTTGTGGATGACATCGGAAGTTCACTGAGACTTTTTGCAGATGATGCTATGGTGTATCGAGAGGTTGCAACAATGGAAAATTGCACTGAAATGCAGGAGGATCTGCAGCGAATTGACGCATGGTGCAGGGAATGGCAATTGAATCTCAATGTAGACAAGTGTAATGTGCTACGAATACATAGAAAGATAGATACCTTATCATTTAGCTACAAAATATTACGTCAGCAACTGGAAGCAGTTAATTCCATAAATTATCTAGGAATAAGCATTAGGAGTGATTTAAAATGGAATGATCATATAAAGTTGATCGTTGGTAAAGCAGATGCCACACTGAGATTCATTGGAAGAATCCTAAGTAAATGCAATCCGAAAACAAAGGAAGTAGGTTACAGTACGCTTGTTCGCCCACTGCTTGAATACTGCTCAGCAGTGTGGGATCCGCACCAGATAGGGTTGATAGAAGAGATAGAGAAGATCCAACGGAGAGCAGCGCGCATCGTTGCAGGATTATTTAGTAATCGCAAAAGCGTTACGCAGTTGATAGATAAACTCCAGTGGAAGACTCTGCAAGAGAGACGCTCAGTAGCTCGGTACGGGCTTTTGTTAAAGTTTCGAGAACATATCTTCACCGAAGAGTCAAGCAGTATATTGCTCCCTCCTACGTATATCTCGCGAAGAGACCGTGAGGATAAAATCAGAGAGATTAGAGCCCACACAGAGGCATACCGACAATCTTTCTTTCCACGAACAATACGAGACTGGAATAGAAGGGAGAACCAAAAGAAGTGCTCAAGGTACCCTCCGCCACACACCGTCAGGTGGCTTGCGGAGTATGGATGTAGATGTAGATGTAGACGCCGGCCGGGAGCCCCACGTCGGCTTCAGCACCTCGCAGCTGGAGAGAAGACGGTCGCCCCAGCTACGGCGGCCCGAGCGCGTGTTAACTGGGAGTAATTGCGCGGCAGGTCGTAACGAGCCACCTGTGCCGGCGTAATTACGCTGACGAGTGCCAGCGCCGCATTCCTGGCCGTACGCGCCGTCGCGTACACCAGGACCGTGGCGAGGAACCACGGGGTCCACTCTCCCTTAATTGCACGCAACGTCCCACTGGCGCCCGGCTAATTGCTTATTTACACGTCTCGTTATCCAGAGTAAATATCGACAGTCTAAAACCAGAGGCGACGCCGAGGCAGAAGCGCCTCGTTTGGTATTACAATTGGAGTTAATTAACAGAAAAGAAGTAAAGAACCTCAGCTGCTGATGGCCGGAATCAGGAGTACCGGAAGTGGGAGTTATCGAGCGAGGCTAAGTGGTGCCAGCGTTGCCAACTGAACAGCTCAAGTGACGTGGTGCACATCCTTCCAACCAGCTCGAGCCAGCGTAACATGACAGCTATGCACTGCGACTGCTGATAAAAAATCGATTTATCGACATTTCTACGAAAGCATATCGACGAGGGTGAGTCAAATCAAAACCTTAAATTCGTAATAACAAATCGAAATTCCGCGCCGTTATCCTGTAAGTTGGTAAGCGTGCTACAAACAGCGTGAAGAATGGCCTGTAGGTGGCAGCATAGTGCAGATGCACACATACCGTTGCAGTATCAGTACAAAGATGGCCGCCCCACTTGCGACTTGCACCAGGGAAGAACAGCGTTCTCTCATTGGGTTTTTGCGTAGTGAAGGTGTGAGACCTGCTGAAGTTCATCGACGAATGAAGGTTCAGTACGGTGATGCATGTTTGTCACAGCAGCAAGTCTACGAATGGAGTAGGAAGTTCGCAAAAGGTGTGACTTCAGTGGAAGATGCTCCTCGTCCAGGTCAGGCACAACGAGTTGTGACTCCACAGAACACTGCAGCAGTTGAAGCCATAGTGAAGGAAAGCCGCCGAGTGACACTGAATAACATTGCAGCATGTTTACAGATTAGTCATGTGCTCCAGTTTCACAAAGTGTGTGCAAGATGGGTGCCACGGCAGCTAACTCCTGAAATGAGAGAACGACGTGTTAACGCTTGTGAAGAACTTCTTCGGCGTTTTGAACGAGAAGGTGATGGCTTCCTTGCAAGAATCATTACTGGGGACGAAATCTGGGTTCACTCCCAACAACTGGAAACGAAGAGAGCGAGCAAGGAATGGCGTCATTCCTCAACACCAAAACCAAAGAAGTTTCGAACAGAACCATCAGCAGGCAAGGTTATGCTGACTCTCTTTTGGGACGAAAAAGGCGTCATTTTCGAGTATTACCTGCCTAGAGGGACCACTGTCACCAGTGCATCATACACAGATTTCCTAAAAAATCATCTGCGGCCTGTAATGAAATGAAAGCGACGTGGATTGCCGTCAGCAGGTGTCCTTTTGCAACATGAAAATGCAAGGCCTCCCACTGTCCGTACATCAGTTGCAACAATCACTGACCTGCATTTTGAGTGTCTTCCTCATTCACCATACTCAACAGACCTTGCCCCAAGTGATTTCCATATGTTTGGACCACTCACTGACCCAATGGCAGGAAAGAAGTTCCGTTCTGATGAAGAGGTACGCCACGCGGTGCGTGAGTGGGTGCGCGAACTACCAAAAGAATTCTTTTCTAAAGGAATTTATGCACTTTGTAAGCCCTGGAGGACTTGCGTTGAGCGTGGGGGGTGGGGGGTTGGGGAATTATGTTGAAAAATGATACAGCTTTGAACCACTTCTGAACAATAAATAATATTTAAAAAAATATTTAAGGTTTTCATTTGACTCACCCTCGTATATATTTCGGCGAAATTTTTCCCCAATATGTCGATATCAAAAAGGAAATATCGAGTATCGGCATTTTTATTTTATGCCACATTTTTCCACAGTTTTCGGAAAACATTTGAAATTGTTCTTTTGAAATTGTCGTACGACATAACTTTACTTTCAATGAGTGAAGGAGTCTTACTACTTATTGAGCTTTCATCATGCCCAGTCTTTCTCTTTGACTGTACGGGGCGGTTACATGTGGCACAAAAGCAGAACTCCGACTGCACTGTGGGGGCGGCGGCGTCAATGGAGTAACAAGATTTCCGATGCGAAGAAACAGCACACCAGCTGCGTGAAAAAACCGTTTTTTAACGCACTTAGTGTGGTATTTCTTCACATCGACATTCTTGAAAAACAGTTGCTGGAACTGATGAACAAAAATCCAAACAACAAGATTGTTCTTTGCGCGGGCGGAGACGTGTGGGGGGGAAATGATGACGTAATCGAAGCTCGGTGCTGCCAACAGAAACTGCAACGTTTAGCTTCACCACGCAATTTTAACACTACAAGTGCAAGGTCGCTGCCGTTGGCAGAAATGAAGAAAACAAGGAAATCGACATGAAGTGTTCCGGGCAAATCTGATATGTGACGCAAACGAACGACGGACCCATCAGAAACCTTTTTAGCAAAGTTGATATCGCCAAGCTTGAACGTGCGTCGTTTTCCTTTCAATTCTTGCTCTAAGGGGGATACACAGACTGCTAGCTTGTTAATTTACAGAATATCTAATAATAAATCAAAACTTAAATATACAGCTCTAAAAGCGGTGGTATATTTACAATGAGCAGCCCATATTTTTATAGCCAGTTACCTCGATATTTTTCCGCCGATGTATGGATACTTTTCTTCGTTTCATCCAGTGCCGACAATGATATTTTTACAAATATCGATAAGTCGGATTACGATAATTTTAAAAGTATCAGCAGTCGTGGTGTGCACTGTCGTACTTATTATGACAAGGCGCAGTATGTTCAGTGAGCGAATGCGTGGCACAATTTGGAGAAAAAAAATACGTTGTGCAATTCGTTTTCAAAGCGGGTGCTAGAGGCTGCAGCGGCCATCCACTGTTTGAAAAGATGCTGGGTGAATATTGAAATTAGTAGGAGATTGCCACCTGGAGAAACGAATGGATGTCGTATGGCGAGTCTCTTCATGAGGAAAATGATTTAAAATAGCTTATATTTTGTTATTTATAATCTGTCTTGATTGCAAAATCTTTATTCATATGACCGGTTTCGGTTCCTCTGCGTCACACGTGAAACTTGCTGTTTTTGGACGGGTATTCCTATAACCGAAATATCAGATCTGAAGATGGTCCTAGTGGAACCGAAACCGGTCATGCGAATAAACATTTTACAATCAAGACAGATTATAAGTAACATTGTAAAATCACTGATTGCGGCTATCCTATCAGACATTATGTCTGTTTTTGCAAAGCTTATATTTGTAGTGAGAAACTGTAATAGTGAAACGTCCCCTTTTGATCAATTTATACAGGACTGTGCTTAAACTGACACACAATATTTTGTTAGCGCAACGCAATCTGACTTTCAAAATTCCCTACAAAAGAATGGCCCTGACTAACATTAAACTATACCCTTCACAAATCACTTACCTCACAAAAATCTTCGCTGCTCAAGCTACTGCAATACAGCGAGCGCCACTACTGCCAGCTAAATAAAAGATTCAAACTACTGAAGGCACTAACTACTGATAGGGATAGTTAGCAAATGAAAGATATTTACCTTGATATCATCATATATAAATATAGCAGTTCATGACAAATTTCAAAACTCCGCCATCTCTCTCCCCACATCCACCACTGCTGGCGGCTCACCTCCAACTGCGCAACGCTACGCGCTGTTCACAGCCAGCTGCCTAACACTACAATGGCGAGTATTACAACAATGCAAAGCAGCCACAGACTGCACACAGCACAGCCAGTGATTTTCATATTGAGCGCTACGTAACGTTGCCAATAAGAAAACATAAACAGCTTACTTACATAGAGAAAACATAAACAGCCTACTTACGTCCCCTTTGAACAATTTATATATAGCTGTGCTTAACCTGACACACAATATTTTGTTAGCGCAACGCAATCTGACTTTCAAAATTCCCTGCAAAAGAATGGCCCTGACTAACATTAAACTATACCCTTCACAAATCACTTACCTCACAAAAATCTTCGCTGCTCAAGCTACTGCAATACAGCGAGCGCCACTACTGCCAGCTAAATAAAAGATTCAAACTACTGAAGGCACTAACTACTGATAGGGATAGTTAGCAAATGAAAGATATTAATAGAGAACAAACAATGTATTTACCTTGATATCATCATATATAAATATAGCAGTTCATGACAAATTTCAAAACTCCGCCATCTCTCTCCCCACATCCACCACTGCTGGCGGCTCACCTCCAACTGCGCAACGCTACGCGCTGTTCACAGCCAGCTGCCTAACACTACAATGGCGAGTATTACAACAATGCAAAGCAGCCACAGACTGCACACAGCACAGCCAGTGATTTTCATATTGAGCGCTACGTAACGTTGCCAATAAGAAAACATAAACAGCCTACTTACATAGAGAAAACATAAACAGCCTACTTACAATAGGTTATTTAAACATAATACTAGTAAATTGCCAGAGTCACTGCACTAAATTATGTCCCATTTACGCTTTCATCCCATTAAGTGTCGCGTAAGGTGACCGCATCCTCGGAGAGCTCAGATGTCACCCCACATTTTTATTAATGCTCAGATGATGAAAATTCTTCATATGTAAATGAATGTGTAAATTCGCCGATGAACTGATTGTATTTGGGATGTAGTTATATGAGAGTTTCGGGAGACTGTCTAAAACTACTGGTTCATTTTGACGACGACTAATTTAAAAATAAAATAGAAGTTAAGACATTGTGTATTTATTTGGTAAACACAAAAACAGTTACTCTTCCTTACACGGCTGATATGTTGCGTATCTAAGAAAACTGAAAAGTTTTCAATCGGGCTGCAATAAGAGCGAAACGCCAACTACCCTTCTTTCCGAAGGTATCTTTACAGACAGCGCAACAGACACATAATTTCTAGGAATGAATGTTGAGTGGCGTCAGTTGGTAAAGCCTCGTCTTTTCAATAGCAGGCCAACATCATTATCGTTCTTTTAACTGAGAGATAGCGACCATTACATATAGAATGCACTTACCTGATGACAGTGTACTATGTCATCTGTGTTCTCATGTTATTTACGCCATCTAAAAAGCCACTGATGACCCCTCTGATACACTCACGTGCTTCCACTTCTTTATGGTCCACTCAACAACGTTTACAAGTGAGTCATACCCGCTACAGTCTGGTTGGTGTCCTGATCGGATGTATGCATTATTATCGTCTCAGACACAACAAAAGCTCCGTATATTGCCTACTTAATTTTGACTTCGTTGGTCTGCATTGTTTTGTGATCCTTTCGAATTTCGCTGGACATCGACCGAAATTGGTGTCCTTCGACGTCGCATCCACCTGCTCCGTTACTACGAAACCAGTCTGTTCCCAAGAACTGAGACCGGAGTGAATTTAGAATAAAATCGTTTTGGAGATTAGACCCTGACGCTGTGTATATTAGATACAAGCTCCAAAACAAACACCTGCAAGTCGTTAGAAACGTTGAATTTGTCTTAATAAATTATATCTAATTTACAGAGTGAAGCGAATTAATCCCCAAAAGAATGTTACTCAAACTGACACTTGCGGCCATTATTCTCGTACTTATATAACACTACAGAATTTGGCGAAAATTGTCTAAAGAAGAATATATTTGGCAGTGCGCTTAATCGTGGACGTGCCAAGACTTTTCCCGTCACTGTTTCTTCTCTTGATGCTGTAAAGCACGGTATTAAATTTTCGGTGATTGGACATACAACATACAGAGTGACCAGGTGTACGTTTCTGTACCTGCTGCATTCCACGTGCCTCTTCTGCGCTGTCCTCTCTTAACAATGGCTGCTGAGTCAATTAGTTTGCGCGGAATCGGTACCAAACGGAACAAAACGACATTGGACGTGGAGTCCATTAATACATCTACGATGCTAGAGAAGAGATTGCAAAAGTCATAGAGGTAACATGTTCTTGAACATCTGATACTTGGCGAAACAGTCGGGGATTCTATAGCTATCAGCAACTCCTTGCACCCTTTGAAGTTTTGCCAATACACGGTCTTTTGTTTCTCACAAGAGACAGTTACTAATTGTCCTGATTCCTTCTGCAGTTGCTTCTTGCCTGTATTTCACTGGTTTAACGCGCAACTATTCATGAAGATCAACATTCGTCTATCAGTACGTTCCCTGAATATAAAGCTGGTTGTGAGTAACTGTCTCATTACGTGTTCATATACAAGAATGATGTTCCCTCTTAACATTGTGATGTTCCTGGACAATTCCGTCATGTTCTCTGTCACATATCGATATTAAGTGGTTAAAGGCCCCGATTGCAGGGAAGTCCATCTATACAGTAGTTGTTAATACTTTTGTTTCAGCTTGGTTGCGTCGTCAAAGTTTGAAAGTTTCGGGTCACTGAAAAATACTATTTCGTATTGACAATGTATTTCTTTTGTAAACACAAAAAGCATCACTTTTCTTTACATGGCAGATATTTGGCGAATATAAACTAGCTACAAGGTTTTGTAGCAGGCTGCAATAAATTCACAGTGCTAACTGTCCTTCTTTCAGTCCAGACAAATCTGTAACCATTCGAACTGCCCTTCTCTGTGTACGAAAATGGTTCAAATGACTCTAAGCACTATGGGACTTAACATCTGAGGTCATCAGCCCCCTAGACTTAGAACTAATTTAACCCAACTAACCTAACGACATCACTTACAGCCATGCCCGAGGCAGGATTCGAGCCCGCGACCGCAGCAGCAGTCGGTTCCGGACTGAAGCGCTAGAACCGCTCGGTCATAGCGGCCGGCTCTCTGTATACGTTCGCCGGCCGCGGTGGTCTCGCGGTTCTAGGTGCTCAGTCCGGAGCCGCGCAACTGCTACGGTCGCAGGTTCAAATCCTGCCTCGGGCATGGATGTGTGTGATGTCCTTAGGTTAGTTAGGTTTAAGTAGTTCTAAGTTCTAGGGGACTAATGACCTCAGCAGTTGAGTCCCATAGTGCTCAGAGCCATTTGAACCATTTGGACTGATGACCACAGATGTTAAGTCCCATAGTGCTCAGAGCCATTTGAACCATCTGTATACGTTCAGTATCTCCTGCTAATCCTGTCTGGTACAGGTCCCACAAACTTGAGCAATATTGTAGCATGTCGGACGAGTGATTTGTAAGCAATCACCTTTGTCGAGTGATTGCATTGCCCTAGTACTGTACCAGTCAACCGAAGTCTGCTATTTGCCGTACCCACGACTGATCCAGGTATTTGTAAGAGTTTAACGATTCCAACTGTTACTCAGTGACATTATATTCATAGGCTACTATGTTTCTTTCATTTTGTGAAGTGCACAATTTCACATTTCTGAACATTTAAAGTAAGTTGCCAATCTTACACACAGCACTGTCTGTCATTGTAAGGCGAGATGCGATACCAACGTCCATTTGCCAATAGCACAGCGTGCTGTTCACATCACACGTTGTTAAGTCACTTCCTGTTGAATCTAATTCCTTTTTCTTTCCCGTTCAGTTCTGGCTTTGTCATTTCCAGGAGAGCAGAGAGAGAGATGGGGTCACCTTGTTGATCTATTACGTCAGTATGATGATATTTCTGATGTTTACTAAGAATTTTATCTTTGCATCAAACTTTTAGCGGAGGTAGATATCGGCATGGGCAACGACATTTGTTACAGACAAAATGTTCGCTGAGGTTTGCCAGGGACTGGTTATGTCCATGAGAGTCGACAGGGCTTAGGCAAACTGTGCTGTGCATCTGCAATTTGTGTTGCCTATAATCCAGTGTTCTGCTGTGTATCGTCATCTGTGTATGAAAGGGAGTAGGCCCACAAAATTAAAAATACAATTAGCTTCAAGAACATGTTTCTGCACTTACTCTCTCTCTCTCTCTCTTTCTCTCACACACACACTCTCTCTCTCTCACACACACACACACACACACACACACACACACACACACACACATTGTTAGTATTTTTTTTAGGTATTATGCAGCACACCTGGTTCGTAGCTCCTGTTAGTTCGGTGAAATCTCGTCGTGCCAGGGCCGGCAGATACTAAGGGATGCCTGGCGCCCCCAAGAAGTATCAGTGAACATATTTCTCTAATAGCAGATGCTCTCCATGAAATGTTACACACCTACAATGATGTCTTCAGTAGCTGAAATGAACTAGCAAGAAAGTCACATTTTTTTCAACGTCTGTTAGACTGAGACCACCGCCATTTTGTAAACACTGATCCGCAAGCGTAGCATCGAAAGACCTACACTACCGCATTTCTTGTTCTGGTCACCACTGTTTACTTTCTCTCTTCTTAGAACTTGATACCGAGAGGACAGGGCGCTCCGTGGCACTTTGTTCGTTTCCTCGAAAAACGAGGCTGTGGCCTGAAGTCCCACTGACATAACTGAAGGTTTCCTTTGTGCATACCACATGTGTATTGCAGTACAACTCATTATCTACGTTGACTTCGAATTACATGTGGTAGATGGAATTCGAGTCGAAAATCTACTGCGATGAGCAGAAAACAACCCTCTGCCGAGTACCTCAATCATGAGCAATCAGGAACTCATATCAGAGTGCGTGTAAGAAATAAACTGTCAAAGATATAAATTAACGATATTTCCAATTTCTTGGTTCTGAGCTAGCTTTTCGGTGCGTTTCTCTTGGTCCTAATGCAAAAGCCAGTACTGATGACCCCCTCCCACTGAATCATTCCCATTTGGGAACCGTTGAGCCTTAGTATCAGTTCGCCTCGTATCTGAAAACGAATCTCGAACAACCAGATCGTGGTAGAGACTGGACAACCGACTGATTTTTAACAGTCTACTGGTAAGTCGTGTTTTCGTTCACCCACTTTTTTTTCAGTCGAATAAAACAATCGAATGAAACTGTTCTCTTTCGCCACATCTACTACATTGTATGAATATTTTTCACTCATTCCCCGATCTTGGATGGTGTCGCTCTGCATACACGATACTTTTGAGATGGCCCCATAACGAGAAGTCGCACGGATTGAGATCCGATGAACAAGCAGGCCACGCAACTGGACCCCCTCGTCAGATCCATCGACCAGGGAAGACACGATTGAGATGCGTCCGGACGTTAACGGCGAAGTGAGCTGGAACACCATCATGTAGCAGCCACATAGCGCATCGAATCTTCCAGCAGGGGAGGCAAAGTCACCCGCAAGAAACGCCGATAGTTCCGGCCCGTTAGGTGACGTGGAACAAAGACTAGTCCCAAAATACGGTCGCTAATTATGGTTCAAATGGCTCTGAGCACTGTGGGACTTAACTTCTGAGGTCATCAGTCCCCTAGAACTTAGAACTACTTAAACCTAACTAACCTGAGGACATCGCACACATCCATGCCCGGGGCAGGATTCGAACCTGCGACCGTAGCTGTCGCGCGGTTCCAGACTGAAGCGCCTAGAACCGCTCGGCCACTCTGGGCGGCCGGTCGCTAATTATCACGGCGCACACATTCCGGCTGCACCGATTCTGACGATTCACTGTCACCATAGCATTGGGTTTTGCATACTATCCCACAGATGACTGTTATGAAAGTTGAAGACACCACTCAGCATGAAGGTGGCCTCATTTGTGAATAGAATGGATGACACAAATCCCGAAATCGTGGTTGCCCGGTGAAGAAACCAGTAACAAAACTGCTCCCGATGTGGAAAGTCTGTTGCTAGTAAGCTCTGCACATGCTGTAAGTAATGAAGATAGTAACAGTTATCATGAAGAATGTTCCACACGATCGTCTGGCTTATTCTGTACTGGCGGGCCAACTGTCAGATACTGACACGGCGGTCGTCTTCCTCAGTGTTAATCACCTTTTCCCTTAAAACCTAAAGTCCGAACATTTCTAGCACGTCCTTCTTGATTTCCTACTTCTTGAAACTACCTGATCTGGCCGGTGTGGCCGAGCGGTTCTAGGCGCTTCAGTCTGGAACCGCGCGACCGCTACGGTCGCAGGTTCGAATCCTGCCCTAGGATGTCCTTAGGTTAGTTAGGTTTAAGTAGTTCTGAGTTCTAGGTGACTGATGACCTCAGATGTTAAGTCGCCTAGTGCTCAGAGCCATTTGAACCATTTGAAACGACCTTATCTCAGGTAACCGGTGAAATACTGTTCCAAACATTAATTACTGTAGTTGTCAGTGGGGATATGTCTCCTGATACAACCTTGCTGCCCGCCACCCGTTGCCATTTGTCTTTCCGTAATCAAACTTCATATCGGCGAGCTCTGGATTCGAATACGGAACCATTGTGTACAACGCTGTATCATATGCACTGCAAAGTGAGTGAGCAAGAAACGTTCTGCATACTCGTACTGTGGCCGCATGATATAGCGCGTATGAGACGGCAGTTTCTGTAGCGAAGTATGATTGAATTAATGGTCTCTTCGCATGGAAACCATGCATTTCCGGACGTAAGTTCATCAGGCCTTTTTTGTTCCGTATCGTCTCATCGATCAAACCCTTGAGTTTTTACACGGTGGAAAAACGATCTCCCAATATACTTAGTCATTGTAAGTAATAAAAAAAACACAATAAAACATTCGAAATATACATAAAGTAATATTTTAAATAATATCCATAGCGAAACAGTTTGCGCGGGTCGGGGGAAGTGTAAAACCCAGCTACTAAGCGAACGAGAACCCACTAGGTAATGTTGATAAAACGCCGAGTGTTTTAAAATTTCTGTGAGCAAAATTCTCATGCGCGAGTACTCCCGGGTTAAGGCTGTGGTCGTCCAACTTTCTTTGCTGAAGAGCCAATACTGACGTTGTAGGATGGCACGTGGCGTTGCATATGTGCCGATCTTATTATCAATTGGTAACCTATATAAATTAGTAAGGCGCGGTAAGTTTGCCGCCGACATCCATGTACTGACCGTCGGCATCACTTCGGAACACTTCGTGTGCTCTGTTTCAGGCTGATACCACCCTCAGTGACTTCAGTTTAGTGGCACTGTAGTTTTGTGACGAAGTGTTGTTGTGCTGTTCGAGTGAGCGGGTGATTGATTAATTAATAACAGTAGGTGTACTTATATTTAAATGGATTATGCAATATGAGACAGGGTCGCAAATGTATACCAGATATTTGAATTTTATTTTTCTTCTTACAACAGTCTTAATTTAATTTTATGTTCCTTGCTACAAATATGTACCACATTTCAAGATGATTGTCTCTATAATGCTCATTTACGAATACGTGTCACTTCCGGTAGATATGCATGCATAGTAGATGATTCGTGCGAGACATACAAGCTCGTGAGTTGTCAGCACTGGCTGACAAACAAGAAAACGTTTCGCCCATCATGTCCCCTCATCCCGCAACGGCAAATGTATCTACCTCTGCGCCCATTTTCGTCCCTTACAAGGGAAACTCCGCATCGCAAACCCCTCGGATTTAGTGGTAAGATTGCCTTGTGGATAGCCCGTCAAAAACTGAACACAGAGCATGCATTAAAACAGGAAGAAGGTGTACTGATCTGTGAAAAGAGAAGAAAAATACACAGTGAATGGTCGAAACTCAAGATGTGCTACATTGAGCAAAGTTGAATGGCCGTGCAGTTGTAGTTATGTGGTCACGATGTTGGGCTGTGCAGGGGAAGAACTGTGTTCAAATCTCCCCTTGACCCACATATAAGAGGGTTATCGGAAAGTAAGGAATGATCGGTCGCGAAATGGAAAATACAGTGAAAATATGGTGAAGCTTTGCACAGATGCATTGGGCACTGTGTATAGTACACCCGTCGATCGCATCATGTCGCTCTTTTTAGTTCTGAGCTCAAAGTGAGAACGTAAAGGTGGCTAGAAATTAGCATCTCCCGCCAAGTATGAGGGCCTAGCGAAAGATTTCGCCTGAAGCTATGCAATCCACATAACATAACTGTCATGCGGTTCGTTCTACACGACAATTATTGGCCGCATTCTGCAGGGGCAATGAAGATGCTCCTGCAGCGTTTTCGTTGGGAAGTGTTTGGTCACCCACAATAGAGCCCGTAATTGGCTGCCCCTGAGGTTCATCTTTGCTCAAATGAATCGCTGGCTATGAAGAGAATATTTTGACACAGACAACGAGCTGCAGTCCAGAGTACAAAATTGTCGAAAAGCACTGGCGGCTGTCTTCTATAACGACGGAATTGAAATGTTGGCACAACGCTACGACAGATGTCTGAGTGGCGACTGTGTAGGCAAGTAGCTGGAAGGTATAGCTAACCGTTCGTAATAAAACATTTTTGATTTTTACTGTGGTTTTCATTTCGCGACCTATCGTTCCTTACTTCCCGAATAGCCCTCGTATATACAAAATTATCAACTGTCATTTCGGTCTTTGAAGTGTCTGTTCGCTATATTCAAATCTGTTTCTGTATCGGGGTGTAATGTCCGACTGCAACAGCGAGGTGCAAGGAAGAGACCTCCATATGTACGTAGATCCTATTTATTCTACACAAGTACCACGTTTTATGATTCTTGTGTTCCCTGTTGAAGGTTTTGACCCTTGAATTCCTTTGTTGTAACGTAGTTCGCGCTCGTTTATGTGTCATTTTTATTTCCGTGAGAGGTCTATGCAGCATCTCGCCTGCTCTCACAATTCATCGCATATACTTGCGACGGGACTGTATACTTACCACGTGACTCATACTCTATAAGCAATGTGCACCGGTAGTACGCCAATTTCCAAGACTGCAGAAGGAGAACGAATACGCAAATGACCGGACGGGATGTTCATGAAGAAAAAGAGGCAGGAGATACGTTTGATCACGTATCTCCGGCTTTGCAGTCCAACACAACTGACACACAACCACGACGCCGTGGTTCTTTCAGTTCACTACGTGCTGCACATCTTTAGCTCGGACCGTCACTGTTTTTATTTCGCTTCTTTTTCCACAGTTCAGTACACCTCCTTCTTGTTTTCATGTTTGATCTGTGTTCAGTTTTTGACGTGCTATCCCCTGAGCAATTTTACCACCAAATCTGAGGGGGCTGCGACGGGGAGTTTCCCTTGTTAGCTAGGCGGCCAACTTCAGTTGGTTCACTGTCGAATTTGGCAGCGTCGGTTTAAAACTAAGCAAATCTTATGTTTACAACTGAGCAGGAAAACTACGTTCGTAAGAAGTTATTAACTTTATTGACTTGTTGGGTTGGCTGTTAGTTGCTAGATGAATACTACGCTATTATAAAATATGCCTGAGAACCGCGGGCAGCACGAGTACTTGACAGTCTTTGTATGTCCATCTTTCGGGAGATGGTTGCGGGACTCGGCTGTTTGGTAGAGGATGTCAAATTAAACACATTTCAGCCGTCAGTTTTCAACTTTATTTTACTGGGCAACCAGTTTCAGCGTTTTAATAGGCCATCTTCAGGCCCCTGACAGACGTGTAGGACTAATCTGCCTCGCTTGTGAACAGTCGGCAGATGATGGTTGAAGAGGTCACTGCAACAAATATGTACACTACTGGCCATTAAAATTGCAACACCACGAAGGTGACGTGCTACAGGCGCGAAATTTAACCGACAGGAAGAATATGCTGTGGTATGCAAATGATAAGCTTTTCAGAGCAATCACACAAGGTTGGCGCCGGTGGCGATACCTACAACGTGCTGACATGAGGAAAACTTCCAACCGATTTCTCATACACAAACAGTAGTTGACCGGCGTTACCTGGTGAAACGTTGTTGTGATGCCTTTCATAAAGGTTAGATTGTAGCCTATCACGATTGCGGTTTATCGTATCGCGACATTGCTGCTCGCGTTGGTCGAGATCCAGTGACTGTTAGCAGAATATGGAATCGGAGGGTTCAGGAGGGTAATACGGACCGCCGTGCTGGATCCCAACTAGCAGTCGAGATGACAGGCATCTTATCCCAATGGCTGTAACGCATCGTGCAGCTACGTCTCGATCCCTGAGTCAACAGATGGGGACGTTTGCAAGACAACAACCATCTGGACGAACAGTTCGACGACGTTTGCAGCAGCATGGACTATCAGCTCGGAGACCATAGCTGCGGTTGCTCTTGACGCTGCATCACAGACAGGAGCGACTGCAATGTTGTACTCAACTACGAACCTGGGTACAAGAATGGCAAAACGTCATTTTTTCGGATGAATCCAGGTTCTGTTTACAGCATCATGATGGTCGCATCCGTGTTTGGCGACTTCGCGGCTAACGCACATTGGAAGCGTGTCTTCGTCATCGCCATACTGGCGCATCACCCGGCGCGATAGTATGGGATGCCATTGGTTACACGTCTCAGTCACCTCTTGTTCGCATTGACAGCACTTTGAACACTGGTCGTTACATTTCAGATGCGTTACGACCCGTGGCTTTACCCTTCATTCGATCCCTGCGAAACCCTACATTTCAGCAGGATAATGCACGACCGCATGTTGCAGGTCCTGTACGGGTCTTTCTGGATACAGAAAATGTTCGACTGCTGCCCTGGCCAGCACATTCTCGAGATCTATCACCAATTGAAAACGTCTGGTCAACAGTGTCCGAGCAACTGGCTCGTCACAATGCGTCAGTCACTACTCTTGATGAACTGTGGCATCGTGTTGAAGCTGCATGGACAGCTGTACTTGTACACGCCATCCAAGCTCTGTTTGACTCAATGCCCAGGGGTATCAAGGCCGTTATTACGGCCAGAGGTGGTTGTTCTGGGTACTGATTTCTCAGGATCTATGCACCCAAATTGCGTGAAAATGTAATCACGTGTCAATTCTAGTATAATATATTTGTCCAATGAATACCCGTTTATCATCTGCATTTGTTCTTGGTGTAGCATTTTTAATGGCCAGTAGTGTACTAATACCAGTATTGCTGGCCGCTGTTTTGATGACAGGTGAGGTAGATTATTTCTACACTTCTGCCAAGGGCCTGATGATGGCGTAGTAATATGCTGAAACTGGTTGCCCAATAAAATAAGGCTGAAAATTGACGGCTGAGAGGTGTTTATTTTGACTTCCTCGAATACTTGATTCGGTCCGCAAGCGACCGGCGGGCTGCAGTTTCACGACTCAGATTTAAGGATTATGATTATTATGATTTATTCATGAGCACTATCAGACCTTTCAGTAAAATTCGGCAATGTTTCTTTCTTCTGAATACATATTTAACTGATATTTAGCACACAGTTGCAAGAGTAAGGTCTCTGAACTTTCATTTGCTTGTAGACATATAGATAGAGTGTTCCCACGTGTGGAGAAAGCCCGAAGACAAGCAGTGTGTTTTAGAATCGCTTTTTAAAATACCACAGACAGAAAACCAGACACATTTAGCACGAAGGCGCAGTTTGTTTCGCTGGCGGAGATGAGTCCATTCAACACCGGAGCCGTCAGTCAGCTGAGCGAGACAGTAGTGGCGAGCCGCCGCCGAGGGAATTAGCGGTGAGTGATGGAGGGTGCTCCCGCGCTAATTGGGCAGCAGGTGCTCCTGAGAGACTGCCCCTGGCGCGAGCCGCCGCTCCAGTTTGCCGAGATGAAAGGCGCGCCGCGAAGAACAGCAGCTACTGTAGTCGCCGGCGCCTGTCCGCGAAGAAAAACACGCCGGGAGTGCCGCGACCGGTACCGTTACCTCAGCACGGTGGCACACAAAACGGAGCGTGCGGCTACCGCTGCACAGTAGGCGGAACATGCAGAATTGTGGCTTTCCACTAGGAAGCATTCTGGCGCCTATAATGCGCGACGTGTGCACTGATGTCCAGTCAGTTTCGAAGCACGCTACGCTATTCATATACGTCAGAGGTGGCCAGCTGAGCGCCCGTTTTCCTGGCCCAGTGCAACCGGATTGGTTCAAATGGTTCAAATGGCTCTAAGCACTATGGGACTTAACATCTGAGGTCATAAGTCCCCTAGACTTAGAACTACTGAAACCTAACTAACCTAAGGACATCACGCACATGCATACCCGAGGCAGGATTCGAACCTGCGACCGTAGCAGCAGCGCGGTTCCGTACTGAAGCGCCTAGAACCGCTCGGCCACAGCAGCCGGCCAACCGGATAGGTCTGATGAAAATCGGGCAGCTAATACCTCCAAATATACGTCACAGTGTAGGAGGCATTGCGAGAAGCGTCATACCTAGAAGTGATAGGTATTTAGTGACGGCAGTTTAAATCTAATACTGTTGTATTTTTTACAATGTGTTTACGTTACATACATAAATGCAGGCATTGTTAATCTTCATTAATGTATCTGCAGACAATCTCATAGGTTGGTTGGGATGTTTGGGGGAAGAGACCAAACAGCTAGGTCATCGGTCTCATCGGATTAGGGAAGGGCGAGGAAGGAAGTCGGCCGTGCCCTTTCAAAGGAACTATCCCGGCACTTGCCTGGTCGGATTTAAGGAAATCACGGTAAACCTTAATCAGGATGGCCGGACGCGGGATTGAACCGTCGACCTCCCGAATACGAGTCCAGTGTGCCAGCCACTGCGTCAGAGGTTGGGCAACCACATCTGTGACTAATCATCTAGGATATTAGTAAACAGCTTCATCTGTGTTTAGTCCTTCATTTTTATATCTGTACCCTTTTAATGGCACTAAAAGCCACATCTTCAGGTGAGCATTGCATAACAATACATCGCTGCGCGGTGTAGACGCGCTTTGTCAAGGTTGGCGCGGCTCTCCCCGTTGTAGGTTCGAGTCCTCCCTCGGGCATGGGTGTGTGTGTTGTCATTAGCGTAAGTTAGTTTACGTAGTGTGTATGCTTAGGGACCGATGACCTCACAGTTTGGTTCCATAGTACTTACCACAAATCTCCAAATTTTTCCAACAATAAATCAAGAAGAAATAACAACCTCATGGTTGATTTTTTAAAAATTTTAAGATTTTTAATTTTTTTAACAGCTATTATTAACTTTTACATGAGAGTATTAAAATATTTGTATTCACATATCTAAAACATTAGAGCTGAAAACCTCGGAACTTTGTACGAGACATGCGTAGTCCGTAGGAACAAAACATCGCTAAAATTCCGTATGTCATTGAATAAAACAGACGGATGCGTGAATTCCAATGCGATATGGGGGATGGGGCACAAGCAAACTACAGCAAAGTGATCCAATAGTAAGGTGAAAATAATTGAGAAACTATTAAGACTTAATTTGCCACCAGCATGGAAAACCAAGAAGTGGTTGCAACAAAACGGGGGGGGGGGGGGGGGGATGTTCTACCTGGACCAAACACGTCAATTAACTAGGTACACACGGAAAAGTAGAACCTGAAAAGCAGACTTACCGCTTCTCCGGTCGAGCTAGAAACCCTAAGTTATCCATTAAAATTAATGTGGTAATAAAGCTCCTGCCGGCTTGTGCAGTGTACCACCCGGGGCAACCATTGTATGTGATACAATACACCTCGAATGAACTATATTTGGAACAAGTAGAATGTTCTCCGTGCCTGCACTTTGTTCCAACGTTGATGGGAATTAAGAAAGCCGGTTCAGTATTTTTAGACTGTAATTGTCTGCCGATCTTTCCGGGAATATTCCTGAAATATAATGTTTTATAATACGTAGTGCCAGCGGCATTGATAATGGTGTTATCCATTGGGTTAGCGATCGTTCTTATCTTTTTGAGGATATGCTGTTAATACCACTGACGAACTCAGTGCCTCGGCCATTTTTGTAGGATATGTATTGTATAATTTGAAATTCTCTGTGTGATGGCTTCTCTTGATCACTGGACACTATGGATGCACGTATGGAAACGACCTGAAGGCTGACGCCTTGTATCTGATAGGGTGGGTTGGAAGAGCTATGAATCACTATATCAGTGGGGGCTTCCTTTTGTAAACATCAAATCCCACTTTACTACCACATAAGTTAATCTTAAGATCCACATATATTTTCCATGTTTTGCTGTAAGCGAATGCCCGGACGAATGCTGCTAGTGGTGTCCAGTCGAAGAACGACCCCCAGACGGCTGTCACTGGTGATCGATGTTTCGATTTGCAAAGCATTAAGACTGAGAAAAGTTGTTCACATCAATAAGTAGAGCTAAACATGCACATCACAGCTCTCGCTTTCGCATGTAGTTGAGGGACTCCAGACCGTGGAACCTAAGACAAACCTGAATGTTGTCATTCGCCATTCTAAACTTCTTCTTAATAAAACGGTCACATTACAGAGCTATGAATCCTAATTGTACCTTGCGGTCACAGTTCTAGCATCAGCCGAACATGATGACATGAAATACCGAAATTCCGCTCAAGTGATATAAAATCCTGGAATCTCTTCGCGAATGCTATCCATAAATTAACGAGAGGCTGAAAGAATGACGCAAGAAGGTCGTTATTAATGTTGGCTGGGTATTCATCACAATCGGAAAATGCGTGGAATTACGGTCCTGAAACAGATTTCTCCGTATGTAAAATTTCATTTGCCTTGCATGAATTTCAGAAAACAGAGATGTAGTTAACTGATCTTTTCCTGGCAAATAAGTTTTAGGAGTATTTAAATAACTTATTGCGCGAATAACAATTGTTAGGGAACAGATCTTCTTTCTGTATCCATAAAAAGATTTGCCTGGTGAAACAAGAGTAAGGAACGTTCAAGGTTTTTACTCGTGCTTAGCCATCTTACCTGACAAAAATAGCGTATATGACTGAATTCAGATTCCAGTGAATCCGTTATCTCTCGAAACTGTGATTCAGTCCTGAAGATCGTATGTTATTTACAGTCTTAACAGAAACATTCACAGCTATGCCAAATTGCACAGTCTTGGCACAGAGTATCTCTTGATGAATCACACAACGTAGAGACTAAAATTTTGGTCCTGGGTTCAGCCTAGTTTTTATAAGTCGTCCAAATTCCGCACTACAGCCGACCATATTTGGGCTCCGTCAGTGGCGACGTAAACCAGCTTATTCTGGGGCAAATTCACACTCTCAGAAGCGTGTTCAACAGCACGAAATATATCTTCGCCGGTTCATGTATCTCTCATAGCGATTAAATCCAAAAGCCCTTCCGTGATATTCAGGTCTCTATTCACTTCTCGGACGAAAATACCCAGCTGTGCTGTTCATCAAGGGTCATAGAACGTGCAATGAATAATTGTACTAGACAGCGGTGGTCAAAACTACAATAACCCTATAAATACAGTGACGGAATAGAAATCGGAACGCCAAAAATTAACTAACGTACTCCCTGGTCTGCGCTTATAGGTAGCACACCGCGCCTAGTGCACGTCCACCGCGGCGCTCGGGGACCACAGCAGCAAGTTCGACACCTGAAGATGGGCTTACGAGAGCCCGAAACCGGTCTTGTGATAATGAAAGAACTTTACAACTGAAGCGGTATTTTCATCCTCCGGTAACTAACGTAGGGTAATGAAATTCTGGGAATGCATTTGCCTAGGTAACATACACTCCTGGAAATTGAAATAAGAACACCGTGAATTCATTGTCCCAGGAAGCGGAAACTTTATTGACACATTCCTGGGGTCAGATACATCACATGATCACACTGACAGAACCACAGGCACATAGACACAGGCAACAGAGCATGCACAATGTCGGCATTAGTACAGTGTATATCCACCGTTCGCAGCAATGCAGGCTGCTATTCTCCCATGGAGACGATCGTAGAGATGCTGGATGTAGTCCTGTGGAACGGCTTGCCATGCCATTTCCACCTGGCGCCTCAGTTGGACCAGCGTTCGTGCTGGACGTGCAGACCGCGTGAGACGACGCTTCATCCAGTCCCAAACATGCTCAATGGGGGACAGATCCGGAGATCTTGCTGGCCAGGGTAGTTGACTTACACCTTCTAGAGCACGTTGGGTGGCACGGGATACATGCGGACGTGCATTGTCCTGTTGGAACAGCAAGTTCCCTTGCCGGTCTAGGAATGGTAGAACGATGGGTTCGATGACGGTTTGGATGTACCGTGCACTATTCAGTGTCCCCTCGACGATCACCAGTGGTGTACGGCCAGTGTAGGAGATCGCTCCCCACACCATGATGCCGGGTGTTGGCCCTGTGTGCCTCGGTCGTATGCAGTCCTGATTGTGGCGCTCACCTGCACGGCGCCAAACACGCATACGACCATCATTGGCACCAAGGCAGAAGCGACTCTCATCGCAGAAGACGACACGTCTCCATTCGTCCCTCCATTCACGCCTGTCGCGACACCACTGGAGGCGGGCTGCACGATGTTGGGGCGTGAGCGGAAGACGGCCTAACGGTGTGCGGGACCGTAGCCCAGCTTCATGGAGACGGTTGCGAATGGTCCTCGCCGATACCCCAGGAGCAACAGTGTCCCTAATTTGCTGGGAAGTGGCGGTGCGGTCCCCTACGGCACTGCGTAGGATCCTACGGTCTTGGCGTGCATCCGTGCGTCGCTGCGGTCCCGTCCCAGGTCGACGGGCACGTGCACCTTCCGCCGACCACTGGCGACAACATCGATGTACTGTGGAGACCTCACGCCCCACGTGTTGAGCAATTCGGCGGTACGTCCACCCGGCCTCCCGCATGCCCACTATACGCCCTCGCTCAAAGTCCGTCAACTGCACATACGGTTCACGTCCGCGCTGTCGCGGCATGCTACCAGTGTTAAAGACTGCGATGGAGCTCCGTATGCCACGGCAAACTGGCTGACACTGACGGCGGCGGTGCACAAATGCTGCGCAGCTAGCGCCATTCGACGGCCAACACCGCGGTTCCTGGTGTGTCCGCTGTGCCGTGCGTGTGATCATTGCTTGTACAGCCCTCTCGCAGTGTCCGGAGCAAGTATGGTGGGTCTGACACACCGGTGTCAATGTGTTCTTTTTTCCATTTCCAGGAGTGTATTTAAAAGATTAACGCTGCAAAATCACAGGTTAATGTAAGCATGAGATAAGCCATTGCAAATGTTAAATACTGCTACGTACTGGAATCGCCAGAATGCTGAATGCAAGCATGCAATTGTGCCACTATTGTATAGTTGCCAGATGTCACTTTGTGGGATGGAGTTCCGTGCCTAGTGCACTTGGTCTGTCAATACAGGGACAGTTAATGCTAGGTGAGGGTGATACTGGAATTGTAGTCCGATTATGTCCCATATGTGCGCGATTGGAGACAGATCTGGAGATCGAACAGGGCAAGGTGACAATTCGACTCTATAAAGAGCAGGTTGGGTTACAACAGCGGTATGTGGGCGAGGTTATACTGTTGGATAACACCCCCTGGAATGTCACCCCAACAGGTCGAATCACCAGATTAACATACAAATTTGCAGTCAGGGTGCCGGATAACCACGAGAGTGTTCCTGCTGTCATACGAAATCGCATCCCAGGCGATAACTTCAGATATAGGTCCAGTGTGTCTAGCACGCAGACAGGTTGGTTCCAAATCGCACACATCCATGCCCGAGGCAGGATTCGAAACAGCGACCGTAGCGGTCGCGCGGTTCCATACTGTAGCGCCTAGAACCGCTCGGCCACTCTGGCCGGCGGTTGGTTCCAGATCCTCACATCCTCAGCTGGCCTTCTGGCAGCGAAGTTGCGCTAGATGTTGAAAACTGTTCTACATTTACAAGTAATACGTGGCCATAAGTGATGTCATGATCACATGAGCAGAACTGACATAAAATCGGCAAAATTGCGAAAATTGACGCAAAATAGGTATAAATTGAGGGAAAATATTCCAAAATGTGGGGAAATAGAGGGTATTGAGGGAATACATGTCTGAAATTATTGTACATGGCAACGGATGTGTGACAGCTAGAGGCTTATAATGTCGCATGTCAAACTCTGCTGCTATGCATTTGTCTATTTCCTCATAAGATATCGTTGTTTTATGCGTTTTCCATTGCTGGTGATCATTTTATAGGACTGATGTAGTCATAACATAACTTCCAAACCATAATCGGATGTGACAGCGCGTGCTATACACATCGGGAAAGTTACACTCCTGGAAATGGAAAAAAGAACACATTGACACCGGTGTGTCAGACCCACCATATTTGCTCCGGACACTGCGAGAGGGCTGTACAAGCAATGATCACACGCACGGCACAGCGGACACACCAGGAACCGCGGTGTTGGCCGTCGAATGGCGCTAGCTGCGCAGCATTTGTGCACCGCCGCCGTCAGTGTCAGCCAGTTTGCCGTGGCATACGGAGCTCCATCGCAGTCTTTAACACTGGTAGCATGCCGCGACAGCGTGGACGTGAACCGTATGTGCAGTTGACGGACTTTGAGCGAGGGCGTATAGTGGGCATGCGGGAGGCCGGGTGGACGTACCGCCGAATTGCTCAACACGTGGGGCGTGAGGTCTCCACAGTACATCGATGTTGTCGCCAGTGGTCGGCGGAAGGTGCACGTGCCCGTCGACCTGGGACCGGACCGCAGCGACGCACGGATGCACGCCAAGACCGTAGGATCCTACGCAGTGCCGTAGGGGACCGCACCGCCACTTCCCAGCAAATTAGGGACACTGTTGCTCCTGGGGTATCGGCGAGGACCATTCGCAACCGTCTCCATGAAGCTGGGCTACGGTCCCGCACACCGTTAGGCCGTCTTCCGCTCACGCCCCAACATCGTGCAGTCCGCCTCCAGTGGTGTCGCGACAGGCGTGAATGGAGGGACAAATGGAGACGTGTCGTCTTCAGCGATGAGAGTCGCTTCTGCCTTGGTGCCAATGATGGTCGTATGCGTCTTTGGCGCCGTGCAGGTGAGCGCCACAATCAGGACTGCATACGACCGAGGCACACAGGGCCAACACCCGGAATCATGGTGTGGGGAGCGATCTCCTACACTGGCCGTACACCACTGGTGATCGTCGAGGGGACACTGAATAGTGCACGGTACATCCAAACCGTCATCGAACCCATCGTTCTACCATTCCTAGACCGGCAAGGGAACTTGCTGTTCCAACAGGACAATGCACGTCCGCATGTATCCCGTGCCACCCAACGTGCTCTAGAAGGTGTAAGTCAACTACCCTGGCCAGCAAGATCTCCGGATCTGTCCCCCATTGAGCATGTTTGGGACTGGATGAAGCGTCGTCTCACGCGGTCTGCACGTCCAGCACGAACGCTGGTCCAACTGAGGCGCCAGGTGGAAATGGCATGGCAAGCCGTTCCACAGGACTACATCCAGCATCTCTACGATCGTCTCCATGGGAGAATAGCAGCCTGCATTGCTGCGAAAGGTGGATATACACTGTACTAGTGCCGACATTGTGCATGCTCTGTTGCATGTGTCTATGTGCCTGTGGTTCTGTCAGTGTGATCATGTGATGTATCTGTCCCCAGGAATGTGTCAATAAAGTTTCCCCTTCCTGGGACAATGAATTCACGGTGTTCTTACTTCAATTTCCAGGAGTGTATATAGTGCACGTATCACAAAGAAACTGTTTTTTTTTCTTTAATGTAGAAGGTAGTAGTTTTATCATCTTAAAATATCTCACCATAGTGCAGGTTGAATGTATATCAGGTGTAGGAAATATATTTTCTGCATTGGAGTGTTACTAGTATTTCATTCCACATGACTAATATGTCAGAAGCCACATTGCTTTAGTCGTGCGGTAGCGTTCTCGCTTCCCGTTCCCGGGTTCCCGGGTTCTATTCCCGGCGGGCTCAGGGATTTTCTCTGCCTCGTGATGACTGGGTGTTGTCTGATGTCCTTAGATTAGTTATGTTTAAGTAGTTCTAAGTTCTAGGGGACTGGTGACCATAGCTGTTAAGTCCCATAGTGCTCAGAGCCATTTGAAGCACATTGCTTTAATATTATAGCATGCTTAAGTGCAGAACCGTTTAAGTTCTACGATCATTTCTCTCTTCCCAGTACCTTCCTTGTATCCAATCCAAACATTACACAACAATATCACAGAACTGCTTGCACTAGTGATGTATGTAAAATGTTTCAAACTCCGTCTGGAGTCCATCATACATGAATGATACCTTTGTTCTTCCTCTTCTAAATCATCTTTTACATCACCACAACACTCTCAAATGTATGAGGCCCATATCTACTATACACCAACATGGAGTGCTAACCAACTCAGCGCTCTGGCATCTAGAGAGATCGTGTAAGAGGCAACATTCGCAGTTAAATCTGGAGACAGAAGGGGCAACTCATTTCGAAATAGAGGGAAGAGTGCTGTTATGGACACGATTCGTTTGCGGGGGTGGTTATCATCAAAGGTGTTGGTGAGATCTTTCAGTCTCCGACGTTAACCTACGAATGCGAGAATATTTTGTGACTCCCATCCACATAGGGGGAGATGGGAAATTACTGAATTTATAGAGTGTTTCGGCTAAGGAAAGTAGTTCTTGGACCTTTCCTCTGCTGATAGTATTTCCTACACTAAGAAACAACATTTGTGTCGTGTGATGTAGACAGTATAACGGGGTTTACGATACCTTGGTACGTATATGACCCTTGAAAAGTAATGGAGTAGCTGGTTTGGGTGATGATACAGGAATTACAGCATTGTCATTGGTTGATAGCGTCACGAGATCGACTGATGAGACGTTTTGTTGATGTCGATATGGGTAGTTTGGACCTAAGTTAATTGGGTAAAATTCGTTGAACTTACGGAAAACCTAGTAAAATTACGAAAACTTGGTCCAAAAAACGGAAAGTTGATGAAAATATGTGACAAAAAGATGGAGGGATGAGGGTACTTACATATCTGAAAATCATTCCATTCCTCTACCAGTGGGATTGACAAATGATGTAGCATACTATCCATGCTCTACGGATTTAAATTCTATAGAATCCCCTTGTTCCATATGGGGTTATGTATTGTAAGTCAAAAAAACGAAAGACGCAGTGTCCAAAGATTTGGAGGTCGGGTTGACCACTACTTAGAGCACCGAAACAGTGATCATATATCTGGGTGCAATATGCACCACAAATTTGAAGAATCAATGCTCTTGATCTCTTAGAAAACGGTACACTGTGGCATCTGCTACCTGTCACTATGGAAGAAGAGATCAAATATGGAGAACATCCCCAGTGGACAGCTGTTTGGAAGCGCTCCACTATATCTCAAACTCTTTCAGTTTCCATATGCTGCAATGTCTTCCGCACTTTTGTCAATAACAAACACCGCCTCTGTCTTTTACTTCAATTAACCTATGTGTTATCAGAGCAGATTAGTATAAACCATAAGATGTTCAGCTTTCTGTGAGAGCCAATAGATCGAACTGTGTTAATGTCGGTTTATCACCTGACACAGACGTCAAAGTTGTCGTCGAAAAGCAAGATGTATGGCTGTGTACACAGCTGTAGTCATACACTGCTTTGGCATGTTACAACAGAAAACAATGTATCAGACTGCTCATGAAACAACAACACAAGAATCCCCCATGGTGACTGATAGGTTGTGCGATATACTCTTCCTTCAGAATTCAGGCAACAAAACTTTATACAGGTTTATGGAAGCTACCTCTCCCATTGGATCAATACACGTATATTTAATGAGATCACTACATATGTTTGATGTCAAATGTTTTCAAAACGCAGATGGTATTTGTTTCTGGTGTACCAGAAGAGAGAGAGGGAGACGAGGTAAAATCTTACTGAGTTCTCTATCAGGTGCCATTGGTGAAATTTTTAAAGCTAATGGTTTTACTCCTCTGGATGCTACAAAAATAACGAATACACACGCACACACACACACACACACACACACACACACACACACACACACACACACACACACAGAGAGAGAGAGAGAGAGAGAGAGAGAGAGAGAGAGAGAGAGAGAGACTGAGTCTGTTCCGCCAACGAAGACTCTGACACCGTTACACTGTCGTATTTCTAGTGTGGTAATCAGAGGAACAATATAAAGGAAATTAGGACATGTGCAGGGGGATATTTATAGACTATGATTCGATAGGTGTGTAGGTTCTATGTTTCTGAATTCTTTGTGCAGTCTGTGTATACACTGCAGAATGTGAATATCCTCCTGTAAATTAGTGTGCTATTTTTTTCATGTATATAGCTCTCTTCGCAGTCAGAGACAGGTGGAAGACTAGACATCCTTCCAGCTATGGAACAGTGTTGTCAGAACGTGAATGGATTTTGAGAGAATAAGCAGTGGCCTGTGACTTGGCTGGGGTATCAGTTCTTCATGTTCTGGGAAACGGCGACTATCGGCTCAAGAACATACGCTGAAGCGCCAAAGAACTGATATAACCAGTGTCTGGCGCAGTTGTTATATCGGTTACTGTCGCTACAATTGCAGGTTATCATGATTTAAGTGAGTTTCAACGTGGTGTTATAGTCGGCGCACGAACGATGGGTCACAGCATCTCCGAGGTAGCAGTGAAGTGGGGATTTTCCCGAACGACCATTACACGAGTGTACCGTGAATACCAGGAATCCGATAAAATGTCAAATCTCCGACATCGCTGTGGCCGGAAAAAACCCTGCGAGAACGGGACCAACGACGACTGAAGATAATCGTTCAACGTGACAGAAGTACAACCATCCCGCAAATTGCTGCAGATTTCAATGCTGCACCATCAACAAGTGTTATCATGTGAACCATTCAACGAAACATCATCGATATGGGCTTTTGGAGCTGAAGGCCCATTCGTGTACCATTGATGACTGTACAACACAAAGCTTTACGCCTCGCCTGGGCCCGATATTGGCCTGTTGATAACTGTAAACATAATGCTTTGTCGGATAAGTCTCATTTCAAATTGTATCGAGCGGATGGACATGTACGGGTATGGAGACAACCTCATGAATCCATGGACCCTGCATGTCAGGAGGGGGACTGTTCAAACTGGTGGAGGCTCTGTAATGGTGTGAGGTGTGTGCAGTTGGTGTGACATGGGACCCCTGATACGTCTAGATACGTGATATGTTCGTAAGCATCGTGTCTGATCGCCTGCATCCAATCATGCATTCCGATGGACTTGGGAAATTCCAGCAGGACAGTGCGACACCCCAAACGTCCAGAATTGCTACAGAGTGGCTCCAGGAACACTCTTCTGAGTTTAAACACCTCCGCTGGCCACCAAACTCCCCAAACGTGAACATTACTGAGCATATCTGGGATGCCTTGCAACGCGCTGTTCAGATCTCCATCCCCTCGTACTCTAACGGATTTGTGGACAGCGCTGCAGGATTCATGGTGTCAGTTCCCTCCAGCACTACTTCAGACATTAGTCGAGTCCACACCTCGTCGCGTTGCGGCACTTCTGCGTGCTCGCGGGGGTCCTACACGATATTAGACGGGTGTACGGGTTTCTTGGCTACTCTGTGTCCGTAACAGAAAGAAAAAAAATGCGAGGGCTTTTTTTTTAAATTATAATTGCAACCCTTTGTTCCTCGAGGAATATGTGTTAACGACGATGTGGCGGGAGGGTTTTGATGCTGGGAAGCATTCATAGGCCGTGTGAAACGAAACACAGCTGGCTTGAGTGTGGACAAACCATAATTTTTGGGACTTTTCTACATCCATAAATGACAATCCCGCTGCTTGTCGGAAATGTTATGCTGCTGGAATGTAAAGTTACTTTTTGTAGTGCTCCGACACGTCACCAGAAGTGTGTGGGAAGTGATCAGACTACTATTTCTGTAAAATGATTGCGCATGTCTAGCCATGAGTGGGGCAGATTTGGCTTGGGAATTGTGATTTCAACGCATCGACGAGTATATCCGACTGTAAGGAGCGATAGATTCATAAACATCATAGCACATTATAGCAATACAAGGGTTCAACTGGATCTACTATACTGTACAACAAGGCAGCCAATACGGGTGTAATATTACGGATACGCAGTCCGTCGTCTCATCGGCTCCCCTAAGCAGATTCTCACATGACCTTTGTTGCGCTATGACTGCGATGTTTATTACAGCACACAAAGCCATAACGGTGATGTCTTTCCAACCCTTTCA
Organism: Schistocerca americana; assembly: GCF_021461395.2. Classification (NCBI taxonomy): domain Eukaryota; kingdom Metazoa; phylum Arthropoda; class Insecta; order Orthoptera; family Acrididae; genus Schistocerca; species Schistocerca americana. Next base: position 526,872,012 of record NC_060124.1, read on the forward strand.
TCTGTCGAAGGGCTGTTGAATCACATAGTACTGGATGTCTATGTTATACAACACTTGTTTGAGAGAGTCCTGGCGGATGCAGCACCTTCCAGAAGCGCTGACTGAAATTACTTGCTGTTTGTTCTCAAATGTGATCGGCTGGAAAACTTAAATGTCAAATAATTTCCTGGAGCTAGGAGAATCGAGACACCTAGCCTGTGTGACTGTGGACAGATCACAGTTTTTTCCGATGGAATACACATATAAACGATAACTACACTGCTTGTCTGAAATGTGTATGTGTAAATTTACTTTGGTCGTTGTTCCGACATGTGCAAAGAAATTAATGTGGATGGGCCTATGTCCAAGTGTAAGGAAGGTATAGATTTGACGTGGAAAATTGCGATTTCAAGGCATCGATAGCTATAGGGGGTATGAAAGATTTTACATGGAAAATTATGTCCAATCTTAGGGACAATATAGATTTACTCGGGAAATTTATAGTTCCAGAGCCACATTCGTCATGAGGAAGGGTTTCTGGTACTTCGCTCATTGTCAGATGTCACCAGACTGGCGCTGTAATCGTAATATTTAACTGTAATTACACTGATAAATATGTCCTGGTTTCGTAGGACGACTCTGCCTGGCGTCTGGGCACGTGGCGGTGGTATTAGGTGCCCGGAACGAATGAAAATTTCCCGTTTAAGACGCAAAACGCCACTGAGCCTCTTGAAACGGACAGTTGGGGTACCAGGGTGTAGCTGACGTAACGATGTCGCCCTCTGGGCAGGTGAATAGCGAACTGATACTCGGTATGTGTTGGGCACCCTTCACAATCGTGTGTGTTGCGAGTATTCTCCGACTGCTATAAGGAAATCTGAGAAGATTCGATTAGGTGACTATTTCCAGCCATTTTTTATATGGCAGTTGCGCGAGCTCTCCGTTTGTCCCCTGCATTAACCAACAGAAATACAGGGTTATTACAAATGATTGAAGCGATTTCACAGCTCTACAATAACTTTATCATTTGAGATATTTTCACAATGCTTTGCACACACATGCAAAAACTCAAAAAAATTTTTTAGGCGTTCACAAATGTTCGATATGTGCCCCTTTAGTGATTCGGCAGACATCAAGCCGATAATCAAGTTCCTCCCACACTCGGCGCAGCATGTCCCCATCAATGAGTTCGAAAGCATCGTTGATGCGAGCTCGCAGTTCTGGCACGTTTCTTGGTAGAGGAGGTTTAAACACTTCACCATTAAGAAAAAATGTTGCTTCATAACTGAAAACAAGTTTCGCACTGAACGCATCCTCTTCCATGAGCTGTTGCAACCGCGCCGAAAATTCAAAGCGTTTGACTTTGTCATCGGGTGTCAGGGCTTGTAGCAATTGTAAACGGTAAGGCTTCTGCTTTAGCCTTTTCCGTAAGATTTTCCAAACCGTCGGCTGTGGTACGTTTAGCTCCCTGCTTGCTTTATTCGTCGACTTCCGCGGGCTACGCGTGAAACTTGCCCGCACGCGTTCAACCGTTTCTTCGCTCACTGCAGGCCGACCCGTTGATTTCCCCTTACAGAGGCATCCAGAAGCTTTAAACTGCGCATACCATCGCCGAATGGAGTTAGCAGTTGGTGGATCTTTGTTGAACTTCGTCCTGAAGTGTCGTTGCACTGTTATGACTGACTGATGTGAGTGAATTTCAAGCACGACATACGCTTTCTCGGCTCCTGTCGCCATTTTGTCTCACTGCACTCTCGAGCGCTCTGGCAGCAGAAACCTGAAGTGCGGCTTCAGCCGAACAAAAGTTTATGAGTTTTTCTACGTATCTGTAGTGTGTCGTGACCATATGTCAATGAATGGAGCTACAGTGAATTTATGAAATCGGTTCAATCATTTGTAATAGCCCTGTACAGTAATCTAAGGAGGAATGGAAACCTCCGTCTGCATCTTTGGAGATGTTTGTTCCTGCACAGACAGGTAGTAGCCACTCTAGAGAGAGTGAATGCGGTTTGTCAGGTATGAAATGTCAATGATCGCTAGACTGTACAGGTGGCGACATTTAAGGTGCCCTCAGGGTTTGTGGATAGCGAAGTTCCGCTCAGTATGTGTTTGGATCCCTTTGTGATTGGGTGGGTTATGGCCAACACGTGGAGGAGGGTGCTTGTGTTTTCAAACATCTCTGCATACAAGACTCCCAGTATATGTCAAGTGTTTTTGAAATTTCATTAATTAGTTTCCTTTTGTCTGTCTGTACATGTGGGGATGGAACATGTCACTCTTCGTGATCTGATCTCCAGTCAATAGTTCCGAACAACGTCGCTTGGGGTACTAGTTGTCCATGGGCCTGGGCACAAAGATTCTGGACATTATGGGAGGCAGACATGTTGTCGCAGTGGTCTCAAAGACGTGCAGTAAGAGAGTTATTTTTCTACCACTGTGCATCTGCTCGGAGCTGTTAGCGGGTGCGTGTTTTATAGTCTATTTGCGGTATATGCGCTAGGTTTTTTTCCTGGATATGGGTTCTGGTGATGAAGGATGATCCTTGTATAATCAAGTTTCTATGCATACAAGACTTTTGGTATATGACAAGAGTTTTTGCCTCAAATTGTAATATTCCACACAGTCAATCAATTTAATGAGACATTTCCCATCAAATATGCAAAAGATCAATCAGAAGTACCTCATTATTTCCAGGGAACCGATGGGTTGTGGGACTGACACAGTAAGAATTTTGATGTAACTGCAGCAGTATCCATCAATAGGTTTTGAGGTGGAGGTACCACAATTGAGTTATTTTCCACTAGGGAGGAGCCCTGTCTCCAGCAAACTGATTAAATAAGGAAAATGCAGCAATATATTATTGACACTGATTTGAATTTCATGTCGTGAGGTCCTTGCTCTCCAAAACAGATCGAGTCTTTCTTCCGCTATTTTCCGGGCGGTGTGGGGAAGGGGGGGGGGGGGGAAGTGGGGAGGAGGGAGTGGGGAGGGCTGATTTTCCAGAAGGGAAAAGTGGCTCAGAACTTAAAAAGTGTCCCTTTCCCCAGTGGGGTGGGCAGATGAGGAGATGGAGGGATGGGGGTTTCTCAAAAGACCTTACTATTCCCAAGGGGCTATAAAGCACTTGGTAGAACATTAGGTAAAGGAAGGTTATAAATCACTTGGTAAAACATTAGGTTAAGGAGCCCCATGAGTTGAGGAGGGGTGGGAGTTACATGAAAAACCTTTTAGTAGAAAAACAGGTTAAGTTTATAAGTCAATCAGCTGTCACAATTTAAGTAATTTGCATATCCGTTTGATATCAAAAGTGGCTTAGGACCCATTTTTCCCTGCTGTTATGGACATATGTCCTGTTCCGTATAGTTTCCAACGTAGAACATTTAATGTGACTTTTTAATGTTTCGAAAACGTGTCATAGTACAAAAATTAAGATACATAAAATTTCCAACAAAAAATATTCTATTCATTTTTCCTCTACAGCTATTAGTTTGCGCGAAGAGAGCGCGAGTATATTGAAAACCTCGCGCGACGTGCATGCACTTTAGCTTAGTTAGTTTTTATAGACCAATTTCAGGTAGTTACCTAACTTGATGGAACACAGGTTATCTGTATTACATTCTTCGTCTCAGCTTCCACTCCTGTACTGTGGTACGTTGTAAACAATAGCAGTGTTGAAACATACAGAAAATAAATAACAGTATACACTGATCGTGTTCCTGTAACCCAAAAACACAATCATTAAGAAGACCGCAACATACCGAAGTTACAAAACTCAGAGGATGTCTCCTAATATCGTGACGCCGACTTTGCTGGCGATGGTTCACTGTCTACATACGCTCTAATTTGCAGAGACGACAGTTTAGCATAGCCTTCAGCTACGTCATTTGCTACGACCTAGCAAGGCGCCATATTCAGTTACTATGAATGTATTATGAACAGATAATATTGTGAATCATGTACCGTCAAGAGTGACGTTCATCATTAATGGATTAAAGTTAAGTATCAAACTAATTACGTCCGCTTTCTGAATTCTCATTCCTTGCCATGTTCCAGACCTCACGTCAATATAGTTCATCCCTCTTCACGCCAGCCTGCGTGAGCTAAAACGCGTGCATTTGGGCCTCCTCTCGTAACACGGTGTTGGCTCTTCAGCCAACACAACTCGATGGAATTGGAAGTGAGCGTTTGGCGTCATTGGCCGGGAGGCCTCTTGCGGGGCAGGTACGGCCGCCTTGGTGCAGCGCTTATTGCTTTCGACGCCACATTGGGTGATCTGCACGCCGCATGAGGATGAAATGATAAAGACAGCACAACAGCCAGTCCCTGAGCGGAGAAAATCCCCGACCCAACCGGGAATCGAACCCGGGCCCGGAGGACGGCAATCCGTCACGCTGACCACTCAGCTATCGGGGCGGACGTAGAGGTGATAAGCTCTTGTGTTTATCTACAGCAATTACCGGGGATTTTTCGTGGTTAACGAAGAAGAAACAATGACTGCGTGGCGTAGTATATCCTTCAACTGAAATTGAAAGAGTCATGGAGTGAATGAATGGTGGAATGGACGATGATGAAAAAAATATAGAAAGCCCGTTGGAATAGACTGAGCGGCTAGTAGAAGGTATTAGCGACCGCACAGCTCCTTGGTATACGTGTGAGGCGAGGTAGCTTCATGTTTGTGTTTGATAAACAGTAGTCAATTACATGAATAGGTGGATGCAGTTCATTGGGAATACATATTGGTGGAGTTTGAATAGGGCGTCAACGATCGTACACATTATCAATTTGTTGATATATTTCAAAAGACGGCTGGCAGCGTTACGTTGTTGGCACAGAAACGGGTGGCCCAAAAGTTGATCAGCTACAGATAAATTGGGACGACAACCATGGAAGATCTAGTTCAACGTGTTTGTGAATTCATTTGCCGATTTAGTTACAGGAACCTTGCTGAGAACAGATGTTAGGCGCCACGGTCGTTGCAAGAAACACTTTCTTCGCGCTGCTGGGTAAACATCCTACACAATCGATTTGTAACTCTGTCAATCAATATGGGTACAAGAAAACCATCGTAACGACTGGGAGAGTGGTGTGCTGACCACACGCCCCTCCTATCCGCATCTTCAGCTGAGGATGATACGGCGGTCGGATGGTCCCGATGGGCCACTTGTGGCCTGATGTCGGAGTCCCTGCCAATCAATGTGGGTCACTATCATTGTCTTAAAAATGATAATATCTAGTTGCAAACCTTCAGGATACCGAAGAAAATAATAATATCGAATTGGACTCGTTCAGAACGCCAATCGGAGTCTGCGTGTATCCTCGATGCACTCCGTAATACGTGACATACGAGTGCAAGTAGCTGTTGGTAAGATGCTCTCAGTCTACGCTCTCTGGAAACCATATTGACGGCAAGAATTTCACAAGCACCAATAAAACAGAGTCGTATTTGAAAACCAAGTCTCGTAGCACCTTCTTTGTCGCCGAGTCCATCTAGTAGGTGGTAAATGGTACAGGCGTAGTAATATAAAGGGGGGTTTCCACGTAGGGCACCGTGTTCTGACTGCAATCCTGCAATTCGCGCCGCGTGCATTCCCACATAACATACCGCGTGCAAGGTGTCGAAGCAATTGTTGTCCAGAGAGTGCTATCCGAAATATTTGTTAAAGGATGGGACTTCGTGTAAACAAGCAGGGAAACAACGAGAGCCGAGGATTTGTCTCCCTGTTGAGTTAGATCCCTCCGTCTTTCATTATTTCCGTAACTCTTTGGTGGGTCATCTTTTAGGCCTTTACAAAACCTTGGCGAAGTGGGAATCCTTGATAGTAGTGACCTCCTGAAAACAGCAAAGAGTTTTATATTAATACTTCAAGGAATGACAAATGTATTAGTACAGTAACTCAAAGGAACGATAAATAACGTCAAAGCTGTTCAAAATGGTTCAAATGGCTCTGAGCACTATAGGACTAGAACTTAGAACTACTTAAACCTAACTAACCTAAGGACATCACACACATACATGCCCGAGGCAGGATTCGAACCTGCGATCGTAGCAGTCGCGCGGTTCCGGACTGAAGCGCCTAGAACCGCTCGGCCACCAGCGGCCGGCAGCAGAGCTGTGTTCAGTCACCAACAGTGCAAATAGATGAGGACATTCTTGTGGTTCTCTTGAGGAGAAATAATCAGCTAAAGAACAATATATTTAATAGACTAGCTGTTGACTCTGTGAAATTCTTAAGTATCTATAACTTCTATTGACTTCAAGGTTTTTTGCACTCCCTACTTCCTGACGTTCGGAAAAAGCACGCGAGATGGAGAAAGTGTATTTCTACTGAGGAAAGACTGGCTATACACTAAGGTAAGAAGTTCCATTTGCACTTGCCATTAATTTTTTTTCGATTCTTCAAAGGTTCAGTTTTCTTATTTTTATTTTTTAACGATGTTTAATACCTCTTATTTTATTTCTGCAGTATCGAGATCGGAAAACGACATCTTTGTATCTGCTATATTTTCGAAAAATTCCGTTAATTTTTTTGTTCTCTGGCACATGGGGCGATTGCCGACGTTCACTACTGGCTCACACAAAATCAGTCAGTGCAGTTTCCAGATAGATATCAGAGCTTCCATGCGATACTGAAACCCGTTGGCTTCTGTTTATCTGGCCAGCACGTCTTAATGTTGTGCAACTTGCAGGAGAGGAAGTACTGCGATCCCCTGACGATGGACCTCCCTTGACATCCTTGTTTCCTTCTAGACTTACATCGTCTAGGGAACTTTGAACTTCGGTAAAAGTCTCATGATTTCTTCCTTTGCAACCTGACGAGATGTGGGTTTGCGTCTAGCATGAGCTGGAATAAAATACGACCTCAGTAGCGTCCATTTGCTTCTGCATCACCTAAAAGTAAGCAAAATTGTGCCCGAATGTGGAAAATGGTACTACTGTCACCTTTCAGCAAGTACAATAAAAGGTAATATGAAGAGGAGAAACAAAATCTATACTTAATACAGTTGTTTCCCACCGATGTCCTTCCACATTTCGTCTGTGAGAAGAGTGTCGTCGTAACCTTTATGCTACAAATCGTAGAGCATTCAAATCGTAGAGCATCCAAATCGTAGAGTTTTGGATGCTGCCGAACAAATAGTAAAAGCTCCTCTTCCATGTTTACGAAAAATACACAGAGCCTAGTGTGAGGTCAGACAGGGCACGTTAGAGTTCAAGTGATATTCGTAGAAGTTCGGGCAAAGCCGGAAATAGCCGAACACCAAGCGACCGCCAACAGACGGCCTACCGGCGCCTTAATGTAGTTTCCATACGATGTACTGTGTTCCCGCTGCACACCTGTCATCTGTCGTAGAATCACTCTCGCGACGGATAGCTAACAGCAGCGACACAGCAGGCGGTGTGGAAACGAGATACTTGACGCCTATGCAAAGTGAACAGGACGAGTTCAGTCACGATCCCTTGCTTCATGACAGTCGGAGCACAGTCGACACATATTCTGAACACCGTATGCTGTGTGGAAAGCCGCCCTTAAGAGTGCTGAGCCTAGCTGCGACCACTAACGAAGATGTTATCTATTATCCTCCGGTTTGCTACGGATTTTGTGCCTTGACGGCTGTGCCTCCAAACCTTGTTAGCTCTTTTTATAAGGGGTGTTTGAAAAGTTCGTGCAAAGTCCGAGAGATGGCACCACCGGCGCGTATCGAGGACATGCTTAGTTAGTAGCATCTTTGGAAAGAACGCTATGTTTCAGCCATATTGGTCTATTTCTTTGTGTTTGGCATTCGTGTGAATTAGGGAAGTCGAGTGATTGTCAAAACATGGACGAAAAAGAATTTCGTGTGGTGATTAAACATTACTTTATGAAAGGCAAAACGCCTCAGGAGACTAAACAGAAGCTTGATAAACATTACGGTGACTCTCCACTTTCGATTAGAATAGTTTATAAGTGGTTTCAAAATCATTGATAAAATCCATGTTATGGTGATAGATGACAGAAGAGTTAAGATGCGTGAGATTGCTAGTGCTGTGGGCATATCGAATGAAAGGGTACGTAATATTTTGCAGAAACATTTGGACATGAGAAAGCTATCCGGATGATGGGTTCCGCGATTGCTCACGCTTGACCAAAAACGGAATCGTGTGAAGTGCTGCAAGGATGGTTTGCAGCTGTTCAGGAAGAATCTGCAGAACTTTAAGCGTTGTTTCGTCACTGTGGATGAAACATAGATATATTACTACACTCCTGAGACCAAATAACAATCTAAAAAATGGATTACCAAGGGAGACTCTGCACCAAAATAGGCGAAGACCATTCCTTCGGTCGGAAGGGTTATGGCAACTGTCTTTTGGGATTCGCAAGGTATAATCCTCATCGACTATCTGGAAAAGGGTAAACTATTACAGGTGAATATTATTCATCGTTATTGGACCGTTTGAAAACCGAGCTGGAAAGAAAATGCCGGCGATTGGACCGCAAAAAATTCCTCTTCCATCACGACAATCCACAAACACACACCTCAGCAGTTGTGGTCGCAAAATTAATGGAAATAGGGTTCCAACTCGTTTCACATCCCGCGTCTTCTCCAGACATGGCTCCCTTGGACTACTATTTGTTCCCCAAGTTGAAGAAATGGCTGGCGCGACAACGATTTTATTCAAACGAGGAGGTGATTGCAGCAACTAATAGCTGTTTTGCAGACTTGAAGGGATCAACAAATTAGAACAGCGTTGGACGAAGTGTATAAGTCTAAAAGGAGACTATGTCGAAAAATAATAAAGGTTTACCCCAAACACGTAAGTAGTTTTTATTTTTGCACGGACTTTTCAAACGCCCCTCGTAGGTACTGCCTCGTGGTTTGGTTCTTCCGCTCGTGACCATTTATTTTATCTACCTGGCAATCAGAGCTGCCGAAACTTCAATTCCGGAACAAGTGGGGTGAAACTGTCTCTGCTGTAGTATACCTGCCCCCTCCTCCCTTCCTCTTCCCTCCCCCCCCCCCCCCTTCTCACTCTCTCTCTCACTGTGTGTGTGTCTGTGTGTGTGTGTGTTTATCCCAGGCACGAGCCTACAGGTTACACTCATGGGGAACAGCCTAGTCTTTGACAGCGTCTCTTCGTTCCTGTGTCGCGAGTGCTGCCCCCTGGTGAGGAGCGACTCCCAGCTGCATAGCTAGCCCTGGCAAGTCTGCATCAATACCCCTGCCGGGTACTACATTAATAACCACCGAGTCCATTTATTTAATGGCGTACCTTCTTATATCATTTAATGCTGTTCCGCTTAAAAAATAAACCACTTCTGCACCTAGTGAGAAGACGTAATAAAGCACGGCAGGTTTGGTAGCTGGACTGATGCTACAGCTACAGACGTGGAGAGACCTGTGGCACTGGCCGGCCTTGTTGTACTCCCGCTGCGGTCAACTGGACACCGGTACCAGTGTTGCCAACAGTTAAAGTGAGCTCCTCACCAGAAAACCACTAACAAAATCGTCCCTACTCTCATAATCGCTATACTTTCCACTACAATTGTTTTAATTATTAGCCGGCCGCGGTGATCTAGCGGTTCTAGGCGCTCAGTCCGGAACCGCGAGACTGCTACGGTCGCAGGTTCGAATCCTGCCTCGGGCATGGATGTGTAATGGATGTGTAATGATTCACAATCATTAAATGAACATATAATTAATAAATCAGCAAGTCAAGGTCAGGAACACATAAATAGTTTTACATCAACAGCTAATTATTTAAATGAATTCGTGTTCTTCAGATAAATCATTATTGCCTGTATCATCATTATCGTCAGTACGATTCTAAGGTACCGATTTGTTTCACAACGTTTATTTGAATTCCATATTCGTTGCAGCATTTTCCTTCCTACCTCAAACCATAGCGCATTCTTAATACAGCAGTTAAAAGAGTTAACTTCATTCTGTTCCTCTGCTTGTTTCTTATTACATTCATGCCGCTAAACAGTCTCTCAACATCGGCACTGGAACGAGGCAGTATTAGGAGAGTACTCTCAAACGTCGCTAATTCCTCAAATCTGGATTCCCCTTGAGCATCTTTGAAATGCAATACATGATTACAAAAGTTTTTTGTATCTTTGGTCTCATTCCAGTTCAACAAATGAATTTGTCGCCACTGATCATCCACTCTTGTTATAAATTCTACAATTTTATTGAACTGAGCCATTATCTCAATTAGATTTTCTTTGTTGTGATTAAGTGCTTGTTCAACATTTATTCTGGGAATTTTTTTCATCAACGTCAAATTTCCCTGTAACCTGTTTTTTATTTCTTCAATCAGACATACTATAAATGTTATGCTCCGATTATGCAACATTTCTTTGTCTTACCGAGGTAATCCTTTTTCTCTCATTTCAAGCGACTGCTTTTCAAAGCGGAATCCCAGATAACATCTTCGATCGAAGAAATCACGAATATTTTGAGTAAAAATATTGACTTTATTTGCAGATAATGTAACTTTGCTGACAAGCATATCTATCAGGTTGGTAAACTCGTCAAGGAGTTTGTTGTGCTCTGTATCTTTCAACCCAAACATTTTATTGACACTGTTTATTTCAATTAATATTGGACATAAAAATGAAATATAACGTAATTATTCTCGTTCGCATACATAGCGTGCAATAATTCTGCTGTGTAACACATTTTGCGCACTTTAGCTACGGAAAAATTCGTTTTCACCTCTGACCATTGCGCGTGTATATTCTTGACACAACGTATACTATTGTCAACCAGCTTGTCTGACACACTGTAACTATTTTTTTACGGTTTGTGTCCATCGTTGATGATTTTATACGGCTCCTTTTAAAGGAATTGTCTGGAAGAGGAGCGACTAAATCCTTCATATGTCTCTTTAATTAAAAACTCCAAATTTCTCGGTAAAAATTCTTTTGCAGCAGCTGAAACAGCCAGTTGCAAGGAATGGCGCAAGCAACATACTGAAAGCAGGTGTGGTACCTCTTCTTTCAGCTTCGTAACTATTCAACCAGGACAGAGGCATTATCTGTGCCAATGCCCACAAAATTTTCAAGTCGCAGATCAAACCGTTGAAGTGTCTTCTTCACGGTAGAGACTATAGTTTCACCATTACACTCGGGCAGTTCAGCAAGGCCATGGTATATAGCAACTATTTTTTGGTGTAATTTGCTGTAATAAACTAGAATCAGTCCATAGTATTTATGTACAGCAATATCAGTAGATGCTTCAGTTAATAAGTTAAATAGTTGGTCTTTGCAATCTTGTTATAGAACGCCAGTGAAATGCGGAGCTAACACTTTTTTTTTTTTAATATAACTGAGTTGCACTTAGTTTGGTGCAGCTGAACTTTTTCGATATCTTATTCATAACTGTGATTAATAACCTCTCAAAATGTTCGACTACACGTATACTAGGATACATGACTGTGAATAACTCAAGTCTTGCTTCTTCCTTTTTTTATTCCCAGTGTGCTCTGACTTAAAGCAATTTCAGGCTGCATAGTTACAACCTGCAACAATTTACTTAGTCAAAGAGTGGTCAAAGATGTAAAACCGATCAATGAATGATTAACCAATTTAAAAAAAGGTTGTTTACCTTTCAATTTTGTAAATGCTTCTTTGACACCCCATGAGACTTCAAATCTCCATAGTGACTCCTTAAAACTGTACCACAAAAGTTGCACTTCACTACTGTTGTGTACATAGTTCCGCGTAGTCAGCGTGTACACAACTTTCCCACTAGAGCGCGCCCCACTAAGCACAACAACGCAGGCACAGCGCTCGTCCGTCTCCGCACTACGACATGGCACTGCCTTAGAGACAGACCAAATTCTGCTTCTGCCGATCCGCGTATTAATATGTAACGCAGCCAATGAGATTGCTGCTAACGTAGAACCTTTTCTCCTCGCAGATCACACTTGCACAGTGATACCTGAACGTGCGAGGTATTATAACGAGTGTACAGACCTCCGATTAGTCAGTCTGCATTAGTCTGTATGACTCTGCATTTGTCTGCACCAGTCTATAGTCAAGTTTCAGTCTGCACCTAATAAGTTTACCATATTCCTGTACATAGCCATGAAGATAAATGAATAGACACTTTGTCAAGTATCAGAGATATGTGAGAATAAGATTAACGTACCAAGACCAAAGGAACTTCAGATTGTCAATTGTAAACAGCACCCAGAATCAAGTTACGTAATGTCTATCCTTTTTATTATTTTAATAAATGTGTTCTGTTTAAAAGTTGGTCACCGTCAATCTGCTACTCTAGGTGTGCAAGTGGCATTTCTATCATCTGACCTAACAGCAGAAGATAAACACGCCACGATAAGACCACGAGACATATTGCTGACGCCTACTTCTTTAGAGCGACAAGTCAAATAATCTGATGGTGTGTGTACCGAAGGTCTTACAGTACGCACACCACAACTACCTGATCCATAGTACTTTCAATAACTCGAAGCCAATATTTTAAATGTTTGTCTTGAAGCCAAGAATCCCGAAACTTCTGCATATATTGTCGTTTCGGCATAGTTATACACGTATGAAGTGCGAAATAATACTATACACTGAGAAACACAACTGTATAGTGCACACCACGAACGACGACAGTCAACTTACTTTTTGTGCGCATCTGACGTGACGCACCCTGCGTGAGCCAACAAGCGCTCAGTGGCTATTCCAAGAGACAATGAGATAAGTGGGCACCCATTGTTTGAAACCGGTTGCTGCACTACCAGCAATACCGCAAGTCGCCTTCGCTCATGAAATGAACCATAAGTACGTGCTATTAAGTACTGTTCATTCTATGGGGAATCACGGCATTAAGTCTGTCGAGTGTGATTGTTTGATGTCACATTGTAATGTATCAGTGTAGTCTTCGCAGTGAAAGTTAAACACTCCTGAAATCAAATAAAGTAGGAGTAACAATTTCGAAACAGTATAAATATTGCTTTTGAGTATTTGAAAACAAAATTATTGAGGAAAATTTTCGGAGCAAAAAGGGATGACATTAGCGGAGAGTAGCGAAAACTGCATAACGAAGAGGTTCACGAACTCTATTCAAGCCCTGACATAATCAGTATTATTAAATCACGTAGGCTGCGATGGGCGGGTCACGTAGCTCGAATGGATGAGGGCAGGGCAGTGCTCAGAGTACTGGTAGGGCACTTAGAGGGAAAACGTCCTGTGGGGAGACCTCGGTGTGGATGGGAGGACAATGTGAAGGCTGATTTGAGGAGCCTAGGTATTGAAGGTGAATGGAAGGTGTAACACCCCACCTGTCACTTATCTGGTTTTGGCGTGTGTTCACCCCAGGTAATTGACTAACAGATCAACAGAGAGTGCAAAACTGCCACAATATCGGATAACACAAAGAAAGTAATAAGGCCCTGTGACTCCTGATTGAACTGCAGTGGCAGTGTTGACATTAATCGATCCATTTTAATTAAAAAGGGGTGCACATTGATATTATATTCAGCAATTGAACACCAGATGCAAATGTTGAACATAAAATTAATTAAGAAAGTGACTTGGCATTTCAACTACTTGATTGAAAACAGATGCAGTCGATTAGCACAGATTTATTTTATCTCACGACCTTCAATCATCACATTACATGACTCTTCTAACAGGCAGTGGTAATAAATTGCGTTTGCGTGGAGTAAAGCGTGATAAATCAAAAGTAATTCCTATCGACTGACCCAGGTGTAATGCGAAGTGCGAGAAGAATTCTACAATACATGCCCCATAAAACCCTCATGTAAACTTTGCCGATGTGATCCAACAAATTAATCAGTGGCCGGAGCGGGCGCAATATCACCGAATTCAGCATGGCGGAGCGGCGTCGTTGTGTGGACGTCGGCCGACCTCGTGGTGCTGCAAGGCTGCGCTAATCTATTCACTCCTAGCTATCTTGCTCAGTACATAGCCGAACCAAAACTTCCTATCTCCAAGCTCAATCGTTCCCTTTGCTAAGTCCTAAACTGCAGAGATGCTCACTCTTTCTCAGGCAAGCTGAGTCAAGAACGCCACGTCCACACTCTAGGCAAGCTGGGAATGGATGACTTCTACGGAGACTTCTCACAGTCCACTCTTCACCTCGGTTTCCCCTCCAGCAAAATCACTTACGCCAATTGCAGTGCAAGTCGTGTTAAATATGCATCGCTTCCCAGTGCCGACCAATGCCTGCTCTGGGAAATGAACAAATTCCCACAAAATTTCCCTTCTTCTAAACTTCTGCTATATAGCTCCTCCCCGGCCACCCATCAAGGTTAGCGTCTGCACAAACACCAAGTTTTCCGGAATTCTGACTCCCAGGAGAGTACTTCAAATTTCTTGGTCCTACATTCCCATCGGAGGCCGGCGTATTTCATGCTGTCGCTCTTCACCTGCTTTACTTCATGCTCTGTGGACCATGAATTCACCGTGAAGTTGCTATAGTCACGAACACGCATATTTTGACCTCTGTTGACCACTCCACCGTAGCTTTGCGTGGCTTTCTCGCATGTTTCATAGAAAACGGGACGACGGACATTTATCAACAGGTGTAAAGTTCTCCGTCTGTTTCCCAGTACATCAGCATGGGGTTGGGGTCAACCACCCATGCTGTCACTCATCTTAAGGTGGCTGGAGGCCGCGCTGTGTTACTGCAGAACTTGAGCTGCCCTAAGCTGCCTATTGTCGCTTCCCTTCGCCGTTCCCCATCCGACCACGGTCAGTTCTAAATACTTCCCTGGGGTAAACTAGCGTCCAGTAAATCGACTCGTTTCCACAAAGTTTTCATGTCGTGTAAATTACTTTAAAACCATCACCCGACATTAATTATTCCACTACGTCCATAGTATACCCTCAACAAGATGCATTGTGCCTTGTCAGTCATTTTGTTCAGCCCTATTGTTCGCTCAACGTGAGTTACGTGATCTTTAATGACTTCATGTCAGGGGCATAGTTCTTGCCATCTTACACAGGAAATAGCCCAATACAGGGACAGATGGCGAAAATGCGTTGCTGTGGTAATGGACTCTCGTGTCCGGTATCTACCAGTTTTAGTGGAAAATCCACTAAGTTGGCAACACTAACCCAGTACAGGAGGACCGGCTGCGCGCCAGACTGCGAGATGGTGGCGCGTGCTCAGCGCGCATGCGCCAGCGCCGGCACCCGCTGTGTGCAGTCGGCTGCGATGTGGGGCGCCAAGGCGGCCGCCATAAATCTGTGCACGTCTTTATGGCCTGGCAGCGCTCTGCGGGCGGCCCTAGCGGGGGGAGGCGATCACTGGCGGAGACCGCACCAGCCACTGCCGCCACCCAACAATGGGTGGTAGAACGTTCCGTTCCAACTGCCAGTTGCAAACGAGGTTCATAAGGTTTAAATATCACATCGGAAAAAAAGTAAAGGTGTGAGCGTGAAACTTGATGCTGGTCCTGATATTCACCATTCGAAGCGACACACTTTTCGCAACGATGGATGACCTGTCACAGTCCTCGGTTGTAGAAGTCTCCGTTTCGGCTGTTCAGGAAATGTTGCGGCTCCAAAGTCACTTCGTCGTCATTCGGCAAATGCCTGCCACAGGATGGTTCCTTCACGTCCGTGGGTGATAAATCATGAGAACGCGGAAGTGAGGCAGCGTTTACTCCGAAGAAGCAGCAGTACTGTGCAGAAGCTACGGCTACGTTGCGTTTCGATAGCTAGCCGTAACCTTGTCGGTAGATGCCGGTAGTGTGCTCCTAGATTTGCCCAGTACGAGCATAATCTGTTAGCGCCACACCGTGGCAGTCCCAAAAAAACACCCAGCATCACCTTGCCCGGTGACTGTTGGGAATTCACCTTTTCCGTCGATCGTGAATCAGCATTTCCCCGGCTGGTGTTGCTCTTTTTTGTACCGAAATCACTTTAAATCGTTTCGGACTCCTTTTTGGGGTTCCGTGTCTCGATCGCTAAAAACGAATCCCGTATAGGACGAGTTCGCTGTCTGCGTGTTGTACGACTGTTAAGATTCCTGTTTCTCAGGAAAGCGCAGGGATATAAACTTCAAATTTTTGTCAAATACGGACCTTTGGCAGTGTAAAAACATTAAGCTTCCAAGTCAATGCAGTGAAAACGTACTGCCATTTATGTACCTTATTTTGATACTCATGAAGACCTATCGATGAGGTATCAACATACGTGAGTGGTTTGTACGGAACCCTCAGAACGCGAACCCTGCTCACATTTTCTCGTTTCCTGTTTATTTCTTTGAGTCATAAACAAATACAGTGCATGATTGTTGTTGTTGTGGTCTTCAGTCCTGAGGCTAGTTTGATGCAGCTCTCCATGCTACTCTGTCCTGTGCAAGCTTCATCATCTCCCAGTACTTACTGCAACCTACATCCTTCTGAATCTCCTTATTGTATTCATCTCTTGGTCTCCCTCTACTATTTTTACCCTCCACGCTGCTAAATTTGTGATCCTTTGATGCCTCAGAACATGTCTTACCAACCGGTCCCTTCTTCCCTTCTTCTTGTCAAGTTGTGCCACAAACTCCTCTTCTCCCCAATTCTATTCAATACCTCCTCATTAGTTATGTGATCTACCCATTTAATCTTCAGCACTCTTCTGTAGCACCTCCTTTCGAAAGCTTCTATTCTTTTCTTGCCCATACTATTTATCGTCCATGTTTCAGTTCCATACATGGCTACACTCCATACAAATACTTTCAGAAACGATTTCCTGACGCTAAAATCTATACTCGATATTAACAAATTTCTCTTCTTCAGAAACGCTTTCCTTGCCATTGCCAGTCTACATTTTATATCCTCTCTACTTCGACCATCATCAGTTTTTTGCTCCCCAAATAGCAAAACTCCTTTACTACTTTATGTGTCTCATTTCCTAATCTAATTCCCTCAGCATAACACGACTTATTCGACTACATTCTATTATCCTCGTTTTGCTTTTGTTGATGTTCATCTTATATCCTCCTCTCAAGACACTGTTCATTCCGTTCAACTGCTCTCCCAAGTCCTTTGCTGTCTCTGACAGAATTACAATGTCATCGGCGAACCTCAAAGTTTTTATTTCTTCTCCATGGATTTTAATACCTACTTCCTTTACTGCTTGCTCAATATACAGATTGAATAACATCGGGGAGAGGCTACAACCCTATCTCACTCCCTTCCCAACCGCTGCTTCCCTTCCATGCCCATCGACTCTTATAACAGCCGTCTGGTTTCTGTACAAATTGTAAATAGCCTTTCGCTCCCTGTATTTTACCCCTGCCACCTTTAGAATTTGAAAGAGAGTATTCCAGTCCATGATTATTACCATTAAAACCAAACGAAGGAAACAACAAGCAAGTTACGCTACAGTTGACCAAAGTCTTGGAATTTCAATTGGGCTCAGAATCACAACAAGAAGATCGTCTCCTGGGCAAGACGCAGGGCATTCCTGACAGTCCGGTAGGCGCTCCATGGTCGATGGTTCTCCGTAGTCACAGCCGGTAACATCCTTATGGAAGAGTCATTTCTGGAGGTTACTCCGCGATCTCCCAACTCCAGAGCGAAGACCGTTAAGCGAATTCCTCACGCAGCAATTCCGTTCAGGCCCAGGTGACAGGATTTCGTAAGAGAGAGGGCAGGTAGAGTTATTAAAGTCGAGAAATCCACATTTTATTGCTGTATCTGCTGTTACTGGACTGGTCTTGAGCAAACTGTTTCTGTACCTCAACCCTGGAACTGCTGCAAAGTGCCCAGTTCAAAGATCCCGATGAAACTCATTTGTTCTCTCCACTTTTGCAGCTATTTCACGAAGAAAATCTTAGTGTAATAGACAATTTTGGCGTTCTCCGAAAGTAGTTGACCATTGGTATGAATGTCACACCACATTGGTGAAAGAATATTTCCTTGTGGTAAGCAATTTCTTTGACATCTGCATCGTTTGTACTTACACTGGAAATCTACATAAGATCTAATGTTTTAAAGTAAACTTCGCTTACATTTTAAATCTACATAAGATCTAATGTTTTAAAGTAAACTTCCTAAAAGTTTGATGAAATCACAATCTTTAGTTATCCTGTAGATCTTTTCTGACAAGCAGCCGTCAGGTCCATAAAAGCTACTCCTGTAATTTTCCAGGTCTCAAAGCTATCCACAATACATTACATGGGATGGAGGACCTTCGATACAATTTCCTTGTTCTTACATTAGAATTGCCTTTACAATATGAATCAACCGATTCGGCAACATTCCCTTGACGATTTTGAGCAGGTGGTACAACAAAGGTACTGGCCTGCAGTTTTTGGGCTCAGATAGGAGATAACAGAATTTATAAAATCATTGGGAGAAGTGGCAACTAAACGGCTACTCACTTTGGTGTGTAGAATGTTCAAATGGTTCAAATGGCTCTGAGCACTATGGGCTTAACATCTGAGGTCATCAGTCCCCTAGGACTTAGAACTACTTAACCCTTTAGTGACCAAATTATTTCCAGAAGTTGTAGACTTTTTATGAACACTTTATTGGGCTAAGAAACCGTTCATAAAATCATAGATTAAATCTTGAAAGTGAGAGTTTAGCCTACTCTGGAGTAACTTCACTTGCTAATTTTTTAAAAAAATATTTCCTTTATTTTTAGTACAAAAACATGTTAAACATTACATTTATATTTGTATTAGTTCATACTGTCCTTTGAGTTCACTAATGTGATGTACTATGGAACATAGAGAAGCATGGTGCTACACACAAAGGTACACGACAGCTGCTGCACACTATTTTTGTTCTCTTTTCTTTGTTCTTGGTGCTACATTGGCGGCATCTTCTGTTTGTTGTACCTTTTGTAGGGAAATGAGTTCCAACTTTCTCCACACAAACTTCATCTGGTACTCCAGACACACCTCTTTTTGGTGTTTGAAAATGAACAGGCCTTCCTCTTCCCTTACGACTTGCGAGAGATAAGCTGCCTTGCCAGTGAAATCTACACTCCTGGAAATTGAAATAAGAACACCGTGAATTCATTGTCCCAGGAAGGGGAAACTTTATTGACACATTCCTGGGGTCAGATACATCACATGATCACACTGACAGAACCACAGGCACATAGACACAGGCAACAGAGCATGCACAATGTCGGCACTAGTACAGTGTATATCCACCTTTCGCAGCAATGCAGGCTGCTATTCTCCCATGGAGACGATCGTAGAGATGCTGGATGTAGTCCTGTGGAACGGCTTGCCATGCCATTTCCACCTGGCGCCTCAGTTGGACCAGCGTTCGTGCTGGACGTCCAGACCGCGTGAGACGACGCTTCATTCAGTCCCAAACATGCTCAATGGGGAACAGATCCGGAGATCTTGCTGGCCAGGGTAGTTGACTTACACCTTCTAGAGCACGTTGGGTGGCACGGGATACATGCGGACGTGCATTGTCCTGTTGGAACAGCAAGTTCCCTTGCCGGTCTAGGAATGGAAGAACGATGGGTTCGATGACGGTTTGTATGTACCGTGCACTATTCAGTGTCCCCTCGACGATCACCAGTGGTGTACGGCCAGTGTAGGAGATCGCTCCCCACACCATGATGCCGGGTGTTGGCCCTGTGTGCCTCGGTCGTATTCAGTCCTGATTGTGGCGCTCACCTGCACGGCGCCAAACACGCATACGACCATCATTGGCACCAAGGCAGAAGCGACTCTCATCGCTGAAGACGACACGTCTCCATTCGTCCCTCCATTCACGCCTGTCGCGACACCACTGGAGGCGGGCTGCACGATGTTGGGGCGTGAGCGGAAGACGGCCTAATGGTGTGCGGGACCGTAGCCCAGCTTCATGGAGACGGTTGCGAATGGTCCTCGCCGATACTCCAGGAGCAACAGTGTCCCTAATTTGCTGGGAAGTGACGGTGCGGTCCCCTACGGCACTGCGTAGAATCCTACGGTCTTGGCGTGCATCCGTGCGTCGCTGCGGTCCGGTCCCAGGTCGACGGGCACGTGCACCTTCCGCCGACCACTGGCGACAACATCGATGTACTGTGGAGACCTCACGCCCCACGTGTTGAGCAATTCGGCGGTACGTCCACCCGGCCTCCCGCATGCCCACTATACGCCCTCGCTCAAAGTCCGTCAACTGCACATACGGTTCACGTCCACGCTGTCGCGGCATGCTACCAGTGTTAAAGACTGCGATGGAGCTCCGTATGCCACGGCAAACTGGCTGACACTGACGGCGGCGGTGCACAAATGCTGCGCAGCTAGCGCCATTCGACGGCCAACACCGCGGTTCCTGGTGTGTCCGCTGTGCCGTGCGTGTGATCATTGCTTGTACAGCCCTCTCGCAGTGTCCGGAGCAAGTATGGTGGGTCTGACACACCGGTGTCAATGTGTTCTTTTTTTCCATTTCCAGGAGTGTAAATGTTAGCTGGTCTGCTTCTGTCTTCTGTAGCTTCCACATAACGTAAGATTTGACAACTGCCAAATGCACAAGAAAGAAAACCAGTTCGTACCACCACATCCATGAGCGACGGCCTACAGCATACCGTTCACGCAGCTGATCAAATTTGTCCACTCCTCCCATTATTTTATTATACTCTGCCGAAGCCAATGGACAGAACACTTCACTTATGCTTCCACAAACTTACCTTGTAATATTTATGTAATTTGCAGTGAAATCCAGCAAATATACACTAATACTATCTCCCTCATAAATATAAAAGTAGATAAATACAACAGAAGTCACTTCACACGCAAAAGGAAAGCACACTATCCAGAAAACGCTGTAGCGGTCGAAACAGTGGCTCGTTTTCACGCGGGAACAGCACTTCTGTATTTATTGACTCACAAGGTAGAAACACAACAGCTTTCGCCTAACCATTGACAATCTACACATAGTTAGCACACTGTAAGAGAGATGGTGGCACAAGTTAGAAGTGGGAACACGGGTTACCACTGAACTTACAGCGAAATCAAATAAGTGGGACCTATAGTTCCCACTGGTCACGTAACTAACCTAAGGACATCACACACATCCATGCCCGAGACAGGATTCGAACCTGCGACCGTAGCGGTCGTGCGGTTCCAGACTGAAGCGCCTAGAACCGCTCGGCCACTGCGGCCGGCGGTATGTAGAATGTGTGAGTTTGGCTACATACCATCTGACTTTCGGAAAAATATCATCCACAGAATTCCGAAGACTGCAAGAGCTGACAAGTGCGAGAATTATCGCACAATCAGCTTAACAGCTCGTTCATCCAAGTTGCTTACAAGAATAATACACAGAAGAGTGGAAAAGGAAACTGAGGATGGGTTAGATGACGATCAGTTTGGCTTTAGGAAAGTTAAAGGCACCAGAGAGGCAATTCTGACGTTGCGGTTGATATTGGAAGCAAGACTCAAGAAGAATCAAGAAACGTTCACAGGATTTGTCGACCTAGAAAAAGCGTTCTACAACGTAAAATGGTGCAAGATGTTCGAAATTTTGAGAAAAACAGGGTTAAGCTATAGGGAGAGATGGGTAACATACAATATGTACAAGGTCCAAGAGGGAATAATACGGATGGACGACCAAGAAATAAGTGGTCAGATTAAAAATGGTGTAAAACAGGGATGTAGTCTTTCGCCCCTACTGTTCAATCTGTACGTCGTAGAAGCAACGATTGATAAAGGAAAGGTTCAGGAGTGGAATTAAAAGTCACCGTTGAAGGATATCAATGATTCGGTTCGCTGATATCCTTGCTAACCTAAGTGAAATGAAGAACAATTACACGATCTGCTGAATGGAACGAACAGTGTGATTAGTACAAAATATGGATTGAAAGTAAATCGAAGAAAGACGAAAGTAATGAGAAATAGCAGAAATGAGAACAGCGAGAAACTTATCATCAGGATTGATGGTCAAGAAGTAGATGAAGTTAAGGAAGTATGCTACCTGGGCAGGAAAATAACCGATGACGAAGAAACAAGGAGGACATCAAAAGAACACTAGCACTGGGAAAAAGGGCATTCCTGTCCAAGAGGAGTCTACTAATAGCAAACATAGGCCTTAATTTGAGGAAGAAGTTTCTGAGAATGTACCTTTGCATTGTATGGTAATGAACCACGGACTGTGGGAAAACCGGAACAGAAGAGAATCGAAGCATTTGAGATGTAGTGCTACAGACAAATGTTGAAAATTGGGTGGACTGATAACAGTGGGCAACAAAAAAATAATTTTTGAATGTTTCGAGCACTTCATGAGGCAATTCCTACTAATTTTGGGTTGAGAAAAACAAATATGACATCGAAAATTTTTTATTAGCTCTAGTTTCTATGATATACACAAGGTGGAAGTATTACATATTAAAGGATTGAGAGAAAAGGATACATTTTTATTACCTACATGCTAACAACAGTGAAAGTGCATTAGATTTTTTTAACTGGTAATTACATGCTAAGAGTTCTAAATTGTTGGAAAAACACTTCGCAGATGGTCGTGTCTGAAGAGAATCATGTGGTGGCCTATTGACTTCGTCGCCTTTTAGCTTGCCTCTTGTAATGGAGTTCCGCAGAATCCCTACACAAAGACCAACAGTAATCCGCAAGCATTACTTCATTCCAACGGCCCTGATATAACAGAAATGTCCTGATGGAATCTCTCACCATGTTCATAACTAACAGCTCCACAACTAGGAGGGGAAAAGTCTAGGTGGGAGTGGAGAAAATGGATATTAAGGGACATGTTGCATCCAAGGTTACGGTATATTTGCAGGTGCACTGTCACCAAATGCCTGTAGTTGTCATCTCCTTTGTTGCCTAAAAATCCATGAACAACACCCTTGAAGGCTTCCCAAGCTTCCTTTTCTTTCCTCTCCAAAACTAGCTCAAATGCAGGATCCTTTACAAGTTCTCTTATTTGTGCTCCGACAAAAATGCCTTCCTTAACTTTTGCATCACTTAATTTCTCTCTTATGTACTTAAAGGCCCGTCCTTCTCAGTTCATAGCTTTGACAAAGTTTTTCATCAAACCCAGCTTGATATGCAGGGGTGGAAGAAGAACGTCTTTTGGATCCACAAAAGGCTTGGCAACGACATTTTTCTCGCTAGGGTGAAGATTTTTGCAGGCCAGTCTTCTTTAATATAATGCAATTTCCTGTCTATACTGTCCCACATACATAAGAAGCAGCATTGCTTTGTGTAACCCAGTTGCATTCCTAAGAGTATGGCAATGACTTTTACATCACCACAGATTTTCTATTTGTGTTCATGATATTTTTAATTGAGTCCAAGAGAGCTGTCATATTTGAATATGTCTCCTTTATGTGAACAGCATGACCAACAGGAATAGATGAAAGAAAGTTCCCGTTGTGAAGTAACACAGCTTTCAAACTAAGCTTGGAGGAGTCTACGAACAGCCTCCATTCAGTTGGATCGTCGTTCAGATTCAAAGATTTCGTCAAGTCATTAATGTCACAGCAAACGACAAGATTATTTTTCTTCTCAAAAAAAGGAAGCAGTTCCATGTGACGTTTTCTGTACTGTGAGATTCTCACATCACTTTGGAGAAGATTCCATTGTTGTAATGGAGACCGAAGAATTTCTGCATTCTCCTTTGACAGGCCAACGTCTCTAATGAGATCACTCAATTCCGCTTGACTCAGTCAGTGCGGTTTATCATCTTTTCCCTCAAAATCAGGGTCATGGGACGTGAAAGGCTTGTTTGGTTCTTCTTGTTCCACACTGTCTTCATTTTCTACTTCAAATACTTCAAACACACAATTTTCGGGTGGAGTAGGAACTGGTAAACTATCCGAATGTGGAATGGGTCGAATAGCACATGGAAGATTCGGGTACTGAACTGTCCTTCTTTTCTTCATAGACAATCCTGCCTTTATAGGTGGAGTCAGTCAGAAATAGCAGATATCTGTATGGTTTGTAGGCTCCCGCCAAATCATAGGCACAGCGAAAGCCATAGATCGTTTCTTCTTTTTCAGCCATTCTCGCAGTGTAACT
The DNA here is from genome assembly GCF_021461395.2 of Schistocerca americana. NCBI lineage: Eukaryota > Metazoa > Arthropoda > Insecta > Orthoptera > Acrididae > Schistocerca > Schistocerca americana. Next base: position 526,895,934 of record NC_060124.1, read on the forward strand.
GAACATGCGTTGCAACATATATGTGGAGCCCAAGACTTATCCTGGTCCCCTGCTTTCATACCGAAATAATACTGGTAGGCAGTCTTTACAATAGGCGTCAGATTGCGTTTCCGTGAGCAAAATGTTATTTCACCACATTTTCGTGGCATTTTTACAAATTTTACACTAAAATTTTGCATTAATTTGAGTAGAAACTACATGTAATTCACAGTCACAGCAACACTATCTATGTTTATGACTTACAAACAGCTGAAGAGCATTTGTGTTTTGTTATTTGATTTGACAGGTGCGCCAACTTTAAGTCAGAAACATTTTCATTGTTGCCCAGTGTAATGTAAGGAATAAGGAGGTTCTGTGCAGAATCGCAGAGGAAAGGAATTCGTGGAAAACACTGGCAAAAAGAAGGGACAAGATGATAGGACATCTATTAAGACATCAGGGAATGACTTTCATGGTAGGGGAAGCTGTAGAAAGCAAAAATTATAGAGGAAGACAGAGATTGGAATACATCCGGGAAATAATTGAGGACGTAGATTGCAAGTGCTACTCTGAGATACAGAGGTTGGCACAAGAGAGGAATTTGTGGTGGGCCGCATAAAACCAGTCAAAAGACTGATTTCCTTCAGACTCCTTGATGTTCTTGACGGTTGTTGTTATTTACAGTAACTGATAGACAATTTTGAATTCGAACAATACTGAGTCCTTGGGTCTACGGATACGAATCGCTTTCCATTTGTCGATGGACTATACCGAGTGTGTTTTCTTAGAAAGGATACGATGCTTTAGTGTTGTTAAAACGTCTCAGTTTTCTTTCGAAAAACCGAATATCGTCGATAGCTTTACATATTCACCAGACGCAACACTTTGCAGACGCTACATTGACAGCGCCCATATGCGTATGGAAGGACATCTGCCGTCAGTCCATCTGTGAAATATCTTACGGAATGGCAAATTTCTATGAGGATATCTAAGGTCGTTCTTAAGTGCTTTGAAAAACAAATCGCTGTGGTCAGTTTCTACTTACGAACAAAGTCTGCTTTTCGTTTTGCGTACCACAACAAGCCGGAGACATTTAGTAGGGATTTGGCGCTCACTGTCTTGTTGGAATAGGGTTGCAGCTTGCAAAGCCGACGCCGCTATTTCGAAATCTGCTTAGGCATGAGTGTGCCTTTGTAATTTGTGTCTACAGTGTAGCCGTACAGAAACAGAAGTGAAAAAGAAGTTTAAGATACCTTTTAAGTGAGTTCCTGTTGCCATCGTTTCGGAAAAATGAAGCTGTGTGCACGAGGAAGGAGGTAAATGGAAACTAATAAGAGTAGCGGACCAATTACAAAGCGTCTCTAGTCATTTTAATATCCGTATTGTAAGAAACATATTAACAGAGAATAATTCTAGCAGAAACAGCAGCTGAATGACTATTTTTCTAGTAAAAAGGAACAAAGACAAACCATGCCTTGCCAAATTGTGGCATTTTCAATACAAATTATAAATCACATCGAAAAATTCGCCATCGTTGCAGTGTAAATTTTTTCTTACCTTCGCGTGCTCGAAGAGTAAGAAGAATCGCTGTCGCCGTCCACGTAATTTCAACACGAAAGTCAAGGAAATACTTTATTGGCATATCATGATCTTTCCGTTTCATTTTTTCCCCTTCCCCACCAGTCTTCTGACTAGCTGCCCCTGACTCACCTGTGCCACCATGTCAAGCTGTTCATCTCAGAGCACTACTTACCTCAACCATCTGTTACATATATTATAATTTCAGTTTTCCTCTTCAACTTTTGCTCGCTACAGCTCCCTCTTCTACTAGTGAAGCTACTCTCTGATGTCCAATCATCATAGCCTTCCTTGTAGTTAGCGCTTCCCATATCCGTGAATTTAACAACCAATACATCTTTCAACTACCTGAATTGGTTAACAACCGTTATTTCAAAATATCAGTGAGGTTAGACAACGAAAACGTTAACTAGCTGTATAATCAATCACACTTATTTCAGAACTGTGAATGGAGATTACTTTTGTTTGATTGGTGTTGGCATAACCAGTCGATTGGCCCCTTTGATTGGTAACAACAAATGGGCAGAGTAACAAGTAATGGATTACTGTAACAGAGGGAGCGCAACAGAATTATAAACCATTATTTAGACCGTTAAAACATCAATTTAAACACAAATCAGCCTAGGCTACTCAAAGCTTGGAAGATGCCCAAACATACTTGTCTAGACCTTCAAAAGATGTGATATTTCAGCAGAATATAAAGAAGATAGTCATGGTTAAGAATTGAAAACTGCGTTCTGTTCTGGGACTTCCGAAGTAAACATATCTGAAAAACAACTGACAGTAACTGTGTCCAATCAAGATTCCACAGCTCAAATAATAATTATAAAAGGGATAGACAGCATTCAACCGTTGTCATGCAATTCAGAGGAACATCAGTTCGTGTTATAACTCTAAATAAATGATACTAGTGAACAGAAACACGAAATGTGCGCCACGGCAGACAGAAACAGTTGAAATTCAACGTCAATCTCCGGTGATATCCGAAAGAACAATGTTTAACATAAGGTCTTCACGAAAATAACTTTCCTCTGTGATCGTTGTGGAACAACGATTTCATAGCCGTCGGTGTCATGTACTAGTGTTTATGCATTTGGACTCACTTCCTTCTTAAGGTGCAGTCCAGCAAGAGCCTACGGGTAACGCATCAGAAACGAAGACCTAAGAAGAAGTCTCTTCTCAGCCACAACAGGGAGCGACATGGCCAAGTTGCACAACTAGCCCGTGAGAGGAGACAGTGTCCTCACCTCCTCCAACAAAGGTCTGCCTCGGCGACCCGAACGCTCCGCTGAAGTTGGCATACGCCGGTTACTCCCTCTGGACATGGCAGGTAAACACGTGCGTGCCCCAGGTGTAGCAAAGATATGGTCACACAAACATTTCGATCCCACGCAGTAATATGGATCACATATTTTCCTTCGCTCACGGATTCCACGGTGAAGTCACTCATTTCTTATATTACCAGAAACGCCTACCATGTCCGATTCTCTAAAGAACAGAATCGCTCCGTTTTTAAGACAAGCAAATTTTTCATACCTCTCGATGTTTACGATAGAATATCTCCTGAACTATCGTTCGTAAAGCGATATAATTTTGCAGGTACATCAAGTAGCATATATGAATACTGTGTGTAAAATGTATTGCAAATAGAGTTAATAGTAAAGAAGTAATAAATTAAAACGTCATATCTGGTACAGAATACCGAAACTGTAAGAAGAGATAAGCTTTTTTCCCTTTCATTAATTTGCCTGGGGGGGGGGGGGGGGGGAGCGAGGGGGAGGGGGGGGCATCAATGAGACGAGTGTTTCGAAAAGGTTTGAAATTATGTGGAAAGTTTGTTGGAAGTCGCTAAGTACTCTGATTCTCAAATACTGGATTAATATAGTGTAGGTAATTCGGACGCTGCGAGTTAACGCTGCTTCTAAACATATACACTTTAATACTTGCCTCATTGTGTTAAACCAGTAACGCAAGATTATACCTCTTAATGAGTAGATTATGAGTGCATTTCAAATTTTTAATTTCGGCCAGCAACGCATATAATATTGAAAGTCAAATTTTTGTAGCCCATCGACCTTCAGCTGAGACCGGGCGACTCTTTCGCAAGTTTAATGATATATGTTGGCTTACTTAATTTTCAGCAGCCTGCTTTAACTTCTGGTAAACCTTCCGGGATGTAAGGTCGTGGTCCATGAAACTCTTCAGCTCCTAACGTTTCGTCCAGAGCTGCGCTGGACATCTTCAGAGGGGTGTTTCTCCTCCGGTGAGTCTTGCCGGAGGAGAAACACCCTCTGAAGATGTCCAGCGCAGCTCTGGACGAAACGTTAGGAGCTGAAGAGTTTCATGGACCACGACCTTACATCCCGGAATGTTTACCAGAAGATATGTCATCCGGTCGTGAAAGCCTTCATACTATGAGCCTGCTTTAACACCACATTGATAACAATTCGATTTTTTTCTTTTCCGGTTGTCTCACAGCCCATGATTCATGTACATATGACGCTTTGCTCCAAACGAACTTTCTCAGAAATATCTTCTTCAAACTAAGGCCTGTGTATAATACTAGCAGACTTCTTGTAGCGGAGAATGTCTTGTTTGCTTGCACTACTCTGCTCATTTTGTCGTCCTTGATTCGTCCAATACGAAATTAATACACATTTCTATACCTATTAATCCGTTGCAGTGAAAGTGGTCAGTCTCTATTTGATTCATTTGGCAGAATTAGTTAGTTCCCTGCTCATGTAAAAGTGAACTGAAGCTTGTTGTTATCTCATTCATCTAAGGAACCCACTTGTACCAAGCTTGCCATTTCCCCCTAACCTTTCAGCAGTATGTCGTGTCTCAGGGACCAGCCGAGGTGTTGGTTACAGCACTGGACTCGCGTTTGCGAGGAACTGTGTTGAATTCTTGGCCCGGACATCTACAATTATGATTTACTTATTTTCCTAAAATCTCTTAAGGAAAATGTGAGGGTGGTTCCCTTGGAAGGGAAACAGTCAGTTTCCTTCCTCAATTCGTGTGTGTTCTTCCCTCCGTCTGCAATTATCACGTCGCCGCTGGGACGTTAAATACTAATCTTCCTTCCTTTCCGCTAATTTTCAGAAGAGAAACATCTCCGAAAAATAGTTATCAGGGCAAGAGCTGTCAGTTACACAGAGAAAAACCTCAGCTGTTTTCATAGAAACATTACAGTTTTTCAACAAAGCAAACGAAGACACGTTCTTCCTTTGACCAAAGAGTTATTTACTTCAGTGTTAATTCTAAAATTTAGATATGCACACATGCTACGAAATCGACGGACCAGATCGTCACAATAATATGAACTGTTGATATTTTAAAAAATATCGGGTACCCGATAAATCTATGTCTAAAAATTATTATCAGCGCTCCATACAACGAGAAAAATTATCGATTTAACGATCTGTCGAAGGAAAAGATGTCGACGTGCCAGCCAAAAGAATATCGGTTTCACGTTGTAGATATACTGCCAGTTCTAGAGCTGTACGCTTAAGTAATAATTTTATTGTTAGATATTCTGTACATCAACAAGCTAGCAGCCTGCTTATCTCCCTCAGAGCAAGAATTGAAAGAGAAACGATGCGCGGTCACGCTTGGCGATAACCACTTTGCTAACAATGGTAACTGGAGATAAGTGGCACCATAAAAGGTATCCGATGGCTCCGTCGTTCGATTTCGTCACATATCGGATTTGTCTGGAACAATTCATGTCGACTTCCCTGTTTTCTTATTTTCTTTATTTTTTATTTTTATTTATTTTTTTATTTCTGCAAACGCCAGCCACCTAGCTGTTGTAGGTCAAAATTGCGTGGTGAAGCTAATCGTTGCAGTTTCTGTTGGTAGCGCCAAGCCCCGATTACGTCAGCGTTTCCCCTCACACGTCTTTGCCCACCACAAAGACCGATCTTGTCATTTAGATTTGTGCTCGTCAGTTTCAGAAACTGTTTTAGAAGAATGCAGATGTGAAGAAATAGCACACAACTAGTATGCTATTTCCTCAAGTCGGATATCTTCCCTTCACCCCCCGTCCCTAAGTGCAATAGCACCATTTCTTTGTGTCATCTATACTTACTTCACAATCAAAGAGAAAGACAGGACGTGATGAAAGCTCAATAAGTAGTAAGATTCCTCCACACAATGAAAGTAAAATTATGCTTTACTATAATTTCAAAGGAACAACTTGAAATATTTACCGAAAATTGCGAACAAAATATAGTATACATTAAAAATATCGACACTTGATAATACCATTTCGATATCAATATCTCGGGTAAAGAAATATCACCGAAGTATATTTATATTTTTTGGATAAAACATCGATATGTCGATATTTTATCAACAGCCCTACCAGGCAGCCTGTATCGTCCGTCACATTTTAAACTCTAAAGTGAAATATTTAAAACCAGGTGACGTTAACGAATGTGCTACGTAGCGTACGTATTGTATTGTAGGTGATGGCTAGAAACATTTCATTGTGTAATATACCATTCCCACATTAGGCAGTAAAATTGTATGAACGTTGTTCTCAGCAACATCGAAGAATGAGGGCAACCACATTATGAGCTCAACTGAAACGTACCTACGCAATAAATTTAGGTACACTCTGCGAGTGTTTAGTGTTTTCCTTCCTTTCTGCTGGCGGCAGCGTGTGCGTTACGACTTGTCATCAACAGAAAGTAGGTCAGCATTCCCGATCCCGGCAGTTGGCGACCCAGTCTCATACATTCCCATCTGGCGAGACTGTATTTTGTTCTAGTTTACTGTCCGCTTGGTTAGAGGTTACGGTGCTTTCTAACGAAGCACATTTCACGTCGCACAGCGCTTGAACGAGGCTGGTCCAGGGTCAAGGCGGACGTACACAACAGTAAAGCTACAGTTGCGGCACTTGCCTGCTGTTTAAAGCTCAGCACGCGCAATGCACGGGTCAATTGGGGTAGCACTCGAAGAATGCCCTGAATTGCTTAATGTGTATTACATCACCCAGCGCTATCCTCCTCTGACAACACCGATGTTTAAGCGTCAGTGACAATCTTAACTGATTACGCGAACTTCTTTCCACATATTTATGTTTAGAAACAGCTTCCTCCATCACGGTATTGAATGAATATCCTGAAAAGTATAACAGTTAAAATCAGTGGACAATGAAGCCTATGAGCGAATCGCTACCATTATTTCAAAACACACAAATATTGCTTTGATATTCTGGCACATTGTACTAGGCACGGTCCTGACGCGAAAAATCACGATATTGGTTTCATATTTTTAGTAGTATTCTTCGTATACGTTAAACTGTTGGATTTGGGCTGCGAGGATGTGAATCACCGCATTAATGTCTTACGATCTGTCCGCAGTTCGTGGTCTAGTGGCTACCGGAACCGTAGCTCAGCGTGTTCGGTCAGAGCTGTTTGGTCTCTGTAGTAAAGCACTGACTGAAGGCATCGACAACGAACTTCAACGGATGTCATGTGACGTCCACTGCGACCAAATACAACGAACAATAACGAACAAAATGAAAAGAAAAGTGGGGTGAGCGTTGCTGCCTCTGGATCACTGGTACCCGGGTTCGATTCCCGGCCGGGTTGGGGATTTTCTTTGCCCCGGGACTGGGAGCTTGTGTTGTCCTCATCATTCCATCATCATTCGTGGCCGTGGCGAGATTGGACTGTGTAAAGATTGGGTCTTGGTACGGGCACTGATAACTGCGCAGTTGAGCGCCCCACAGATCAAACATCATCACATCATCATCTTCTTCTTCTTCTTCATCTCTTCCGATCTAGCGATTCGTACGTTCGAACTAGGCTAAATGTACTGTTTACGTAGATGATTTCGCAAAATGAGAGAAAAGTTGGTTTGCCTCCTACGTTCGAAAATTCGATCCCTTAATTTATTCAGGAACACAATTCGACTCAGCATAACTTTTCTCGAACAAGCGTTGCCACAGGTGCAAAAGCTGAAAGGAAGGAAGGATGAAATTAGACATCTCTGTTACCGTCTGTGTCATTGGAGACGGAACACAAGCGCTTGATTGAAAAACAAGCGTCCGCAGCTCGTGGTTGTGCGGTAGCGTTCTCGCTTCCCGCGCCCGGATTCCCGGGTTCGATTCCCGGCGGGGTCTGGGATTTTCTCTGCCTCGTGATGATTGGGTGTTGTGTGATGTCCTTAGGTTAGTTAGGTTTAAGTAGTTCTAAGTTCTAGGGGACTGATGACCATAGATGTTAAGTCCCATAGTGCTCAGGGCCATTTGAACCATTTTTTTGAAAAACAAGCGCAAGAGCTGAAACAAATTGCTACAGTAATTTGTAACGAGCAGTCCCGTTATGGGATATTGGTGTTGAAGGAATGCGCCTGAATGAGTAAGCCCAAGCCGTGGCTTGGAGTACACTCTCAAAATGCCAAAGAACCACCTCTGGCCAGAACTACAGCCCCAACACGCTACGCGTTAAACGCTTCATTGGCCCGCCGTCAGGTTCGACGCTTCGCATCATTTTGGAAAGAGTGAAAATCACAACCATCCGACCACACTTACTTTATTGTTTGGCCTTCTGGAGACGTGCGGCTATTGTGCATAATGCGTGCCCACACCATAACAACTAAGCCTTACGGATTACGTTCATAAACATTCTGGGATGTGTGACGTGTTCCTTTCGGTCTTCACACTGACTAGCGGCCAAAATCACTTGCTACAGGGAAGGAGGATTCGTTGGAGAACATCAGTCTGTTGTTTATCCCAACCAATGAGCTTCCTACACCAACGAATGAAGCAGTGTACATGGCTTCGACTGTTACACCGTCAGTTGCAGAAACGATGTGCAGTCTGCGTAGGTACACCAGTAAGTTGGGCTACTTTCATCATGGTGTGGGCATGAACACGTCCACACACCGTAGCTCATTTCTGCAATTGTGTCGCATCGATGTCATCCCGTCTTACTATACTAATTCTATACAAGCAAATGACACAAACCACCTCACCGCCATGACTTGCATAGCGGTAGATAGCCACGCGACTACCTGCCAACAATTATGCACCATCTACAGTCCTGCAAAGCGACCACTGTGCCTTTTTAGGGGGGTCTTCTATTGTGTCCGCCGAGATTACAAGTTGTCAACTGCAGTGATTTTTGTTATGGATGTTCAGGTTGGCAGAATGAATTCCACAAGCTAGCCAATCAGAGTAATGTGGATCGCAGATAATAATCATTCTCTTTGGGATGAGACAGTGATTCGAATGTTTCTTAGGTGATGAACTTGTGATGGTCAGACATTCAGTTTTACACACTTCTGCTTGACTGTGATTGAGATTTTTTTCTCAGAAATTTTGCTGGATCACCGTCCGTGGTGGAAAACGCGATTGCATGTAACAGGAGAAATGACTAAGGGTGCCGATGGCATGGGTTGTGTTACTCGCGAACCGATATGCACAACATACAACACTGTATGTCACATTTGAGATGTGCTGGAAACTACGTCGAGCTGACAATGGAGATCGTGCCGCACAGTAGCAGAGAACCTCTGTCTCAGACTTAGTGTATGTAAATATTTGATTATATACTGATATTTTATTCAGTGTGTGGTAAATGGGCTCCCACTAGCAAATAATGAAAATCACAAGGTTACTCAACAACTGTCATGTTCACGTGTTACCAGGGGAATCCTACTTAGCACTACGCACGAAGCATGAGGAAGTTCATCTGCAACTGTATATGTACATGTAGACGTGCGTTTAATGTCCATACATATTCGTGCAAATATTAACTTGGATCTTCTGGGGTCCTCTCGGCTCTGAGAGAGCTAATGTAAAATTCAGCATATTCGACCCTGAATCGGATACAAGCACTTCTCAGTCCGCTGTAAGACGACACAGATTATGTACGGTGCGTGTACACAGTTCGTCGAGTAGTGGATAACAGCTGACAAAAATTGTGTTGTAATTAAATGAAAGTTCAAAGCAGATATCATTGTCTTTCATGTGAAATGCTTAAGCGACTGAAAGCCTTTAAATGGTTAAGCGATTAAAAGTCCTATCTGTCATCCAGCTAATCGCGGGCTTTGCGACTTCACCACCAGCTGATATATCTAAAGCAGAATATTGATTATATGATGAAGACACATTTTACAAATTGTATTCCTGAGAATAGTATAACAGGTTCCCAGTAGGCCTACGTTTATAGTAACTTCAGTGACAATTCTATTCGTATACATACTCTTTTCTACAGTGCCACAAATTAATATAAATTGGCGCCATGAATTCTACAGATGATATTTTACACATTAACCAACATCGATAATGCTAAAGTTGAAGTCCATATATCCCTGGTTTTTCGCATAACATCGTATTCCGTAGAATAGCAGCATGCAGCGCTCGGCTCTCGCAGTAACGTTACGAGATGTTGTTTGTTGTTGTGGTCTTCAGTCCAGAGATTGGTTAGATGCAGCACTCCAAGCTTCTCTCTCCTGTGCAAGCTTCTTCATCTCCAAGTACCTACTGCGACCTACATGCTTCTGAATCTGCTTAGTGTATTCGTCTCTTGGTCTCCCTCTACAGTTTCTACCCTCCACGCTGCCCTCCATAACGAAACTGGTGATCCCTTGATGCCTCAGAACGTGTCCTAGCAACCGACCCCTTTATCTAGTCAAGTTGTGCCACAAATTCCTCTTCCCCCCAATTTTATTCAGTACCTCCAAACTATTTATCGTCCATGTTTCACTTCCATACACGGGTAAGCTTCATACAAATACTTTCAGAAACGACTTCCTGACACTTAAAACTATACTCGATGTCAACAATTTTCTCTTCTTCAGAAACGTTTTCCTTGCCATTCCATTTTATATTCTGTCTACTTCGAGCATCATCAGTACGTTACCGAGTAACAGAATATAATGGCTGGCGCATCCAGTACTCTCGTTATTTCTGGGTGAAAAGCACACATCCACAGAAAAACGACAGCGCACAATTATCTGCGACTGGTGCGCATCAAAAGCTGCTTTATCCAGCAATGCGCGTTAGTTTTATTATGCTGCCTTGTGTTGCACTGCAGACGAGGCTCTGCATGCAGTAAGCAATACACCGTGGATAGACTTGTAGCACGAGGTGTGGGTGCCGGCAGCATGGCGCCGCACGCCAGCGCCGAATACCCCATATACTGCACTACTGGCCATAAAATTGCTACATCAAGAAGAAATGCAGATGATAAACGGGTATTCATTGGACAAATATGTTTTACTAGAACTGACATGTGATTACCTTTTCACGTAATTTGGGTGCATAGATCCTGAGAAATCAGTACCAAGAACAACCACCTCTGGCCGTAATAAGGGCCTTGATACGCCTGGGCATTGAGTCAAACAGAGCTTGGATGGCGTGTACAGGTACAGCTGCCCATGCAGCTTCAATACGATACCACAGTTCATCAAGAGTAGTGACTGGCGTATTGTGACGAGCCAGTTGCTCGGCCACCATTGACCAGATGTTTTCAGTTGGTGAGAGATCTGGAGAATGTGCTGGCCAGGGCAGCAGTCGATCATTTTCTGTATCCAGAAAGGCTCGTACAGGACCTGCAACATATGGTCGTGCATTATCCTGCTGAAATGTAGGGTTTCGCAGCGATCGAATAAAGGGTAGATCCACGAGTCGTAACACATCTGAAATGTAACGTCCACTGCTCAAAGAGCCGTCAATGCGAACAAGAGGTGACCGAGACGCGTAACCAATGCCAGCCGATACCATCACGGCGGGTGATACGCCACTATGGCAATGACGAATACACGTTTCCAATGTGCGTTCACCGCGATGTCGCCAAACACGGATGCGACCATCATGATGCTGTAAACAGAACCTGGATTCACCCGAAAAAATGACGTTTTGCCATTCGTGCACCCAGGTTCGTCGTTGAGTTCACCTGTTTGTGATTCAGCGTCAAGGGTAACCGCAGCCATGGTCTCCGAGCTGCTGCAAACGTCGTCGAACTGTTCGTTCAGATGGTTGTTGTCTTGCAAACGTCCCCATGTGCTGACTCAGGGATAGAGACGTGGCTGCACGATCCGTTACAGCCATTCGGATGCCTGTCATCCCGACTGCTAGCGATACGAGGCTGTTTGGATCCAGTGCGGCGTTCCGTATTACCCTCCTGAACCCACCGATTCCATATTCTGCTAACCGTAATTGGATCTCGACCAACGCGAGCAGCAATGTCGCGATACGATAAACCGCAATCGCGATAGGCTACAATCCGACCTTTATCGAAGTCGGAAACGTGATGGTACGCATTTCTCCTCCTTACACGAGGCATCACAACACCGTTTCACCAGTCAACGCCGGTCAGCTGCTGTTTGTGTATGAGAAATCGGTTGGAAACTTTCCTCATGTCAGCACGTTGTAGGTGTCGCCACCTGCGCCATCCTTGTGTGAATGCTCTGAAAAGCTGATCATTTGCATATCACAGCATCTTCTTGCTGTCGGTTAAATTTCGCGTCTGCAGCACGTCATCTTCGTGGTGCGGCAATTTTAATGGCCAGTAGTGTATATTAGGTGCGCCCCACAGTGCGCGTGTCAGGCGTGTGACGTGGCTCGGCGCTGTGTTGCAGACGAGGTCCAGCTGGCGGTGGAGAACGCGCTGCGGGTGAACCGCGAGCACGAGTGCCGCGTGCCGGCGGCGCGGCTGGTGCGCGTCAAGGACGAGTACCCGCACCCCAACAAGCGCTACATCCCGCACTGCGCCACGCTGCACCGCTGCGGGGACGACGCGGGCTGCTGCCACTCCGACACGCTCACCTGCGTCGCCGCCAAGGCGCACTCCGTCACCCTCTACTTCTACGTGAGTACCGCGGCCTGCTCGTCGAGCACACGCCCCGCCTTCTGGATGGCCAGTCCGTGTCATTCAGTGACGCCAGCGGATTAGCGGGCAACAAGTCTCGAGTAGAACTTGCCCCCCTTCTAACAGCCGTGTACCGCAAGTCTCTAGAGGAATGGAAGGTTCCAAATTATTGGAAAAGAGCTCAGGTAGTCTTCAAGAAGGGTCGTCGAGCAGATGCGCAAAACTATAGACCTATATCTCTGACGTCGATCTGTTGTAGAATTTTAGAACATGTTTTTTGCTAGCGTATCATGTCGTTTCTGGAAACCCAGAATCTACTCTGTAGGAATCAACATGGATTCTGGAAACAGCGATCGTGTGAGACCCAACTAGCTTTATTTGTTCATGAGCTCCAGAAAATATTAGATACAGGCTCCCAGGTAGATGCTATCTTCCTTGACTTCCGGAAGGCGTTCGATACAGTTTCGGACTGTCGCCTGATAAACAAAGTAAGAGCCTACGGAGTATCAGACCAGCTGTGTGGCTCGATTGAAGAGTTTTTAGCAAACAGAACACAGTATGTTGTTCTCAATGGAGAGACGTCTACAGACGCTAAAGTAACCTCTGGCGTGCCACAGGGGAGTCTTATGGGACCATTGCTTTTCACAATATATATAAATGACCTAGATAGTGTAGGAAGTTCCATGCGGCTTTTCGCGGATGATGCTGTAGTATACAGAGAAGTTGCAGCATTAGAAAATTGTAGCGAAATGCAGGAAGATCTGCAGCAGATAAGCACTTGGTGCAGGGAGTGGCAATTGACCCTTAACATAGACAAATGTAATGTATTGCGAATACATAGAAAGAAGGATCCTTTATTGTATGGTTATATGATAGCGGAACAAACACTGGTGGCAGTTACTTCTGTAAAATATCTGGGAGTATGCGTGCGGGACGATTTGAAGTGGAATGATCATATAAAACTAATTGTTGGTAAGGCGGGTACCAGGTTGAGATTCATTGGCAGAGTCCTTAGAAAATGTAGTCCATCCAGAAAGGAGATGGCGTGCAAAACACTCGTTCGACCTATACTTGAGTATTGCTCATCAGTGTGGGATCCGTACCAGGTCGGGTTGACGGAGGAGATAGAGAAGATCCAAAGAACAGCGGCGCGTTTCGTCACGGGGTTATTTGGTAAGCCTGATAGCGTTACGGAGATGTTTAGCAAACTCAAGTGGCAGACTCCGCAAGACAGGCGCTCTGCATCGCGGTGTAGCTTGCTGTCCAGGTTTCGAGAGGGTGCGTTTTTGGATGATGTATCGAATATATTGCTTCCCCCTACTTATACCTCCCGAGGAGATCACGAATGTAAAATTAGAGAGATTCGAGCGCGCACGGAGCCTTTCCGACAGTCGTTCTTCCCGCGAACCAAACGCGACTGGAACAGAAAAGGGAGGTAATGACAGTGGCACGTAAAGTGCCCTCCGCCACACACCGTTGGATGGCTTGCGGAGTATAAATGTAGATGTAGATGTAGATGTACCGCCTAGAGACCACACGTAGTCCTCGCGGTACCACCGTGACGGAATTTTTCCTTACTGGAAGGAATCGAAGTATGTGTATCCAAGTGAGGACAATAGAGGGTCCAGTTGTAGAACAAGTAGCGCCTCTACCTTGAGAAAGTTGACATAAACTGTGGTGTTACCGCCAGACACCACACTTGCTAAGTGGTAGCCTTTAAATCGGCCGCGGTCCGTTAGTATACGTCGGACCCGCGTGTCGCCACTATCAGTGATTGCAGACCGAGCGCCGCCACACAGCAGGTCTAGTCTAGAGAGACTCCCTAGCACTCGCCCCAGTTCTACAGCCGACTTGGCTAGCGATGGTTCACTGTCTACATATTGTCTCGTTTGCAGAGACGACAGTTCAGCATAGCCTTCAGCTACGTCATTTGCTACGACCTAGCAAGGCGCCATATTCAGTTACTATAATAACTTCAAGAATGTATTCTGAACAGATAATATTGTGAATCATGTACCGTCAAGAGCGACATTCATCATTAATGGATTAAAGTTAAGTATCAAACTAATTACGTCCGCTTTCTGAATTCTCATTCCTTGTCATGTTCCAGATCTCACGTCAGTGTAGTTCTTCCCTCCTCACGCCAGCCTGCGTGAGCTAAAACGCGTGCATTTCGGCGCCCACTCGTAACACGGTGTTGGCTCTTCCGCCAACACAATATTAACAATAATATTATTTTGGAGCTCTTCCATTTGGTCCGTGTTTGGATAGAAAAACAGTAATATCACAAATTGAGTCCGCCTTGATGCAAAACACCTTGTTATTCTTTTATTTCTTTACTATCCAAACTAGTTTCGGCGACAAATATCACCATCATAAGTGTTTTTTTTAATTTTTTTAATCTAAATCTTGCAGAAAATAGTATAGTTGTACAAACACAGTAAAAAATTATTAAATTTTTACAAAGCATCTTTTGAAATGTAGTTTTATATTGATACTTTCATACTACCTTATTTGTTGTATGCTACAGCATGTTTTAAGCAATTATTGACGCTGTTTGTGACATATTTTCTGTGCTCTTTTTTTCGTAGCCTTTCTCGCCACTTCCGATACGCCTCTCGAGACACACGCGAACAGCAAGATGGCGTAATATTCTAGAACAGAAACAAAGTGCAAAAATTTTGTTTTTCCGTGTAAAAAGCAGCCACACACCATCCAACGAACTTGAGTACACAAATAGCTAAGCAACAGTTAAATACACACCAAAATAACTGGTTTCGACAACACTACCACAACCCCAACTGCTGACATACGAAGTTCACCTTGAGTATTTGTTTACTAACAACTGCTCACATGGTTGCATATGACATGATGTTCGCTAAGTAAAAAGACGGCAACAGAAAAAAAGAGCACAGAAAATAAGTCACAAACAGCGTCAATAATTGCTTAAAACATGCTGTAGCATACAATAACTAAGGTAGTATGAAAGTATCAATATAAAACTATATTTCAAAAGACGATTTGTAAAAATGTAATAATGTTTTACTGTGTTCGTACAACCATACCATTTTCTGCATGTTTTAGATTTTAAAAAAATTTAAAAAACCCACTGATGATGGTGATATTTGTCGCCGAAACTAGTTTGGGATGATAAAGAAATAAACGAATAACAAGGTGTTTTCCATCAAGGCGGACTCAGTTTGCGATATTACTGTTTGACATCAACAGTTAGGAGAGTCCCGTACCAACCACATGCCACTCATGCTGATGCTGGGTGTGTGTAAGGGGGGGGGGGGGGGGGGGGGAGGGGGGGGCAGCGGTCTGCAGTACGGCCCTGTCCTAAGGGTGATTGGAGAGTAACATACTCGGTGATTTTGCCACCATGTGCAAACTCTGGGGATTGATCGATAGGAGGATACGGAACAATAAAGGTCTAATGAACTGATGTCCAGATATGAATGGTTTCCACGCTAGAGATCATTTATTCAGTCATACATTGTTACAGACATTGCGGTCTAATACGCGCTGTACCATGCAGCACATTTACAGTATGCATGGTTTCCTCCTAGAGGGTGATACTGCTCCTCATACATCATGCCCTAGCGCCCCCACCTGCCATGTAGGTGGTAATGTTGTGTCCGATTCTCTCGCTGATTCACCTTGTAGTGGGTGTGGTTCAGCGACCAGACAGTTGGGCAGCCAATACAGGGTAAGTCAGACGACCGTGTGTATGCAGAACCCCCTTAGTATGGTGACATCAGTTCATCAGCATCGGCACAGTCGGGATGTGATACAGCGACCAGGCAGTTGGTCCGCCAATATAGTGTGAGCCAGACTACTGTGTGTATGCAGAACCCCCATAGTGTGGGGATATCAGTTCATCAGCATCGGTGCAGCCGGAATTTCTGCGCCGGGGTAATTGGCGACCGTTTTTTGCGACCAGTCTTCCTTCCACGTCGCCTAACAGGCCGGAACTATCGTCGTTTCTTGCGGGTGACTTTAACTCCCCTTCTGGAGGAAGTGCCTCTGACGATTCGAAGAGTTATGCGGCTGCCACATGTTGGTGCTCCAGACTTCTTCGCTGTTAACGTACGGAAGCATCTCAATCGTGACTTCCTTCGTCGACGGATCGGTCGAGGGCGTTCAGCTGCGTGACCTGCTCCTTCACCGGATCTCAAACATTGTGGTTTCTGGCTATGGGGCCATCTCAGAAGTATCGTGCATGCAGAGCCCATTCCAGATGTGGAGACAATGGAGCAGCGTATACATGCTGCCTTTGACGCTGTTCGGATGCAGCCTGGCTGATGTGAACCAGTGACACAGAACCTGTTACGCTGCGTACATGCGTGCGTCGAGGCACATGGAACCATTTTCAACACATACTGCAACTGTAACACCATGCTACAGCACGTACTAGACTCCATTCTCTATAAAATGTGTGTTTCAATAAATGGTCTCTAGCTTGGAAACGAAGCATTTCCAGACGTAAGTTCATTAGACCTTTTTTGTATCCGTATCTTCTCATACATCAATCAAAAAATGGTTCAAATGGCTCTAACCACTACGGGACTTAACATCTGAGGTCATAAGTCCCCTAGATTTGGAACTAATTAAACCTTACATAAGGACATCACACACATCCATGCCCGAGGCAGGATTCGAACCTGCGACCGCAGCAGAAGCGCGGTTCCGGACTGAAGCGCCTAGAACCACTCGGCCACAAAGGCCGGCCATAGATCAATCGCTAGAGTTTGTACACAGCCGAAAAAAATTACCCTTTATTTATTGTAATAAGATTCTGGAAGGCTATAGAACATTGGGAACACTATTAATAATATGAAACGACTGAAAAATGACTGACTTCGCTCTAGGAAGTTCGCCAACAGAATAACACTCATGAAGGAACAATCAGGTTTATAATGTTACTCTGATAGCCTTTTGGTTGAAGGTTTTCCACCTAATGACGAACAACTGACGTACACTGAAGCAATTCTCTCTTCTAGCAGCATCGCATTAGATCAAAATATATCGTTTCAGACAGACGTAAGACAACTAACCACCCTCATATTTGTGTGTGTGTGTGTGTGTGTGTGTGTGTGTGTGTGTGTGTGTGTGTGTGTGTGTGTGTGTCTGTGTGTGTCTGTGTGTGAGGTGCGAGGTGTGAGGTGTGGGCAGGTTTGGCAGAATATTGTTACAGATCATATACCTGCTCCATCCAAAGATGGTAGCTAGCACCTCGAACTATTACAATTAAAGCCCTGACACGCAAACCTTCAGATTGAGACTGCTGTAACCTGAGCTGAACTGTCCGCCATGTTTTCCCCAAGGTAAAGGATATTAATATTCATACTTGTTTACATACGAGTCACGATACGAGTGGAGATTTCTTGTTATATGTATTGAAGAATTCGTCGTAAATATCGGTGGCTGCTCAGCTGTGAACTGCGCTAACTATTGCAAAAGTGGTTTTCACGTGTTTAGACTTTCTAGTAACCCTGAATGAAGAAAAAGATGGGCCATAGACTGCCAGAGAGACAATTGGCAACGACCCGGCGCTCAGTTGTGTTTTGGAAACACACGCTAATAAAAGTAGTTACAAACAGTTGAATGCAATTGCGTTTCTTCCTAGTCGAAAACTGTACTGAAGCAGTTCGTCTCAAAATTTTTCGATTCTTGAAATATTTTCGCAATTTGAAATGTGGAGAGGTATATTTTTTGTGTATTTATACGTCTTATCATAAACATACATACACAAACTGAAAACACTTAACCCCGTTTCTTATATAGGAACGGTAGTTGAGTGATAATTCAGATATTTTTATAGCAGATTGGTCATTGTGAGGGAATCTGCATAAGTAACATAACCTTCAAAGAATAAAGTTTTTACTACAAGTCAACAAGTGACAAAACTATCACGATGTACACAAAATGAATACTGGTTAAACGATGGATGAAACATATATTAATGTAGAATGAAATTACACTTTTCCCCACCACTGTACAATAAAAATGCGGCATTTCTTAAAATATATCCTTTTGAATAAAACATAAACACCTCTTTTACAAGTGGCTGTATAAAGGTAAAACTAATAAAACAGCCAAAGGTTGTTACTGCGTAACACCCACATTTGAAGAGATTGGTACCGAGTCCGTAACTCATTACATTTAATATTTACAAACTATCACGCAAGTTATGAGCTTACATTTCTATAGTTGTGTAATATTACATTTAAACTTGTCTGTTGTATGAAAACGGCATTCTAAATACATCTATAAACATCAATTACTGTTTGGTTCACTTCATACATGCAATGTCAAATATTTTATAGAAATACTGTAAAAAGTTGAGTGGATAGGTTAGCCACCCACAAGGTAAACACTGCTGAAGCCTCAGAGATGGGGAAAACATGGCGGACGATTCAGCCTGTTATATAGGAGCTCTACTCTAGATGTCAGACGGTCAGAGCGGTACCAAGTGTTGTACATCGATGGAGTACCATTCAACACCGATATAATTTGTGCTATACGCTATCGTCCAGGAGAATGTGCGTAAATTGTAAATAATAAGTACCATATGATCTACAAAGCACAGGAAGAGCATAACTGTGACCGTCTGTCGTGTGGCACTCCAGTCGGGAATTGGGTAGTGCGTTAGTTCGTCGTGGCAAGGGCCCCCGGTCTGAGCCCTGGTCACTCCAGTTTTTGTAGTTATGTAGAACAATATGTTCCTGATGTAAAAGGACTGTTCGGAGTTTGTAGATGACATCCAGCAGTTAGTTATTATTGTTATTATTATTACTGTTAACACTTTCGCATGTGCGATGCAAATGTTGCTCTATTCTTCTGTTCCGATTGTTTGTATTTATTCTGCGAAGGACGGCCGGAGTGGTCGAGCGGCTCTAGGCGCTACATTCTGGAACCGCGCGACGCTACGGTCGCAGGTTCGAATCCTGCCTCGGGCATGGATGTGTGTGATGTCTTTAGGTTAGTTAGGTTTAAGTAGTTTAAGTTCTAGCGGACTGATGACCTCAGAAGTTAAGTCCCATAGTGCTCAGAGCCATTTGAGCCATTTGATGTTCTGCGAAGCTACTAATGTGCTCAATAAGTTTGCTACTTTCAAATAAACGAAACGAAAGCGGACTGCCAATAGAAAACTGCTGTAAACTACGAGCAGTCATTTCACATGTCAGGAACATATTGTCCCACATGACAGTTTCACACTTGGTACAGTAGAGAAATTGGCAAAACGACGGCTCGAAACCGGGGCCCTTGATACGACAAACCAGTGCTCTACGGATTCCCCGAGGTGAGCTGTACATGACAGACGCCCACAGTTATGCTTTTCCTGTGCTCCTGAGGTCAGCTGTTTACTTATTACTTACTGTTTACGCGCGTTCTCCTGGACGACAAGATGTGGGACAAAATATATCGGAGTTCTGGTTGATACTCTGTCGATATATAACGTTTGGTACAGATCTGACTGTCTGACATCTGGAGGTGTGGGTGTGAGCGCGACGTAATGCAAAGGCGTCAGGACGCTCTGGACGTTTCATAGGCTCTGAGTAATTCTTTGACAATAACTTGAATCGCTCTGTGGTCACCTTGCTATTCTTCTTCCAAAAATTCCGCTTTGAAACATCTTGATGCACCTTAGTTACCTAGCATCCATGAGGAGCTTACGAATGAGGAGCTTACGAATACGGGGGGGGGGGGGGCAATAGGTTGGGAATGTGGGTCTCACGGGACGCGTGCCAGAGATAAGTCCCTGCAGTCGCGCTAACCTATGTGTTCTCCGTGGTTCAGATGGATAGAGCGTGTGCCATGTAAGCAGGAGATCCCAGGTTCGAGTCCCGGTCGGGGCACGCATTTTGAACTATCCCCGTTGACTTATATCAATGCCTGAATGCAGCTAGGGGTATTCATTTCATTGTAATATCAAATAAGGATTCAATTGATGCCTGCAGAGTCCGCAGCTCGTGGTCTTGCGATAGCGTTCTCGCTTCCCGCGCCCGGGTTCCCGGGTTCGATTCCCGGCGGGGACAGGGGTTTTCTCTGCCTCGTGATGACTGGGTGTTGTGTGCTGTCCTTAGGTTAGTTAGGTTTAAGTAGTTCTAAGTTCTAGGGGACTGATGACCATAGATGTTAAGTCCCATAGTGCTCAGAGCCATTTGAACCATTTTTTGATGCCTGCAGACACCTCTCAATGAACGCCGCTCCCAAACCACCAAAAGGATCGCTGAACTTGTGATTTCTCTGAGACTGTTTCCATCACCACTTATGTTCCGCAGACCGTGTGAAATGGCGTGAAATGCCATCCGCTACGCTTCCGTTAAGTCCAGTGGTGGGGCACTGTACGCCGCCATGTCTGCCCACCTTGCATCTGATTCTGGTGATCTGATTTTTTTCTGTTTCTACTACCATGATCTTCCGATAGAGCACCATCGCAATAGCGTGAGATTGCACACTCTGTTCATGTTGTTGGTGAGTAGCAGGAAGAGTTTATAACAGGCAAATACTCGCACAAACATTCTACAACTTAAGACTGCGTCAAAACATGGTGAGAGCCAACATTTACACGAAGTTCCTGAAGAAAGACAAACCGACGTTGAAAGCATTTTTAGATTTAGAGATAGCTTTTGACAGTGTGGTCAGCGATACACTCTTTGAAATTCCGAGGGTAGCAGGGATAAAATACTGGGAGCGAAATATTGTTTAGAAATTGTACAGAAACCGGAATAATGTTATGTGAGTCGAAGGACATGAATGGAAAGTATTGGCTGAGAAGAGAGTGAAAAAGGGTTGTAGTCCATCTCCGATGTTATGCAATCTGTACACTGAGCAAGCAGTATAGGAAACCACGGAACATTCGGAAAGAGAATTAAAATTGCGGGAGGAGAAATAAAAACTTTTGAGGTTTTTTGATGAAACAGCAATAGGAAGGATAATTAAAGGGAATATATAGTATCCTCAAAATTAAGTGGTCAGATGAACGTCAACAAATATAAAACACAGGTATTAGGATACAAATGAGTTAAATCAGTTGATGCTCAGTTAATAAGATTAGTAAACAAGATACTAAAAGCAGTAAATGCTTGCCTACTTGGACAGAAAAACAACTGACGATAGCAAAAGCAGAGAGGATATTCATTGTAGACCGGCCATACCAAGAAATAGAGAAATTTATTAACACTGAATATAAATTTAAATGTGAGGAATTCGTTCCTGAAGATATTTGTCTACAGTATAGCATTGCACAGATGTAAAATGTGGACAGTACAAAGTTCAGACAAGAAAAGAACAGAAGATTCGAATTGCGGCATTAAAGAAGATTGTTAAAGATTAAATGAGTAGGTGGAATAACTAATAAGGTGGCACTGAATTCAGTTGGTGAGAAGTTGACTGAAGGAAGTGATCAGTCGATAGTACGTTTCCTGAGGTATCAAGGAAGGATCAGTTTTGTTCTGGAGGTAAGTGTATGTGTGTGTGTGTGAGGGGGGGGGGGGGAGCGGGGGCAAAAATTGCAGAGAGAGAGAGAGAGAGACCAGTTTTAATACAGCAGGAAAGTGGCATAAACTTCTTTTGCGGTAGCTGTGTGGAATAGCGTTGTTAGCTGCAAAAAGCGGTCTTTGGACTGAAGACCACAACAGTTATGACCATATTGATTAACTCGTCTAGGTTAGTGGAAGGATTCATAAAAAAACATGCTCTGAGTATGTTTTGATGCACCCTTGGGCTGAGAACTATTCAAGGGGTATTGAATATGGTAAGTAGAATCCGGTCAACCACGAATTATGTTATGCGAGTACTTGCCTGCAATAAACTGTATTGTTATAAGTAAGCTGTATGACAGAGTAAATATTTCGTAGGGGTGTTTAACAGGGGCAAGCAGATCCTATACAGACTTCGCTCCAGAGAGTTACAAACGCACAAATACTTTACTAGTTTCGGATCTTTCAAAAACAATGCAAGATGTACCTTAAGCACCTTCTCCTTCGCCATTGTCCTCACACACATACAGATACACACACACACACACACACACACACACACACACACACACACACTGCTTACATACGCACACAGACGTCAGCAGTATTACAGAGAGCAAGCAGCACAGAGAATAATTTATGTAAAGTTGGCCTCGGATTGACCCGTCGCTGTGGGTGACAAGCCCTGGGGCTTGTGTGCCCTCGACGGATATCTGGCATCTTTACGGTCGGCTCGGTACCTGATCAGCATACCGAGGAACTGACGTCCGGCCAAACACACCATTAATTAGATCTTATCGCGCCAACTTCCTCCGCCCGACACCAATTTGTGAAGCGCCTCAGACCCGTTAACTGAAAACAGATTTTAGGAGCCGGCACGAGGAATGCGCGTGCTTTGCAGTGGTTTGTACGCCACTCCGATCGGAGGGTAAATACGTTTCCGGGCTTGTCGACCCGTCTTATCTGATTCGCTTTGTCTCGGGCCCTGTTAACACGGCACAATGTTTCGGACTGCGTCTGTCCCGTCTGTCGGAAGAAAGTTGTAGACTTAATGAAATAATTACGTCCGTGGATTTGCTTGGAGCTGATGCATAAATTAAAGTCATTCGTAGGTTCTACTTTTCTAAAAGGGTTGCCAAGAAAGTAATGCACCGCAATGTTTCATCAACAGTTCTGTATTGATCATAACGAGAACTACACACACGAAAGAATGGTGTTTTATCTACACACCCTATTTTTCCACGTAATCTGCATTCCGTTCTATGGCCTCCCTCCAGCGTGAAACAGGAGCGTTTATGCCCGAAGGTACCAATCCTTGTCATGTTGGCGGAATCAGTGCTTCACTGTGTGAATCATCTCCTCATCGTCCTCAAAAATGTCTTCCACGAATGGCATCCTTTAATGGCCCAAACAAGTTGAAGTCCACGGGGGCTACGTCACGTGCGTCAGGTGTGACAGCCGTGGATTGTCCATCCGACCGCTGCAATCGCGGATCTCCGCCGAACTGCCTTCTGATGACCTCACCCTCTGTTGTCCAGCGACTGACTGTACTTCTGTCGACAGCAGACGCCCCATAGACTTTGCACAAGCGTTTGTGAATATTCCCCAAAGTTTCTTTCTCTGCAGTGAGAATTTCAGTGACGACACGTTGTTTGTAATGTACATCACCTACAGATGGCATTTTGAATCTGTCCAGCAGCTACGCTATCTGTCGCTAGTGACGGAAACTTGGCGCGCCCACTCAGAAGACTTTAAATAATACATACAGTACGTAACGTTTCGCATTCGTAGCATTGTTTTCGGCTGAGAAAAAAAATGCGATGCATTACTTTCCGAGCAGCCCTCGTAGTAATTAGTTTCAAAGGTTTATTTGTAGCACTTCTGGAACATCAAATGCTGAAAACGTGAATCGTGACAGTAAAATCCTGATTTCACATACTCATTTACAGTCATTAATCTTTAAAGTGTCGGGAAGGGAGAAATAACACGGCCACACAATCACCTACAGAGCTACTGTACGTGGTGCAAGGGGCGTTTGGTATTGTTAGTATTGTTCCAGAGAAAGAAGCCAAGTACCGATCTCTGGTCGCTGCAGGGTCAGCATATCTCTCTAGCCCCAGTTCAATGTTTATGACGTAATCTCCTAAACTATGTGCCGTACAATGGTATAATTTTGTAGGTACATTCAGCGCCATATGTGGATATTGTCTGCGAAATGTGTTACCAATAGACTCAGTAGCAAAGAAGCAATAAATTTAAACATCATGTATGAACATCAACAAAAGCAAAACGAGGATAAAAGAAGGACGTCGAGTTAAGTCGGGTGATGCTGAGGGAATTAGATTAGGAAATGAGACACTTAAAGTAGTAAAGGAGTTTTGCTATTTGAGGAGCAAAATAACTGATGATGGTCGAAGTAGAGAGGATATAAAATGTAGACTGGCAATGGCAAGGAAAGCGTTTCTGAAGAAGAAAAATTTGTTAACATCGAGTATAGATTTAAGTGTCAGGAAGTTGTTTCTGAAAGTATTTGTATGGAGTGTAGCCATGTATGGAAGTGAAACACGGACGATAAATAGTTTGGAGAAGAAAAGAATAGAAGCTTTCGAAATGTTGTGCTACAGAAGAGTGCTGAAGATTAGATGGGCAGATCACATAACTAATGAGGAGATAATGAATAGGATTCGGGAGAAGAGGAGTTTGCGGCAAAACTAGATTAGAAGAAGGGATCGGTTGGTAGGACATGTCCTGAGGCATCAAGGGATCACCAATTTAGTATTGGAGGGCACCGTGGAGGGTAAAAATCGTAGAGGGAGACCAAGAGATGAATACACTAAGCAGATTCAGTAGGATGTAGATTGCAGTAGGTACTGGGAGGTGAAGAAGTTTGCACAGGATTGAGTAGCATGGAGAGCTGCATCAAACCAGTCCCAGGACTGAAGACCACAACAACAACAACATGTATGATGGGCAGCATTCCACGCATCTCAGAGTTTATGACATCGTATCTCCTGAACTATCTGTTGTACAATGATGTACTTGTGCATTCATGTTCAGTGGTGTATGTGAATAATGTCTGGAAAAATCGTCGCGAATACAGTTAGTAGTAAAGAAGTAATAAAAACGTAATGCAAGATGCGGCAGTTCTACTGCAAGAACAGCAAAAATCTTGTAAGCGATAAACTGTTTGCCAACGGCCTTGCCACAGCGGTAACACAGGTTCCCATTAGATCTCCGAAGTTAAGCGCTGTTGGGCTGGGCTAGCACTTTCATGGGTGACCATCCGGTCTGCCGAGCGCTGTCTGCAAGCGGGGTACTGTCAGCCCTTGTGAGGCTAATTGAGGAACTGCTTGGTTGGAAAGTAGCGGCTCCGGTCACGAAAACTGACAACGGCCGGGAGAGTGGTGTGCTGACCACATGCCCCTCCGTATCCTCATCAAGTGGTGCCTGTGGGCTGAAGATGACACGGCGGTAGGTCGGTACCGTTGGGCCTTAATGGCCTGTTCGAACGGAGTTTAATTCTGAGTATATTAGTCTACTGGATCCACCATGTCCGGTAGCTCGTTGCAGATTCAACGCATTTCGTTTGAGTTCTTGTCCCAATTATCTTTGCATGTGTATTACGCTGAAAATAGTACACAGCAATTCAAATGTCGTCGGTATCCGCTGCGTCTCCTGTTCCCATTCTGTCACGGTCCTCTTTAACTCGCGGCTCTCAAATTGGAACTGTATAACTCTCGGTTCTGCGTAGGGTTTTGTTCTACAACAGTGTTAGTTGTGCGTTAACTGTGGAGTTTAGTATAGTTGCTGGTAAAGAGCTGTTGGCAAGCAGTGTGCTCTCAGCCCTTGAGAGGCAAACTGTGGAGCAACTCCATTGAAAAGTAGCGGCTTCGGTCTCGTAAACTTACACGGTGTGCTGACTACATGCCCCTCCATATCCGCATCCAGTGACGCTTGTGGACTGAGGATGACACGGCGGCCGGTCGGTACCGTTGAGCCTTCATGGCCTGTTCGGGTGGAGTTTAGTTTCTTAGTTTTAGATAAGCTTTTTAAACGGTTCAAATGGCTCTGAGCACTATGCGACTTAACTTCTGAGGTCCTCAGTCGCCTAGAACTTAGAAGTAATTAAACCTAACTAACCTAAGGACATCACACACATCCATGCCCGAGGCAGGATTCGAACCTGCGACCGTAGCGGTCGCTCGGTTCCAGACTGTAGCGCCTAGAACCTCACGGCCACTCCGGCCGGCTAAGCTTTTTACCTTTCGTCATTTTGTGAGGGTTGTCAGCGAGAAAAAAATTCCTAAATGTTTGATATTATGTGTAAAGTTTGCTGGAATACACTAAGTGCTCTCATTCCCAAATACTGGGTGAATAAAGTCTGGTGTTCGCGCGTCGTGGGCTACTCTTCCTTTACACTCCCACTCTTTGATAGGTACAACGATCCTTTCCGGACAGTAAGTCATATGTATACCAAGTCTGACAGAAGTTCATCAAACGATGTAGGAGCAGGTGTGGAAGATATACAGGGTGGTCCGTTGATAGTGACCGGGCCAAATATCTCACGAAATAAGCATCAAACGAAAAAACTGCAAAGAACGAAACTCGTCTACCTTGAAGGGGGAAACCAGATGGCGCTATGGTTGGCCCGCCAGATGGCGCTGCCATACGTCAAACGGATATCAACTGCGTTTCTTAAAGTAGGAACCCCCATTTTTTATCGCATATACGTAAAGAAATATGAATGTTTTAGTTGGACCACTTTTTTCGCTTTGTGATAGATGGCGCTGTAATAGTGACAAACGTACAAGTATGTGGTATCACGTAATATTCCGCCAGCGCGGGCGGTATTTGCTTTGTTATACATTACCCGTGTTAAAATGGATCATTTACCAATTGCGGAAAACGTCGATATCGTGTTGTTATATGGCTATTCTGATCAAAATGCCCAACGGGCGTGTGCTATGTATTGCTCGGTATCCTGGACGACACCATCAAAGTGTCCGGACCGTTCGCCGGATAGTTACGTTATCTAAGGAAACAGGAAGTGTTCAGCCACGTGTGAAACGTCAAACACGACCTGCAACAAATGATGATGCCCAAGTGGGTGTTTTAGCTGCTGTCGCGGCCAATCCGCACATCAGTAGCAGACAAACTGCGCTAGAATCGGGAATCTCAAAAACGTCGCTGTTGAGAATGCTACATCAACATCGATTGCACCCGTACCGTATTTCTATGCACCAGGAATTGCATGGTGACGACTTTGCACGTCGTGTACAGTTCTGCTACTGGGCACAAGAGCAATTACGGGACGATGAAAGATTGTTTGCACGCGTTCTATTTATCAACGAAGCGTCATTCACCAACAGCGGTAACGTAAACCGGCATAATATGCACTATTGGGCAACGGAAAATCCATATGCGGTTGAAGCGGTATTGAATAGCATATTTCATGACAGGTGGATTGGTCGTCGAAGCGCCATACTATGGCCCATACGTTCACCTTATCTGACGTACCCGGATTTCTTTCTGTGGGGAAAGTTGAAGGATATTTGCTATCGTGATCCACCGACAACGCCTGACAACATGTGTCAGCGCATTGTCAATGCATGTGCGAACAATACGGAAGGCGAAATACTCGCTGTTGAGAGGAATGTCGTTACACGTATTGCCAAATGCATTGAGGTTGACGAACATCATTTTGAGCATTTATTGCATTAATGTGGTATTTACAGGTAATCACGCTGTAACAGCATGGCTTCTCAGAAATGATAAGTTCACAAAGGAACATATATCACATTGGGACAACCGAAATAAAATGTTCAAACGTATGTACGTTCTGTATTATAATTTAAAAAACCTACCTATTACGAACTGTTCGTCTAAAATTGTGAGCCATTTGTTTGTGACTATTACAGCGCCATCTATCACAAAGCGAAAAAAGTAGTACAACTAAAACATTCGTATTTCTTTACGTACTATACGAATATGTAACAAAAAATGGGGTTTCCTATTTAAAAAAAACTCAGTTGATATCCGTTTGACCTATGGCAGTGCCACCTAGCGGGCCAACCATAGCGCCATCTGGTTTCCCCCTTCAAGCTAGACAAGTTTCGTTCTTTGTAGTTTTTTCGTTTGACGCTTATTTCGTGAGATATTTGGCCCGGTCACGGTCAATGGACCACCCTGTATGTGTTTGTATCCGTTTTTATATTTTGTGTGGATTTATTTGTGAAAACTGAGTCTAGTACGTACTTTTTGCAACTATGTCCTTTTACAAGCACAAGATAACTTATTGTGACACCTTTATAACCCAGATTCTATGTTCCCTTTACAGTCCAATTTTGGCGAAGGTTTTGGAATTTTAGTATTTCCTCGAGTTGTTCACAATACGGCAGCAATTATTGCCTACGAACACATTCATCCACATCGTCACTGGAATATTTATCGCGTGTACTTTGTTTCTTCTCCTTGTGGAATAGACACGCGGATCCCACTCAGGACGGAATCGTGTCCTAACTTCCGTAATTTGTCTGCCATCCGCTTACAAAAATGTTCAAATGTCTGTGAAATCTTATGGGACTTAACTGCTAAGGTCATCAGTCCCTAAGCTTACACACTACTTAACCTAAATTATCCTAAGGACAAACACACACACCCATGCCCGAGGGAGGACTCGAACCTCCGCCGGGAAAAGCCGCACAGTCCATGACTGCAGCGCCCTAGACCGCTCGGCTAATCCTGCGCGGCTCCGCTTACAGAGCTCTAACATTTTGCTTGTACGTCCTGTTTTCATCTCCACCAGCACAGTCTCTTCTATATTCTTCCCGTCGCAATTTAATTTAATGATGTTAATAGCATGCAGACGCACCTTTCCGAGAAGACCATTTTCCACAATCAACATCCGTGTTTACACTGCGAGATAACAACGCCCACCAGTAGGGGATCGCCGCTGTATCTGCATAATCATGTGACCAAGTCAGTCACCGCCACGGGAGCCTCTACGCTAAGGTTCCATTTGTCGTGTATTACTTGTCCCTCCCCCCTCCCCCCTTTCCCCTTCCCCAGACACCATTACATTTTGTCAACACACTTAACTTCGCTCGTAGGGTAACAGCTGCAAGAAACTCTAAAGACTTTCATCTCCAGAAAGAGCCGGCGTCTTAAGTCATAGGCTCGTTGAGTTACTTTCTCCCAGAGATAATGGATTGCACACGCACACAACTAAGAATTTTTCGGCCAGGCTTGTTGACCTGAATGAACAAAGAAGGTGCGCGGACCTAGACAGTGGCACGTGAAAGCGCATTCCTAACTCAAACCGACAATTCATAACGGCGGTTTCGTCTGGTCACGTCGGCAACCTGTGCGGATGTTTCTTCGATTTCTCCGAGCCATTAGGAAAGAAACTTTGGAGTTGTAATAAGTGATTTTCATTGGTTTTCCCAGTAAGCTGGTACATGCATTTCACAGAAATCTTTGTCCTGTAACGAAGGGTTCTCTGCATTGAACAATACGCGCTAATTTTTCATTTTTGTACAGACGAACTTAAGTGTCACACATGCTGTTGTTACATCTCACGAATGGCTTCCGTGTACTGGCGACAGTATTTAGGTCTTGGAGGATATCTCATATGAAAACATATTTTTTCCCCTTTTATGTTATTTAATATACCTAAGGAATCAAACACCTACACACGTTCTATGTTTCTTCAATATCCACGTAACTCACGACTGTGGATGCAATTTATTATTGTTCCTTTTTATCTAGCACAGAGACTTATAGCAGTTTATTAACAAAGGCAATAAATTTCTTAAAATGGTTCAAATAGCTCTGAGCACTATGGGACTTAACATCTGAGGTCATCAGTCCCCTAGAACTTAGAACTACTTAAACCTAACTAACCTAAGGATATCACACACATCCATGCCCAAGGCAGGATTTGAACCTGCAACCATAGCAACAGCGCGGTTCCGGACTGAAGCGCCTAAAACCGTTCGGCCACAGCGGCCGGCTAGTAAATTTCTTAAATGAGACTGCAAACATTGTGATATTTTGCGAATAATACTGCACAGATCTCTTAATGTATTCTCACTTTTTACATATTTGGCAACTGTCATCATCAGATTACGTAATTAAGATCAAAGCCACGGAAGGATGAGAACTGTTATACAGGATGCTTCACAATTCTTGTGACTGGTTTCTAGTGGTTGTAGAGGGGTCTAGCAGGTAAAATCTTGATAAGGAACCCATGTCCGGAAATGTACCGATCGGAAATAAAGTAAGTTTGAAGATCGGATCACATATCCAAGGAGTTGATCCACCTCGACCTATATACCTTTCACCGTATGCTTGGTCGACATGTTTGTGCACGGGTGCGCCATTACACTACAGTCAGATTTCTTACAGTTTTTAATGAAAACTATTGCTGTTAATAACCCTCAATTCCGCAGTTGTTCCTACACACAAATCAGGAGTTTATGAAATCACTTGTTGTACGTGTCCTGATTATTATATAGGACAAGCTGGAAGATATTTTCGTGTCATGTACAAGAAGCATTTATTGGGAAAAAGAGGCACTAATGTACATAATTCCACTTTTGCTGATCATCCGTTAATTTACGGACACGAACCGAAAAGTGTTGAAGAAATTTCCATTTTACACAGGGAAAAGAAAGGTCACAGGCTCGACGTATGTGAAGAGCTGGAGATTTTTCAAGCACATGCTACGACCGGTGACCTCGTCCTTATCGAACATTTGTACTTACGTAACAAAATTTTTTTCGATAGCTTCAATCGACTACTCGCCTATTTTTGATACCTTTATTTTTTACTGTGCTTTACTACTTCTAATTCCGAAATATCTCTTTCTTCAAATCACATGTACGTAGATGTGTACTATTAAAGTTTCCTTCATGCAGATGTTTTTGAACTGTGCAGCTGTTTGTGTAAATATTGTATAGTATTCTACACTTTATATAATGAGCATTTCAGCTCTTAGTTGTACCTCACTTACTTGACCACCTTGTATTTTCAAAAACACATTAAGCTCTCATCTTTTGAATCTTGTTTCTTTATAATTAAGTGTTGTTTAATTCAATTATTTGTTGTAAAGTTTCAAAAGGACATACGTCACTGTCCGCGCCCGATAGGAGGCGCAACTTGGGTCGTAATTTCGTAGCAGCTTGTAAGCCACTGGTCGCTCAGTCTGATGTTGTTCCTTGCAAGGTGTACGTACCAAAGACTGGAACGTTTTTCACTTTTAATTTTTGACTTGAGCATGTCTGCTCTAACCTTTGACTATTGCCTTCTTCCAACGTAACCTTACCTAAGTAACCTTACTATGCTATGACTGTTTTCGTCTTGTTTAACATTTCTGTCCAACTTACTTTTCTATGTATAATTGTATAGGGCTTTTAAATTTTCATTCTGATGAAGACATCCCTAAAGGTGTTGAAACGTCGGTCAATGTATCAAACAATTAACTGCAACCAGTTGGCTGTGTTGTTTCTCCTTTGAGACAATTAGATTTGGAGGCGGAGTGACAGCGGTAAATCTTCTAGCATTTGAGTCAGTGCCTCTTTTGTTCTTACCATGAAGCAAAAGATTTGAAAGTCCGCCTAATCGGATGGAACTCGTTTCGTGCCACACGAAGCCGATGGCCGAGTCTCGATACGCAGCCATTCAGACGAATCGCGCTGCGCATGCAGGCCGCTGCGAGCGGTATTGTGCTGTCGGTAACGTTCACGTCAGATTCCACGGGCCGTGTGGCAGTAATCGAAAGCACCATGACAGCTGTACACCGCGCTGCTTAAGATGGACGAACAGAGGCCCAAAATGTCGGAAGCCGGGATCTTGGCTTCGTCGCATAGGAAACGTTGCACTTCCAAAGCCTTTTTTCGGGTGTAATCATTACAAAAGACAGATCGTAGTGCGGATTCAAAGAAACCATCGCAATAGATCCCTGTGATAAATAGGACATCGTGGCAAAGCTAAATGATTTTCAGCGTAAAGAGATTTGAACACAGCTTCTCTCTAAAACGAGTCATGTAATAACCGCTGTTTCGCGTCTGCATGAATCATACACTGAAGAGCCAAAGAAACTGGCACACCTACCTAATATCGTGTAGGGCCCGGCGAGACGGAGAAGTGCCGCAACACGACGTGGCATGGACTCTAATAATGTCTGTACTAGTGCAGGAGGGGAAATGACACCACGAATCCTGCAGGGCTGTCCATAAATTCGTATGAGTAAGAGGGTGTGGAGATCTCTTCTGACCAGCACGTTGCAAGGCATCCCAGATATGTTCATGTCTGGGGAGTTTGGAGAGCGGAAGTGCTTAAACTCAGAAGAGTGTTCCTGGAGCCAGTCTGTAGCATTTCTGGACACGTGGGATGTCGCATTGTCCTGCTGGAATTACCCAAATCCGTCGGAATCCACAATGGGCAAGAATGGATGCAGGTGATCAGACTGGAAGCTTACGTACCTGTCACTCGTCCGAGTCGTATATAGATGTATCAGGGGTCCCTATCACTCCAAATGCACACGTCCCACATCATTATAGAGCCTCCGCCAGCTTGAACAGTCCCCTGCTGACATGCAGGGTCCATGGGTTCTTGAGGTTGTCTCCATACCCGTGCACGTCCATCCGCTCGATACAATTTGAAACGAGACTAGTCCGATGAGGAAACATATTTCCAGTCATCAACAGTACAATGTCGCTGTTGACGGGACCAGGCGAGGCGTAAAGCTTCGTCTCGTGCAGTCATGAAGGGTACAGGAGTGGGTCTTCGGTTCCGAAAGGCCATATCGATGATGTTTCGTTGAATGGTTCGCACACTGACACTTGTTGATGGCCCAGCTCTGAAATCTGCAGCAATTTGCGGAAGGGTTGCACTTCTGTCACGCTGAACCATTCTCTTCAGTCGATGTTGGTCCCGTTCTTGCTGGATCTTTTTCCGGTCGCAGCGATATCGGAGATTTGGTGTTTTACCGGACTACTGATACTCATGGTACAGTCGTGAAATGGTCGTACGGGAAAACCACCACTTCACCGCTACCTCGGAGATGCTGTGTCCCATCGCTCGTGCGCCGATGAAAACTCACTTAAATCTTGATAATCTGCCATTGTAGCTGCAGTACCCTATCTAACAACTGCGCCAGACACTTTTTGTCTTATATATCTGTTGCCGAACGCTGAGACTTATTCGCCTGTTTACATACAATATCTCTGTATTTGAATACGCATGCTATACAAGTTTCTTTGGCGCTTCAGTATCGGGACATGCTGAATGATATCTGGATACTGCTTACATGATTTCTGCGATTTTTCTTCCCTGCACAGGATATTTTAAAACATATAATTTTTTTGCCATCAATAATAAATCGTTTCATACACGAAGGACTAAGGAAGAAAAATTTATTGTTTCACGTCCTGTCAACAGTGAGGTCAGTAGAGACGGTTCACAAGCTTCGATTAGAGGGAGCCAAAGAAAAAAATCGGCCGTGTCGTTGTCAAAGGAAACATCCCACCATCTGCCTTAAGCGATTAACGGAAGTCACGGAAAATCTAAAACCGGGTTGTCGGACGCGGATTTGAACCGTCATCAGTCAGGCAGCAACAGCCGACCCAGACACAAGCAGCAGCAGGGAAGTGACGGTTTTTGTAACATTTTACGAGTGACTAACCAGGAACAAATCGTGCAGTTTCATCTGTGTGCTTTAGTAGGTTAGTTTTTTGAGTTTCTGCGTGTTAATTTAATATTTAACAGACCAGTTCTCGCGTTTTCGTTTGCGTCGGGAAGTAAACCGATTTTAGGACATATTACAAGTTACTAATCAAGAGCAAATTATTTAGTCTCACTTGAGTGCTTTGGTGCTTCAGGTTTTGAATGTCTGCATGTTAATCTAATTTATTAGACACAGTTCTTGCGTTTTTCTCTGAGTCTACGCAGAGTTTCGTTGCGCGTGTAAATACTCCTTGTTTGTGTAGTGTAGTTTTCCGCGGTCTTTAGTATGGATTGGGGCTGTGACTGTTGTGTGAGTATGCGAGCCAAGTTGGTGGCACTTCGCCTACAAAGCTTGAAACTGCAGTGGACGGGCATCACTGTTGTGGGCCGACCGTGGGGATACAACGAACGTCCAACACGTCTGAGTCCACCGATCTGTTCGCATTGGCGTCCAGCCCAGTTAGAGCTCGCACTGAGGTTGAACACTCACCCGTGGACGAGTGGGAGGTCGCCTGAGGGCGTGGCATGAGGCGAAAGACTTCCCAGAGGGCCGCAGGTAAGGCCTCCCCGGTTAGTCTGACAAACAGGTACCAGGTGCTGTCTGTGGCTGAGACTGCCCCTCAGCCAGATGCAGTCCCTTGTCCTGTTACAGAGGACACCTCTCAAACTGCAAGATCCGGACAGTTACAGAGGGATCGATTATTGGTACTTGGTAGCTCCAATTTAAGGCGCCTTATGGGGTCCCCTAGCGACATGGCTGCCAAGTAGGGGAAGAAAGCCAATGTGCACTCCATGTGCATACAGGGGGGGAGATATTCCAGGTGTGGATCAGGTTCTTCAGGATGCCATGAGGAGCACAGTGTCCAATCAACTGTAGGTGGTGGCTCACGTCAGTACCAAGGATGCGTGTCCGTTGGATTGGAAGAGATTCTCTCTGGTTTCGAGCGGTTAACAGAAGTAGTAAAGGCTCCCAATCTCTCTTGCGAGATAAAAGCAAAGCTCACAATTTGCAGCGTAGCAGACAGGACCGATCGCAGTCGAGTGGAGGGTCTGAATCAGAGGCTCAGATGCTTCTGCGACGGTGTAGGCTGCAGATTCCTCGATTTGCGCCATACGGTGGTTGGGTTTCGGGTTCCTCTGAGTACGTCAGAAGTCCGTCACACGCAGGAGGCGGCTATACGGATTGCAGGAGCTGTGTGGCGTGGACTGGGCGGTTTATTAGGTAAGAGAGTCACGGGGAAACGAAAAAAGGGCTTCAATCTCGCAAAGAGCAGGTCGAACGCAGGAAGAACGTAGATACAGGAGCCATCGGTGTAACAGTTGTAAATTGTAGCAGTGTTGGGAGAGTACCAGAGCTCCAAGCGCTAATAAGAAGCGCTGATGCTCAAATCGTTATAGACACTGAAAGCTGGCTAAAGCAGGAGATAAATTCAGCCGAAAGTTTTGCGAAGATTCTAACAGTGTTCTGAAGGGATAGGCTAAACACAGGTAGAGGTGAAGTGTTTGTTGCTGTTAGAAGTAGTTTATCTTATATCGATATTAAAGTACATAGTTCCTGTGAATTAGTATGGGCAGAGTTCATTCTTGGAAACCGGAATAAAATAATAATTGGATCCTTTTACCGACCTTACATCTCAGATGACCCAAATGCTGAAAGCTCCAAAAAAATGTGACTTTAATTTCAAACAGGTACCCGACGCATACAATTATAGTTGGTGGTGACTTTAATTTACCCTCGATATATGGCGAAAATACATGTTTAAATCCGGAGGTATGCATAAAACATCATCCAAAATTGTGCTAAATGCATTCTCTGAAAATTATTTCGGGCAGTTAATTCATGAGCCCACGCGAATAGTAATCGGTTGTGAAAATATACTTGACCTATTAGCAACAAATAATCCTGAGCTAATAAGTAACATCTAAATGGATACGGGGATTAGTGGACACAGGGTTGTCGTAGCGAGGTTGAATATTACAACCTCAAATCCTCCAGAAATAAACAAAAATACTCCTATTCAAAAAAGCAGATAAAAATTCAATTGACACTTTCCTGAGACATAATCTCCATTCCTTTCAGATTAACACTGTAAGTGTAGACCAGATCTCGAATTCAGAGAAATAATATCGACGGCAATTGAGTTATTTGTACCAAATAAATTAGCACACGAAGAAACTGATGCCCCATGCTACACAAAATAGGTCAGAACACTGTCGCAGAAACAACGAAAAAAGAATAGCAGATGTAAATTAATACAAAATATCCAAGATTGGCGATCAGTTACAGAAGCTCGAAATTTAACGCGGACTTCGACGTGAGATGCTTGTAGTACACACATCAAAAAATGTCTTGCGCCACCTCGGTTCCGAGGGTTCCGGAACCTGTACAGAAAATTGGAACAGAGATCAACATAAACATTATTTCTGCCCTTTTTATTCCTCATGAAAACCACACATTGCATGTTGTACTACCATACAGAGAGACCTTCAGAGGTAGTGGTCCAGATTTCTGTGCACACCGGTACCTCTAATACCCAGTAGCACCTCGTCTTACATTGATGCATGCCTGTGTTCGTCGTGGCATACTATCCACAAGTGCAGCAAGGCACTGTTGGTCCAGATTGTTCCACTCCTCAAAGGCTATTCGGCGTAGATCCCTCAGAGTGATTGGTGAGTCACGTCGTTCATAAACAGCCCTTTTAAATCTATATCACGCATGTTCAATAGAGTTCATGTCTGGAGAACGTGCTGGCCACTCTAGTCGAGCTATCTCGTTTTCCTGAAGGAAGTCATTCACAAGATGTGGATGATGGGTGCCCGAATTGTCGTCCATGAAGACGAATGCTTCACTAATGTGCTGCCAGTATAGATTTACTATCGGTCAGAGGAATGCGTTCACGTATCGTACAGCCGATATGGCGCCTTCCACGACCACCAGTGGCGTACGTCGGCCCCACATAATGCCACCCCAAAATAGTACGGAACCTCCACCTTGCTGCACTCGCTGGACAGTGTGTCTAAGGCGTTCAACCTGACTGGGTTGCCTCCAAAGTAGAGATGGGGGATCCGCTCTTGAACTAATTCATAGAGTTGAATCTTTCAAAGTAGTGAACAATCAGTGATTCAGAAAAAAAGAACGGTAGCTCCAAACGTTTCCCACGGCAGAGAGAGAGAGAGAGAGAGAGAGAGAGAGAGAGAGAGAGAGAGAGACGGAGCATATCAGCGGGGCCTCTGCTGGTCAGAGCACAGTGCACGCCACACAACACAGCCAGCGCCGGCCTCTGCCCTCCTTCTACCTTGGCTGCCTGCATTGTGCAGTGCCCCATTGGATTTTGTGTTTCACATATGCCGTGCCGTCTCTGTGCGTCGTCTGGCGCAGCTTAACTTCACATCGCACTCTGTCGGCGATCGTTTCAGTCGCACGTCCTGCCCTCTGGGCAGTTGATGCGAGCAACAGGACAGAGAGCCACCTAGCGGATAACATAGGAACTACTTGCAACAACCTGCTCGCAAGGGAACGGACGATTTGTCTCGGAGCGGGTGAGTTCACCGCTCCCCCCACCCTCGGAACTCGCCCGCTCAACGCTCACCCCACCGTTCTCGACTCTAGCCAGAGCGTTGAGGAAAGCGACTCAGGTGTCACTCTGGTCTCTGCGGTCTCAGCTCACGCAGTAATACAGCTCGCGGCTCGACCTGCTCGACTCAGCGCCTCTGCATCGGAGTTCGTCCCTACTGGATATTGTTCTTCGTAGTAATACCGCTATGTATATTACATTATTATGTTATGTATACATCAATTGTTTTTATTTTATTTTTATTTGTTTAAACTGATTAGATTAGGTTCCTGATGACTCCTCTTACTATAGGATTTTTATTATGGACACTCGAATTCACGCTTTAATTACGAGCGAACCGATAAACGGATCACAAAATGTGATACACCAATATTTTCCTTGTTTTATTCTGCGTAAGGCTATATGCAGCACTTTCGTTTTACAGTCAAATTTATATTTTTTTTTCTTATTCTGGTACGGATTTTGCGATTTTAGGCGTCTTCGGAAGGAAACGTTCACTTTAAAAATATATGGCTTGCGATGTATTTGTATGAGATTAATGAAATTTTAATACATTATAGCCAAATATATTGTTAATGTAAATCTCAAGTTACAACATTTCCCGATCACATAAAAAACCACGATAGAGCAAAATAAATCAATAATCAAAAACTTTGTCATATCGTGGAAATTTCAATAAACAATACAAAATTCTTACTCATTATCTGTGTTACTTCAAAATAGGATCAAATAAGATCAAAATACAGGTATAGTACTGGAATAAACCAAGTTTAAAGTGCAATGTGCCTTCCATTTATTTTCTATTGTAAATGAGTGCTGAGTCATGAAAAAGAGCTAATTCATTTCAGGGAGTGAACAGTTCTGATCCAATCTCTGAAAAGAACAGTTTTGCCCATCTCTACTCCAAACACGTCTCAGACGATTGTCTGGTTGAAAGGATTATGCGACACTCATCCGTGAAGAGAATGTGATGCAAATCCTGAGCGGTCCATTCGGCATGTTGTTGCGCCAATCTGTAGCGCACTGCATGGTGTTGTGGTTGCAAAGATGGACCTTGCCATGGACGCGGGAGTGAAGTTGCGCATCGTGGAGCCTATTGCGCACAGTTTGAGTCGTAACACGACGTCCTGTGACTGCACGAAAAGCATTATTCAACATGGTGGCGTTGCTGCCAGGCTTCCTCCGAGCCATAATCCGTAGGTAGCGGTCATCCACTGCAGTAGTAGCACTTGGGCAGCCTGAGCGAGGCATGTCATCGACAGCTCCTGTCTCTCAATATTCCTCCATGTCCCTACAACACCGCTTGGGTTCACTCCGAGACGCCTGGATACTTCTATTGTTGAGAGTCCATCCTGGCACAAAGTAACAATACGGACGCGATCGAACCGCGGTACTGACCGTCTAGGCATGGTTGTACTACGGACAACACTAGCCGTGTGCCTCCTTCCTAGTAGAATGACTGGAACTGTTCGGCTGTCGGACCGCCTCCGTCTGATAAGCGCTGCTCACGCAAGGTATAGTGAGGTCTCTGAATGGTCAAAGGGACTGTGCCTGTGATACAATATCCGCAGTCAACGTCTATCTTCTGGAGTTCTGGGAACCGGGATGATGCAAAACTTTTTTTTTTTTTTTTATGTGCGATGTTTGCACAACGAAATTTTGTCTCGCAAGCGCCGGCCGGAGTGGCCGAGCGGTTAAATGCGCTACAGTCTGGAACCGCACGACCGCTACGGTCGCAGGTTCGAATCCTGCCTCGGGCATGGATGTCTGTGATGTCCTTAGGTTAGTTAGGTTTAAGTAGTTCTAAGTTCTAGGGGACTTATGACCACAGCAGTTGAGTCCCATAGTGCTCAGAGCCATTTCAACCATTTTGTCTCGCAAGCTGGCAGAAAATCCAAAGAGATTCTAGTGGTATGGGAAGTATGCAAGCTGCAAGACACAATCAATGCCTCCTCTGCGCGATAGCAATTGAAATAATGTCGATGACAGTGCTGCCAAAGCAGAGTTACTAAACAGAGCCTTCCAAAGTTCCTTCATCAAAGAAGACGAAGTAAATATTCCAGAGTTCGAATCAAGTAGAGCTACCAATATGAGTAACTTAGAAGTAAATATCCTCGATGTATTGAAGCAACTTAAATCACTTAACAAAAACAAGGCTTCCAGTCCAGACTGTACACCAATTAGGTTCCTTTCAGAGTATGCTGATGCAATTGCTCCGTACTTAACAATCATATCAACTTATCCGTACTCAATGATTGGAAAGTTGCACAAGTCACACCAACTTTGAAGAAAGGTAGAAGGAACACTATGGATTACCTCGAAGAGAACGGTCTACAGGCGCACAGTCAACACAGATTTAGAAAACATCGTTCTTGTGAAACACAACTAGCTCTTTACATACACGGGGTGTTGAGTGCTACTGACAAGGGATTTAAAATTGATTCC
Source organism: Schistocerca americana (assembly GCF_021461395.2). Classification (NCBI taxonomy): domain Eukaryota; kingdom Metazoa; phylum Arthropoda; class Insecta; order Orthoptera; family Acrididae; genus Schistocerca; species Schistocerca americana. Next base: position 526,935,555 of record NC_060124.1, read on the forward strand.
GTATTTCTAGATTTCCAGAAGGCTTTTGACACTGTACCACACAAGCGGCTAGAAGTGCAAATGAGTGCTTATGGAACATCGTCTCAATTATGTGACTTAATTTGTGATTCCCTGTCAGAGAGGCCACAGTTCGTAGCAATTGACGGAAAGTCATCGAGTAAGACAGACGTAACTTCTGGCGTTCCCCAAAGTAGTCTTATAGGCCTTTTGCTGTTCCGTATCATGTAAATGATTTAGCAGACAATTTGAGCAGTCGTCTTATGTTGTTTGCAGATGATGTTGTCGTTTATCGTTCACTAAAGCCATCAGAAAATTGCAAAACGATTTAGAAAAGATACCTCTATGGTGAGAAAATTGGCAATTGACCCTAAATAATGAAAAATGTGAAGTCATCCGCATGAGTGCTAAAAGGAATCCGTTAAACTTCGGTTACATGATAAATCGGTAGTGAGATCCAAAGGCCGTAAATTCAACTAAATACCAAAGAATTACAATTACGAACAACTTACATTGGAAAGAACGCATACAAAATGTTGTGGGGAAGGCAAATCAAAGACTGCATTTTATCGGCAGAACACTTATAAAATGTAACAGATCTACTACGCTTGTCAGTCCCCTTTTGGAGTACTGCTGCGAGATCTGGGATTCTTACCCCATGGGATTAACGGCGTACATCGAGAAAGTTCAAAGAAGGGCAGGGGAGATAATGTTCCTGACAAGGTACAGGATTTGGGATGGACATGATTAAAACAAAGGCGTTTTTGGTTGCTGCGGGATTTTCTCACGAAATTCCGATCACCAACCTTCTCAACGAACCCGAAAGTATTTTGTTGACGTCGACCTACATAGGAAGAAACGATTCTCATAATAAATTAGGGGAAAATCTGAACTCGCGCGGGAATATATAGGTGTTCGTTTTTTCCGCGCGATGTTCGAAATTGGAATAATAGAGAATTGGTGTGAAGGTGGTTCGGCGAACCCTCTGTGAGGCACTTACGTGTGGTTTGCGGAGTATCCATGTGCATGTAGATCCTGCCGAATAGAAGTGCAGCCTTCTAACCTCTGTGCCGCCTCGCTCGTTTTGGTAAATGTCTCATTTTTATACCATGAATAGTGAACCCTTCTACACCTCTCTAACGAAAGGTTTTCGGATCCATGTTCATACGAATTTTTTGTAATGGTTTCGTGTCAAGAATAAATCTCTAAAGTTTCTAACACACGCTTTTATACATTCTGGATTTACACACAGATTAAACTACACAGCCGCAAGCCCTATCGATTGCACTAGACGTAACCTACTAACCCATTATAAATGCCAGCTCTGTCGGCAGGAAATGTTACATCCTTCGCCTCTGTTTCACTGACGAGTACCTCGGCTGCCGGGACATTAAGATAACTTCTCTTACAACACTGTTCATTTCCATATCTAAAGTAATTAACGAAGTCGTAATGGAGGTAAGAATCCGAACACTTCCGGTGTAAGCTCTGTGTCGTAAATTTTGTCTGCCCATTAACGTCGAGGGCGGCATTCTCAACAGTGAGACATTTCTCTCTCTCTCTCTCTCTTTTTTTCTTTTTTAGAGTTACTCACTTTCTACACATCTGTTCCATGATTTAACCACGTGAGTGCAGCGCCCGTACTTTGCTGTCCCTCTCCATAGGGGGGCCGAGGGAACTCGTTACCTCTTCAGATGTCTGGTAATAACCGGCATTTCTGGCTCGTACGTCCACTTCCCCAAGGGGGTCTGCCAGGCTTTACAGTCGTTATCACTGCACGAGGAACACTGTTTAGCTGCAATTTCGTATTGTCAACATTTACACTGTATGAACAACGCTCGAAATAAACGGTTTTCATTAGTGTCCTTTGCTTATGTTTCTAAATTAATTGTCAGCTATTGTCGTAAGTTATTTGTCGTCGCCTTATTGCTACCTGTTACTTTACACACGTAAATGAAACACGTTATTTGCGGATCACAATAGCTACCATCGCACATCAGTATGTTTAACTTCATCGGTTCCTTCGTGCATTTATTTATAATGATATACAGGGCATAAAATCCCGTCTGAGGCTTGCGATAATTTTTATGTTAATAATTGGCAACCAATGCTGTACAATTGCAATAAAGTCATGAGATGCTCTGTCGACTTTTATTAGAAAATGTTACGCGTTTCGGGATGTTCAATTGACTCTTTTATTAGAACATGTTAACGCGTTTCAGGATTACACCCATCTTCAGGCATCACAAACTTCAACTCCTTCCTAACCAACCAGGCGTACAGCCTTGACAACACAAAGAAAGCGTCCAACAACATATGACTGTAGCTGCGACACAAGCAGTCTTGAAGCAGAGCATATACTGGCTGGTTAGGAAGGAGTAGAAGTTTGTGATATCTGAAGATGGGTGTAACTCCGAAACGCGTAACATGTTCTAATAAAAGAGTCAATTGAACATCTCATGACTTAAAATGCGATTGTCAAGTATTTATTTATTTATTTATTTATTGTTCCGTGGGACCAAATTAAGGAGAAGTCTCCATGGTCATGGAACGAGTCAATACATGAAATCATAACACGATAGTAAAAACAGATAAAATGAAATACAAGAAACGTATCCAGGCGACAATTCGTAAGTTTAAATAAAGAACAATGTAACACTGGAATTTGCTTAATTTTTCAGCTCTTCCAGGAGCTCCTCGACAGAATAGAAGGCGTGAGCCATGAGGAAACTCTTCAGTTTGGATTTAAGAGCGTTTGGGCTACTGCTAAGATTTTTGAGTTCTTGTGGTAGCTTATTGAAAATGGATGCAGCGGAATAGTGCACTCCTTTCTGCATAAGAGTCAAGGAAGTGCATTCCACATGTAGATTTGATTTCTGCCTAGTATTAACTGAGTGAAAGCTGCTAACTCTTGGGAATAAGCTAATATTGCTAACAACAAACGACATTAATGAAAATATATACTGTGAGGGCAATGTCAGAATTCCCAGACTATTGAATAGGGGTCGACAAGAGGTTCTCGAACTTACACCACATATAGCTCGAACAGCCCTTTTTTGAGCCAAAAATACCATTTTTGAATCAGAAGAATTACCCCAAAAAATAATACCATATGACATAAGCGTATGAAATTTGCGAAGTAGACTACCTTTCGTGTTGAACTGTCACTTATTTCAGATATGTTCTAATGGTAAATAAAGCAGCATTTAGTTTCTGAACAAGAACCTGGACACAACAGCTTACTATCTATCCGAACGCCTAGGAACTTGAACTGTTTCATCTCGCTTATAATATGCCCATTCTGTCTGATCAAAATATCAGTTCTTGTTGAATTGTGAGCTAGAAACTGTAAAAACTGAGCCTTACTGTGATTTAGCATCAAATTATTTTCCACAAGCCACGAACTTATTTCATGAACTACATTATTTGGTAATGTTTCAATATTACACACAAGATTCTTCACTGCCAAGCTGGTGTCATCAGCAAACAGTTGGTTGCCAATTATTTATTTATAGCTGGACCGTCGAATACGGCAGCGGAAACAGGACCATTATCATCAAGCAATTAAAAAAAAATCCTTCGCACTGTGAATGAATTATCTGAATGGGAAGTAAATCGGTAGGCGTGACGTACATGACGTACATGTAGGGACAAAGATATGATGACAATTTCAGAAGACTTAGGTGATTCATTCAAGAGAAAGAGCTTCAAAAATGTAGCGTTGGTCCATCTATGTCCCTTATGCAAGCATTTATCGGCTTAGCATTGACCGACAGAGTTGTTGTATGTCCTCGTGACGGATACCGTGATATATTCTGTCCAATTGGCGCGTTAGATCGTCAAGATCTCGAGCTGGTTGGAGAGTCCAAATGTTCTGAGATGGGAAGAGATCCGGTGACCTTGCTGGCCAAGGCACGATTTGGAAAGAACGAAAAGGAGCAATAGACAATCTCCCCGTTGTGCAGGCTGACATTATCTTTCTGAGATGTAAGCCCAGGATGGCTTGCCACGAGGGGCAACAAAACAGAGCGTAGCCCAGATGCCTGCTGCTATGGGCAACGGGTGCAGGCTGTTCATCTGCCATCTTCTCGCTACGGTGTACGGAGTACAGGGCCTGGCTAATTGCTGTGCCTGTCACATTCCGATAAGTGTGCATGCTCAAGTGATGGGATCATGTTGGCATGGTGCTTAGCTATGGTTCCAAGAGGATAGACAGCTGCAACATCAGGAATCGCTGGAGTGTAGTTACTGCCTGCTTGTCGTGGTTCACTATGTTTTCTGTTGTGGTCGGAGCTGTTTAGTCTGTTTTCCTCTTTCCTGCTGTGTGCTGCTACTGCAGTATGACATGTATGTGTGGTTCACCAGTATTCGAGTGACGTTGTTTTGCAGTCATTGTCACTGATTAGTTTTTTAGTGCGGTTCTTGCAAACATTGTGGATCATCAGCATATAAGCGATGTTATTTTAGGTTTTCGTTGTGGTTTATTACGGCTTTGTCATTTAGTTGTGTCGTTTCCGTTATGTTGTGTTGTACGTTGCGAGAATATACTGTTGCCTACTAGCGTGAGCTCATGCCTTGTTAATCTGTATATGTTAGTCTACTTATCTGTAGTGTTGGACAGGGCTTTGTTTTGGACGCCATTATTCTTCCTCAACTGCATATATTAGTGTATTTGTCTGTACTATTAGTGGGGGCTTTGTTTTGCATCCCTAGGGTTTTCCTCAGCTGTGTATGTTTGTATATTGGTCTGTAGTATAAATGAAGGGTTTTTTTTTGGATGCCAAGATTCTTCTCCTTCGTCCCTTAAGTTTGCATGTTATTGACTACATATGTTGTAGCTGTGGTCTTTTGAGCAATTTCTTGTTCGATTAAAAGTTCAATTTACGAAAGTTGCCACCATTGCCTGGTTTCTAATATTTACAGTGCTGATAGTGCCAGGATTGTACGGCAGTTGGTGGTATGGTTCAAATGGCTCTGAGCACTATGGGACTGAACATCTGAGGTCATCAGTCCCCTAGAACTTAAAACTACTTAAACCTAATTAACCTAAGGACATCACACACATCCATGCCCGAGGCATGATTCGAACCTGTGCCGGCCGTTGTGGCTGAGCGGTTCTAGACGCTTCCGTCTGGAACCGCGCGACCGCTACGGTCGTAGGTTCGAATCCTGCCTGGGGCATGGATGTTGTGATGTCCTTAGGTTAGTTTGGTTTAAGTAGTTCTAAGTTCTAGGGGACTGATGACCTCAGATGTTAAGTCCCATAGTGCTCAGAGCCATTAGAACCATTTGATTTGAACCTGCGACCGTAGCGGTCGCGCGGTTCCAGACTGAAGCACCTAGAACCGCTCGTCCAGGTTGGTGGTATACATTACGTGGATGCTACTGACGCGAGGTCGTATCCATGTAACCGCGTTAAGGTTTAGTATACTAGTGTCGCTAAGGCCACGTGAAGGTTTCAACATACAAGGGCTATTCAGAAAGTAAGGTCCGATTGGTCTCGAAATGTAAACCACCGTGAAAATCAAAAATGTTTTATTTGCAACAGTTACCTACTCATTCCAGATACTTCTATACATAGTCGCTGCGCGGACTTGGAGAAATATCATAGCATTGTTCCAAACTTCAAATACCCTCGTCATGGTTTCCCCCAAACCTCTACGCTGATATGCAGGTCGTTGTCTGTGCCGTAATCTTGTCTTCATAGACAGAGGTTCATGTGAACAGACCGAAGTCCGCACTATATGGTGGGTGACCAAAGACTTCCCATCGAAAATGGGGCAGGAGGGTCCCCATAGCCCCTGCTGTGTGCTACAGTGAACTGTAATGAAGAAGGAAGTGCATGATAGGTACTTTATGTGGGCTGCATGAAATCAGGCCAAATCTCACGGCAGGCACCCATACTAGGCGGGAGACACTGTTTTCTGGGCATGTTCACTTACTCACTGTGCATTCAGACCCTAAAAGAGCGACGTGACACGATCGACGGGCGTACTGGAGCCACTGCCCAACACACCTGTGCAAAACTTCATCTGATTTTCACTATGGTTCCATTTCGCACCCAGTCGTACCTTACTTTCTGAATAGCCCTCGTATGTGGAGCCAGTTGACATATGTTTCCTATCTATCTCATTAGAGTTGTATGTCAGAGAGTGGTTTTAATAGAAATCTTGATCTATCTTGTAAATGTTTCTAGTGACTTGCAAGACGAAAGATTTGTTTTCCTTTTTTTATACATGGCGAATATGAGAATGGTTCGAATGGCTCTAAGCACTTTGGGACCTAACATCTGAGGTCATCAGTGCCCTATACTTAAATCTAACTAACCTAAGGACAACCCACACATCCATGCCCGAGGCAGGATTCGAACCTACGACCGTAGCAACAGTGCGATTCCAGCCTGAAGCTCCTAGAACCGCTCGACCACAGTGGCCGGCCGCATGTGACAATATGTAGTCTGATCTTAAACTGTGTTATGATCAACTATTGTGTATTGATATTACGGTGGTGTGTTATATGTTATTGTTTATCAATAAATGGTGACTTGAAATTTACGTCCAGTAAAACCACCAGCACATCCCATTTCACACGCCCACAGTCCTACCAAATCACTTGCATCTGCGTTGCAGTGATTTGCATGTCTGTCAAAGCGTTGTAACATAGGTATAAGGTACTACAGTGGGCAATGCCTTCCTCTAAACCACCCATTGTAAAGCAAACAGAGGTTAGCACGCTGGCAAATCGTTAGTGCGACAGGCGTGGATGCGCTTGACTCAAAGAGAGAATGAGAGAGAGATAGAATACATTGTTTAGTGTTCATTGTGTTGCTGCGGGTTTCCTAGCTGCCGTAGTCTGTGTAATCATTCTGCAGCTGTCTTGCAAGCGAGAGAATTATTTTTGGTTTAGTGAGGTACACCACTGCTGAGTGATTTTGCCCGACATAAAAAGTTAAGCACTCATAAGACACAGTTTGATGACAGTGTTACCTCGAAGACGTACACATGGTGGGTATATAACTGATTCGAACTGAGATTCTCTGAGACAGGTGGAACGATCGTGAGAGTGAATTAGTGTTGCTCCTGTTGGTATTCTTGTCAGGGCTGGCAGGTTTATAATGGGCGTGAACAGCGTCAGATGTTAGTGATCACCGTGAATGACATGCTCTCATATGTAAGACAGTATTAGGATTGTAGGTCTTCATTTACCTTTATAACAATGTGACCCTAATACTATGTCTCTCATGTCCTCCAGAATTAGAGCCACTTCTTCATATATCACGTCAGCAGTGGGTTCCACCCCCTTGTAAAGGTCCCGAACGTGTGTACCTAGAACATAACGTATCTACGAACTGATGATACGTTTTGGTCTGGACGTCAGTCTAGCGATTGGTTTTAGAATCGCATGAAGGAATGCGCACTAGAGACATCCGTACGGAGTTCCTGCCATTTTCTGCTGTTTTTGTTGGTACAAGACATGACGTTGTGCTTTGTGCAACCTTTGGAAATATTTGGAGTGCTACACATTTCAGTGTTGTACAGTGTATTAAAACTATTTGGAATATGGTCCTAATTCTCCAGTTACTTAATTGTATAGCAAATAAAACTTTATATATTTCTAAAACTAGCTATGTAAAGTGTGGATTGTAAAGCAATATTTCATCAGTCATCCACCATTTTGTAGCTTGAAAATGGCGATGATGATGATGATGATGATATTTGGTTTGTGGGGCGCTCAAATGCGTGGCAATCAGCGCCCGTACAAATTCCCAATCTTTTCGCAGTCCAGTCACGCAACTTTTTCGAATGATGATGAAATGATGAGGACAACACAAAAACTCAGTCTCCGGGGTGCCCTGAAAAAGAAGACGTTGTTTTACCATGGAACATGGGATACTAGCAACTTAATTGAGTTTCGTTAGCATCTTAATAATTTTACCTGTATTGAAAATAGAAATTTCTATTAGTTTCCGATAGCTTCAATTTCAAAATGTGTTTAACTTCTGGATGGTTTTTGATTATAGTTCGACTTAAATTGATTTCACTTACTGATTGTTGGTGTGCACTACAGTAATAATATGTATGACCATGTTGTACCTTGGCATATTCTTTTCATTTGGAAAAACCTTTATTTTCCGGAGTGAATTTTGTAATTAGAGAAAAAGACTGTAGCAAATTAAGACTTAATACCATAATTCAAAACTGGAATATGAAATTGTATTGAAACGTTTACAGATGGCAGTAGTATCGCATACGCAAGGTATGAAAGGGAAGCTCATTGCGGGGCTGTCATTTGTATTCAGGTGTTTCATGTGAAAGGCTGTCCAACGCGATTATGGCAGTGTGGCGGGAATTAACAGACTTTGAACGCGGATTGGTAGTTGGAGCTAGACCCATGGGGTATTCCACCTCGGAAATCGTTGGGAAATTGAGTATTCCGATAGCCACAGTGTCCAGAGTGTGCCGAGAATACCAAATTTGAGGCATAACTTCTCACCACAGACAAATCAGTGGCCAACGAGCTTCACTTAACGACTGACACCAGCGGCGTTTCTGTAGAGTAGCTGTCAGTGCTAAAAGACAAGCAGCACTGCGTGAAATAACCCGCAGAAATCAATGTGGGACGTACGACGAACGCATCCGTTAGGACAATGCTGCTAAATTTGGCCTTAACGGGCTACGGCACCAGACAACCGACGCGAGTACCTTTGCCAACAGCACGACATCACCTGCAGCGCCTCTCCTGGGTTCTGACCATAGTGGTTGGACTCTACTGGACTCTAGAAACATGACCCGGTCAGATGAGTCCAGATTTCAGTTGGTAAGAGTTGATGTTATGGTTCGAGTGTGGCGCAGTCCCCATGAAGCCATGGACCCAAGTTGTCAACAAGACTGTGCAAGCTGGTGGTGGCTCCATAGTGACATGGGCTGTCTTTATGGACTGGGTCCTCGTGTTCAACTAAACCTATAATTGAATGGAACTGGCTATATTCGGCTACTTGGAGACTATTTGCAACCAGCCATGGGCTTCATGTTCCCAAACGATGGAATTTTTATGGATGACAATGCGCCACGTCAGAACATTTTGGAAAATTCGAGCGAATGATTTGGCCACCCAGATCAACTGACATGAATCCCAGCGAACATTTATGGGACTTACTGTAGAGATCAGTTCGGGCACAAAATCCTGAACTGGCAACACTATCGCATAACTGTTGTTGTTGTGGTCTTCAGTCCTGAGACTAGTTTGATGCAGCTCTCCATGCTACTCTATCCTGTGCAAACTTCTTCATCTCCCAGTACGTACTGTAGTCTAAATCCTTCTGAATCTGATTCAGCTTTCTTCTGTAGCACCACATTTCGAAAGCTTCTATTCTCTTCTTGTCCAAACTATTTATCGTCCATGTTTCACTTCCATACATGGCTACACTCCATACAAATACTTTCAGAAATGACTTCCTGACACTTATATCTATACTCGATGTTAACAAATTTCTCTTCTTCAGAAACGCTTTCCTTGCCATTGCCAGTCTACATTTTATAACCTCTCTACTTCGACCATCATCAGTTATTTTGCTCCCCAAATAGCAAAACTCCTTTACTACTTTAAGTGTCTCATTTCCTAATCTAATTCCCTCAGCATCACCCGATTTAATTTGACTACATTCCATTATCCTCGTTTTGCTTTTGTTGATGTTCATCTTATATCCTTCCTTCAAGACACCATCCATTCCGTTCAACTGCTCTTCCAAGTCCTTTGCTGTCTCTGACAGAATTACAATGTCATCGGCGAACCTCAAAGTTTTTATTTCTTCTCCATGGTTTTCAACGCCTACTTCGAATTTTTCTTTTGTTTCCTTTACTGCTTGTTCAATATACAGATTGAATAACATCGGGGAGAGGCTAAAATCCTGACTCACTCCCTTCCCAACAACTGTTTCCCTTTAATGTCCCTCGACTCTTATAACTGCCATCTGGTTTCTGAACAAATTGTAAAAAGCCTTTCGCTCCCTGTATCTTACCCCTGCCACCTTCAGAATTTGAAAGAGAGTATTCCAGTCAACATTGTCAAAAGCTTTCTCTAAGTCTAAAAATGCTAGAAACGTAGGCTTGCCTTTTCTTAATCTAGCGTCTACGATAAGTCGTAGGGTCATTAATGCCTCACGTGTTTCAATATTTCTACGGAATCCAAACTGATCTTCCCCGAAGTCGGCTTCTACCAGTTTTTCCATTCGTCTGTAAAGAATTCGTGCCAGTATTTTGCAGCTGTGACTTATTAACCTGATAGTTCGGTAATTTTCACATACGTCAACACATGCTTTCTTTGGGATTGGAATTATTATATTCTTCTTGACGTCTGAGGGTATTTCGCCTGTTTCATACATCTTGCTCACCAGATGGTAGAGTTTTGTCAGGACTGGCTCTCCCAAGGCCGTCAGTAGTTCTAATGGAATGTTGTCTACTCCCTGGGCCTTGTTTCGACTTAGGTCTTTCAGTGCTCTGTCAAACGCTTCACGCAGTATCATATCTCCTATTTCATCTTCATCTACATCCTCTTCCATTTCCATAATATTGCCCTCAAGAACGTCGCCCTTGTATAGACCGTCTATATACTACTTCCACCTTTCTGTTTTCCCTTCTTTGCTTAGAACTGGGTTTCCACCTGAGCTCTTGATATTCATACAAGTGGTTCTCTTATCTCCAAAGGTCTCTTTAATTTTCCTGTGGGCAGTATCTATCTTACCCCTAGTGAGATAAGCCTCTACATCCTTACATTTTCCTCTAGCCATGCCTGTTTAGCCATTTTGCATTTTCTGTCGATCTGATGTTTGAGACTTTTGTATTCCTTTTTGCCTGCTTCATTCACTGCATTTTTATATTTTCTCCTTTCATCAATTAAATTCAATATTTCTTCTGTCAAACAAGGATTTCTATGAGCTCTCGCCTTTTTACCTACTTGATCCTCTGCTACCTTCTCCACTTCATCCCTCAGAGCTACCCATTCTTCTCCTACTGTATTTTTTTAGCCCATTCTTTTCAATTGTTCTCTTAGCTCTCCCTGAAACTCTGCACGATCTCTGGTTTAGTCAGTTTATCCAGGTCCCATCTCCGTAAATTCCCACCTCTTTGCAGTATCTTCAGTTAAAACTTAATCATAACTACAGTTCATAACTACAGTTTGGTCAGTTTGTCCAGGTCCCATCTCCCTAAAATCCCAACTCTTTGCAATATCTTCAGTTAAAACGTAATCATAACTACAGTTCATAACCAGAGTCCCCATCTGCCCCTGGAAATATCTTACAATTTAAAATGTGGTTCCTAAATCTCTGTCTTACCATTATATAATCTATCTGAAACCTGCCAGTATCTCCAGGCTTCCTACAAGTATAGACGCTTCTTTTATGATTCTTGAACCAAGTGTTAGTTATGATTAAGTTATGCCCTGTGCAAAATTCTACCAGGCAGCTTTCTCTTTCATTTCTTACCCCCAATCCATATTCACCTACTACGTTTCCTTCTCTTCCTTTTCCTACTATCGAATTCCAGTCACCCATGACTATTAAATTTTCGTCTATTATCTCATAATACATTTCTTCAATTTCTTCGTCATCTGCAGAGCTAGTTGGCAGATAAACTTGTACTACTGTAGTAGGCGTGGGCTTCGTGTCTATCTTGGCCACAATAAGGCTGTTTCTAGTAGCTTACCTGCACTCCAATTTTTTATTAATTATTAAACCTACTGCTACATTACCTCTATTTGATTTTGTATGTATAACTCTGTATTCACCTGACCAAAAGTCGTATTCCTCCTGCCACCGAACTTCGCTAATTCCCACTATATCTAACTTTAACCTATCCGTTTCCCTTTCTAAATTTTCTAACCTACCTGCCCGATTAAGGGATCTGACATTCCACGCTCCGATCCGCAGAACGCCAGTTTTCTTTCTCCTGATAACGACGTCCTCCTGAGTAGTCCCCGCCCGAAGATCCGAATGGGCACTATTTTACCTCTGGAATATTTTACCCAAGAGGACGCCATCATCATTTAACCATACAGTAAAGCTGCATGCCCTCGGGAAAAATTACGGCTGTAGTTTCCCCTTGCTTTCAGCCGTTCGCAGTACCAGCACAGCAAGGCCGTTTTGGTTATTGTTAGTGTTACAGGGCCAGATAAGTCAATTATCCAGACTGTTGCCCCTGCAACTACTGAAAAGGCTGCTGCCCCTCTTCAGTAACCACACGTTTGTCTGGCCTCTCAACAGATATCCTTCCGTTGTGGTTGCACCTACGGTACGGCTATCTGTATCGCTGAGGCACGCAAGCCTCCCCACCAACGACAAAGTCTATGGTTCATGGTGGGAGGGGGGGGGGGTTATATAACTAAGAATGATTTATTGAATTATAGATGGAATTTGACTTAGTGCCTACGTGTGTGGGTCTAATTTATCTACAGGGTCCAACAACAGTAAACAACGTAAAAGAGGGAGAAAAAGTGACATGCTGGTTGATAATGTACATAATAACAGTATGTGATAGCTTCATCTGGTTTAATAGAGATTATAGTCGAGATTCACATGGTTGTCGGATAGTGATGCTGAACAAACACCTTTCGTGACTGAAGATTCATGCGTGTCTGTATGTTAGTAGAAAGAACTACTGCTTGCTGCCATTCAGGAGAGGAACAGACACGACCAAAACAGGGCAGATAGCTTGATCAGCAACTACTTTGACCTCTATTCGGTGGATGTTAACGAAAGATGGGAGAGGAAATACATTATTACATGCAAGGTTTAGGTAACATGTAAGTCGTTTATTTACTCCATATTACAATCGTGACAGTGGTGGTGTATTCGGCAACTGCTGAAGAAAGGTTACACTAGGATACCACGTTTGAGAGTAATTTGCAAAATCAGCTTCTAATCTTCGCAAACGAAATCAACGCAAACAAAAGACAGAAGTTTAAAGAAAGACATTAAATCAGGATTTTAAAGAAATTAAATAGGGATTTTGCAGAGATATGGACATAAAACCCGCTTCTCTAGAATCGTCATAATAAGATATTTCTTCGATTCCACCCTGCTCTTACTCGAACGTGAAAGTGAACTTACGGTGTCGACAGCATTTTCGTAACGTGCAGCAGATGATACCAGCCTGATGAATCACAAGATATGAAATCAACCAATCGTGAGTTAGACGTTGACAGTCAAGGCGAACGACGTTCTTCATTTCTTTCACTTAGTAAATATAGTTAGCTGGTATTTTGTTTCTCTCGCAGGAATTTAAAATTTAAGGTTTGGTATTATTATTATGCATGGTAATGAAAATCTGCAAAATGGTGACGTATTTGAAAATGATAGATATATCTCATACGTGATAACCAACAATCTAAAAACGAGGAATCATGGTTCAGTTATCCGCAGTCGTGAAATTACACTTCCAGTGTGAGAGCATTTCTCGCGGCATGATAATTTGCGACACAGCAAGTGCCCTTTCACGTAAATATTGCTACTCGCTTCACTCCCACCATAAACTGAGCGCTGAGGTTCCTGCCTAACCACGTTACCCGAAATATCAGCTAACTTTGTGTACGAAGCGAAAGAAATGATGAAAGACATTCTCACTTACTATCTACAATTGACTCATGATTGGTCGACTTTATTTGTCGCGATTCGTTGCGCCTTTGTCAACAGTTGCACATCACATAAATAGTGCCGACGCCGGAAGTGTACATCAACCTTATTCGAATTTGTTCCACGTGATCGCGGGAATTCAAAGATGCTACTGCCATACGAAGACTAGTCTGTTGCCCGCCTCTGCGGTGGCTCAAAGATAAATGTATCTCCTTTGACCTCGTCTGCCACATTGGGTATGCGCGACAAACAGCTGTGGAGTTCTGAAACGAGGGATGCGGAAACAACAACCAGGTTTCAAGCTGCCACACAGACCTACCACGCGCCAGGGCGTATTCGACAATCGGTACCTTGCAGTGATACAAACTATTCAGTCGTACCAATACTGATCTTCTCGGTGGCAAAAATACATGGTAAGGCGAATTCATATTTTAATGAAATTGTGTCTTGATTTATTTTGGAAATGTTGTGAAAAGTATTTTTTTGAAGAAGTGGTAATGGTAAAAGTTACTGCGTCCTTACAGAAGTCGATAATTAAATAAAAGATTGGCTTTTACAGAGATGAAAGCTATCATTGGATTCAAACAGTTTACAAACTTAGTAAGTGGACTTTCTTAATCTGTTCGGTGATATTAAAGTAGTTCAAAGTCTTCATTAATACAGAAACATTCGTTAATTAGAAAGTTATAGGCAGGTCAATGCAGTGAATGTTGGAATTTAACTACATCTGCATTTCGTTTGAAAAAAGGATATTTCGAACCAGAGAGCATTTCTTTCGGCTCTGCGGAACTGAGGACAATGTCCGACCAACAAAAAGCGCAAATTATAACTAAAAAGTGCAAATGCATGAAATTTATGAGGCTAAATCTGTCACATATAAGTGACGAATATTTAACATTCAAGGGTCAATATTTACAAAGAAACGAACGGTACGCAAACTGAGTGTATCCAAAGAAGAAAGATATTGCAACTATCCGAACTAACGGATCGTGAAAATCACAGCAGTTAAACGTAATCTATGGGTCGGTATGGCAATCGGTATGGCTACTGGAAAGTCAACTAATCTGGTTATAACTGATTTCGGAATTGGTTTGCGGAAATAACAGTATTTAATTGGTATGTTACAGATTTATGCCCACGGTGGGGAAGTGAATGTGTACAACAACTTGTATAAAAGAAATTATCTTCGGATGTATGTGAGAACGATCTCTGTGGTTGTAGCTTTCGGGCTTCTGAAGAATAGGTACGTCGCCTTAGATACAGGCTTTGTTCTGCAAGCGTTAACGCAAGCGATGGGTGAAATGTGTGATCTCTCAGACTTCCAAAAATTCAGTTCCTTGCTGCGCGGTTAGCGGGAGCATCTATGTTGAAAGCGGATGAACTGTTTAACGTTTAACGTACGCAAGTGTCCACGGTAATGACAGTATACGCAAAACATGGTTCAACATCGTCGCCGAACAGGAATAGTGGGCGAGAGCCGAAGTTAACTGCCAGAGATAAACGAGGATTTAAAAAATATTGTGGTCAGACAACAAAAAAATTATCGCGGTAAAAGTGACTGTAGAACTCAACACTCAGGTGAATAGTGTTGTACCGACAAAAACACTACGGCGGGATCTTCACAAGGCTAACAATTATGGAAGAGCTATAATTTCGGAACCGTTAATAACGGAAGCCAACTCAAATCTGCAAAAGAAGCGATGCAGTTGTAATACGAGAGTAATCCCAAAACTAAGGTCTCCAATTTTTTTATAAGTGCATAGACCTGTTTATTTCTGCAATGGTTTACATCAGTTTACAGCTTGAACATTTAGCTATTTTTCGACATAATCACCATTTCTGTCGATGCACTTATGTAGACGCTGTGGCAGTTTTTGTATGCCCATGTCATACCAGCTCGTCGCTATGCTGTTCAGAAAGTTATGAAACTCTTCTTTCACCTCGTCGTCGGATCTGAATCGTTGGGACCACAATTAACGCTGACAGGTACTGTGAGACCCTGAAAAAACTCAAACGGGCAATTCAGAACCGGAGAAGAGGAATGTTGAGCAAGGGCGTACACATTCTCGCCGGCCGAAGTGGCCGCGCGGTTCTGGCGCTGCAGTCTGGAACCGCGAGACCGCTACGGCCGCAGGTTCGAATCCTGCCTCGGGCATGGATGTGTGTGATGTCCTTAGGTTAGTTAGGTTTAACTAGTTCTAAGTTCTAGGGGACTAATGACCTCAGCAGTTGAGTCCCATAGTGCTCAGAACCATTTTCGTACACATTCTCCATGACAACGCTCGCCCACACATCGTTCGGCAAACCGTTGCTCTCCTGCAACAGTTTTAGTGGAACATAGTCACCCACCCACTCTATAGTCCTGACATGGCGCCCAGTGACTATCACCTGTTCCCCAGGTTAAAAGAACGAGGTGAAAGAAGAGGTTCATAACTCTCTGAACAGCATGGCGGCGAGCTCTTATGACATGGGCATACAAAAACTGCCGCAGGGTCTACAAAAATGCATCGACAGAAATGGTGATTATGTCGGAAAATAGCTAAATGTTGAAGCTGTAGACTGATGTAAACCATTGTAGAAATAAACTGGTTTATGTACTTATAAAAAAGGAGGAGACCTTACTTTTGGGATTACCCTCGTAAAACCTTCACACTTGATGACTGGAAGAATCTGGTACGGTCCGATGAATCATCGTTTACATTGTTTCCTACAAACGGACGGGTTTACGTATGGAGAAACCCAAGAGAGTCCTATGATATAGCCTACCTGTTTCCTGCAGTCAAGCAAGGGGAAGGTTTCGTTATGATTTGGGCGGCTTACTTCTGGTATTCAGCTGGTCCTATCATTACCCTCACCAGACGCATTACTACGAATGAATGTATCGACATCTTCGCTAGTGAACTGCTTGCTACGACTGCTATGTTGCGGGCAAACATTGCCATATTCCTAGATAATAATTCACCTATACACAGAGCCAGAAGAGATCAGGTGTGATTTGTGGAGCATCAGAATATCATCAAACATCTTCATTGGCCAGCACAACTGCCAGACCTCAACATCACTGGACCGTTGTGGGGTGTTGTAAAGCAGAGAGTGAGGAGCAGATTTCCCTCTCGAATATCGTCGAAGCAATTGGCGGATGTTTTTGGCACAAGAATGGGAGAACGTTCTGTTGGGAACTATTCAGATACTCCAAGAATCTACTCCGCGAAGAATTGCAGCTGTTCTCAAAGCCCCTGGTAGCCTAACTCCTTATTAATAAATGAATATTGTGTATACGTCAAGTGTTCATATTTTCTTGTCCATCCCTTGTACGTACTGCTGGCTGTATTTCGAGGTTATTCCATACGAGTATTAAGAAGATGGATGTGTGGATGGAGAGAGTTGTATGGGCGCACGACGGCGAGGTCTTCAGCGCCCGCTCAGTAACAGATTGAGACAGGTGTCAAGAAAGTACCCAGAACAGGAAGATAAAACAGAACGTAAAACACAGATTACAAAGGTTGGAAAACTATGTGCCTGCCCACACCGAAGCGTGGGACGAAGCATGCCGCCAGCACTAAAACATGGACAACACAGGAGGAAAGTGGTAGAGGGAGCTAAAACAATATTGCAGGTGGAAATGGCTGGCTGACCGCAAGGAAAAAAGGGAGAAGCCAGCCACTTTGCAATACACTAAAACCTCCAGCCTAAAAGTTTAGGCCAGAGTCTAGACACATCACAAAACTTTAAAAGCCTAGACACACACGTCTCATCATTAGCTAAAACACAGGGCAGATCCCCATCAACTTATGCTTCTGCCCTTGCATCACCGTATAAAATGTGCCGGACAGAGATGTGCACACCATAAGCATCACAAAACGGGGGATCCTCGCGCCGTAATAGAAAGCTATGTGTGAGAGGACAGTGCCCCATCCGAAGACGCGTGAGGGTCACTTCTTCCCGCCTGAGCAACCGGCCGACTTGTTGACTTCACCAACTGCAGTTTATTGGCCGTCACCGGCAGCTATTCTTCCTCCCACAACTCCAAGCACTCCTTGTGGAGTGGAGAAATGACAAGACTGCAAGGGAATAGGACACTGGACCACATACTGCTCTCTGCAGGCTTCCTTGGCAGCCCGATCGGCCTGTTCATTGCCCCATATTCCTACATGACCATGCACCCGGCACAAGGACACCTCCTTGCTCCGCCGTTGTAGCAAGTACAGTTGGTCATATATCAGCTGGACCATTTCCTCAGCCGGCCTGAGTGGCCGAGCGGTTCTAGGCGCTACGGTCACAGGTTCGAATCCTGCCTTGGGCATGGATGTGTGTGATGTCCTTAGGTTAGTTAGGTTTAAGTAGTTCTAAGTTCTAGGGGACTGATGACCTCAGAAGTTAGGTCCCATAGTGTTCAGAGCCATTTGAACCATTTGAACCATCTCCTCAGTTGGGTACAGATTCTACAATGATTGCAAGGCACTAAGAGAATCGGAGCTGAGGAGAAATCGATTGCCCCGAACACGATTCATCCGCTCCAGTGCCTTCAGGATCGCGTGGAGCTCCGCTGCGAAAACGGTATTTTCATCGGGGAAGCGAATCCGGGTGACGTGATCAGGGAACACTACAGAACAGCCAAGGAAATTCTCCTGTTTGGAGCCATCAGTGTAAACAACGGTAAAACGGTGATGCACATCTAAAATGTTAAAAAACAGGAGATAGGAATGTGAAATCTGGTGTACTATCTGTTGTGTGCATAGTTCCGCATAGTCAGCGCGTACACAACATTCCCACTAGAGCGTGCCCCGCTAAGCACAACAGCGCAGGCACAGCACTCGTCCGTCTCCGCACTACGAGATGGCGCTGCCTTAGAGACGGACCAAATTCTGCTTCCACCGATCCGCGTATTAATATGTAACGCAGCCAATGACACTGCTGCTAAGGTAGAACCTTTTTTTCTCGCAGATCACACTCGCGCAGTGGTACTTGAACGCGTGAGGTATTATAATGAGTGTACAGACCTCCGATTACTCAGTCTGCATTTGTCTGCACCAGTCTGCATTAGTCTGCATTAGTCTGAATTTGTCTGTACCAGTCTATAGTCAAGTTTCAGTCTGCACCTAAGAAGATTATCATATTCCTGTACATAGCCATGAAGATAAATGTATAGCCACTTTGTCAAGTATCAGATATATGTGAGAATAAGATTAACGTACCAAGACCAAAGGAACTTCAGATTGTCAATTGTAAATAGCATCCAGAATCCAGTTAAGTAATGTTTATGCTAGTTATTATTTTAATAAATATGTTTGAAAATTAATCAAGTTCTGTTTAAAGTTGGTCACCGTCAATCTGCTACTCTAAGCGTGCAAGTGGGATTTCTATCGTCTGACCTAACGGCAGAAGATAAACACGCCACGATAAGACCACGAGACATATTGCTGACACTCGCCTGCTTCGTTAGAGCGACAAGTCAAATTATCTGATGGTGTGTGTACCGAAGGTCTTACAGTACGCACACCACACTATCTTTCTTAAAATTAGTCAAATCTGAAATAAGTCTGGGTCTCCGCAGGAGCCGAAGGTCGTACCACTGCAGCCTACCTTTGGGGAGACAGGTTCCTGCGGCATGCCGAACGTACCACCTGGACCGTAGTGGGTACTTCCTCTAATATGGTAATAATACCTCAAGTCGCAACAGGGGTCGACGACCCACCTCGCCCACGACGCTGTGACGAGGACTACGACGACATTTAATCCCCCCGGCTGGGCGACCTGTCCGTCAACAATGACTTGGCCGCTTCTGATAACAGGCCGTACCGTGTTCTGCCGACAGCGACCGATAAGCTGTCTCCGGTCGGCCGGTCGGTCAAATTAGGAGCGGACGCGCGCCGCCTGACGGGATATCCAATCACCGGGAATTACGCAGCAGGTCCTCTTAAAATTCATCGGGCGAGCCGGCGCGGAACGGAACGGTCCAGCTTTTTGTGGCCGCACTGTAAACACTGCGCTCGGCGTCCCATCCGTGCCTGTGTTCCGCTCCGCGGGGAAATTGAATATAATGCCGAGCTAATGCCTCGCAGGAGGCTCCGCCGGCATAGCGCCCCGTTTAAGACCCCGCCAGCAACAATGTACGGCGCCTGCTGGTCTGTTTTTATCGGCAGACGAGCCCTCCCTTTCGTCCGTAATCAGTATCCTTTCAGCGCGTAACAAGGAAGCTGAAAATTCGGCTTTTTTTCTGGCTTCCGGCCACGCGCGTCAGTCGGGGGAAGTAGTGGGCTTTAACGGTACTTTGGAAGGTGGCTGGGAGGGAACCACTTATCGCTTTACTCGTACATAAAAGACAAGTACCCGAAGAAAAGATCAGATCCTAAGCTACTTCTCTGATCAAGCAGAATATCATTGTCAATAATTTACTGAGACGCTGGTGAGCGTGGATGTGGTATTTAGCTGTTTCTTAGCTTTGAATCAGGAGATGTTTTGTGACTGTTGTCCTCGATGGTGAGTGTTCATCGGAGGTGAGGGTATCATCTGGAGTGCCCCAGGGAAGTGTGGTACGTCCGCGGTTGTTTTCTATCAACACAAATGATCTTTTGGATAGGGTGGATAGCAATGTGCAGCTGTTTGCTGATGATGCTGTGGTGTACGGGAAGGTGTCATCGTTGAGTGACTGTAGGAGGATACAAGATGACTTGGAGAGGATTTGTGATTGGTGTAAAGAATGGCAGCTAACTCTAAATGTAGATAAATGTAAATTAATGCAGATGAATAGGAAAAAGAATCCTGTAACGTTTGAATACTCCATTAGTAGTGTAGCGCTTGACACAGTCACGTCGATTAAATATTTCGGCGTAACATTGCAGAGCGATATGAAGTGGAACAAGCATGTAATGGCAGTTGTGGGGAAGACGGATAGTCGCCTTCGGTTCGTTGGTAGAATTTTGGGAAGATGTGGTTCATCTGTGAAAGAGACCGCTTATAAACCACTAATACGACCTATTCTTGAATTCTGCTCGAGCGTTTGGGATCCCTATCAGGTCGGATTGAGGCAGGACATAGAAGCAATTCAGAGGCGGGCTGCTAGATTTGTTTCTGGTAGGTTTGATCATCACGCGAGTGTTACGGAAATGCTTCATAACTCTGGTGGAAGTCTCAAGAGGAAAGGAGGCGCTCTTTCGTGAATCGCTACTGAGGAAATTTAAAGGACCACTGTTTGTGGCTGACTGCAGTACAATTTTACTGCCGCCGACTTATATTTCGCGGAAAGACCACAAAGATAAGAGAGATTAGGGCTCGTACAGAGGCATACAGGCGGTCATTTTTCCCTTGTTCTGTTTGGGAGTGGAACAGGGAGAGAAGATGCTAGTTGTCGTACGAGGTACCCTCCGCCACGCACCGTATGGTGGATTGCCAAGTATGTATGTAGATGTAGGTGTAGGTGAAAGTACAAATCTTTTGACGACGTGCCCATATTCTGTACATGGGCAGCAATCGGAAATGGTCATCCACATGAGTGCTAAAAGGAACTTGTTAAACTTCGGTTACACGATAAATCAGTCTAATCTAAAAGCTGTAAATTCAACTACATACCTAGGTATTACAATTACGATCAACTTAAATTGGAAAGAACACATAGAAAATGTTGTGGGGAAGGTTAACCAAAGACTGCGTTTTATTGGCAGGACACTTGGGAAAATATAACAGTCCTACTAAGGAGACTGCCTACACTACGCTTGTCCGTTCTCTCTTAGAATACTGCTGCGCTGTGTGGAATCCTTACCAGATAGGACTGACGGAGTACATCGAAAAAGTTGAAAGAAAGGCAGCACGTTTTGTATTATCGCGAAATATGGGAGAGAGTGTCACAGAAGTGATACACGATTTGGGCTGGAAATCATTAAAAGAAAGGCGTTTTTCGTTCCCATGGAACCTTCTCGCGAAATCCTATCACCAACTTCCTCCTCCGAATGTGAAAATATTTTGTTCACACCGACCTACATAGGGAGGAACGATCACCACTATAAAATAAGGGAAATCAGAGCTCGTACGGAAAGATACAGGTGTTTATTCTTTCCGCGCGCTATACGAGATTGGAATAATAAAGAATTGTGAAAGTGGTTCGATGAACTCTCTGCCAGGCACTTAAATGTGATTTGCAGAGTATCCATGTAGATGTAGATGGTTCACTAACATACATACATACGTAAGTGCATATAAAGGGTGTTAACAATAATTTGTAACAACGCAGCGGTGTAGGGAAACCGGGGACGAATATTTTTACGCAATATACTTTTGGTACTTCAAGCTGGGAGAACAACTCAAACTGACATACAAAAAACAAATAAGTTGCAGCGCATGCGCACCGCATGAGATTTTTAATATCTTCTAGCCCTCTTATGCCGCCGACTTTCTTTAACATTTGTGAGTTGACTTTTCCTGTGAGGGTAATGAACAGGTTACGCAAAAATTACGTTTCTAATTCAGTATAAACTGGACCCTTCAAGCAGAGTTTTCTCTTTGTAAGAAGGCCAGAGAAACAAAACCATTTTAGTGTTAACTTTACGCTCTTATAATTCACAAAATTGAGAGGTAAAATTTACACAAACGTCTATTTTACAATGTGTAAGTGCACGACTAACACGATGGCATAAAAGGAAGAAAGGAGATTGAAAATCTTGTGCAGTGCACGTATGCTGCAGCTTAACTGCATGTCGTAGGTAAGTCTGAGGCTGTTTTCCGGCTCGATAGACCACAAGTGTCTTACATAAAATTCTTCGTCTTGACTTCTCCTACACCACTTGATACTTTGTGAAAACACTGTCGGAAAGATAAATCGCCCGACCAAGAAGGAGTTGTGCAGCATAAACGTAAGTTGGTAGGCGTGCGTCTACATCTGAAAGATGATGTCTGTTCAAAATTTCGCGCCAGTCGCATACGAGTTGCACTATGAGGATGGAACTGATCTCAAATATGTGCTGTAACGGTCTTGACCGTTAGCCATCTTTGAGATTGGACTTGGTGGGCTGATGTTAGTCAAGAATGGCTTTGCTGTGACAAATACGCCATTAACGACACCTGACTGAGTTTAAACGAGATAGTGTACTACAAGCTGGATGTTCCTAAGGCCGGTATTACACTATCAAATTTCTTTGTCAAAGATTTGATCAAAGATGTGATCAAATATTCCGTCAAATATATTTGACAAAGATATTTGACGTAGCGCAAGAGGTGGTATTACACTGTCATCATATTTTTCGTCAAATTTCAAGATGGCTGACAACAACAACAACTTGTTATTACCCACAGCAAAAATGGCTCTGAGCACTATGGGACTTAACATCTGAGGTCATCAGTCCCCTAGAACTTAGAACTACGTAAACCTAACTAACCTAAGGACATCACACACATCCATGCCCACGGCAGGATTCGAACCTGCGACCGTAGCGGTCGCGCGGTTCCAGACTGAAGCGCCTAGAACCGCTCGGCCACTCTGGCCGGCTTTACCCACAGCAGTTGCACGTACCACAATTGCACTATGTGCATATGCGGATGAGAAGCGGGGGAAAAAAAGGAAACATACCTGGGTGAAGCCGTGGGTTTTACGACGACAAGATAAAAGCATTCAAAAAGACTTGTTACGTGAGCTTGTAGTGGAGGACGTCAAGTCTTACATCAATTACTTAAGAATGGATGAGCATACATGTCTGTATGTGCTCAGTGAAGTGTGTCCTCATATCACAAAGCACAATATTCATTTAAGAACTACTACATTTGCAGAAGTCAGGCTCACTGTAACACTCCGATTCCTTGCTACAGGAGAGGGTTAGGTTAGGTCAGGTTAGGTTAGGTTAGGTCAGGTCAGGTCTCCAATCTTCTTAATCTATTTTTGTATTCAGGGTGCCTCACGTTGTTAAGCGCCTCATCAGCTTCATACATCTCTATTAATTTTGTAGTTGTCGGCACACACCAATTATATTTACCAGCAATGTATATAAAAACACTACAGACGACAGAACGCTGCAGCGATGCTAGAGCTCCATGTGGTAACATGTTACATTGCACTGAACAGAAGACAAGCGACTTCTTTGATCAAATCTACAGTGAGGTCCTAGATTTAATCAAATATTTGATGACATTTGACAAAGTTCCCTATTACACCGTCAAATATCTTTGACAAAGATTTTTGACAAAGATATTTGACAAAGAAATTTGATGTGTAATACCGACCTAAGCGATATTTCAGAGAGACGTGGCACAAATATAGCGATTTTACATGTTTGCTGCAGCAGTGGTCACCAGAATGTACGGTTCCAAGAAGACCGGGCTCCGGACGACCATATGGCACTACCGAGAGGGAAGACCATTGTGTTCGCCGTATTGCTCTGGAGCATCCCACTGCATCTGCAGCAGCAATCTGAGCAGCAATTGGCACAACAGTGACGCAATGAACTGTTGCAGACCAGTTATTTTCATGACAGCTCCGAGCCAGACGCCCTGTAGCGTGCGTTTCACTGATCCCACACCACTGTCATTTACGACTAAAGTGGTGTCAAGCGAGAGCTCACTGGAGAGCTAATTGGAGGTCTGTTGTGTTTTCTGATGAAAGCTGCTTCTGTCTCCGTGCCAGTGATGGTCGTGTGTTGGTTAGAAGGAGACCACTCGAGAGCTGCCGTCAGTCTGTCCGCATGCTAGACGTACTGCTCCTACACTTGGGAGTTAAGGTCTGGGGTGCGATTTCGTATGACACCAGGAGCGCTCTCGTGATTATCCCACGCACCCCGACTGTCATACTGCACGTCAGTATGGTAATTCGACCTGTTGTGCTGACATTCCTTAAGAGTTCTCCATCATTTTGATTTGCACCTCCTTGTATTGGCCGTGTTTGCAGTTAAAATCGTTGGATGCGAGGTCCGCCAGTTATGCAAAACACCGTTTTTCTCAGTACCCAAACATATTTCGGCACTACGGTGCCATCATCAGTGGTTTTCGTTTTTATTTAATCTGCAATGTGAACATTTTTGTTAAATGATTATAAAATTGTGTTCAAACAACAGATCGTTTCTTTTTGTAAATACCTTTACATTTGGTGTGCATGAATTTTCTGGATCACTTGTGTGTTAATTACTACAGGTAGCTTGTCATCTGCAACCAAACGAGGTTGATGAGAAAGTTTATTGCTGGGAGTTAACATTCTAGAAGACTGGTTAACTCCCAGCAAAAAACTTTCTCATCAACATCGTTTGGTTGCAGATGACAAGCTACCTGTAGTAATTAACACACATGTGCGGCTGATCCCGGTGGATGTTCTAGTCCTCCCTCGGGCATGGGTGTGTGTGTTCGTCCTTAGGATAATTTAGGTTAAGTAGTGTGTAAGCTTAGGGACTGATGACCTTAGCAGTTAAGTCCCATAAGATTTCACACACATTTGAACATTTGAATTAACACACAAGTGATCCAGAAAATTCATACACACAAAATGTAAAGGTATTTACAAAAAAAAAAAAAAAAAAAAAAAAAACAAAAAAAAACCGATCTGTTGTTTGAACTAAAAATGCACACAATTTTATAATCATTTAACAAAAATGTTCACATTGCAGAATAAATAAAAACGAAAACCCACTGATGATGGCACAGTGGTGCCGAAACATGTTTGGGTACTGAGAAAAACGGTGTTTTGCATAACTGGCGGACCTCGTATCCAACGATTCCTGAAGAGCACCACAGTGTATGTTTCCCAACAGGATTACACTCGATCACATACCGTTATTGTAAGCCAACATGCTATACTGAGCGTCGACATGTTGCCTTGGTCTGTTCGGTCACGTTTGCATGCTTGCATTCAACATTTTCCTGTCGAAGAGTGCTAGTTCCGCAAGGTTTGCAGAAGAGCTCCTGTGAGGTTTGGGAGGTAGGAGACGAGGTACTGGTAGAACTGAAACTGTGAGGATGGGTCTCGAGTCGTGCTTGGGTAGCTCAGGTGGTAGAGCACTTGCCCACGAAAGGCAAACGTCCCGAGTTCGAGTCTAGGCCTGACACACAGTTTTAATCTACCACGAAGTTTCATATCAGCGCACACTCCGCTGCAAGTTTCATATCAGCGCACACTCCGCTGCAGAGTGAAAATTTAATTCTGGGAACATTCTGGAAGTTACACCCGTTATTAATGTACCAGCAGATCCAATTTGTAATGGCTTATCTCGAGTTTAGATCAGCCTGTGATGTACTAGAACCTACAAAGATCCTCTTCGTTTCCCAAAAGCTAGTACATCGCAGGCACGTTTGTTAAATGCGTGCGCATGCAGCACCGAAACGGAGAGATATCTTTCCTGCTGGGAGAAACAGCTTACGTCGTCTTCTCGCAGTTGCCGGCCGCTGTGGCCGAGCGGTTCTAGTCGCTTCAGTTTGGAACCGAGCGACCGCTACGGTCGCAGGTTCGAATCCTGCCTCGGGCATGGATATATGTGATGTCCTTAGTTAGGTTTAAGTAGTTCTACGTTCTAGGGGACTGATGACCTCAGACCTCAGTCCCATAGTGCTCAGAGCCATTTGAGCCATCTTCTCGCAGTTGAACCCCTTACGTTCGGTTATTAATTCTTGAAGCAAAAGCACGTATTTCGAGCGGCTTCTGTTTGCTAGCTGGTTACCATTATCGGTCAGCCATATGTATTACCCTCACGAAACTTCATTTCTGTACACTAATAGAAGCAACTTATGATTGTCAAAGTAGAGAGGATATTAAATGCTGTCTGGCAATGGCAAGGAAAGCGCCTCTGGAGAAGAGAAATAGAGAGGATGTAAAATGCTGTCTGGCAATGTCAAGGAAGACGCCTCTGGAGAACAGAAATTTAACATCGAGTATAGATTTAAGTGTCAGGAAGTCGTTTCTGAAAGTATTTGTATGGAGTGTATCCATGCATGGAAGTGAAACATGGACGATAAATAATTTGGACAAGAAGAGAATAGAAGCTTTCGAAATATGGTGCTACAGCTCTGCTTATTATCCCGACCTGATCTGATCGAATAGCAGCCCAATATTTATTAATAACATGGCCGTTAACCTAATGGGGCTGGTAATCGGAATTGACTGCTACGGGAGTTGTTACTGTCCAGTTCGTTCTGTTCAATACTGTAATACTGAATGTCTGGTAATAAGGAACACCAACACAGTTTTACTAATTACGAACTTATATTCTTCTCAAAACACAAAAAGGAGACAGCCGCTGCCTTCGTCATACATATCTAATTACGGCTAATCTCAGCACAGGGTTTCTTCATTTCTCATTATCGTCACACGCTAATCCATCACTGCAATCCTAGGTTAGGCCGGCGCGGTAGACGCGAAACCAAATATCAGCACTAGTAACGTCACTGATCACTTTCATAATGATACTTCATCACTTCCCGTTATTAGTTTATTATTTAGGGGTCTAGCCACGGCGATGGTGACACCCTTCTCGATTAAAGACCCTGTGTTTCAACAATGGCCTTCACACACACACCATTCCCGCCAACCACACTGGCGCATCTCCACTCGATCTCGCAACACGTCACAATCGATTGTTCGCCCTATCGACCTGTGCCGAGTGCAAAGCTATAGTAAGGGCCTACGGACCCCTCACAGGTAGACCAAGAGATGAATACACTAAGCAGATTCAGAAGGATGTAGGCTGCAGTAAGTACTTGGAGATAAAGAAGCTTGCACAGGGTAGAGTAGCATGGAGAGCTGCATCAAATCAGTCTCCGGACTCAAGACCACAACAACAACAAACAACACTAATTATACCTTGGGGTTGCGATACTGTCATTGTAGTTATCGCCCACGCCCCGCACACACGTGTGGAAGTATACATACTGGGAATATCCTGCATGTGGCTTACTGCCCCTACATGCCCGTAATGATTCGCCGTGGTCGACTCGCGGAACGCTTTTGACATGTCAGTGCGGACTCAATAAATCTATAAATGTTCGAAATATTAATACTTTACATTTTGGGCACACAGCCACTGCTAAGGAGGAGGAGGAGTGGGGGTGGGTGGGTGGAGGGGGGCATAAACGGACTGGAAATTGTCATGAATACTGCACCAGATTTTATTGATAATTGTTTAACACACAGTTACGAAATTTTTAGCCAAAAGATCCACAGATAACCTTTTTTAAATTACTGAAGGAAATTCCAGAATGAGAAGAGGAAACGCAGATGGCATTTTAACACACAGTTACAAAGAATTTTGCATAAAAGATCGCGAGACACCCTTTAAATTTACTGAAGAAAATTCATGCACGGGATAACTGCATTCGCAGAAGGAGATCAGGAACCAGGAGGCTGTGCACTGCTATCACTATTTGGAACGTTTGCGTAAAAGGCGACGTATTGCATTTAGAGAATAACGCACTTATAAAATTTCTAGTCCCAGTGCATCCATAATAACAAAACACGCAACCACATTAAAAGAAAACACAGTGACTGATCCTCTGAAGGCTCTTAGTTAAGTGGAAGGCACTATTATTCAGTTTCAGTTATGCAATGAATCCTATTTTAAAATAAATATGCATGCAAGGATGTTTCGCTGAAATGTGACATTACTCGACTTACATTATAAACATAAGGAATAAAAGAGAAATGTCATATCTAGTGAAATATCAAGTGTCAGCGAACTGAATGTTAAATGCGTTACATGAACAAGGGCAGATAGAAAAAAATTAATTTTATTTCTCCTGCAAATCCTTTCTAAATTTAGTCACCATAGATTGCTTCCGCTTGTTGGTGACAATGCAAAGCTTCCAGTGATTTTCCTAACTCCCATCCAGTAGCTTTTCAAGAGCTTATCCGCTCTAGTAGCATCAGGTTAACTGCGGTTGAATGGCCGACCAGTAAAACCCTCAAAACCACAATAATTACATGCCAGACAACAGTGACCAGTATTACAACAGATAAAGCAAGCATTTAAACGCAGGCTTAAGATATATACATGTGACATGTAAGTACTGCCTCTGTCTTTTACTGTTAGTTCAAAATGGCTCTGAGCAATATGGGACTCAACTGCTGTGGTCATAAGTCCCCTAGAACTTAGAACTACTTAAACCTAACTAACCTAAGGACATCACACACATCCATGCCCGAGGCAGGATTCGAACCTGCGACCGTAGCGGTCGTGCGGTTCCAGACTGTAGCGCCTTTAACCGCTCGGCCACTCCGGCCGGCTTTACTGTTAGTCAATACTTACACTTTTTATATAAAAAGGTCTTTTCCTATAAATTTGTAACTATGTTATAGGCCATTTTAATTCTTTTAATTCTGATGAGGGCACTCTTAGAAGTGTTGAAATCTGGTCAATAAGACTAAAAATAATAGTGACCGAGGGCTCATTTGTTTCAACTTTAATATACTACTAAACTCTGTAGAATTAAAACGACAAATTCGGGGAGGTACATATATCCAGTTAGTACAAGTCTTACTATTTACTAACTCGACCCAGAAGAAAACAGTACTGTCTCGGTAGTCGAACTGCAGTATTAATTTTTGCTTTAACAGCTTATCCATACGATATTGAAGGTGAGTCATCTATTATACCGGTGACATTATAAATCATCTTCGATAAGACAGGGAGTAGAAGGTCCACAAATTGCTCACCATGCAACCGTTTCTTGACGACAACCAGTTAACATTCGTTACAGAAGCTGACTAGCATTCATAAGTCCAGGCTGTCTTCCTTTGTCAGAGACAGTTCCATATAACAAGTGCCGCTTGAAAACAAACATCAATGCAGATCTTAAGTCCGCCGCGCAGCCTCACACACAGTCACCGGCCAAGCTTAAATCGCCTTCCCCGGCCACCCCCTCTCTCGGCCGGCGAGTGAGCTTATAGAATACTGAGAGCGAAGACGCGAGGTAATAACTATCGACACACGCACTCCCACAGACCAACCACCATTCAAAATGACAAAGTACAAACGCCTGACACGTATCGATTTCTAGTCTCACTGCTTCGCCTCAGAAGGACAAGGGTGTGGTGACAGCTTTGCCTCTTTATTCAATCGAGTTTACCATGTTTTAAAAGTGCTGCAGTTATACGAAGAAAAGGAAAGATCGTATGGCACGGGATATCATGAAACGTGCTACCCATTTTCGTTATCATTCGAGGCTCACTTGTGCCTAATGACCTCGTGATTCAACACTCGTGTCTACCTAAATTGATCGACTTTTTTTGTTAGTATTTGTTTTGAAGCATCCAAGGTTTTCCAGGTCTAAGCTTTGTTAGTTTTGCATTGTAAAGCTAACGAATACGCAGGGTAGATTTATATGACAGGCTTTCGGTGCCTGAACTTTAGTTTCATCTTCATAATTTGGGCTGAGTGTGTCCGTATTGACCTAGGACTTGCTTGATATTCTCCAATTATTAGCTCTGTAGTTATGCACTCCATTAATAAGATTACCGCTTGTTAATACTATTAGACAGTCTCAAAATTATTTTTGGAACGTTGCAGCGTGATCTCAATCAAATTTTTCCGACAAGATCAGCTAGCATTCAATTTACATAGCACGTTACACGCAAAAATTTGTGTAGAATATCATGAACTGTGGATTTACGAATGTTAGCTCAACACTTCCATGTCATTCTGGGATCATTAGTGACTTCAGTGCCTTGTGATTCAGTACGTCGTTTCTGCTGAAACAGATCGTCTCTGTGTAGGATAATGTTTCGAATGTGAACACCGTAAATTCACTGCCCGCGAGCGATATCATTTCGATTAATCACTATAGATACTGATTATTCTCTTCAACGGGAAAGATTCACACACTCTGACTCATTGAATGGAAAGCCGCATTCCGTGTTATTTTTCTGCGAATGAACGAATGTCGCGTTACTGTCAATAATTAATAACGAAACTAGCGAGATCATCTTCTGTGCTATATACAGGGTGATTCAAAAAGAATACCACAACTTTAAAAATGTGTATTTAATGAAAGAAACATAACATAACCTTCTGTTATACATCATTACAGAGAGTATTTAAAAAGGTTTTTTTTCACTCAAAAACAAGTTCAGAGATGTTCAATATGGCCCCCTCCAGACACACGAGCAATATCAACCCGATACTCCAACTCGTTCCACACTCTCTGTAGCATATCAGGCGTAACAGTTTGGATAGCTGCTGTTATTTCTCGTTTCAAATCATCAATGGTGGCTGGGAGAGGTGACCGAAACACCATATCCTTAACATACCCCCATAAGAAAAAATCGCAGGCGGTAAGATCAGGGCTTCTTGGAGGCCAGTGATGAAGTGCTCTGTCACGGGCTGCCTGGCGGCCGATCCATCGCCTCGGGTAGTTGACGTTCAGGTTTCATAACTAACCTTTTTCGTAGGACTCTCCATACAGTTGATTGTGGAATTTGCAGCTCTCTGCTAGCTCTGCGAGTCGTTTTTCCTGGGCTGCGAACAAATGCTTGCTGGATGCGTGCTACATTTTCATCACTCGTTCTCGGCCGTCCAGAACTTTTCCCTTTGCACAAACACCCATTCTCTGTAAACTGTTTATACCAACGTTTAATACACCACCTATCAGGAGGTTTAACACCATACTTCGTTCGAAATGCACGCTGAACAACTGTCGTCGATTCACTTCTGCCGTACTCAAGAACACAAAAAGCTTTCTGTTGAGCGGTCGCCATCTTAGCATCAACTGACACTGACGCCTAGTCAAGAGCGCCTCAAGCGAACAAATGTACAACTAAATGAAACTTTATAGCTCCCTTAATTCGCCGACAGATAGTGCTTAGCTCTGCCTTTTGTCGTTGCAGAGTTTTAAACTCCTAAAGTTGTGGTATTCTTTTTGAATCACCCTGTATATCTCCATCAGAGATCCTAGTAAACTGCGTCCACAATAAAACTTGTCTGACCTGTTCCCGCATTTTGTGGCAACGTAATTCTTGTAGTCATCAAATTGACTTGGCATCAAACACTAAAATCTGGCAGGATGTTGCTGTTACGACGTGGCTACTTGCGTCTAGTAAGTGTACAGCCTCCTCATAGGGCCAAATAGGGTTAGGCAACTCTAAAGGTACAATGGTGGCAACATACATTAGCAACAAATTACAATAACTTATTAACATTAGACTTTCAGCCTGCTTAGCAGGGTGGTAACGTGCTTGCCTCCCATGCACTGGGCCTGGGTTCGATTCCTGGCTGGTTTGGAGATCTTCTCCGCTCGGGGACTGGGTGTTGTGGTGTCCTCACCATCATTTCATCCTCATCATCGGCCGCAGGTCGCGCAATGTGGCGCCGAACCCAAATGGGACAACTCAGCCAACAATGCCATACGATGATTTCAACAGAGACTTAATAGGAGTCTTTGTGGTATGCAGACAATATGTGCCAAAGGTTCAAAGTTCTCTTGCACTGATCTGTCTTTAATAATGATGTCAGTAGAAAGACTAGTTGGGCTGTTCTTGGCGGCGACTGTACCTGAGTCCTGATGCTGTCTAGAACTGTCTGACGTGAGATACTGTCTGAGTGTAGCCAAGTGTTAACTTATATCTGCATTTGGTGGATGTATATCCCTTGGTAATTATTTGGCGGACGCATAAAATATGTGTTGCCTTAAGTGCCTTCCTCTGGAGGATAGCCGTAACTTAGTTGCGCCTGACTATTAGGCAACTCGTCACTCTTCTATGTATGGCCTTGTTCCGTGTCTTCTATAGGACACAGCAGTAATTGAGACAGCGAAGTTATATTAGAAATCGGGAAAAGACAAGGAGAGCTCCATCACGCATCGCACGTTCAACCTCGGCAAGAACCTGTTCGGCGAGGGGCAGTTAACAAACGCAGTAAAAATCTCCCGGCTCCTAAGATCGCCTAACTCTCTCATTACGGTTTTCAGCGCCGGAGTACGCTGTAATATAATGCGTGTTCAAGCAATCGTGAGACAACGAAAGAGCGACAGTGAATATGTTAAACGCTTTTGTGACATCTGAGAACTGGTACACACCACTCACGGTGGGAAAAATTGCGCGCAGAGCTAATTTTTTATTTTATTTTATTTTATTTTTTTGAGTCATCAGCCTTCTGACTGGTTTGATTCGGCCCGCCAACCTCTTCATCTCAGAGAAGCACTTGCAACTTAACGTTTTCAATTATCTGCTGGATGTATTCCAACCTCTGTCTCCCTATACAGTTTTTGCCTTCTGCAGCTCCCTCCAGTACCATGGAAGTCATTCCCTGATGCTTTAACAGATATCCTATCATCCTGTCCCTTCTTTTTGTCATTGTTTCCCCTATACTCCTTTCAAATGGCTCTTAGCACTATGGGACTTAACTTCTGAGGTCATCAGTCCCCTACAACTTAGAACTACTTAAACCTAACTAACGTAAGGACATCACACACATCCATGCCCACGGCAGGATTCGAAATTGCGACCGTAGCGGTCGTGCGGTTCCAGACTGTATGGCCTAGAACCGCTCGGCCGGCTAC
Organism: Schistocerca americana; assembly: GCF_021461395.2. NCBI lineage: Eukaryota > Metazoa > Arthropoda > Insecta > Orthoptera > Acrididae > Schistocerca > Schistocerca americana. The sequence goes on from NC_060124.1 coordinate 526,968,628, forward strand.
ATTTCTTTCCTCGCCTATTCTGCGGAGAACATCGTCATTCCTTACCTTATCAGTCCACCTAATTTTCAACATTCCTCTGTACCACCACATCTAAAATGCTTCGATTCTCTTCTGTTCCGATTCTCTCACAGTCCATGTTTCACTACCATTCAGTGCCGTGCTCCAAACGAACATTCTCAGAAATTTCTTCCTCAAATTATCTCACATCCTATTAAGAAAATGTCCCACCTTTTATAATGTCGAGGGGACCGTCATGAATCGCAGTGATTTCAGTGTAACTATTGTCTTTGAATAAAACTGTTATTACTGCTCTTCTCCCTCCGTATTTCTTCCACTTACCATCTAAGGCAGCAGTTCTTTATATGCATTGTCCAAGTTTCATGTTCCTCGGAAGCGACACATCATCCTTTCCACATCAGTGTATCGTTATAACTAGGGCGGATATTATCATTTTTTCATTTCGAATACGGTTTTGTAATTGTGAAGATGAATACGTAAACATCCGTGAGTAATTAAATAGCGATGCCTTTGATTCGGTGTTTGCAGCTACGTGACGCGGAAGTGAACAAAGTGTGTTCGGTATAGGAAGGGAGAGAATACGAGGTGCTGAAATGCGTTGTCCTGTTCTTACAGTAAGCAGAACGCAATTCGTCAGGCTGTACTGATGTTTTGACTCTCCGGAACCGCCGTCAGGAAGAAAAACTGAATGAAAACCACGAACCGCCAAAAAAACTGGACGATTGCATCCCGAAAATCATTGGAAGCGGTGGTACGGAATACAGTGTGTTTTAAGTGTAATTTTGTAGGTAAGGTATCAGGTCCCGGTGAGTAAGGTGTGAAACATGCAGTGGGATTTCAAATGTGGCATGTAGCATTCTTTGTAAATACAATAACATATTCCACTAAAAACTTATGTATTTGTATTATGGCGTAGTCTCGGGTCTGCATTAATCTGGATAATAGCTGGCCGCACTCGAGCAGATTTTAGTGACGGGCCACGGATATTTCCGACGGAATCTGAAAAATCTGTAGACTCTAACCATGCGTTGGTAGAGGCATGATGTGAAAGCCGTTACCTGCAAATCGCAGAACCGACAATCCCGCTTCCTCAGATGAACACACCCGAGCGGATTTCTGCGACTGGCCACGTTCAGAAAGTCCATGAATTTTCCAGCGGTTTTCAGGTTGCAGAAATTTTTAGTTCTCGCTGTTCTCATTTCTGCTACTTGTCATTACTTTCGTCTTTCTTCGGTTTACTCTCAGCCCATATTCTGTATTCATTAGACTGTTTATTCCATTCAGCAGATCATACAATTCTTCTTCATCTTCACTCAGGATAGCGATATCATCTGCTAATCGTTATCATTGATATCCTTTCACCATGAATTTTAATCAAACTCTTGAACCATTCTTTTGTTTTCGTCATTGCATCTTCGATGTATAGATTGAGCAGTACAGACGAATAACTACATCCCTGTCTCACACCATTTTTAATTCGTGCACGTCATTCTTGGTCTTCAGTCTTTTTGCCCCACCTTGGTTCTTGTACATGAACCCTATTTTATATTACCCGTCTTTCACTATAGCTTACTCCTATTATTCTCAGAATTTCGCACATCTTGCACCATTTTACATTGTCAAACACTTTCTCCAGGTCTACAAATCCTTTGAAAGTGTCCTGATTTTCCTTCAGTCTCCTTCCATTATCAACAGCGACAGAGCTGCCTCTGTGATGCTTTTACTTCCCCTAAAACTGTTGGTCATCTAACAGATCCGCTATTTTCTCTTCGATTATTCTTGCCAATAACGTGGATACATGAGCTGGTAAGCTGACTGTGCAAAAATTCTCACACTTGTCAGCTCTTGCAATCTTGGGAATTGTGTGGAAGATGGTCTCCAAAAGTCAATCGCCAGGCTCATACATGCTACACACAGCCGTGAATAATCGTTTTGTTGCCACATCCCTAAATGATTTTAGAAATTCCGGTGGAATGTTCTCTATCCCTTCTGTCTTATTTGATCTTCAGTCTTCCAAAACCCTTTGAAATTATAACACTGGATCACTCAATCTCTTCCTTATCAGAGGCTCTTTTAAATTCTGATTCTAATATTGGATCCCGTATCTCTCATATCTCGTGTTTCTCCTTTTATCACGTCGTCAGACAACTCCTCCCCCTCATACAGGCTTTCAATGTACTCTTTACACCTATCCGCTCTCTCCTCTACATTTAGCAGTGAAATTCCCATTGCCCTCTTAAATGTCACCGTCCCTGCTTATAATTTCACCGAAGGCTGTTCTGACTTTTCTACGTATATGCTGAGTCATTTCTTTCGACAATCATTTCTTTTTTCCATTTCCTCACATTTTTCATGTAACCATTTCGCCTTAGCTTGTCTGCATTTTCTAGTTATGTAATTTCTAAGTGACTTGTATTTCTGCATTCCTGAATCTCAATGAACATTTTTGTACCTCCTTTTTTCGTCGATCAGTTGAAGTATTTCTTTTGTTACCCATGGTTTCTTCGCAGTTACCTTCATTGTAGCTGTGAGTTTTTTTTCCTGCTTCCGTGACTGACGGTGTTAGAGATGTCTATTCCTCTTCAACTGAAAGGTCTGCTGATCTGTTCACAACCGCGGTACCTATAGCCTCAGAGAAATTCGAGTGTGTCTCTTCATTGCGCATTTTTCCTGACTACTCTTTTAAACTTCAGCCTACTCTTCATCATTACTAAATTGTGATCTGTCTGTATCTGCTCCTGGGTACGCCTTACTATCCAGATCTGATTTTGGAGTCTCTGCCTGACCATGATATAATCTAACTGAAATCTTCCGGCACCTCCCAGCCTCTGCCTATTATACCCCCTCCTCTTGTGATTCTTGAACAGAGTATTCGCTGTTATTTGCTGAAATTCATTACAAAATTCATTTTGCCTTTCTCATTCCTAGTACCAAACCCTTTTTCTACGGTAACCCTTTCTTCTAATCCTTTCCCTACAACTGCATTCCAGTCCCCCATGACTTTTAGATTTTCATATCCCTTTACCTACAGAATTACCTGTTCACTATCCTCATATACTTTCCCTGTCTTTTCATGTTTGTGACGTCGACAGGTGTACCTGAACTATTGTTGTTGGTGTTGGTTTACTGTCGATTCTGATGAGAACAATCCTATCACTGGACTCACTCTCCGCACTACATTCGTGTTCATAACGACTACCACTCTCGTTATACCATTTTCTGCTGCTGTTGATATTTCCCTATACTGGTCGGACCAGAAATCCTTGTCTTCTTCCCATTTTACTTCACTTACCACTCTTTAGCTAGAATGAGCCTTAGAATTTCCCTTTTCAGATGTTCTATCTCCCCTATGACGTTCAAACTTCTGACATTCGACGCCCGACTCGTATGACTTTATCTTTTGGTTGATTATTCAACCTTTTTCTCATGGCACCTCCCCCTTGGCAGTCCCCTCCCTGAGATCCGAATGGGAGACTATTCCGAAATCCTTTGCCAATGGAGAGATCATCATGACACTTTCACAATTGCAGGCCACATGTCCTGTGCATACACCGAGGGAGGTGGCGCAGTGGTAACACACTGGACTCGCATTCGGGAGGACGACGGTTCAATCCCGTCTCCAGCCATCCTGATTTAGGTTTTCCGTGATTTCCCTAAATCGTTTCAGGCAAATGCCGGGATGGTTCCTTTGGCAGGGCACGGCCGATTTCCTTCCCCATCCTTCCCTAACCCGAGCTTGCGCTCCGTCTCTAATGACCTCGTTGTCGACGGGACGTTAAATAACACTAACCTAACCTGTGCATACACATCGTGTCTTTAATGCAGTGGTTTCCATTGCCTTGTGCATCCTCATGCCGTTGATCAGTGCTGATTCTTTCGCCTTTTAGGGGCAGGTTCACACCCCAAGGGCAAGAGAGTGCCCTGAACCTTCGTCTGCTCCTCCTCCCTCTTCGAAAAAGCCGTCGGCAGAATGAGGGTGACTTCTTGCGCCGCGAGTCTCAGTGATTTTTATTCAGAATTTAAGCAGTTGTGGGTTTCGAAACTGGGACCGAGCGGGCTTTGATTAGTACTCAAAGATGCTACCGCCAGACTACGTGTGCACCTAAGTGAGTCTTATTGTGATTTAGTGTCGATTAATATTCCACAAGGCACGAAGTACTGTTGGTCTACACTAAGTGATACATTGCCTTTGTTGCACTCATCATTCGCTACCAGGCTAGTGTCATTTGCAAACATAAATATTTTAGAACCATGTCATTATCAAACTGAAATATTTTAGAATCATCTGTCGAATTAGAAGGCGCATCACTTATGTATACGTGGAGATTCAATAGTCATGTCACAATTGGGACGAACCAAATTTACATCAACAAACTTTCAGAGGTGGAAGTATGAACCAAAATAATAAAAAAGTGCGTAGTAAAATGGGCTCTAAAATGCATACCTTATAAGCTACGAACAGTTCATCTTCAACACTGTGAAACAAAGTTCTTCTACTGCAATCTCTTTGTTTTCTATATTTTAAGAGGTGGTAGTTTGGACCAAAACAAGAACGAAACGTCCATTAAATAAGGGCTCTAAAACGCATACCTTTGAGAGCTGTGAGCACTTGTTCAGTAGATGAGATATGATTCATACACTTCTGGCCATTAAAATTGCTACACCACGAGGATGACGTGCTACAGACGCGAAATTTAACCGACAGGAAGAAGATGCTGTGCTATGCAAATGATTAGCTTTTCAGAGCATTCACACAAGGTTGGCGCCGGTGGCGACACCTGCAACGTACTGATATGAGGAAAGTTTCCAACATATTTCTCATACACAAACAGCAGTTGACCGGCGTTACCTGCTGAAACGTTGTGATGCCTCGTGTTAGGAGGAGAAATGCATTCCACCACGTATCCGACTTTGATAAAGGTCGGATTGTAGCCTATCGCGATTGCGGTTTATCGTATCGCGACATTGCTGCTCGCCTTGGTCGAGATCCAATGACTGTTAGCAGAATATGGAATCGGTGGGTTCAGGAGCGTAATACGGAACACCGTGCTGGATCCCAGCGGCCTTGTATCACTAGCAGTCCAGATGACAGGCATCTTATCCGCATGGATCTAACGGATCGTGTAGCCACGTCTCGATCCCTGAGTCAACAGATGGGGACGTTTGCAAGACAACAACCATCTGCAAGAACAGTTCGACGACGTTTGCAGCAGCATGCACTGTCAGCTCGGAGATCATGGCTGCGGTTACCCTTGACGCTGCATCACAGACAGGTGCGCCTGCGATGGTGTACTCAACGACGAATCTGGGTGCACGAATGGCAAAACGTCATTTTTTCGGATGAATCCAGGTTTTGTTTACAGAACCATGATGGTCGCATCCGTTTTTAGCGACATCGCTGAGAACGCACATTGGAAGCGTGTATTCGTCATCGCCATAGTGGCGAATGACCTGGCGTGATGATATGGGGTGCCACTGGTTACACGTCTCGGTCACCTATTGTTCGCATTGACGGCACTTTGAACAGTGGACGTTACATTTCAGATGTAATACGACCTGTGGCTCTACCCCTCATTCGATTCCTGCGAAACCCTACATTTCAGCGGGATAATGCACGACCACATGTTGCAGGTCCTGTACGGGCCTTTCTGGATACAGAAAATGTTCGTCTGCTGCCCTGGCGAGCACATTCTTCAGATCTCTCACCAATCGAAAACGTCTGGTCAATGGTGACCGAGCAACCGGCTCGTCACAATATGCAAGTCACTACTCTTGATGAACTGTGGTATCGTGTTGAAGCTGCATGGGCAGCTGTACCTGTACACGCCATCCAAGCTCTGTTTGACTCAGTGCCCAGGCATATCAAGGCCGTTATTACGGACAGAGATGGTCGTTCTGGGTACTGGTTTCTCAGGATCTATGCACCCAAATTGCGTGAAAATGTCATGTCACTTCTAGTATAATATATTTGTCCAAATAATACCCGTTTATGACATGCATTTCTTCTTGGTATAGCAATTTTAATGGCCAGTAGCGTAGTAGCGAAAATGAAGAAGTTCCCGTAGGTTTTAAGGTATCCGCTTTGGATCCCATATTTGCTCGACCTTTTTGGTCCATATACCATCATCTGAAAGTTGGTCAGTGGAGCTTTGGTCCACCATATTAGCTCCTATGGGAATAGAGTTTTGAATCAACCCGTATAAGAGACAGTTGTGGTCCCAGCACTGACCCCTAAGGCACTTCCCACTTAAACGTCCCCAAATCAGACGCCACCTCACGGCTGTTCTCATTACTGGTACACATTACTTCTGCTGCCTGTTCTTAACGTATGAGAGGAAGCAATTTTGAGCTTCTCGTCTTATTCCACAGCTGTGCAAGTTTTGCAGTGTTATTTTGTTATCCATACAATCAAAAAGGCCTTAGTTAAATCATAGAAGATATCTAGCGATCGAAAGTATTGTTTAATATGTACAGTTCGTCTCCGAGGAAAGAAAACGTGGCGTTTTCAGTCAGTTTTACGAGAGAAAGGTCAGAAGCAGAAATTGTGACACTGTGTCCCAATGTTGGCAGCTGTGTGGAACAGCTGTGGTTAGAGAGAGAGAGAGAGAAAGGCAGAGAGAGAGGGAGAGAGCAAACCGTCAGCGACTAGAGTCCTCCCTCCTTGCCCCTGTGGACAGAACACACCGCTCAGCCGCCTCTCTGACTGGCGAGCACTCTGGCGGACAGCACTTGGCCAGCGGGGCAACAGCTGAGTGTGACCCGGTGGCCGCATTCGAACGACGGCTGGGTACACAAACAAACAATCAGGCCGGCCATTACCGCTGAGCACCCAATTAGACCAGCCGCCGCCTGCCACGCGTCGGCAAGTGGCTGCTAGTGCGGCGTCTGTGGTGGTCCTCCGGATCGCCGCCTCGTGGCAATCTGCTTGCCACTCTGCTGTAGAAGAGTCGAGTGCTGCGGCAAACACAGGCTGGAGAGACGCTGTTGCGTCACACACCGTGTGGTGCAATCACGAGAACGTCGTGTTTGAGCAAGGTGTCCTTTCCTACCTGTAATACACGTCACTGCGGTGAGGTGTCGTCGCTGAAACTTAATCACCTGCCTCCAATTAGAGATGGGTAAAACTGTCCTCTTCAGAGATCGGATCAGTACTGGTCACTCACCGGAACGAACTACAGTAGTTCTCTTTCGAGACTCAACACTCACTCGCAAAATATGTAAAAGGAAGCACATTGTCTTTTTAATTCAGGTCACTAAGCCTGTATTTTTATCTGATTCTGTCCTGTTTTGAAAGAGCATATAAAGAAGAAGAATAATTTTCTGTTTTAAATATCGTCTGCTGTAAAAATTATAAATATTACAATAAAATCCTAAATATTTTTCATCAACTGGAACAATTGTAAGACTGAACAATGATTATTGTTATATTTTGATACTTTTATTGGAAAAAAATTCAATGTACCACTTACAGCATAACTGTAATTGAAGTGTATCTGCAGTCGTCATCCGCAGTCAGCATTGCCACATTGCCATATTGACATTGTAATTCTGTCAGAGACAGCAAAGGACTTGGAAGAGCAGTTGAAAGGAATGGACAGTGTCTGGAAAGTAGGGTATAAGATGAATATCAACAAAAGCAAAACGAGGATAATGAAATGTAGTCGAATTAAGTCGGGTGATGCTGAGGGAATTAGATTAGGAAATGAGACACTTAAAGTAGTAAAGGAGTTTTGCTACTTGGGGAGCAAATTAACTGATGATGCTCGAAGTAGAGAGACTATAAAATGTACACTGGCAATAGCAAGGAAAGCATTTCTGAAGAAGAGAAATTTGTTAACATCGAGTATACATTTAAGTGTCAGGAAGTCCTTTCTGAAAGTATTTGTGAAAGTGAAACATGGACGATAAATAGTTTAGATAAGAAGAGAACAGAAGATATCGGAATGTGGTGCTACAGAAGAATGCTGAAGATTAGATGGGTACATCACGTAACTAATGAGGAGGTATTGAATAGAATTGGGGAGAAGAGGAGTTTTGGCACAACTTAACTAGAAGAAGGGATCGGTTGCTAGGACACGTTCTGAGGCATCAAGGGATCACCAATTTGGTATGGGAGGGCAGCGTGGAGGGTAAAAATTGTAGAGGGAGACCAAGAGATGAATACACTAAGCAGATTCAGAAGGATGTAGGTTGCAGTAAGTACTGGGAGATAAAGCAGTTTGCACAGGATAGAGTAGCATGGAGAGCTGCATCAAACCAGTCTCAGGACTGAAGACCACAACAACAACAACAATAACAACATTGCCACATGAAGGCAATATGTAAAATAATGTGAACAAGTGTACTTACTTGGGAATTGTTTATTAATAAGGGGTTTGACCCCCATTTGAGCGTAATAGCTGTGATTCTTCTTGGAATATTGGCATATAATGATTGTATAGTCTCCAGCGGAATGTTATGCCACTCTTCGATCATCACCTCCTCTAACTCCTGTAGTTGACGAGGGAGGCGGAAATCCGCTCCGGAGTCTGCGCTCCAATACCGACTGCGAGGGTTCGACAAAGTCCGGCGACTGTGCTGGCCAGGGAAGACGCTGCAGTTCAGTTGTATGCTCCTCATACCGGGGTTGTACTGTCCTGCCTGTGTGAATGGGTGCATTACGTTCTGAAATATGGCATCATTGTTGGGGAACATCATTTGAATCATGCGCTGCACCTGATTACCAAAAAAGTTCACATACTCGTTGGCTGTAACACGGTCATTCAGAGTAATGATGGGTCCAGCAGAATACCGTGATATGGCTGCCGACACCATCACACTTCCACCTCCATGCTTAACAGTTCGAATCAAGCAATCAGGATTATAGGCTTCCTTTGTCGTTCTCCAGACGTAAACCCGACCCGATGTTGAAAATAACCAAAACGTGGACTCGACGCACCATATGACGTGTTTCCACTGATCAGGCGTCCAGGATTTATGCTCCTGACACCATGTTTTACGCTCCTTTGCGTTAGTTGTCGTCTCTTGGTTTCGGTATTGCAGCTGGTCCATGAATATTCGCTTCGTGGAGTTCTCGGCGGACTGTGTCGATAGATGTTGGGTCTATAAGATTGCTATTGAGCTCTGCAGTCACTTTAGCCGCCGTCGTTTTGTGTCCTTTTGACACAATTCGTGTTAGCCTATGGCGATCTCTGTCATTTAGTTTTGATTTGCGCCCACTATTGCGTTTACACGATGATGTCTTCCCATGTTTTGTGTAGGTGTCTTGACTTGAAACAGTTGCTCTTGAAGGATTCAATAAGTTGGCTGCCTTGGTTACTGATGCTCCAGGTAATCGGGCCCCCACTATCTGCCCTCTTTTGAACTCTGTTCGGCCTTTCATTGCACGTCGACCTCGGCAACAGAATGCAAATACGATGTGCGCACTACGCGTAAACAACCTGCACTGATGCCTGGTCTGTACTGAACGCACACAGTCTAGCGCAGGGCCGGCCAAACGCTCCACAGTGTGCAGACGTGCGGAAGTGCTGCACATGTGCGCACGTGTGCGACAGCGAGCGACAGCGGCATCTGTTATTAGACATGTGTCCTAAATGAACGGCGGCGGCTCCTCTTCCCTGTTTATGTGGTACAAGCAAGAGCGCAACATATCCAGTCTCGTTTACCCCTGGTGACCGTAACCTTAACAGAGACGAACTGAGAAATGCCAGGTACTGTGAAAAAGCAAAGGACGGCAGATCTATGTTCTCGGTCGTTTAGATCATGCATCAGTGCTGAAAATCTCCCGCAATTGTTTGCGTTTGTCAATGAGCCGTGCTTTTGTGCCTGGTATTAACTACATCATTTCGCATGACCAGTGATAAACGTGTTTGGATTTATTCCTTTCATAATTAAAAATTAGTGTTTACTAACTGTGCATTATTGCCTCGTTCTGCTCCATGTTACATTATTATCAGGAAAATTGGTCATTAAACCGATTGTTGTATACTAACATTTAGGTTTTTTTTTTTAAATGTGTGAAGGGCTACGCTCAGTTGAAGTCGATAAAACGTAACATTCATCTAATTGTCGGTTATTACGCAGATTTCAGACGGAACTGATGAAAGATATAGCAATAATGGTACAGGTGATCATCGAGAGGTCTGCAGTTGTCATTTTGTTCAGAGGTCAGCGAGACAGAAATTACGTGGGTGTAACTGAGGGCACCGAGAATTAGTTATAGGAAACCTTGCATTGGTTTAATGTTATTTTAAATCATGACTAAGGTTCGTTGGAAGTCGCTAAGTGCTCTCTTTCTTAAATACTAGATCAAAAACATTACGCATATTTACGTGCCGTCAGTCAAGCTGCCTTAATAAAAACCCACGGTTGTTAACTGTATTACTTGTCTTACTGGGTTAAACTGTTAACATAAACGTAGACGTCTCAATGAGTAGACTGTGACAGTATTTTAAATGTTTAATACGCGAAATACCTTCCCATTGTTGGCTTGCAAGCTGTGGAAAGAGCACTAGAATGCGCCGGTACAGAGTATCCCAGCAAGTGGATAAAGCGACATCTGTGCGTAGAAACACGCACTACATGAACACTGACGGCTGCGGCGTGCACGCTGTGACCCGGAAGTTGCACATGTGCAGGAGCACCGCACGCGTGCAGAATTTCTGGCCGGCCCTGGTCTAGCGCGACACGTGCCTTATTGACCATCAAACACAACCATCCCATTACTACCATTGTTCACATTATTTTGCCTATCCACTGTATGTACCCAAAGAGGAAAAATTAATCAACATTGTCATTTACAAATAAAATTTGGCAAGTTTAAGCCGGTTTTAGTCGGTTTCTCTTCTCAGTGCTTACCTGACCTGCTTTTGAAAATGTTCGTTCACAGGGCAGTTATGTTTGGTGTGACTCATAGCACTTTCAGAACCAAATGATACGGCGTTAGCCACAACAATTTTCTTGTTTCGTACCAGTTTAAGGGATCGCTGTTTCTAGGCAAATATCCCTTCGCTAAATATTTGTCCAAGTCGACAACTGCCGCACTTTACGGGTCGTGACTGGCTTGAAGCTGACCAATAGTTTCATCAACTCCACCCAGATTGAAGAAGTCTCATGCATTACGGTGTTAACTGGTTGACAAATGAGATGTGTTTTCTCTTGTTGAACAACCAACGCTTATATTTCTGCAATAGCCTTCATGTAGCAGTCCTGAAATGTTTTGTATAACGAAAATTCCTGCCTTTTGAAGCGAGGGTCCAGGAACGTTGCCTGACCAATCAATTTGTTCCTGGAGATAACCCCAAACCGTTCCGATAACCCGTTAAGAAAACTATAAACCAGTGACTCTATTTATTGAGGACATTCTTTATTTTTGTCATTAAAAGATTTCAGTTGCCGTTGCATTAATCTCGGCAATATTTTAGTTTGTGAACTTGAGACTGTTTTCTCTGAGGACACCTCTTTGGTTACGTCATAGAAAACTTTCAAGATCTGTAACGCCTGTTGCATTATCTCCCAGTCTGTATCTTTTAAGTTTAAGGTTATCGATTTTCCACTTAAAATTTGGGAGCTTTATTTAAAGCAAATCTTTGTAAAATTTTGTATGTAGAGTTCTATCTGATTGGGACATCTTGTTTCAGTTTCAGTCGGTCAGTTTTTAAATTTTCTTGCACTTCAGCAAGTTTGCTTAAAGCATAGGGTCTTTCTTTAAGAATATAATTCTTTTGACATCGTCAACGGTTTCCTGTACGCACTTCCGAACTGCGTGTTGCACAGGCAGGTTTAAAGAACGTGCAAAGCATGGGATACGTGAAAGATTGAGAAGCACGGCACTTAATTTCATGTTTGGTGCATTGTCTGTCATGATGGAGGTGATTTTAAAATCAAAATTGTATTTCGCAATAAAAAACTTCACCTAGTTTGAGATGTTTTCTGTTATGCGTCTGTCTTCGAATTGTGAGCACTGTAATAGGTATGACTTTCGTTCACCTTTGTCGTCTGAGAAAAGTGCAGTGAGAACATAGAAACTAATGTTATTTATTCTCTTCCACGTATCAGACGTAAGGCAGACTGCCTTTACGGTGGTCAAATCGTTTTTAATTTCGTCGAATGACTCATGATACACTCTAGCAATTAGGGACTTTCACAACGTTTTCCGATTCTTAAACAATAGAGAAAAGATGGTACTCTCTGCAAATAATTTTTAAAAGCTGTACATCTAATACCATACTTTTATTTAATGTTAGCGGCTTTATAGTAGTAAAATATTTACTTACTGGTTATTGTAAATGAAAAGCATCTACATCTATATCTACATGGATACTCTGCAAATCACATTTAAGTGCCTGTCAGAGGGTTCATCGAAACACCTTCACAATTCTCTATTATTCCAATCTCGTATAGCTCGCGGAAAGAATGAACACCTGTATCTTTCCGTACGAGCTCTGATTTCTCTTATTTTATCGTGGTGATCCTTCCCCCCTATGTAGGTTGGTATCAACAAAATATTTTCGCATCTCCGGCTTTAGCCAGCTTACAGCTTACAGTGCCTATAACGATTTGAGCATCAGTGCTTTCTATTAGCGCTTGGAGCTCTGCTACTTTCACAAAACAGCTACGACAATTTACAACTGTTATACCGATGGTTCCTGTATCTATGTCCTTCCTCTGATCGGCCTGCACCCTTTGTGGCTCAAGCCCTTCTTGTGTCTTCCCGAGACACTCTAACCTAAAAAACCTCCCAGTCCACGCCACACAGCCCCTGCTACCCGTGTAGCCGCCTGCTGCGTATAGTGAACACCTGATCTATTCAGCGGAACCCGAAACCCAACCACCCTTTGGCGCAAGTCGAGGAATCCGCAGCCTAAACGGTCACAGAACCGTCTGAACCTCTGATTCAGACCCTCTACTCGGCTCTTACCAGAGGTCCGCAATCGGTCCTGTCGGCTATGCTGCAAATGGTCAGCTCTGCTTTCATCTCGCAAGCAAGACTGGCAGCCTTTACCACTTCTGTTAGCCGCTCGAGACCAGAGAGAATCTCTTCTGTTCCAAAGTGACACACAACATTGGTACCGACGTGAGCAACCAGCCGCAGTTGGCTGCACCCTGTGCTCTTCATGGCATCCGAGAGGACCCGTTCCACATCTGGAATGATTCCAGCCGTTATTCAGTTGGGGGTGAGAGCATCACAAAAGGAAATAAATCAGGACTTGGTCCAGAATTGATGGGCTGGATACTTGTTGATACTCAATTTGCCTTTCTGGGAGCATAGCTTCACCCGAGGTGTAAGCAGGCGTCAGTGAGGATGTTTCACGAGAAATGACTTCTCGAATTTCTGCGACGATTGATGACGACCTTCATCGGCTTCCTGACCCACATCGTTCCAGAGGTACGGTAAGATACTTCGATTTTAGATGTCCCTTCAGGTTTGATGATGAGCCAGAAGCCATGGAAACTATCTGCCGATAGTTGCGGCAATTCCGTTTTCTTCCCATTTTGGTAAAATGGTACCGCATATCGCTCGTAGTTCTTCTAGTCGAAGCGGAGTGGCTGACTGTTGTGCAGCACTGAAAAGTGAGCTGGAAAAATTAAAATATTTACTACTAATACAGACATTTTAAATTATAAACGCTTAAAGTGAAAACACATATGCATGCAGCCTCTTCTATAGTCAGAAGTTACGGAGTAGGAGGTGCGCCATATGGTGGTTGGTTTCAGGGTTCCTTTTAATAAATCGGGGGTCCACTACACGCAGGAAGAGACGACACGGATAAAGGAGGATGTGCAGAGGGGACTGAGCAGTTTTTTTTTTTTTTTTTTTTTTTTTTTTTTTTTTAGGTTAGAGGGACTCAGGAAAGTACAGAAGAGGCGTGTATGGCAAACATAGGAACGTAAACCTGGAAACAATCGGCATTCTGGAATCGATATTGTAGTTGTAAATTGTAGTAGTTGTGTTGGAAAAGAACCAGTGCACCAAGCGCTAATAGAAAGTACTGAAGCTCAAATCGTTACAGCTACGGGAAGCTAGCTAAAGCCGGAAATAAGTTAAGCTAAAATTTTTACGAACATTGTAACCGTCATCAGACAGAATAGATTAAACACAGTATGTGGCTGAGTATTTATTGCTGTCAGAAATAGTTCATCTCGTAGTGTAACTGAAGGAGATAGCTCTTGTGAGACAGTATGGGCAGAGGTTATCGTTAACAACCGGAATAAATTATTAATTGTTTCCTCTGACCGATCCGCCGGCTCAGATGCCTCGGATGACACAGATGCTGAACAGTTCAATGAAAACTCACGCTTCATTTCAAATAGGTACCCCATTCATGCAGTTATAGTTGATGGTGACTTCAATCTGCCCTTAATATGTTGCCGAAAAATACATGTTTAAAGTCGGTGGTAGCCATAAAACATTGTCCGAAATTGTAATGAATGCGTTCTCAGAAAATTATTTTAACAGTTGTTCGGGAGCCCATCCGAAGTGTAAATACTTACTAAAACATACTGACCTAATAAACAATCCTCAGCAAATAGTGAGCACGAAGAGGGGCGCAGGGAGTAGTGACCACAATGTTCCTGTGGCCAAACCGAATACCGTAACATCCGTACCGAAAAAGAAAATTAAGTGCAAAAATCATTTATCAAAAAAAGCGGATAAAAATTCACTTGATGCCTTCCTAAGAAACGGTCTCCACCCCTTCCATTCTGAGCATGTGAGCGAAGACAGATGTGGTTTAAATTCAGAGAAACAGTTGTTGTTGTTGTCTTCAGTACTGAGACTGGTTTGATGCAGCTCTCCATGCTACTCGATCCTGAACAAGCTGCTTCATCCCCAGTACCTACTGCAGCCTACATCCTTCTGAATCTGCTTAGTGTATTCATCTCTTGGTCTCCCTCTACGATTTTTACGCTCCACGCTGCCCTCCAATACTAAATTGGTGATCCCTTGGTGCCTCAGAACATGTCCTAGCAACCGATCCCTTCTTCTAGTCAAGTTGTGCCACAAACTCCTCTTCTCCCCAGTTCTGTTCAATACCTCCTCATTAGTTATGTGATCTACCCATCTAATCTTCACCATTCTTCTGTAGCACCACATTTCGAAAGCTTCTATTCTCTTCTTGTCCAACCTATTTATCGTCCATATTTCACTTTCATACATGGCTACACTCCATACAAATACTTTCAGAAACGACTTCCTGACACTTAAATCTATACTCGATGTTAACAAATTTCTCTTCTTCAGAAACGCTTTCCTTGCCATTGCCAGTCTACATTTTATATCCTCTCTACTTCGACCATCATCAGTTAATTTGCTCCCCAAATAGCGAAACTCCTTTACTACCTTAAGTGTCTCATTTCCTAATCTAATACCATCTGCATCACCCGATTTAATTCGACTACGTTCCGTTACCCTCGTTTTTCTTTTGTTGATATTCATCTTATATCCTCCCTTCAAGACACTGTCCATTCCGTTCAACTGCACTTACAAGTCCTTTGCTGTCTCTGACAGAATTACAATGTCATAGGCGAACCTCAAAGTTTGCATTTCTTCTCCATGGACTTTAATACCTACTCCGAATTTTTCTTCTGTTTCCTATACTGCTTGCTCAATATACAGATTGAATAACATGGGGGAGAGGCTACAACCCTGTCTCACTCCCTTCTCAACCACTGCTTCCCTTTCATGCTCCTCGACTCTTATAACTGCCATCTGGTTTCTGTACAAATTGTAAATAGCCTTTCGCTCCCTGTATCTTACCCCTGCCACCTTCAGAATTTGAAAGAGAGTATTCCAGTCAACATTGTCAAAAGCTTTCTCTAAGTCTACAAATGTTAGAAACGTAGCTTTCAGCCGTTCGCAGTACCAGCACAGCAAGGCCGTTTTGGTTAGTGTTACACAGCCAGATCAGTCAACCATCCAGACTGTTGCCCCTGCAACTACTGAAAAAGTTGCTGCCCCTCTTCGGGAATCACACGTTGGTTTGGCCTCTCAACAGATACCCCTTCGTTATGATTGCACATACGGTACGGCTATCTCTATCGCTGAGGCACGCAAGCCTCCCCACCAACGGCAAGGTCCATGGTTCATGGGGGAGGGGGGGGGGGCAGAGAAACAGATTGACCTAAAATGAGAGATATGTACCAAATAAATTGATAAACGATGGTACCAGTCCCCTGTGGGATACAAAACATTTAAGAAACTGTTGCAGAAGCAACGAAAAAAGCATGCCAAATTTAAGACAAGGCAGAACTCCATCAGATTGGCGAAGTTTTACAGAAACTCGAAATTTAGCCCGAACTTCAATGCGAAATGCTTATAATAGTTTGCACAACGAAACTCTATCTCGAAACCTGACACAAAAGCGAAAGAGATACAGGTCGTATGTAACGTGCACCAGCGGCAAGACACAACAGCTTCACTGAGCGGTAACAATGGTGATGTTACTGATTATAGTGCCACCAAAGCAGAGTAACTAAACACGGTTTTCGGAAATTCCTTCAGCAAAGAAGACCAAGTAAATATTTTAGAATAAGGAACGACTGCTAACATGAGTAACTCCGAAGTAAATATTCTCAGTGTAGCGAAGCAGCTTAAATCGATAACGGCAAGGCTTCGGGTTCAGATTGTATGCTCACCCTTTCCTCTTTCGGGCATGGGTGTTTGTGTTGTCCTTAGCTTAAGTTAGTTTAAATAGTTTGGAAGCCTAGGGACCGATGAACTCAGTAGTTTGGTCCCATAGGAACTTACCACAAATTTCCAGTTTTATGCCAGTCAGGTTCCTTTTCAGAGTAAGCTGATACAATCGCTGCACCCTTAACAGTCATATACAACTGCTCGCTGGACGAAAGATCCGTATCTAAAGACTTGAAGGTAGCGGAAGTCACACCAGTACTCAAGAAAGGAAATAGGAATAATCCGCTGAATTACAGACCCATATTACTACCATAGACCTGCAGTAGGATTTTGGAACATAGATGGTGGTCGAACATGATGAATTACCCCACGAAAAAGTTTTATTACCAAGCAAGCAACGAGGATTCCGAAAATATCGTTCTTGTAAACCACAACTAGCTCTTTATTCTCACGAAGTAATGAGTATTAGATTTCCAGAAGACTTTTGGCACCGTTCCTCACCACCGACTTCAAATCAAATTGCCCACCCATGGAGTAGCGTCTTCGTTGTGCGACTGCATTCGTGATTTTCCTCCAGAAAGAACACACTTTTCAGTAACTGACAGAGAGTCATTGACTAAAACAGACGTATTATCTGGCGTTCCCCAATAAAAGCGCCGGCCGCGGTGGCCGTGCGGTTCTAGGCGCTGCAGTCGGGAACCGCGGGACTGCTGCGGTCGCAGGTTCGAATCCTGACTCGGGCATGGATGTGTGTGATGTCCTTAGGTTAGTTAGGTTTAAGTAGTTCTAAGTTCTAGGGGCTGATGACCTAAGATGTTAAGTCCCATAGTGCTCAGAACCATTTGAACCAATAAAAGCTCTCTGCTCTTCCTGACCTACTTGATCAGATTAAACAATTTAGAACACAATTTGAGCTGCCACCTTAACATTATTTGCAGATGATACTGTCATGTACCATGTAAAGTCGTCATGTGATCAAAACCAATCGCAAAATGATTTAGACAAGATATCTGGGTGGTGCCAAAAGTGTGAAGTTATCCACTATAGTACTAAAAGGAATTTGCTAAATTTCTGTTTCATGGTGAATCACACAAATCTTTTGTCTGTAAATACAGCTAAATGCGTGGGGACTATAATTAAAAATAAACTGGAACGATCACATAGATAATTTTGTGGGGAAAGGAAATCTAAGAGTGCGATTGATTGGCAGAATATTTACAAAATGCAGTAGGTCAACTGAAGTGACTGCTTACACTACACTTGTGCGCCATCTTCTGGAGTAGTGCTGTGCGGTGTGGGACTCACATCAAATAGGATTGACGGAGGGCATCTAAAAAGTGCAAAGGGCAGTTCGATTTGTATTATTGCGAAATAGGGGAGAGAGTGCAACGGATATGTTACGCGAATTAAAACAAAGACGTTTTTCGTTGCAACAGGATTTTCTCATTAAATTTTAGTGACCATATTTCTCCTAGAGTGTTAAAAGTAGCGCATTGTATCACAGACAAATTCTCACCTTCTCTCCAGAAGACTGTCGGACAGAATAGGACGAAGAAGAAGAAAGCATAGTTCCACTTCAAACTTGGGCCATTTGGGCCGTAACAGCGCCCTCAGTCCTGATTGCCTGACCACCATTGTCTCTGCAAACACCTTAGCAAAGGCAGACTAGTACAGCAGAAGCAGCAGTATGTAGAGAGTCAAATGGTTCAAATGGCTCTGAGCACTATGGGACTTAACATCTAAGGTCATCAGTCCCCTAGAACTTAGAACTACTTAAACCTAACTAACCTAAGGACATCACACACATCCATGCCCGAGGCAGGATTTGAACCTGCGACCGCAGAGGTCGCGCGGTTCCAGACTGAAGCGCCTAGAACCGCTCGTCCACACTGGCCGGCTGTAGAGAGTCGATTAGCAGGCGTGGGTATAGCTGCAGAGACTGGTCGCGAGTAGTAGACACGTAAAATATAATTTATGGAAGTTGGCTAATTATAACAGTCAGTTTTAGTGCCGAGATGGAGAGAAATACAGCTCCAAATAAAGTTCCATGAGAAATTGGCAATGATAGCCTTGGGAGAGCCAACACTGACAAAACTCTACCATCTGGTGAGCAAGATGTATGAGACAGGCGAGATACCCTCAGACTTCAAGAAGAATATAATAATTCCAATCCCAAAGAAAGGACAGATGTGAAAATTACCGAACTATCAGTGTAGTAAGTCACAGGTGCAAAATACTGAAACGAATTCTGTACAGACGAATGGAAAAACTGGTAGAGGCCGACCTCGGGGAAGATCAGTTTGGAATCTGTAGAAATATTGGCATATGTGAGGCAATACTGGCCCTGCAACTTATCTTAGAGGAAAGATTAAGGAAAGGCAAAGTTACGTGTGTAGCGTTTGTACACTTAGCGAAAGCTTGCCCGCATCTCGTGGTCGTGCGGTAGCGCTCTCGCTCCACACGCCCGGGTTCCCGGGTTCGATTCCCGGCGGGGTCAGGGATTTTCTCTGCCTCGTGATGGCTGGGTGTTGTATGCTGTCCTTAGGTTAGTTAGGTTTAAGTAGTTCTAAGTTCTAGGGGACTGATGACCATAGATGTTAAGTCCCATAGTGCTCAGAGCCATTAGAACCATTAGAGAAAGCTTTTGTCAGTGTTGACTGGAATACTCTCTTTCAAATTCGGAAGGTGGCAGGGGTAAAATACAGGGAGCGAAAGGCTACTTACAATTTGTTCACAAACCAGATGGCAGTTATAAGAGTCGAGAGGCACGAAAGGGAAGCAGTGGTTGAGAAGGGAGTGAGACAGGGTCGTAGCCTCTCCCCGATGTTATTCAATCTGTATATTAAGCAAGCAGTAAAGGAAACAAAAGAGAAGTTCGGATTAGGTATTAAAATCCATGGAGAAGGTTCGCTGGTGACATTGTAATTCCATCAGAGACTGCAAAGGACTTGGAAGAACAGTTGAACGGAATGGACAGTGTCTTGAAAGGAGGGTATAAGGTGAACATCAACAAAAGCAAAACGAGGATAATCGAATGTAGTCGAATTAAATCAGGTGATGGTGAGGGAATCAGATTAGGAAAATTTTTTTGGAAATTTGTGGTAAGGTCATATGGGACCAAACTGCTGAGGTTATCGATCCCTAAGCTTACACACTACTTACTGTAACTTAAACTAACTTACGCTAAGGACAACACACACACTCATGGCCGAGAGAGGACTCGAACCTCTGTCAGGGGGAGCCGCGCGAACCGTGACAAGACGCCCACAGACCACGCGGCTACATATATATATATAATGTAGACTGGCAATGGCAAGGAAAGTGTTTCTGAAGAAGAGAAATTTGTTAACATCAATTATAGATTTAAGTTTCCGGAAGTCGTTTCTCGAAGTGTCTGTATGGTGTGTAGCCATGTACAAACTGGGAAATCCATTGAGATAAGCGACTTTGACAGCCAGCAGATTATTGTTATGCAGTCTCTGTGAACGAGTATCTCGAAAACGGCGAAGCTGGTCGAATTTTCACATGCTACTGTCGTGAGCATCTACGGAAAGAAGTAGAGATACAGTGAAACTACCACTAATCGCTAAACGACTGCACGTCCACGACTCTCGACAGAACATGGGGTTCCAAGAATTGTCTGCTCTGTAAAGTACGGTAGATGGTGATCTGTGGCATCTATGACGGAAGGGCACAATGCTGGCGCACGCGCAAGTGTTTTGGAGCACACCGTTTATCGTACATTGTTGAACGTGGAGCTCCGCAGCAGACCACCCCTACGTGTTTACATATTGACCCAACGACAACGCACATTACGACTGCAGTGCAGACACGTAATCGGAATTGAGATACGTTTCGAGTGGTAGCCGGCTGTCAGCAGGCAGAAATTCTACTCGCCAGCTTCTGTGTATTATTTCGCCTATTTCTAAATCTTTTGGTAGAATGAGCCTTCGGAAGCATGTACATTACCAGAACGTTTTTCAGACAATAGCAAATTATGTAAACTGCAAAAAGCCAAAGTTGCTGATTTCATATTTTCTGGAGCTAGGAGAAGCGGTTTCCTTAATGTTCCAGGTACGCTAGACATCACACCAGAGGCGATTTCCACTATTCTCTTTGCTTTACCGTCTTTGAGCTAGAAATCTTTATGGACTTTCTCTGTTAAATGGATATTACACACTTAAAAAAAAAGTTTTGGATCACCCCAGTTCCCAGAACTCGTGAAGATCGTTACTGGGTATTGGAGGTACCGGTGTGTGCAGCAATCTGGACCACCACCTCTGAACGTCTCGCTGTACGATGGTACAACATGCAATGTGTGGTTTTCATGAGCAATAAAAAGGGCGGAAATGATGTTTATGTTGATTTCTATTCCAGTTTTCTGTACAGGTTCCGGAACTCTCGAAACCGAGGTGATGCAAAACTTTTATTGATGTGTATATTTCATAGTATCAGGTTGAAAAGGAAAACCATTGTCAGCTACAATTATATGTGGCAGGCACTATCTTTTTTTTTTTTTAGAGAGAGGCGTCTTTTCGAGGCTTGCTGCTGCAGTTTCAATGACATATGCGACATAAGCGGCTCTGGAACCTCCCTCTTCCGATACTCTATCATGTTACAAATAATGGAATTTATAGGCGGCATCAGTAACTGCCATTAAGACTCGAATTTGTTGCCAGTCTGCTGATGTGTACGAGGTCTGTTATAGAAATGAAAAAAAAAATTACATATGGCATTTATTACAAGTTATACATTAATTGACTGTAGGCACCGAAAGTTTCATTTCTCAAAATCCACTCTTGAACTCTCACAGAACGTTTTTTTCTTCTTTCCTGATATCTTAAGAATAATTACGCAGGCCGTGATTTTGCGTTTCTACGCTTTCAACATGGCAAGCAGACTGGAAGAGATGTGTGACACAAGACTCATCTGTATGTATAGACCAACGACTGTCAGACATAAACGTGGGCTGTAAATTGATTACAGATTTTAACATTTCAGAAACTGACGTAAAAATATCCACGACATAAATTTCTAATGTTTTCTGTCCGACATTGAATAATTATTTCCGTAGGAATGTATCAGATGTGAATGCCGGACCTTGGAACACATGGCAAGTCATGTCATCATTTGAAGATACGATGTCTCTAAACGAGCCGGTGATCATAATTGGCACTACATTCCATAACTGTCCGTCTTCATCGAACGTCTATGCTAGGAAATCTATACTAATATTGTGCATGCGAACGTCACTCTGTCACGTTTCACGACTGAACCACGTAAACGATTTGATATGGAGGTAACTTGAACACCGAGGAAGAACATAGACAATTAAAAAAAAAATCGACGCCTAAGAAAGCGAAGCAGAGAATGGAACATCTTTTTTACACCAGTAAACATAAATCAGCAAAAAAATTATTATTAAATATATCACATAATATTCACGATGTACACGTTGTATAATGCATTCGGGCAGTTGAGTGTTGGGCGCACAACACGAGCTATGCTTACCTGAGCAGGCAGACATGTGAGCGCATCTGACGTCATTACACTTATTCACCATTACTTACCATAACAAAACTACTGATATGCGAGAACAGCTGCAGGTAACAGCTAGTTTTTATACAGACAGTTACGGATCCTTGTTAGAAAGCTACAGCTTGGAGTTGAATCTCATTCTCCCTTTGTGCTATATCCTGCAACAGCGTCCACAGTTTAGTGACCTGGTGTCCGCCACAACGATTCGGAGCTATAAGTATGTTCCATGATATCGGAAAATTGAAGATCACACGATGAGCAGTTTCGCTTTAGCAAAGGTAAAGGCAGTCCTCACGTTGCGGTTGATAATGGAAGCAACACTGAAAAAAAATCACGATACAGTCATAGTATTTGTTGACCTGGAAAAACAATTCGACAATGTAAAATAGTGTAGAGCTTCGAAATTGTGAGAAAAAGTATGATTAAACTATAGGGAAATATGGATAATATACAACTCGTGGATGAATCAAGAGGGAACAATAACTTTGGAAGACCAAGACTGAAGTGCTCCGATTGAAAAGGGCGTAAGACAGGCATGCAGTTTTTTGACCGTACCGTTCAATCTACCGGGTGATCAAGAAGTCAGTATAAATTTGAAAACTGAATAAATCTCGGAATAATGTAGATAGAGAGGTAAAAATTGACACACATGCTTGGAATGACATGGGGTTTTGTTAGAACAAAAAAAAAAAAAAAAAAAGAAAAAAAGATACAAAAGTTGAAAAAAATGTCCGACAGATGGCGTTTCATCTGATCAGAATAGCAATAATTAGCATAACAAAGTAAGACAAAGCAAAGATGATGTTCTATACAGGAAATGCTCAATATGTCCACCATCATTCCTCAACAATAGCTGTAGTCAAGGAATAATGTTGTGAACAGCACTGTAAAGCATGTCCGGAGTTATGGTGAGGCACTGGCGTCGGATGTTGTCTTTCAGCATCCCTAGAGATGTCGGTCGATCACGATACACTTGCGACTTCAGGTAACCTCAAAGCCAATAATCGCACGGACTGAGGTCTGGGGACCTGGGAGGCCAAGCATGACGAAAGTTGCGGCTGAGCACACGATCATCACCAAACGACGCGCGCAAGAGATCTTTCACGCGTTTAGCAATATGGGGTGGAGCGCCATCTTGCATAAACATCGTACGTTCCAGCAGGTGTTTATCAGCCAGGCTGGGGATGATGCGACTCTGTAACATATTGGCGTATCTCTCACCCGTCACCGGTAGCAGTCACTGACGTTTTGCTGTTCAGCGCCATCTGTTGCACATTTTGTGAACTTTGTTTTTTTTGTTCTAATAAAACCCCATGTCATTCCAAGCATGTGTGTCAATTTTTACCTCTCTATCTACATTATTCCGTGGTTTATTAAGTTTTCAAATGTATACTGACTTTTTGATCACCCGGTATACATCAGAGAAGTGATGACGGATATAAATGTTCAAGAGTGGGGTTAAAATTCTGGATGAAAGGATATCAGTGATAAAATTCACTGATGACATTGCTATCCTTAATGCAGACGATGTAGAATTACAGGCTCTGTTGAACGGAATGAACAGCCTAATGAGTACAGAACATGGACTGAGGGTAGGCCGTAGAAAACCTAAAGTTATGAGAAGTAGCAGAAATGAGAAAAGTGAGAAACTTAACATCAAAATTGGATATCACGAAGTAAACAAAGGTATGGGGTTCTCTTCCTTTGGATGCAAAATAACTGTTGAGGGACGTCGCAAGGACGACATAAAAGGCAGATCAGCACTGGCAGAAAGGATTTTCTGAGAATGTTCATTTGGAGCTCAGCGTTGTATGATACTGAAACACGGAGTGTGGGAAAACAAGAACAGAAGAGAATCGATGTATGCGAAATATTGTGCTGCAGAAGAATCTTGTAACGTAGATGGACTGATGGACTACGGAAGGAAGAGATTCTCTGCAGAATCGTCGAAGCAAGGAACACATGGAAAACACGGAGACGAGGAAGAGACAGTTCGATAGGAAATGCGCTAAGACATCAGGGAACAGCGTCCACTCCAGTAGAGGTAACTGTAGAGGGTAAAAAGCGAAGAGGAAGACAGAGACTGGAATCCAGCCAACAAATACTTGAGAGCATAGGGTACAAGTGCTACACTGAGATGAAGAGGTTGGCACAGGGGAGAAATTTGTGGCGAGGCGCATCAAACCATTCGGAAGAGTTAAAAACTGGTTCGAATGGCTCTAAGCGCTATGGGGCTCAACAGCTGAGCTCATCAATCCCCTAGACGTAGAACTACTTAAATCTAACTAACCTAAGGACATCACACACACCAAAGCCCGAGGCAGGATTCAGACCTGCGACCGTAGCAGCAGCGCGGTTCTGGACTGAAGCACCTAGAACTGCTCGGCCACAGGAGCCGGCTCGGAAGAGTGACAGACTCATTAAAAAAAACACGGTATTGGAAGTAAGGTGAGTTTACTGAGAGAGAGGTACGTTAGTGACGTTTATTACATGTTGTTTCTTACCTGATCTCACATTACTGTCTTCTTCACTTGGCCGATTACCGTTGTTCCACTCGAACCACGTTAGTTACGCAGCGCCGATGCGAGTTCCGCGACGCGGACTGCCTTATTTCAGCACGCTATTATCTGTCAGCAGTGTTAAGTGTGACACAAGCCGAACTTCAGTTGGTGCAGTCTCCGGCCCGCTAAAGAGCGCGCCGCTCGCATCAGAAGTGAAGTGTTCCGCCTGGAGCCACACATGCAGACGGAGCCATTACCGAAACACTTTGCGTGAGCGATAAGCGCTATTGGTGGCCACTTTCCGGGCGACACCGGATACGCTGGTGCAGTTTTATACGAGTCAGATCGCTTCTGCTCAGCTTCGTGCCTGCAAGGGTCCACGCCTACCAGGCACAACAGCGCAATGGCTGTAAATAACATTGCCCTTACGGCCAAGGCCCACTCGTTAAATGCCTAGCCCATCGATAAGTAATTAGGCAAACACATAAAATGGCAGTGATGTTTTAGCGCTTATGCTAATGTGTGACATATCACACCACTTGAAGCGCGGCAAGTACCCCGTATTTCACGTGGATAATGGGTGAACATTAACATGCCCCTGGCACGTGCTGACATCTTGTACTGACTCATGCCAGATGGTTTGTGATTCGAACTCGCGGTGCTAACGTCAGAAATAGATAAAGGGTTGGAAAAAAAAATATGGAGACACCAAATACAGGAATCATTATGTAGGACGGTGTAAGAAACCTGTTGGCCTTCAAAACGCCTTCTAGTCGTCTCAGGATGAATAAATACAGTTCCTGTTTGGTTTCCAAGACATTCTTGCACGATTCTTCCTGCAAAATAGAGGCAAGGTCACGTGGATAGGAATCACGCACCATTCTCTCGAAAGTAGACCACAAAAGCTCAAAATACTGCGACCAGGCAACCGTGGTGCCCGGGGTAGCTGCTACAATTCATCCTCGTTTTCTAAAAAGCTGTCCTGGACGCCACGAGCTCTGTGAACAGAGGCCGTATCTACTTCGAACACATCATCACCATTCAGGAACGAACATTGTACTGTGGGATGGACCTGAGGAGCCAAATGGTCACGTAATCGTTGGCAGTAAAGCGACATTAAGGAGCAACATGGGATCCACTGACTACCATGATACGGCAGCCCAAATCATCATCGAACTCCCGCCATGTTTCACTCCCGAGATGTTAAATCGGTCAGAGGATGGAAACAGCGTGAAACAAGACTGATCCTACCAAATGATGTTCTTCCGCTGCCATGGTTTTAGGGCCTCCACACCACTATTTTCCGTTACGGGCGTTTATATCAATGAATTTCAGATCGCCCTACAATTTCCTGATCGTGGAATTCCCTTCGAGTTGTTTCTGTACTGACAGGGTTCGTGAGTGTGACATTCAGGTCTGCAACGACTTCTGCAGCTGTCGTCCTCTTACACTGAAGCGCCAAAGAAACTGGTATACGTATGCGTATTCAAATCCAGAGATATGTAAACAAGTAGAATACGGCGCTGCGGTCGGCAGCGGCCATATAAGACAACTGTCCGGCGCAGATTTTTAGATCAGCTACTGCTGCTACAATGTCAGGTTATCAAGATTTAAGTGAGTTTGAACGTGGTGTCACAGTCGGCGCACGAACGATGGGACACAGCATCGCCGAGATATCGATGAAGTGGAGATTTTCCCGTACGACCATCCATTTCACGAGTGTACCGTGAATCTCAGGAATCCGGTAAAACATTGAATCTCCGACATCGCTGCGCCGGAAAAAGATACTGCAAGAATGGGACCAACGAGGACTGAAGAGAATCGTTCAGTGTGACTAAAGTGCAACCCTTCCGCAAATTTCTGCACATTTCAATGCTGGGCCATCAACAAATGTCAGCGTGCGAACCATTCAACGAAGTATCATCCATATGCGCTTTCCGAGCCGAACCCTTGATGACTACACGACACAAAACTTGACGTGTCGCCTTGGCCCGTCAACACCGACATTGGACTGTTGGTGACTGGAAACATGTTTCAAATTGCATCGAGCGGATGGACGTGTACGGATATGGAGACATTCGCATGAACCCATGTACCCTGTATGTCAACAGGGCACAGTTCAAGCTGGTGGAAGCTCCGTAATGGTGTGGGGCGTGTGCAGTTGGAGTAATATGGGCCCGCTGATACATGTAGACACGACTCTGACAGGTGACACGTACGTAAGCATCCTGTCTGATCACCTGCATCCATTCGTGTGCATTGTGCACTCCGATGGACTTGGGCAATTCCTGCAGGACACTGCGACACCCCACACGTCCAGAATTGCTACAGACTAACTCCAGGAACACTCTTCTGAGATTAAACACTTCTGCTGGCCACCAAACGCCCCAGACATGAACATAATTGAGTATATCTGAGATACCGTGCAACGTGCTGTTCAGAAGAGATCTCCACCACTTTGTACTCTTACGGATTTATGGACAGCCAAGCAGGATTCATGGTGTCATTTCCCTCCAGCACTACTTCGGGCATTAGTCGAGTCCATGCCACGTCGTGTTGCGCACCTTATGCGTGCTCGCGGGGGCCATACGCAATATTAGGCAGGTGTAATAATTTCTTTGGCTCTTCAGTGTATTTTTCATCACAATCCTCTTCAATGACCGTCTGTCGCGATTATTCAGCATACCCTTTCGTTCGCGTTGTGACATAGCAGAAGATGTTTTTCCGCTTTCGCTGTATGCGGTGCAAATCTTAGATACAGTGCCTTTTGAGTCGCAAAACACTTTGGCTCTCTTGGTTACGGAGGCACCCACCATATGAGCACCAACAGCCTGCCCAGTTGGAATTCACTTAGTTCCGACATAATGCACTTACAACTACACAGAACACTTTTCTGACCTTCACAGTCTTGAGGACATTGCACAGGTGAGTTCGCGGTCAAATACAACACCATAACCTGCATGTTTGGCTCGCATCTGCGTTTATGTTCAAACACGTATTTCTCACGGTATTTCCATATTCTTGGCCAGGCCCAGTACCTTGGCTGGCTTCAAATCGTGGTTCAATCCTTTGTACAGTCAGTGCCTACAACTACTTGAAATAGGAACAGACTGAAAGTGCCTTTCGAATACGAGGAAATTTTAACGGACGATCGTAACATGAAAGATTTGATTTGTTCTTGTATGTTTATACTCTGCAAGTCAATGTACAGTATAAATTGCTGTGGGAACTCCATTTTAGTCAGCTTACGGGTGCCGCAGCTATACATTTCTTAAAAGACTATCCTCAATGCAGGAAAAGATAGATTACTACTTACCGTAAGGAAGACACGATTAAGTTGCATACAGGCACAATTAAACGACAGCTATTCAAAGCTTTCGGCCACAATCTTTATCAACAAAGGGAAACAGAGAAACACACACCATTCATATACACTAGCAAACACACCTCACGCACACATGACCGTCAACTCCGTCAGTTCAGAGGGCAGAGGATATTTCCTGTTGTAACACTTATTAGGGCTTCTTCCCGTTCCAATCAAATATGGAGTGTGGGACAAATGAATGTTCAAATGCATCTGTGTGTGCTGCTGTTATTCTAATCTTGGCCTCACGAACCCGCAGGGGGGAGGGGGGGGGGGAGTGATTGGAGTCATCATTTAAAGTCGGTTCTTGAAATTTCGTGATTAGACTTTCCAGGGATAGCTTTCGTCTGTATTCAATAAGCAAAATGCCGTATGGAAGGCCATTTGCAGCAGCGGCCGAAACGTCGGGGAGTTATATATATCGACAGTGTGGTCACATGCCCTAAAGAATTTTATTCACATTCACAACGACCGCGGAAGTCTACGCTTATATAGACCTGTGACCATTCCTGCCTGTCCTCTCTGTATTTCACAGTATCCCCTGTTAGTCCTGTTTGGTACGGAGCCCACACACTTGATGAGTGTACTAAAAAAATGCAAACGGATCCTTAGTTTATTCTTATTTCGCACGCCATTCGTTACGTAGACGCTGTAGACGCCATTTGCATAATTTCAACTACTTCGTCTACTTAGATATTTACACCAGTAGTGGATGTATCAAATTTGATTGTCTTCATGTACTTTTGCTTATTTAGCGTTCTGATTTTAATTTGATATTTATAATAATTACTATTTTCGTCTTGAAGTTCCTCCTGCTTTTAGAGATGTCCTTTCCAGAAAACGAAAGGAAATGATCAAATCTGAAATACTTTCAGAGGTTTTTGACCACGGTTATTGTCATGCACGTAGTGCGAATGACGATTCTGATGACAGTATGAATGAATGTTCTTCTGATTCTAAGTTCAAATGGTTCAAACGGCTCTAAGCACTAGCACACGCCAATGCCCGAGTAGGATTCGGTCGCCTCCTCGGAAGGGTTAACATTATGACACAACGAATCATTCACAAGAAGAGGTCACCTTCATCGTTATTGTCGAAATTATTTGAAAACCCTGCCAGTCTACGTTTTCTTAGAGGTGTAATGGAATCGTCCTTAAGAGTCAGCTGCCGGCCGCTGTGGCCGAGCGCTTCTGTGCGCTTCAGTCCGGAACCGCGCGACTGCCACGGTCGCAGGTTCGAATCCTGCCTCGGGCATGTATGTGTGTGATGTCCTTAGGTTGGTTAGGTTTAAGTAGTTCTAAGTTCTAGGGGACTGATGACCTCAGATGTTAAGTCCCATAGTGCTCAGAGCCATTTGAAGCATTTGATGCAGCCTGGCCGATGTGAACGCGTGAGACAGGACATGCTGCGGCGCGTACAAGCATGCGGTGACGCACATGGAAACCATTTTCAGCACATTCTGTAACTGTGGCTGCTTGGTACAGTGCGTATTAGACTGCAGTTTCTGTAACAACGTTGATTAAATAAGTGGTGTATAGCATGGAAACCATGCATCCCGTATCGTCTCATCGATCAATCCCTAGAGTTTGTACACGGTGGAAGAAATCACGCTGTATAACAATCAGTCTATTTATTGGTTAGTATTGAATGCTTTGTTATTTCATGGTTGGGCGGAGTAAAATTACTCGTTTCTGCTTAACGGCTTTCACAAAGTTGTGCGAGAAGAGGCAGGACGCGCTAGGGAGGTTGCCGCCTGTCTAGGTTTTCAGAAACATGACCCTCCTCCCTGCGGTTAAGGCGCTCTGTCTCGCACTCAAGCCTGGAGAACACTAGGCGGTCTCCGAACCGCTCCTCCCACTGTATCACACGTGGAGCTGTTAGATATAGGGAAAAAGTTTTACCTAACGTGATACTCTCCAGATACGGACAGGCACGGTGGAAAGTGCTTTCGTCGTCGTCGTTTCTACGCGCTGTAATAGGTGTACGACATGTCTATTAATGTCATTATCAGATTGTCACGGGAGATTAAAACGGTCTGCCGGACTGGAATTCGAACCCGAAATCTTTGCATTTCGAGGGCAAATGGGAAGTACGACGGACGTTCAATAAGTAATGCAACGCATTACCTTTATGGAAGCAGATTGGTTTTATTCGCGATTCCAGTACTCCATGTTATTCTCCACTCTTTTTGCTACAAAACCCAACTTTCCAATGCAATCTCTGTTCGATATGACGACCTTACGCCACTTTACTGGAAGAGCCTGTATTGCAAGCAGCGTACCACTTTACTGGTCGACGTCGGAGCCATTGTCTTTCTGCATCAATAACCTCCCAATCATCCGCTTGCTGCTTCCCGCGTAGTGGGCTAGACAGATGGAAGCCGGAACGTGCGATATCCGAGCTGTAGTGTGGATGAGGAAGAACAGTACAAACAAGTTTTGTGAGTCCTCTCGAGTGCGCAGACTTGTGTCTCGGAGAAGGAGACGTTCGTCTGCGTTTTTGTGGCAACGAACACACTGCAGTCGTTTCTTCAACTTCCCGAGTGTGGTGCAATACACTCTAAGGTGATCATTCCACCATGAGAGAAAGCATCAGGCCCGCCGAATGACAGACCATCTGCTAGATCTACAGCATCTGTGGCAATCTGGATGGGCGGTTCACCAGCACAATGTTGTTTGTTGTTGTGGTCTTCAGTCCAGAGACTGGTTTGATGCAGCTCTCCATGATACTCTATCCTGTGCAAGGTTCTTCATCTCCCAGTACCTGTTTAGTATATTCATCTCTTCGTCTCCGCCGGCCGAAGTGGCCGTGCGGTTAAAGGCGCTGCAGCCTGGAACCGCAAGACCGTTACGGTCGCAGGTTCGAATCCTGCCTCGGGCATGGATGTTTGTGATGTCCTTAGGTTAGTTAGGTTTAACTAGTTCTAAGTTCTAGGGGACTAATGACCTCAGCAGTTGAGTCCCATAGTGCTCAGAGCCATTTGAGCCATCTTCGTCTCCCTCTGCGATTTTTACCCTCCACGCTGCCCTCCAATACTAAATTGGTGATACCTTGATGCCTCAGATTATGCCCTACCAACCGATCCCTTCTTCTAGTCAAGTTGTACCACAAACTCCTCTTCCCTCCAATTCTATTCAATACCTCCTCATTAGTTATGTGATCTACCCATCTAATCTTCAGAATTCTTCTGTAACACCACATTTCCAAAGCTTCTATTCTCTTCTTGTCTAAACTATTTATCGTCCATGTTTCACTTCCATACATGGCTACACTACCAGCACAATAGTTGGTGATATTCTTAATCACAGGACACAACTGCAAAAATCTTTCAGTTATAAAGAACATAGAATTCTATCTAGTAGATAATTTAGTCTTAGGTCTAATTTCTTATTTAGCTAATCATTTGCTGCTGTTCTTCGCTACAACCGCGTTACAATATTTTTCAAAGCAATAATTAACTCATGAGGTTCTTTTGCTAAGAATCTGAGTATGTAGGCGAAACATGTTGTGTGAGTTTTTTTACAGATGTTGTTCTAGTGTTTTAAACACTGTACTGATACCGTTGTTATAACTGTTCGGAAAGAGATTCGTTTAAATCACAAAAACATTATTTGCAGTGGTGACAAGTAACTTGGTGTCTTTCGTAACGTCCAACGTCAAATTTTACCTTTGACGTGGATTCTACGACTTTCAAAGATTTCACTGTCAGTAGTGAAACATCGACGTGTAAACTCCCAATACGGGTAAGTTCACCGAACAAAAAAAAAAAAAAATTAGCCACTCGTAGAGAAATGATGACACCCAATACCGTATAATTCCGCCCCTGGACTCGATTACCACCTGATTCGGTTAGGAAGTGAGTCCACAAGGTCGTGCAGGTATGTCGTATCCAGGTTAAGCCATTCGCTGAGGGTACGACTGTACAGTTCCACCAAATTGTTTGCATGCTTAAGTCGTCGTTTTAACCGCTTATATGAATGCATGGTGCCTGTTCTTTCACAGCAAGCGGAAATCTCAGCTGTGATACATTATATGTATATTGAAGGGGAAGGGGCAGAAAGGAAAGGGAAGAGAAGGGATTACTGATATCGGCTGCATCAGGACATTACGCGGCATCAGTGACGACGAATGGAAACGTGCGCCAGACTGGGATTTGAACCCGGGATCTCCTGCTTACCAGGCAGGTGCGTTAACCACAACGCGACCTGGGACACAGAATTCATCGCAACTACGTGGACTACCTAGGCACGCCTGTGGGCCTACCCACATTCTCACTGAGGGCCGCCTCTCCGCAGCCCCTGCCCCTTTTCCCATGCTCGCTACTCAGAGATTCCCGAAGGAGGTCGGACGTACTAGTGCATTTGCACTGAAGAAGGTGGATACAGTGGTTAACGCATCTGACTGGTATGCAGGAGTCTCGGGTTCGAATCCCAGTCCGGTCTACGTTTTCACTCGTCGCTGCTGTTTCCGCATAACGTCCCGACGCAGCTGAGATCAGTAATCCAGTCCCCTTCCCTTTCCTTTCTCCTCCTCCACCTTCAATTTACATACCATTTTCCCAAGTCAGGTGACTTTGCAGGACAGTCGAGATGTAATAAAAGGCCAGGGGGAGGGAGTGTTCAAAATACCGTCATATTCCAACCCAATGAATTCTGCTGTCGTCACTTGAACAATAGTGGTACCAATAGCATAGTCATCGTGGAGATGTTGGCAGAAAGACAGCATATGATCATTCCGAAAGTTTATATAAACATACTGGTTCGTGTTAGTGGTCACTTCCTCCTCAGTGAGTCGGCCCAATTCATTATAAGAATAAGACACTGAAATTATCTCAGGCCCACCTCCGGCTTGAGCCTGACGTTGCACACACTTTCAGGATGAGATGCTTTAATTGGTCTGCAGAATAGCCGACGACGAGCGTCGTTTGAATACAGGCAGAAATGCGATTCTTCAGACCACACTACGTTCCGCCAGTCATGTTGTGTGCAATTTTTACTAAGCTCATAATTAGAGACTTCTTATAACTGCCTTTGTAATGACTTGTGCCTTGGTACGCCCTTATGTACTGTTTATGAACCCGTTAACTCTAATACTGTATATTGCTTAATACCCACGCCAGTACCTGGCTACGACATACAGCCATTTTGTTTTTATTAGTAGCTTAGGGTATTTTCCTATTATACACTGCATATTTAATACAGCAACCTATGTTCAATGCTGTTTCACAGTTTGTTACACATCAAATTGTGTATTTATATTTAAGAGCTGCATAAAGTTTGCATAAAACTCCACTGGCTACACTGTCTTCATAATGTTTTGTGGCGTTGCACGCAACTATTATCCGATGAATCCATTACTATGTATGGTCTTCTACCTACGTCAGTAGCTGGCTATGACATACAGCGTAGTGGATTTCTTATATATTAACTGCTGGTCGCATACGTATAGCTAACCGATAACCTGAATGAGGCAACTGCCCTTATTATCAATCACAGGCGTTAATTCTTAGCTAAGTTCCACGCATTTTAATCACTGTTAACCTTAACGTATGGCGTTTTCTTTTTAAAAGGTTCCTTTACGCTATATCATGTCATTTGCTTCCCATAGAAATATAACTTCAGTTACTATGGTTTATTTACCAGTAACATTTCTAGCGGTTGTAAGAAAGTTATCAATGTTTATTCATACTTATGTACAGTACACTTTTTATATGTCGTTTGCCTTTTATGGAACGGTAACTTCAGTGACTTATGGTTTTAATGCCATTAATAGTCCGAACTATTGTAATAAACTATTTTCCATAATAATCTCAGTTAAGATTTACTGGTTTTAAGTTTGTATTAGTCCGCACGCGCATGCGCGCAACCACCAGCTCAGCTGCCCGCCGTTCCAAGTTACGACTCAGCGGCCGCGGCCCACGTGTCTGGCCCGCTGGTGTGGCCTGACGGCAAAACATTAGTAGGAGTGACCCATTCTTATGAACCTGCAGAACGTCGTGAAGAAGTTTCGTGATCATACTATTGTAATAGGGGGAGACTTCAATCTACCAGGTATAGAATGGGATAGTCACACAATCAGAACTGGAGCCAGGGACAGAGACTCTTGTGACGTTATCCTGACTGCCTTGTCCGAGAATTACTTCGAGCAGATAGTTAGAGAACCAACTCGTGAAGCTAACGTTTTAGACCTCATAGCAACAAATAGACCGGAACTTTTCGACTCCGTGAATGTAGAAGAGGGTATCAGTGATCATAAGTCAGTGGTTGCATTAATGACTACAAGTGTAATAAGAAATGCCAAGAAAGGAAGGAAAATATATTTGCTTAACAAGAGTGATAGGGCACAAATCGCAGAATATCTGAGTGACCACCATCAAACGTTCATTTCTGAGGAAGAGGATGTGGAACAAAAATGGAAAAAATTCAGAAACATCGTCCAGCACGCCTTAGATAAGTTCGTACCGACTAAGGTCCAAAGCGAGGGGAAAGATCCACCGTGGTATAACAATCATGTACGAAAGGTACTACGGAAACAAAGAAAGCTTCATCATAGGTTTAAGAGTAGTCGAATCATAGCTGATAAGGAAAAGCTGAACGAAGCGAAAAAGAGCGTAAAGAGAGCAATGAGAGAAGCATTCAACGAATTCGAACATAAAACATTGGCAAACAATCTAAACAAGAACCCTAAAAAGTTTTGGTCATATGTAAAATCGGTAAGTGGATCTAAATCCCCTATTCAGTCACTCGTTGACCACGATGGCACCGAAACAGAGGACGACCGAAGAAAGGCAGAAATACTGAATTCAGTGTTCCGAAACTGTTTCACTGCGGAAAATCGTAACACGGTCCCTGACTTCAGCCGTCGCACGGACGCCAAAATGGAAAATATTGAAATAAACGATATCGGAATTGAAAAACAACTGCTATCACTTAGTAGCGGAAAAGCATCCGGACCAGACGAGATACCCTTAAGATTCTACAGTGATTATGCTAAAGAACTTGCCCCCTTTCTATCAGCAATTTATCGTAGATCGCTGGAAGAACGTAAAGTACCTAGCGACTGGAAGAAAGCGCAGGTCGTTCCCATTTTCAAGAAGGGTCATAAATCAGATGCGAATAATTATAGGCCTATTTCGCTTACGTCAATCTGTTGTAGAATAATGGAACATGTTTTGTGTTCTCGTATTATGACGTTCTTAGATAATACAAATCTCCTTCATCATAACCAACATGGATTCCGCAAACAGAGATCATGTGAAACTCAGCTCGCCCTATTTGCCCAAGAAATTCACAGTGCCGTAGACACTGGCGAGCAGATTGATGCCGTATTCCTGGACTTCAGGAAGGCATTTGATACGGTTCCGGAGCTTACGGAATATCGGACCAGGTTTGTGATTGGATTCAGGATTTCCTAGAAGAAAGAACACAACATGTCATTCTTAACGGTTCAAAATCTGCAGATGTAGAGGTAATTTCGGGAGTACCGCAGGGAAGCGTGATAGGACCTTTATTGTTTACAATATACATAAATGACTTAGTTGACAACATCGGTAGCTCCGTGAGGCTATTTGCAGATGACACGGTTGTCTACAAGAAAGTAGCAACATCAGAAGACTCGTACGTACTCCAGGAGGACCTGCAGAGGATTAATGCATGGTGCGACAGCTGGCAGCTTTCCCTAAACGTAGATAAATGTAATATAATGCGCATACATAGGGGCAGAAATCCATTCCAGTACGATTATGCCATAGGTGGTAAATCATTGGAAGCGGTAACGACCGTAAAATACCTCGGAGTTACTATCCGGAGCGATCTGAAGTGGAATGATCACATAAAACAAATAGTGGGAAAAGCAGGCGCCAGGTTGAGATTCATAGGAAGAATTCTAAGAAAATGTGACTCATCGACGAAAGAAGTAGCTTACAAAACGCTTGTTCGTCCGATTCTTGAGTATTGCTCATCAGTATGGAACCCTTACCAGGTTGGATTAATAGAAGAGATAGACATGATCCAGCGAAAAGCAGCGCGATTCGTCATGGGGACATTTAGTCAACGCGAGAGCGTTACGGAGATGTTGAACAAGCTCCAGTGGCGGACACTTCAAGAAAGGCGTTACGCAATACGGAGAGGTTTATTATCGAAATTACGAGAGAGCACATTCCGGGAAGAGATGGGCAACATATTACTACCGCCCACATATATCTCGCGTAATGATCACAACGAAAAGATCCGAGAAATTAGAGCAAATACGGAGACTTACAAGCAGTCGTTCTTCCCACGCACAATTCGTGAATGGAACAGGGAAGGGGGGATCAGATAGTGGTACAATAAGTACCCTCCGCCACACACCGTAAGGTGGCTCGCGGAGTATAGATGTAGATGTAGATGTAGATGTAGTACTAACATTTTAAGTTTGACAAGGCCAGTATCTGGCATGTTTTAATTTAATTCTATATTCTGACATTTCTGAAGAAGGCTACGTATAGCCGAAACCTAGGCAAAGTTTCTTTGCTTGTGCAACTGGAGGCTGAAATTTAATATAATTACATTTTATAGTTGCTGACTCTGCTGCACCATATTAAAAATATTCAAGCTTTACGATCCATCTATGCATACACATTGGAGTGACTAATTCTATTGTCTGGTGAACATGGGTTTAGAAAACATGTGGCTGTGAAACACAACTAGCTCTTTATTCACATCTACATCTACATGATTACCCTGCAATTCACATTTAAGTGCTTGGCAGAGGGTTCATCGAACCACAATCATACTACCTCACTACCATTCCATTCCCGAACAGCGCGCGGGAAAAACGAACACCTAATCCTTTCTGTTCGAGCTCTGATTTCTCTTATTTTATTTGGATGATCATTCCTACCTATGTAGGTTGGGCTCAACAAAACATTTTCGCATTCTGAAGAGAAAGTTGGTGACTGAAATTTCGTAAATAGATCTCGCCGCGACGAAAAACGTCTTTGCTTTAATGACTTCCATCCCAACTCGCATATCATATCTGCCACACTCTCTCCCCTATTACGTCATAATACAAAACGAGCTGCCCTTTTGTGCACCCTTTCGACGTCCTCCGTCAATCCCACCTGGTAAGGAGGATCCCACACCGCGCAGCAATATTCTAACAGAGGACGAACGAGTGTAGTGTAAGCTGTCTCTTTAGTGGACTTGTTGCATCTTCTAAGTGTCCTGCCAATGAAACACAACCTTTGGCTCGCCTTCCCCACAATATTTTTTATGTAGTCTTTCCAACTGAAGTTGTTCGTAATTTTAACACCCAGGTACTTAGTTGAATTGACAGCCTTGAGAATAGTACTTTTTATCGAGTAATCGAATTCCAACGGATTTCTTTTGGAACTCATGTGGATCACCTCACACTTTTCGTTATTTAGCGTCAACTGCCACCTGCCACACCATACAGCAATATTTTCTAAATTGCTTTGCAACTGACACTGGTCTTCAGATGACCTTACTAGACGGTAAATTACAGCATCATCTGCGAACAACCTGAGAGAACTGCTCAGATTGTCACCCAGGTCATTATTATTATTATTATTATACAAATTTGGCCGTTAAAGACCGTGAAAACAGTTATTTCTTGCGCTTCTGGGAAGTCTTCTTTCTCTCAGTCCACACTTCTTTCATTCTTGCGCTGAAGGCGGCTTTTCTCTCTTCAGACAATTTAGTCCCACAAGTCTTCTTAATTTTCACACCGAAACCCGTGAATGAATTCAGTTTTTTTCTAAAAAGGTTTCTGTTAAATATTGTTTTCCTGATCAATGTCACCCAGGTCATTTATATAGATCAGGAACAAAAGAGGTCCCAGGACGATTCCCTGGGGAACATCTGATATGACTTCAGTTTTACTCGATGATTTGCCGTCTATTACTACGAACTGCGACCTTCCTGACAGGATATCACGAATCCAGTCGCAAAACTGAGACGATACCCCGTAGGCCCGCAGCTTGATTAGAAGTCGCTTGTGAGGAACGGTGTCAAAAGCTTTCCGAAAATCTAGAAATACAGAATCAACTTCAGATCCCCTGTCGAAAGCTGTTTATAGTGAAATTGCGTGCTTATGGAATATCGTCTCAGTTATGTGACTGGATATGTGATTTCCTGTCAGAGGTCACGATTCGTAGCAATTGACGGAAAGTCATCGACTAAAATAGAAGTGATTTCTGGCGTTCCCCAAGGTAGTGCTATAGGCCCTTTTCTGTTCCTTATCTGTATTAACGATTTTGGAGGCAATCTGAGCAGCCGTCTTCGGTTGTTTGCAGATGACGCTGTCGTTTATCGAGTAATAAAGTCATTAGAAGACCAAAACAAACTGCAAAACGATTTAGAAGAAATATCGGAATGGTGAGAATAGTGGCAGTTGACCCTAAATAACGAAAAGTGTGAGGTCATCCACATGAGTGCTAAAAGGAACTCGTTAAACTTCGGTTACACAATAAATCGGTCTAATCTAAAAGCTGTAAATTCAACTAAATACCTAGACATTACAACTACGAACAACTTAAATTGGAAGGAACACATAGAAAATGTTGTAGGGAAGGCTAACCAAAGAGACTGGCTACAATACGCTTGTCCGTCCTCTTTTAGAATACTGCTGCGCGGTGTGGTATCCTTACTCGGTAGGACTGACGGAGTACATCGAAAAAGTTCAAAGAAAGGCAGCACGTTTTGTATTATCGCGAAATATGGGAGAGAGTGTCACAGAAATGATACGGGATTTGGGCTGGACATCACTAAAAGAAAGGCGTTTTTCGTTGCGACGCAATCTTCTCACGAAATTCCAATCACCAACTTTCTCCTCCGAATTCGAAAATATTTTGTTGACACCGACCTACATAGGGAGGAACGATCACCACGATAAAATAAGGGAAATCAGAGCTCGTACGGAAAGACATAGGTGTTCATTCTTTCCGCACGCTATACGAGAGTGGAACAATAGAGAATTGTGAAGGTGGTTCGATGAACCCTCTGCCAGGCACTTAAATGTGATTTGCAGAGTGTCCATGCAGATGTAGAACTTGTTTTATGCCAACGGCGTTGCCGCAGTGGTAACACCGGTTCCCGTCAGATCTCTGAAGTTAAGCGCTGTCGAGCTTGGTTAGCACTTGGATGGGTAACCGTCCGGTTCACACAGCGGTGTTGGCAAGCGGAGTCCACTTAGCCCTCGTGAGGCAGTCTGAGGCGCTGCTTCATTGAGAAGTAGCGACCGCGACCACGAAAACTGACAACGGCCGGGAGAGTGGTGTGCTGCCTCACGCCCCTCCATATCAGCATCCAGTGATGCCTGTAGGGTGAGGATGACACGGCGGTCGGTCGGTACCGTTGGGTCTTCCGCGACCTGTGGGACGGAGTTTAGTTTGGAGCTTATTTTGTAAAATCCTTCTTCATCGCACATACCTACTTGGGACCTATGACTCCTATTTCTAAGTGGTCGTTCTGAAATGTATTTCCTCGCGCAAAACTCTGCGGTAGTTTATTTCTGTGTATAAAGACCAGACACTGATGGCTAAGCGTGCCTCGCACAATGATTTGGCGTGCCCTGGGACGGTTACCGCTGATATTTTAAGCGTTTCTACTAAAAATGCCGGACCCTCCTATTGGGAAGCTGATTCATTCTAATGCGGAGTTCCTGTGTTCCCCAAATCTGTAAAATATTTCCCGAGTCACGCACGAATTCCTACGAACCTTTGCGGGGCTCGCCGTCTGAACTCGAGCAGATTCCTGTGGTGCTGCCGCAAATCCATGACACAGCATTCGGAGCACGTATTCTAGCTTTGGTAACAAGAAACGGAGTACAGTAGGCCTCACCAGTTTAGGGGACAAGGAGGAGTCGGGGGAATAAGGAGAGAAGATTTTGCTTCCACACGATTTCCCGTACAGCAAATTACGTAGCTATGTTTGTTTTGTAAATGAAAAACACCTTCCCCGCTGCACTCTATTTTATTCTCTTTCGCTTTTTGTGTAACTAAGTGATTATTTACAGTTCTCCACATTTTTAGTTGGCATCTGTCTTTTATCTCATCTGGTCACATGGAAGTCGCACTATCGCTCTTTTTAAGAAACATAAGCATATTTTTGTGTTTAGAACATTTTTCTCCCACTTTTGAATTTGGTTGCCTTGTTGTTGTGATGCACTATGAATCTTCTGTCACTATTTTATAATCTACGAATAATAAATATCGAAACAAAAGTGTATCATAACTGTATCATTATAGATACCACTAATGATGCCTTTAAGCGAAAAAAGGAGAAACGCGCATTGGAAAATAAAATAGAGTCCAGCAAGAGAAAGCGTTTTTTTTCTACAAAACAAAAATTTCTGCGCTTGCTGCGGAGGATGGCCACGAAAACAAACTCGTTAAATTACACGAAGCTGGCCGGAGTGGCCGAGCGGTTCTAGGCACTACAGTCTGGAACCGCGCGACCGCTACGGTCGCAGGTTCGAATCCTGCCTCGGGCATGGATGTGTGTGATGTCCTTAGGATAGTTAGGTTTAATTAGTTCTAAGTTCTAGGGGACTGATGACCTCATCAGTTAAGTCCCATAGTACTCACAAGGGAACCTCCCCATCGCACCCCCCTCAGATTTAGTTATAAGTTGGTACAGTGGATAGGCCTTGAAAAACTGAACACAGATCAATCGAGAAAACAGGAAGAAGTTAGTGCAACTATGAAAAAAAAAGCAAAATATAGAAAGTGAGTATTCCATGTGCAAGATAGGCAACATTAAGGAACCGTGAGCTTAGGAGCACCGTGGTCCCGTGGTTAGCGTGAACAACTACGGAACGAGAGGTCCTTGGTTCAAGTGTCTCCTCGTGTGAAAATTTTAATTTTTATTTTCAGACAATTATTATCCGTCCCTCCGATGCGAAGTAACTGCGCCGTAGTATGGGGACGCTACACCTAAACAAGAAAACCTAAATCGGGCACGGTAGAAGAATCTTTTTACCCATTCGCCAAGTTAGGTGGGTCGAAAACATATTCCTGTCATGTGACGCACATGCCGTCACCAGTGTCGTATATAATATATCAGACGTGTTTTCCTTTGGAGGAATCGGTTGACCTATGACCTTGCGATCAAATGTTTTCGGTTGCCATTGGAGAGGCACGTCCTTTCGTCTACTAATCGCACGGTTTTGCGGTGCGGTCGCAAAACACATACACTAAACTTCTTACAGTGAACAGAGACGTCAATGAACGAACGGACATATCATAACTTTGCGAAAATAAAGAAAGTAAAATTCTCATGCGAGGGGAGACTTGAACCAAGGACCTCTCGTTCCGCAGCTGCTCACGCTAACGACGGGACCACGGTGCTCCTGAGCTCACGGTTCCTTAATGTTGCCTATCTTGCACATGGACTACTCAGTTTGTATATTTTGCCTTTTTTCATAGTTGCACATAACTTCTTCCTGTTTTCTCGATTGATCTGTGTTCAGTTTTTCAAGGCCTATCCACTGTGCCAACTTATAAGTAAATCTGAGGGGGGTGCGATGGGGAGGTTCCCTTGTCAGAGCCATTTGAACCATTTTTAATACACGAATGTGTTTATCTCAATTAATAGCGAAAAGTAACCAGGGAGAAAGTATGCGATTATACACCATATAATACATGCAAAAAAAATGTTCCAGTAAACATAAACTAACGTGAGTAGTTCTTAACTTGTAGAATTACAGAATCAGTCGATCTCGTAAGTCGTGTATTGTGATAAAAAAATGAAGTAATCCCATGAGCAGTGAATATGAAAGCATTAAGTATGAAATTTTTAGCCTCAGAATGAAACTGGAAACGCAATATGACCTGCAACAGTTAACAGAAGTGGCCCCTTCCGCCGGAGGTTCGAGTCCTCCCTCGGGCATTGGTGTGTGTGCTGTTCTTAGCATAAGTTAGTTTAAGTTAGTTAAGTAGTGTGCAAGTCTAGGGACCGATGACCTCAGCAGTCTGGTACCTTAGGAATTCACACACATTTGAACATTTGAGTTAACAGAATAGTCACACACACACACACATAGTTTGAGCGGAAATGGAAATGAGGTTTGCATAGCTATCATTTGAACATTGAGCAATAAGTAACGAGTCATCAAGAAACTTATCAAAAATTAAATAACTGTTTGCTTTCTGCGTATAGTGTCCACTTAGTGCTCATGAGGATGCCCCATTAAGCACGTACTTCATCAATATCAGCGTGGAAGTATAAACTGAACCATCAAAATCAACACATAACTTATGAATACTGTGGTGTCACCGCCAGACACCACACTTGCTAGGTGGTAGCTTAAATCGGCCGCGGTCCATTTAGTACATGTCGGACCCGCGTGTCGCCACTGTGTAATCGCAGACCGAGCGCCACCACAAGGCAAGTCTCGAGATACGGAAGAGCACTCGACCCCAGTTGTACGACGACTTTGCTAGCGACTACACTGACGAAGCCTTTCTATCATTTGCCGAGAGATAGTTAGAATAGCCTTCAGCTAAGTCCATGGCTACGACCTAGCAAGGCGCCATTAGCCTTACATAGTTTGATAGTTATCGTATGAAATGTCTCATCAAGAACGATGTATGCAACAAGGACGATTAAAAGTTAAGTATTAAAACAGCTACGTACTTTTCTTGTTACCACTTATTACGTATCCTGTTTCAGACCTCTATCTAGCCTAAGAGAGATTACGCGTGCCTTTCGGCTACTTCAGTGTGGCGTAGCTGTCTTGTTACGCCATAACAAATACCGTTTCCATGTAATATATCAGTAACGTGGCAAATCACTCCATAGCAAATTTATTAAACACCGATCGCCGTAACTGCAGTCGTCGGCTTACCTTTCTGGATTTAAAAAAAAGAAATTCGTGTTAAGAGAGTGTACTTATTTCTCATGTTTTGTACTTGAAAAATTAATACAGTGAGTGGCCTCTGATGTATAAGAAATTCACGAACCGTGTTCGAATTTACGAGTTAAAGCGCTGTAGCAGCATGGTGCTTGAATTGGTATAAAGGGAAATAATCCATAAACAAGTTTATATGTATTTCTATCGTTTTGGTGACAATATACAGGCTGAAGGAAAACTGCCGCACTTGGCGGTCGGCGTGCGATTCCTCATCCAGACTCAAGACGTAAGTTCATCTAGCAAAATTATGATTTACAGGACATAAAATCCCGTATGAGGCCTGCGATTATTTTTATGTTAATAATTGGCACCCAATAAAGGCATAAGATGTTCAATTGACTCTTTTATTAGAACATGTTAAGCGTTTCGGGATTACGCCCATCTTCAGATATCTGTTACAAAAAAATACAAAATATAAGTGAACAACACACTCAACGTTACAGAAAATTAGATCTGGTCATATGAGTTACATACCACAAACTTCAACTCCTTCCTAACCAACCAGGCGTACAGCCGTGACAACTCAAAGAAAGTGTCCAACAAAATATGACTGCGACACAAGCAGTCTTGAAGCAGAGCTTATACTGACGCTAAATAAGTCAACTAGCAGAAGATGGGTGTAATCCCGAAACGTGTAACATGTTCTAATACAAGAGTCAATTGAACATCTCATGACTTTATTGCGATTGTACAGCACTGGTTGCCAATTATTAGCAAAATTATATCGTGTGCATATTGAAAACACATGTATGAAAATAAGCGTCTGGGGACACTGTCACATCACATCGCGCAGCGCATCGGGATATTCAGAGGAACGTTTATCACCCCACACCACCGTACCAGCAGCGCGCGTATGCCGACGATGTTATGGTACTTCCTCGTACCCATGACGATATACCGATGCTCAGGGACGTGTTGGACGCATTTTGTCGTCTTACGGGAGGAAAGATTAACGATCGGAAATGTCGATTATTCAGTCTGAGGCTGTTGAGATTCCACGGGCTGTGGCAGTCGCCCGCCATTGATCGTTGGGCGTTATAAATGATCGCTGTCCGATAAAGATGGCTGCGTTAAGTTAGAAGTGCGTGACTGACAGGATTCAAGGAGTGATCCTTCAACGCAAGCGTCGCTCCCTCTCGTTACTTCATAACGTTCGTACTTTGGAAACTTATGTGTTGAGCAAAGCCTGTTTTGTTGCAAAAATTTTCCCCTTCCTGCGATGAAACTACAACGATTACCGGGGAAAGTTTATCTGGCGAAACTCTATGTCTCAGGCTATGTGCAGATCCCAGCTGATGGGCAATTAGGACCTCTCTTTTTTTTTGGGGCAAAGTTTCTGCTTTATTTCCT
The DNA here is from genome assembly GCF_021461395.2 of Schistocerca americana. Classification (NCBI taxonomy): domain Eukaryota; kingdom Metazoa; phylum Arthropoda; class Insecta; order Orthoptera; family Acrididae; genus Schistocerca; species Schistocerca americana. Next base: position 527,012,945 of record NC_060124.1, read on the forward strand.
CTACGCACTGTTTCAATGAGCCTTCGCGTCCACCAGTCAGTTACAGCTCGCCTTTTTGCCTGTATCCGACCTGCAAGCTTAACCCCTCCAATAGATGTTGGTAGGATAAATAATAAATTACGGCATATTTGTGAATGTTTTCTTGATGTCAGTTGTTTGGCGATTGATATTCTTTCCCAGTAACATCTCTCTCTCAGAATGCTGTTATGTCGCTGGACGGTTCCAAATCGCGCTTCCTCTGTGGAGTCCCTGTCACCAGAGAGAAATTGGAAGATTGTTTGGTCCAGTGTCAGCCTACCTATTTTCCCGACTGAAGTGCCGTACTCGTGGTACCAAGCCGTACATAACCTTTTCTCCACCAGCGTTCGGCTTTTTCCATTTGACCTTAGTGAGACAGACCGATGCAGTCGTTGCCATGAAACGGGTATATTACGTCATCGGTTGGACGCCTGCGGACACATTGGAGTTGTCTCCGCCGACAATTGGTCTTCAAAATGGTTCAAATGGCTACCAGCACAGTGGAACTTAACATCTGAGGTCATCAGTCCCCTAGAATTATCACTGCTTAAAACTAACTAACCAAAGGACATCACACACATCCAAGCCCGAGGCAGGATTCGAACCTGCGACCGTTGCAGTCGCGCGGTTCCAGACTGAAGCGCCTAGGACCGCTCGGCCACACCGGCCGGCTACATTTGGTACTGGGATTGCGTAGACAAGAGCTTTCAAATGCCCCCATAAATGAAAGTCAAGAGGGTTGAGGTCAGGAGAGCGTGGAGGCCATGGAATAGGTCCGCCTCTACCAATCCATCGGTCACCGATTCTGTTGTTGAGAAGCGTACAAACACTTCGACTGAAATGTGCAGGAGCTCCATCGTGCATGAACCACATGTTGCGTCGTACTTGTAAAGGCACACGTTCTAGCAGCACAGGTAGAGTATCCCGTGTGAAATCATGGTAACGTGCTCCGTTGAGCGTAGGTGGAAGAACATGGGGGCCAATCAAGACATCACCAACAATGCCTGCCCAAACGTTCACAGAAAATCTTTGTTGATGACGTGATTGCACAACTGCGTGCGGATTCTCGTCAGCCCACACATGTTGATTGTGAAAATTTACAATTTGATCACGTTGGAATGAAGCCTCATCCGTAAAGAGAACATTTGCACTGAAATGAGGATTGACATATTGTTGGATGAACCATTCGCAGAAGTGTACCCGTGGAGGCCAATTAGCTGCTGATAGTGCCTGCACACGCTGTACATGGTACGGAAACAACTGGTTCTCCCGTAGCACTCTCCATACAGTGACGTGGTCAACGTTACCTTGTACAGCAGCAACTTCTCTGACGCTGACATTAGGGTTAACGTCAACTGCACGAAGAATTGCCTCATCCATTGCAGGTGTCCTCGTCGTTCTAGGTCTTCCCCAGTTGCGAGTCATAGGCTGGAATGATCCGTGCTCCCTAAAACGCCGATCAATTGCTTCGAATGTCTTCCTGTCGGGACACCTTCGCTCTGGAAATCTGTCTCGATACAAACGTACCGCGCCACGGCTATTGCCCCGTGCTAATCCATACATTAAATGGGCATCTGCCAACTCCGCATTTGTAAACACTGCACTGACTGCAACACCACGTTCGTGATGAACACTAACCTGTTGATGCTACGTACTGATGTGCTTGATGCTAGTACTGTAGAGCAATGAGTCGTATGTCAACACAAGCACCGGAGTCAACATTACCTTCCTTCAATTGGGCCAACTGGCGGTGAATCGAGGAAGTACAATATATACTGACGAAACTAAACATGGAAATTAAGCGTTTCCGGACACATGCCCACGTAACATCTTTTCTTTATTTGTGTGTGAGGAATGTTTCCTGAAAGTTTGGCCGTACCTTTTTGTAACAACCTGTATAGGCGTTGCCGACCGCAGCGCCGTATTCTACCTGTTTACATATCTCTGTATTTGAATACGCATGCCTCTACCAGTTTCTTTGGCGGTTCAGTGTATATATGCGAAGAAATCGTCGATTTGTCCAGTGACGCTCTAACGCGAATGTAACACAGGAGATTTGTGGCACGTGTGGTGAATTAGTTACTGTGGTCTGTTTCAGCTTTACGCCTCGTGAACTGCGGCACGCTAATGGCTTGCTACGTGAGGTGTGCTCCCTCACTGAATGGACGGAGCTAATGCCCGCTAATTACTCGCTGGCTCGGCCCGGCCCAGCCGGCAGGGGGGGGGGGGGGGGGGGCGAGAGGTTGCATTGTAACTCTGCTGCGCTGCGCTCCTACCTTCCTCTCGGTCCGAGCCGTTAGCTATTGGGGCGCTGAGGTGGAGTCAGTCCTGCCTCAGGAAGGACTGCTTCCCGCACCTTCTGCATGTTGTTGGTCGGGATGGTTTCACCCGGCTCAGCCATCGAATTTATTGAAAAAATTAATAACATATATGCCACAGTTCGAGATCCTGGTCGCATGCCTAAGTAATGCGCATATTTAAAAAAAGTCGCTAGAAACAGATTTGAAAATTTTAGGGGAGTAAGTGCTTTGATTAAAGCGTATAGAAGACATTCAAGAATATAAATAAAAGTGTGCGAGCCATCACAGATTTTTCTTATTAGAAGAACGAAACCGTTTAAGAAAGGGACGATCCTGTATAAGATACCACTTCCACAGTTAAGCAGATAACGCAAAATGGAAAAGAATATAGCTCCGAAACTCATACAGCTTTTATAAATTACGAAAAAGCATTTGACTTGGTAAGTGGAGAAAAATTATGGGAAATCATGACTCAAAGAGAATATCCGAATCACCTATTTAAAATATTACAGGGTGTTTCAAAAATGACCGGTATATTTGAAACGGCAATAAAAACTAAACGAGCAGCGATAGAATTACACCGTTTGTTGCAATATGCTTGGGACAACAGTACATTTTCAGGCGGACAAACTTTCGAAATTACAGTAGTTACAATTTTCAACAACAGATGGCGCTGCAAGTGATGTGAAAGATATAGAACACAACGCAGTCTGTGGGTGCGCCATTCTGTACGTCGTCTTTCTGCTGTAAGCGTGTGCTGTTCACAACGTGCAATTGTGCTGTAGACAACATGGTTTATTCCTTAGAACAGAGGATTTTTCTGGTGTTGGAATTCCACCGCCTAGAACACAGTGTTGTTGCAACAAGACGAAGTTTTGAACGGAGGTTTAATGTAACCAAAGGACCGAAAAGCGATACCATAAACGATCTGTTTGAAAAATTTCAACGGACTGGGAACGTGACGGATGAACGTGCTGGAAAGGTAGGGCGACCGCGTACGGCAACCACAGAGGGCAACGCGCAGCTAGTGCAGCAGGTGATCCAACAGCGGCCTCGGGTTTCCGTTCGCCGTGTTGCAGCTGCGGTCCAAATGACGCCAACGTCCACGTATCGTCGCATGCGCCAGAGTTTACACCTCTATCCATACAAAATTCAAACGCGGCAGCCCCTCAGCGCCGCTACCATTGCTGCACGAGAGACATTCGCTAACGATATAGTGCACAGGATTGATGACGGCGATATGCATGTGGGCAGCATTTGGTTTACTGACGAAGCTTATTTTTACCTGGACGGCTTCGTCAATAAACAGAACTGGCGCATATGGGGAACCGAAAAGCCCCATGTTGCAGTGCCATCGTCCCTGCATCCTCAAAAAGTACTGGTCTGGGCCTCCATTTCTTCCAAAGGAATCATTGCCCCATTTTTCAGATCCGAAACGATTACTGCATCACGCTATCTGGACATTCTTCGTGAATTTGTGGCGGTACAAACTGCCTTAGACGACACTGCGAACACCTCGTGGTTTATGCAAGATGGTGCCCGGCCACATCGCACGGCCAACGTCTTTAATTTCCTGAATGAATATTTCGATGATCGTGTGATCGTGCTTTGGGCTATCCGAAACATACAGGAGGTGGCGTGGATTGGCCTCCCTATTCGCCAGACATGAACCCCTGTGACTTCTTTCTGTGGGGACACTTGAAAGACCAGGTGTACCGCCAGAATCCAGAAACAATTGAACAGCTGAAGCAGTACATCTCATCTGCATGTGAAGCCATTCCGCCAGACACGTTGTCAAAGGTTTCGGGTAATTTCATTCAGAGACTACGCCATATTATTGCTACGCATGGTGGATATGTGGAAAATATCGTACTATAGAGTTTCCCAGACTGCAGCGCCATCTGTTGTTGAAAATTGTAACTACTGTAATTTCGAAAGTTTGTCTGCCTGAAAATGTACTGTTGTCCCAAGCATATTGCAACAAACGGTGTATTCCTATCGCTGCTCGTTTAGTTTTTATTGCCGTTTCAAATATACCGGTCATTTTTGAAACACCCTGTAAAAGATAAATATAAAGGCACAAGAATCAACGTGCGTGTCTGAAACAGGAGGTATAGTAAAAAGATGCATGTAAACCAAGATGTAAAACAGGACTAAAGCTTGTCGTCTAGGCGCTACAGTCTGGAACCGAGCGACCGCTCCGGTTGCAGGTTCGAATCCTGCCTCGGGCATGGGTGTGTGTGATGTCCTTAGGTTAGTTAGGCTGAAGTAGTTCTAAGTTCTAGGCGACCGATGACCTCAGAAGTTGAGTCGCATAGTGCTCAGAGCTATTTGAACCTTGTCGTCTAATCCGTTTACAGTTTATTTAGACGATATGATTACAGAATCAATGTGTAAAGTTACAGGCATTTGTATTGCATAAAATTTTACGCTTAAGACAATGCTATTTGCTGCTGGTGAAGTAAAAGAGAAGACGAGCTACAAGGACCATTATACATGTTAGAGAAATTACGTTAAATTTACAATTTTGGCCGGCCGAAGTGGCCGTGCGGTTAAAGGCGCTGCAGTCTGGAACCGCAAGACCGCTACGGTCGCAGGTTCGAATCCTGCCTCGGGCATGGATGTTTGTGATGTCCTTAGGTTAGTTAGGTTTAACTAGTTCTAAGTTCTAGGGGACTAATGACCTCAGCAGTTGAGTCCCATAGTGCTCAGAGCCATTTACAATTTTGTACTTTTTCATAAATAAAACGAAAACAATGGCTTTCAAAGGTAAATATGCCATTAGAATCAAAATTGTTATCATTGACACGGTATTAGAAAAAATTACGGGTTTGAATTACTCAGGAACATATGCCAGTTATAAATATGAAAAAGGATTGTATAAAGAAATTTACCGTGTTTCAGAAAACACGTAGTACAAAAAATAGAAGCCTCAAATCTAAAACTAGAAAATAAACACGAATGAAGTACTACAAAGTGATGTTTGTGCCTGATTTTCTTGATGGTTCAAATGGCTCTGAGCACTATGGGACTTAACATCCCCTAGAACTTAGAACTACTTAAACTTAACTAACCTAAGGACATCACACAACACCCAGTTTTCTTGATGGATCTGGAATATCGACGTTGAGAAAAGTTGATACAAACAGGATACAAAGATGCAAGCTCCCTATTTTAGATCCTTGCAGACGATGAACGAATGTACTCTTTCTGCTAAAATTGCACTTATAAAAACAAGGGAAAAACCTGCAATAAACGCTTTAGAAGAAAAAAATGAGAGTCTGTTCTTTCGGACATATATCATTCAGGAGAAGACGGTCGGATGCTCACCAGTCTCGAACTCTTATGGGTATCGGCGAAATGTCGAGAGTAATGTAGGTAACGGGTAAGGGGCACTACGTTATAATGTGTGGATAAGCTGAGAATTTGGGTCCGCGCATTTACGATGACCACTGTGTCCGAATGGCTTAGTGGTCAGAGCATCTGTCTAGTAAGAATAAGACTCAGATTTGAATGCTGGTCCTGCACAAATTTTCAACTTTTCTTGTTGATTTAAATCAATGCCCAAGCGCAGCCAATGTCTGTAGTGCCTTTGCGTGTTAACTACAGAAATGACTGAAGACAACTCGCTGACAGAACGCCAAAGGAGAGAATCCCAAGAACAGTATTCTACTATAGAGATAAAGGAAGAAGATGTCCGAGAAGACCAGGGAAACGATGGACAGTCAGGCAACTTTGCCTAATCCATGGATTGCAGAAGAAGTGAAGAATATGTTTTTGGGAATATTTCCAGCAGGTGCTGCAGCGTAGTTTGCAAACATATCCTAGCGCCATCAGCAACTATGGAGACATTGACTGTGGCTACTAGTTTAGTTTGTTACAAATCAGCACCAGACTCCTTGGATTAGGGATGTTCGGTGATCATCGATACACAGGGTAAACAAAAATTCACGCACTCGAATGGAGGTAGCAGCGTGATTCCTTGCATACTAACTCTACAAAAAATGTCTGCAACAAAATTTCGTCCAGTAAATATTTTCAATACAAAATGGACGTCAAATAAACGCAGTTTCGCAGCACTCTAACAATACGTACAACTATGTGTAGTCAAGCCGATGGAATCCTCGAGTCTGAGAGTTCGGTTCTCTGTGTTGGTGTCTTTCTTTTATTATTTTGTAATTTTAAACTGTGTGACAGGGTATCTTTCTTGTACAGCAATTAGGGCACGTCTTACACAAAACACGTGTAATTACGTAATGCTGACATGGAATTGACAGCACTACACCCCTCCAAGATTTCCTGTCACTTGTTACTAATGTTTCCATTTATGTCACAGTAGGTATTTTTAACATCAGCACATTGATAAGTTTAGTAGCTCTTTTTGTTCTATGAGAAATAATTAATTTTTAACACAGTACGAATATTTGACACATCTGATCAACAACTTTTAGGTTCAACATCAGAAAAAGAAAACAGACACAGAATGTACCTCTCGGACCCGAGTATCCTAAAGCACAACTCATCCACTGCACGACAGCTCAGCACAACAAACAAGAACAATGAAGTCCTGCAACGACGTTAACATCGACATTAAATATGAACTGGCGACTTCCGATTTTGACAGAAAATCGCCAATTGCTTTTTCGTCACTTAAACTTGTCGTTCTGTGAAGATGTCTCGTAACGACACCAGTGTAACTGTTAGCGTGTCTTCAAACGTGGACATGGTGTGAAAGGGGGTGGGAGGGGGTGGGGGGTGGAGTTGTCTTTGTCTGACAAGCAGGGTGGCTGTCTACGTCTTCTCGTCGATCGTCGATTCCACAAACGAGATGTGTTGGTATGCATATATTCTCATTATCAGAACTAACCAGAGGCGAAGTTACTTTGGGTAACAACAGAACGACTGATTCCTTAAGGAGCCACTGGGGATCGAGGGTACCTGACACAAAAAAAAACACAACAGAGTTTAGCGTATGGAAATTTATCGATAGAATTTGACCTCGCCCTGTCTTTTCTCTCAGTATAATTCATGCGTCCATGTGTTATCTTATTCAAATTCAGAAGCACACTTCACAGTTCCAAAAAATTTTTTTTAAAAAATTGTGCTCATACTTTGCACGCTTATTATAAACTGGACGTGTTTAAATATTAACCATATCAATGATGCTATATTCAAGAACGTACACGTTCAAGATTCTTTAGCATATTTGAGGGCAATCAAAACCGTCATGTATTTGCTTGTAGCTGTTAAAGCCACTGTCTGAGAGGATGGGCAACGCGTTGATACCTTAAAGCAAGACACAGAAACAAATTTTGATTTGTGGAACGAATGTTATCAAATAGCACATAAAAAGAATATACTGCGAACTGGAAGAGAAGCAGTCCCACCAACACAGTACAGTCAGTATCTGAAAGATCGTCTTGCACATATTAAACATGAGCCTTTCAAAGTATGGAATGATGTACCTATCCGAAACTAAAAAATACTACTTAAATACTTGAGCTGTATAGCCACATCGGCAAGTTCTGAAATACTGTTCTCAAAAGCAGGGTACGCTCCCTGTCAGCAATGTAATACACCTCTCAGAAGTGTAATCTGTAACCTGTAGGCAAAAGGTTGCGGGATATTCAGTGCTAATTATTGGTGTGTTTATCGGTTAGTGTCATCATCATCGTCTTCATTTTATGGATTAGGCCTGTTACAGAGTCCTCCTTGTCCTCGAAAATCCGACACTCACCTGTCCATTAGGCTTGCAGTTCATGGCGATTCTAGGCAGACGATCTTGCTGTTTTCCTTCTAAATGGTTACGTCATTTGAGTCTTCTTATTTATGTGTTTTGTAATTTGTCCATCATCATACAACTTTTGATTGGCCTGTGAAACTTCATCTCAGCTAATGTAAATCGTCCTTCGAGAGTATCCGCGTCTCACTTCCATGGAGTACTACAGGAACTGCCATTGTTTTATAAAAAACCAGTCTCATTTCTTTTATGACTTTATACACTCGAAGGAAAAAAAAAAGGTAAAAGCCGACGTTCAACGAAGAAATTTTCCGAATGAGATGGAAGTCGGTAGATGTGATGTAAAGTGACAATCACAAGATTATACGAGGGCGGTTCAGAAAGTAACCTCCGATTGGTCACAGTGCGGGTTGTGGGGGGAGTAGCGACGCCATCTGTGCGTTCACGCACTCAACAGGTCAGTCGGCATCAAGCCGTGGTTGAGTGAACGTCATACCTGCGCTAGTTTAGTTTTTGTGGCAGTTTGAAATGTGTGCTGCAATAGAAAACCCCGCCAAATGTGAAGTGCGTGCTGTCATAAGGTTTTTTACAGCCAAAGGATATTCTGCAGCAGCTATTCATCGTGAGCTTTGTGCCGTGTACGGACCAAGAGTTATGAGTGAAGGAGTTGTCCGTGAATGGGTACGTTTATTTAAAAGTGGACGAGAAAACGTTCATGATGAAGAGAGGAGTGGTAGACCATCATTGGTGACTGACGAACTCGTTCAGACAGTTGATGCAAAAGTTCGTGAAAATCGACGTTTCTCAGTGTCGGAGTTGTCTACTGGTTTTCCACAGATTTCTAAGACTCTCTTGTACGAGATAGTGACAGCAAGATTGGGTTACCGTAAGTTCTGTGCACGATGGGTGCCCAAAATTCTTACCGACCACCACAAAACTCAAAGAATGGCCTCTGCATTAGACTTTCTGTCACGTTATGAGGACGAAGGAGAACCATTGTTAAACAGAATCGTGACCGGTGACGAAACCTGGATTAAGTACGTGAACCCTGCGACAAAAGAACAATCAAAGATGTGGGCACATTCAAATTCGCCTACCAAACCAAGAAAAGCCTCGCAAGATTTTTCTGCCAGAAAACTGATGGCAATGGTGTTTTGGGATGCCAAAGGGGTGTTGTTGGTTGAATTCATGGAACGTGGTACGACCATTAATCAAGACGTGTACTGTGAAACAATAAAAAAGTTACGACGGGCTATACAGAACAAACGCCGTGGTATGCTGACTTCCGTTATCGTTCTTTTGCACGATAACGCCCGTCCTCACTCTGCTCGCAGAACAACGGCTCTTCTTGAGTCCTTCAAGTGGGACGTTATCAACCATCCACCTTACAGCCCAGACCTAGCGCCAAGTGTTTATCACCTCTTCATGCATTTGACGAAATGGCTCGGGTCACAGCGGTTTGATGACGACGAAGAGCTCAAAGATGCGGTCACAGGCTGGCTCCAGGCACAAGCGGGTGATTTTTATGCAGAAGGAATTTCAAAGCTTGTGAAGAGATACGATAAGTGCCTCAATCGCTATGGAGACTATGTAGAAAAATAGTGCAAAGATGTAGTTGTAAGATGTATATATTAAAATATTTTAATTTAACTTGGTGTATTTTTTTAAATCAACCGGAGGTTACTTTCTGAACGGCCCTCGTAATTTCAGAAAAGTTGGATGAGAGAGGTTCACAAATTGAGCAAGTTAGTAACGCGTTGGTTCACTTCTGGCCATTATTCAGACCGTTTCTAGGGGTGGTATTGACTGGTAGAACTATTGGATGTCCTTTTGAGAGATATCACGCCAAATTCAATCCAATTGGCGCTTTACATAGTAAAAATCTTGAGCTGGTTGGACGACACTGCCCCTAATGCTCCAACCATTCTCAATTGTGGAGAGATACGACGAGTTTTCTGGCCGACGAAGGGTTTGGCAAGCATAGAGACTACATAGAGACTAAAACTCTTGAGCTGGTTGGACGACACTGCGCATAATGTTCCAATCATTCTCAATTGTGGGGAGATAGGGTGAGTTTTCTGGCCGAGGAAGGGTTTGGCAAGCACTAAGACTACATAGATACTGTCACTATCTAGCTGAAATTTACGCCCAGGATTGCTTGCCATGAAGGGCAACAACACAGGGCGTAGAATATAGTCGACGTACCGCTGTGCCATAAGAGTGCCGCATATGACAACCTAAGAGGTCTTGCTGTGAAAAGAAATGGCACCAAAGACCATCACTCCCTGTTGTCGAGGTCTGTGGAGGGCGACAATCAGGTTGGTACTCCACCGGTGCTGGGGCGTCTCCAGACACGTCTTCGACCTGGAATCTCATTGACTAGAGTAGAGTTGTCTTCAGTGATGAGTCCCGCTTCGAACTGAGCTCCGATGATAAGCAGATACATGTCTGGAGACGCCCTGGACAGCGGTGAGGGGCCAGCCTGACTATCGCTTACCATACTGTCCGACAACCAGGAGTAACTGTCTGGAGTGCCATTTCTTTTCATAGCAGATAATCTTTGGTTGTCATGCGCGGCACCCCTACGGCACGGTATTGTACGTCCCGTTTTGTTGCTCTTCAAGGGAAGCCGTCCTGGGCTGACATTTCAGCAAGATAATGCCTGCCCACACACGGCGAGAGTTTCTACTTCTTGTCTTCGTGCTTGCCAAACCCTTTCTTGGCGAGCGAGGTCGCCGCATCTCCCCCCAACTGAGAATATTTGGAGCATTGTGGGCAGGGCCCTCCAACAACACCGGGATTTTGACTGTGTAAAGTGCCAATTGGATTGAATTTGGCACGGTATCCCTCAGGAGGACATCGAACAACTATCAATCGCTGCAAAGCCAGTTAACTTCTTGCATAAGAGCTAGAGGTGGGCCAGTGCGTTACTGAGTTGCTCAAACCGTGAAGTTTTTTCTCTTAATCATCCAGTTGTTTTGAAATATTAATCATATGTTTGTGTGGTCATTTGCGTCAAATATTTTTTGTCTTAGAGCGTATTTCAGAGTTCGTAAGAGGTCAGTGACTAAGGAATTTATTGCTAGCGCACTCGAGCAGATGTAACTTCGATGGATTGCTCACTCGCTGCCTGTGATATGTGAGCCAATAGGTTCGCAGACCAGAGAGCAGTGTCGGCAGAGGTAGTAGTAGTAGCTCGCAGTCGGGCGGTTGGGTCAGGTAGCTCTTAAAGAGAAGTTGTCTAGTTGTATACACTTGTGTCCTGGAGTTCGGACAATGCAGTCCAGTAATGGTGTTTTGTAGTTCGTGAAGAGCAGTAGAGTTATGGAATTTGCAAGGCCGGTGGTGGAGAACGATGGCGGCGCCTGAGCGATGTAGTATAAAGCAAAAGCAAAATATTATTGTTCTTTATTACCGCGCGCATATGTTAATTGCTACAACTGATTTCTGTACTGTTGTTTTATCAAAGTACCATGTAGATGTTTTCAAAAAAATCTTTCAATAATAATCTTTCTTATAAAGACATCTTTTGACAGTCATTCATCTGAATTTAAAGTTTTTACTAATTTCTCCTATCCATAGTCATGCCGATCATCGTAAAGAAAATGAGTTGTTTTTCATACGTAACAAAATCTAGTGGCCAGCATATCACTGGGCTGTGCCAGAAAAATTTCTTATAGGAGCAGATATATACGCGTTATGCGGCGACATCATTGACGTAAGAATTTTCCGTTTATTCAGGATGATTTTTCAGGGCCATGACGCAGCACTGCTGACGTCCAGATTTACCAGTTTAGATTCACAGTCGGTTAATTATTGAAAGGTTACATTACGAGATTACTTTTGAAATGTTATATATGAGTCACATTTTTATTGAGAGGTTAGTCACCTTTTTATTGTGAGGTTGAAACACGTATGTAATATAACAGCGATGGCGAGGCATTGTAGCATCTGTGACCAGAGAGTTTGCGCTTGACCGCGCGAGTGTTGCGAGCGGTTCTCAGTCTGTCAGTCAGTCGTTGCGAGTCTGTCAGTCAGTCGTTGCGAGTCTGTAGCTCTGTCTAGTTGTCGCTATGCAGAGCAGTACTCTGTCAGTAGTCGTCGCGTGCTGTACGCTAATAGTCGTCATGCAGAGCGGTCGGTCAGTAGTAGCAGCCCAGTGCGGTTGTGTGATGTAGGCGGTCGGCAACACTGGTCAAGATGGTGAATAAGGTATACCATTAATTAATATAATCATTAGATAATGTAAAAATTTATTTATTGTAATTATTCTCCAACAAGTCCCCCAATAATAATTTTTATTTCAAAAGCATTTTTTCAAAAATTTAATTTTTTATTGAAGTAAAGATTTCGTTGCACTTCCCATTTCATTCCACTTCTTTTGAAGAAAAATTTCACTAAAATCACAAAAAAAGAGAATATTATTATTTGCAATGCAGTTCCTCCAAGCGGTGCGCAACAACAAGAGCAGAAATGTGACATCCATTTATTCTGAGGTAAGACTTTAATTCTGATTGTTTTGCACAGGGCCAAAGACCGATATTTCGGTTTGATTGAATTTTCTTGTCACTGAATGGACTTTAATTTTTTGAAGGATTTATATTTGAGTCAGATTGCGAATTTCACATTTTTGTTGCCATTGTCAGTACATTTCATTGTGGGCAGGTTACACTTAGCGCAATGTCCATTAGGATTCATAATTAAATATTGTCATATTTCTTTCTTTCAAATTTTTGTGGGGAGGTTACACTCGGCTCCCATTTCTATTAAGTATTGTCCTTTCTTTTTCTTTTAAAATTTTTGTAGGGAGGTTACACTTGGCGACACCCAGTCCAGGATCGTATTTCGTTGAGAGTCTTTTGAGCAACAGTCAGATATCTGCTCTTGTTTGCTTAGATATAATTAGGATTTGGCGCGACGCTTTTATTAACTTGTAACTTTTTTTTCTACAGGTCAACGGCAATTCGTTGCTCTATTGTATTTGTGTGTTGCTTTTGCATTTGTGCTTATTGTTTTGTGAATATTTGTGACTGTTGCAAAAATGCCGCGAAAGACTGTGAATAGTGTATCGCGAGGTATTACGAACGAAATTACCGGCTCAAACGACTCTACCGATAGGACATGTGACACGCAGTGTAATGATGACAATCCTGCGTTCACTAACAATCTGTGCATTACATCCACTAGTGATGACTTTTACCTTAATGATGAACAAACGAACTCAATTGTCTCCTCTGTTAATTTGACGACAATTGATGACGCGGGACGCTCTATTGTAATGAGCGCTGCCCAGCTTAACACACCCGATTTGGAAAATTCATGTAACATACAAACAAATTTTTCGAATGAAAATGGCCAGTGTAGTGAAAGTACGACGGAGTTAATTAATTCCGAAATAGGGACTGACAGTGTATGTTTAACTGGCAAACCTTTTTGTAAATTACAGAATGACCAAATGGTCACGCAAAACGAGACAATTCCAGATCGACCATTGAATAGCACAGAGAATAGAAATGCCAATTTTGAATCGGATCCAATTATGGCATTTTTGCGGCAAAATTTCAAACAGTTTAATGAAAAATTTAATAAAATTGATGAAAATTTCAAACAACAGAACGAAAAACTTGACAATAATGACGAAAATTTCAAACAACTTAGCGAACAGGTCAGACAACAGAGGGAAGATAACAAACAAGATAATGAAAATCTCAAACAACACTTAAATAAAAAATTAGACGACAATTCCAGACAGCTTAGTGAACAAATTAGAGCCGTTGCCGCGCAGTGCCATGACACTAAGGAACAGTTGCGCGTAGAAATTGAAGCTTGTTCACAAAAAAATAGCGAAGAAATTAAGTCTGTTGCGCAGGAATTAAGAGAAATGCAAACAGCCGCAACAGAAACACTCAGAGACGAAATTAGCGGAGTCGCTAAACAATGCTCTGAAAAAGCTGCACAATTACGGGACGAGTTTAGAGCAATGACGGTAGAACTTTCGCGCACTATGGACGCAAAGATAGACGCGAAATTCGAACAGCAGAACACTCAGATTAACGAGCGCTTTAATCAGCACATACAGAACAGTGATACGCGTTTCCGCAGATTTATTCAGGATCAAAACAAAGTAAAACGACAAGTCATGGAAACAATCACTGCACAAAGACAAGAGGACAAACGTAAAATATTCGCGAAAGCGAAGACGTATGTAGACAATAATATTACTACAGTGTCCGACAAAATTAATACCATAGAACAATTGAACGCGGAATTACGGGATGAAATTTCTGACCTTAAATCAAAAACAGATACACACACAGTAAATATTCAAACAGTGACAGATAGATTCGAACAATTAGATCTAACACAGGATTGTGATGTTATCAAAGCTGATGTTAAAAAACTGAGCGAAACTACGTGCAAGTTGCAAAAACAGATTAATGCGTCTGATTCTAAAACCGATGATCAGGTTAAAATACTGACTGAAAAATGTGATGAATTGGCCAGTCGTATTGATGCTATCGAAAATACTAATGACAATAAATCAGACGATACTGCACCGGTTTCATTTATCCAAACACCTGAATTTCAAAATTTACAGCAGACGATTAATGAGATCGATTCATCTAACAACACGTTACGTAGGAAGTTATCAAATTTACAACAAGAAGTAACAGAAATGAAAAACACTTCAGTTAATAACATACAACAGACGCCACTTAGCGAACATTTGTCAGACTTACGCAGCGCGTATAATGTGAGCAATTTACAGCAACTAAGCGACTTAAAATCCGAAAAGCCACGCGACTTAAAATATGAAAAGCTACGCAACTTGAAGTACGAAACGACACAGACAAACAGATTCACACACAAACCCGAACGTGTTCTCAAATTCAGTGACGAGAGCGTTGATAATAAGCAAGTTGTATTTGTAAGAAAATGTAAAGAATTTAATAATGACAGAACACAGGTACACGCTTTGAGTTATATACGACAATTTGTTTTTGTACTTTCACCGCTATTATCTGTAATGGAGAAACTAGCTTTGAATCTGAGGCGACAATTTGCTATTGTATTTTCATCAGCATTATCTATTATGCAGAAATTTGAATTAACATGGTTACAACAATTTGGTTTTGGAATTTTACGGCCATTGCCTGCAACGCTAAAGCTAAAATTTATTTGCAGTGCGTAATTGACCTCAGGGGATTCATTACGCTTTAATGAATATGTGCCGTAGCGAGCATAGGGCCCCGAGCTGTAGTAGTGCTATTTCATCTTTAGTTTTCTGCACTGCTGCCTTTTCTTCTACTATCCTTTATATCTATCCAAACTGCTCTTTAACTATTGCTCTACCTAGTATTAAGAAACGAGTAATGAAAACCCGATGTGACAAACTTTTACCGAATGTGACAATTTTCAGTAGGCACTCCCGTAATGACAACTACCGCCGTAATTTTAATTACAGATAAAATCGTAATCATCAGTATGTGTAAAATTATCAGCAATAGGAACCATATTTTTTGTAACAATAGATGTTTTTCACCACAACAGCATGAAAGTAAGCCGCTTAGCATACCTAACTAACAATGCAGTCTACAAGGTCAACCAAACTTTAATGTTTCGCCGCGTGCACGTATAGTCCCAGCTCCAACAAATAGTAACGCAAGGCAGCAAAGAAATAACTACGTACAGACAACACTCTATTTCAACTCGTATCGCAATGCGCCGTATAGAAATTACTATCATGACAGACGTAAAAACGATGAGCACAATTACCAGCGTACATATAATAACAGTCGGTCTCACCAACAACAAAATTATCCGCAAGAACATATTCTCATGAATGAACCCGACAGTAGGTACCATCCAGAGCGTAACACGTCTGGAAGAAGTAATAGGACAGTTCAAATAGTAGAAATGCCGCAGAATCCTCCCAATAATAATAACACGTCAGATAGAATCTGACTAAATACTGCACAGGACGCATCTTCTAATAACACAAGCACTACCTTTGACACGCAAAATGTTGTTCACGAAAATGTAATTACTTTTGACAATATCAGAGACACTCTCTTGCAGGAAAGACCAGTTGTTCAGAAAACCATTTCACATCCTGTTATCGAAATTAAAATTGGTTCATCGAAATTTTCAGCAGTAATCGATTCCGGATCACCTATATCAGTAATTAATGAGGAGACTTTCAACGAGTGCAACAAAGAGAATACTTATCCGACGTTACCTTTAGGCAAAACAAAAGTGAAAGGAGCAGTATCGAGTAAAGGAGTAGACGTTAAATTACAGACGCATTTATCATTTTGTATTGGAGGTCATACTTTTCACTCTAATTTTTGGATTGTTCCTTTATTGACAACAGACGTTATTTTAGGTACGAATTTTCTGGTACAACACGACGCAGTTATTGATTTTCAGAATTCTTATTTAATGTTAAAGGATGAAAATGTACAACTTGCTTTAGAATTTCAGCACTCATTATCTGCGGAAGAACAAACAATCAACCGCACAGAGGTCATTTCCGCAACACGTGACATAGACTGTAATCCCACATTGTTAACGGATACGTACGTACACAACTATAATACTCCAGACGAAATGGACTACGACGTAATACAAATGATTTCCGATAAAGTTAGACAAAGCAGTGCAACTACAGACGACGAACGAACGCAATTACACAAAATTCTTTTACAGCAAGCTCCAGTTTTTGACGACATTCCTGGTACTATGTCCGGCTTTATGTATGAATTTCAAGTCAAACCGCACGACACATTTAAAGCTAAGCATTATCCTATTCCGTATATTCACAGAGAACAGGTTAAAAAGGAATTGCAGGATATGCTTGACCAAGGAATTATAGAACCAGCAGTTAGTCCGTACATAAACCCGCTGCATATTGTTAAGAAAAAAGATGGCTCACTTCGCCTTGTACTTGATTCACGTCACATTAATGATCGGCCACAGACATTAGAGGAACTTTTACAGAAATTTCACGGTACAGCTATTTATTCTACACTAGATTTGAAATCGGGATTTTGGCAAATTCAACTTCATCCAAATTGCAGAAAATATACAGCTTTTCTCTGTTTCGGCGACTGTTATCAATTTTGCAAATTACCGTTCGGCTTAACTATTTCTTCTGCAGCTTTTATTCGCGGTTTGAACACCATACTTCCGACAAAACTTAAGGACAGAATTACGACGTACGTAGACGATATTCTTATCGCAGAAGCTAACTGGTCTGAACACAATCTGATTCTTGAACAACTGTTACAAACTTTCCATGCACAAGGACTTACAGTTAACCTCAGTAAATCGCATTTTGGCAAAACTTCCATAAAATTTCTTGGACACGTAATTTCAGCAGAAGGCATTGCGCCTGATCCAGAAAAACTTCAGGCTCTACGTGACATTAGTGTTCCTACGACGAAGAAACAATTACGCAGTTTTTTGGGCTTAATTAACTTTTTTCGTAAATTTATTCACCATTCTGCTTTAGACACGCCTAGACTATGCCAATTAACAGGTAAAAACACTATTTGGTCTTGGGATAAGCAAGCACACTCTGAATTTGTGAACCTGAAACATGCTTTGTTGAATGCACCACTATTATCGCACCCAGATCTTACTAGAAATTTTTCCATTGCCACTGACAGTTCCAACACCGCTTTAGGCGTACACATTTTCCAGGAAATCGAAGAAGACGGTTCTATAGTAATTAAAAACATCGCATTTGCAAGTCGCATTTTGTCACTTGCTGAACGAAATTATTCCGTTACAGAACTGGAAACATTATGTGTTGTATGGGCTTTTACGAGATTTCGGCACTTTCTTTATGGCAGACATACCACCGTTTACACAGACCATAGAGCTATACAATTTTTGCTTTCAGCTAAATTTACTCACGACAGATTAAGCAGATGGAAACTTTATTTGCAAGAATTTAATTTTACGATTGTTCACATTCCCGGCACACAAAATGTTATAGCAGACGCACTATCGCGTTCTCTCGACAACAATCAGCAAGACGTAGCAACCAACTTCTGCAAAACAAATTTCAGTGTCATGTACATTCAGCAAGTTGCATTTGAAAACTTTATTTCATCGTCATTACAGGACATAGCACAAGAACAAAACAAAGACAATGTCTGGAAAGAAATTAAACACCTTTGGCAAGATAGGAAAAATGTTACGATTAGGAACCATTACACTGTGCGCAATGACATTCTGTTTCGCCGCTCTCATCCTGACAGCAACAATTGGTTATTATGCATTCCTGACGAACTGGTTAACAAATTAATTTGGTACACTCATTTAAGTTACGCGCATTACGGAGCACGAAAATGTTTTCTTATACTGAGACAGAACTGTTATTTTACCAATATGGAGAAACGTATACGACGAGTTTTAGCGTCTTGTAAAATTTGCCAGAAAGCTAAATCAGACACCACTTCACATATTCCTCCATTATATCCCATTATACCTGTTAAATTAAGACACATGGCCGCAGTAGACATTTTTGGTCCGATTCCGAGAACTAACAGAGGTTTTTGCTACATTTTTGTCGCTGTTGAGCTCACTTCAAAATTTGTTACTTTCACTCCGTTACGCAAAGCTACTGCTAAAACTATTTCGAAAGCATTTGTAAAACATTTTCTGTTTCATGTAGGGCATGTGATGAAAGTAATTTCTGACAATGGATCTCAATTTCGTAGTAGCGTATGGACACGCATGTTACGAGCCAGAAACATTTCTCCGATTTATATATCCAAGTACCACGCTTCTTCGAACCCCTGTGAAAGATTAATGAAAGAAATTGGTAAACTGTGTAGAGTATACTGCCACAGAAGACATATTGATTGGGATACACACATACTCTCATTCCAAGACGTAATTAATTCCATTCCAAATGAATACACTATGCTATCTCCGTCTGTTATATTGAAAAACGTTAACCACCAAACAAAATTAAAGAATTAGTAAACTTCCCTAAATGTCGTCGACTAAGACACCACGAAATAATTGACATTGCGCTGAACAACATCAAACGTGCCGCAGAGCGCCGGAGAAGACTTCAAAAACAGGTTTGTAGACGCCGCGACTTTCACGTTGGACAGAAAATATTAGTACGTACACACTATTTATCCAGCAAAATAAAAGGTAAGTGCAGTAAATTTGAACTTCTATACGCAGGTCCGTATCGGATCCGCAGCATCCCTCACCCCAATGTTGTACACGTCGAAACTTTGAGAACCAGAAAATCGAAAGGCAATCACCATATCTCAAACATTAAACCGTTTATTGAGTGAAACCACTGTATGATTCAACACACTATGATGTCATTTACTAATGCAATTAATTCACCTGACTAATTACTGATGATTATCGTATTTTTTCTTGGCAAGTGCCCGGCAAGGTAAGGTTAGCAGGTCGCTTTTCTTGTCGTTACACATC
This sequence comes from Schistocerca americana, assembly GCF_021461395.2. NCBI lineage: Eukaryota > Metazoa > Arthropoda > Insecta > Orthoptera > Acrididae > Schistocerca > Schistocerca americana. Next base: position 527,032,472 of record NC_060124.1, read on the forward strand.
AGACCGTGCACATTTTCCACTTTTTTTTGTGTATATGATTGTACTCCAGTTTTGTTTGTGTGATTGTGAAATAGTTAAGATATAACACACACCAGTCGACTTTGACATTTTTTTTCCCTATGACATCTCAACATCGTGACTGTTTTACATTTTTTTTTTTTTTGCTACTGCATTGTATTATTCTGTGTACATTTTTGCATCTGAACACTGTCAACGTCTTTGACATATTACGTTTTCTGTCATGTTATACTGTATGGTTAATTATGTTACCATAAACCAGTCATTATCTAGTGGGTATATGATTTAAATGCAGGACATTAATCTCTGTCATCAATTTCAGAAAGAAATGATGCATGTAAGAAATAAATTCAACAGAAATGGGAATTTCACCTACGGGATAAACGAAAGGAGATGCAATAACTTCATGAGGAAGAGTAAATGGATCAGGATTAACAAGCATTAACAAGAATATACTATACTCATCACAGAATAGCAGTCTTAACTAATTTTTTCTTTCAGAATACAAGGTGATTGATGCAGGCTGTCAGACTGAACTACACAACTTAGTTTTAGTGATGAAATATGCTAGAGATAAGGAATAGTTATGTAATGAGTAATGAAGTGATTTTTTGCAGATGATAATGAATACTGATGAATAATGATGAAGGATATGATGTTATGAATAATGAAGTTTTTCTTTACAGATGATGATAATAGTGAAGTTATGATGATATGGATAATGAAGTTTTTTCTTTACAGATGAGGATAGTGTTGAAGTTATGTATTTATGCTACGTAGTTATTTAAGTATTTGTTGCAGTTTGCTTTGACAGCAGGTGTTACATTGCATAGTAGGATGACTGAAAGTTTTGGAAAGGACAGCTATGGAACACATTTTTATACACACTTCACTGCCTGTTAATTCGAAGTTCACTACTTTTCAGCATAGTGTGCGTTTCTTCTTTCAGGTCAATAATCCGTTTTTGTATTTTTTCCAGGAGAAGCTTTTCATGATACTTACTGAACCTGTTAGTTATTATACCTGTTCTAGTACTTGCATTTTTATTTTTTACCCATTTGTGTTTATCACTTATAAATGTGATCACATACACTGCCTTGTTACATAATCTTGCTACAGCTGACTCATGACGAATGACGTTACCTATCCTCATTTGCAGCAATAGGTCAAAAGCAAAAAGTGTTATGCCTCAGCAATTAATTATCGATCCCAACGCAATGCATTGCTAACAAAAAAAAAAAAAAAAAAAAAACAAAAAAAAAAGTATTACCAGTCCCAAATAGTGATACTAGTTTATGATAATTCTGAATAATACTGATCAACTCTGAATAGCATGTCACTTGAGTAATGACCTCTTAATGAGACTATATTCAAAATAATGCTTTGTCACTAGCTAATAACTGCCACTGTTTATTGTAATGATACTACTTATAATGCCTGTGATTATTAATGATTTGACTGTAATTAACTGATTTTTAATAATGACTTTGTAATAATCTGAATAATACTGAATGATGATTCTATTCAATACTTGCTGGCCACTGAGTGCCAATAATTAATGTCACTTGAAGAATTGTTATTAATTATGCCATTAATTAGCCCTTTTTTTTCCCATGTTGAGTTTTCATGTTTTGGTTAATGGCCAATGAGTGCCAATAATTTGTATCACTCAATGTATTATGTTAATGCTAGGCCAATAATTGACTCTCCTTTTCAATTAAGACTTCTGATGAACATTATTCTGTCTTACTAAATATACTTTGTAACTGGCCAAGGACCGCCACTGTTTATTGTAATACGATTACCCATGATGCCAGCTAGTGATTCTTAATAGATTGTAATGACACATAATTAATTAACTATGGTACTGTTTAATAATGCTTTGTAATTAGGAGAAGACTAATGATTCTTACTATATTAGAATGACAAATGATTAATTAACTGTAATTAGACAAATGATTAATTAACTGTAATTAGACAAATGATTAATTAACGACAAATGATTAATTAACTGTAATTAGGAAAAGGCTAATGATTATTGGAATGACAAATGATTAATTAACTGTAATTAGGAGAAGGTTAATGATTCTTAATTATACTCTGTAACTGAAAAGAATGCGATTATTTCATAATGCTTTGTAACCAGGAAAAGAAGGCTACTGATTCTATGTAAAACAATTAATGAACATTTTTCTGTAATACTACATACTTGGTACAGAAATGTTCAATAACTGGGCTATGAATGCCACAAACTATCAATGAAGACTGTAATTGTCAATATTATGTGACTTGATGTCCTTCACCTCATAAGCTGACTACCCTGAATTACTGCAATGTCCATTTGTCCTGTTTATCCTAGTGATCATGGAGCACTATATTTGGTTTTTGCACTAATTCTACGTTGGTGTGCCTTGTAAGAGTGTGGTGTTGACACGACATGCTGTCCACCACCATGAGCGATGAAGACATTATTATGGTCCCACTGTTTGGTGTACGTAATGTACTGCCAAAATGAAAACATGGAACATTACTACGACAGTTCAGTGTCTTGGCTACACTGATAAATTCTGATGGGAAAAGAACTTCAAGTTGTGTCACTTGGTGTTGTACTTCTGTGGAAAGATATGGACTTTCAGAGCAGCTGTGTGCAATCTAAAGTGCTACAACCATGATGCAATCCTTCCCTTTCCTATCCTGATTCTTGTCACATAAAGAAAAAATTTTTTGGTAACATCATTTATGTTCATAGGTTATACATTTTTCGATTCGCTGAACTCCAGTGCGAGTACACTTATGTCACTGGTCGACATGATGTTTGCCATTATGTTTATTTGTTGTGAAAATGCTAAAGACATTTTTCAGTGCATGTGCACTTTGGACATGATTTTTTTTTGCCATTATGTTTATTTGTTGTGAAAATGCTATAGACATTTTTCAGTGCATATGCACTTTGGACATGATTTTTTTTGCCATTATGTTTATTTATTGCGAAAATGCTAAAGACATTTTTTGATTTGTTCTGAAGTACAGTATATGTGCACTTTTGTCTTTTATATTGTATATACATTTTTTATTTTCTGAACTACAGTGCATGAGCACTTCTGTTAGGTGTTAATATGTTTTTTACTGAACTTCAGTGCCTGTGCATTTTTCTCATTTTTCAATATGATTTGTATAACTTTTATGATTTCCTGATATGTTCATTAAGTACACTCATGTCACTTGTCAACATAATATTTTTTGCCAGTCTGTTTATTTGTTCTGAATATGCTAAAGAATTTTTTCAGTGCCTGTGCACTTTATCTGTCAAAAAATTTGTATATACATTTTTCTGATTTGCTACTATGTTTAGTATTCACATTTTGTCTTTGTCTGATATATTTTATACTTAGTGCGTGTGCACAACATTTAAATATTCTGTAAGTTGTAGGATTTTGTTAATTAAAGAAAAATTTTGCCGCGCTTGGCAAGTCCAAATGACTCACCATCGCTGCCAAATTTTTGCCCCCCCCAGTGGAGGGTTATGAAACACGTATGTAATATAACAGCGATGGCGAGGCATTGTAGCATCTGTGACCAGAGAGTTTGCGCTTGACCGCGCGAGTGTTGCGAGCGGTTCTCAGTCTGTCAGTCAGTCGTTGCGAGTCTGTAGCTCTGTCTAGTTGTCGCTATGCAGAGCAGTACTCTGTCAGTAGTCGTCGCGTGCTGTACGCTAATAGTCGTCATGCAGAGCGGTCGGTCAGTAGTAGCAGCCCAGTGCGGTTGTGTGATGTAGGCGGTCGGCAACACTGGTCAAGATGGTGAATAAGGTATACCATTAATTAATATAATCATTAGATAATGTAAAAATTTATTTATTGTAATTATTCTCCAACAAGTCCCCCAATAATAATTTTTATTTCAAAAGCATTTTTTCAAAAATTTAATTTTTTATTGAAGTAAAGATTTCGTTGCACTTCCCATTTCATTCCACTTCTTTTGAAGAAAAATTTCACTAAAATCACAAAAAAAGAGAATATTATTATTTGCAATGCAGTTCCTCCAAGCGGTGCGCAACAACAAGAGCAGAAATGTGACATCCATTTATTCTGAGGTAAGACTTTAATTCTGATTGTTTTGCACAGGGCCAAAGACCGATATTTCGGTTTAATTGAATTTTCTTGTCACTGAATGGACTTTAATTTTTTGAAGGATTTATATTTGAGTCAGATTGCGAATTTCACATTTTTGTTGCCATTGTCAGTACATTTCATTGTGGGCAGGTTACACTTAGCGCAATGTCCATTAGGATTCATAATTAAATATTGTCATATTTCTTTCTTTCAAATTTTTGTGGGGAGGTTACAAGGTTACGGAATCTATCTGTTGGGAGGTTAGACTTGGCGTACGGAATTTATCTGTTGGGAGGTTACATGTTCTATGACTTCTTGTACGTAATCGTATGTGTTAAAATTTGCTACGTTCTCCATGTCGTGATCTATTGTTGGGGATGTTTCCCATCCAAGACAGTTGAGGATGGATACCTGCTTCAAATCTCATTTTGTCCACTTGTCATTATCTCATTTTTGGATCTTATTATGTCTCACCCAGCAATACCATTACTTTTGATTTATGTTTAGATATTATCAGTCCACATTCTACTGATAAATTTCCTTTGTAAATTATCTTCTCTCTGTAGCACAACGACATCATTGTCTGCATATAAAACACAACCTTACGTATACTGCGGCCAGAGCATTGTCTCACGCCTGAAAACTTGTTTCCATATTATGCTGACTTCGTCGACGAAGATATGAAAAAAAATGTTGGAAAGAGACAACAATCTCCACTAACCACTTAATTAGTTTTTACTGTTGCTGTTAGTTGCTTCCCATGTCAATAAACAAATATTTTGATGTATAGTTCTGTTCGCTTTTACTAGATAATCTCATTAATTTTTTCTAACCAAAATTTTTCTTTCCAGGCTGACAAATGCCTTTGAAAATTAGTGACAGCGGTGCGAGTTTCCTAATTTAATTCCGTTGTTTACTCAGTGCTCAGTAGACAATGTTGTAAAATGTACTCACATCCTTCCGCATTTAGCGTTAAGCCCAATAAGGGAACCACAGTGTAACCACGTAGAACAACCCGTTACTACAAGACCACCTTCTCCGTACCTCACTGTTGGGACTACACATCATTCCAGGTACCGTTCTCCAGGCATTCGCCTTTCCTTCGGATAGCCACAGGGTAAAGCATGTCTCGTGATTCCAAGTCACTCGTTTCCAGTCGTCCACTGTTCACTAGCGTCGCACTTTAAAGCAGCCAAAACGTCTCTCAGGACTGGCTACAGAAATTTGTGGCTTATGAGAAGGCGCTCGACCACTGTACACCCCTCTCTTTAACTCGCTACGCACAATGATTGTGCAAGCTGGTAGTACTCTGGAACTCACGAATGATGCATCTGCTGATTTTTTGCGACTGCTTACAACCACAGTCAGCAGCGCTCGGCGATCCGTGTCTGTAAGTACGAGAGGTCTTGCTTCTGCTGTGGTTGTTACTTCCACATCACAGTTACACCAGGAACAGTCGACTTCGGCAGTCTTAGAAGGGTTGAAATGTCCCTGACCGATTTGTTACTCAGGTGAGATCAAATTCCAAAGGTGAACTCTCCTGACTGATTCATTCTGCCGTTCCTGCTTCTATGCTAACAATACAATAATCCATGCCTCTTTTAATACTGCAGGGCCCCCATATTGTGACAGTTAGTGGTGAGTTCACCGTTACGTAGGGTTTTAAGATTTTGACTTCTCTTCTGTAGTCTGCCGTCGACTATGCGTTGGAGGCCTGACTGCGTTCCGGCACGATAAATTTTAAAATTTAAATAAATCCCAGCATGCAGACAACGTCGACATTTTAGCCGTCATGAAGTTCCTGACAATGCAGACACATGATTAAGGGGAGGTTTACTATCTTTGGCCAGAAAAAAGCATGTCCTTTGAGAATTTTGTTTCTCGGGATGTGTTATAGATATCAATGTCAAATTTGGTCGAAATGTTTACTGATATTTCCTCTACAAACTGAAATTTTTTCGACCGGAAATGTCGAAGTGCAAAGGTTGAAGTGCCGTCGGAACGAAACAAAATTTCGATGTAGACCTCCACGCGCGATATGTCACAGGTCAGCTGGCTCGTTTGAAATCTAAACTGAGTTGACGTTAGCGAAGTATATACGATTCTTTAGGAGTTGTACCTCGCTTAAGTTATTTGGACCATAGGAAACAAAATGGCGGCCATTTGAAAAAAATAGGTTTTTTTCATCGATTTTTCGACATCGTCGGCCAAGTAAAAATATTTATTGTTGATGAATCGGAATAAAAGTGGTACAACTCCTAGACAATTTAGTTAGCTTCGTCGGAAACCAAGAATCATGGCAATCGGTTCGGTAGATTTGAAGTTATCATTCCGCGCGATAAAAAAAAGTCTTTTCGAGAAAAACGCTTTTGAAGTTTTGACTACATAGAAATGCAGTATTAATGCAACGTACGTTCACTCTGCTATTCCGGGTCGATAAAGTAGTTCTTCCTCTTCCTCATAGAGGGCGTTCTGCTCGATCTGGACCATCCTGTGCTGCTCCAGAGCCGTTCGTACGGCCGGTGACAAGCGGTTTTCGGCCGCTTGAATCCGGTGGTCGTCCGAAAGCTTGGCGAACTGCGTCGAATAGAGTCCCAGGGTGGCGTCCGTCGTTGTCGTGGTCTTCAGAACTGATGAAAACCCTTCGTTGAAGCTGCTCACTGCCAGGAAAGTCGCAGTCTCCACAGTCTTCGCACCAGAATGCCAATGCTTCGGGGCTAACTTCCAAACACACGCGTTCAAACTTTCATTTGAATTTTGTGTGCTTCCTCCCAAGCATCGGTACAATAACTCGTCCTCAGAAAGAAAAAAACTGGTGCGTCAAAAAGGCCGATTTCAGGCAGGTGCATTTTTTTTGTCCAACCTCGAATAACAAACATTTTGGTTCCGTATTCGGAAAAACACTTTAATGGATCCAAAAATGGAATGTTTAAAAATCGATTTTTTGAACCAAAAGATAGTAAATCTCCCCTTAAGCGTGTGTTTTTAAAGTTCCCTGTTTTATAGTTTGACTCCTCTTACTCCATCCGTTCACTTTTAGCGCATCCTCTCTCTTGTTCGAGTAACTGTGGAATCGCGGGACTGATGACCTCGCCGTTTAGTCCCATAACACCCAGTCATTCAATCAATCAGTCAGCACATGGTTAAGATTAACCATGTCAAAGAACCAGCTTTCTGTACGGATTCATTACATTAAATCATGAGATTCGGTTTCATACATAAACTGGCAGGTAATCCGTAGGTTGAGGTATCGCGTAGTTTGCTGCAATGATACCGTTAGTGTGCAGTTCAGTGAAATAATGCTCATATCACAAGCGTCTACAACGAACCACCTCTAAAAAGAGTTATAAGGAGTGTTCAAATGAAATGTTACGAAACGTCGAAATATCAAAACCAGTTACCGCTTTGGAACGAGGTAGTGACACATCTAGGGACAGCATGCAATGGAACCTCCATCTAAAACGTTCAAAGCTGTCACCTCAACAGGCAAGGTGTCGCTCACCGTCCTCTTCGACATCCGAGGTACGATACTCGTCGAATCGCTCGATCACAAAAACCGTTAACAGTGTCTCTTTCTTTAAACCCGAAATATTGACCATTAGACAATGTGTCTAATAGTGTATTTTAAATACGACAGTATGCGTCTTTAAAGAAATATACGAGGCCTGTTCAGAAAGTAAGCTCCGATTGATTGCCAAATTGAAACCACAGTGAACATCAGAAATGTTTTACTTGTAACAATTAGCTACACCTTTCAACTACTTTTCTACGTAGTCGCCGTTCTGACTTAGACTTTTGTCATATCGTTGTACCAACTTTTCAATAGCCTCATCATAGAAGGCAGCCGCCAGTGCTTTCCGCCAATTCTCCACGCTGGCCTACACCTCGTTGTCTGTGTCAAAATGTTGTCTTCAAAGACAGCGGTTCATGTGACCAGAGATGAAACTCAGGGGGAGACAATTGCGGACTGTATTGTGGGTAATCTCTCATTTCCATATGAAAACGATGCAGGAGCATCTTCATTGCCCCTGCAGAATGCGGCTGAGAATTGTCTTGAAGAAGAAACAGCACGACAGTTATGTAATGTTAGCTGCATAGCTTCAGGCGAAATTTCTCACCAGGCCCTCGTACTTGGCGGCAGACACTATTTTCTAGACATCTTTACGCACTCACTGCGAGCTCAGAAATGAGAAGAGCGACGTGATGCTAACTGGGGTTATACTAGAGACACTACCCAACACATCTGTGCAAAGCTTTATCGGATTTTCATAGTCGTTTCCATTTCGCGACCGATCGGAGCTTACTTTCTGAACGCCCCTCGTATTATGACTGTGGCCCCACATTATGAAAAAAATATTTAAAAAATCATTAACAGTGTGCCGTGTAGTGTGAGACAATACGTAGCCTACACAAGTCCATCTAGACGCAGTGGTTGCCAAGCTGGGAGTAGTTTCCCCCTGAGGGGTAAAATGGAATTTTCTGAGGGATAAAAACTAAACGATTCGATTCTGTTTCAGTCACAAAACTAAACTGTTTTTAAAGGATCATTGGTATTTGTGGTGTCACCGCCAGACACCACACTTGCTAGGTGGTAGCTTTAAATCGGCCGTGGTCCATTAGTACATGTCGGACCCGCGTGTCGCCACTGTCAGTGATCGCAGACCGAGCGCCACCACACGGCAGGTCTTGAGAGAAGCACTCGCCCCAGTTGTACGGACGACTTAGCTAGCGATGCAACACTGACGAAGCCTCGTTTATTTGCAGAGAAGATAGTTAGAATAGCCTTCAGCTAAGTCAATGGCTACGACCTAGCAAGGCGCCATAGCATTTGATAGTTATCGTATGAAGCATGTCTAATCAAGAACGATGTATACAAATGATGGATTCAAGTTAAGTATTCCAGAAGCTACGTACTTTTCTTTATAGCATTCATTACGTATCCTGTTTCAGACCTCACGCCATCCTGCGTGAGCTTGTAGCGTGCATTTCGGTCTCCTCAAACCACACTGTGTCGGCACTTTTGTCGACACATCAGTATTATCACAATTTCATAGGACTCTAATGTTACCAATAATCAAAAAATGGTTCAAATGGCTCTGAGCACTATGGGACTCAACTGCTGTGGTCATAAGTCCCCTAGAACTTAGAACTAATTAAACCTAACTAACCTAAGGACATCACACACATCCATGCCCGAGGCAGGATTCGAACCTGCGACCGTAGCAGCCCCGCGGTTCCGGGCTGCGCGCCTAGAACCACTAGACCACCTCAGCCGGCCGATCAATAATCATTTTTCTCAATTTGTAGCATTAATCTGTTGGAAGTGACACGTTCTTCACGTAGTCCAAACACAACGCACGTATGTTGTGCTTTGTCCCGTGCATTGCTGATGATAAAAGTGAGATATACACATAACAAATGTTACATATCTCAAGAAATTGTGTTCTCTAAGTTGTAGATAGTGTCAGCAGTCGTCCAGAAATTGTTACATTTCTCGCTTCGAAACAGATAAGTGAACTATTTGACAGCACAACACAACAGTGACTACATGAGGCTGTACACATTACTCGAGTCGCGAGTTCGGGCTGCCAGTCAGTTGGAACGCGTCTGGTTCGCAGTCCGGGGACTTGCAATGCGGCACTAGTGCAGTCGGGTTGGAGCAGTGAGGTCTGCGTCGACATGGCTCGCCCGAACATTGCCTCCGCGCGTCACTTGAGCCGGGCCACCGTCTTGGTGGATCGTCGGTCGATCGTGCTACCGGACGACGCGTTTTGGCTCGCCGATCGTTCATGTGTCGGCTGTGTGTGTGTGCATCGACTCCCGATTTCTCTTCGTGCGTGTTTAGTTACTTTTGGATATCGTTCAGGTCTTCGTGCAAGTGTTTGTCGGCTTGTGTGTGTCGTTGGCATTATTTTCACTGACGACTATTTTAGATGTTGTCGGCATTCTGAGGGGATACTTGGAAGGAGAGACAGCATTGGTCGTATTTTTTTGTTTTATTAAACGCAAAATCGGTTTTCGGTCACTTAGTGACCATCTTCAGTGCTGTAATATATAATTTAAATTGGTAGGCACTGGTGTCAATAAGCTTACAGCGAGTTTATGTGATCGCTGTAAGCTTGTTGACACCAGTGCCTACCAATTTAAATTATATATTACAGCACTGAAGATGGTCACTAAGTGACCGAAAATCGATTTTGCGTTCAATAAAACAAAAAAATACGACCAATGCTGTCTCTCCTTCCAATTATACCCATTATCTGGTCGTGGTGCACAGGACACTCCATGGAGTCACCAATCAATTATGAGGGGAGTTGGTTGGTTGCTGCGGACCAAGGAAGTTATCTCCGCGTGGTGCAGTCGGCTGGGTTCGCTGGCGGTCCCTGCACAGTGTCGGAGTGTGTGGAGCTGTCTGATCGCTACGAGCTTCGTGGTTCACCGACCCAGGACGTCAAATTGAATAGTGGTTTCAACTAACCAAGCCACGTCCATTCGTGTTGTGTGGTTCGTTTCGGTGTTTCGCTGTTGGTGAGGTTTTTCTGTGTGCAACAAAAAAATGGTTCAAATGGCTCTGAGCGCTATGGGACTTAACTGCTGTGGTCATCAGTCCCCTAGAACTTAGAACTACTTAAACCTAACTAACCTAAGGACATCACACACATCCATGCCCGAGGCAGGATTCGAACCTGCGACCGTAGCAGTCGCGCGGTTCCGGACTGAAGCGCCTAGAACCGCGAGACTACCGCGGCCGGCCGAGTGTTTCTATTGTTGAAATTTAGCCGCCATGCGGTGGAATTAACTATATTGGCTGACTACAATTCGAGTGCACCAGCGGATTTTCTGCCTTGTGGCCGTTAGTGTTCCGGTTACCTGCCCTGGCCAGTAACGTAATTTCTGGCAGTGTCCTTTCCTCACCTGTTGTGGCTGTCCAAGATGGTGTGTAGTTTTGACGGCTTAATACATATTTCATTGTGAATAATTACGTTCGTAATTTTTGGTGTTTGAGTTCTAATGTACCGATTGGCGGAAAGCAAGTCGTTTTGTGGGTCGGTCCGTGGCTGTCCCCTGGTTGGGTTCCGACGGATCAAGTGTAGTTGGGCTCACCACCTGTCTCACCTAAGTGAACGAGGGCAGACCGACCTCCCTGGAGGCTTCTGAGTGCCGTTTTCTTTATTGTCCTTCTCACCGGTGTTTAATTGTCTATTTATAATCCATCATAGCCAATGATTTAAAAAATTCTTTCTTTTACTGGGTTTTATGTATTTTTTTGAATTTTGGAAAATCAATTGTGGGCCTTCAGCCACTTGTATTGCATCTTGTTTATGTTTGTCTATTCACCCTTGCCTTGAGGTTCTCAGCCTCACTGTGTATATATACATACCCTAATCACCTGTGTTGCCCAGCGGGTTTAGCGGGCGTATCAATTATTATTGTTAGACTGATTAGACACAAAGCATTAACAGCTTAAAGTCGTCCAATTTGTGCCAATTCAGAAGTAAGGAGTAGAGCAATCAAGTGATTCACAAACACTAAGTGCATACATCTCAACTTGTTTGATTTTAAATGGGGTTGCGGTGTGCAGGTCAAGAAAATTCCGCAACAGAGAGGAGTAATGCAGGGGAAGTATGTTTTGTAACAAGCGTCTGCCCTCACTGTGTATAGTTAGCTTTCTTTCCCGAGAAGGATGTGGGTAGCGCTAGCGATGCACTCCGAATTCCTTTACCATTCATTATAATATCCCTCTCCACCTCCTCCACCCCCCCCCCCCACCTCCCCCCCCCCCACCACACACACACACACAAACTAAATAACATTCATCTTACATCATTTTAAGAATAGAGGTGTTCCACGAAAAGTCTTCCATTCTACAGTTTAGTTAGCTGCGTTGGTGGTAATGTGAGGAAGTGGGGGGAGGACAAATGGCAAGGGGGGGGGGGGGGGCGGCGGGCCTAAGTTCTGACTGCACTCAGGGGTAATGGTGTAAGAAAAACTGGGAACCACAGATCTGCCTCGGCCGTTCAGAAAGTCCACACGTTACCGAGTTCATACAAAGTGTAATGACGTAGTTCAAGTGGCAGCAACTTGAGCATGTCCTCTACAGCATCGACATGTCTCCCTGCGACTCCCACGTGCTTGGTCTGCTAAGGAATCATATCAGAGGGAAACGCGTCAACTCGGACTAAGAACTGAAGGAGACAGTGGATGACTGGCTCCTGTCACAGTCACAGAAATTCTGGGAACAGGGAATCCTCCGGCTCCAGAAACAGTTGTGTCGAGGCCTCTTCTGATGGTTTTTGAATAAAGACTTCAATTATACACACAGTGGTGTTCCGTACCTTTCCTTTCGGACACCCCTCACGTCAGAAAATTCCCCGGAAATTACTTGCTCCTTTCAAAAATATATTCGAACTACTGCGTCACGCTGTCACTTTTTCATTTATACCCGTTGACTTGGAGGCGTTTTAGTGTTGGTTTTTTTTTTTTTCTCCTTTAGAGCCTCTGGCAAAATTACACTGCTAACCGTGGAGTAACGGAAAGAATATCTCGGCACGCACCACATTTCATTCTGATTTACGCAGTGCATCGGCCGTTGCGTGCTTGTAACAAGGTGCCCGCACTCACTTTATGAGTGGTGGTTTCTTGGTGGGGCGGAACCTGGCCGCAGGTGGGGCGGAACCTGGCCGCAGAACGGCTGCCGCTTTGCGCATGCGCTAACAGGGCGGCCTGCGTCCCTGACTTACATTAGCGGACTCTGCCTGCTCGGGCAGACTGCGTCTGCCCCGGATGTGCCGGTCGCTGGGGACTCCCCGTCCCGTTTTCATTGTGTGTGCTTTCTGCCGCACCGAACTACATCGCTCTCTAGCGTCTTACCTCAGCGAACGACATGAACTTACCAGAATCATTCAATTAGATCAGATCCTTCGATACCATCGGTTGACTTTGACTAATTACGTCATAACAAGTCCTAAAGCGCAACAAAACATGATTTAAAAATGGCGACAAATGATATTACCCGTTCCGATGCTGTCGAAATATAAACATCAAATACAGAATCTTACGAATTATTAATAATGAATGCTGAAGCTAACAAGACAATCGTGACATATTAGGAACCTTAGGCGGACAGCAATGGCAAGGGAAGCGTTTCTGAAGAAGAGAAATTTGTTAACATCGAGTGTAGATTTAAGTGTCAGGACGTCGTTCTCAAAGTACTTGTATGGAGTGTGGCCACGTGTGGAAGTGAAACGTCGACGATAAATAGTTTGGACAAGAAGAGAATATAAGCTTTCGAAATGTGGTGCTACAGATGAATTCTGAAGAGCAGATGGGTAGATCACATAACTAATGAGGAGGTATTGAATAGAATTAGGGAGAAGAGAAATTTATGGCACATCTTGACTGGAAGCAGGGATCGGTTGGTAGGACATGTTCTGAGGCATCAAAGGATCATGAATTTAGTACTTGAGGGCAGCATGGTGAGTAAAAATTGTAGAGGGAGACCAAGAGATGAATACACTAAGCAGATTCGGAAGGATGTAGGTTGCAGTAGGTACTGGGAGATGAAGAAGCTTGCGCAGGATACAGTAGCATGGAGAGCTGCATCAAACCAGTCTCTGGACTGAAGACCACAACAACAACAACAGGCGGAGACAAACTGGAGGAGCCGGCCGATGTGGCCGAGCGGTTATAGGCGCTTCAGTCTGGAACCGCGCGACCGCTACGGTCGCAGGCTCGAATCCTGGATGTGTGTGATGTCCTTAGGTTAGTTAGGTTTAAGTAGTTCTAAGTTCTAGGGGACTGATGACCTCAGATGTTAAGTCCCATAGTGCTCAGATCCATTTGAACCAAACTGGAGGAACAACAGCAAATTCACGACAACAGCAAAATGTATAGAACGAAACAACCAGAGAAACACAATGCAATGTTTTGTTTCAAAGAACCAAAAACACACAATAAGCGCAAACCAGTTTTCATGGGCATCAAAAACATGACCCATACAAACAGCCACAACACGACAGTAATAAATGGCTCTGAGCACTATGCGACTTAACTTCTGAGGTCATCAGTCGCCTATAACTTAGAACTACTTAAACCTAACTAACCTAAGGACATCACACACATCCACCGACAGTAATACAAAAGCAATATAGATAGAAAAAAATCACGGCAATTAACCTTACGCGAAATGAAAATAATCACTTGGCTTGTATAGCTCATCTTAAATGCTGATACCAACATAAAAAGCTAGAAACCGATAGCATGACAAAAAGAAGCCAAAAGGCGATACCAGTATATGCAGAAATAAAAGAAATACGTTAATATCACCATAACACAGGAATGGAGCGTAGATCTTTCAAGGCAAGTAGCATGACAAGAAATAATTTTAATTTAGAAAAAAAGAATATATTCAAAAATTGGCCCATGTTCACGAAAATTGTAATATATGTTTCCATCCGTTACTAGGACAACCAAAGATGAATAATCTCTCACTGATTAATGACTACTATAAGTGTACAGTATCGGGTACATTAGACACTCTTGTTAATGAATTAAGAAGTCACAGGAATACACAAACATAATGAGACATCGCGCTAATGTTTGAGCTAACGGTGCCCCACCAGTAATACATTGAGGTAACAGTATATGCACGTATACAGATGGCCTAGTATCGCGTACACAAGGTATAAAATGGAGCTGCATTGAAGGAGCTGTCATTTTTAATCAGGTGATTAACGTTTCCAATGTGATTGTGGCAGCAGGATGAGAATCAACAGACTTTGAACCCGGAATGGCAGTTGGAGCTAGACACATGGGACTTTCCATTTCCGATATCGTTAGGATCGCACAGTGCCAAGAGTGTGCTAAGAATATCGAATTTCTGGAACTATCTCTTATCTTGGCCAACAGCTTTCACTTAATGACGAAGAGTAGCGGCGTTTGCGTAGTCAGTGCCAATAGACATGCGATACTGCGTGAAATAACTTTTGTATCCCGCCTGGAAGGCGGCGCGTGTGTCTGCTCCAGAAAACGTAAAGGTTGGTCGAATGAAGGAAGCGAGTAGGAGCAGGTGAGGTAAAACTCGTCGGTACTGCAAGTAAGTAAAAGTGGTTTCCTGGTGCATGAATATATACAGAGGCATACGTAACTTTGTACAGATGAGCACGTAGGTGCGAAGCCTTAGATCCGTCGTAAGTAGTGCAAAGTCTCTGTACCAAACGAGCTGAACCGAAGTGTCCCGGTCGTCTGCTCTTGAAGAACTGCTGAAAGTCGAGCGGCGCTCGTAGAGCAGCACAGCGTGGGCTAGAGGGCGCCGTCGTCGGCGAAGATCTTCCGCTCTCGTAGTGCCAACCTATGAACGGGCACCTACGCTGTGGTATCGTAGCTATCGATACCACAACATATGCGGAAACAACGTCGGGCGTACGACGAACTTATCCGTTAGGACACTGCGGCGCAATTTGGCGTTAACGGGCTGTGGCAGTACACGACCAACGCGAGTGCCATTGAAAACAGCTCGACACCGTCTGCAGCGCCTCCGCTGGGCTCGAGTCCATGTTGGTTGGACCCCAGACGACTGGAAAACCGTGGCCTAGTCGGATACGACCCGATTTCAATTGGTAAGAGCTGATGGTACGCCGCAAACTACATGAACCCATGGGCCCACGTTGTCAACAGGGCAGTGTGCAAGTTGGTGGTGGCTCTGTAACGGTGTGGGCTGTGTTTACGTGGAATGGGCTGGGTTCACTGGTCCAACTGAACCGATCATTCACTGGAAAGGGGTTCGGCTACTTGGACACCATTTGCATCCGTTTACGAACCTCATGTTCCCCAACAACGTCGGAATTTTTATGGATGACAATGCGCCATTTCACCGGGCCACAATTTTTGCTATTGGTCTGAAGAACATTTTGGACAATTGGAGCGCCCGACATGAATCCTACACATCATTAATGGGACATAATCGAAAGGTAAGTTCGTGCTCAAAATCCTGCACCGGCAACACTTTCGCAATTATGGACGGCTGTAGAGGCAGCATGGCTCAATATTTCTCGCAGGGAACTTCCGACATGTTGAGTCCATGCCACGTCGGGGTGCTGCATTACGCCGGGAAAAAGGAGATCCGATACGGCACTAGGTGTCCCATTTCTTTTGACATCTCAGTGTGGGGCACGTGAAACTATGACGTCATTGTGATGTTTAACACGCTGATATGGATAGGAATACCGGGCACCTCACATGGCAATGAGTGCTGTTGGATATTGCATGTGTTCGTTACTAGAGCCGAAGCACCGTTTCGTTAGTACCTTAAAGATTTCGTTACTTACACATTTTCTTTCCCGCACTCATTCCGTGCTGGACTCGGTCCGAGTCGGTAGTCTTCGTGTTCGTCCAGTGCGTTACTCTCAGCGGCGTCCGAATGGTAATAGATTCCATGATTGTAGAGAGAGACGTAGACGGCTGTGCAGGAAGACTGAACAAATAATCGACAGCATTGTGTATTACGGAGTTGGAAGAAGCTGGCGGCAGGCTGCATGAAACCAGCCACAATGCAGATTTAATGCTCAATCCTTGTACATTGACTTCCGTGGTATACGTGACGCCTATATTCAAACGTCTGCTTGGTCAGGATTGTCAGTATTTGCCTGAGACTCTCCCATGAGCCACACAGACCTGTGAGCCGTTGTGCTTCCGTGTGTACGTTCTGTATCTCGTGTTATTCCTATTTAGTATGGCTTCCACAACTGGAGCAATATTTTAGGATACAAACATTCGCCTTTATTGACTGACTTCATTTGACCAGTTTGTCAACAATGAAGGAAGACTGCCACGTACGTTACCTACGTTTCAGCCTATGAGATCGTTTCATTTCATTTTAGCACTAATTATGGAGTCTAGGAATATGTGAGTCATTGCTATTTTAGGTGTAGTGTGCAAAGTTATTGCGTTTTGTTAAGTGCACAGTTTTATGCATCTGAGAATCTGAACCATGTTGCCAATATTTGCACCACCTTGAAATCTTATCGAGATCTGATTGGGAACTATTATCAGATACTGCTTGATTAGAAGTTACACGATAAAGTGGAAAAAATATGTGAGGTCACTAGTAATATTTTAAACTCTCAAAGCTTTGTTTTTATGTGGTGCTGGAAAGTTAGTTCAAAATCCGCCGACAGGGGCGCCATCTACCCTACTTGCTGAAAATGGCAGAGGAAGCATTTTCTGTGTTAGAGTTTGTCCGTTACCGATCGGTAGTGAGTGCGCAAAGAACTTACCGTAGAAAATTGCACAATACACCACTAGTTTGAAGCAGCACAGTGAAATTATAGAAGAAATACGACGATGATGTCCGTTTGTACGATGCAAAACGTTCAGACCGAAAAGCATGTCAGACCAGACAATGGGCAGAATGAAGTACGAGATTTTGCGAAGTTCAATAACTGAGCCCCCCTCAGCCAACAGTGTGGAAAATCCTTCATAAGCAATCAGGAGAGAAACCTTACAGATTGCACGTCCTGTGCGCCATAAGACATTGCAATAAATGTCGGAGTTTGCAGTGCATTCATATGCAAAACACACTGAAAAATACAACTTTGCCAACCAATTAATCTTCAGTGGCGTCTCTCTTGCAGAGTCTTCCACTGCAGTTTATCTATCATCTCCGTAACGCTTTCGCGATTACTAAATGACCCTGTAACGAAGTGCGCTGCTCTCTGTTGGATCTTCTCTATCTCTTCTATCAACCTATCTGGTACGGATTCCACACCGGTGAGCAGTATTGAAGCAGTGGGCGAACAAGTGTACTGTAACGCACATGTACTGTAACGTACATGTCAGTGTATATTTTACCTCCGTTTTCTCCCCTTACTCTGATTTATGTTCCCCTTTTTTATCTCCTTATGTATGTATCATTTTATTCTTGTTTTAGTTGTAGTGTCACTCGGCTGAAGAGCAGCGGATTGTGCCGCTGACAGCCCTCCCCTGCCCATATGGGGCAGGGGAATGAAATCACAATAAAGAAAAAAAAAAGGTGTTTATATCCCTCCTTGTTTTTCCCCCTCCTCCAGGTGCCCCCCCCCCCCCCCCAAACATCTGCCTTTGGCGCGGGAGTGTCATATTTGTGATTTGTGCCGCGGGAGTGTCATATTTGTGCTGTCCTTCTCCTGCAGTGTTTTACAGTGAGTGTTTATACAGTGAGTGTTCTGTGTTGTGTCTTTTGGGAAGTGTAGCGAACAGCCATCATACTGTCGCTGGGTGTGATTTTTTATCTCTCGCAAACAGAAACCAGATTGTCGCCATGTTTTTTAATTGTGTGTCTACTATGTTACTTGTCTGATTCCTGTGCATTTTATCAACATTGCCAACCCCTTTTGCATTCTGTTTTAACTTTCCGCATTTTTCCGCCATTTTCTACTTTAAGTCACCGTTTTATCGCCTGTTTTTCTTGTTTCTTTTCTTCTTCCTTTTTTTTTTAAAAAAGAAAAGTCTGTAGGCTGTAGAGCAGCGTACTAAGCTGCTGCCAGCCCGCCCCCTTCGGGGGGGAATTGAAAATCAATAAAGAAATAAAAAAAGGTGTTTATAAATATTGTAAAAAAAACTTTGCCTTTCACTTACTGTACCCATTGTTACGCTGTTGTTGACCGTTTATCGGTACTGATTCTTTTGATATATTTCATGGACTTTAAAATAAGCCCATGAACTGTTGAGCCTATTTTCTCACCATTTCTGTCTTTTCCGGTTCCTTCTCTTGCCCCTTGTCATACGAAGTGCGTGATTGCTAACCATTCCTCTCCGATTCCGTTTCTGGGCCACAACGCTGGACACTTTGCACGAGCGAGCCACCCTGCCGCGGTGCTATTTCGGTGCCATTGAGCGCAGCTGTCAGCGCCCCGGGCAGCCAGAACAGGACTCCGCGACAAAGGGCCGCAGCTACAGAAGCCTGACGAGGCGTGGGTCACGCAGAGCGGACCGCTGAAACGCTTCCGCATCCTAAAAATATTCGCCGTCACGCGCTCTGTCGGCAGTCGGCTTTGGCGGGAAGTGACGGCGCGCTTTTCCGATACGTGGCCCTCTGGACGCGCCGCGTAAAAACGCTCAGGGGAGTTTAATTCAGCTCTGACGTTGGTAATGGCGACCCTGCTGCGTCAGGCTCCGAGGAGGTACCGCTCCAACAGGCTGGGTGGGGATCATGCAGTGTCTGAAGGACACGATCAAAGGCTGGCAGCCGACCCTCAACACAACGAAACATGTCATCATCTTCATGATCATCATCATTACATCCATCGCCGTTCCATTTTATCTGATGGATCGATGGAGAAAGCTTCTCCTTCAATTATAGTCTACATCCACATCATACTCCGGAAGCAACCTAATGGTGTGTGGCGAAGGGTACTTTCGGTATCCGTATCTGATCCCTCCAACCCTGTTCAACTTTCGAATAGGGCATGGGAAGAATGATCGTCGGTAAGCCTCTGTATTGGCTCTAATTACTCGAATTGTGGCGGGAAGTACACTACTGGACATTAAAATTGCTACACCAAGAAGAAATGCAGATGATAACGGGTGTTCATTGGACAATAAATATTATACTAGAACTGACATGTCACTACATTTTCACTCTTTTTGGATGCATAGATACTGAGAAATCAGTACCCATAACAAATACCTCTGGCCGTAATAACGGCCTTGATACGCCTGGCATTGAGTCAAACGGAGCTTGTATGGCGTGTACAGGTACAGCTGCCCATGCAGCTTCAACACGATACCACAGTTCACCAATAGTAGTGACTGACGTATTGTGACGAGCCAGTTGCTCGGCCACCATTGACCAGACGTTTTCAATTGGTGAGAGATGTGGAGAATGTACTGCCCAGGCCAGCAGTCGAACATTTTCTGTATCAAGAAAGGCCCGTACAGGACCTGCAACATGCGGTCGTGCATTATCCTGCTGAAATGTAGGGTTTCGCAGGGATCGAATGAAGGGTAGAGCTATGGGTCGTAACACATCTGAAATAAAACGCCCACTGTTCAAAGTGCCGTCAATGCGAACAAGAGGGTGACCGAGACGTGTAGCCAATGGCACCCCATACCATCACGACGGGTGATACGCCAGTACGGCAATGACGAATACACGCTTCCAACGTGCGTTCACCGCGATGTCGCCAAACACGGATGCGACCATTATGATGCTGTAAAGAGAACCTAGATTAATCCGAAAAAATGACGTTTTGCCATTCATGCACCCAGGTTCGTCGTTGGGTACACCATCGCAGGCGCTCCTGTCTGTGATGCAGCTTCATGGGTAACCGCAGCCATGGTCTCCGAGCAGATAGTCCGTGCTGCTGCAAAGGTCGTCGAACTGCTCGTGCAGATGGTTGATGTCTTGCATACGTCCCCATCTGTTGACTCAGGAATCGAGACGTGGCTGCACGATACGTTACAGTCATGCGGATAAGATGCCTGTCATCTCGACTGCTAGTGATACAAGGCCGTTGGGATACAGCACGGCGTTCCGTATTACCCTCCTGAACCCACCAATTCCATATTCTGCTAACAGTCATTGGATCTCGACCAACGCGAGCAGCATTGTCACGATACGATAAACTGCAATCGCGATAGGTTACAATCCGACCTTTATCAAAGTCGGAAACGTGATGGTACGCATTTCTCCTCCTTACACGAGGCATCACAACAACGTTTCACCAGGCGAGGCCTGTCAACTGCTGTTTGTGTATGAGAAATCGGTTGGAAACTTTCCTCATGTCAGCACGTTGTAGGTGTCGCCGTCGGCGCCATCCTTGTGTAAATGCTCTGAAAAGCTAATCATTTGAATATCACAGGATCTTCTTCCTGTTGGTTAAATTTCGCGTATGTAGCACGTCATCTTCGTGGTGTAGTAATTTTTACTGGCCAGTAGTGTAATATGTTGTCCGACTTCTCCTGAAAAGTGCTGTCCGAAATTTCAATAGTAACTGTCTCCGTGATGCACTACGCCTCTCTTGTTACGTCTGCTAGTGGAGTTATTTTTTTTAGCATCTCCGTAACGCTCTCTCGCCAGCTAAACGATCCCGTAACAAAACGCGACGCTCTTCGTTGGATCTTCTGTATCTCCTCTATGAGTCCTACCTGTTAGGGATCCCAGACAGATGAACAGTACTCAAGAATCGGCCGTACAAGCGCCTTATAAGCCACTTCTTTCGTGGATGAGTTACATGTCCTTAAGATTCTTCCGATGAATTTGAGTCTGGTCTGCTTTTCCCACTCTCTGTTTTATATGGTCATTCCACTTAAGGTCGCTCTGGATACGGCTAGATATTTTACGGCAAACGCTGTCTCCAACTGTTCGCCATCAATGGCATAGCTGTACAATAGGGGATTTCTATTCCTATGTATGTGTAATATGTCAAATTTATTTATGTTTATTGCCCACTATTCATCAATTCTCTGCAGGTCGTTCTGCAAATAGTTACTATCTCCTATCGTTGCTACTTTGCTATAGACAACTGCATCATCTAAGAATAGCCTTAAAGAGCATCCAACGCTTTCTACTAGATCATTTACGTCTATTGTAAACAGCAACGGTCTTACCACACTTTCCCGTGGTGCCCCGGATATTATCTTTACATCTGTCGATTTACTTCCGTTAAGAGCGACGTGTTGAGTTCCATCTGCAAGAAAGTCTTGAATCCAATCGCCAGTCTGCTCCGACAGTCCGTAAGCTCGTATTTTCTTCATTAAACGGCAATGCGGGACGATGTCAAATGCCTGACTGAAATCAAGGAACACGGCATCAACGTGAGCGTCGTTGTCCATTGCGCTGTGGATCTCATGGGGGAACAGAGGGAACTGAGTTTCACAGGATCTCTGTTTGCGGAATCCTTGTTGATTTTTATAGGGCAGATGTTCATTTTCCAAAAACGTCATAATTCTACAACAGATTGACTTCAGTGATATAGGTCTATGATTGTGTCCTTACACTTAGTTTCCTGCTCGATGCTGCCCAACGTATGTCCTGTCTGCTCGACGTCTTGTTTCACCACATTACTGTACCTGGATCTTGGTCGTCTTCTTGGTATTTAGTCTCTGGCGTTCAAATCAAGCGTTAGGCTCGGTGGTCTGTTAACAGCCATGCGTCGCATAAGTCAATACTACCTCGGGCGCTGCTAGGTTATTTTGTCTTGTAGTGTTACAACTTGAGTCTGTTTTCGGATTTCCTCATCTCCATCCCTCTGTCTTTTCGGCAACGTTACGAACAAACCTAAGCTGCCTGACTCTTGCTATTTAGTTAGTTAGTTGCATGTTCCATGAATCTTTTTGTACGATAAATCGTAATCATATGGAATGAGTCATTTTACATTCACATCGCAATTGAATTTGGAAACATGGCTACATGCTGAACATTTATAAGCTTACTTCGTTTCTTTTTTTTAAATATGCAGATACGAGGTGTGGCTAGAAAGAAACCGGACTAGTACTGGAGAAACAATAAAACGAATGCAATAAGGCTGAAAGTCGCGTGGCCTGTCACGTGACTCTCGCTCCACCTACTGCTCGAGTTTCATCTGCCTCCTGCACTCAGTCTGCCCGTGGCGTCTGTTTTAAGTAGTTGACGTTTTGTCCGTGCGTCGGAAAATGTTGAGTGTACAGAAAAAACAGCGTGTTAACATCAAATTTTGTTTCAAACTAGGAAAATCCGCAAGTGAAACGTTCGTAATGTTACAACAAGTGTACGGCGATGTTTGTTTATCGCGAACACAAGTGTTTGAGTGGTTTAAACGATTTAAAGGTGGCCGCGAAGACACCAGTGATGACACTCGCACTGGCAGACCATTGTCAGCAAAAACTGATGCAAACATTGAAAAAATCGGTAAACTTGTACGACAAGATCGCCGTTTAACAAACAGAGCAGTGTCTGAGTTAACAGGAGTTGACTTGTTGTCTTGTCGAACAAGTTTACCGATTTTTTCAATGTTTGCATCAGTTTTTGCTGACAATGGTCTGCCAGTGCGAGTGTCATCACTGGTGTCTTCGCGGCCATCTTTAAATCGTTTAAACCACTCAAACACTTGTGTTCGCGATAAACAATCATCGCCGTACACTTGTTGTAACATTACAAACGTTTCACTTGCAGACTTTCCTAGTTTGAAACAAAATTTGATGTTAACACGCTGTTCTTTCTGTACACTCAACATTTTCCGACGCACAGACGAAACGTCAACTACTTAAAACAGACGCCACGGGCAGACTGAGTGCAGGAGGCAGATGAAACTCGAGCAGTAGGTGGAGCGAGAGTCACGTGACAGGCCACGCGACTTTCAGCCTTATTGCATTCGTTTTATTGTTTCACCAGTACTAGTCCGGTTTTTTTCTAGCCACACCTCGTATGAGTTAGTGATTCCCATCCACCATCTTTTACACATTACTACAGATATTCTGCTACGGAGTAGAAGAAAATGTCAAGGCGAAAATCTTTCAGGCGAAACTCTTTCAGATATTTTGTATCACACGGTAAGTGATCAAACATTTTTGCTGCAGCATCGTGTACCGCTTTTTCTGCGAAAGACAAGCTTAACGTGGACTAATGAATGTCGTACTTCGCTCTGGTATTGTTATCATGTGCATCATTGTTCCTTTTGAACTGTAGTGGATTATTCATGTGGGAATAAATATACTGTGAAGCAGTAGTCAGAAGGCCCAACTCCTTAAACAGGTGTTTACAAAGTCATCGTGTGTGAGCACTACCTATTATTCTCACAGCGCGTTACTGAGCAATGAAGACTTCTTTTCTTAAATTGAATTACCCCAGGATTTTATTCCATACGACACGATTGAGCGAAAATCTGCAAAAGTGTCAACTTATTCGTTTGTCTCTCCCCAAGATTTGCAGTGATTCAAAGTGCAAATGTGCCTGCACTAAGTTGCCTTAGGAGTTGCAAAATGTGCTTTCCTAGTATAAGTCCTCACCAATATGGACACCTAAGAATTTTGAAGTTTCCACACTACTTATTATTTTCTCGCCCTGTGTTACACTTGTCATTGGTGTAGTACCTTTAGATGTGCAGAACTGAATGTGTTGTGTCTTTTAAAGTTGTGGGCGAGGCCATTCGCAGAAAACCAATCAATGAGACTTTTAAGGACAGTGTTTACCATTTCTTCTGTTTCTGTATGTATGGTTGGACTGATTGCATTACTAGTGTCATCTGCAAAAAGAACTAACTGTACTTGTTGTATGCTAGGTGGAAGATCATTGACATGTGTGAGAAACACTAGTGGGCGTAGAGTGAGCTTTGAGGGAACCCAGTAAGTATTCAGAATGAGATTTTCACTCTGCAGCGGAGTGTGCGCTGATATGAAACTTCCTGACAGATTAAAACTGTGTGCCGGACCGAGACTCGAACACGGGACCTTTGCCCTTGCTTGGGTAGCTCAGTTGGGAGAGCACTTGCCCGCGAAAGGCAAAGGTCCCGAGATCGAGTCTCGGTCCGGCACACAGTTTTAACCTGTCAGGAAGTTTCCAGTAAGTATTTTCTCCCCAGTCATAATTATGTCCGCGCCCTATGTTTGTCGAATTACTAGGTACAACTTTCTGCGTTCTTCTGGTTATATTTGACATTATCCACTGGTTGGCTATACCATTAATCTCATAATACGTAAACAGATAATATCAACCGGTGCTATTTTATTATTTAATGCTTGTAAAACATGGTGAAGGAATATGTAAACAGCGTTCTAGGTAGAGCAGCTCTTCTCAAACTCAAACTGTGATGTGCTGAGAATATTATTGTTGCTAGCGTGAGATACTATTCTAAAATATATCTTGGCAAAGTTTTACAGAAGTTCGAAATATAGCGCGTACTTCAATGCCAGATGCTTTTAAGAATTTCCACAACGAAAGTCTGTCGTGAAATCTGGCAGAAAACCCAAAGAGATTCTGGTCATGCATAAATCAGTACCTTCACTGCGCGATAACAACGGTGAAGTCACTAATGACAGTGCCACTAAAGCAGAGTTATTACACACGGTTTTCTGAAACTCCTTCACCAAAGAAGACGAAGTAAATATTCCTGAATTCCAATCAAGAACAACTGCCAAGATGAGAAACATAGAAGTAAATATCCTCGGTGTAACAAAGCAGCTTAAATCACTTAATAAAGCCAAGGCCTCCGGTACAGATTGTATACCAGTCAGGTTCCTCTCAGAGTATGCTGATAAAATAGCTCCATATTTAGCAATTATATACAACCGCTCGCTCTCAGAAAGATCCGTACCTAAAGACTGGAAAATTGCTCAAATCACACCAATACCCAAAAAGGGAAGTAGGAGTAATCCGCTGAATTACAGGCCTCTATCACTAACGTCGATTTGCAGTAGGGTTTTGGAACATACACTGTATTCGAACATTATGAAGTACCTCGAAGAAAACCATTTATTGACACATAGTCAGCACGGATTCAGAAAATATCGTTATTGTGAAACACAACTAGCTCTTTATACTCATGAAGTAATAAGTGATATCGACAGGGGATGCCAAATTGATTCCAAATTTTTAGATTTCCAGAAGGCTTTCGACACCGTTCCTCACAAGCGTCTTCTAACCAAACTGCGTGTCTACGGAGTATCACCTCAGTTGTGCGACTGGATTAGTGATTTCCTGTCAGAAAGGTCACAGTTCGTAGTAATAGACGGAAAGTCATCGAGTAAAACAGAAGTAATATCCAGAGTTCCCCAAGGAAGTGTTATAGCCCCTCTATTGTTCCTGATCTATATTAACGACAAAGGACACAATCGGAGTAGCCGTCTTAGATTGTTTGCAGATGATGCTGTCATTTACAGTCTTATAAAGTCATCAGATGATAAAAACGACTTGCAAAATGATTTAGATAAGATTCTGTGTGGTGCGAAAAGTGGCAATTGACCCTGAATGGAGAACAATGTGAAGTTATTCACATGAGCACTAAAAGAAAACTGCTGAATTTCGATTACGCGATAAGTCACACGGATCTGAACGGTAGAGAGACAGCGTGAAGATGGTTCATTGAACCCTCTGCCAGGCAATTAATTGTGAATAGCAGAGTAATCATGTAGACGTAGGTGTCCTCAAAGATTTTGGAAAATGATGTCTTTACTTCTTACTGTCCATGTTTCACAACCATTTGTCAAAATAGGCTCTCTTACATTTTAGTGGTACTTTCTTATTCCATGTTAGGTCTTTAACTGTTAGACAGAAGTTACTACCTACTTGCAGTCTGCTGTGATTTCTTTGCCGATAGAACCGGTATCGAACACAGCACTGCCAAGACATTTGAAACGATGGATCATCTGTAGCTGTTCCCCCTTCATTTCAATACGTCCCATTGGTTGCCCATATTTTTGCATAACCATCACCTCATATCTCTCAGTTTTTGCCCAAGCATTTATTTTATCTTGACGTTGTTCTTCAGATTCGTCTCGTAAACATATGTCATCAACAGACAACATGGTTTTCATTTTTTCACCTCCGCTGATTTGGTGTACTTTTCTCTGAATCTCTGTCATTGCACTGATATAGTGAAGAGTTGACCAGAACTCTATGTTTCCCCTCAACTAGATTCTATGCCAAAGATTTCAGTCATTCCAGTGGGTGTTTTGATTTTACTGCGGATATGTTCATACAATTTCTTGATCGTTTGCACCTTATCATGCTGTACTCCTCCCAGCATCAAACGCGTTCTTTATATCCAGAAAGACTAACCACAGGTCTCGGCTGTGTTCGTAGTATTTTTCCATTGACGTAGCGTAGTGTAATGAACGTAAATAGATGAAAAGTACTGACATTAGTTGATTTCAGTGGAATTAGTTGCAGCCAAGACCATTTTATTCTTTTCTACATTTCTAATCCCTCTGAGTGAAATTGGTTGGGACTATCCGATCACGAAAAAAAAAAAAAAAAAAAAAAAAAAAAACTGTTAGTTAGGAGCAAATCACAGAAACTGATAAACATTTACAATGATGTGATAAAAGTCGTGGGACAGCTATCTGCACGTATACACATGGCGGCAGCACCGCATATACAAGGTATAAAAGGACAGCACAGTTACGGAGCTTTCATTTGTACTCAGGTGCTTCATTTGAAAAGGACCGACGTGCTTATGGCAGCACTATGAGAATTAACAGACTCTGAACGCGGAATGGTTATTGAAATTAGACGCATGGGACATTCCATTTCGGAAATCATTACGGAATTCAGTTGTCAGAGAGCCACACTGTCATGCATTACCTGTCACCACGGATAACGCAGTGGGCGAAGGCCTTCACTTAACGGCCGAGAGCAGCAGTGTTTGCGTAGGGTTGTCAGTGCTAACAGACAAGCAACACTACGTGAAACAACACCAGAAATCAATGTGAGGAGGAGGGATACGACGAACGTATCCGTTAGGACAGTGCGGCGAAATTTGGCGTTAATGGGATGTGGCAGCAGACGACCAAAGCGAGTGCCTTTGGTAACATCACGACATCGCCTGCTGCACCTCTCCTGTGTTGCTCAGATGAGTCCCGATTTCAGTTGGTAAG
This sequence comes from Schistocerca americana, assembly GCF_021461395.2. NCBI lineage: Eukaryota > Metazoa > Arthropoda > Insecta > Orthoptera > Acrididae > Schistocerca > Schistocerca americana. The sequence goes on from NC_060124.1 coordinate 527,060,149, forward strand.
GATGATAGGACGATAGGATTCGACTGTCACGCGGACCCCAAGAAGCCATGGACCCAAGTTGTCAACAAGGCACTGTGCTAGCTGGTGGTAGCTCCATAATTGCCGGCCGCTGTGGCCGAGCGGTTCTAGGCGCTTCAGTCCGGAACCGCGCTGCTGCTACGGTCCCAGGTTCGAATCCTGCCTCGGGCATGGATGTGTGTGATGTCCTTAGGTTAGTTAGGTTGAAGTAGTTCTAAGTCTAGGCGACTGATGACCTCAGATGTTAAGGCCGGTAGTGCTCAGAGCCATTTGAACCATTTTTAGCTCCATAATTGTACGGGCTGTGTTTACGTGGAATGGAATGGGTCGGCTGGTCCAGTTGAACCGACCATTGACTGAAAATGGTTTTGTTCGGTTACTTGAAGACCATTTTCAGTCATTCATGGACGTGTACTCCCAAACAACGATGGAATTTTTACGGATGACAAAGCAGCATGTCAACTGACTAGAACTGTTCGTGATTTGTTTGAAGAGTATTCTGGACAATTCTGGACAATTCTGGACATCGCTCGACATGAATCCCATCGAAAATTTATGGGATGCAACCGAAAGGTCAGTTCGTGCACAAGATACTGCACCGGCAACGCTTCCGCAATTATGGACGGCTGTAGAGGCAGCATGGCTCAATATTTCTCCAGGGGACTTCCAACGACATGTTGGCTGCATGCCACGTCGAGTTGCTGCAGTACATCGGCAAAAGAAACTCCGACACCATGTTAGGAGGTACCCCATGATATTTTCACCTCAGTGTAGAGGTCTTAGCCAATTACCGCTGTAGCTGTAGAGTGTCTGGTTTGTTATTTTTTCGTGCATGGACATTCTCATTCATCCACGCCATCCACAACTACTGAGCATTTGTGCATAAAATACTCGGTTTGACTACGCAACACAAGATACTCTTCTGCTACGCACACGGTGATGACTTAGGTGAAGCAAACTTCAAAGCATAAGACCTCGCGTGGCAGTATACATGAATTCGCGTCTGTGACAGGCTCGAAATTAGAAAACACCTGAGTGACCCTACTTCAGAAATGGAAAGGCACTGATAACATTAAACCTGTCGACTGGTGTGATGAGAGAACCCGCCACAAATCCTTCGTCTTGTACATTGAGGCTTCTCCTAATTTCACAGACTTGCGGCAGCAATGCGTGTCAGCTTGTGCCAGTGAGCTGAAGAAAGGTCACCTACATTAGATGTCTGGCGTCTCCGTAGACGCTTCGGCAAGTGCTATGCAGCGTGGCTTGATTAGGATACATATGTTTATGGTTGGTTGGTTGGTTATTTGGGGAAGGAGACCAGACAGCGTGGTCATCGGTCTCATCGGATTAGGGAAGGATGGGGAAGGAAGTCGGCCGTGCCCTTTTAGAGAAACCATCCCGGCATTTGCCTGGAGTGATTTAGGGAAATCACGGAAAACCTAAATCTGGATGGCCGGACACGGGATTGAACCGTCGTCCTCCCGAATGCACGTATGTTTGTGGCTCTGAATACGCCACACAGCTTTTCTTCGAGCAACTGAATGGACTACCGCAATATTTCATTCTTTGAAAGCTCTCTGCAAGTAAGGCAAAAGAAACGGTCACTACTCTCAAGCAATTGCCGATAGGTGATGCGATTGTTCTACATAGTGAATACGAAGCACTAATAAACATCTGTTTTAACATCTATCTGGAGGGGATGTTGTTTAACACGAAATACACCGACGAGCTTTTTAAAAGCGTGTTGGTCCACTTCCGTAGCGCAAACGGCAGCGCTTCTGCCTGACATGGATTCGGCAAGTCCGTGGTGGGTTTCTGAACGTATGTAGCACCAGATGTCTAGTCATAAGTCATCCACTTTCAATAAAGCTGTCTGGCAGGTGGTTTGTGTTCGCCGAGCTGGCACTTGATAACGTCCCAGATGTGTTCCATTAAGCTCAATTTGCCGGCCGTTGTGGCCGAGCGTTTCTAGGCGCGTCAGTCCGGAACCACGCGTCTGCTACGGTCGCAGGTTGATGGTTGGAGTGCTGCCACATTATCTGCGAATCCAATAATGCTAGCAACTGATGGGTTATGCATGGGGATCGTATCAACCTGTACCGCATCAAAACAGCCTGAAGATGACGCAATGAAGCGTCGAAACTGTTAGCGACAAAATAAAATAAAATCATAAGGACGGCTCTAGGTGATCAGTAGCTCTAAGTCTAGGGGACTGATGACATTAGATGTTAAGTCCCATTCTGCTCAGAGCCATTTTAAGCTCCAATCAGGCGAATTTGGTGGTTAAGACATCATGCTCCTGAAATCATTTTTGTACTGTTTTAATCTTTTGAAACGGACGATTAGGCTGCTAGAACATGCCATCGTCGTCGAGGAAGACATCGAATACGAGGTGCTATCATCATCAAGCTCATAGTGGTACCTCTGTGTGTATACGCAGCTCCTAGCGGTTTCTCCACGAATTGAAAGCTCCGTGCAAGTTAGTTTTCGTGGAACCTCTGTAACTTATGAAATATTCCGCCTTTGAGTTTCATTCCGAGCATTTGAAGATGCTGCTCGGTCTCAGATCAGTTGAATACGACGGGTAACAGTCATTTCGTTATTCGTCAGAAACACCTGTTTGATCAACGCAGTGCGCGACCTCGGACTGTCGTGATGAAGAAAGCAGTCGGCCGTCCTTCACCTTTCCGGATGTTTTCTTCTTACAGAGTGACAATTACTGAACTACGTGAAATAAAATCGTCATAACTTGTGAACGGTTTGCGTTAGGACGTTCAAACTGCACGGTTGGCCGCGGGGCATGATGGCCATGCGCAAGCGTCGTGTTGTTGTGAAAAAGGGGTTGTCAATAATCAAAAGTGGCGCACTTGGGGGACTTAGAATCCGTATTTCGATATCGAGAAGTCTCTTCACCCTCAGCAGGTGACTGTGGGGTGTGCAATCTCCAGACATGGAATAATCGGTGCGATGTTCCTTGATGGCACGGTGACTACTGAACGGTATGTGAAGGTTTTGGAAGATGATTTCACCCCCATTATCCAAAATCACCCTGATTTAGACAAGATGTGGTTTATATAAGACGGAGCTCGACCCCATCGAAGCGGGAGAGTGTTCGATATCCTGGAGGATAGCTCTGTGGACCGCATTCTGGCTCAGGGGTACCCGGAGACTACTGGCATTTGTCTCGATTGGTCGCCATATTCTCCCGATCTGAACATATGCGACTCCTTTCTGTGGGGCTATATTAAAGACAACTTGTACAGTAATAACCCCAGAACCATTGCTGAGCTGAAAACAGCCATTCAGGAGATCATCGACAGCATCGATATTCCGACACGCTAGCGGGTGACGCAGAATTTCGCCATTCGTCTGCGCTACATCATCGTCAATGATGGCAGGCATATCGAACATGTAACCTAAATCAGAATATCTGTAGTGACGTTTACATGTTGAATAAAGTGTGTTCACGTTACTCTTCACTTTTCGGGCGTTCTTGGCAAGGTGTGACGATGGACTCTTCCATTGTAGCACCTCGTGCTGGGTTCCGGTATTGTACCAATAAACCCAGCTTCCATCACCTGTTATAACCTACGTTAGAAAGTCTGGTGTAGCGTCAAGCCTTTGTTGACGATCTCTTCTGACTTGCGCGAGATGCTGTTCTGCTGTTCTGCTCCTACTGAGAATTCGTGGTACAAACTTTGTGACACTATGCCGCATGTGCAGTTCGCCTGACAAAATCGTGTGACACGTCCCATAACGCAGCCCCAACATATTGCATTCTGGATGGTCTGTCTGCAGTTTTGCAGCACCGTATTCCGAACAGCAGCGACATTTTCAGGAGTGATCCCGGTTGACGGCAGTCATGAGCGGAGATCGTTGTCAAACAGTGCTCCACCATCCGGGAAACATTTAAACCAGTCGCATTTTCCCCCGAGGCTTATTTCAACATGTTGTGTGTTTCTGCAGCAGTTTCTCCGACTCTGAAACAAAATTTTAAGCACATACATATCCCTCGGACAAACGGCATCCTCAGTTTCGCAAAACACGGAACACACGACAATGGAGAAATGCGCGGAATAACTAAACGCGACCAGCTAGCGCAATGCCGCTTGAGGCACTGATTCACAAAGCATGTACGAGGCCACTAGTGGCATTTCGTCCTACTAACAACACTTCATTAACTACACGTACATTCCGGGAACTTCTGGGTTGCACCTCGTATGAAGGGCCGCAAGTAGTCCGCAATAATGTTCTCGTAGTCCACAGCTGTCATGGTACCTTCGATTACCACCATGATACCCGTGGAAGTCCAGGGAATGTCCCCACAGCATGCTTCTGCCCACACTGGCCTGCATCCGAGGTGCGGTGCACGTTCTCCAGGATGACGGTGTTTCCGGACGAAATCACCCACCAGATGTAAAAAAAAATGGCGTGTCATCCGACGAGGCTACACGTTTCTATTGATCCACGGTCCCTCTCGATGATCCCGTGCCAACTGCAGTCTTAAGTGACGATGTCTTTGGGTCAAAATGGGAACGGGTAGGGGTGGTTTTGCGGCGGAGTCCCATGTTAAACAACATGCGCTGAAAGGTGTGCTCCAAAACACTTTGTGTCTGCATCCTCCGTATGTCTGACAGAGCGCCCAAGTCTCTGACCTCTGCGTTCTTTGACAAGGCACGGACGGCCAACACTTTGACACCATTTGTGGCTTCATTTTCCTTCAACCACTTTCCAAAAATTTCCACAGCAGTGGCCCTCGAACAGCTGGCCAGCTTCGTCGTACCCAGGTGCACAGGCACATAATTGCGCCCTTCGTCTAAGTCGCTTGTGTCAGTGGATCCCTCTACTTTGATCCAATATAGTCGGTAAAATGATTCCTCATTCGTCTCTGCTTGTCTCCGCGTCAAGTGTCTCAAAGCCATTAAGCGACATTCAGTATTGCAATGGAGAATGATCGTAATGTTTTGTGTTACATACTTAAAGAAATGGTGATGGAAGCTTATGTTATAGCTTCGGAGGCACAGTTAAATTCTCTTCTATAAGCATAAAATCCAAGCGTAGTAAACAACCACATGATATCTTCAGGCTGAGATATTTAATGAAATTTACCATACGGACTCTATTTCTTTTTCGCATTTTATAAAAAGTGTTTTTCTTCAAAGGAGTATTGAAATTCATTTAACACTTACAGTATTTGCAAGAGTATGGGAATCCAACTTATGTTGTGGACGAGATACTAAATATGTGACAGAACTGAACGTTTCCATCATTGTGAAACTAATTTTTGTGTCAGTATTTTCTGAAACAGCCAACCGATGGAAATAGTCGACATTTCAGCAAGTGCAACAGCGCATAATCACCTTCCTCTTTCGAGGGCTGTCCTCAAATACCTATCAGCAATCAGTGAGCAAACATAATCTGAAGAAATATACACATGTCCGACAGAACAGACACAACCCACATGTACACTGAAGAGCCGAAGAAACTGGTACACCCGCCCCATATCGTGTAGGCCCTACACTGTAGGGCCCTCGCGAGCACGCAGAAGTACCGCAACACGACGTGGCATGGACTTGGCTAATGTCTGAAGTAATGCCGGAGGGCACTGACACCATGAATCCCGCAGGGCTGTCCATAAATCCGTAAGAGTACGAGGGGGTGGAGATCTCTTTTGAACAGCACGTTGTAAGGCTTCCCAGGTATTCTCAATAATGTTCGTATCTGGGGAGCTTAGCGGCCAGCGGAAGTGTTTAAACACAGAAGAGTGTTCCTGGAGGCACTGTGTAGCGATTTTGCACGTTTAGGGTGCCGCATTGTCCAGCTGGAATTGCCCAAGTCCGACGGAATGCACAATGGACATGAATGGATGCAAGTGATGAGCCAAGATGCTTACGTACTGAATGTGTTACCTGTCAGAGTCGAATCTAGACGTGTCAGGGGTCCCATACCACTCCAACTGCAAACGCCCCACACCATTATAGAGCCTGCACCAGCTTGAACAGTCCCCTGCTGACATGCAGGGTCCATGGATACCCGTAGACGTCCATCCGCTCACGACGTTGTCTCCACATCCATGCTCTTCCATCCCCTCGATACCATTTGAAACGAGACTCGTTCGACCATACAACATGTTTCCAGTCATCAACAGTCCAATGTCGGTGTTGACGGTCCCAGGCGAGGCATAAGGCTTTGTGTCGCGCGGTCGTCAAGAGTACACGAGTGGGCCTTCGGCTCCGAAAGCCCATATCGATGATGTTTCGATGAATGGTTTGCATGCTGACACTTGTTGATGGCCCAGCATTGAAATCTGCAGCAGTTTGCCAAAGAATTGTACTTCTGTAAACTTGAACGATTCTCTTCTGTCGTCGTAGGTCCCGTTCTTGCAGGATCTTTTCCGGCCGCGGCGATGTCGGAGATCTGATATTTTACCGGATTCCTGATATTCACGGTACACTCGTGAAATGGTCGTAAGGGAAAATCCCCGCTTCATCGCTGCCTCGGCGATGCTGTGTCCCATCGCTCGTGCGCCGACTATAATACCACGTTCGAATTCATTTAAACCTTGATAACCTGCCACTGTAGCAGCAGTAACCGGCCCAACAACTGCGCCATACACTTGTTGTCTTATGTAGACCTTATCGATCGCAGTGCCGTATTCTACCTGTTTACATTTCTCTGTATTTGAATACGCACTCCTATGACAGTTTATTTGGCGCTTCAGTGTTTATGTGTATATCTTGACGTCTATGAGCACACGACGGCTCTTACAATTATTTCAGTGCGGATGCACATTACGTTAGTGAGAGTAAGCAGGAGGATAATGGACAGGGAGGCTGTTTGCATACGACTGGGTGGTAACTTGAGTCGTGTCAGGATGCGCGAGGCGGTCAAGGCCACCGTTCGCGGTAAGCAGAAAATCCGGCTCCGTTCCCCTGTTCGGCACAAATATTTACCTGTTGTCTTTGGATTTATTTCGAAGTTAGAATGCAGCTGATATCGTTGGTGTCCCTCAGTTCAAACATGTCCATCTGAAATTTGTGCTGGGCTGTCCCCACTTACAGTGTACGGAACAGTCATACAAAACAACAGTACGCCGGAAATGAATTGGTCACTTGCGGCGCCAGTGGTAACTGGTGAATCACGAATCCTGCCGTATGCAGTAATGTCGCTACTATAAACTCCAATGCACTGTATTTATTGAACCTTGACAAAATCTAGCTGCCGGCCGGAGTGGCCGTGCGGTTCTAGACGCTACAGTCTGGAATCGAGCGACACCCTTGGTCGCAGGTTCGAATCCTGCCTTGGGCATGGATGTGTGTGATGTCCTTAGGTTAGTTAAGTTTAATTAGTTCTAAGTTCTAGGCGACTGATGACCTCAGAAGTTAAGTCGCATAGTGCTCAGAGCCATTTGAACCAAATCTAGCTAGCAGAGAAGAAATAGCACTGCTCAGATTTTTGTATGGCAGAGTTTTTAGGTGTAAATTAACAGCCAGTGCTGATCACGACAGAGACCGTGAAGCGTGGCCATGGTCGCTGTAAAAAGGACAGAAAACGATCCAAGCAGAAAACCAAAATTGCAGAGGCCAATCGTAGTGCTGTATCCCAGGCTTGCCACCGTTATGGCGTGGCGAACGTGCGCTGTGTCGTGAGCTGGCCTCATCGTGGTCAGCTGATTTGTCCACGTGACTTCTCGTGCTCGTGGCCTGCTATTGGCCACGGTGTGACGCGAGGACTTCAGAGCGTGTAGTGTCATAGTCGTTACTCTGCCCCGCACAGAAAACAAAAACGTCTACCGAAGCTTAACTCACGGTAGTTTGTCTCACCATCTGGTACTTGTTTCATCTAATAACCACTTCTACAACCTCTCTCTGAAAAAAGTGATTCTGCAACTTTCCACGGCTATTCTTTACGAAAACACTTGACTAAACAATGAATCTACGTTGTTGCTGAAGTGGTCTTCAATAGGAAGACTGACTTGGTGCGACTATCCACATTAGTCTAAAACGAAGCTATAACTAATACAACCTATAGAGGTCGGACGAAAACGCAACACATTTCTGTGCATTATACGGTGTAGGAAACCCGTTGGCGTTCAAAACAGCTTCCGGTCATCTCGGGATGGAGAAATACAGGTCCTGTATCGTTTTCAAGGAATCGTATACCATTATTCCCGCAAAACAGTGGCAAGTTGAGGTAACAATCGTGGAGATGGATAGCGATAAGCGATCTTCTCTCCAAACTGGACTGCAAGAGCTCAATAATATTGAAATCTGGCGACTGTGGTGTCCAGGGGAGAGGTAACAATTTAGCCACGTGCTAATGAAACCACCACTGCACGGTGCGAGCTGTGTGGACAGGAGCGCTGTCGTGTTGGAAAACAGCACCATTTGGGAACAGACATTGTACAGTGGAATAATTCGACCCTGGAATGCCACAAAGTGGCTACCAAAATCATCGCCGAACCCCGCCATGTTTTACTCTTGTGGTGTAAACTCAGCGAGAAGTTGGAAAAAGTGTGAAACGAGACTCATCTCACCTAATGAAATTGTGCCATTGCTACAAAGACCAAGCTTTGTGACTGATGACCTCAGATGTTTAAAGTCCCATAGTGCTCAGAGCCATCAAGCTTTGTGGCTTCGACTCCACTCTCTCCTGTTACGGACATTTACATCACTGATGAATTGTTTTGGAATTTCAGCTCATCCTGCAGTTCCTTCACCACCCCCCCCCCCCTTCCCTCCGCCCACCCTCCCACCCTGTTGTTTCGGCGCTCACAGGGTTCGAATAAGCGACATTCACTTCTGCAGTGACTTTTACAGCGGTCGTCGTATTTCTCGTTACAATCCCCTTCAATGACTGTCTGTGACGACCACTCAACATATACTTTTGTCAAATGTTTCAAATGGCTCTGGGCACTATGGGACTCAACATCTGAGATCATCAGTCCCCTAGAACTTAGAACTACTTAAACCTAGCTAACCTAAGGACATCACACACATCCATGCCCGAGGCAGGATTCGAACCTGCGACCGTAGCGGTCGCGCGGTTCCAAACTGAAGCGCCTAGAACCGCTCGGCCACACTGGCCGGCTACTTTCGTCCGCGTTGTGACTTAGCAGATGGTAAAGTTAAAGAGATTCGAACCTGGTTGTAATTGACGGAAAGTCATCAAGAAAAAGAAGTGATTTCTGGCATTCCCCAAGGTAGTGCTATAGGTCCTCTGCTGTTCATTACCTATATGAACGATTTAGGAGACAATCTGAACAGTCGTCTTAGGTTGTTTGCAGATCATGCTGTCATTTATCATCGAGTAAAGATCAAAACAAATCGCAAAAATATTTATAAAAGATATCTGTATGGTTGCAAAATTGGCAATTGACCCTAAATAATGAAGTGAGGCGATCTATATAAGTACTAAAAGGAACCCGTTAAACTTCAGTTAAACGTTAAATCATTCAAATCTAAAGGCCGTAAATTCAGCTAAACACCTAGGAATTACGCTTACAAACAACTTACATTGGAAAGAACACATAGAAAATGTTCTGAGGAAAGTGAAGTAAAGACTTCGTGTTACTGGCAGAAGATGCAACAGATCTACTAAGGAGACTGCCTACGCTACGCTTGTCCGTCCTCATCTGGAGTGCTGCTGGTCGATGTGGAATCCTTAACAGATAGGATTAATGGAGTATACCGAGAAAGTTCAAAAAAGAGCAGCACGTTTTGTATTATCTAGAAATAGGAGAGAGATTGTCATGGACATGACAGCATTTGGGGTGGACATCATTAAAAGAAAGGCGTCTCTGGCGGCGGGGCATTCTCACCAAATTTAAATCGCCGACTCTCTTCAGCCATTGCGAAAATATTTTGTTGACGGCAACCGGCAGAGGGAGAAACGATCATAATAAAAAGGAAATCACTTTGAAGTGATCGCTGTCTCAAAAATCTAGCAGCCTTCGAATGCTGGCCCCTATTTCGACTGGACCAAAAGTGGGAATCTTCCTATACGTCGGTCAGTGGGTCTGAAGATGGCATACTACATCACCGAAATTGGTAGCCCAACAAAATAACTATTTCGAAATTTATACGGCTGAAAAGTGATTGATTTGACATTCTGTACGGATCAGCCGAGGTCCCGCAACCACATGTGAAAAGACGGACATACAGACACCTGCTCAGTAGGATTTCGCGGAAATTACGTCCTCTTCCCTCCAGGCAATCCCATCTGATTTTAAGGATCAGTTCCGTAATACTCGCCTGTTGATCGGACAAATCTAGCAGCACGTCTCTCAATTGCTCTGACACGTTTCCTTAAGCCGATTCGCTGCGCATGATAAACACTCTAGTAGCTGTTAAGAATGGGTTGTGCAAGTGTTGTGTCCCGCTCTCCTTTACTGTTGAGCCTAGAAGCCTCCCAATAAACCGAAGTCGTCTGTTAGACTTACCGACAAACGACCTGATGTACTCCTTCCATTTAATGTCGCTTGGAAATGTTACGCCTGGATACTTAATTGATGTGATTGTGTCAGAATCAAGAAGCACACCACAAGCTGCCATTGATAACACCAAATAGAAATTCTGTCCAACTGATCAGTATAGTCACTAAAAGACGACACTTTCATGTCCACTACAGCCTAATCTGCAAACTGTTGTAGACTGTCGCTCACACCCTATCCGTCAGATCGTTTGTGTACACAGGACGAACCAGAAATCCACCGGCGAACTATCAGAAACTGCTCAGGTATACCTCCTGTGTATTTTGGTTTTAAGGGACCCATGAACTCCAGAGGCTGGTTACAGGGCAATAACGTAATTACGATTTGTTAGGGCGGCCGGTGTGGCCGTGCGGTTCTAGGCGCTTCAGTCTGGAACCGCGCGACCGCCACGGTCGCAGGCTCGAATCCTGCCTCGGGCATGGATGTGTGTGATGTCCTTAGGTTAGTTAGGTTTAAGGAGGTCTAAGTTGTAGGGGACTAGTGATCTCAGATGTTAAGTCTCTCGCCGGCCGAAGTGGCCGTGCGGTTAAAGGCGCTGCAGTCTGGAACCGCAAGACCGCTACGGTCGCAGGTTCGAATCCTGCCTCGGGCATGGATGTTTGTGATGTCGTTAGGTTAGTTAGGTTTAACTAATTCTAAGTTCTAGGGGACTAATGACCTCAGCAATTGAGTCCCATAGTGCTCAGAGCCATTTGTTAAGTCTCATAGTGTTCAGAGCCATTTGAACCATTTTTGATTTGTTAGGTTTGCTACCGCTGTCACCCTTGTTTCTGTGAAAATACCTTCAACAGAGTGAAGAAGCCTCTAATAAGTGAAACTTACAACTCACAACAAAGAGTAACGCAACAACCCGAGACTAAACACCGTGCTATGGTGTGGTTGCTGTCGCCGCGGGAACAATTCAGGAAACCTGTCCTCCGTTGATATATATCAACGCCCGTCAGCAGCTGAAGGTATTAATAGAATTCTAATTTAATTCACCAAAGGGTCGTTGTGGCACCCTTCCACTGCACTCAGTGAACCCATACACTGAATGAATATCGGCCAACTCTTCAGCTGCAAAACTTAGTGTCCAACGTCCCGTCAGCAACGAGGTTATAAGAGACATGGAAACAACTCCATAGTACTGCTATTTATCACAAACGCACAACAAAACCGTAGGCAGAACCATGCAGTACAGAGTTCCAATTTGAGAGCAGCGCGTTAAAGAGGACATTACTTTTGTCAACAACAGGTATCGCGACCGAATGGAAACAAAACACGCAGATAATTCCGACGACATTTGAACTGTTGTGTACTACAAGGCTAGTGTCATTGGGACGAGAATGCGTTGACTTTGCAACGAGGTGCCAGACACGGTGCACCCCATACACTAATATACTCATAACTAAACTCCATGCGAACAGGTAATGAAGATCCAAAGGTACCGACCGACCGCCGTGTCATCCTCAGACCACAGGCGGCACTGGATGAGGATATGGAGGGGCGTGTGGTCAGCACACCACTGTACCAGCCATTGTCAACTTTCGTGACTGGAGTCGCTACTTCCCAGTAAAGTAGCTCCTTAATTGGTCTCACAAGGGATGAGTGCATCCCAGTTGCCAACAATGCTCAGCAGCCCAGACGGTCACCCATCCAAGTTCTAGCCCAACCCGACAGCATTTGATGTTGGTGATCTGTTGGGAACTGGTGTTACCACTGCGGCAAGGTATGTCGATACCACCACTGAAAGCTTCTGGTTGAACCTGTATAGAGAACAGGAACAGTTATACCACACTTCCCTCCAACATTCCTATGTCTCCGATTTATCATCTGCGACAACATACTTAAAAAATTGTTGAGCCACTCACACATTTGAGGACTTTCTGTGCATGCTGTACTATAGTTACGTCTGCAGGGTGGCACTGTGTTAAACATGTGATAACGTCCAAAGATCGCGATGCCACACCAAAGTAGACAGCGCACATCGATACCACAGAAGTTAGAAAGGTACCACTGCAATCCACAATGATGAATAACAGTCGCTCCAGAAGACCACACCTTCGAAGCTCCGCAGTGCCATCGCCCAGAGGTCAATATAGAGCTGTGAACAGAAGCGCTCTCCCCTCAGTTTGTGACATCCGTTGAGGCGGGGGACGTCATTGGCTAGGACTAAACGTTATTCAACTAACAATTGGAAATACACTTTTGTAAATGATGAACGTTGTACTTCGAGAGAAGTGTTTGCGATTGTAAGCATCAAGAGATGCTTTAATAGTTAATGGTAGTTCTAGGTATTCAAGAATTCCTGTGGCAAAGGGCTAAATCAAGTTAAGTAAATGTTTTTATTTAAAAAAAATGGTTCAAATGGCTCTGAACACTATGGGACTTACCATCTGAGGTCATCAGTCCCCCAGAACTTAGAACTATTTAAACCTAACTAACCTAAGGACATCAGACACATCCATGCCCGAAGCAGGATTCGAACCTGCGACCGCAGCGATCGCGCGGTTCCAGACTGAAGCACCTAGAACCGCTCTTCCACAATGGCTGGCAATATTTTTGTTGATTCATGTAAATGAAGTGAATTAATATTTCATATGTTGCAAAATCTAAAGGTGTCAGGGGTGAAATACAGGGAGCGAAAGCTTATTTACAATTTGTACAGAGACAGGTGGTAGTTACAAGAGTCAAGGGGCACGAAAGGGAGGCAGTGATTGAGCAGGGAGTGAGACAGAGTTGCAACTTATCCCTGATGTTATTCAATCTGTATATTGAGCAAGCAGTAAAGAAAACAAAACAAAATTTGCAGTAGGAATTAAACTCCATTGAGAAGAAATAAAAACTTTGAAGTTTGCTGACGACATTGTACTTCCGTCAGAGACAGCAAAGAGCCTGGAAGAGCAGTTGAACGGAATGGGCAGTGTCTTGGAAGGAGGATATATGATGAACATGAACAAAAGCAAAGCTAGGCTAATAGAATGTAATCGAGTTAATTCAGGTGATGCTGAGGGAATTAGATTAGGAAATGAGACACTTAAAGTAGAAGATGAGTTTTGCTATTTCATAAGCACAATTTGTTAACATCGATTATAGATTTAAGTGTCAGGAAGTCCTTTCTGAAAGTATTTGTAGGATGTGTAGCCATGTATGGAAGTGAAACATGGACGATAAATAGCTAAGACAAGAAGACAGTAGAAGCTTAAAAAATGGCCCTAAGCACTATGGGACTTAACATCTGAGGTCATCAGTCCCCTAGACTTAGAACTAGTTAAACCTAACCAACCTAAGGACATCACACACATCTATGACCGAGGCAGGATTCAAACCTGCGACCATAGCAGCAGCGCGGTTCCGGTCTGAAGCGCCTAGAACCGCTCGGCCACAACGGCTGGCAGAGTAGAAACTTTCGAAATGTGCTGCTACAGAAGAATGCTGAAGATTAGATGGGTAGATCACTTAACAAAATACTACTGGAAATAATTATTGAGGAGAGGGATTTGTGGCACAACTTGACCAGAAGAAGGGATCGGTTGGTAGGACACGTTCTGAGACATCAACGGATCAGCAACTTGGTATTGGAGGGAAGCGTGGAGGGTAAAAATCGTAGAGGGAGACCAAGAGATGAAACACTGTGCAAAGGACGTAGGTTGCAGTAGTTACTCGGAGATGAAGAGGGTTGCACAGGTAGAGTAGCATGGAGAGCTGCATCAATTCAGTCTCCAGACTGAAGATCACAACAACACAGCCGGCCGGTGTGGCCGTGCGGTTCTAGGCGCTTCAGTCTGAAACCGCGTGACCGCTACGGTGGCAGGTTCGAATCCTGCCTCGGGCATGGATGCGTGTGATGTCCTTAGGTTAGTTAGGTTTAAGTAGTTCTAAGTCTAGGGGACTGCTGACCTCAGAAGTGAAGTCCCATAGTGCTTCGAGCCCTTTTTTTTTAGATAATACGTTCAGGAATTTACATGTGGTTCCTTAATCAATACAAGTAGAAATGTATGTCCAGAAATGCTTGATTTATCAGATATCTGCCCGATTTGCCTTTGGAACGTCTATGACTATCACGATGAAATTGGTTTAATGTTATTTCGTCATTACTTTACCAAAAATTAAAGAGAATGAACATAGCTGATGCTAGAAATGCTAGTGTCGCAAGCAAAATTATGTGTGTGATGTCCTTAGGTTAGTTAGGTTTAAGTAGTTCTACGTCTAGGGGACTGATGACCACAGATGTTAAGTCCCATAGTGCTCAGAGCCATTTTGAACAACAACAACATATTATAATTCCAGTGGGCCATCTCCAAGAACTCATAGTTATGTAATATCGTCTAGTCATAACAGAAAGCCTTTCAAAAATCTAGGAACATGGAACCTACTTATTTCCATTCTTCGTGGTTCGCTGTATATAGTGATGGAAAAGGGCAAGCTGTTACCGCTGAACGCCAACACAGCGCTTGCGTAGTACGTTAAACGCTCTGTCGCTTCAGAAAAAATGTGCATCTCATCCTGTACAACAAGTGGCACTTTGGCCAGAATCGCCATTTTCGTTCTCCAGCTGGGGTGGCAGGGACCCTCCGGGCCATCATTACTACCACACTGCAACAACAACAACAGCAGTAAGAGCAGCAACAACAGCGGAGCGTGAATCACGGCGGCGCCTGGAGTTACGCGCAGCGCTGGAGCACGTCCGGATCGGGTTGCGGCGCGGCGTGGGGCTCCCCACATGGAAACAGCGCCGCCAAATAAGGCCGTACCAATTAAAGCGGCGGCCGGCGGCGCCGCTGACGCTGCAAATAATTCGGACAGCGGGCAGGCGGCGCCGAGCCGCGTGTCTCGCCCGGACAGTTACGGCGCCGTAAAAATAAGAAACTGCCGCTTCGGCGCACAAGCGGCCGCGCTCACCTCGAGCGCAGTTCCCGACTCTGCCCTGCAGTCTGCTGCCGGCCTATTCTCCTTCTCTCTGTCCAGCTGTCGTCTTCTTACGCTCTCTTGCACAGCTTGTCGGGCTATTGCCAAACACTTTGTGTCACGGCTCCACCACGGAGCTGGCCGTCACGCTGACGGAGGGACTGTCATCAGATGCTACAGGGCTGTGCGCGGATTAAGGAAGGTGAGCTGTGTGTTTATCTGTCAGCGATCGCTCCCTGAGTAATCTCACGTTCAGTTTTTAACAACACTTACAGTATTACATGGAAATTCATCACCATCATCATTGTCTCCTGTTCTCTGCTGTATTAGCAGGTCCTTTTCGACTCCATTTCTTGCCATTCTTTGATTCCTCCTTAATGATACTGTACTTGATGCCACACAGAAAGCCGGCCGGGGTGGCCGAGCGGTTCTAGGTGCTTCAGTCTGGAACCGGGTGACTACTACGGTCGCAGGTTCGAATCCTGCCTCAGCCATGGCTGTGTGTGATGTCCTTACGTAGGTTTAAGTAGTTCTAAGTTCTTGTTGTGACTTGGCAAGACAGCCAAGCCACTAGGAGATAGCCGAAAGGCACGCGTTTAAGCTCACGCCGGTTGGCGTGAGGTCTGGAACAGTTAAAGGAATTGAGTCTAGTAAAAAAAAGTACGGAGCTTCTGGAATACTTTGTAAGTAGGCTGTTTATGTTTTCTCTATGTAAGTAGGCTGTTTATGTTTTCTCTATGTAAGTAGGCTGTTTATGTTTTCTTATTGGCAACGTTACGTAGCGCTCAATATGAAAATCACTGGCTGTGCTGCGTGCAGTCTGTGGCTAGTTTGCATTGTTGTCTGCCATTGTAGTGTTGGGCAGCGGCAGCTGGATGTGAACAGCGCGTAGCGTTGCGCAGTTGGAGGTGAGCCGCCAGCAGTGGTGGATGTGGGGAGAGAGATGGCGGAGTTTTGAAATTTGTCATGAACTGCTATATTTATATATGATGATATCAAGGTAAATACATTGTTTGTTCTCTATTAATATCTTTCATTTGCTAACTATCCCTATCAGTAGTTAGTGCCTTCCATAGTTTGAATCTTTTATTTAGCTGGCAGTAGTGGCGCTCGCTGTATTGCAGTAGCTTGAGCAGCGAAGATTTTTGTGAGGTAAGTGATTTGTGAAAGGTATAGTTTAATGTTAGTCAGGGCCATTCTTTTGTAGGGAATTTTGAAAGTCAGATTGCGTTGCGCTAACAAAATATTGTGTGTCAGTTTAAGCACAGTCATGTAGAATTGTTCAAAGGGGACCTTTCAACTTAACCTTAATCCATAATTGGTGAACATCGGTCTGATGGTACATGCATCACAAGATAAATAGCAAATGATAATGGGGCCTTGCTAGGTCGTAGCAAATGACGTAGCTGAAGGCTATGCTAACTATCGTCTCGGCAAATGAGAGCGTAATTTGTCAGTGAACCATCGCTAGCAAAGTCGGCTGTACAACTGGGGCGAGTGCTAGTACGTCTCTCTAGACCTGCCGTGTGGCGGCGCTCGGTCTGCAATCACAGACAGTGGCGACACGCGGGTCCGACGTATACTAACGGACCGCGGCCGATTTAAAGGCTACCACCAAGCAAGTGTGGTGTCTGGCGGTGACACCACACTTCTAAACAAGGAGAAGTCCCCAGCGGTGTTATGGACTTTTTGAAATAACACTACTGGCCATTAAAATTGCTACACCACGGAGATGACGTGCTACAGACTCGAAATTTAACCGACAGGAAGAAGATCCTGTGATATACAAATGATTAGCTTTTCAGAGCATTCACACAAGGTTGGCGCCGGTGGCGACACCTACAACGTACTGATATGAGGAAAGTTTCCAACAGATTTCTCATACACAAACAGCAGTTGACCGGCGTTACCTGGTGAAACGTTGTTGTGATGCCTCGTGGAAGGAGAAGAAATGCGTGCCATCACATTTCCGACGAATGGCAAAACGTCATTTTTTCGGATGAATCCAGGTTCTGTTTACAGCACCATGATGGTCGCATCCGTGTTTGGCGACATCGCGGTGAACGTACATTGGAAGCGTGTATTCGTCATCGCCAAACTGGCCGGAGTGATGGTATGGGGTGCCATTGGTTACTCGTCTCGGTCACCTCTTGTTCGCATTGACGGCACTTTCAACGGTGGACGTTACATTTCAGATGTGTTACGACCCGTGGCTCTACCCTTCATTCGAACCCTGCGAAATCCTACATTTCAGCAGAATAATGCACCACCGCATGTTGCAGGTTCTGTACGGGCCTTTCTGGACACAGAGAATGTTCGACTGCTGCCCTGGCCAGCACATTCTCCAGATCTCTCACCAATTGAAAACGTCTGGCCAATGGTGGCCGAGCAACTGGCTCGTCACAATACGCCAGGCACTACACTTGATGAACTGTGGTATCGTGTTGAAGCTGCATGGGCAGCTGTACCTGTACACGCCATCCAAGCTCTGTTTGACTCAATGCTCAGGCGTATCAAGGCCGTTATTACGGCCAGAGGTGGTTGTTCTGGGTACTGATTTCTCAGGATCTATGCACCCAAATTGCGTGAAAATGTAATCACATATCAATTCTAGTATAATGTATTTGTCCAATGAATACCCGTTTATCATTTGCATTTTTTCTCCGTGTAGCAATTTTAATGGCCAGTAGTGTAAGTATACGGTGATGTACGTTATAAAACCAGGTATCACGCACCGCATGCATTTATCCTGGTGGGCACTCGTTTGCGAGTCATTGACGAAAAAAAAAATTCGGAATTTTGTGTGACACCGAGCAGCGTTAAAACAGGTGGATTTTGTTGTGGCTGTGATTTCGAATCTCATCAAGTGCAGTAAATTTGTTTCTTATTTAGAAATCTTTATCGAAGTGACTTTGATCATCTCTATTCAGTTAACCGGTTTTATTGTAATGTTTTCGTTCCTTTGTCACATCATTTTAATCACCGTATGAGCTTTTTCATTTCTTTCATTTTATCTTTACACATTCTTGAGCCGCGCTACGGCTCGCATTGGTGCTGTGTGTAGGTGTCTGCCTGACATATCGTTTGTTTGGCATGGTTGCGTTGTTGGTCTTCTTCTCGTGTTCACTGGTGCCGCTTGTTTTCGGTAGTGCTGCCTGTCCGCTAGTGGCAGCAGCGGCGCTTATCGATTTGTAGTAACTGCTGCCCTATCTTTGGGGCGACGTTGTGCTACTTCCGTGTGGTCAGTGTAGCAGTTCGGTAGGGGACGCAGGAGCAGCGAGATTCGCGCAGAGCGACAACACGCAGCGACCGCTGGCGACGTGTATGGACTGCCGGATCGAGGGGCTGTGGTCACGGATCCTGCAAGTTTAAGTTTTTACAATTTGCGTAGAGAAACCTCCAGCATTGTGAAATCTCTCGATTCTGCAGTGACTTGGGTTGGAGTTGCTGCTTGTAGCGTCGCCGAGGTGAAAGGCAACGAGTGGAGTACTTGGAGAAGGCGGATCTGATTAACCTTCCTGAGATTCTTATTACTATTTACTATCTTCAGGTTGCCACATTGTTAAGTTCAACCAGCGGTATTTTTCTGCCTTGTGGCCGCTAGCACTCCAGTTACCTGCCCTGCGGTTTGGTGCACGTAACGGGAGTGTACGTTTCCTCGCTTTGCCGCCACTGTCCTGTGAGGCGTGTAAGTTTGACAGCTTTTGATTGTGTGGTGTCACCGCCAGACACCACACTTGCTAGGTGGTAGCCTTTAAATCGGCCGCGGTCCGTTAGTATACGTCGGACCTGCGTGTCGCCACTGTCAGTGATTGCAGACCGAGCGCCGCCACACGGCAGGTCTAGAGAGACTTCCTAGCACTCGCCCCAGTTGGACAGCCGACTTTGCTAGCGATGGTTCACTGACAAATTACGCTCTCATTTGCCGAGACGATAGTTAGCATAGCCTTCAGCTAAGTCATTTGCTACGACCTAGCAAGGCGCCATTATCAATTGCTATTTATCTTGTGATGCATGTACCGTCAGACCGACGTTCACCAATTATGGATTAAAGTTAAGTATTCAAGAAGCTACGTACTTTACTTGATAGTCTCAATTACTTTACCTGTTCCAGACCTCACGCCAGCCTGCGTGAGTTTAAACGCGTGCCTTTCGGCTACCCGTCACAGTGGATTGGCTATCTTGCCAGTCCACAACAGATTGTAGGTTGGTTGGCGATTCTCCTACCTTGGTGATAGTCATTCCTTCTTGTGCCGGGTTGCCTTAAGCGCAGTATTCTGTGGGCGGAGTCCGGACCGCCGGTTCCGGGTTTGGCGGGTTTTTACATCTTTGCACACAAATAGACTGTATACGGAACTTTTTTAACGCTATTGTCACACAAAATCCCGAATTTTTTTCCGAAAGTTCCTCGCAAAGGAGGGCCCACCAGGTGATTGGCTGCAGTGTGTGATACCTGGCATCCTAAGCTTACTCCCGTATCGATAGCGTCAAAAAGTCAGTCTCACCGCTGGGGACCTCTCCTCGTAAGGCTGTAGATGTTTGAAAATGCGTCAGTCTGAGGGCGATCCGAAAGTTATGTTATTCTTGAAGGATCAAGAGTCATAGAAATAAAAAGAAATACTGGCGATACTGGAGAAGTTGATTCTTCAAGAATAATATGACATTATAAGGTTTTATTCATTCTTAATAACATATGTCCTGTCCAGTTTCGTTTCAGCAGGTAACAGTCTAACAGATTTGTTAGCGTAACTCAAGACCAAGATCTGTTGGCCTACTGTTAGATATAACGCTGATACATCAGTACATCTTTAACTCTTACTTGACGTAACTGTACGAGTTATGTTAATTTGAAATCATACAGGTAACGTTTTAAGTTAACCTTCACTAATGTAACGGAGAATGTTAAATAAATATTTAGCTTCAAATCTGGAACTTACAATCGGGTACGGAAGAATAAGAGCGAGAAACGTTTATATAGGCTGCAAAAAAGAAAGATATGACTGACAAGGAGACATTATTCACCACCTTAAAGGAGTTTTGAGCACACAACAAATCAATTGCAATCATAAAAACACTTTAATATATACGACATGGAAAATAAATTTGTAGGTGAAACCTCCAAGGCTTTTGAGATCAAAACTAGTGGAGGGCGACGATATGGATTGTCCCCTCTGGTGTTCAGTTGTGTGCCAGAAAAGATAATAAGGGAATGGAAGAAAAGAAAAAAAGATGGAGTTTAAAACAATCATAACTGTGAGAAAATCGGATAATCTGAGGACTGTTTCTTTGGCTTTCGCTTTGTCATCTTAGCTGAATTGTATAGAAGGTGCAACAGTACAGATAATACTCCTATAAGAGGCAGCTTTAAAAGGGGATACTGTGAAAATTTATTGTTTGGCTTTTGCAGATGATTTTGTCATCTTAGTTCCAGGGCCTATAGAAGATGGAACAATGTAGATAAAACTGCAACGAGAGACAGCTTCAAAAGCAGGCGTAAGTACAGCTTTTGAATAATAGGTTAATGCGAAGGAGGCAGAGAAAAATATCGCTAGAGATTACGGAAAAAAGGCACAAAATTTAAATGTATAGGTGAAATAATACAACCAACTACCTTGAACAAAAAAATCAAACTGAGCAAGGTCAAGGAAAGTGAAACTGGATTTTCTAGTAACAAAAATCCTGTACGACAGGAAATCAATTTCCATAAATTCAAAACTCTAACACCCCAACATTGTCATTAAGCCAGAACTCCTTTATCCTTCAGAACACCTGCTGTTAAATACAGCCAAAGAATGAGGTGAAATTGAAAGGAAAGAAAAAAAAATAATAAGGAAAATCTTGGGACCAAAATATGATAATGAGAAATGGAAATTAAGAACTAATAAAAAGGTTAGGGGAGAATGTAACCAATGTTAGACACAATAAGGAAGGGAAGAGTTGTACTCTATGGACACACAAAAATGCTAGATGAAAAAAACAAAAACGAAAAATATTGTTTACTTTCATGACAGAAATGAATTTTTAACTTTCTTGACAGAAACCCTAAAACTGAAACGTCCCCTTAGAAAAATTATAAATGATTGTGCTTAAACTGACACACAATATTTTTAGCGCAACGCAATCTGACTTTCAAAAATCCCCATAAAAGAATGGCCCTGACTTAACAGTAACCTATACCTTTCACGAATCACTTACCTCACATCACAAAAATCTTCATTACTCGAACTACTGCAATACAGCGAGCGCCACTACTGCCAGCTAAATAAAAGATTCTAACTACTGAAGGGACTAACTACTGATAGACATAGTTAGCAAATGAAAGATTTTGATAAAGAACAAACAATGCATTTATCTTAATAGTATATATATCAGTTCATGACATCCAGTCTTACAAATTTACTGTCTCTGATGGACACACGTCCAGATCATCCGCTCTCAAAACTCCGGCATCTCTCTCCCCACATCCACCACTGCTGACGGCTCACCTCCAACTGCGCAACGCTACGCGATGTTAACAGCCAACTGCCCAACACTACAATAGAGGGTATTTCAACAGTGCCAACCAGCCACAGACTGCACACAGCACAGTCAGTGATTTTCATGCAGAGCGCTACGTGGCGTTACCAATATAAAAACATAAACAGCATACTTGCAAAACAATGACGTCCATGAAAGAAGTTAAAACTGACCTGCGGAAAATAGAAATAACGCGGGAAGAAATATTAGAAAGAGAAAAGTTCACAGCAAAAGGAAAAAGTTCCAAGGGCTTCAGGGAGAAAATAAAGGAAAAGACAGGCGCAGTATGGGCCGAAGAAAGAGGAGGAAAACATGGAGAAAGAAAGAAAAACTGCTGGAAAGAAAGAAAGGAGGAAAGAAAGAAACTGTAAGTTGTAAGTTGTGTCATGTGGTCCTCAGTAGGCCCAGTAAAACAATAAATAAATAAATAAATAAAATAAAATAAAATAAATGAAAAAAATAAAAAAATAAAAAAAATCTTTGTGGTCGCAGGAGTCTTCCTCACCCACTGAATGACCTCGGAAACTTTTTTTTTTCCTGAACATCACTTCAGACGCCATTCTATTAAACTTTCAGTAATTCGGCACTCATTTAATGGCCTTGGCTGCGAGTGTGCTGCCACAGGCTTCGGACGCGTAACTCTCGGGAACATTCGTCGACTAATGTGGAGGCTTACATGCTAATGGTGCGTGCTAATGCTCGCTAAGGGGGCGATTACGATGCCCTGTAATTGCGGCCCGCGTGACAAATTAACACGCGGCGATGGCCACATCCTTTGTTATGCGGGCCGCGGGCGCCACAACCTCTGTTTGCCGGCCGCGTGCGCGAGATGCAGCAGATATAAGCCCAACCCCGCGCCGGCTGCCATTGTCTTTGCTCCTACTGCGGGGCGTGTCGCTAGCTCGCTTGCTGCGGCCAGATAAGATCCCGTATCTCTCTGATTGTCCGGTGAAGAATCGCTGAGGATGCTTCTCAGAAATATGAACGCCGACGCGCGAGACAAGTCCGTCCACGTGTATGTATACCGAAGGCCGGGTGGGGGCTTCGTTTTTGTTTGATAGCTATTCCGGTCCAACGATAGTTACGTACCCCGGTTTTCATAACAGCAACCGATCGACCAGTTCCGATAAAAAATGCGTTTGCTGATGGTTGTGAATATTACCGCACCATCAGTTTAGTAAGCCATGAATTCCGATTTCTCAAACGAATTATTTACAGAAAATGGAAAAACTGGTATATGCTGACCTGAAAGAAGAGCAGTTTGCGTTCTGAAGAGACGAAAGAGCACGTGAGACAATACTGATGGTACAATTTATTTTACAGTATAAGCTAAAGAAAGAGAAACCTATTCTGTAGATTTAGAGAAAGTTTTTGAAATTCTGAAGGTAGTAGGTTCGAAATTCATAAGGTAGCACGTGTAAAATAGAGGGAGAAAATAATTTGCAACTTACATGAAACCAGACCACAGTTACCATTTGGAACTTAATGTGGAAAACCAAACCGCAGTTATAAGAGTCGACGTACATGAAAGGGAAGCCGTAAATGTAACGCGTAATGTAGCCTGCTGACAATGGGGCAGTCATGAGCATCAAAACTCAGAAAAGGTCAAGAAAGAGTCCAACTCTGGCCTTTGTACGACAGCAAATATGTATGAGATTTTCCATTCTCGTTTTAACTGTTGGGCTGGGTTGGTTCCCCATGAGCTTACAGCTTTGTGAGTAGCTTGAGGAGAGTACAAAGAGACTCGTTCAAGTAAATCGTATCGGCTCTGGATATCCGTACTAAAAACTGACAACAGATCAAAGGAAAGAGAAGAATAAAATTGAATGGTGAGAAGGACAGATCGCACTTATTGAAGTGTGTTTGTTCCAAGCTTAAGTGTTATAATTAGCTCAAAAAATCTTCTGATTAAAAGTACTTGGAACTGAAGCTCGTTATTACATAGTTTCATTTCTTTAAATACTTTTTCGTCATGCTTCTATCAGTTAGGGTATCGGAAATAGTAATTAACACGTAAGAGTAGTCACTAGCTTAAAATTGACTTCTTTATTACTTATTTATTTATTTGATGCACCAGACCTGTGCCACTTGCAGTTTGCTCATTTGCTCCGTTATTTTGCTGGATATATGGTTTTTACCCTCTACATCTCCCTCTGCACTATGGAAGTGGATGTCTTAACAGATGTCCTATCTTCCTGATCCTTCTTCTTGTCAGTGTTTTCCATATATTCCTTTCTTCCCAGATTCTGCAGAGAACCTCCTCATTCGTTACAGTATTAGTCCACCACCCACAATTCTCTAAAGGATCGAGGTCCCACGGCTAAAACTGAAAGTTTTTCACGCACCTCAATGTTTATGACACACCTCCTGAAATACGATCGTACAATTATGTAATTTTGCACGCACATGCAGAGTTATACGTGAATTCTGTCTGAAAAATGTGTTGCTGATAGAGATACTAGTAACGAAGTAATGAGAGCTGGAGTTTTACACCACGAAAAGCGATAATGTCATAAGCGATAAAGTTCTTCCGTTTTGTTGTTTTGCGAGGGAGCAACACTGATGAAAATTTTCGAAAAAGCTTCAGAATTATGTGTTAAGATCGCTGGAAGTCGCTAATGCTCTGTCTCAAATACGGGATGACTATAGTACGGACAATTTCTGCGCTGTGAAGTACGCTTATCTAGACATATATGCAGTTCCTGAGTTCAATTCGTGTCTCATTGTCTTAAACCTTCAACGTGACATTATACTTCTTAATGAGTAGATCGTGGCAGCATTTTTAAATCTGTAAATTCGGATAATATTTACACTGGACTACACTCAAAAGCTACCCCAGTCCATAATAGTTAATTTCTATTCATTTCGACGAGGAATAAACGAATGCAGTGTTTAAATCTTTACTTATTACGATGTTTAAACGCGCACTTATCTCTCATTCCCTTGAAAAAAACAGGAATAATTTTTATGATGGAGCGAAATGTTGCGATGTTGGTAATATTTTATTGTTAAAAATAAAGGCCCTCAACAATGAGCACGCTGTATTTTGTTCCTAGAAAAGTCTATCTGTTTAAAAATTTCCTTTGTTGTGCTTAGAGAATCTGTGCTCTTCTTTCTGAGCAATTCTCTGTGGTTGAAGTAAAGTTTTCACAGGTAAATAAGAAATCAAGTGCAAGTCTTTATTTTCATGAGTGCAAAACACACAATCATAATCTAAATTTCTTCAAGTAAATTTGTTTTGTAACTGGAGAATTTTCATTGATTCCAGTTTTAAAGCTGTCTTACTTCACAACGGAAAACCATTGTCGTCTGCTCGTACAGTTCATGCGGTACGTATGAAGGAACACTATAAAAATGTAATATTGCTTCTCGAAAAAGTAAATTTAATGCCCAGCAGTGGCAGGTATGTGGTGATCTGAAGGTTATTGCTACCATAGTCAGAAGGCAGTTAGGACGTGCAGAGATCTGATGGTTCCTTTGCGAGTGGGAGAGTTGCGACAGGAAATCACACGACACACGAAAAATCTCATGAAACATTGGGCAGTCGCAGTTGCAAAATGGATTCTTATATATTTAATTTGTGATGGGTTTCACTCTCACAGGAGCATCATCAGACGTCTGGGGAAAAACAAGTTTCCTCAGTACAAATTTACGAGCCAGGAATCAGCTATAAAGCTGCATTGTTAATCTGGGAAAGCACGACCCGGGTTTTTAAAAGAGCGTAACCAAAGACAAACTCACCAGGTAAAAACCCTAGAGGACCACTGGCGAGTGTACAGAAAGTCCCGGAGTCACCAAAGGCGAAGAGCAGTAAGAGCAACAAACGTAAGGGTGGAGATAATGGAACAAATATTGAGGGCTAAGACACCTTGGCTCACAGAGTATTTGAATAAAATAAGGAAGGGTCACACGTTACCGCCGGTCGCTGTGACCGAGCGGTTCTAGGCGCTTCAGTTCGGAACCGCACTGCTGCTAAGGTCGCAGGTTCGAATTCTGCCTCGGGCATGGATGTGTGTGATGTCCTTACGTTAGTTAGGTTTAAGTAGTTCTAAGTTCTAGGGGACTGATGACCTCAGTTTACAACATAGGCCATGTATGTAAAGCATCTTTATGGCCCAGGTTTACGGCTTCTACTGCAGAGCTATGAACCAAAATGACCCACACCGTTCTGGGTGGTGCCGCTAGACGAGAAAACAGAGAATGTGTTTACAGAGTAATGATAAAATGGCTCTGAGCACTATGGGACTTAACATCTATGGTCATCAGTCCCCTAGGACTTAGAACTACTTAAACCTTACTAACGTAAGGACATCACACAGCACCCAGTCATCACGAGGCAGAGAAAATCCCTGACCCCGCCGGGAATCGAACCCGGGAACCCGGGCGCGGGAAGCGAGAACGCTACCGCACGACCACGAGCTGCGGACAGTAATGATAAACTTAGAGCCGTTATATATTGTAAAAACAAGGAAACACAAGTAAACAATATCAGTGTGCAAACCAAAACCCCGTGTGCATAGACATTTCTGCAAAATCTGCCCTGAAAGGAAAATGACGGAGCCTAGAATAAAGAATATGCAGTACACTCCCTTAGTTGCCCAGTATAAAATGTTATTGCCACTTTTACACATAAAACTGGGACTTACGATGAACTTTGTGGAAGAGATGAATCAAGAAGGAGAAGCTTTCAAGAAGACAAAACTCATACACCTCAATGATGGTAACTCCAAGAGGTCACCTTCGCAGGACAACAAATTCGAGTACCGTTTAAGAATGGAACACTTAATAGGGTGTGGTGTGCGTTCTGTAAGACCTTCAGTACACACACCACCAGATTATTTGACTTGTCGCTCTAACGAAGTAGGCGAGTGTCAGCAATATGTCTCGTGGTCTTATCATGGCGTGTTTATCTTCTGCCATTAGGTCAGACGATAGAAATGCCGCTTGCACGCTTAGAGTAGCAGATTGACGGTGGCCAACTTTAAACAGAACTTGATTAATTTTCACACACATTTATTAAAATAATAACAGGCATAAAAACTACTTAACTTGGTTCTGGATGCTATTTACAATTGACAATCTGAAGTTCCTTTGGTATTGGTACGTTAATCTTATACTCACATATATCTCTGGTACTTGACAAAAGTGTCTATACACTTATCTTCATGGCTATGTACAGGAATATGATAATCTTACTAGGCGCAGACTGAAACTTGACTATAGACTGGTACAGACAAATGCAGACGGGTACAGACTGGTGCAGACAAATGCAGACTGACTAATCGGAGGTCTGTACACTCGATATAATTGCAGACTATTGTTAGACCATCATAACCGTTGCCTGTCAAGTAGATTATTACCAAAACAGGTTGAAATGAATAATTAACTAGATAAGAGACCAAAGGGGGAAGCTCAAAACATACAGATTATTATTACTGTTATCGCTAAGTCCCTCTTAAGGAGCTACGCAGGACAGCAGTGTGGGCTAGTGCGCCTTGACACATTTCGCGTGGCTCCCCCCCCCCGTCGGAGGTTCGAGTCCTCCCTCGGGCATGGTTGTGTGTGTTGTCCTTAGCATAAGTTAGATTAAGTAGTATGTAAGCCTAGTGACCGATGACCTCAGCAGTTTGGTTCCATAGAACTTACCAAAATTTCCAAATTTTCCTCTTAATGAGGGAGCTA
This sequence comes from Schistocerca americana, assembly GCF_021461395.2. Classification (NCBI taxonomy): domain Eukaryota; kingdom Metazoa; phylum Arthropoda; class Insecta; order Orthoptera; family Acrididae; genus Schistocerca; species Schistocerca americana. The sequence goes on from NC_060124.1 coordinate 527,087,744, forward strand.
AGAAACAATAAACTTTCATGGCTTTTTTTGCCTCTTTTTTCCCAAAAAAGCCTTTCACATATTTACTGTTTCTTCTTACTGTCTTCTGTCTCTTCTTTCCTGTTTTCTTCTCTTTGGGCGTTTGCAGAATTTTCTCTTTTCCGATTTTTTTCTCTGTATTTTTCCCTGTTTGTCATGTCTTCAGTGGATATGTTCGATTTCTTCAGGTCTTCCATGTTTTGCTTTACCCAGTTGGTTTCCACTATGTTAATTGTCACTATGTTAAAAATCTTCTTGGTCAGTCTGTTTTCGTTCATCCTGTGTGTGTATGTCCAAAGAACTATGTTTTTCTTCTCTTGATATAGTTTGTGATTGTCTCTGTCTGTTCGTACAGTTCTTTTTACGCTTTCTTTATGCGGATCCCCTTTTTCTGAACCGACCTTTAGATATTTATCAGTATTTTCCTCTCTTATTTTTCCATCTCCTTGATTTTCGTTCTTCTCTTTATTACTGTTGTTCCTGAGGCATACAAGGCCGCTGGTAAGACTACTGTACTGCAGTGTCTTAATTTGCCATTGATGAAAATACTTCTTTCGTTGTAATGATTCCATGTAAGTCTGTATGCTTTTGTAGTTTTGCGATCCTTTCTTCATTGGATGTCGAGTTTAGTCCTGTTTTCTGTATAATCTCTCCTAGGTATCCGAAACTTTCTACGTGTGCTACATTTCCATCCTTCATTACCAGTGGATGTCTGTGAATTTTGTGTCAATATTCGGTGTTTTTTCATATGAAATTTATAGTCATACTTTGATTGAGCGTCTCTAGAGATTCTTTCACTTCTTTTCTGTTATTTGTTGCGGCGGCTTTATTATCACCAATCGCCAGACATCTTATGTTCACGGTTCTGCCCTTGTGTCTTCCATCTTCATCCCATTGACTGACTCCTCGGTCCCATATCTTGACTATTTTCTCCAAAACTGAGCGAAATAGAATTGGCGGCAAGCCATCTCCCTGTCTCACTCCTGTCTTGATTTCGAATGGTTCTCTCCCACAAGCTTCACTTTGGATGTTGTATTTGTCAATGACTCCTAGATTACCTTTCTGCTCTTGTTGTCCATCTTTATTCCTTCCAGTGTGTAAAAGAGTGTTCCTCTATCTATGGAGTCGTAGACCTTCTTGACGTCGACGAATGTTACTGTGGTGCTCCAGGACTTTCTTGTTAACATTGTTCTCAGACGCCAGATGTGTTCACTGCATGATCTTCTCTTTCTCAACCCTCCTTGGTATTCTCCTATCTGTGGAGCTATCTGAGGTTCTCTACATGATTGAACACGGCTTTAGATAAAATTTTGTACGTCACAGGCAAGGGTGAACTCGCTCTGTAGTTTTTAGGATGTGTTTCCCTCCTTTCTTGTTGAGGGGGTGTATTAGGGCTGATTTCCATTCTTCTGACACTTTTTCTTCCCGATGTTTTCAATAATTCTGTGCCTTTTGTGTGTAATGACTTTGTGGATAACATCGGAAGTTCACTGAGGCTTTTTGCAGATGATGCTGTACTATATCGAGAGGCTGTAACAATGGAAAATTGTACTGAAATGCAGGATCTGCAACGAATTGACGCATGGTGTAGGGAATGGCAATTGAATCTCAATGTAGACAAGTGTAATGTGCTGCGAATGCATAGAAAGAAAGATCTTTTATCATTTAGCTACAATATAGCAGGTCAGGAAGTGGAAGCAGTTAATTCCATAAATTATCTGGGAGTAGGCATTAGGAGTGATTTAAAATGGAATGACCACATAAAATTAATCGTCGGTAAATCAGATGCCAGACTGAGATTCATCGGAAGAATCCTAAGGAAATGAATCCGAAAACAAAGGAAGTAGGTTACAGTACACTTGTTCGCCCACTGCTTGAATACTGCTCACCGGTGTGGGATCCGTGCCAGATAGGGTTGATGGAAGAGATAGAGAAGATCCAATGGAGAGCAGCGCGCTTCGTTACCGGACCATTTAGTGATCGCGAAAGCGTTACGGAGATGATAGATAAACTTCAGTGGAAGACTCTGCAAGAGAGACGCTCAGTAACTCGCTACGGGCTTTTGTTGAAGTTTCGAGAACATACCTTCACCGAGGAGTCAAGCAGTATATTGCTCCCTCCTACGTATATCTCGCGAAAAGACCATGAGGATAAAATCAGAGAGATTAGAGCCTACACAGAGGCATACCGACAATCTTTCTTTCCACGAACAATATGAGACTGGAATAGAAGGGAGAACTGATAGGCGTACTCAAGGTACCCTCCGCCACACACCGTCAGGTGGCTTGCGGATTATAGATGTAGATGTAGATGTAGATGTAATGTCCATCATCCGTCCGTATTCCCCAGACGCTGATGATTTTATTATTTTCACGGCATCCTGCTGAATTCTTCCCATTTTTCGGATGTTTTATGGCTGTTAAAATTTTTCCAGGTTTGTATTGCTCGTATTCTGTCTTCTATCACATATTATGTTCCACCACCTGTGTTTCCTTCTTCTCGTTCATCGCCCCAGTTTTATCAGGGCCTTCATTTCTTCAGACAGTTCTGTCCGGTCTTTACTGTTGCTTTCCTTAATTTTTATGTTATTTTTTCCTTGTTTGATTCTAGTTACTCTGGGTCTATTCTGATATTTCTGTTGGTTGTATTGCTTTGTCTCTTGGGTACGAATTTCTCTTTGATTTGGAGAAGGTGAGGATTTTTCGAATCCTTTCCTTGTTCCTAATTCATACTTTCCCTGGTGTTGTTCTTGGATACCGCTATGTGGTCCATCTGAAATTCACCTAGGTGTTGTTGGGGGAATTGCAATTCGTAGTTTCTTGTGTGGTTCCTGGAATCGCGTTGACATGTTTTTGAGGTCCTAAAAAATTTTATCAGTTTTTGTCCACTCTTATTTGTCCTCTTTTGGGAGGTGTGTTTTTCTGTGTGTCTTTGAATATTCTTTCCCTGTATAACTGGGAGTTTGATATCTCGTCGTGGAATGGTTATGTCTTGTTTCCTGTTCTATATTTTGTAGTGTTCCTAGTCAATGTGGTTCTCATCTGAGAAGCGTGTTTCCTGAATTGCCAGAATTCGGATATTGAATTGATCCTTGATGTTTGACAGTTGTTTCAATTTACCTGGATTCAGTAGTGTGTTCCTGCTGAGTGTTTCCATCCAAAATATTCCCTTAGTCTTCAGAGGTTTTGAGAAGCTTCGATTCTTCTCTTGATGACATGGCTGATACCCTGCAATCCGATGATCTTGTCTTTTTCTCAAGCTTATTGGCTTTGGCCCTTGGTAGAGGATTCATTCTCATTGTTATGTCATAATTAATGATTTGTATTGAGATGTTGTTGATAAAATTCCATAGGATCTCGCATAATTTCGACTGTAGTTTTGAGTTCCAGAAGATTCAATCGCAGCCGAGCTCACAGGCCCAACAGACGCTGACCAGAATTATATATATATATATATATATATATATATATATATATATATATATATATATATATACGGGGTATTACAAAAAGGTACGGCCAAACTTTCAGGAAACATTCCTCGCACACAAAGAAAGAAAATATGTTATGTGGACATGTGTCTGGAAACGCTTACTTTCCATGTTAAAGCTCATTTTATTACTTCTCTTCAAATCACATTAATCATGGAATGGAAACACCCAGAAACAGAACGTACCAGCGTGACTTCAAACACTTTGTTACAGGAAATGTTCAAAATGTCCTCCGTTAGCGAGGATATATGCATCCACCCTCCGTCGCATGGAATCCCTGATGCGCTGATGCAGCCCTGGAGAATGGCGTATTGTATCACAGCCGTCCACAATACGAGCACGAAGAGTCTCTACATTTGGTACCGGGGTTGCGTAGACAAGAGCTTTCAAATGCCCCCATAAATGAAAGTCAAGAGGGTTGAGGTCAGGAGAGCGTGGAGGTCATGGAATTGGTCCACCTCTACCAATCCATCGGTCACCGAATCTGTTGTTGAGAAGCGTACGAATACTTGGACTGAAATGTGCTGGAGCTCCATCGTGCATGAACCACATGTTGTGTCGTACTTGTAAAGGCACATGTTCCAGCAGCACAGGTAGAGTATCCCGTATGAAATCATGATAACGTGCTCCATTGAGCGTAGGTGGAAGAACATGGGGCCCAATCAAGACATCACCAACAATGCCTGCCCAAACGTTCACAGAAAATCTGTGTTGATGACGTGATTGCACAATTGCGTGCGGATTCTCGTCAGCCCACAAATGTTGATTGTGAAAATTTACAATTTGATCACGTTGGAATGACGGAACTAAATTGAGATCTAACATGGAAATTAAGCGTTTCCGGACACATGTCCACATAACATCTTTTCTTTATTTGTGTGTGAGGAATGTTTCCTGAAAGGTTGGCCGTACCTTTTTGTAACAACATATATATGCGGAAGTCGGACCTAGAAATCGCGGACTTTGTGTGAATCGCCAAAATCTCGTCTCGACAGCTTTATTTAGCTACCCGGAAGGGGGACAGGGTCAATAACAGAACTAGATGCCATCTGAACTTGGTCTCGACCAGCACGTCCAGTTCTTCACAGTAGCGCCATACAGAGCGCGAGGTCACGACATCAGGAGGTACCGTTGGCTTTGAGCGAACCATCCGCAATGATTCAGGGGCGCATTAATCCGCGCGGCTCGCGCCCTGGCAGAAGTGATTTGCTTCAGAAGCCACGGGCGCGCCGGTGGGGAGATAAATCGCCGCACGATTATACACGCCTGTCTGGGGCATTAGCGCGGCTCCGTGAGACCGCGCCGTTCGGGAACAGCTCAGCGCAGCTCGCGGGCGTGGGCGGAATTCCCTGTGGTCGCGACGGCAATGACCGCCGCTGGAAGGAGGGCGTGGTCGCCAGCGGGCGCCACGCATTTCGGCACTAGGCGGCCCCTGTGACCGCAAGTACCTACCGCTTCACAGGGAGTGGGGTCGCAGGGACCGAGAGTAACTGGAGCACCGCGTACCGCAGCAAAGCGAGAACCACGCCGGCGGCCGTGTCTAGTAAAATGGAGGTCGTGAGGTCGACCCCTATTCCGGACACGTGTGTGGGATTTAAAACTAACATTACTGTGTGGCTGTACCCATTAGGTACCGAAGCAATGAGAAAAATGATCGTATGACAAGTGCGAGAATTATCGCTCAATCAGCTTAACAGCTCATGCATCGAAGCTGCTTACAAGAATAATATACAGAAGAATGGAAAAGAAAATTGAGAATGCGCTAGGTGACGATCAGTTTGGCTTTAGGAAAAGTAAAGGGACGAGAGAGGCAATTCTGACGTTACGGCTAATAATGGAAGCAAGGCTAAAGAAAAATCAAGACACTTTCATAGGATTTGTCGACCTGGAAAAAGCGTTCGACGATATAAAATGGAGCAAGCTGTTCGAGATTCTGAAAAAAGTAGGGGTAAACTATAGGGAGAGACATATACAATATGTACAACAACCAAGAGGGAATAATAAAGAGTGGACGATCAAGAACGAAGTGCTCGCATTAAGAAGGGTGTAAGACAAGGCTGTAGCCTTTCGCCCCTGCTCTTCAATCTGTACATCGAGAAAGGTTCAGGAGTGGAATTAAAATACAAGGTGAAAGGATATCAATGATACGATTCGCTGATGACATTGCTATCCTGAGTGAAAGTGAAGAAGAATTAAATGATCTGCTGAACGGAATGAACAGTCTAATGAGTACACAGTATGGTCTGAGAGTAAATCGGAGAAAGACGAAGGTAATGAGAAGTAGTAGAAATGAGAACAGCGAGAAACTTAACATCAGGATTGATGGTCACGAAGTCAATGAAGTTAAGGAATTCTGCTACCTAGGCAGTAAAATAACCAATGACGGACGGAGCAAGGAGGACATCAAAAGCAGACTCGCTATGGCAAAAAAGGCATTTCTGGCCAAGAGAAGGCTACTAATATCAAATACCGGCCTTAATTTGAGGAAGAAATTTCTGAGGATGTACGTCTGGAGTACAGCATTGTATGGTAGTGAAACATGGACTGTGGGAAAACCGGAACAGAAGAGAATCGAAGCATTTGAGATGTGGTGCTATAGACGAATGTTGAAAATTAGGTGGACTGATAAGATAAGGAATGAGGAAGTTCTACGCAGAATCGGAGAGGAAAGGAATATGTGGAAAACACTGATAAGGAGAAGGCACAGGATGATAGGACATCTGATAAGACATGATGGAATGACTTCCATGGTACTAGAGGGAGCTGTAGAGGGCAAAAACTCTAGAGGAAGACAGAGATTGGAATACGTGAAGCAAATAATTGAGGACGTAGGTTGCAAGTGCTACTCTGAGATGAAGAGATTAGCACAGGAAAGGAATTCGTGGCGGGCCGCATCAAACCAGTCAGTAGACTGATAAAAAAAAAAAAGAATGCAGGGTGTTCGGAAATTCCCGTTACAAACTTCATGGACATTTAGAGGGGAGTGTGTACACAATATTTTGAATATGAACCCATATCTGGAAACGTGCCATTTCTGTTCTACGGCGGTTTCAGTTCAGATGTTAAACTCATCCACTTCTGCGTGATGAACTGAACTGGGCTTGAGGAAGCAAAGTTCAAAAATGGTTCAAATGGATCTGATCACTATGGGACTTAACTGCTGAAGTCATCAGTCCCCTAGAACTTAGAACTACTTAAACCTAACTAACCTAAGGACATCACACACATCCATGCCCGAGGCAGGATTCGAACCTCTGACCATAGCGGTCGCGCGCTTCCAGACTGTAGCGCCTAGAACCACTCGGCCACTCCGGTCGGTGAAGCACAGATATTAGGCAACAGTTCGAAAGGAAACCTAGCGAAACATACACTTATCAGTTAAGCACATTCGTTTCGATTAATACTTAAACATTACGTATTTACATTATTCCAAAACAAAATAGAATCCAGTACTGATCCATTACGACATCCGCTCGATGTGGTGACCACCAACGTGGTTTCAGACATTGTACCTAGGAAGCATGTTCTGTAGATCTGCCTCTCTCTCTACAGGAGTCTTGTAAATTCAACTTTGCATACGACCCCACAACACATAGTACACGTCATCCTGTCTACCCAATTGCATACCAGGACAAGCAACTCTGAGACTTTTCTCTGTCCCTCAGCAGACGTGGACGCATTACACATATGAAATGAAACTGTCATAAAACGGAAAAGGCAGGTTTTGTGGACATGGGTTTCTGTTAAAAATATTATGCACACACTCCCCTATACAACTTTTAGAAGTTTATAACGGGAATTACCGAACACCCTGTATGTGCTGTATTGACTGTAGTGTTACGAAATTGTCGGTGACACTCCCTACCTGTGATCGCGGACACAGTGTATACGGGGGAAAGTCGGTTAAAGCGGTCAGGGCGGGAAAAGTGGCCATCGCGTATTGTTTTCTTGCACTGTGCGCTGCCTTTCAAAAAGTGGCCCAACTGGTTCTGATATAAACCATAATTTTTGTGAATGAGTATGACAGAGGAACCTTGTTCCATCATTGTTTAGTTAACAGTTTTCTGATTTTCATTCGTCTGATCTAAAGTAAGCCATTTATGTAATTTTTCTTACCCTGCTTCTACAGGGTGTTTCACTAAGGACGTGCAAAAATTTACCAGGAATAAAGCCACATTACTGTGTATTTTTTATTTACGTTGGTTATAGTTAACTGCAACATCACCGACACAATGAAAGTACCGTTATTTATTTATTTGTCTTATGATGATACAAAGCTTGGATCAAATACATAGTTTTAAGAGTATACCGTGTAAGTAATGACAGGCAAAAACACATGTACAGAATCAAATGTTCAAAGTATTATGCTAAATTATCTACACATGACACAAGTTCCTAGATATCTATGTCCAATCTGTTGATCCAGTTGAGCCCTTCAGGTGATGCATGGTGGATGTCATTTATTGATCCCCCAAAGGTTCATTTCGGGCATTCACCAACAATGTGATTAATTGTTTGCAGGGCAGCTCCACAGCCACAGTCTGGAGATGTTGCCCAGCCCCTTTTGTGCTTTAGATATCCGCAGTTCCCTTGTCCTGTTCGGATGCGGTTGATGGTTCTCCACTGGCGTCTGGGGAGTGTCAAACCTGGAACTCGCATGGAAGGCTCTTCAACCAGATGACCATTGAACACTGACGATTCTTCCCACTGACTTCTTCATACTTCGTCGAAGTTAAAGTCGGAGGCTTCAAGATGTCGTGCAGTTCGCCAAGGTGGTTTTCTTGACTTCAGACGCTGATGTTCTGCTATTAATATATCGCTGGGGGTTCTTCTGAATGTTTCTCCAGGTCTTCAGGATAGCATCTGATCTTCGTAGAGCTGGAGGTTGGATGTTACTTAAAACTGGTAGCCACGCAGTTTGAGTGCTACGTATGCAGCCTGTGATAAGTCGCATTGTCTGGTTGAGTTGCGCATCTATCTTTCTACAGTGAGCACTGTTCATCCAAGTTGGACAACAGTTTTCAGCGACAGAGTATGATAGTGCCAAAGCAGTTGATCTTAGGGTTTGAGTGCTGCAACCCCAGGAGGTACCAGCAAGCTTCTGATTGATATTATTACGGGCCTTCACTTTTGCGGCCACTTTCGAGAGATGTCGGAAAGTTTGGGACCTATCGAGTGTTATTCCGAGATACTTCGGTGTCCTGCAGTACTTCAAGGTTTGGCCTCGGAGTTTAACTTCTGGTTTATAGTCAGAGAGCCTGTTCCGTAGGTGGAATGCTGAAGTAACAGTTTTCTGAGTACCGTTTGTATTATATCGTACAAATTGTGCTGAAACTGACGGCTGTCATCCTCAGTGAAAGTATGACATCGGCGAACAAGATTCTGATGCACCCTGACAAATATCCGTGGTGTGTTTCGAATCACATCACAGGCATCTACAGTTCTGGCAATTAATAACATCTCCGTAACCACTGGTATCTCATACACAAGTGACTTCAGATATCCCAACAGGAAATAATCAAGGGGATTCAAGTCACGTGACCTCGCACGCCATGGACTAGGACCTCCCCTTCCGATCCAGCGACCAGGAAATACAGCATAGAAATATGGAAATTTGTGGTAAGGTCCTGTGAGACCAAGCTGCTGAGGTCATCGGTCCATAGGCTTACGCACTACTTAATCTAACTTAAACTAAGAATACAGCATAGAAATTGTTGCGAAAGTGAGGCGGTGCACCGTCACGTTGCATCCACATCCTCTCACGGACAGCCAAGGGTAAGTTCTCCAGGAACTCAGAACTCTTTACACAAACCTCAAGTACAGGCAGACATTCAGACGGCCAGGTAGAAGACATGGTCCAATGAGATTGTCGCCTACGTGTCTGAATAGCACTGACTAATGAATGGGTCTGTCGTTCTGTCATGGGGCAATGTAAATACAACAGAGCTACTTCATGCACAATAAAAGTAAACAAAGCCTCCATCATGACTTCCTACTAATTGGTCTTGTTTACTTGCAGAAAATAAAGAATGTACTTGTAATAGCTCAGTACGTGTAAACTTGTACGCATGTTAATTGTTCAAATGGTTCAAATAGCTCTGAGCACTATGGGACTTAACATTTCAGGTCATCAGTCCCCTAGAACTTAGAACTACTTAAACCTAACTAACCTAAGGACATCACACACATCCATGCCCGAGGCAGGATTCGAACCTGCGACCGTAGCAGTCCCGCGGTTCCGGACTGCAGCGCCTAGAACCGCACGGCCTGTTAATTGTAAATAAGCCGGAAAACAGCAATGCTACACAAAGCGATAGACAAGTTTACTTCCATATCTCCTTAAATTGGCTTTTCCGACCCCAGGTTCTCTACTCGAAATTGTTCAGTGGAGCATTCTCTATGTCCTGTTACATTTTCGCACGCTCTTACGGAGACACCCTGTATGTAAAGTAATAGTTTCTTACAATATCAATGTTCAAATAACGTCGTTTGGCCTACAAATGTAGTTCCTTCTTGTTTCTTTCGGTTTTATAGTTTCACCTGTGCGTCACTATTGCCTACATGGCATCTGATTGGGAAAAGTGGCCTCTGTACTCTCTACTCGTCAGGAAAGGTGGCTAATGTGTTTATCCCAAAAGTTATTCCAGATATCATCGATAATACTAGAGATGAGATAGGGATCTAAACCCTTTTATTTGCAAAACTATCATCCATCACTCTATCCCTCTCTGACGATTTTGAATTAACTGATTTATATTATTTACAGTTGCCTCTGTTCTGTTATATTCTGTCTGATTGTAATTGGACACCTGCGGCTGCTTAATACTGTTTCAGACATCAAGACGCTTAGAAAATATGTCCAGAATTCATGGCAACAGAAATGCGTTTCTGTTTTAAAACCACTGGCCACATTACCCCCTTTGGTACGGAGAAGTGGTCACTATATAAACTTCAATAAAGCGTACATAGTTCTTATACATTATTTTCTTCCACACTTAAAAATATTTGGTGTGATGCGATACAGTATGTAGATTCGAGGTGTGTAAGCGTCAACTTCTATCTGTAACCATGGTTTGGTGAAAATTAAATTTCCGTTAGAACGGCCACTTTGTCCGATCTTCCATTACAACCGTTTTACAAGTTGTTTTGTATGTTAAAACATGTGTTTGCTATTTGACAACAGAAATTATATTTTTCTGTTTCCTAGTAACGGGATATCTGATCACAAGCCGTAACGTGCCGAAGGCCATCGTCCCTCAGAGCAAGAATTACATTTTGAACCTATTTCTTGGCGAGAAGACTTCCATGGTAACCGTTGTAACTTGAGGTAAATGGAATTAGTTTGGAGTGGAGTGCCTTTTGTCAGCTAGACTCGTTCATGCTAGTGTACAAAGCTTATAAGAACAATTGATATTTATAGAAGCCGAAAAGCTAAAGAACGAAGTGCTCAGGACTGGCCTACACTGAATTTTGTGAAGGAGACGGCAATCAGTTTTTTCTGAAGAACAAATTATGATTTTCATTATACGATGTAGTCTGGAGAGGTATTTTTGGCTTGTACAACGAATATTTAGAGAGTTATTTAGGGATTTGATAACAACTTTAAGATAGGAGAACTTTTCTTATTATTTTTGAGTCTATATAGAAGTTCTCTGTTGCTCAGCGGCGATGAATGCTATTGAGACGAACACAGTAGGTATTACAATCTTCGTTTGTGTGTACCCTATTGTGTTTCCCTTCTCACGCTCTATAAAGCTGAAATTGGAAATTAATGCTATAAGTCAGTGAAGAATTGTACTACACAACAGGAAATACAGAACTCTGAGTGAAACTCTTTGTTGTCGGTGGGTTACGAGGTGTTCTAGAAACTTGGAAGAGATGGAAGATAATAAGTTAAAATTACGGCCACCCAGGACGCACTACATATAGCAACGTAACGGGTGTCTTTGTGTCTCCGTCATACTATTATGTTACAGACCTGTTAGGTCAGCGTGGTCTGGCAGAGCAGACGTACTCGCCCACTGATTACGTTTCCGTTGCCAAGGATTACCCTCGTCAGGTACACTTTACATGCCGAGAATGTCATCCAATTGTTCCCGGGTTCGATTCCCGGCGGGGTCAGGGATTTTCTCTGCCTCGTGATGGCTGGGTGTTGTGTGCTGTCCTTAGGTTAGTTAGGTTTAAGTAGTTCTAAGTTCTAGGGGACTGATGACCATCGAAGTTAAGTCCCATAGTGCTCAGAGCCTTTTGAACCATTTTTGTCATCCAATTAATTCAGTATGCACATGATCAAATACAGATTCACATAGGCTAGTCTCCACATATTCTTTTTATTATGGCACATATCATCCCAGATTATGTTACACGTTGTTAAATCCCCTGGTTCTTGTTTTTGGGCCTGCCGGTGTGGCCGTGCGGTTCAAGGCGCTTCAGTCTGGAACCGCGTGACCGCTACGGTCGCAGGTTCGAATCCTGCCTCGGGCATGTATGTGTGTGATGTCCTTAGGTTAGTTAGGTTTAATTAGTTCTAAGTTCTAGGCGACTGATGACCTCAGAAGTTAAGTCGCATAGTGCTCAGATCCATTTGAACCATTTTTTCTTGTTTTTGGAATATTTCACTTGGCTTCCAAGTAAAGAACGGAACTGGTAGAGCCCTGCCATCTATTACTAACTGGAAACCTTCTGACCCACTACCACCTTGCCTGGTAATTGATTGAACAGAACCGCCACTCCGTAATGGACCAGATCTGAAAAAACCCGCTCTGCTCTTTGGAGTGGAGAATCAAAAGAGAAAAATAAATAAGGAAATATCTGTATGACACAGATACACACACATATTTTGGGCTATTGGCTGTAGAATGGCCGGCCGCTGTGACCGAGCGGTTCTAGGCGTTTCAGTCCGGAACCGCGCTGCTGCTACGGTCGCAGGTTCGAATCTTGCCTCGGGTATGGATGTGTGTGATGTCCTACGGTTAGTCAGGTTTAAGTATTTCTAAGTCTAGCGGACTGATGACCTCAGACGTTAAGTCCCATAGTGCTCAGAGCCATTTGAACCATTTCGCTGTACAATGGACAACATCATCGCAGAAATACAATAAAAGTAGAAGCATTCCTCAGTTTCCGAGCGGGGTTTCCGGTTGTTTTGCACTCGCTTTATGGAAAATACTGTTCCTGGTAATCCACCCCATTCATATCTCCTTCTACCAGCTCGTTTGCCTGCTGCCTACAGTGTGTTCACTGTAGTAACTTGAAACGTAAGGACTATTAGACGACAGTGAACAAGCAAATAATAATAGACAAAGGTCTGGAAGCCGGTTCTTTGTCCAGTACGACTTATTACGATGTAATACATAAACACCTCATAACATGATGTTTATCTTGGTGAAAGGATGCATACGAGGTACATGGGTGTTAGTGCACCGGAACACTTTCATGAGGCTGATCGGGAATATGTAACGTAGCACGAATCATCGACAAGTATATGAATCGTGGCTTGTACCAGTCCTGGCTTGTATCAGTCGTGGCTCACAAATATCAAGGCCTTGAAGGTCCCCCAACTTGAACCTGTTGTATTTTTTTTATTTTTTTTATTTTTATTTTATTTTATTTTATTTTATTTTATTTTATTTTATTTTTGTATATGCATCTTCGGCGTATTCAAGCCCTGGTGAGAGTGTCAACGAACTCTTGGAAGATGTTGTAGACGGACCGTCCGCGGTGGCCGAGCGGTTCTAGATGTTTGAATCCGGAACCGCGCGACTGCGATGGTCGCAGGTTCAAAAAAAATGGTTCAAATGGCTCTGAGCACTATGGGACTTAACATCCATGGTCATCAGTCCCCTAGAACGTAGAACTACTTAAACCTAACTAACCTAAGGACAGCACACAACACCCAGTCATCACGAGGCAGAGAAAATCCCTGACCCCGCCGGGAATCGATCCCGGGAACCCGGGCGTGGGAAGCGAGAACGCTACCGCATGACCACGAGCTACGGACGTCGCAGGTTCGAATCCTGCCTCGGGCATGGACGTGTGTGATGTCCTTAGGTTAGTTAGGTTTAATTAGTTCTAAGTTCTAGGGGAATGATGACCTCAGATGTTTAGTACCATAGTGCTGAGAGCCATTTTGTTGTAGACGGCTGTCAATGCATTCGGAACATGCGTGGAATTTTTGAAATTGTACGGGCATCGCAGATGTTCATAGCAGCGTTGACTACGATGAACACTTGCTGTAACGTGTTTCCCCCCAATTGCACGTCTGCAGTTTGAAGCCGCGCGGGATTAGCCGAGCGGTCTTAGGCGCTGCAGTCATGGACTATGCGGCTGGTCCCGGCGGAGGTTCGAGTCCTCCCTCGGGCACGGGTGTGTGTGTTTGTCCTTAGGATAATTTAGGTTAAGTAGTGTGTAAGCTTAGGGACTGATGACCTTAGCAGTTAAGTCCCATAAGATTTCACACACATTTGAACATTTTTTGCAGTTTGGATGTTTGAGGAGTCTGTTGTACTCACTCGTAATACGTCGTGTCGGGGAACGCATTGGTTTCTCGGTTTCTGTTTTATCAAGTTTATTTGCTTGATCCATTGTCCCCGGCTCGTCCCCTTCGTTTGTACCTACATCAGTCAGACATGCTGTATGATGGGCTGGACGTCTAACATCTTGCGTTACCCCTAGAACTACAATCAGTAAATAAATTAATATCCTTGAACTGAATATCAATCTGAAGCTAATTTGTCGATCGGATTGATTTAATTCCAGCGCAGGCAACATCTGGTGTAAAATGAGGAACGAGACATAGTTTTGCGTTGACGTGGGATGACGTACGAAGCACACACATGTACAATCTCTGCAACCTCTCTTTGAGAAAAGAAATTAAAAATGCATTTAGAAACGCAGTTGAAAAAGCGATTAACAAATATTCTAGCAGATCTGTACTTCACAAACCACAATACAATGCGTGCCGCAGAGTACTAACATCGCTTCACTATTTTGCTCTTCCATTCGCGACTGGCCAATATCCGTGTGAGCTTTAATTTCTATGATTTTCTTGTCGTGGTCGCTTGGCGAGACGTATGTGGAGCATGTGAAATGTTTTCTGACTTACTGTAATGGACGCTTTCGGAACTTAAACAGTAAACGTCTCAGTAATCGCCTCTCTTATAGCGTCCGTTACTTCGGTTAGTTTAGAATTTTTTCCGGCGCTTACTAAACGATCGCGTGACGAAACGCGCCCCTCTTCGTCGGACTTTCTCTTTTTCTTCCACTTATGCTACTCAATAAGAGTCAAGGACCGATAAGCAATACACAATGAGTCTTTTGTAACCCTATTTTTAGTGGATCAATTACATTCCCTTAAAATTATTCCAATGAATCTCAGCCTGGCATCTGTTTCTCTTACAGTTACATTCATGTGTTCATTCCACGTCAGCTCGCCCCGGACGGCTCTTCCCAGGCGTTATAGGTTTGTTACTGTGTGAAGTGACTTATTGCCAATAGGGTAATCGAACAGTAATGGGCGTTTTTCCCTATTTATGCCTTCCGGAAGTTAACGAAGTCGGCATCAAACTGGGTGCCATATGTAAGGTCCTCGACACGCTGTTGACGAACGCAGTGCGATGTTTCAGATCTGTGATTTTGGAGCACGTGTAGGGGAGTTCTTAGTTTTCCAAAAACGCCATAATACGCGAGCATAAAAGGTGTTCCATACTCGTAAAGTGATCGACATCTTCGCTATTGGTGTGTAATAATATATTGTCTGGCTACCCTTCATGGAAATGTGAATGATGCTGACATTCTTACAATTATTTCGAACCTTTCTCTGTGCCAGCTGCCTACAATTGTTTGCTGCTACGAGGTGGTGACAAAAAATTCCCGAAATCACAGTCATCACGAGTGCACGGAAATACCACTATAGTCTCCCCATACATCCTTCTAGAATCAGTGTGGGAAGTGGCTGTGAGCTGAGTATTTTGGTTTTGCTTTGAATAATCAAAGAATAGCGCCAATATGAAATTTTCACTGTGCAGTTGAGTGTGCGCTGACACGAAACTTCCTGGCAGATTAAAATTGTGTGCCAGGCCGAGTATCGAACTCGGGACCTTTACCTTCAGCGGACAAGTGCTCTACCAACTGAGCTACCCAAGCACGACCCACCCCCCCCCTCCTCCCTCCCCCCCCCCCCCCCTTCACAGCTTCACTTCCGCCAGTACCTCATCTCCTACCTTCCAAACTTCACAGAAGCTCTCCTGCGAACCTTGAAAGAGTAGCACTCCTGCAAAAAGACGAGTTTCTGGCTGAAGTAAAGCTGTGAGAGCGGGTCGTGAGTCGTGCTTGGGTAGCTCAGCCAGTAGAGCACTTGCCCGCGAAAGGCAAAGCTCCCGAGTTCGAATCGCGTTCTGGCACACAGTTTCAATCTGCGAGGAAGTTTCAAAGAATAGCGTGTCTGTATAAAGCACTGCTTTAAATTTCCTAAAAGCGCTTCCAAATATATAAACAAGCTTTTGAAAACAACTCTTTAGATCAGACATATGACTGGTATGAGCGTTTCAAAAATGGGCAAACGTCCCTCCAGTTCAGTTATCGAAACATTAGTAATACCTGCCTGTTGTGGGAACCTACACGTAACATATCTAGCGCCCGCCTCTGAATTGCTTCGATGCCTTCCTTTAATCCGATCTGGTGCGGATTCCAAATCCTCGAACAGTATTCGACAATGTGTCCTATCACAGATGAAGCACTCTTCCCTAAAATTCTCCCAATACACCGAAGTCGACCATTCGTTTTCCCTACTACTATCCTTATAAGCCAATTCCATTTCATATCGCTTTGCAACGTTACTCCTAGGTATTTAATCGATGTGACTGTGTGAAGCAGCACACTATTACTGGTGCATTCGCCTGAAGACCTCCCGAAAACTTAGTTCAGAGTGGTGGACTGGAACTATGGCGCTGCAGTGTGACCAGGGTATTTTTTTAAGTTAAAAAATGGTTCAAATGGTTCTGAGCACTATGGGACTTAACTTCTGAGGTCATCTGTCCCCTAGAACTTAGAATTACTTAAACCTAACTAACCTAAGGACATCACACACACCCATGCCCGAGGTAGGATTCGAACCTGTGACGGTAGCGGTCGCGCAGTTCCAGACTGTACCGCCTAGAACCGTTCGTCCACTCCTGCCGGCTTGTTTTAAGTGACTGACTACTTTTGTCAGGTGTACTGAGATCATAAATGGCAAGAGTGGCGTACAAAATTCAGCTAAAGATGGACTCTTTCTCTGCCGCTGTTGAGGACGTCAGGCTTTGAATCAGCAGTGATGGCGGAGATAATCCGCGTAGAAATTAGTATTGCGACTGTATGTGTGTTAGCCTTGTCTTCTGATTGGTTATTCCGCCTGCCTCAGATGAGTCAACGGAATGAAAAAGCTTTCTTCCACTGGAGCAGTTGATGCACGACGCGATACGCGAAGCGTTCTTGCACGAATTGTGTGTCTCATGTAACACAATGCAGCTTGCGGCTCATGCCTTTGTGCGAGGGGAACGCCGCGCGGAGCTCCAGCACACGGCACGCGGCTCGTGCCGCTCGGAAACAGAACCGCCCGCCGATCCCAGTGAATGCCACGGATGGGGAGCGGGAGAGTATCTGACGGCGGGCTGGGAGGCTCTGCCTGTGAGATGGCCGAGCAGCGCGTGCCGGAGCTCGCATTTCGGCTAATGGCCGCTCATTACGGGACGGCGCTGCAGGCACCCTCCCACAAATTGGAGCGGGCAGAGATTAGGCCGGCAAGCCGCTCTAATAACGGCACGGCGCCGGGGAAAACAAACAAGGTACACTCGCGGCGTGGTAAAGCCGCAGCGCGCCCAACGTCCCCTCGCGGTTATGTCGGCTACGAGAGGCTTGGACGCGGCTGCAACTACACTTGCACGTCCTCCTTTGCTCTCCTAGATTTTTACATCGAAGACCACCGGATAAAACATTAATCACACTGGTCACGCTGGACGCTGCAGATGCTGTCAATCTGGTATAAGGCAGTCGCGTAACCCTCCACCGCTGCCGTACATCGCGGCGTTACAGTACTGTGTATGTGCCAGTCAGAAGTAGGGAGTCATGAAGCACATGGAACTCTGGTATCCTGTTTGCACTTGCCAATGACCAGTCGATAAACATACGAGGGGAATGCAATAGCTACACTGAGGTGACAAAAGTCATCATTTCTGACCTCACTTTGCTCGGCGTAGTGCAGCAGCCCGACGTGGCATGGACACAACAAGTCGTTGGAGATCCCCTGCAGAAATACTGTGCAATTCTGTCTCTTAGTAATTGAAATGACTTCATTTACTTCCGGTACGATGGACGTGGAAGAATTATGGGCAAATTTTAAACAGATGGTAAATCACTCATTGGAGAAGTATGTGCGGAAAAAGTGGGTTACGTACGGAAAAGTCCCACCGTGGTTTAACAGCGCAATTCGGAGAATGCTCAGGAAGCAAAGACAGTTGCACTCGCGGTACGAGAAAGATCGGGAGAATGACAGGCAAAAGTTAGTAGAGAGTCGTGCTGCTGTAAAAAGAGCGATGCGCGAAACATACAACCACTACCACCGCCATAACTTAGCAAAAGATCTTGCTGAAAACCCAAGGAAATTCTGGTCTTACGTAAAATCGGTAAGCGGGTCGAAGGCTTCCATCCAGTCACTCACTGATCAGTCTGGCCTGGCAACGGAAGACAGCAAAACGAAAGGTGAGATATTAAATTTGGCATATGAGAAATCTTTCACGTAGGAGGATCGTACAAACATACCGCCGTTTGAGTCTCGTACAGATTCCCGTATGAAAGACATAGTGATAGACATCCCTGGGGTTGTGAAGCAGCTGAATGGGTTGTAAATAAATAAATCGCCAGGTCCTGATGGGATTCCAATTTGGTTATACAGAGAGTACTCTACTGCGTTAGTTCCTTACGTAGCTTGCATTTATCGCGAATCTCTTGCCCAACGTAAAGTCACGAGCGACTGGAAAAAAGCGCAGCTGACGCCTGTATACAAGAAGGGTAGAAGGACGGATCCTCAAAATTACAGACCAATATCCTTAACATCGGTTTGTTGCAGGATTCTCGAACATATTCTCAGTTCGAATATAATGAATTTCCTTGAGACAGAGAAGTTGCTGTCCATACATCAGCACGCTTTAGAAAGCATCGCTCCTGCGAAACGCAACTCGCCCTCTTTTCACATGATATCTTGCGAACCATGCATGAAGGGTATCAGACGGATGCCGTATTCCTTGACTTCCGGAAAGCGTTTGACTCGGTGCCCCACTGCAGACTCCTAACTAAGGTACGAGCATATGGGATTGGTTTCCAAATATTTGAGTGGCTCGAAAACTTATTAAGTAATAGAACCCAGTACGTTGTCCTCGATGGTGAGTGTTCGCCGAGATGAGGGTATTATCTGGAGTGCCCCAGGGAAGTGTGGTTGGTCCGCTGTTGATTTCTATCTACATAAATGATCTTTTGGATAGGGTGGATAGCAATGTGGGGCTGTTTGCTGATGATGCTGTGGTGTACGGGAAGGTGTCGTCGTTGAGTGTCTGTAGGAGGATACAAGATAACTTGGACAGGATTTGTGATTGGTGTAAAGAATGGCAGCTAACTCTAAATATAGATAAATGTAAATTAATGCAGATGAATAGGATAAAGAATCCCGTAATGTTTGAATACTCCATTAGTAGTGTAGCGCTTGACACAGTCACGTCGATTAAATATTTGAGCGTAACATTGCAGAGCGATATGAAGTGAGACAAGCATGTAATGGCAGTTGTGGGGAAGGCGGATAGTCGTCTTCGGTTCATTGGTAGAATTTTGGGACGATGTGGTTCATCTGTAAAGGAGACCGCTAATAAAACACTAATACGACCTATTGTTGAGTACTGCTCGAGCGTTTGGGATCCCTATCAGGTCGGATTGAGGGAGGACATAGAAGCAATTCAGAGGCGGGCTGTTAGATTTGCTACTCGTAGGTTTGATCACGGCTGAAAGCAAGGGGAAATTACAGCCGTAATTTTTCCCGAGGACATGCAGCTTTACTGTATGATTAAATGATGATGGCGTCCTCTTGGGTAAAATATTCCGGAGGTAAAATAGTCCCCCATTCGGATCTCCGGGCGGGGACTACTCAAGAGGACGTCGTTATCAGGAGAAAGAAAACTGGCATTCCACGGATGGGAGCGTGGAATGTCAGATCCCTTAATCGGGCAGGTAGGTTAGAAAATTTAAAAAGGGAAATGGATAGGTTAAAGTTGGATATAGTGGGAATTAGTGAAGTTCGGTGGCAGGAGGAACAAGACTTTTGGTCAGGTGATTACAGGGTTATAAATACAAAATCAAATAGGGGTAATGCAGGAGTAGGTTTAATAATGAATAAAAAAATAGGAGTGCGGGTTAGCTACTACAAACAGCATAGTGAACGAATTATTGTGGCCAAGATAGACACAAAGCACATGCCTACTACAGTAGTACAAGTTTATATGCCAACTAGCTCGGCAGATGATGAAGAAATTGATGAAATGTATGACGAGATAAATGAAATTATTCAGGTAGTGAAGGGAGACGAAAATTTAATAGTCATGGGTGACTGGAATTCGTCAGTAGGAAAAGGGAGAGAAGGAAACATAGTAGGTGAATATGGATTGGGGGAAGAAATGAAAGAGGAAGCCGCCTTGTAGAATTTTGCACAGAGCATAACTTAATCATAGCTAACACTTGGTTCAAGAATCATAAACGAAGGTTGTATACCTGGAAGAATCCTGGAGATACTAAAAGGTATCAGATAGATTATATAATGGTAAGACAGAGATTTAGGAACCAGGTTTTAAATTGTAAGACATTTCCAGGGGCAGATGTGGATTCTGACCACAATCTATTGGTTATGAACTGCAGATTGAAACTGAAGAAACTGCAAAAAGGTGGGAATTTAAGGAGATGGGACCTGGATAAACTGAAAGAACCAGAGGTTGTACAGAGTTTCAGGGAGAGCGTAAGGGAACAATTGACAGGAATGGGTTAAAGAAATACAGTAGAAGAAGAATGGGTAGCTCTAAGGGATGAAGTAGTGAAGGCAGCAGAGGATCAAGTAGGTAAAAAGACGAGGGCTAGTAGAAATCCTTGGGTAACAGAAGAAATATTGAGTTTAATTGATGAAAGGAGAAAATATAAAAATGCAGTAAATGAAGCAGGCAAAAAGTAATACAGACGTCTCAAAAATGTGATCGACAGGAAGTGCAAAATCGCTAAGCAGGGATGGCTAGAGGACAAATGTAAGGATGTAGAGGCTTGTCTCACTAGGGGTAAGATAGATACTGCCTACAGGAAAATTAAAGAGACCTTTGGAGGGAAGAGAACCACTTGTATGAATATCAAGAGCTCAGATGGCAACCCAGTTCTAAGCAAAGAAGGGAAAGCAGAAAGGTGGAAGGAGTATATAGAGGGTTTATACAAGGGCGATGTACTTGAGGACAATATTATGGAAATGGAAGAGGATGTAGATGAAGATGAAATGGGAGATAAGATACTGCGTGAAGAGTTTGACAAAGCACTGAAAGACCTGAGTCGAAACAAGGCCCCGGGAGTAGACAACATTCCATTAGAACTACTGATGGCCTTGGGAGAGCCAGTCATGACAAAACTCTACCATCTGGTGAGCAAGATGTATGAGACAGGCGAAATACCCACAGACTTCAAGAAGAATATAATAATTCCAATCCCAAAGAAAGCAGGTGTTGACAGATGTGAAAATTACCGAACTATCAGTTTAATAAGTCACAGCTGCAAAATACTAACGCGAATTCTTTACAGACGAATGGAAAAACTGGTAGAGGCGGACCTCGGGGAAGATCAGTTTGGATTCCGTAGAAATGTTGGAACACGTGAGGCAATACTAACCTTACGACTTATCTTAGAAGAAAGATTAAGAAAAGGCAAACCTACGTTTCTAGCATTTGTAGACTTAGAGAAAGCTTTTGACAACGTTAACTGGAATACTCTCTTTCAAATTCTGAAGGTGGCAGGGGTAAAATACAGGGAGCGAAAGGCTATTTACAATTTGTACAGAAACCAGATGGCAGTTATAAGAGTCGAGGGGCATGAAAGGGAAGCAGTGGTTGGGAAAGGAGTGAGACGGGGGTGTAGCCTCTCCCCGATGTTATTCAATCTGTATATTGAGCAAGCAGTAAAGGAAACAAAAGAAAAATTCGGAGTAGGTATTAAAATTCATGGAGAAGAAGTAAAAACTGTGAGGTTCGCCGATGACATTGTAATTCTGTCAGAGACAGCAAAGCACTTGGAAGAGCAGTTGAATGGAATGGACAGTGTCTTGAAAGGAGGATATGAGATGAACACCAACAAAAGCAAAACGAGGATAATGGAATGTAGTCAAATTAAATCGGGTGATGCTGAGGGGATTAGATTAGGAAATGAGACACTTAAAAAGTAAAGGAGTTTTGCTATTTAGGGAGCAAAATAACTGATGATGGTCGAAGTAGAGAGGATATAAAATGTAGACTGGCAATGGCAAAGAAATCGTTTCTGAAGAAGAGAAATTTGTTAACATCGAGTATAGATTTAAGTGTCAGGAAGTCGTTTCTGAAAGTGTTTGTATGGAGTGTAGCCATGTATGGAAGTGAAACATGGACGATAACCAGTTTGGACAAGAAGAGAATAGAAGCTTTCGAAATGTGGTGCTACAGAAGAATGCTGAAGATAAGGTGGGTAGATCACGTAACTAATGAGGATGTATTGAATAGGATTGGGGAGAAGAGAAGTTTGTGGCACAACTTGACTAGAAGAAGGGATCGGTTGGTAGGACATGTTTTGAGGCATCAAGGGATCACAAATTTAGCATTGGAGGGCAGCGTGGAGGGTAAAAATCGTAGAGGGAGACCAAGAGATGAATACACTAAGCAGATTCAGAAGGATGTAGGTTGCAGTGGGTAATGGGAGATGAAGAAGCTTGCACAGGATAGAGTAGCATGGAGAGCTGCATCAAACCAGTCTCAGGACTGAAGACCACAACAACAACAACAACAACAACAGGTTTGATCATCACGCAAGTGTTACGGAAATGCTTCAGGAACTCGGGTGGGAGTCTCTGGAGGAAAGGAGGCGTTCTTTTTGTGAATCGCTACTGAAGAAATTTAGAGAACCAGCATTTGAGGCTGACTGCAGTATAATTTTACTGCCGCCAACTTATATTTCGCGGAAAGACCACAAAGATAAGATAAGAGAGATTAGGGCTCGTACGGAGGCATATAGGCAGTCATTTTTCCCTCATTTTGTTTGGCAGTGGAACAGGGAGAGAAGATGCTACTTGTGGTACGAGGTACCCTCCGTATTGTGGATTGCTGAGTGTGTACGTAGATGTAGATGTAGATATAGACGTCCATAATTGCGAAAGTGTTGCTGGTGCAGCAAATTGTGTACGAACTGACCGCTCGACCATGTCCCATAAGTCTTCGATGAGATTCATGTCGGGCAAACTGGATGGCTACACCATTCGTCTAGAATATTTTTCAGACCAAACGCCAACAACTGTGACCTGGTGACATGACGTTGCCGTAAGGGAACATCAAGTCCATGAAATGGCTGCAAATGTCTCCAAGTAGCCGAATGTATTTCCAGTTAGTAATCTGTTCAGTTGGAACAGAGCACCCACTCCATTCCATGTACACACAGCCCAAACCATTACCGAGCCAGCATCAGCTTGCACAGTGCCTTGTTGACAACTTGCGTCCATGGCTTCGTGGAATCTGCGCCACACTCGAACACTACCATCAGCTCTTATCAACCCACAGTATTCCACTCGTCTAGGATGCAATCCATATGGTCACGAGCCCAGGAGAGGCACTGCACGTGTTCTCGTACTGTTAGCAAGACACTTGCGTCGGTCGTCTGCTGCCGCATCCCATTAACGCCAAATTTCGCCGTTCTGTCTTATCAGACGCGTCCGTCGTTCATCAGACACTAGTTTCTGCGGTTATTTCACGCAGTGTTGCTTGTCTGTTAGCACTGACAAGTACTCTACGCAAAGGCTGCTGCTATCGGTCGTTGAGTGAACGTCGTCGGGCACTGAGTTGTCCGTGGTGAGAAGGAATGCCTGAAATTTGCTATTCTCGGCACACTTTTGATACCTTTGAATATTGAATTCCCTAACGATTTCCAAAATAATCCCATGTGTCTAGCTCCAACCACCATTCCAGGTTCGGAGTCTGTTAATTTCCGTCGTGCGGCCTCACTCATGTCGGAAACCATTTCACATGAATCACGTGAGTACAAATGAAAGCTCGGCCAACACACTGCCCTTACACTTAGGCCTACCTTGTGTACACGAAACTAACGCCATCTGTATATGTGCACATGGCTATCTCATGACTTCTGCCACAGCGGTGTACATGGTTACTTTTTAGTTCTTTCAGAATCACACCTCAGTGTAGAACTGGTACCTGGCAATCGCGTAACGCTCTGCCACTGAAGTACGTTTTGGCAGTATGATATTGTGTATGTGCCAGTCAGGTGTGTGAAATCAACATGGTAAGATGTTTCGACGTGGAGGTGTGGTAGAATTTTAGAACGGAGCTACCCGGATTGGACTTCCCATGTCCGCACAATAAATGTACGAGGGGACTACTGTAACACATTTCTTCTGAAAAGTCGGTTTCATTCATGATTACGATACACCATACTATACCGTATCCTTTTGGCTACAAAAAACTATTTTTCAATATAATCTCCTTTCAATGCGACAGCGTTATGCCGCTTTCTTGGGGGAGAGCCTTTATGCCCGCCTAGAATCACTCTGCTGGTCGACGTCAGAGTCAACGTTTTGCTGGATGGATATCCCCAGCATCATCCACGTTCTGCTTCCTGTGGAATGCATCCTTCTGATGTGTACGACTTTGTACACAATGGAAAGGCTACAGAGTGGTGTGGCAACTATCGTCACAGGAAAGCTGAGTACAAGCAGAAATGATTAGCGAACAAGTTAACACAAAAAACGCAGATTTACTTAATTTGTATATCTCCAAGTGTGCAAAGACTCATTATAAACAATGCAACCAGGAAGATAGTGCAATTAACAGTGTCAACAAGGAAGAGGCTCATTGTACTAAGCACGAATGATGGTGTTATCGGGAAGAGACTCCAACCACAAGCAGGCTGAGTGGCTGCCTCTGGCCATCCTATATTGCGGCGGCAGAGGTCGCTGATGGTACGGAACTGCTGAAGGCGTGCCTCAGCAGACACGCGCCATTGGGTCCGCTGGATCCCTCACGACAGTTATCGGCGTCTGACGTAACATGCAATTCCACTGCAAACTAAATACGCCAGTACGTGATACCACACCGCCTTTGGTCCAGACAGATGAAAATCTGAAGGTGCGAGATCTGGGCTGTAGAGTGGATGAGGAAGAACAGTCCAAAGAAGTTTCGTGAGCTCCTCTCGGGCGCGCAGACTATTGTGAGGCCTTGTATCGTCATTGGGAACAAGTTGGTTTGTATTTTTATGGCGACGAACAAGAAGAAGTCGTTTCTTCCGTTTCGTGAGGGTAGCGCAATACACTGCTGAGTTAATAGTTGCACCACGAGGGAGGATGTCAAACAGAATAACCCCTTCAGAGTCCTAGATGACGGTCGCCATTACTTTAGTGGCTGAGGGTGCAGCTTTGAACTTTTTCTTCGGAGGAGAGGTGATGTGGCGCCGCTTCATTGATTGCCGTTTCGTTTCCTGATCGAAGTGATGAACATATGTTTCATCGCCTGTGGCGACGTACCACGAAAAATTGTCACCATCAACCATATAATGCTCAAGAAATTTTCCACTCGTGGTCCGAAAAATTGCTCTTTATGTTCTTCTGTTAGGCGGCGAGGAACACCCCAACTGGTGGACGAGGATGTCGGCACTACGGACGGAGACGTCCAGTTGTGCAACGTACTGTTTGAATGTGATCCGTCGATCGCCTCGAACGGTAGTGTCCGCACTTTCCAACATGGTAGGTTCAAAAAATGATTCAGATGGCTCTTAGAACTATGGGATTTAACTTCTGAGATCATCAGACCCCTACAACTTAGAACTATTTAAACCTAACTAACCTACGGACATCACACACATCCATGCCCGCGGCAGGATTCGAACCTGCGACCGTAGTGATCGCGCGGTTCCAGACTGCAAACACGGTCGGAATCACAGCTATGTGTGGCCAGCCGGTACTGCGGGAGATTGGACACGTTTGCGCGACGTTTTAGCGATGTTGGTAGACGCCTTGCCCAACGACTCACCGCGCTTTTGTTCACTGCCATCTCTCCGTAGAAATTCTGCAATACGCACGATGGCCTGGTTTTCCCCAATGTGCTTGGAAAGGACCTCCGTTACAGATGCGATTTTTAAGTCTGTATTTAGAGTCGCCACCCATCAGAACTTCATGAATTTATAGGGACTGATTCGGAAATATTCCATGATGCCCCGTAACAAATTCCGCATTTTTGTCAATTGAAACTGGCAGAGAAAAAGGAATGTGTCGCATTGCATATTGAACGCCCCTGATAATTACTCGATTTGTAGGCCCAGCGTGTCTACAAGCATTAGTGTTGCACTCGCAGCCGTGTACAAAGGCGTATGGACAGCGGTCGTAGAAACACTCTAAACAATAGGGCCAAGAGACGAGAGCGACGTCTTGTCAGTGTCGAGAGTGATAATTCAATTCTTCGTGTCAACAAAATTATTAAAATGTTATTACAGTATACAGCCATCTTAAGTTTGACTATGATTACCCGTTTCGTTCAGTTACGGAACGTCTTAAGGTCAATCGTAGTTGCAGAACACCCAGGCAGGTTCAATGTTGCTGACTTATGGACGCCCGGTACGCCTCTAATTTGTTGCTCTGCAGCTATGGTCGACCTGAAAATGTTCCGTAAGTGAACGAAACCGGTGATCATTGTGAAAAAAAAACCTGTCATGGTCGATTGAAATATATTCGGTTAAATAAGAACACATCAGTTATGTGCGATTCTTATTGACGGCCATAATTAATTTTGCACGTGTAACAGTGACCGATTGTAATTTCAGCGAAGCGGTGGAAAAAAGGGGAAATAATAAACAGGGCCTCGAGTCATACTCGTTGCAACTAACGACTTTGGATTCCTAATGGCGTTTTTAGTGTAGTTACGACTGGCTCAAACGGCGGAGCGAGCGCCTTCAAGTTCTGCAACCCGCAGACACGATTCCAGTAGCTTTTAGCCGGCTATTCCGATCACGTACGCGCCTGCCTTTAGTTTTCGTCTTCCAGTTTATTGTGCAGGCAGTAGCGTTGCTTAAACAGTTCATCTTAGCATTCGTCGTGATAGTGTAACACTCTTGTTGTTACATCGTTACAAATAAGTACGGAGCGAGACAGTTAAAACCCCTGACTCGTTCTAGAGCATGGGGTTGTGGGAGGGGGGAGGGGGGGGGGGGGAATGTTCAAATCCGCGTATGGCTATCCACATCCTTTAAATCACTCAAGGTGAATGCTTGAGTGTTTCCTTTCAAAAGAGCACCACAGGTTTCCTTTTCAGTCCTTGTCCATTCCGAGCTTGAGCACCGATACTAATGACCTGGTCGTAAACGGTCGGTAAACCGTAATCTTCCTACAAGTTAATCACTTCTTCGTCCCCTCCGCGATACGACAAAAGGAGGGGAAAAACCACTGGCAAGATCGTTTCCAGCAAAACTGCGCCATTATAGCGATTATGGTGACACCTCGTGCATCGAATCTGTAATGAGAAGCGCCGCTTCTGGCGTAACACAGGACTTCGGGTCTTGCGGTTGTGTTGGAGCTGAAGTCTGACTACCGCGAGAAGTCGTGACTCTCGCCCGACGAAAGCGGTATCCGTGTTAGCCTCATTAGGACTGGCTAGACATCCAGTGTTTCAGCAACGAGACATCTTGTCTCAGACAGGCGCACCACAGTGTGTAGTTTTTTCTTAGCATGTAACGGTTTCGCAGATAATGAAAAATGAAAGGGTCGCATCACATGCCAGGTATCAACAGTTTAGCGCATCCTCTTAAGACTCGAAAACGGCTTTATTAATACGACGACCTGACGCAGTGTAAGACTTACGGAAGACTGTGCTCGTGCGTTCCTTGCAGATACAATTAATGATACTTAAAGTTATTAATTTCAATAAATTCTATACAATTTTTGCTCTTTCATACAATTATATTTATCTAGGGATGCACAGGTAACGTTATAACTGCTCTAGCTCCTAAACATCCATGACTGCGACGTTCATATGAAGCACTCCTTTTCGAAATCACGTATTCCCGGCATACCGTCGGTTGAAGAAGCGAGCAACACAGTCACAAAAAATTACACTACTGGCCATTAAAATTGCTACACAACGAACATGACGTGCTACAGACGCGAAATTTAACCGACAGGAAGAAGATGCTGTGATTAGCTTTTCAGAGCATTCACACAAAGCTGGCGTCGGTGGCGACACCTACAACGTGCTGGCATGAGGAAGTTTCCAACCGATTTCTCATACACAAACAGCAGTTGACCGGCGTTGCCTGTTGAAACGTTGTTGTGATGCCTCGTGCAAGGAGGAGAAATGCGTACCATCACGTTTCCGACTTTGATAAAGGTCGCGATTGCGGTTTATCGTATCGCGACATTGCTGCTCGCATCGGTCGAGATCCAATGACTGTTAGCAGAATATGGAATCGGTGGGTTCAGGAGGGTAATACGGAACGACGTGCTGGATCCCAACGGCCTCGTATCACTAGCAGTCGAGATGACAGGCATCTTATCCGCATGGCTGTAGCGGATCGTGCGGCCACGTCTCGGTCCCTGAGTCAACAGATGGGGACGTTTGCAAGACAACAACCATCTGCACGAACAGTTCGACGGCGTTTGCAGCAGCATGGACTACGAGCTGGGATCCCATGGCTGCGGTTACCCTCGACGCTGCATCACAGACAGGAGCCCCTGAGTGGTGTACTCAACGACGAACCTGGGTGCACGAATGGCAAAACGTCATTTTTTCAGATGAATCCAGTTTCTGTTAATAGCATCATCATGGTCTCATCCGTGTTTGGCGACATCGCGGTGAGCGCACATTGGAAGCGTGTATTCGTCATCGCCATACTGGCGTATCACCCGACGTCATGGTATGGGGTGCCATTGGTTACACGTCTCTGGCACCTCTTGTTCGCATTGACGGCACTTTGAACAGTGGACGTTACATTTCAGATGTGTTACGACCCGTGGCTCTACCATTCATTCGATCCCTGCGAAACCCTACATTTCAGCAGGATAATGCACGACCGCATGTTGCAGGTCCTGTACGGGCCTTTCTGGATACAGAAAATGTTCGACTGCTGCCGTGGCCAGCACATTCTCCAGATCTCTCACCAATTGAAAACGTCTGGTCAATGGTGGCCGAGCAACTGGCTCGTCACAATACGCCAGTCACTACTCTTGATGAAATGTGGTACCGTGTTGAAGCTGCATGGGCAGCTGTACCTGTACACGCCATCGAAGCTCTGTTTCACTCTAATTAAATGAAACAACAAGTTCTCTGTTACAGGCCGGTGAACTTGTTGTTTCATTTAATGTCAGTAACAGTCACGGTAAAGCCTAACCTAAAAATGTTCGCATTTAAAGTTAATCTGTTTGACTCAATGCCCAGGCGTATCAAGGCCGTTATTACGACCAGAGGTTGTTGTTCTGGGTACTGATTTCTCAGGATCTATGCAGCCAAATTGCGTGAAAATGTAATCACATGTCAGTTCTAGTATAATATATTTGTCCAATGAATACCCGTTTATCATCTGCATTTCTTCTTGGTGTAGCAATTTTAATGGCCAGTAGGGTATTTGGAGCCACACTTTTATTCTGTCTACCACCATTTTCCGTACCGAGGAACATCATCAGGCTGTCCCCTGGTTCTCAGTCGTCGATCTCGCTTAGATGTGTCATATACGATAATATACGACACAACTACTTGGGTAAGCGGCTGAGTGACCTAATCGTCAGTCAGTGGGACTATACATTAAAGCAAATAAGTTGTTTCTTCCACACAATTTCATAAGCTTTAAGAGGTCTCTACTTCATTAATCAACACGGTAATCGGCGCTCTCACATCATCTTCATATGAGGCCCACCCTACGAGGCACAGATTTTGACGAGCCTTACGTGCTATACCGCTGGACAGTAATTCCTGTGAAAGAGCTTATGACAATTCAGATCAATTTTAGAAAAAATAAAAATCGAAGGTCTTGGCACTACTTCCGTATCGGATTCGGTGAAACCCTCAAAAACACAGTATAATAAAGAAATTTTATCCGCATCAGGCCCACACTCTTTTGACCCTAGTGAAGGTTTCTGGAGGTTCTTCTTGGTTATTAGGCGAATACTGGAGCTGTACCATTAAGCCGCTACAAATAAATTCCTAATAAGGAATCCCTCACACCCAATGAACAGGGTCACAGCACGGCATTGTAGCTAGATAGTGGCCTGCCCAACTCAACAGAGTCGGGAATTAAAAAGTTAAAAAATCGTATTGTTTCTGAGAAATCCAACAAATACGAGAGATCGTAAGTGGTACGCTGGTTTCGTGATACAAAGCCTGCGTTTATTTTACAATCACATTCTGTGCGTGTGGGTTCCAATCATATCTCTTGCAAGACAATGGAAGGTGTCGCAATATTTGTGTACTGTTATTTTAATTGAAATGCTATTATGAACAAAAGAAAAAAAGTGAGCTTTGAGCGTTCCTCCCATCTTCGTCTTTGATTCTCAGTGCAGACTACATTTTAGTTCCGTTTCCCATACTTTCTCTCAGAAAATACATATTTATCCTTTTTTGGGAATATGAGAGCCAAAAAAATCCCAAAGTGTTTACGGAATTATTGCTGGAAACTTTCTCTTTTACTCTCGCTCTCTATTTCTTGAAGACGCATTTCGTTTCATCCTGTCGCGGTGAGCCACCGCAGTGCGTGGGACGGTACTGATCATGGAAGTAGAGAACTGAGAGAAATTATGTGTTCAAAGCATGTTGGATGGTAGATATTTACCTACATCAACGTATTTTCCGCGAAACATGTCATGGGAGGCAAAATTTGTGTACATTTATGGACGTTGGTGGTTAATTTAAACATGTGTCATGCATACGGACATTTTGTGGAATTGTGCGGCTGACGAATGATTATGCACAAGGCTATGGATCTTTATGTAAAAAAAGAAGTTGGAATAACTGCGAATAACACCGAGGAACACGAAAGTTGACTTTGATCTGAATGCACAGCTTGTAACACTTGACCACCGTAGCTGGAAAAAGGCTTTTTCTCCTTAACTATCTGGTACGGACTGACATCATAAACACTTCGATTTCCCTGAGAAAAGTTGCGAAACTGTTATGCATAAATGAACTTTCTGGCCGAAATTAATAAAATTTTCTTGGGATATCAGCCGAAAGGCAGCGTCGTCAATAAGTTTTCTACTCGTTATCTTCACTGAGGAACGCCAAATAGGACTTCTTACTCGACGACTTTCAGTCAATTATTACGAACTGTGACCTCTATGACGGGAGATTACGAATCCAGTCGCACAACTGAGACTTGCTTCATAGGAACGCGATTTGATTAGGAGTCGTTTGCGAGGAACGTTGTGAAAAGCCATCTGGAAATCTAGAAAACTGGAGTCAATCTGAGATCCCCTGTCGATAGCACTCGTTACTTCGTGTGAACAAAGAACAGTTTCCGTTTCATACCCAAAAACGATATTTCCTGTTTTTTTTTTTTTTTTTTTTTTTTTTTTTTTTTTTGCTTATTCTAGAATGGAGAACAACTGTGTGTGGTGAAATGATAATTTCTCACCAAATTACGTCTTTTCACACAGTTTTCAACTCGCCAACATAAAAACAGCGCAATGGATAACGCACTTGCCAACATCAAAAAGTGAAATAAGTTTATACACAACAATTTTAAATATTAACTCTCCGAAAGTACATTAATCTTAAACACAATATTATGAAAGTTTAATTGGAAGTTTCTTTACATTAATTGTAAGCACAATAATATGAAAGTTTAATTGGAAGTTTCTTTACAAAATTGCTCCTACACATATGTTATTATGTTTGTCAGTACTGCGAAAATCGTCTGACTACTATTTAGGATGACAATCAAGTCTACGGTGGATGGTTAGTCAAGAGACAAATTTGAGCGCAAGATTACCCAAGGCCGCTCGAGTTTACAGTGGTCGCAAGCTGGTGAACCAACAAAGTTTACGCCTCTGCTCGCGGTATTTACCTTAAGCTGCGACTTGCTGCTGTCTGCAAGGCCGCTCTTTCCCACTGAAATTCCTACAAAACTAATCTGGCCTTTGCTGAACGTTCCAGCAGAAACTTTCCCTATGTTTCTCGTTTGCGAGAAAACATGTACTCAGCCCTAGTCTTATTTTGTGGCGATATACACGCGTATGGTTGGAGCATCGTGCATATTATAGTGCCCTCTCAGTTCTCGTAAGAACAATTAACTAATCTGGTTGGTTCGTTTCTCCACAGTTGTAGCTAAACGCTGCTACAGCTAATTTTAGCTGGAGTGCAGCCGCTGTGGACGCAGTCTCCACACCAATTTCTTCTCTGCGTCGTACGGAGCGTTAAGCGCTCCGTTCTGCACGTGATGCCAGTTCTGAGTCTCACCTACACAAAATTTCTCTCTTGTTCTCCTCATGGCAGAACTGCCTCCCTCCACTTGGGTTCCTTTTTCACGTCGCGGCTTATTTCGACCAATAGGAGCGTTTCTCTCATTTTGTAGAAACACCCTCTACCAATGGCAACGTCCCTTCTATCAAACCGCGTCGACACTTCAGTAGTTTTCTCCTTCCCAGTGAGTTTCCGCCAATCGGACGTTTTGTGCCCCTTCTAGACGCCTAAAGTACATTGACCTTTCCGTGTGTCGCACTCGCTGGATGAAAATGCGTCACTTGCTTTTGTTCAGCTCCTGTTGGATTTTCGAAACACAGTTTTCTAAAGCATCTTCTCTGCCCTTGTACCGATGCCCTCGCTACAGGCTGCCCTCCAGCTTGAATCACCTGGCCCGGGGTCACTGTTCTCTTTCCTGCTACCCCTTTAAGTGGTCTCGCCGGCGTAACTCCCACAGCGCGGTTTCGCTACGCCGTTGTGGAGCTGGCTTTTCAAAACTAAAAGCGACTCAACTCGCGTTCCCTGTTCTACCTTCTGCTCAAAGATATTCATTGTATAGGAATGGTGTGTTAATTACCGTCGATTGACTGTCATCCCATTTTGCATTACATATTGATTGGCAAATGTTCTCATAACTTTCGATTTACGTTAGGTGTCATCTTCACCTTCTCATTGCGATTTGTAAAGGTCTCATGTAAGGTCCAAATGTAACCATTTATTCTGCCGCCTTACAAGTACTATGTGTCAATAGAGCGTTTTTTCCGAGGTAATTTATAACAGCACCGCCTGTCCCGGTTTACGGAACGGGCAAGCCTCTGGCATCCACAGTCTATGATGCGTCGTGGACGCCAGTGTCTTGTCACCAGCTCGTGGTTTCAGCGTCCTTCAACCACTTTCGACAGAAGCTCATGACAGTGGCACGTGAACGGTCGACCAGCTTCGCCGTTTCTGAGTTACATAATGATGTTCCTTCGTCATGTCGTTTATGCCAATAGATTTCCCCACTTGTGGTTCCTAGAATGATTCCTCATCTGTGTCTGTTCCGCTTGCACACTTTGCTTCAAATGGTTCAAATGGCTCTGAGCACTATGGGACTTAACAAATCAAATGGTTCATATGGCTCTAAGCACTATGGGACTCAACATCTGAGGTCATCAGTCCCCTTGACTTATAATTACTTAAACCTGACTAACCTAAGGACATCACACACACCCATGCCTGAGGCAGGATTCGAACCTGCGACCGTAGTGGTCGCGCGGTTCCAGACTGAAGCGCCTAGAACAGCTCGGCCACACACTTTCTTTCCCTCGTCTCGCGTCCATAGCGCCACCAGAGGGAGTCCGTCTCGCGGCGGGCAGTGATTATAGCGTTCTGGGCCATCATGTCCGTGGTTGCTGAAGTTATTGCGGCAGTTGGTGCGAGGTCGCCGACCCCGCCCAGTGGCGCGGTGGTCCGCCAGAAGCGACGGCAATTAGCGCGACACGACGACAGTACAGGCCTGGCTCGTTAGCGACAGGTGTGCCGCAGACCGCCGCCATTGTCTCGGCACGCATTGGCAGCCGCACTCACGCACACGCCGACGCGCGAACAGACCAGCCTCGCGGAACAATGAGCGGCGCCTGCCGAATGCTGATGCCGCACTGGCACCAACCAGCAGCCGCTAGGGGGCGGCACGCGGGCCCGGGCGTGAGCGTGCGTCACCCGGGAACCCGCTAGCGGTACCACCGACAAACCGTGACGTCACTGCTATTACCGCCAGCGAAGGTCGTAGTAGACGTATTACAGCATTCCATCGTTTATGGTGCTGTAGGGGGCGCAGGCGCTTGCATAATTAGGGAAATCCGCTTGAGACAGAGAAGTTGCTGTCCATGCATCAGCATGGCTTTAGAAAGCATCGCTCCTGCGAAACGCAACTCGGCCTTTTTTCACATGATATCATGCGAACCATGGATGAAGGTTATCAGCCGGATGCCATATTCCTTGACTTCCGGAAAGCGTTTGACTCGGTGCCCCACTCTAGACTCCCAACTAAGGTACGAGCATATGGTATTGGTTCACAAGTATGTGAGTGGCTCGAAGACTTCTTAAGTAATAGAACCCAGTACGTTGTCCTCGATGGTGAGTGTTCATCGGAGGTGAGGGTATCATCTGGAGTGCCCCAGGGAAGTGTGGTAGGTCCGCTGTTGTTTTCTATCTACATAAATGATCTTTTGGATAGGGTGGCTAGCAATGTGCGGCTGTTTACTGATGATGCTGTGGTGTACGGGAAGGTGTCGTTGTTGAGTGACTGTAGGAGGATACAAGATGACTCGGACAGGATCTGTGATTGGTGTAAAGAATGGCAGCTAACTCTAAATAAAGATAAATGTAAATTAATGCAGATGAATAGGAAAAAGAATCCTGTAATGTTTGAATACTCCATTAGTAGTGTAGCACTTGACACAGTCACGTCGATTAAATATTTGGGTGTAACATTGCAGAGCGATATGAAGTGAGACAAGCATGTAATAGCAGTTGTGGGGAAGGCGGATAGTCGTCTTCGGTTCATTGGTAGAATTTTGGGACGATGTGGTTCATCTGTAAAGGAGACCGCTAATAAAACACTAATACGACCTATTCTTGAGTACTGCTCGAGCGTTTGGGATCCCTATCAGGTCGGATTGAGGTAGGACATAGAAGCAGAGGCGGGCTGCTAGATTTGCTACTCGTAGGTTTGATCATCACGCAAGTGTTACGGAAATGGTTCAGGAACTCGGGTGGGAGTCTCTGGAGGAAAGGAGGCGTTCTTTTCATGAATCGCTACTGAAGAAATTTCGAGAACCAGCATTTGAGACTGACTGCAGTATAATTTTACAGCCGCCAACTTATATTTCGCGGAAAGACCACAAAGATAAGATAAGAGAGATTAGGGCTCGTACAGAGGCATATAGGCAGTCATTTTTCCCTCGTTCTGTTAGGGAGTGGAACAGGGAGAGAAGATGCTAGTTGTGGTACGAGGTACCCTCCGCCACGCACCGTATGGTGGATTGCGGAGTATGTATGTAGATGTAGATGCAGAAATGAAACTTCGCCTGAGACTGGACGACCGCATAGTTGCAGTCTGACGCAAAGTTTCTTTACCCTAATGAGTAATGCCAAGTTTGCCAGTATTTGTCTGAAGGCGGTCTGTCGGGCAGAACCACCAACAGTGCTCGTACCAAATTCGATGTGAATAGATCTTTGCAGCGCAGTGGAGAAATCCAAGACCAGAGGCTTGACGAAGTGTTCCCGTGCCAGTCGCAGAATTGCCGGAGCTGCCTGCTTCTCTGTCTCTCCACCTCCTCTTCCTCCTCCTCCTCCCCCACTAACCCCCCCCTCCTCGTCCACACACCCCATTCTCCGCAGAACTTGCAACTTTTCCCTCGCAGTTGTAACAGATTTTATGATTTTGTAACTAGGCTTAAAAAAATTAAAAGAAATACTACTTAAATGAACTTTAGAGGCGAAATATCGCACACAGCAAATTAAATGTATTACTGTGAAAGCATTTCTAAAACAGACTGACGGTAAATCAAATGTGTATCTTATTGTTAATGGGAGCTGCTGTGCATTGGTATTAGCTTAGATTTTATTTGCCCGTCAGAATTGTTAACAGTGCATAATTTATCAACTGCAATTAAAACAATCAGGGATGTAATTATAGCTGAGAAAATATCTCTCTCCAGGAATTGTGATTTATGGTAATTCACTCAGCATTTTATTACTTTCTGTGAAGCAAATGTGGGCCGTTGTGGCCGAGCGGTTCTAGGCGCTTAAGTCCGGAACCGCGCTGCTACTACGGTCGCAGGTTCGAATCCTGCCTCGGGCATGGCTGTGTGTGATGTCCTTAGGTTACTTAGGTTTAAGTAATTCTAACTCTAGGGGACTGATGACCTCAGATGTTAAGTCCCATTGTGCTTAGAGCCATTTGAACCATTTGTGAAGCAAATTCATTGACCCATTGAAGTCAACTTTAGCTGTTGTGTCGTATGCTATCGAGAAGGTGGCTGAATTCGGCAGTCTCCTTGAATCCGTACCCGAATTCAAATCGTAATAATAGTAATAATAACAATATGGTAAGTGAAGAAAACTTCACAAGTCAAGATCCCTAAAAAAGCATTTTGTTGGATTACGTGTTTCGACAAAGCTGTGTTGTCGTAACAATACCAATAATAATAATAATAATAATAATAACAATAATACTAAGTTCATGAAACTGCGTTCACAAGGTGCTGTTCTCATTGGCGTTGTAATAAATATCCTCAAAGCTATTTCAATGTTTCATTAAGAATCTCTTAACACACACGTTGAAGAAAAAAAAAAAAAGAGAAAAGAAAACTGAGCATAAACGGAAAGCCATGCCAATGTTTTTCATCAGCTCTTTGGTCATGGAACTTTAACTAGATCCGCTCCGCTGTATCGCTTGCTTCTGCTGTATTTTGTATCAAAATTAGCTGCTCAAGACTACAGAGCTTTCTTTGAAGTCGTTTCTTGCTAGAAAATTAAAGTCAGATGAAATGGTATGATTATATGAGAACCGTTCCCATTTTCCGTTGTTATTCTATCAAATACTCTGAAACTCTCTAGTTCGTATCAGTTCAGTACACAATCGGCAGAAGTTGGCGAATATCGGAAGCTGTCGGTCAGATAGCATACTTTCTTAAGCACTCTGATACCGACTTTTGAAATCCTGCAGTACGGTAACGCGGAAGTTCCCAAAAAAAAAAAAAAAAAAAAAAAAAAAAAAAAAAAAAAAAAAAAAAAAAATGGTTCAAATGGCTCTGAGCACTATGGGACTTAACAGCTATGTTCATCAGTCCCCTACAACTTAGAACTACTTAAACCTAACTAACCTAAGGACATCACACACATCCATGCCCGAGGCAGGATTCGAACCTGCGAGCTTAGCGGTCGTTCGGTTCCACACTGAAGCGCCTCTGACCACTCGGCCACACCGGCCGGTGAATCTGTTCCCTGACATCAATAATTAGTGGTTTGAACATGAGAAGTAATTATCTTCGACACAATACTCAGCAACTTGTCCTAGAACAATCAAGACACTGTAACGCTAGCTGCTGAATGGAACAACCAGCTGCTGTTACTGATGATGCTTCCAAATTGTATAGAAACATATAAGTGTTGACTGTGTCCTAAACATTCCAAACAATAATTTGTCATGGCCCTTATATTAAAAGCTACCCTGCGCAACGAAGATCTGCTCTGCTCTGCAATAGTACCTATAATGTATCACTCTGCTGCATGTTAAACTGAAATAAATCACTCTGCATTATCTTTGCAATGCGCTGCCATGGAATGGCTGTTAAATAAATCACATTGACTGCAGTGCGTGCATAAGAATCTAACCACCCGACTGCGCACTGCGTGTTCGGAAAGTACATGCTAGGTTAGTTTCTAGTCGTCGAAAGGAAATTTAAAAGGAAAACATTTTTATAGTCATGATGTGAATACATTCAAGTTTATTCTTTACCAGTTTCGATTTCTATAACAATCATCGCTGACAGAGGTTGAAAATATCGCTTCGGTTGTAAGGTTCTTTTTATCCAAAACACGACCGTTTCGGGCTCGTATATGCCCATCATCAGGCGTTATAACTTTGTGCTGTGACCCCAAGCGCCACGGTGGACGAGTACAGGACGTGATGTATCACCAGCCCCACCGCAGTACTCGGGAACACAGCATAAAGTTATAACACCTGATGATGGGTATATAAGAGCTCGAATCCTGTCGTACTTTGAATAAAAAGAACCATACTACTGAAGCGGTATTTTCAACCACTGCTATAATGTTCAGTTGCGGATGTTCCTCCGACAGTGTTTGCATCACTGCTGGAAGACAAGTAGAACAATAGGGGGTCAAAAATACATACTATTCACACAGGACCCATTAGGATACGAATGGTATGAAAGAAAGCAAGATTTGGCAGATGTCATGAATCACACACACAGTTTGCCTAAATACTACTGACAGCTGACAGCCAGTAGCCGGGTTGAATGATGGTGAGGGAAGAAAAATTTCATCATTAGTATTTTGCCGGCAAGGGGAGAAGAGCTAGTGGCGTGAAGCTCTTGAACTCCATACTTAGCGTTAGTATCCTATGCTAAGATTCCGCCCTCTCCACAGTGACTTGTGGAGCGAAAGCGTGTCACACACACTGTTGCTGGTGATCCGACCGTCATCTTTTTTTTTTTTTTTTTTTTTTTTTTTTCGTTGTTGATCGTTGTGTTTGGTCGTTGCGAACATCACATGACATCCGTCAAAGTTCGTTTGTTGATCCTTCCACTCAGTTTTTTTTGTTACAGAGGCTAACCAGCTGTCTGACCGAACACGCTGAGCTACCGTGCCGGCAAAACCTATATCTGGAGGTCCTGACACGGGTACTTGGAAGCCAAGCGCGGCGCTATTCGGGCGGAGCAGGTCGTGTTGCGTGCATCGGGTTTCAGTCTTTCAAATGGTTCAAATGGCTCTGAGCACTATGGGACTCAACTGCTGAGGTCATTAGTCCCCTAGAACTTAGAACTAGTTAAACCTAACTAACCTAAGGACTTCACAAACATCCATGCCCGAGGCAGGATTCGAACCTGCGACCGTAGCGGTCCTGCGGTTCCAGACTGCAGCGCCTTTAACCGCACGGCCACTTCGGCCGGCCTTCAGTCTTTCCTCTCATCTTCATACATCACAAATCACCACACACACATCCATTACAGTAACGTAGACCCAACAGACACTCCTAATGCGTAACTCTCACACACCGCATGGAAAGGGGCCAGTGTCTGTAGAGGGAGAAAACACATCGTCATCAGACGGTTCGCAGCCAACAACGCCATAATACGCTTCTTTTCTTTTTTAATTTTACGAGGGTCACTTCAAAAGAATTCTACATGTTTGAAAGTTTTACAGTGTGTAGATACATCCTTTAGGAACAATATTTTCATTTCTCCACATAATGTCCATCCCTCTCAACTGCCTTACGCCTGTATACCCGCACGGTAATATTCTGGACCAACCTGTTGGAGCCACTGTTTGGCACCGTGCACAAGGGAGCCATCATCTTCAAATCTTGCTCCACGAAGAGAGTCTTTCAGTTTCCCAAAGAGATGATAGTCACATGGAGCCAGATCAGGACTGTAAGGCGGGTGTTTCAGTGTTGTCCATCCGAGTTTCGTGATCGCTTCCATGGTTTTTTGACTGACATGTGGCCGTGCACTGTCGTGCAGCAGAAAAACATCCTGCTTTTGCCGATGTGGTCGAACTCGACTCAGTCGAGCTTGAAGTTTCTTCAGTGTCTTCAGTGGCGTCTGTCAGCAGTAACCAATTCGTTAACTCTCTGCATATTGTGTGTGCAGTACGAGACATGCCGCTGCGAGGAGAATCCTCAATATTGCCGTGCCTGCTTTCATCACGTAACCTGCTTGCCCACCTACTAACTGTACTGCGATCGACAGCAGCATCTCCGTACACCTTTTTCAACCTCTTATGGATGTTTCCCACTGTCTCGTTTTCACAGCCCAGGAATTCTGTGACAACACGTTGCTTCTGACGAACGTCAAGAGTAGCAGCCATCTTGAACACATGCTGTGACGGCGCCACTCACGGGAACAGGTTGAACTAAGTTTGAAAACAAGCGGGAAGGAGGTATCTACACACTGTAAAACTTTCACACATGCAGAATGAAAACTGTATTTTTACAAAAATGGTGTGGATTGATTTTGGAGTGACCCTCGAATTTTTTTTTATCATTTTACGAAAACCAGCTTGAACTGTAAACATTGGTAAGCATTGCCTTGGACAAACCGCAGAAAATCTGAGTACTGTTTTTCAAGGTGGCGCCACCAGCGTCGATGTGGCAGGCATTTGTTTGTTGTGAATCGTAACCGATTTACAAACACACGTATTGGCTAACATGCGCTGCCGATTCAAGACGTCTTACGACCACAAATATTTATTTCTGAGCATTGGATCCTTATCTCGAAGTACACTAAGGCGTCAAAGAAACTGGTATAAGTAAGCGTATTCAAATACAGAGATATATAAACAGGCAAAATACGGCTCTGTGTTCGGCAACGCTTGTATAAGACAACATGTGTACGGCGCAGTTGCTAGATCGGTCACTGCTGCTACAATGGCAGGATATCAAGATTTAAGTGAGTTTGAACGTGGTGTTATAGTCGGCGCGTGAGAGATGGGATACATCATCAAAAAAATGTTCAAATGTGTGTGAAATCTTATGAGACTTAACTGCTAAGGTCATCAGTCCCTAAGCCTACACACTACTTAACCTAAATTATCCAAAGAACAAACACACACACCCATGCCCGAGGGAGGACTCGAACCTCCGCCGGGACCAACCGCACAGTCCATGACTGCAGCGCCTTAGACCGATACAGCATCTCTGAGGTAGCGATGAAGTGGGGATTTTCCCGTACTACCAATTCCTGAGTGTACCGTTAATATCAGGAATCCGGTAAAGCATCAAATCTCCGACATCGCTGCGGCCGGAAAAAAAGCTACTGCCACAACGGGACCAACGACGACTGAAGACGTGACAGAAGTGCAACTCTTCCGCAAA
The DNA here is from genome assembly GCF_021461395.2 of Schistocerca americana. Taxonomy (NCBI): domain Eukaryota; kingdom Metazoa; phylum Arthropoda; class Insecta; order Orthoptera; family Acrididae; genus Schistocerca; species Schistocerca americana. The sequence continues at coordinate 527,128,581 of NC_060124.1, forward strand.
TTGCTGCAGATTGCAATGCTGAGCCATTAACAAGTGTAAGCATGCGAGCCATTCAACGAAACGTCATCGATATTGGCTTTGGGAGCCGAAGGCCCACTCGTGTACCCTTCATGACAGAGCGACAGAAAGCTTTACGCCTCGCGTGGGCCCGTCAACACCGATATTGAACTGTTCATGACTGGAAACATGTTGCCTGGTCGGACGAGTCTCGTTTCAAATTGTATTGAGCGGATGGACGTGTATGGGTATGGGGACAACTTCATGAATCTATGGACCCTGCACGTTAGCATAGGAGTGTTCAATCTGGTGCAGGCTCTGTAATGGTGTGGGGCGTGGGCAGTTGGAATGATGTGGGATCCCTGATACGTCTAGGTACGACTCTGACAGGTGACAAGTACGTTAGCATTCTGTCTGATCACCTGCACCCATCCATGTCCATTGACGAAGGTGGGGAATTCCAGCAGGACAATACGACACCACACACGTCCAGAATTGCTACAGAGTGGCTCCAGGAATACTGAGTTTAGACGCTTCCGCTGGCCACCACACTCGCCATACTTTAGCATTATTGAGCATTTCTGGGATACCTTGCATCGTGCTGTTCAGAAGAGATCTCCACCCTCTAGTACTCTTACGGATTTATGGACAGCCCTGCAGGATTCATGGTGTCAGTTGTCTGACAGACGTTAGTCGAGGCCATGCCACGTCAATGTGCGGCACTACTGCCTGCTCTCGGGGGCCCTACAGAGTATTAGGCAGGTGTACCAATTTCTTTGGCTCTTTATTGTTGTTTATTATCTGCTATCCCCTTTATAATTCTGACACTAAATGTGCCCTTAGAAGCTGTCAAACAGCGTACTAATACGCGTAATGTTGCGGGTGTAAAATTAAATTGCATAACATCGCAGCAGCACACTTCCGCCGCGTAACATGTGTCTCTCAGCACTTCAAATGAAACGTTATTGGAGATTGTTATCTATTTCAAATCTATAACGACATCACTTCTACTGGCGACACTCGCTGTTCTTAGGCCTTAATAGTCAACTGGAAGTAGCAGCTACATCAAGCGCAGGTCACGAAAAATCAACTTCTCATCAGTGCGCAGCAATTTCTGGCGTGTCCCGTTGTATCGACATCTCTCCGTTCCCAACGGCGTGCTCTGGGCCTCGCTTAAGTGCTATTCGTGACTTGTTCGGCGCTTGTCCCTAGTTGGGATACCGCTGCACGTGAGTGTTCGATGGTTCTTAATTGTCTGGCGGTGTGGGGTCAGATTTCTTAGACAGTGCCGGGTGCAAGACGTAGCATTAGGTTACGTTCCACAATGTAATTAATTGTAGGCCTTTAAAATAATTTTTATTTACCAATAATGTAATGTTACATCGGTGACAACGTCTATTAACTCAACACTATTGTTTCTAATAATGAATTTTTTTCTCTTCCGAAGTCACACTTAAAACAGAAAGAAACTGGTAGTGAGGGAACAGATTACACGGGTGTTGGATGAAGTTAAAAGCGGTGCCTTGTTTCTTTTCAGTATTTTTCTATGGGAACTGTGGAAACATTCCTGAACAAATAAATTTAGTGAATAGGCGATAGTTATTTAATCCAAACTTTACATCACCTATTAAGGATAAGACAACCACTTTTCACCACATGAATTGGAATTCGGAAGGGAAGAATTTGATTTAACTGTAAGCGGTTCCGTAAGTACAATGGTCACAGCGGTTCTACGAGAACAAACTCGGCCCCAACAAAGAAAGAGCGAGATCCAAACGACCTCATGGAGACGGACTAAGGAACGCATTTATTCATCAATTCATTAATTTGCTAGTCGTAATGGTTAATGGCTGCTTACAAGCTGTACTTACGTGGGAAGGGAGTTTTATTGAGCTGATGAATGCAGATAGACATTAGTATGACATCTTTATTACAAAAAGAGCGTAAACGAGATCTTGCGTAAATACACTACTAGCCATTAAACTTTCTACACCAAGGAGAAATGCAGATGATAAACGGGTATTCATTGGACAAATATATTATACTAGAACTGACATATCATTACAATTTCACGCAGTTTGGGTGCATAGATCCTGAGAAATCAGTAACCAGAACAACCACGTCTGGCCATAATAGCGGCCTTGATACGCCTGGGCATTGAGTCAGAGCTTGGATGGCGTGTACAGGTACAGCTGCCCATGCAGCCTCAACACGATACCACAGTTCATCAAGAGTAGTGACTGGCGTATTGTGACGAGCCAGTTGCTCGGCCACCATTGACCAGACGTTTTCAGTTGGTGAGAAACCTGGAGAATGTGCTGGCCAGGGGAGCAGTCGAACATTTTCTGTATCCAGAATGGCCCGTACAAGATCTGCAACATGCGGTCGTGCATTATCCTGCTGAAATGTAGGGTTTCGCAGGAATCGAATGAAGGGTAGAGCCACGGGTCGTAACACATCTGAAATGTAACGTCCACTGTTCAAAGTGCCGCAATGCGAACAAGAGGTGACCGAGACGTGAAACCAATGGCATCCCATAACATCACGCCGGTTGATACGCCAGTATGGCGATGACGAATACACGCTTTCGATGTGCGTTCACCGCAATGTCGCCAAACACGGATGCGACCATCATGATGCTGTAAACAGAACCTGGATTCATCCGAAAAAATGACGTTTTGCCATTAGTGCACCCAGGTTCATCGTTGAGTACACCATCGCAGGCGCTCCTGTCTGTGATGCAATGTCGAGGGTAACCGCAGCCATGGTCTCCAAGGTGATAGTCCATGCTGCTGCAAAGGTCGTCGAACTGTTCGTGCAGATGATTGTTGTCTTGCAAACGCCCCCTCTGTTGACTCAGGGATCGTGACGTGGCTGCACGGTCCGTTACAGCCATGCGGATAAGATGCCTGTCATCTTGGCTGCTAGTGATACGAGGCCGTTGGGATCAAGCACGGCGTTCTGTATTACCCTCCTGAACCCACCGATTCCATATTCTGCTAACAATCATTGGATCTCGACCAAGGCGAGCAGCAATGTCGCGATACGATAAACCGCAATCGCGATAGGCTACAATCCGACCTTTATCAAAGTCGGAAACGTGATGGTACGCATTTCTCCTCCTTACACGAGGCATCACAACTTTTCACCAGTCAACGCCGGTCAACTGCTGTTTGTGTATGAGAAATCGGTTGGGAACTTTCCTCATGTCAGCACGTTGTAGGTGTGGCCACCGGCGCAAACCTTGTGTGAATGCTCTGAAAAGCTAATCATTTGCATATCACAGCATCTTCTTCCTGTCGGTTCAATTTCACGTCTGTAGCACGTCATCTTCGTGGTGTAGCAATTTTAATGGCCAGTAGTGTATAAAGAAAAGAAGGTCGTTATTTGCACTCTTTCAGTTATTATTGAACATAACTTTACGAGGGGGTGGGGGGTGGGGGGTGGAAAGAAAGATTGAGATTGATTCAGTAATCTGCCCTGTCCACAATGGCGAAGAAAGAAGAAAACAAGTAGCGGGAAGAGGACTAAGGAGTCTGATCGTTGTGACTAAATAGTTACGCTAATATTTTTCGGAGAGAATGGAATTACCGTCATGCAGTCGCCACTACCGTAGAGCAAACAGATTAAGGGGTAAGTGTCAGAATAACGAAGTGTCAAAGTGGCCTCTCCACCAAAAACCAAGTAACTCACTTGAATATCCATCGTAGCAACATTCGTTTAAGCGACGAAAATTAAATCACTGCAAGGCTTAGAAGTTGCTATGCAATTAGCAGTACGCAAGACCAACCACTCGCCACCTGGTTGCGTGTTCTAGCACAGCGGACCATGAGTCATTTTGCGAAGTTACAATCTAGAAACGTAACTCCACACGCGTGTCACAGGAAAAAGTCTAAATAAGAGATGCTGAAGGCGATACTGCAACTTGAGGACAAGAATCTATTCTCTGATATAACCCCAGCTGTACTCGAGCTCATGACGGACAAATGTCGGCCACCAAATGAAACATTACTCATGAATCATCGAATTTACGAAGCAGAATTTAAGAGAAACAAAAAAATAGTGCTCTCTCACTAACCAATCCCTAGTACTGTAAGTGCATTACAACCAACTAAGCTGGCTTACCGATATCAGCATCGCGAACTTACGCCTCCAACAGGGAGCAGGAACCGAACTGTACTGACCGAGGTTCCATGTCTCCAGAGGGGATCTGGGAGTGTTGGGTCGCGAGAACTGTCGCGCCCGTAGCCCGGCAAGTCAGAGGACACGTGACCGCCGCGGAACACGATGCCGTTCTGGCTATCCGCCCGAACACCGGAAAACGGCTCGTCATTGGTCAGAAAACGGTCACAATCAGCGAGACTACTTTGCAGCGATAGAGCGAGAAGTTAAGCTTCTAGGTTGGTACTACAAGTTGTGAGACTAGGGAGAGGGACAACTTTGGCCACTACATATCATTCAAACTGGTCCCACATGCTCCCTACAGCGTCGACCAGCGAAGGAAAAGGGAAGTCATCATGGCTACTACTACAGGGAGACTGCTAAACTGGGTTCATAAATAACGTAAAATGTCCTGCGCCCATCCTCTCTCACTGACCAACGTATTATTTCCATAGAAAATTGTCTAGCCGCACAGGCATCCCACTGCAGTTGCAAAATGATGAAAGAATTGCGAAAAGAATAAAAGATGAAAGGTGTGCATAGTGAATGAGAATAAAATGCACGTCTTTCAAAACGTTGAAAAAGTACATAATTAAATGGTTCAAATGGCTCTGAGCACTGTGGGACTTAACTTCTGAGGTCATCAGTTCCCTAGAACTTAGAACTACTTAATCCTAAGTAACCTAAGGACATCACACACATCCATGCCGAGGCAGGATTCGAACCTGCGACCGTAGCGGTCGCGCGGTTCCAGACTGTAGCGCCTAGAACCGCTCGGCCACTCCGGCCGGCCATATAATTTGTCCCCAATATTCTTTAATATGTATTCTGAAAAAATATCAGACAAGGCGTTAGTATAAACTAAAGCAGAACAGGAAGAGGAAAAAGAATAATGACAGTTAAGTGTGCAGTTAAGCTGTGTTGGCTGTGTCAGAGGAAGGACTAGAACTTGAGATGGTCAGGGTCGTGGAAGTAAGGGAAGGGTATACTGTATGTGGTTAAATATTGGAAAGATGAAAGTTAGAAGAGAGAGCCAACACGAAATTTCCGTCGAAATATGGTCGAGAGGATTAAACTTCGGACAAAATAAATTTTAGATGTTTAAGATGTTTGGTAAGGAATACTGAACGGCTGCAGAAGAAATATGGTATACAGTACCTTTAGGTAAAATAGCCTTTGAAAATGAGAATGCTTTGTTGTCAGCAAAAAGAAAGCTAATAGGTCTAAGAAAGAAGTTCGCCAAATAATTTGTCTGGAGTGTGGTACTGTAAGGCAGCGAATTGTGGACAGTCAAAAAGAAAGAGAACGAGGGGAAAATTTTGAAACGAAAATGAACTGACAGAATGACGAATGAAATGTTAAGTCATAAGAATAGCAGGGAAAGAAAAGTAGTGGGAATTATAAGAGTGGTGAAAAATCTTGGCTCAGATATTTATTGCGGTTAAATGTCTTGCAACTAAAGCTGATCAAAGGAAAGTGCAAAGGAGAACATCGACCACATCAATTTCGGCTGCACTTACTTAGTGGACAACATCTTCCTACCAGTGTGATGTCGTTACTCGCAACATGATGTACAGGGTGACAATTATAGAACTATATGGAATAAACGTAAATTAGTTACAAAGTACGGCGTGAACACACTTTATTCAACATGTAAACGTCACTACAGATATTCCGATTAAGGTTATGACATGTTCGATATGCCTGCCATCATTGGCGATGATGTGGCGCAGACGAATAGCGAAATTCTGCGTGACCCGCTGAAGTGTAGGAACATCGATGCTGAATGCCTGGTTTCATCACATCAGTGGTAGGGGGTTATTGCTGTAGACCTCGTCTTTAATATAGCCCCACAAAACGGAGTCGCACTTGTTCAGACGGCTACCAATCTAGACTCATACCAGTGACCTCTGGGTACCCCAGAGCCAGAATGCGATCCCCAAAGTGTTCCTCCAGCACATCAAACACTCTCCTGCTTCGATGGTGTCAAGGTCCGTCTCGCATGAGCCATATCTTGTCGAAATCGGGGTCACTTTGGATAAAGGGGATGAAATCATCTTCCAAAACTTTCAAGTACCGTTCGATAGTCACTGTGCCATCAAGGAACATCGCACTGATTATTCCGTGACTGGACAGTGCACACCACACAGTCACTCGTTGAGGGTGAAGAGACTTCTCGATCGCGGATGCGGATTTTCGGTCCTCAAATTGCGCCAGTTTTGTTTATTGACGAACCCATCCAAATGAAAGTGGGCTTCGTGGCTGAACCAAAGTATGCATGCGCATACTAGTTTCCAACATGTCTCGCGAGCAACCGCGCAGTTTGAGTGCCCTACCGCAAACCGTTCAGAAGGTATGACGATTTGATTTCATGTACCGGGTGATCAAAAAGTCAGTATAAATTTGAAAACTTAATAAACCACGGAATAATGCAGATAGAGAGGTAAAAATTGGCACACATGCTTGGTATGACATGGGGTTTTATGAGAACAAAAGAAAGTTCACAAAATGTCCTACAGATGGCGCTGGACAGCAAAACTGCTACCGTGACGGGTGAGAGGTACGCCGATATGTTACAGAATCGCATCATCCCCAGCCTGGCTGATAAACACCTGCTGGAACGTACGATGTTTATGCAGGATGGCGCTCCACCCCATATTGCTAGACGCGTGAAAGATCTCTTGCGGGCGTCGTTTGGTGATGATCGTGTGCTCAGCCCCCACTTTCGTCGTGCTTGGCCTCCCAGGTCCCCAGACCTCAGTCCGTACGATTATTGGCTTTGGGGTTACCTAACGTCACAAGTGCATCGTGATCGACCGACATCTCTAGGGATGCTGAAAGACAACATACGACGCCAATGCCTCATCATAACTCCGGACATGCTTTACAGTGCTGTTCACGACATTATTCCTCGACTACAGCTATTTTTGAGGAATGATGGTGGACATATTGAGCATTTACTGTAAAGAACACCATCTTTGCATTGTCTTACGTTGTTCTGCTAATTATTGCTATTCTGATCAGATGAAGCGCCATCTGTCGGACATTTTTTGAACGTTTGTATTTTTTTTTGTTCTAATAAAACCCCATGTCATTCCAAGCATGCGTGTCAATTTGTACCTCTCTGTCTACATTAATCCGTGATTTATTCAGTTTTCAAATTTATACGGACTTTTTGATCACCCGGTATTTCAATAATTGTCTCCCTGTATCATTTTGTAGACACACATAATACGTTTTGATAGCTGAACGCACCATGATTTAATTGTTGTGTAAAAAGCAATGTAAAGTATTAAATATGAGTCTTGGCTGTATATATGTGTGATAGATATCATTGGATGTACCTTTTAAATTGCAACACATCATGTATTGGAGGAATGGATAATGTCTGATGGCCATATTGAAGTAAATAAATAAAACCAAGAACTCCACTGGAAGACATCAGAAAAAAGAAAATAAAAGTATTAATGAACGGCATTGATGTACAAATTCCGAGACCTCACACCCTCCAATTCGGCTGATGAAGCGTATCATTTCATGGTGACAACCAGACTCGAATGAAAGAGGGAGGCAAAATGATTCTGGTGTACCACAGAACGCTGTCTTGCGGAGCACAGATATAGGTGTAGATAATTCGTAGAATGTTGTCTTAGCTCAGCGTTTTATTACTGACCTCGGACAACCCTCTAAATTTTCAGTGTGTTGTTGGGAAGGCATGCTGCGCTCCATGACGTAACTGCTGAGGCAACACAGAACATCCATCAGTTTCGCTGCTTCCGCTCGTAATCCATTACCTTGACGGAAGGACGAGTTACGGCCGGCGCGCAGGTACTGCCGCCGTCGTAGTAAACTCGCAGTTCTTCATGGGCGAAAATGACCGGTTGTTTCCCTGTCGATAGTTAAAGCGTTCAATGGAACGAGACGTGCCTCGGTTTCACTTTATCGCAGCTGCCGCGTATACCGTCTGCAGCACTGCATCATATCTCCTCCGCTGTTGCGCCTTGGGTTTCGGTGAGAGGCGGCCGTAAAATCTTGAGAAGTGCTTCAGTGTTTACAGGAGTGTTTACAGCAGAGTTCCAACAGAAGTATATCATTACTCTTCATAAAGCGGAGGTAGGCAGAGAACGGGTCGTAATTGTGGTTCCAGGTGGCAGACGACACCGTATAGACAGCTAAATAATTTTTTTCCTTTTACCTTTCGTGAGGTTCATTTTGCGACCAACAAGCCAACGTTGCAGCAGTTGATATTCATGAGGGTGCTGTTAGAATAATGGACTGTACGCCTCATTCCTTCCAACCACAGATGGAGACATATAAAATCGTGACTAGCCGAGTTAGACACGTCAGTTTAGTAACGCTCAGTGCCCCATGTCTCCTGAAGACGATGTCTACGCATCACGGGGTAGATTCCGCGAAGCGCTGAAGGTAGAGATGGCCATTACTGTACTCCTCGACAACACTACCGCCGCCCACAACTCACGGAAATTAGTCGGAGTTTGGTAGAAGACACGTACTGCTCCAGATATCCTCTTAACCTCAACAGGACTGACCGGAGATGACATGGAAATCACCATCTCTTTTTGAGGTTTCTCAAACTGTTTTCTCGTCTTGTTACTGGTTTGTTGCAGCCCCCATAACATTCTCACCTGTATCAGACTCACTCTCAAAATAGAAAGGACACCCAACCTAAGTTCACTGCCTCTAGTACCATGAAAGTTATTCTCTGCTGTCTGAACACCAGAGGCGGATACAGAAAAACCTCTAGGAGGGGGCGCTAAAGATATCTTGAACTATCTTTACCTTTACTGAGAAATTACTATGAATTATTGTTATTAATACTTCACAATCAACTGATCACTCTCACTGTTGACTAATCTTCACACTTGCACTTGCTACAACTAGGAATTTTTAGTTATTCATTCCTCAGTCTTAATATTTCTGTTTCTGAATGTAAACTAGCTTTGTATTCGGTGAACAGTCCGTATTTATAGCGCTGTGTATCGAATGTTCTCTGTACAAGAAAACAGTAGAATATTCGCGACTTTTCTCGAACAAATGCCAGGCAGAATAACTTATCGAGATCACCAGAACGGCCGCGACTATTCTCACGGGTATGTGTTAGCTACCTATGTGCCAGACAGAAACGTATAAAATACGATGACGCGGACGCGCGTGCTACATAGGAAAGTACAACTACTCGATAGCTCGATTCCGTCAAGTCGATTGACGAAAGAAACGAACGAATAGTGTTGAATGGCGGGGGCGGTGCGGGTGGCAATGCGGACGGCCCCGTAAGGGGGGGGGGGGCACTCCCCCCATATGTATCCGCCACTGCTTAATACGTCCCATCAACCTGGTCCATTTTCTTGCCATGTATTTCCTATAACGCCATCACTCTGATTCTTCGATTCTCCTCTTTTCCATTCCCTCAGTCCATGAGTCATTCATGAGTCATTTCCAAACAATACTGTTATACGATATTCTAAGAAACACCGTGCACGTGTGAGCGGAGTTAAATGAATCAGAATTAATCGCGATGCGGGCACACCGTTTACGCCAGTGTTGGAATGAACGTACGCAACGGAATGCTTAATGCTATGGAAGATCATGGCCCTAGCAGTGACACTTAATGGGAAGCACTAGCACTCCGTCTTCAAGCCACAAGTGGCCCATCAGGACCATCCGACCGCCGTGTCATCCTCAGCTCTGGATGCGGATAGGAGGGGCGCGTGGTGAGCACACCGCTCTCCCGGTCGTTATGATGGTTTTCTTTGACCAGAGCTGCTGCTGTTCTGTCGAGTAGCTCCTCAATTGGCATCACGAGGCTGAGTGGACCCCGAAAAATGGCGACAGCGCATGGAGGCCCGGACGGTCACTCATCCAAATGCCGGCCACGCCCGATAGCGCTTAACTTCGGTGGTCTGATATGAACCTGTGTATCCACTGCGGCGAGGTCGTTGCCCACTTAATGGGAAGAATACGCATTTTATCACTGAAAAATATGAAATACGGTCTTGGTGGAAACACCTACTCGAATCCAAGATATGACTTCAGTGAACTCTCTATTACAAAAACGCGTGTAAATAAATAATTGAATCTCGTAAATTACAACCATAGAGTACTGACTGTGAGAAGCAGATAAGTCAACTACCGGTTGGCAAAGTTACTTGGAGGGAATCGGAATTAGCTCATAACCTGAGTTTGTGAAATTTAACTTGATCTACCCCCGCATCAGTTACAGTAATTGTTTGTCTGACTGGAAAAACGAAGAAGCCCATGCATCTGAGAATGTACAGACGAATTTGGGAAAGGGAATGCTAATACGATTCTCTAGTTCGTGACGGTCCTAACATGCCGAAGCTGCAAGGTATGCTCGCTATTATCGTCGATCCGATAACAGAACGGCGACACCATTTCTCGCTGTCATCAGGTACTGCAGAGGAAAATCATCCTCCACTCTGACAATATACGAGTTCCTCAGCGTGAGTTCTTTCAGTAATCTAGTCGAGTACTCATGCGCCAACAATCTCGTCAAACAGTGCTCTTCTTCTTGTAACAAAATCCCACCAGCATAGGTGAAACGTTAAAAACCAATAATCTCGATTTCCTCCCAACTATTACCAAAAACTTCACACACTGTGTTACGTCCTCTTGATGTCACAGCAGTGTCATCAATCAGTGTCCTCTCAAGCAGCGCCTAGCCTCACATCACTTGGCCTGCGAAAAGCTTAAAAACTGTGCTCGATGCTTTCCGTCGACTCTGCGACATCTTCTGAACCTGTAACACGTCAGAGCTGTTCTGACACGTAGTTTGGACCACTGAGAGATGTTTATCAGCTGAATGTATTTTTCTTAGCACAGTCCTAACACCCATGTCCTTCTAGACAGAGATCCATCATCTGGAATGAATACTTTCAGCTCAGCTGTCCAAAGTGGATCTGTGCAATAAAGTGTACAATAGGCCGGGTGCCAGTATGATGCTAGCAGAGGCGACTTTCCCCACGACAACGTGAGGGCAGCTTCTACCTGTTGATCCCTCCGCTAGCAATTCTGCGAACGATGTCATTCCTTGGCCCACAATGGGTCGGTTTCAGGGAGCAATTCTTGCGATTGTCCTGACCCATATCTTCAGTCTATCTCACTTATAAAGCTTATCCAACATAGCTGTCGAAATAGCTGGCGCAACGTTAAATTTCAAAATGCCAATAAAGGAGCTGAAATCAGCACGTACAGCCGCTGCAATCGCATTAGATGCTGTTTAACTGAAATATGAATGAATTATAAGGCTGATGTTTGATACAAGTAGTCTTGTTTTTAGTAGAAATTTCCTATTTGCCTGTACTGTTAGGGTTTTTTATCTCCTTTGTGCTTCGTCACATCTTATTTTGCTCTAAGGTAGCAGAATTTTGATTTTTTTATCGCTTATCTCATTTCCACAATTCCTCATTTCTTTCGTCTTTCTGCGGTTTACTTTCAGTCCGTAGTGCACACCTGTTAGAGTATTTCATTCAACAGGTCCTGTAATTCTGTAGAAATTTTATAATATTAAACTGTAGTATGAGGATAGTGCATGACACTAGTTAAGTTTTCTTTTGCACTGAACTGTCTTTAATCTAGTACTGAATCCAGTGAACGACTACTATGATCATTTGTAGAACGTCACCGGCCATGGTAGCCGAGCGGTTCCAGGCGCTTCAGTCCGTAACTGCGCGACTGCTACGGTCTCAGGTTCGAATCCTGCCTCGGGCATGGATGTGTGTGGTGTCCTTAGGTTAGTTAGATTTAAGTAGTTCTAAGTTCTAGGGGACTGATTACCTCAGATGTTAACCCATAGTGCTCAGAGCCATTTGAACGCTTTTTTTTTTTTTTGGTAGAACGTCCAGTTTGGGTCTTCTTGGTGGCGACTGTAGACATGTTCCTGATGCTGAGGCACTGTTGAGGTAGTGTGATTCTTTGTTAGTGTTGTGCGGGTACTTTCAGAGTGGTGTCGTGCGAATGCTTATGTGGGTGTGTTGGACACTATTTGCGTGACATAAGGCAAGAGCATAAAATAGAGTGCCATCTGTTGGTGACTTGAGTATTAGGCAACTCCCCACTCCTCTATGTATGACGGTACTCCGTATATCCTAAAGAACACAGTATAGCCTCAGTTTCAATGTGGATAGTAATTCCATTTGCGAATCTTACCAATGACATGCTTTCACTCTCAGTTATAACTTCACTCTTGAACCTTCCTTTCAGTTCCGCCACTGTTTCTTCAACAGGGGGCGATAGACTATTTCTGCTTTAATTTAGTACGTAAAGAGAGATGAAAATCTAATGGTCATGGGGGATTGGAAGACGATTGTATGTGAAAGATCAGGGGAAAAGGGTTACGGGAGAATATGGGTTTGGTACTGGGAATCAGGGAGGAGAAAGAATAATTGAGTTCTGTAGTATGTTTCAGTTAGTAGTAGCGAATACTCTGCTCAAGAGGAGGAGGTACGTCTGGAAAAGGCCGGGAGAAACTGGAAGATTTCAGTTAGGTTACATCATGGTCCTGGCAGAGATTCCGAAATCAGATATTGGATTGAAGGGCGTACTCAAGAGCAGATATAGACTTGGATCACAATTTAGTAGTGATGAAGATCAGGCTGAAGTTGAAGAGACTAGTTACGAAGAATCCGTGCTCAAAGAAGTGGGTTGCGAAGTACTAAGAGATGAAGAGATTCGCTTGAAGTTCTCTTTGGCTATAGACACTGCGATCAGGAATAGCACAGCAGGCAGTTTCAGGCGAAAAGGAAATCTCTGAAAAGGGAAATCACTGAAGTTGGATAGAAAAACATAGGTACAAAGAAGGTAACTGCGGAGAAACCATGGGTAACAGAAGAAATACTTCAGCTGATCGATGAAAGAAGGAAGTGCAGGAAATTAAGAAATACAGAAATAAGTCCCTTAGGGATGAGATAAACAGCGTGTGCAGGGCAGGGAAGCTAAGGCGATGAGACTCCATGAAAAAACGTGAAGAAATTGAAAAGGAAATGACTGACGGAAAGACTGACACAGCATATAGGAAAGTCAAAACAACATTCTGTGAAATTAAAAGCAAGAGTGGTAACATTAAGAGTGTTAAATGCAGAGGAGGAAAGAGTACTTTGAAGGGCTTGTGAGGGGGAGGACATGTCTGATAACGTGACAGAAGAAGACCCGGAAGTCGATATAGAAGAGACATGGCATCTAGTATTAAAATCAAATTCGGAGAATCTTTGGAAGACTTAAGATCGAGTAAGGCAAAAGGGACAGATAAAATTCCATCAAAATTTCTAAAATCAGTGGGGGATGTGGCAACAAAACGACGATTTACAAGGTGTATCTACACTCCTGGAAATTGAAATAAGAACACCGTGAATTCATTGTCCCAGGAAGGGGAAACTTTATTGACACATTCCTGGGATCAGATACATCACATGATCACACTGACAGAACCACAGGCACATAGACACAGGCAACAGAGCATGCACAATGTCGGCACTAGTACAGTGTATATCCACCTTTCGCAGCAATGCAGGCTGCTATTCTCCCATGGAGACGATCGTAGAGATGCTGGATGTAGTCCTGTGGAACGGCTTGCCATGCCATTTCCACCTGGCGCCTCAGTTGGACCAGCGTTCGTGCTGGACGTGCAGACCGCGTGAGACGACGCTTCATCCAGTCCCAAACATGCTCAATGGGGGACAGATCCGGAGATCTTGCTGGCCAGGGTAGTTGACTTACACCTTCTAGAGCACGTTGGGTGGCACGGGATACATGCGAACGTGCATTGTCCTGTTGGAACAGCAAGTTCCCTTGCCGGTCTAGGAATGGTAGAACGATGGGTTCGATGACGGTTTGGATGTACCGTGCACTATTCAGTGTCCCCTCGACGATCACCAGTGGTGTACGGCCAGTGTAGGAGATCGCTCCCCACACCATGATGCCGGGTGTTGGTCCTGTGTGCCTCGGTCGTATGCAGTCCTGATTGTGGCGCTCACCTGCACGGCGCCAAACACGCATACGACCATCATTGGCACCAAGGCAGAAGCGACTCTCATCGCTGAAGACGACACGTCTCCATTCGTCCCTCCATTCACGCCTGTCGCGACACCACTGGAGGCGGGCTGCACGATGTTGGGGCGTGAGCGGAAGACGGCCTAACGGTGTGCGGGACCGTAGCCCAGCTTCATGGAGACGGTTGCGAATGGTCCTCGTCGATACCCCAGGAGCAACAGTGTCCCTAATTTGCTGGGAAGTGGCGGTGCGGTCCCCTACGGCACTGCGTAGGATCCTACGGTCTTGGCGTGCATCCGTGCGTCGCTGCGGTCCGGTCCCAGGTCGACGGGCACGTGCACCTTCCGCCGACCACTGGCGACAACATCGATGTACTGTGGAGACCTCACGCCCCACGTGTTGAGCAATTCGGCGGTACGTCCACCCGGCCTCCCGCATGCCCACTATACGCCCTCGCTCAAAGTCCGTCAACTGCACATACGGTTCACGTCCACGCTGTCGCGGCATGCTACCAGTGTTAAAGACTGCGATGGAGCTCCGTATGCCACGGCAAACTGGCTGACACTGACGGCGGCGGTGCACAAATGCTGCGCAGCTAGCGCCATTCGACGGCCAACACCGCGGTTCCTGGTGTGTCCGCTGTGCCGTGCGTGTGATCATTGCTTGTACAGCCCTCTCGCAGTGTCCGGAGCAAGTATGGTGGGTCTGACACACCGGTGTCAATGTGTTCTTTTTTCCATTTCCAGGAGTGTATTAGTATCAAACATATGCCTTAATTTGAGGAAGAAATTTCTGAAATTTAAGTTTGTAGCACGGCATTGTATGGTAATGTAACATGGACTGTTGAGAAACCTGAAGAGAATAGTATCGACGCACTAGAGATGGGGTGCTACAGAAGGATGTTGAAAATTAAGTAGACTGATAAGGTAAGGCATGAGGAAATTCTCCGCAGAATCGTTGAGGAAAGGAATATACGGAAGGCACTGACAAGGAGACGGGATGGGGTGACAGGACATCTGTTAAGGCATCACGGAGTAAATTGCTTGATACTACAGGGGCTGTAGAGGGTACAAACTATAAGGAGAAATAGAGACTGGAATACATCCAGCAAATAATTGAGGACGTAGGTTGTAAGTGATAGTCTGAGATGAAGAGGTTGGCACAGGACACATGGTGCGCCGTATCAAACCAGGCAGAAGACTGAAGGCTCAAAAACGTGTTTTTTTGGCCTTCTTCGTAAACAAAATATCCACAAAACTTTGTTCCAAAATAGGTTTTCTTTATTTATTTATTATCTTTTGCGTCTATTGGTAGAGAGAGAATCATTTATCCATGCCTTATTAACATAAATAAATGGACCTAACGATGGAAGTACCAAATAGTGATGACAGCTTACAATTACTTGTACTCATCAATAAACACTTCCGGGCTAAGTTGCCGTGGTCGATCTGTAGAACTTCTTCTCCCTGACGTTTCGTTCTCAACTACGGAGAACATCTTCGGAGGTGAGTCAACGACTGGCTGCTAGGAGCTGGGGCCGCCGCTTATATGGATATCGTAGAGGGCGCCACCGCACGTCACGTGGCGTCGATGTGCAGCTATCTCTGGCTATCGTCTGTTCTCTCGATTGCAGGCAATCGATTGTCACGTGATTGATGCAACGTCGACGGCCATATCTTACCCAATTTTAATCCTTCTTCTTTACGATTAAAATTGTATTGGTGTGTGTGGATTTCAATTGCCTCTCTATACATACGTGTATAATAATGCGACGTCCTCGCTAGCACGCTTGTTTCACCAAATTTTATTTCGTGATCTCCATCCTTAAAAACATGTTCCGCTACTGCCGATTTGTCGATATGTCCCAAGCGACAGTTTCTTTTGTGCTCCGTCAACCGTGTATTGATGCTTCTTTTTGTAGTTCCTATGTAAACCCTGCCACAACTGCACTAGGAGTGGCTAGGGGGTGACGAGCATCTTTTGTTGATCTTAGGCATTCACAAATTTTCTTAGTAGGTCTGAAAATGGTCTCTACGTGTAACTTGGCTAGTACTTTCCCAATGCGATCCGTGATATTATGGATGAACGGAAGAAATACTTTTTCAGCTGATGGTTGTTGCTGTCTCCTATTTTTAGGCATTTTTCTATTTGGGTGAAGTGCTCGGTTAATCTCGTTTTTCGTATAACCAACTACTTATACTTCTGACTGGTATGAAAATATAGTTTGCCGCCGATTAGTAATCTGAAAGTAAAAGTAAAAACAGTTACAAATTTGCTATTATAGGCTAGTATTTGCCACTTACAAGTCTAATATGCAAGCGAAATTTTTCTGGCATGTAAGTCGTAAGCAGCGCAGGCCGAAGCGTTCCGATCGTTACGGAAACAAGCGTATGCTATTTACGGAACAGGACACGTCGTTGCCGCCGCGCTTTTTGCCCCTTTAATTGTATCCAGTAGTCGCAGCAGATAGGACGGCGCGCCTGACAAGACAGCGGAGAACATGTCAGGAGTATCTAATTGAGAAAATGATATCACAGACAAGGCTTAATTAACTTGATTAATGGACGGACGACAGAGGGACTCCGCAAACGCTGGCGGCAGCGCGCATGCCAGTTACGCAAACAGCGATCACGCGAGACCGCTCCCGATGACGCCCGGCGGCGTTCGAAACGATCTGTAACCAGCTATTCCTGCGGGCCCGACGTGCCTGCTGCATGCCATTCCAGGGGCCCTCAAGCAATCTGCCGGCTGCAGGTTCTATCTCAGAAGTGAACTGACGCGTTTGGCTCTTTGATTCTCGGGCGAGACGGAGTGCGTAATTTATATTCTGCTATTAAGCCTTTGCTTTCTTTCAGTTTTCTGTTTCCCTGGTCTTGATGTACAGCTTCTGCAATGAATAAATGTACAAATTAAATAGAAAATGATGTTATATTTCCTGATCACGAAAATGAAAGTAACTTGGATACCAGAATGAGGTAGGGACATGCAGTGTAATCGTAATTTGACAGATCTACTCTGAAATTGCCGGCCCGGCTAGCCGCGCGGTCTCACGCGCTGCTTCCCGAGTGGAAAGGTGTGCCGGTCCCCGGCACGAATCCACCCGGCGGATTAGTGTCGAGGTTCAGTGTGCCAGGCGGTTTTCCATCTGCCTCGGCGAATGCGGGCTGGTTCCCCCTACTCCGCCTCAGTTATGCTACGTCGGCGATTGCTGCGCAAACACTGTCTCCACGTACGCGTACACCATAATTACTCTACCACGCAAACATTGGGGTCACACTCGTCTGGTATGAGACGTCCCTGTGGGGAGGTCCACTGGGGGTCGAACCGCACAATAAAACTGGGTTCGGTGTGGGGCGGCGTTGGGGTGGGTGGACTGCTGTGGCCTGTTGTGGGAACGAAGCCTCTCCGTCGTTTCTAGGTCCCCAATTCAACACACGATACACGCACTCTGAAATTTATACCTATTATAATGGAACTGGCTGAGGTCTGCGAATCTAGCACGAAATTTACGAAACAACTCAAATTTTCTTCATCCACGTTATTTTTCAGTAACTCTTTGGTACAACGTATATTGGCTGCATGATGAAATCTGTAGTTACCTAAGTGTAGTTTTAACAGTCATGTCCACTTGGTATGTAAATTTCATTTATGTCGTTCTGTGGAAGCCGGCTGGGGTGGCCGAGCGGTTCTGCGCGCTACAATCTGCAACCGCACGACCACTACGGTCGCGGGTTCGAATCCTGCCTCGGGCATGGATGTGTGTGATGTCCTTAGGTTAGTTAGGTTTAAATAGATCTAAGTTCTAGGAGACTGATGACCTCAGAAGTTAAGTCTCATAGTGCTCAGAGCCATTTGCCCCATTTTTTCGTTCTGTGGTTTTATGATGTATACATTACGAGAGAAATTGTAACTTACGTACTGTGGCCGTATATAATCTATTTCTGGCTCACAAAATCAAGGACACGAACAGCACCGTCGCTTCTATTCCTTGCTAGGGTATTTAGATTGGGTGAGGCTGGCCGAAGATTTTTATGTTATTTCACTGAGAGGGTCTCCTGCGCGAGACAATTAGTTTTAATGTCAGCAAATGTACAAGAACACACTGTAAGACGCATTATTTGGTACGTAAATATCAGTATCCGATGTCAGTTAATAATTATAATTAGCTGGAGTAGATCCATAATGTAATTATTTCTGGTAATCATTCATTTCCGTGTTCGATCAACATTTGCAGAACGCAGCAACTACATTGAAGAGCCAAAAGACTGGTACACCTGCCTAATATCGTGTAGGGCCCCAGCGAGCACGCGTAAATGCCGCAACAGGATATGGCATGGACTCGACAAATGTCTGAAGTAGTGCTGGAGGGAACTGACACCATGAATCCTGAAGGTCTGTCCATAAATCCGCGGGAGTAAGAGGGGGGTGGAGATCTCTTCTGAACAGCACGTCGCAAGGCACCTCAGATACGCTCAATAATGTTCATGTCTGGGGAATCTGGTGGCTAGCGGAAGTGTTTAAACTGAAAAGAGTATTCCCGGAGCCACTCTGTAGCAATTCTGCACATGTGTGGTGTCGCATTGTCCAGATGGAACTGCCCAAGTCCGTCGGAATGTACAATGGACGGGAATGGATGCAGGTGATCAAACGGGATACTTACGTACGTGTCACCTGTCAGACTCCTATCTAAATGTATCAGGGTCCCATATCACTCCAACTGCACACGCCACACACCATTACAGAGCCTCGACCAGCTTAAACAGTCCCTTGCTGACACGCAGGATCCAAGGATTCATGAGGTTGTCTCCATACCCAAACGCGTCCATCCGCTCGATACAATTTGAAACGAGAGTCGTTTGACCAGGCAATATGTTTCCCGCTGCAACAGTCCAATGCCAGTGTTGAAGGTCCCAGGCGAGGCGTAAAACTTTGTGTCGTGCAGGCATCAAGGGTACACGAGTGGGCCTTCGTATTCGAAAGCCCATATCGATAATGATTCGTTGAATGGTTCGCACGCTGACACTTGTTGATGGTCCAACATTGAAATCTGCAGCAATATGGCGAAGGATTGCACTTCTCTCACGTTGAACGACTCTCTTCAAACGATTGGTCCCCTTCTTGCAAGATCCTTTTCCGGCGTCAGTGATGTCGGAGATTTGATGTTTCACCGGATTCCTGATATTCGTGGTACACTAGTGAAATGATCGTACTGTAAAATCCCCACTTCACTGTTACCTTGGAGATATTGTGTCCCACCTTGATAACCTGCCATTGTAGCACAGAAACCGATCAACAACTGCGCCAGTCATTTGTTGTCTTATAAAGGCGTTCCGACCACAGCACCGTATTCTGCCTGTTTACATATCTCTGTATTTGAATACGCACACCTATACCAGTTTCTTTGACGCTTCAGTATGTGATTGTGTTGTTATTTGCGTCAATGACATCAGTGTTGTGCAAAGTTCTTCTAGAGGAGCAAGTGGCCCGAATCTTGTGTTCTTTCGCACTCGCAGGACACGTCCCCATTGGCTTCAAGGACGGTCCATTTCTTGCGTGATAGTTATTCAGTGCGAGACGCCCATATTAAGACAATTGAATGACCAGAGTAGGGCAGATCGTTTCCTGGGTCTAGCTCCTCCTTTGTAGATAGGTGTGGAGGAGAGATTAAATGCTGATTGATTGTAACTGAGCAGTGTTCTGTGTGTGTATAGGAACTGGTCAGAACTTCGCTATGCTAATGTTTGCCTTAGGAGAGAGTAGGTTGCGGCTCGTTTCCTTATTTGTACATTTGTTGGATAATTACCGAACACCACTAGTGGGCTATAGCAGTTGTTTTTTGGACATCAATGACCATCGGAAGTGCTCTTCCACAATTCTATACATGGCTTTGAAAACTCATGATGGTTCACTATGGGACTTAACATCTGAGGTTATCAGTCCCCTAGAACTTAGAACTACTTAAACCTAACTAACCTAAGGACATCACACACATCCATGCCCGAGGCAGGATTCGAACCTGCGACCGTAGCAGTCGCGCGGTTCCGGACTGAGCGCCTAGAACCGCTAGACCACAACAGCCGGCGAAAACTCATGAAGTATCGATGCTGCTTCGTAATGAAAAACTGATTTAAAATACATAGATATTAAAATTTAGATACAAAACCATTATGCAAGGAGCAAATTCTATTTCATATCTTTAAGATTATTCGTATAATAAAAGTACAATCCAGCTAAGCAACACCTGCAACGTGACAATTCAGCAGGGAGCGGATTGATTGCATAGTACGCAAAGAAAATTCAAATGACATCTAATTCAGTGCCAAAAGAACACCTGAAAAACTTAGGGGATCGAGAATTGACAGATATGAAGCACAGTTAGAAGACGAGTAGTGGTTTTATAATGTGTGCTTATCAGGCTGAATTCAATCGATACACACAGCAGCGCACACCACTTAATATCTGCAGACCTCCAGCCCTGTCTAGTAACACACTCACCCACACAGTCAATTCCGCTGTCTTAAGATTCCGCTTCGCCGACAGCCAGCCAGATAGCCCTGAAACAAACTGCGCCCAGTCTCATCGTATCGCAAGTTTCCGTACAACACCCTCTTCCTTGTTGTTGCCGTCCGCCAGGGCAGCCACGGAGTACAGTTAAACCCAACGGCCGCTTCCACAACTGACAACTGAAACCCCCCTATCGCACCCTCTGGAGGTTTATTGGTAAGAGGGCACAGTGAATAGCCCGTCAAAAACTGAACACAGATCAAGCATGAAAACAGAACAAGATGTATTAAACTGTGAAAAAAGCAAAATAGAAACAGTTAACGGTCCAGACACAAGAAGTGAAACCGTCACGTGATTGGCTTGCTAAGCGGACGAGCTGTGTTCAGAACTCCCTTGTGCCATTTATTTTTCTTTTTTTCACAACATTGTGTACTGTCTGTGCGGTCACTGAGATGTTTGTTGACTTGCTGTAGTTTTGGCAGTTGTCATACTACTATGCACTGTTCGTAGTATATAAGTCATATAGAAAGAATACATTACCGTCGCAAGTAAAAGTGAGAGCAGGCGAGATACCACATAGACGTCTCACAGAAATGCAAAGAACAAATAAATGGGTGTGAACTATGTTACAAAAAAGGAATTCAAGAGTCAAAACTTCCAAAACAGAACGCAACCTCAAAACCGTTAAAAAAACCATGTGTTGTGACTGCACACAGAGAAACTGTGTGATTGTGAAACTGTTGTGTTCATTTGTTGCAGCTTATGTGACAAACTATTATGCTTTCATCATGGACTTCGGAGTGATCACATTCGCATTCACACGGACGCCTAGATCCGGCAAGGAGGCATATCTCACTCACTCACGAGGCGTACAAATTAGGTGCGTCGGTCAGAGATTCCTATCATGTGACACACGCATTGTCACTAATGCCGTGTATGACACACCAGACGTGTTTTCCGGCGGAGGATTCGGTTGGCTTGTCGACTTGTTATCAAACGTTTGCCGTTCCTATTCGAAAGCCACTTAGTTTCGACTACTAACAGAGTAGCTGTGCTGCCAAAGCAGAGTTACTAAACACAGTCTTCCAAAATGCCTTCACGAAAGAAGACGAAGTAAACATTCCAGAATTCGAATCAAGAACACCTGCCAACATGAGTAACGTAGAATTAAATGTCCTCGGAGTAGTGAAGCAACTTAAATCACTTAATAAAAGCAAGTCTTCTGGTCCAGACTGTATACCAATTAGGTTCCTTTCGGAGTATGCTGATGCATTAGTTCCATGCTTAACAATCGTATACAACCGGTCGCTCGACGAGAGA
This sequence comes from Schistocerca americana, assembly GCF_021461395.2. Lineage (NCBI taxonomy): Eukaryota > Metazoa > Arthropoda > Insecta > Orthoptera > Acrididae > Schistocerca > Schistocerca americana. Next base: position 527,150,589 of record NC_060124.1, read on the forward strand.
TCCGTACCCAAAGATTGGAAAGTTGCACAGGTCACACCAATATTCAAAAGGGTAGTATGAGTAATCCACTAAATTACAGGCCCATATCGTTAACGTCGATATGTAGCAGGATTTTAGAACATATATTGTGTTCGAACATTATGAATTATCTTGAAGAAAACGGTCTATTGACAGAGTCAACATGGGTTTAGAAAACATCATTCCTGCGAAATACAACAAGCTCTTTATTCATATGAAGTGTTGAGTACTATTGACATGGGATTTCAGATCGATTCCGTATTTCTGGGTTTCCGGAAGGCTTTTGACAGTGTTCCACACAAGCGGCTCGTAGTGAAATTGCGTGCTTATGGAATATCGTCTCATTTATGTGACTGGATTTGTGATTTCCTGTCAGAGAGGTCACAGTTCGTAGAAATTGACGGAAAATCATCGAGTAAGACAGAAGTGATTTCTGGCGTTCCCTTAGGTAGTGTTATAGGCCCTTTGCTGTTCGTCATCTATATAAACGATTTGGGAGACAATCTGAGCAGCCGCCTCCGGTTGTTTGCAGATGACTCTGTCGTTTATCGACTGATAAAGCCATTAGAAGATCAAAACAAACTGCAAGACGATTTAGAAAAGATATCTGAATGGTGATAAAAGTGGCAGTTGACCCTGAATAACGAAAAGTGTGAGGTTATCCACATGAGGGCTAAAAGGAACTCGTTAAACTTCGGTTACACGATGAATAAGTCTAATCTAAAAGGCGAAAATTCAACTAAATACCTAGGTATTACAATTATGAACAACTTAAAATGGAAGGAACACATAGAAAATTTTGTGGGGAAGGCTAACCAAAGACTGCGTTTTATTGGCAGGACACTTAGAAAATGTAACAGATCTACTAAGGAGACTGCCTATACTACGCTTGTCCGTCCTCTTTTAGAATACTGCTGTGCGGTGTGGGATCCTTACCAGATAGGACTGACGGAGTACATCGAAAAAGTTCAAAGAAAGGCAGCACGTTTTGTATTATCGCGAAATATGGGAGAGAGTGTCACAGAAATGATACAGGACTTGGGCTGGAAATCGTTAAAAGAAAGACGTTTTTCGTTGCGACGGAATCTTCTCACGAAATTCCAATCACCAACTTTCTCCTCCGAATGCGAAAATATTTTGTTGACAAGGATCTACATAGGGAGGAACGATCACCACGATAAAATAAGGGAAATCAGAGCTTGTACGGAAAGATATAGGTGTTCATTCTTTCCGCGCGCTATACGAGATTGGAATAATAGAGAATTGTGAAGGTGGTTCGATGAACCCTCTGCCAGGCTCCTAAATGTGATTTGCAGATTATCCATGTAGATGTAGAATCAACTTGCATTATACGTACTTTCCTATCTGTTGCAAACGGATGTAACACCATGACACAGACACAAATAGATTAGAACAGCGGAACAGAGCGAACAGCGAAAAAAAGTAAAAAGTTGGCATGAGGGAGCTTCGACCATGGCTCGCCCGCTTAGCAGTCCAACAGCGTGACCACTTCTCCATGACGCTGTGGTGCTTGCAAACGTCTCTATGTTTGAATTCCTGTGCTTGGACCGTTCACTATTTTGCTTGGTTTTTTTTTCACATTTTAGTACACCTTCTTCCTGTTTTCATGCCCGATACGGGTCCAGTTTCACTAAATCTGAGTGGTGTCCGATGGGGAGTTTCCCTTGTGACCTCTGGCACTGGTAGATACTCGCCGCTGTCCGAAACTAGACTCCTCGTACCGTCAACCGTTCTGTGAAAGTTCAGTGTGTGGCGCCAGTGTCGCGATGCACGCGGCGCTGCGCTGCTACCGAGCTGCTCAATCGTGTATGTCGCGCAATGGCGCGGGTTTGGGCGTATGGCGGCTGCGTGGCGACTTGTGACGGCACACAGTGTTTTCGTCATAACGTCGACAGTTTTCTGATAAGTAGACTCGCAAATCTAGAACAAAATTATTTTCTAAGGAGAAAGATATTGAAATTTCGTGAAAACATGTCGCCGCAACGAAAAACGACTTTGTGAGATTTAAAACTTTCCCGGCGTACATATTGTTCCACAAAATTTCGGGCTAACTGCCGGATGTTTGCAACTTCCTGCCCCAATATTTCGGAGCAGAGTCTTCTGGCCGTTTCAGGTGATACTGGCGAAAACTCTTTTTTTTTTCTTTTTTCCCTTTATTGTATTTCAATTCCCCATCGAGGCGGACTGGCAGCAGCATATGCGCTGCACTTCAGCCGAAAGACATAGAAGAAACAATAGAAGACAGTGAAAAATATACAAAGCAGACAATATGGTGAAAATAGATATAAAAAAGCGGGAACATCATGAAAGGCAATAGACAAAAAAAATGGCGACTGTAAAAGGGAGATAAAAAACTGTTTAAAAGTAGCGCACACAAAACGCCACACACTGCGACAATTAAAAGAACACAAGGCACACTGGAGCATAAGAAGTATCGACAGATGGCATAGCACATAACAAACACTGACAGCGAACCTCAAGGCAGTACACAATTAAAATCACACCTCTTGACGCACACGAGAAACAGCACTAAACACAACACTGACGTGGCACACTGACGATGATCAAGATGGAGAATCTGCCAGGCGCTAGGAGATGAGGGAGACTTGAAGAAGGGAGGGAGGGGAAGAGATGGGGGAGATGAGCGGGGGGCGCGCTGAAGAGGGCCAGGTAGGGAGGGATGTGGGAAGGAAAGAGGCAAGGATGGGGTGCCGGGTCTCAGAGGGGGGGGGGGGGGAGGAAGGAGGAAAATCCGCCCTGGGAGAATGAGGGGAGAGGAAAAAGGGGGCACTGGGGATGGGGGGGGGGGAACAAGGCCAGGTTATAGTTGGAAAGAAGGGTAGATGTCACGGCGATCATCTGGGAGGGGGAGGCGCAGGAAATTGCCCTGATGAAGGAGATGGAGGATGTGGAGGTGGAGAGAGGGAGGGATACAGCGATAGAGGCGCAGCAATGGGTGGGGGATGGAGGAAACCAGAGGGTGGGGGGGATCAAGCCTGCGGGGGATGTAAAGGATGCGGAGATGTTGGAGGAACAGGAGGAGGTGGGGGAAGGGGTTCAAAAATGGTTCAAATGGCTCTGAGCACTATGGGACTTAACATCTATGGTCATCAGTCCCCTAGAACTTAGAACTACTTAAACCTAACTAACCTAAGGACGTCACACAACACCCAGTCATCACGAGGTAGAGAAAATCCCTGACCCCGCCGGGAATCGAACCCGGGAACCTGGGCGTGGGAAGCGAGAACGCTAGAAGGGGATCAGGTCATACAGGAGCCGTGTGGGGGAAGGAAGGCGGATACGGAAGGCAAGGCAAAGCGCATGGCGTTCAAGGATTTGGAGGGTGCGGAGATCCAGGCAACGCTGGCATAACAGAGGACAGGACGGATGAGGGATTTGTAGGTGTGGAGGATGGTAGAAGGATGCAATCCCCATGTCCGACCAGACAGGAATTTCAGAAGGCGGAGGCGGAAATGGGCTTTCTGCTGGATGGTCTGGAGATGAGGGGTCCAGGTGAGGTGTCGGTCGAGGGTGAGGCCAAGCGAAAACTCCCTGACCTCTGGTTTTTAAGGCCCCTCCGTCAAATGCGTGGTGGATTACCTTGGCGTTGCGCGTGCGCTACTTGAGAGCGTTCGATTCTGCTGCGCCGCGCGCCCTCCGTGGTGAAAACTCGCGCATTGATATTAATTCGATTTTCTTCCTGCGGTTCCATCACAGACCTACGTCGGCTTCGGAGGACACGAAGTTTTTCGACAATTGTATTCCATGCCGAATTCAATTGGTAACCGCCGTCACGCTTAATAAGAGACTCATTGTCAGACAGCCGTATTTCCACGGATTCATTAATAATACAGCTCCAAAATTTAGACGTATGGGCCACAATTTTTGTCTCTTTGTAATTCATGGCATGACCAGTGGAAATACAGTGTTCGGCGATGGCAGACTTACAAGGCTGAAGAAGGCGAGTATGCCGCTGATGTTCTACAATGCGATCCTGCACAGTACGCGTCGTTTGCCTTATATAAGATTTGCCCGCATTCACACGGAATCCTGTAAACACCTGCCTTGCGCAGCTCTAGGTCGTCTTTGATAGATCCCAACAGCGACGAAATTTTTCCAAGAGGGCGAAAGATTGCCTTCCCTTTATATTTTCTTAGTATTCTGCTTATTTGCGCTGAAATATTACTAATATATGGTAAATAGGCAGTAGTTTTAAAAGCCTCTTCCTCTTCTTTGTTTCGTCGTTTACAGGTGTGCAGCGCTCTCTCCACTTGCTGGGACGAATACCCACTCTTCAGAAATAAAGTCTGCAGGTGCTCCAGTTCCGTTTGCAAACTATCGATTTCAGAGATTATGTGGGCTCGGTGAATCGATGTCTTCAAAACACTCATCGTTTGTGCCGGATGGGGGCAACTAGCGGCTTGCAAGTAAAGGTCTGTGTGAATGGGCTTTCTATATACCGGATCACCAAGTGTGCCACCGTTCTTACGTAGCACCAATACGTCTAAAAACGTTTTCGCCATTATCACCTGTAAGATGGCCAGAAGACTCTGCGCCGAAATATTGTAGCAGGAAGTTGCAAACATCCAGCAGTTCGCCCGAAATTTTGTGGAACAAAAACGCCTATGATTTAATGATCGCCACATCCCTCGTTTCATATCCGTGACACTCTCGTTCGTATTTCTTCATTATACAAAACGAGCTGCCCTTCTTTAAACTTTTTCGATGTTCTTCGTGAATCCTGTCTGGTAAGGATCCCACACGGCGCAGGAATACTCTAGATGAGGACAGCTTAGTGTATGTAGACTCTTAAGAAGATTCGTCGCATTCCCTTTCTTCCAATAAAAGGCAGTGTCTGGTCAGCCTTTCTCACGACATTTTTGTCTGATGGTTCCTATTTAAGCTGTTTGTAACTGTAATCCCTAGCGATTTAATTAAGTCTACAAACTTCAGAATTGTATAAATTACTGTGTTACCAAAATTTAACGGAATTTGCTCATTGTGAGAATACTGAGTGATCTGTCAAAAACCATTCAAAAGCCAAGACAGCACAAAATATTTTTTTTTTTATTCAAGACAACCGGTTCCAACATAGCTGTCATCTTCAGGTCTTAAACATTTTTTGGTAGTACAAAAAGTTCATTTACGCTTTTACTTGACATCTTGTGCATGAGGCCATCGTAAAAGGAACATGTCTTACTACAAAAAATGTTTAAGACCTGAAGATGACAGCTAAGACTGTTGAAATCGTTTGTCTTGAATTAAAAAAATATTTTGTGCGATCTTGGCTTTGGAATGGTTTTCAACAATTGAAACTTAACGGATTTCAGTAATCATCTGGAGGATCTCAACCCTTTTTATTATTGAGAGTAAAGTGGCGCTCATGTTCGCCCCCGTAGCAAAGTGATCGACATTGATGGCTGATATGCGAAGGACCCGTATTCGATACCCAGTGCTGCCAAGCATTTTAACAAGATAGGACGACTGGCATGACATGCGTTCAGCCTCGTGATGCAAATTGCGGAGTTTCTTTCCCGAGCAGTAGCGGCCACGCGGTCTGGAAATCTGCAAAACGGCCATTAAAGCGTTGTGCTGCTCCTCCATACTTCATCCACATGGCGCCGCAAGGCAGAGGATGTCACTGCGGCCAGTGGACACCCCCTTGCGTCTTTAAGACTTGGCGAGGAGCTCGTTTTGAGCTGCCACTTTTCGCACCGCATAGGTATCTTATCTTAATCATTTTGCAATACTCTGATGACTTTGCTACAAGGTAAACGGCAGAGTCATCTTCAATCAAAATCGTTTATACAGGGTGAACGTTAGTAAAACCGACAAACTGCAGGAACGGTTTCCTGACTGGACATGGAGAAAAGAAGGTCGTACGAACACGCGTCAATGGGCGGTGTGCGCGCAACGGCAACAAATCGTCCCGGAACTCAGTACAGAGCTGCTTCGCATCGATGTCACAACAGGTGTTTATAGTGGCCCCCATGGGACATAATGCACACGGGGCATAAGACGTATCATGGATTGCCACACTCTTTCGCACGTGTCGGACTCTCTCCGAATAACGTCACAGGTGTCGTGAACACGCTGTTATAGGGTATGAACATCAAAAACTGGTTTAGCACTCACAAAGCTTTCCAGACGCACCCAGGGGTTTTAGCAAGCTATATTACAGATTCTCCGCGTCATATTCAGCGTCCGGCGAAGATGTTGTTGAGGTGACGGCGAATTGTAATGCGGAAATGGCGTGGCGCTCCGTGATGAAGAAACCACGTAGCCTGTCGTATTGACAAAGGCACATTCTCAAGCAGCACAGATAAAGTATTCGGCAAAAAGTCCACATACATTCCTCCGACGAGGCGTTGTGGAATAATAATCTGTCCAAGGATGTGGTCGCCAAGAATACCTGCCTATACATTGATGCTGAACCGATGCTGACTAGACGCCTCAAGCTTTCCCGAGGCTTGTCTGTAGCCCACAATGACGATTATGCAGATTCAAATGGTTCTAATGGCTCTGAGCACTATGGGACGTAACAAATGGTTCAAATGGCTCTGAGCACTATGGGACTTAACATCTGACGTCATCAGTCCCCTAGACTTAGAACTACTTAAACCTAACTGACCTAAGGACATCACACACATCCATGCCCGAGGCAGGATTCGAACCTGCGATCGCAGCGGTCGCGCGGTTCCCCACTGTAGCGCCTAGAACCGCTCGGCCACCCCGGCCGGCGTGTTCGATGTCTGCTAGTCGTGTAACTGAGGCGGAACGTGGGGACCAGCTCGGTATTCATCTAGCGGGATGTGGAAAACCGCCTAAAAACCACATCCATGCTGGCCGGTACACCGGCCAACGTCGGTAATCCGCCGGGCGGTTTCGAACCGGGGCCGGCGCGCCTACCCGTCTGGAGATCTAGAAATACGAAATCACTTTGCGATTCCCTGCCGACAGAACTCATTATTTCGAGCGATAGAAGAGCCGATAGTGTTTCACGAGATTGAGGGTCCCCGCACCAGCATTAAACGTTTAGTGAAAGCATGAAGTACACAACCGTAGTATACGGAGTTAGCACTCGGCTATAACGTAAAGGCTTTGACACTGCACAAGCCCTGGCGCAAACCCATCCTCGCGACGACACGCGGGCTGTTAGTCCATTGTCACAGGCCCTGTAACCCGGGAGGCTAAGGTCGGTGCGCTTCCAACGCGAACTTGGGAGCTTGCGAACTGCGCGAAACGCCCTGCATATTTCTCAAGGGTGTAAGACGTGGCTGCATTTGCATCACGTCGGCGCTCGCAGCGTGATCCGCGCGCGGACGCTGGTTGCGGGTGGAGACACACGTGTGTCAGCCGCCCCGGCGCGTGATTGGCCGAAATCGAGGGGCCAGCGGTTCAAGGGCCGCGCTGCGCCGTGACGCGGCGCTTCCAGCCGCCTCAGCACGTGCACTGATTCACAGCAGCGGCAGCGGCGGCAGCTGCGGCCACGTGGCCTGGGCCTGGCTAACACGCCTTCCTTCGTCGTGATTTACCATCACGCAACCATCAACGAGAAAACTTCGTGCGCTAGTCTATACGGCATAACTATTCTGCATAACTACCAAAATCCACATCCATTTTAACCTGCTTACTGCCTTCAGACCTTGGAGCTACAATTTATACCCCCATCTCCCTCCTGCCACCACTTCTCTCCTCACAAACACGCAGTTGCATGGTGCCTCAAGATGTATCCCATCAATAAACAGTTTCTTTTATAGTACATGCCTTTCCTCCCTAGTTTAGTTTTTCGTTCCATGGATCCGTGCTGAGGAGATCCTCGTGGATGTGGAACATGTCAATTTTTTTTAAAGCTGAAATAACAATACTAATAGTATGAATATAGACAATACATCATTTGTTTCTATTAAAAAATTTTTCAATGGAGTAGAAGGAGTTGGCCACTAGTAAGTCTTTCAGGCTCCTTTTAAACTGATCTTTATTTGTAACTAAATTTTTATGTTCGCTGGCAAATTATTGAAGATGAGTGTTCCTGAGTAGTGGACCCCTTTTTGAACTAAAGTATGTGCTTTTAAGTCCTTGCGCAGATCATTTTTGTTCCTGGTATTGTATGTATGAACTGAGCCGTTTGTTGGAAAAAGAGATATATTATTTAGGACAAATTTCATTAAAGAGTAAATATACTGAGAGGCAGTAGTTAGTATACCCAGTTCTTTGAAGAGGTTTCTACATGACGTCCGTGAATTTACTCCACAAATAATACGTATTATACGCTTTTGGACTCTCAAAACTTTTGTTTGACTTGAGGAGTTACCCCAAAATATTATACCATATGACATTATGGAATGAAAGTAGGCAAAGTATGCAAGCTTTTTCATTTTTATGTCTCCTATGTCAGCTATCACTCGAAGTGCAAATACAGATTTGTTAAGGCGTTTCTGTAGTTCTGTGGTATGTTCCTCCCAACTGAATTTATAATCAAGTTGTAATCCCAGGAATTTAAGACTGTCAACCTCTTTTATCTGCTATTCTTCATACTTTATGCATATGCTGGGTGGAAACCTCTTACAGGTTCGCAATTGCATATAGTGAGTGTTTTCGAAGTTTAATGCCAGTAAGTTGGCTTTAAACCATTTATTAATATCCATGAAAATATCATTAGCAGATCTTTCTAGAACTACACTCGACATAGTATTTATTGTAATACTTGTGTCATCTGCAAACAAAACGAACCCTGCTTCTGGCAGTGTAACTGATGAGAGATCATTAATGTACACAAGAAAAAGCAATGGCCCTTTAAGATGGATCCTTGTGGGACACCACATGTAATTTCTTCCCATTCTGATGATGACTGATGACTTAATTCACTAGTCCCTTGCACTGACACCCTTTGTTTCCTGTTAGCGAGGTTTGACTTGAACCATTTTGCAGCACTGGCCGTGACACCACAGAATTCTAATTTATTTAAAATGATCTTGTGGTTCACACAATCAAATGCCTTTAAAAAATCACAGAAAATACCTGCTGCTTGTAATTTGTTATTTAATGAATTCACTACATTTTCACTTAGGTGTAAATAGCCTTCTCGATATCAGATTCCTTCAGAAATCGAAACTGTGTTCTTGATAATATGTTATTTGTGGTCGGATGGTTGGGAAGCTGCCTGTACATTACTTTTCCTAAAAATTTTGAGAATGCTGGCAAAAGTGAAATCGGTCTGTGGTTTGACGGTATCTCTTTATCCCCTTTCTTGAATAGAGGCTTAACATCTGCATATTTCAGCCAGTCAGGAAATGTTCCAGTTATAATTGACTGGTTACACAAGTAACTTAGAATTGTACTAAACTCACAAAAACATGCCTTAATTAACTTTGTTCATATTTCATCGTAACCACTAGAATGCTTTGTTTCAGTACTTTATCATCAGTTGTCCAATGTACCCATCTAGTCTTAACCATTTTCCTGTTGCACACTATGTCCAAAGCTTCCATTCATTTTTTCTTTTTACTTGCGTCCACAGTCCTGCAATATTCTAGCAGTGAAATTTTCTTCCTAGATTGTTATGAGTATAAAAGTCCAAGCAGAAAATGTTGTCACTTTAATAACTAACTTCTTGTCTCTGTTGTATATCATCCACGTTTCACTAAACTCCATGAAAATATCCCCTTAAGCGGCTTACTGATATTTAAATATATCTTTTTCGTGACCTTTATCCCATATCCTGCCCTCGCAGTCGCCATCCCTCCCCCGCCTCAAACCCCCCGCACCCTTCCCCTGGACAGAAGTTGTGTATCCCATGTCTACGTCTAGTGTTATCCCATGTGAAAATGTGCGAACGGTTTTCGAGATAACAAATCTATATTCGATGTTGAACACTTTATCTTCTTCAGAAGTGCTGGTCTGGATATTACTAGTCTGCGTTTTATGTGCTCTCCTTAATTCCACCATGGTCACTTATTTCGCTGATCAAATAACAAAATTCATCTGCTGCTCTTAGTTCCTAACTGCCCCCCCTCCCCCAATCCCCAATCGCTTGGCTTAATACGACATCACTGTTTTACTTACTTGTTGTACATACAGCTATTTCTGAAAACATACATATATGTATACCTGTAGAGTGTAGTTGTGAGTAACGGATACGTGTGTAGTGTAGTGTTACATGAGCATGATCCACTGCCCCTGGCAGGGGTATGGCGGCGGCAGGGGAGGATGGCTGATCGGTAGTGTTGTGGCACCAGTTCCCACAGGGTGGACCCAGTGCAAGAGGTGGCTGCCCCAACACGGCCTTGAACCAATGGCTGCAGCTGGGGGTGCCCAGTCGTCTGGTTTTCTAGTATAGTCCTGTCGTCGTGGTACTGCTGGCGCTGCTGGACTTCGAATGAATCTACATCAAAAGTCACACTATGTCCCGTTAAATTTTTGCACGCTTTTACGGAAACACGCTAAATGTATATATTTGTAGGAGCGTGCCAAAATATAACAGGACATAGAGGATGCTCCACTGAATAATTTGATGTAGGGAACCTGGGGTAAGAGAAGCGAGCTTAAGGAAATAACAGGAATAAAATCACATTCCTGAGTACTTTTTCATTTGAATTAGTAAACTGGAAAAACCATCACCTACAAAACGAAAGTACCATTTGTAGTGTATCCTACAAAATGGGCTGAAACTGGAAAAAACGACATTTTGTGTATGGAGTGCGTGATTGATTCTCTTGTAAAATTTTTTTGTTTATTTATAGACACAATCACATGTTTATGACACGGTCATAACCGGTTTCGGCCATACGTTACCATCTTCAGATTCTAAAGGCGGTAAACTGACAACGCATCAACCTGTGTTCAGTGTATGCCGCCTTTAGCATCTGAAGATGCTCATTGTAAGGCCGAAACCGGTTATGACTGTGTCATAAACATGTTCTGAAACTGACGGGCATCAACCTAAATGCAAGCATGACATCAGCGAACAAGGTTCTGACGCACCGTAACAAATATCACTGGTGTTTTTCGAATCACATCACAGGCAGTTACAATTTTGGTAACTACTTCCATATCCGTATCCAGTGGGGTCTCAAACGCAGATGACTAGAGATTTTCATAGGAAATAATCAAGGGGATTCGGGTTAGGTGACTTCGCAGGCCATGTATTAGGACTTTCCCTTCCAATCCATCGACCAGTGCCTGTACTGCTCCATCGGACTGTACTGTACGTCTCTGAATAGCAGTGAGTAATAAATCGGCTTGTCGTTCATTCATACCACGTTTTGTCATGGGACAATCTTAATACATTATAAGAGAGCCATCTTATGGACAAATAAAGTAAACAAAACCTGCATCAAGAGTTTCTGGTAATCAGGTTCGTCCTCCTCGTTTTACTTACAGAAGATAAATGATGTACATGTAAATAAACAGCACAGTACGTGTAAATTTATACGAATGTTAGCTGTAAATAAGCTGGAATGCTAGACAAAGCGGTAGATAAGTTTACTTCCGTATCTCCTTAAGCTGGCTTCTCCGGCCTCAGGTTCCCTACCTCAATTTGTCCAGTGCAGAATTCTTTATGTCCTGTTACATTTTTGCACGTTATTACGGAAACATCCCGTATACAGAGCTCTGGGGTGCATTTGTTGCACTATTACCAGGCCCAAGATCACGTAGCGCACAAGATGGTTCTTGCCCTGGTGTGGTGACACTGTCTTGTCTGCTCCGGTTATTACTACCATGCAGTGCACATTTTGCCGACTGCAGCTATCCCGTCTCGCAATCGGTTTTCGTACATATTGCTGTAACCTACATACCGCCACAATGCGCTCACCGGGCAGTGGTACAAAAAAATGTCTCTGATCACTATGGGACTTAACATCTGAGGTCATCAGTCCCCTACAACTTGGAACTACTTAAACCTAACCTAAGGACATCACACACATCCATGCCCGAGGCAGGATTCGAACAGGAGACCGTAGCAGTCTCGCGGTTCCGAACCGAAGCGCCTAGAACCGCACGGCAGTGGTACTTATTGCAATGCTCCACGGCAGCTTTCTTACAAATTCCTACAAGTTCTACCTAAAACAAGGAAGCGACACTACAGTTAGTTCCTGATCTGCTCAGTGCAGTGGTTCAGTGTCGGTTTGTATCCCCATCCAGCAACTGAGACCAGTGTTTACAGTGATATCCCTGAATCGTACAAGGAGAGTGATTGGACCTGTCCTTTGAAAATTACATGATCTATTACCGTCTCCATCCTCTCCCACTCTGTGCTTGTATTGCAGTGACCTCGCCATGGACAGGATGTTAAATTAATTTCCTCTTTTTTCCTTCAGTTCCTTATCGCAAGTTAGTAGCTTTACAATTTTATTCAGTACATGTGTATAGGTACTGGTATCTTCACGACTCTCAATGCGTCCGCTTCGTCTTTCACACAACTTGATCTGATGTGGATTTGAAACAAGCATTTTATAGGCCGCCTTATTGCCGAAAGCACTCCTCCGCCGGCTAAGATTTCCGGAGTGGCCAACAGGCTAGCAGGTGGCTGTGTACGAGTTCTCACAGGCCCTAAGCAGGCCATGCCAGAGTTGAAAAGAGGCGCTCGTTGTGTAATCGAAGCTGCCACGCCCCACGTCGGTGCCGATGGGAGCCAATTGGTGGCCCATCTGTCGAGCCTTGTGAGTTCTCTTTCTATTTCCCGCTTGTCATTCCGGGCTGCATTCAGTTGTTGTACGCCGGGAGCTGTGAATACGATAGGGACGCCATCTGTATTGTTGTATTGTTATTCTGAAGCAGACGGTAGTGTCAGTTAGTCGAAGCCATAGACTCTCCTTTGGAGAAGAAGAAACATAATAACTGTGACGACGTCAGTAGCCTGCAGTAACAGCATTCGTTTGAAGAGTTTTAAAGTTCTACCGATATAAAGAAAAATGCAAAATAAACTTCAGTTTAGCGAACAAAGCAACTGTCACAGCTCGCAACATTAGTTGTCCTGATACGCTACGTCTCACTCTTGTAGCTAAACACGTTAGTCAACTTATTTTTCAAAGTCGAATTACCCGTGTACTTGTGTATTCACTTAAACTGGTATGCAATGTTTTTTAAATCTCTTAATTAAGAAATTATGTAACTTTTCGAGGTAACATAACGGAAAAAGTGAATTTAATTCACTGTTGGGCACCTATACTGGCACTCCGTTCTTTGCAAAAGCCAAAAAATTTCGCTAATTATGAATTTAGCCAATTCAAAATTTAGAAAATTATGCTTCATTGAGATTAAATTTGGTTACCCATTGAGATAAAATGATTTCAAACACTCAAAACTTCAATAGCATGTCACTCCTCATTCTTGATGTAAAAATAAAGAAATTGCGGAACATAAAAATGTGTCAGTTGTCAAGTTTCTTAACAACACTGGTACCACCTATTCGCCAGTCATAATAAGTAAGTTTCTTGCGCACGCCGAGCAGTCGCCGACATCAGATTTCATCACTGCAAATTTAAAAATAATTAGAATGTAGAAAGTTATAGAGAAATAATTTTGGAATGTTTTAAAATACTTTGGAGTAGATGTTGAAAGGTGGCTACACTGAGCCACTGCGCCAGAGATTGCGCCAAAGAGTATTATTAAGCCGCCTCCACAGTGCCTGTTAAGAACTCGTAGAAGTCAGTGCTTGGAGAGAGCTCGTAGTAGTCAGTGCCTGTCGAGGTCTCGTGGTAGTCTGTGCTGAGATGTTGTAGCAGAGAGTGTTTGTTGAGATGTGCTATTAGGCAGTGCTTGCTGAGATGTGATATTGGAGAGTTCTGGTTGAGATATAATGTAAGGATTAGAGTGATTTTCATCAATATAAATGAGGTAATACACTCCGTTCTTTTTATTTCAGTATCCTAAATAATGCCTCATTACAGGTTCAGTCAACAAAGCATCTGGCGTGTGTTCTTGTATTAGAGTGTAATTCTGCTTTCCTTACGCAATTATCGTATTTCTAATTTTCTTTTATCACGTCAGTATAATTGGTATTTAAAAATTCTTGTCTTGTTGGAGAAGAACCGTGCCAGATGTGTACGTTGAGTCACACTCCCACACACAGAACAATTACATTTGTGCTTGGGTTTTGTAGGTTTTATAGTTGCTGGGGACTTAATTAATTAATTGTGTTAACGAAAAATTTCATTTCATTCTTGTTGTTGTTCTTTGCAGTCAGATAGCGTAATAATACTAGTCAGGGCCAACCGATTACGTGACACAGCGTAATCGGACATACAGCTACTAAAAAACAAAAAATATTTGCATCATATTTAATTAAGCCCCCATGCACGTGGCGACCGCTGCTTCGGATCGTCCCTTGGAATTCTTCTGATTGTAAAAATAGTAGACAGTAGTATTGTTGTAGTAATTTGTAGTTAGTAATTGTAGTCTATTTTGCATGTGTAGATTTGGTAATTGTCATTCTTCTAATGGTATTTTTTTCTCAGAATTTGATTTGTTGTCTTGTATACGGGTTTGACAATTTAGTGCAATTATTTCAATTGTTCGATTAATCGTGTTTGAGGGAAACATTTTATGTAAATGGTATTGTTGGAGATAAAGAGTCATTGTGTGTAATTTTCGTACAGTGACGAATTTTTTTATGTTGTGTAAATGATTACGCGATCAATGAAAAAGGCGAAAATGATGAATAGTGAGAATGACGAAATTGTTAACATGGCGAACTCGCCAACAGAGGAAAACAGTATGATGGATAATGAAGTGGAAAACAATGTAATAAGTCGGGAAAATAGTCCGGAACCATTTCAAAATTTTTCTCAATCAGAAAATTCACAGAATCCGAGATTAACGACAGAAGATTCTGGAATAGCATCGAACACAGATAGCCTTATGGCTATGCAGAAGGAAGTTAGTTTTGCGGGAAATGTTAGGGGCGAAAAGAATTCTGAACCATTTAACATGGAGCAGTTGATGGGTGTAATATTAAATTTGGGATCAGAATTAAAAACACGGTTAGACTCACAAATGGGAACAATGGAAAAACGGTTAGACTCACTGGGATCACAATTACGATCTGAATTAAAAACAGATAGGGGAACAATGGAAAAACGGTTAGACTCACTGGGATCACAAATGGGAACAATGGAAAACGGTTAGACTCACGAATAGGGACATGTTTCAAAAACATGAAAGATGAATTAAAGAAAGAAATCAGAGAAGAAGTACAACCGATTTTGAATTCTCACAATAATAGATTAATTGCAGTAGAGATTAGACAAAAGGAACAGGATAGAGAACAGGAGGAAAGAGATCGCGTGATAGTACAGAAATTTTCAGAGTTAAATTTACAACGCGCACACGATAAGGAGGAAATATTTGAGAGAATCGAGGAATCCGTACCAAATGACAGATTAAATAATCTAACACAACAATATGAACAGTTAACTACCAAATGTGTCAATACTGAAACCCGAGTCACGACACTTACGGAAGACGTAAATAAACAGAAAGAACAAATAGGTGATTTATCGGAAAGACTTGAGGAGATTTCAGATAAATTGACAAGTCTTAGTTTTAATGGGGACAGAGATTCAGATGATACAGCACCATTGCCATTTGCAGAAACCGAAGAGTACCAGAACATAAATAAGCATGTTGAAAATCAGGGAAAATTTAATGAAAGCGTTAAAAGAGAAGTTGAGGCATTACGAAAGCAAGTCAAACAGATCGAAGGCGAAATTGTAGGAAAAGACAGTAGAAGAAACTTAGAATCACAGATAGCAGAGGTGTATGAAGAAAATAATTTGTTTCATTTACGGGATGCAACAAGAGAGCGCCAGGCGCGCGAAATTGACAATAATCGTCATTGGGACTGGGACAGACGCGGTGGGTCTTTGTCGCCACGAGGCGAAAACTTTGACTATAAACACTTTTTGACTGTCCGGAAATTTAAGATCTTCCGCAATTCTAAGAATGACATACATCCATGTTCATGGTTAGATCAATTTACGTACGCACTTCCGCCAAAGTGGCCATTAAGACACAAACGGGAAATTATGTGCAGTTATTAATGTCCTCAGGGGATTCACTACTCTAAGTGAATATGTGCCGTAGCGAGCATAGGGCCCCGAGCTGTAGTGGTGCTATTTCTCTTTTAGTTTTCTGTACCGCTGCCTACTCTTTTACTATTCTTTGCATCTGTCAAAACAACTCTTCGACTATCAATCTATCTAGTGAGTAAGTAAGCAATAACCGGATATGACTGTTTTACCCAAAAGTGACTTTGGAATTTACCCTTTGGACTTACTATATTTTCTGCAGCATTCATTTGTAGTTTAAACGAAATCTTACCCGTTTATCTTCGTGACAATATTACTTCATATGTCGACGATATTCATATTGCTAAAGGTTCTTGGAGTGAGCATAACAAAATTTTGGATTCATTATTACGTATTTTTGCAAAAGTTGGCATTACAGTGAACTTGGAAAAATCTGAATTTGGTCGTTCTCAGGTGAAATTTCTCGGTCACATTATTTCTACAGAAGGTATTCTTCCTGATCCAAAAAAAAACTAGACGCTATTCGTAATTATGCTGTTCCTACCACAAAACGAGAGGTTAGTAGTTTCCAAAATTTTTGTGGAATGATATACTTTTGAAAAATTTTTGTGGAATGACATACTTGTGAAAAACTAACAGCTAGATGTAAACATGCGGAGAGTACAAGGATACCGCGCTGTGTTTTGGCGGCGGCACATACTCAAAGCAACAGTCAAGTCTGCGCGCCGCACAAGGCAGTCGTTGACCGCGAACAATTGCTTCCTACGTCACGCGCCTACAGCTGATCGAGTGCTCAGTGCGAATGCACTGACAGCCATAAACAAATACACAGTCTAATTTCTCCGATTAAATTCAGTATAAAGCTATAGTGACTTGATGAATTATGTTATTAACATTCAGTATTTTTCAGGATACGGTTCTATAAAATATATAAGAACTTCAGGTAAATTCTGTGCGTGTCCGACGTTAAGACGACTTGCTATCGAGAAATTTTCAGGAAGAATGTAATTTCGAAGAAGAAACTAATAAACTAAAAAAGGTAACTATTAATTGAGTTCATTTTTCAGGTAACATATTTCCACTTAGGTACGTACTTTAGACGTAATTTGCTGCTTACGATTACGTGATTCATACTTTGTGCTAATTTCATGTTCTATGAATTTACGTGTGAAGCGACGTGCTTGCGTACATTTTCTGATTTTTGTCAATGTTTTATTAATGAACAGGATTGTTATTTGTATATATTATGCATCGCTTGGCTGTTATGCTTTTTCACTGATGTCATATTTTTTTTTAATTATGTGCCTGCTGTGCTTATTTATTTAAATTATAATTGTAACCTGATTTATTGTGCTGATGTGTTTAGGTATGTAAGTTATACTTTGTGATTTATCTGCTTGCGCCTTCATGTTTACTTGTTAAGATGACATATGAACATTTATTTGCTTATGCTGATATGATGCTAATGACATGTTTACTGCTTTACGTATGGATTGCATATTTATACATATCTGTTGTTGTCATAACTACTCTTTAATGTGGTGTATAGAAATGCTGATATACTGTGTACAAACAGAGAGTTTAGGTCACACTATCTACATCTACATCTATACTCCGCGAGCCACCTTACGGTGTGTGGCGGAGGGTACTTATTGTACCACTATCTGATCCCCCCTTCCCTGTTCCATTCACGAATTGTGCGTGGGAAGAACGACTGCTTGTAAGTCTCCGTATTTGCTCTAATTTCTCGGATCTTTTCGTTGTGATCATTACGCGAGATATATGTGGGCGGTAGTAATATGTTGCCCATCTCTTCCCGGAATGTGCTCTCTCGTAATTTCGATAATAAACCTCTCCGTATTGCGTAACGCCTTTCTTGAAGTGTCCGCCACTGGAGCTTGTTCAGCATCTCCGTAACGCTCTCGCGCTGACTAAATGTCCCCATGACGAATCGCGCTGCTTTTCGCTGGATCGTGTCTATCTCTTCTATTAATCCAACCTGGTAAGGGTCCCATACTGATGAGCAATACTCAAGAATCGGACGAACAAGCGTTTTGTAAGCTACTTCTTTCGTCGATGAGTCACATTTTCTTAGAATTCTTCCTATGAATCTCAACCTGGCGCCTGCTTTTCCCACTATTTGTTTTATGTGATCATTCCACTTCAGATCGCTCCGGATAGTAACTCCTAAGTATTTTACGGTCGTTACCGCTTCCAATGATTTACCACCTATGGCATAATCGTACTGGAATGGATTTCTGCCCCTATGTATGCGCATTATATTACATTTCTCTACGTTTAGGGAAAGCTGCCAGCTGTCGCACCATGCATTAATCCTCTGCAGGTCCTCCTGGAGTACGTACGAGTCTTCTGATGTTGCTACTTTCTTGTAGACAACCGTGTCATCTGCAAATAGCCTCACGGAGCTACCGATGTTGTCAACTAAGTCATTTATGTATATTGTAAACAATAAAGGTCCTATCACGCTTCCCTGCGGTACTCCCGAAATTACCTCTACATCTGCAGATTTTGAACCGTTAAGAATGACATGTTGTGTTCTTTCTTCTAGGAAATCCTGAATCCAATCACAAACCTGGTCCGATATTCCGTAAGCTCGTATTTTTTTCACTAAACGTAAGTGCGGAACCGTATCAAATGCCTTCCTGAAGTCCAGGAATACGGCATCAATCTGCTCGCCAGTGTCTACGGCACTGTGAATTTCTTGGGCAAATAGGGCGAGCTGAGTTTCACATGATCTCTGTTTGCGGAATCCATGTTGGTTATGATGAAGGAGATTTGTATTATCTAAGAACGTCATAATACGAGAACACAAAACATGTTCCATTATTCTACAACAGATTGACGTAAGCGAAATAGGCCTATAATTATTCGCATCTGATTTGTAACCCTTCTTGAAAATGGGAACGACCTGCGCTTTCTTCCAGTCGCTAGGTACTTTACGTTCTTCCAGCGATCTACGATAAATTGCTGATAGAAAGGGGGCAAGTTCTTTAGCATAATCACTGTAGAATCTTAAGGGTATCTCGTCTGGTCCGGATGCTTTTCCGCTACTAAGTGATAGCAGTTGTTTTTCATTAATTATAATTGGATTAATTATAGATTGTTCGCTTGGCAGAGCCTCGTTGTAAGAATTGTGCTGCATCCACTTGTTGACATTCTGTTCTCTACTGGTATATTTACTCGCTAGTGCTTGTTTTGCTTACGCTCAGTGCCTTATATTTTTAAGATAAGAAAATGAACTGCTATAATTCGACGAACGACATTGGTACAAAGAACTTCGTTGAAGTCACATGAGCTGAGGTTTTATGGAAGCTGTATAAATTTATGCTAATAGGAAGGAGGCTAACGACATGACATACCAAAAATAGGTTTAGACCATTGACAATTATTACACTGCATTTTTCGTGAGCAATTGAAATAGGAAGTGACACTTGACGCAAAGAAATACTCCACATGTTTGCTTCTGTTTGCCATAATTCTTGAAGTGGTGTACACACTGTGAAATATTATGATTATTCACACTCCATAATCGTACTTAATTACTGAGAGTTATTCGAACTAAGTCTGTTAGAGGTCATGTATGCATTTCTTTGTTTATAATTCATAATGAGTAGAAGATTTGGCTCAGATGGATTACACAGAGGTTGTGTGTTGACAATGTGTCTTCGGATTGTATGGGATGATGAGGTTTGCATTAGGATTTTACCTGTACTTGTTCGAGGAGACTGACTAGAGGAAAGAGTTGTTATGGAAGTGAAATGATATTGGTAATAAGGTTTATATGTATCGACGCATTGAAGAGGTATTATTGAGGTATTATTGAGATTGTGTGAAGTGATGATTATTGGAGTTTTGGTGGATAAGAGGTAAAGTAAGTGAGGAGCATATATTGGCAATAAGGTTTATATGTATCGACGTATTGAAGAGGTATTATTGAGGTATTATTGAGATTGTGTGAAGTTGATGATTATTGGAGTTTTGGTGGATAAGAGGTAAAGTAAGTGAGGAGCATATATATTTTTTTTTTTTTGTTGGTCTTATGGAACAAGGATGATGAAGATAGCGGACTAGAACACTAAAGTAGAAGGAAGATAGTCTATACACACACTTTGTTAAATCACTAAGCAGTATATACTTTTTTTTTTGAAGAGAGGAAGTATTTGCATATCTTGGCTCACTGACAGTTGTTCAACAACAGTACATTTGATCTGGCTTGGCAAACATTGGTCTTGACATGATGACTATGACGTTGACTTAACTATTATTGACTGTTACACAATGCTGCCACTACTACTTGATACACATGATGAACATCAGATTTTGACAGAATTGCATTTACACAGTTAACACTATTCAGTTACACAGTAGTACTTAATGTGGATGAAAGATGAATGAGTGCGTTTTGTGTGTTTTCCTTTCCTAATCCTACCCACCTATCTCCTAAATATTATTTTATTTGTTTATAGTGGCTTGCACTGACACCCATAAATATTATAGGTTTACTGATATTTGAGTATTTGTAATAGTTAATATGAAAATTATCTGACATCATTTGTATGTTTGTTATGATTTGTATGTTTAGTGTAAAAGCATTTGTATGTGCATTCAAACTGTTGTTCATGCCTGAACTGTCTGATTAGTGAGGGTAAATATTATGAACTGTTACCTGCACTTTTTCAACATAATGTGTGACACTTAGGAATGATTAATTTCTGCTGATGAACTGTGTGATCAGTGATAGTGAATATTATGGACTGTTACTTGTACTTTTTCTACATGATTGGTGCCACTAGGACATGTTTAATTTCTGCTGATGAACAGTGTGATCAGGGATAGTGAATATTATGGACTGTTACTTGTACTTTTTCTACATGATTGGTGTCACTAGGACATGTTTAATTTGTGCTTATATACTCTGATGAATAGTGTGATCGGTGATAGTGAATATCATGGACTGCTCTCTGGACCTGCTCATCATTGCTAGGTGTAACTGATGGACTACTTGTATGGAAATGAAGTGTCTGCACCTACTCAACATTGCTGGGTGCCATTGTTAGAACTGCTTCTACTGAAATAATGTCACTTGTTGCTGTCTGCACCTACTCAACATTGCTGGGTGCCACTAATGGAACTGCTTCTACTGAAATGAAGTCACTTGTTGCTGTCTGCACCTGCTCAACATTGCTGGGTGCAACAGATGGAACTGCTTCTACTGAAATGATGTCACTTGTTGGTGTCTGCACCTGCTCAACATTGCTGGGTGCAACTGATGGACTGCTTCTACTGAAATGACCTGCTCAACATTGCTGGGTGCCACTGATGGATTGCTTCTACTGAAATGAAGTCACTTGTTGGTGTCTGCACCTGCTCATCATTGCTAGGTGCAACTGATGGACTGCTTCTGCTGAAATGATGTCACTTGTTGGTGTCTGCACCTGCTCTCAACATTGCTGGGTGCAATTGATGGACTGTTTCTGCTGAAATGATGTCACTTGTTGGTGTTTGCACCTGTTGACCATTGCTGGGCTGGAATTATCAACTATTTGTTTTTTTTTTTGGACAATTAAAAGTATTTTATGTGAACATTTGTATAAACTGATTTTTTATGTATTGTGTAAACTATTATGTAAAGCCACATGTATGAAAAGAATTTGTATTGCCTACTGTATTTTATATATTAGGTTATTGAAAGGTCAGGGCAAAGCCAAAATTTTAACTAATTATGTGATATTTAGGTATTAATATTATCTTTTATTTTTGTCTGTATTTTTGTGGACGAATTTGGTGGTATTTTCACCACCAATGCTGGCAAAAATACCATCAAATTCTGGCCTGTGGAGGAGGGGCATATGAAAGGTGGCTACACTGAGCCACTGCGCCAGAGATTGCGCCAAAGAGTATTATTAAGCCGCCTCCACAGTGCCTGTTAAGAACTCGTAGAAGTCAGTGCTTGGAGAGAGCTCGTAGTAGTCAGTGCCTGTCGAGGTCTCGTTGTAGTCTGTGCTGAGATGTTGTAGCAGAGAGTGTTTGTTGAGATGTGCTATTAGGCAGTGCTTGCTGAGATGTGATATTGGAGAGTTCTGGTTGAGATATAATGTAAGGATTAAAGTGATTTTCATCAATATAAATGAGGTAATACACTCCGTTCTTTTTATTTCAGTATCCTAAATAATGCCTCATTACAGGTTCAGTCAACAAAGCATCTGACGTGTGTTCTTGTATTAGAGTGTAATTCTGCTTTCCTTACGCAATTATCGTATTTCTAATTTTCTTTTATCACGTCAGTATAATTGGTATTTAAAAATTCTTGTCTTGTTGGAGAAGAACCGTGCCAGATGTGTACGTTGAGTCACACTCCCACACAAAGTTCTACCACTAGTTGCTTCTCACCTGCTGCTTTGTAATTTCTTTTTCTCGCTTCATCTTCTGGTGGCAGAGGAAGAGTTTGATCGTATCTAGAAGTCGTGCGACGTTCTGGCTGATGGCGGTGTTTTGCGGTGTTTGCAGACGACCACGGCGGGGTCGCGCGCCGTGGTGGAGAAGCTGACGTTTGAGAACCACACGGAGTGCCGCTGCGAGGACAAGCTGGACGCCGTGATGCCGCGAGATATGCCAGACACCCAGCGGCCTCTGAGAGGGCCCCACCACCACCACGAGCCGCAACAGCACCACAGCAGGTGAGCACCAGCACCACGCCTGGCGAAGCCGCCGGCGCAACGGGTCCACTGCTCGGTGTCACGCCGAGCGTGACTAGCTTCTCAAGCGGAGGTCCTGGTTTCCATTCGCAGTGCCTAATTCGACTGTTTCTCTCGGTACTGATCAGAGTTGTTCCCATTCACGTGATCACTGACACATGCTGAGCACCAATTTGCATTAGAATTAATTATGCCCTCCGGTATGGCAGCCGAAATTAAATAGAGACATGTGATTAGCTGGGAAGGTACATGTGAAAGGCTTATTTCAATAGTGG
This sequence comes from Schistocerca americana, assembly GCF_021461395.2. Lineage (NCBI taxonomy): Eukaryota > Metazoa > Arthropoda > Insecta > Orthoptera > Acrididae > Schistocerca > Schistocerca americana. The sequence continues at coordinate 527,173,650 of NC_060124.1, forward strand.
TACAAGTCCATTATTGTTCATGTTGAGATACAGAGTCCTAAAGTTAAATGAGCGCTGAAAAATCTGCAGTTGAGATACCAGAAATATTGAAGCTTATGGCTTCTTGCTAGAGATGAACCTTTCTTTCTGTCTGTTTGGCTCATTAATTTCAGAAGCATTATACACAGAAAAGTGGAGGTAATGGACTTTCACCACTATTGAAATAAGCCCTTCATGTGATGTGAGTCCACTACACGCAACAAGCGGCTACACGGGTAGCAGGGGTTGTGTGGCGTGGGCTGGGCGGTTTTTTAGGTTAGATGGCCTTGGGCAAGTACAGGAAGGGCAACAGCCTCAACGGGGGCGGGGCAAAGTCAGGACATGCGGGGACCAAGCAGCAATCGGTATTCTAATTGTAAACTGTCGAAGCAGCGTTGGTAAAGTACCGGAACTTCAAGCGCTGGTAGAAAGCACCGAAGCTGAAATCGTTATAGGTACAGAAAGCTGGCTGAAGCCAGAGATAAATTCTGCCGAAATTTTTAGAAAGGTACAGACGGTGTTTAGAAAGGATAGATTGCATGCAACTGGTGGTGGAGTGTTCGTCGCTGTTAGTAGTAGTTTATCCTGTAGTGAAGTAGAAGTGGATAGTTCCTGTGAATTATTATGGGTGGAGGTTACACTCAACAACTGAGCTAGGTTAATAATTGGCTCCTTTTACCGATCTCCCGACTCAGTAGCATTAGTGGCAGAGCAACTGAGAGAAAATTTGGAATACATTTCACATAAATTTTCTCAGCATGTTATAGTCTCAGGTGGAGATTTCAATTTACCAGATATAGACTGGGACACTCAGATGTTTAGGACGGGTGGTAGGGACAGAGCATCGAGTGACATTATACTGAGTGCACTATCCGAAAATTACCTCGAGCAATTAAACAGAGAACCGACTCGTGGAGATAACATCTTGGACCTACTGATAACAAACAGACCCGAACTTTTCGACTCTGTATGTGCAGAACAGGGAATCAGTGATCATAAGGCCGTTGCAGCATCCCTGAATATGGAAGTTAATAGGAATATAAAAAAAAGGAGGAAGGTTTACCTGTTTAGCAAGAGTAATAGAAGGCAGATTTCAGACTACCTAACAGATCAAAACGAAAATTTCTGTTCCGACACTGACAATGTTGAGTGTTTATGGAAAAAGTTCAAGGCAATCGTAAAATACGTTTTAGACAGGTACGTGCCGAGTAAAACTGTGAGGGACGGGAAAAACCCACCGTGGTACAACAACAAAGTTAGGAAACTGCTGCGAAAGCAAAGAGAGCTTCATTCCAAGTTTAAACGCAGCCAAAACCTCTCAGACAAACAGAAGCTAAACGATGTCAAAGTTAGCGTAAGGAGGGCTATGCGTGAAGCGTTCAGTGAATTCGAAAGTAAAATTCTATGTACCGACTTGACAGAAAATCCTCGGAAGTTCTGGTCTTACGTTAAATCAGTAAGTGGCTCGAAACAGCATATCCAGACACTCCGGGATGATGATGGCATTGAAACAGAGGATGACACGCGTAAAGCTGAAATACTAAACACCTTTTTCCAAAGCTGTTTCACAGAGGAAGACCGCACTGCAATTCCTTCTCTAAATCCTCGCACAAACGAAAAAATGGCTGACATCGAAATAAGTGTCCAAGGAATAGAAAAGCAACTGGAATCACTCAACAGAGGAAAGTCCACTGGACCTGACGGGATACCAATTCCATTCTACACAGAGTACGCGAAAGACCTAGCCCCGTCCTTCTAACAGCCGTGTACCGCAAGTCTCTAGAGGAACGGAAGGTTCCAAATGATTGGAAAAGAGCACAGGTAGTCCCAGTCTTCAAGAAGGGTCGTCGAGCAGATGCGCAAAACTATAGACCTATATCTCTGACGTCGATCTGTTGTAGAATTTTAGAACATGTTTTTTTGCTCGAGTATCATGTCGTTTTTGGAAACCCAGAATCTACTATGTAGGAATCAACATGGATTCCGGAAACAGCGATCGTGTGAGACCCAACTCGCTTTATTTGTTCATGAGACCCAGAAAATATTAGATACAGGCTCCCAGGTAGATGCTATTTTTCTTGACTTCCGGATGGCGTTCGATACAGTTCCGCACTGTCGCCTGATAAACAAAGTAAGAGCCTACGGAATATCAGACCAGCTGTGTGGCTGGATTGAAGAGTTTTTAGCAAACAGAACACAGCATGTTGTTATCAATGGAGAGACGTCTACAGATGTTAAAGTAACCTCTGGCGTGCCACAGGGGTGTGTTATGGGACCATTGCTTTTCACATTATGTATAAATGACCTAGTAGATAGTGTCGGAAGTTCCATGCGGCTTTTCGCGGATGATGCTGTAGTATACAGAGAAGTTGCAGCATTAGAAAAGTGTAGCGAAATGCAGGAAGATCTGCAGCGGATAGGCACTTGGTGCAGGGAGTGGCAACTGACCCTTAACATAGACAAATGTAATGTATTGCGAATACATAGAAAGAAGGATCCTTTATTGTATGATTATATGATAGCGGAACAAACACTGGTAGCAGTTACTTCTGTAAAATATCTGGGAGTATGCGTGCGGAACGATTTGAAGTGGAATGATCATATAAAATTAATTGTTGGTAAGGCGGGTACCAGGTTGAGATTCATTGGGAGAGTGCTTAGAAAATGTAGTCCATCAACAAAGGAGGTGGCTTACAAAACACTCGTTCGACCTATACTTGAGTATTGCTCATCAGTGTGCGATGCGTACCAGATCGGGTTGACGGAGGAGATAGAGAAGATCCAAAGAAGAGCGGCGCATTTCGTCACAGGGTTATTTGGTAAGCGTGATAGCGTTACGGAGATGTTTAACAAACTCAAGTGGCAGACTCTGCAAGAGAGGCGCTCTGCATCGCGGTGTAGCTTGCTCGCCAGGTTTCGAGAGGGTGCGTTTCTGGATGAGGTATCGAATATATTGCTTCCCCCTACTTATACCTCCCGAGGAGATCACGAATGTAAAATTAGAGAGATTAGTGCGCGCAAGGAGGCTTTCAGACAGTCGTTCTTCCCGCGAACCATACGCGACTTGAATAGGAAAGGGAGGTATTGACAGTGGCACGTTAAGTGCCCTCCGCCACACATCGTTGGGTGGCTTGCGGAGTATAAATGTAGATGTAGATGTAGAGGGTAAAAAATATTTTTTCTGGCTTTATCTTCATTTTTAGCTATTACAAAAGTAATGTTTTTGATGTTGGTACCAGGTCTACCTGTACGCAACACTTACATATACACAAATTTAAGGACATTTAAACATGAAATCTATGCAGTGATGAGATAGTAGATAATAGTAGGCGGACAGACACGCAATCTTGTTGCATCGTTAACAATATTTTGCATCAACCAAAGAAACAAGATGTGTACAACGGAAATTCTGGATTCAGTGATGGACCTAACAAGAGCACTAATCGACTGCGGTCGACTATCAATTTTTGTAAAAAGTTCCAAATGTGCCCCGTTTCAAAAGCTTTCGATTGCCGTTAAATAGTGAGTTCTTCCATTACAAAAATAAGTGTGCCAGGATCCCGGTTGATAGGAGACGATTAACTTTACAATAGACTACGTGCGTCTTTGCCTACTGCTATTCCCGAATACCTCATTTCGAGATCTTGAAAAAACAAATAGTATTACGACTTACTGAAACACACGCTGTAGTTATAAAGGGTAGGTGTGGGAGTGGAAACATGACAAATACATTACCATGCGTAATACTGTTTTTGATAATCGTTGCCATTCAAAACAGCCTCCAGTCGTCTCGGAATGGATAAATACAGCTTCCGTGTGGATTTAAAGAGAATTTTTTACCTTTCTTCCTGCGTAATAAAAGTAATTTCAGGGAACGATGAGCAAGTGGATAGTGATCTCGCACCATTTTCTCCAAAACGGACCGCAGAGGCAGCGTAATATTGAAATCTAGCGACTGTGGTGGCCTGGAGATATAGACAGTTCACCGTCGCGCTCACAAAACCTGTCCTGAACGATGAGAGCTGTGAGAACAGGGACTCTGCCGTCTCGGAACAGGGCATAGCCGTTTCTGAACAAAACATGGTACCGTGAGATGAGCCTGCACAGCCAAAGTAGTCACATAACCCTTGGCTGTAATGTGACATTGTTCAGTAACCATGGAATAACTCGATATGGCTGCGCAACTCATCACGGAACCCCCGCCATATTTCACTCTTGGAAAGTAAACTAGGCCAGAAGTTGGGAGCAGTGCGAAACAAGACTCATCCTACCAAACGATACTCCTCCACTGCTTCATACCCCTGTTTTTATGGCTTCGGCACCACGTTTTTCTGTTATGGGCATTTGCATAACAGATGTCTGGTTTTGGAATTACCTACTTCAGGAATGCTCCTCATTTTGTTTTGGTGCTGACAGGGCTCGCGAATGAGACATTCATTTCTGCAGTGACTTTGCAGTTGACATCTTACTTTTCGTCACACTCCTCTTCAGTAACCGTCTGTCACGATTACTTAACACACACTTTCGTTCGCGTTGTGACTTGGTTGACAATGTATTTCCTCTTTCTCTGTTGTTGTTGTTGTGGTCTTCAGTCCTGAGACTGGTTTGATGCACCTCTCCATGCTACTCTATCCTGTGCAAGCTTCTTCATCTCCCAGTACTTACTGCAACCTACATCCTTCTGAATCTGCTTAGTGTATTCATCTCTTGGTCTCCCTCTACGATTTTTACCCTCCACGCTGCCATCCAGTATTAAATTGGTGATCCCTTGATGCCTCAGAACACGTTCTACCAACCGATCTCTTATTCTAGTCAAGTTGTGCCACAAACTCCTCTTCTCCCCAATTCTGTTCAGTACTTCATGATTAGTTATGTGATCGACCCATCTAATCCTCAGCATTCTTCTGTAGCACCACATTTCGAAAGCTTCTATTCTCTTCTTGTCTAAACTATTTATCGTCCATGTTTCACTTCCATGCATGGCTACACTCTATAGAAATACTTTCAGAAACGACTTCCTGACACTTAAATCAATACTCGATGTTAACAAATTTCTCTTCTTCAGAAACGCTTTCCTTGCCATTGCCAGTCTACGTTTTATATCCTCTCTACTTCGACCATCATCAGTTATTTTGCTCACCAAATAGCAAAACTTTAAGTGTCTCATTTCCTAATCTAATTCCCTCAGCATCACCCGATTTAATTCGACTTTATTCCATTATCCTCGTTTTGCTTTTGTTGATGTTCATCTTATATCCTCCTTTCAAGACACTGTCCATTCCGTTCAACTGCTCTTCCAAATCCTTTGCTGTCTCTGACATAATTACGATGTCATCGGCGAACCTCAAAGTTTTTATTTCTTCTCCATGGATTTTAATGCCTATTCCAAACTTTTCTTTTGTTTCCTTTACTGCTTGTTCAATATACAGATTGAATAACATCGGGGAGATGTTGCAACCCTGTCTCACTCCCTTTCCAACCACTGCTTCCGACTCGACTCTTATAACTGCCATCTGCTTTCTGTACAAACTGTATATAGCCTTTCGCTCCCTGTATTTTACCCTTGCCACCTTCAGAATTTGAAAGAGAGTATTCCAGTCAACATTGTCAAAAGCTTTCTCTAAGTCTACAAATGCTAGGAACGTAGGTTTGCCTTTCCTTAATCTATTTTCTAAGATAAGTCGTAGAGTCAGTATTGCCTCACGTGTTCCAACATTTCTACGGAATCCAAACTGGTTTTCTCTGTATGTGGTATAAATCTTGGGTACGTTGTCTCCTGAAACACAAACACTTCCGCCATCTTGGAGAGGGAAGTACCCATCATACGAGCACCAACAATTTGACCAGACTAGAATTTACGTAGCTCCGATATAATGCATTCACAACTTACTACACAGAACACTGTTGTGACCACGAGTGACACTTGCACCATATTGAAGCCATTTCGTGGTGAAATACAACAGTGCAACCTCCAAGCATGGCTATCACCTGCATTTAAGTACAAGCATGCAGTTCTCGCGATGTTTCCATATTTTTTGCAACCTCTATACAAGGACACACAAAAAAACCGATTCTTCGTAGGAACCGACCTTCCATATATGAAACGGCTTCAAACTTCTGATCAATCTGTTAAGCATTTGAAGCTAGAAAATTTTCACGAATTGTTTTCAGTTGTATTTAAAGTTTGTTGAAAGTCACTAAAGGCTGTCATTCTCAAACCGTGGATGAGTGTAGTCTGGGTAATTTGCTATATTTCAACAAAAGCGACTTTTTCACGAAATTAAACGATGATGTCACGCATCGTGAACTATGTCTCGTACAGTGATATAGTTTTGCAAACATTTTCGTTGTATATGCGGATACAGTCTGCAAAATGTGTTGAGAATAGACACATTAGTAAAGAAATGATAAATTAAGACGTCATGCCCGATGTTGCAATTTTAGTGCGTGAACAGTGTCAATGTAGTAAGTGATAACCGTTTTTCATCATTCTGAAGGGGGAGGGAGGTGTGGGGATTCAGAGAGATAAGGTTTCGTAAAGGTTTGAAATTATGGCTAAACTTTGTTGCAGGTCTGTAAGTGCTCTTACTAACAATTAGTGGATGTATTTGAACTTGGTGAATAAAGCTGCCTCACGGTATTATGTAAAACCTCGACGCCAATTTTGTAAAGGCCTCGGCGCTACTTTTATGGAGTAGCGAGTTGCCACCATCATTTCGGAGTAGCAGGTGTAACGGTATCTACATTCTGTATTTAATATTTCAAAGATGGTTCTCCAGCAGAAATCGCATGTGAATGGAATTCGTATTTTCAGAAGCACCAAACTCAACACCACTATTAGCATTTCAGCAGCACCACGCGACTAGCATCCGACCAAATACATGGTCATGGGCTCTGGAGAGACTAACACTGCTCCACTAAGCCAGTCACTACGACTGAAGAGACCTCGCATACATTGGAGTTTTCGTTCTTGTATGTCTTCTTCCTCTGCGACAAGTCTTCTCATTGTTAAGCGCACATTTTGGAGCCAGGTAGTGATAGGGCGTTCTATTCTCTTCTTTCTCTCTGGTTCCCATTCCAGGATCAATTTCGGAATTCAGGCTTCCTCCATTCTTCTTACATGGCCGTACCATTGCAATTTCTTTCTATCCATCACGTAATGTATTCTTTCTCTTATTTCCATTCTCTTCGTTATTTCGTCGTTTCTTACTCTCTCTTTTCTAGAAATTCTTGCTGATCTTATCCAGAATTCTGTTTCTACCGCTTGCACTTTTTTTTACGTGTTTCAGATTTGTAGTCCAAGTCTCCACTCAATACATAACTACGCTCTCTAGTATCGATCTGCATATGATTTTTTTTTTTTTTTGGTTCGGTTTATTACATTTTTGCTCCATAACCTTGAGTTGAGCATGCCAATGACCTTCCTTCCACTGTTAATTATTGTACTAATTTCTACCTCTGATTTTCCCCACAACTCTAAAATGGATCCCAAATAACAGAAGGTATTGACCTTCTTAATTTTCTTTCCCTGTGTGTATAAGTCATCTGCATCATTAGTGAAGTATTCTGTTTTCTGGTAATTAATCTTCAATCCCCAGTTTCTATATTCTATTGCTGATTGGTTACACGTATCATTTGCATCCTCCCCATCTTATACTATATCTACTTGATTGTCAGAAAATAGGAGGTGATGTAAATAAACTCCATCTTTAATTTCTAGCCCCATCCCATTCCATTTACGATACCATGTCTTTAGACCAATATCTATAGATTTTAAATAATGTATGTGACATGGGGCAACCTTGTAACATACGCTTGCTTATTCAAAATTTTTCTGGAAGTGTACTAAAATTTTCACTTGACATATCTTATCTTTATACATTCCCTGTATTATTTTGATTAAAGGAACATTTTGTTTGCCACATGTAATGATCTCCAAAGTAGTTTTCTATGGACAGTATCATTTGCTTTTTCTAAATCTATAAAAATTAATCTTGTTTTTTGGTTTTTACCTATGTTTTCTAAGATCTATCGTAATGTGAAAATATGGTCTTCGCATGATCGATCAGCTGCGAAGCCACATTCTTCGTCCTGTTTTTAAAGTTTATGTCCAGCTTATTTTTAATCATTTTCCCAAAAATTGTCATTAATGTGTTTATAACACAAACTCCTCGATAGTTCGACCAGCTTTGCGATCCCCTTTCTTAAATATATTATTAATGTAGCCCAGCTTCATTTCCTTGGATACTGAATCTCAGAGTAATATTTTATTTAATAACCGTGTTATTAGCTTCACCATTTTGTCACCACCATATTTTAAGAGCTGCAGATTGATATTGCCTGGTGCAGGTGATTTACCATTCTTCCCTTTTCTTACTACCTTCCTCACATCGCTTTATAAAACTTGGATCTCCTCCCCTTCCTGCTCCTTTTCTTCCACTGTTCCTTCCTCCAGATACTCTTCTCCATCCTCATTTAATAACTTCCGTAAATATTTTTCCCATTCTTTTGGTGTTATCAGTTGAAGATTGGTTTTGGCTTTTGTCTCTTGTTGAAGTCATTTTAACACTGACCACGCTTGTTTCGCTCTCCCAAATGGTTCAAATGGCTCTGAGCACTATCGCACTTAACTGCTGAGGTCATCAGTCCCCTAGAACTTAGAACTACTTAAACCTAACTAACCTAAGGACGTCACACACACATCCATGCCCGAGGCAGGATTCGAACCTGTGACCGTAGCGGTCGCGCGGTTCCAGACGGAAACGCCTAGAACCGCTCGGCCACGCCGGCCGGCCTCTGCCAAATCCTAATTTGCTATTGACATTGGCACATGTCCATTCTCATGCTTCATTCTTTGCTATTCTTATTTTTTATCACTTTATTCTTCCTTTCGTTGCAGACTGTTCTTGTTACTTCCGATTTATCATTCAGCCACAGGTTGAATGCCCTCCTCTTTTCTTTAACTGCAACTTTTATTGCCTCCAACCACCATTCTGCTGTACGATTGTGGTTGTTTCCCCTTATGCCCAGCACCTTTGTTGCTGTACTTGGATTTTATATAATCCTACATTTCCTCTGTACTTCCTTCAGATGATTCTTCCAATGATTTTTTCCGTTATGCCAGCAAAGAATGTTAGTATACTTTCATCTTGTAGGCTGTCAATATTGAAGTATATGGTTTGAGATTTCTCAGCACAATTCTTTTTAATGTTGTTAGAATCATTCTTTGCATTCTTCCATTGCCAAAAACTCTTCATTTTTACTAAATAACGGTCTGATCTACACTGGGCTTCTCTATAAGATCTAACATCTGCTGCCCTGAAACTACTTGTCTGTCTAATGATAATATAATCTGTTATAGAACGAAGTTCTCTGTTATTCTGCTGCCATGTATATTTATGAATATCCTTGTTTTTAAAAAATGTTTTGGTAAATTTCTTATCAAACTGTTCGCAAATTTCAATCACTCGTTCTTCATTGTCATTATATTATGTCTCCCCATGTTTTTCCACTATCAGGCATGGTTCTCTAATTCCTACTCTTCCGTTCACATCCCCCATGATAACCAGTTCCTTCCTCCTTCGGATTTTTTCTTTAGCCTCCCTGAGGATTGTTCAGAAAGTATCTTTCTCCTGGTCTCTTGCCTCATTCGTGACTGCATATACACCAATAATTACAATTTCTGTGACAAATAGTCTTTTCTTTCACACTAATACATTCATTAATAAATTCTCAATCTGTCAGTCTCTTTTTCCATGCTTTTCTTATCGTGATGGAGACTCCTACTTTGGCTCTTACCGCTTTGGACACTACACTCCAAACATGTACATACTTAACAAGTTGTTCTTCTCCTTTGCCCTTCCTCTTCGTCTCACAGAGAGCACGATAACATCCATTTTGAAACTGTCAAGGTCTTCGCGTGATCTACCAGCTGCGAAGCCACATTCTTCGTCCTGGTTTTTAAAATTTATGTCCAGCTTATTTTTAATCATTTTCCCAAAAATTGTCATTAATGTGTTTATAACACAAACTCCCCATAGTTCGAGCAGCTTTTGCGATCCCCTTTCTTAAATTTATTATTAATATAGCCCAGCTGTTAGTAATATATCCAGTTTCATGGAGATACCTTGCACATTCCAGCATCCAAATGTCATTTTCCTTTTTCCTTCGCCAGTTCATTACTTGCACACGCTGATATATATGTTCTCAGTGACATTTAAGTCCAAATTAATTCGAATATATCGCAAAAAACTCAGTAGACCTTTCCAGTAACCTTTAGAAAGAAGTAAAACCACACAGAATTATCTGTAAGGACAAAAACGAAACGAGAAATAATTTCCCTCGCGCCTGCTTGATTACAAAAGTTGTTAAAAATGTGTGTCATGGCGACGCTGCATAATTAATCACGTAAGATCTGAAGATGGTCTTTTAGAAGATCATCTAAAAATTAAAAATTAAAACAAATGCGATCACGACTGTGTTTATCAAAATAAACAATAAATACTGTTAACATCACAGAAAAACATATGCCCATAAGTCTTCGTAACAAAAGACATACTACAAAGCTCTTCCGATGACGACTGCATAGTGACTGATATCGCGACCATTCAGTTCTACATAGCAATTTATACTTTTGCAAAATGCTCCCGAAGCTATTTGTTCGAATTTGTGACCACCATAACATCGGATTTTTACAGAGAGGAAGAGTGTGGGCTAATTTCTATCAATTTTATACATACAAAAATCTGAGAATAGCTGTAGTAATAAGTATTTGATATTCTTGTAAAATAAAATTGTAAAATTTCAAGATATGCCATGTGATAAGGTCTGTTTACATCGCCATTTCGTATCACAGAAACTGAATATGTTTTTCAGGAAGATAATAATAATTCTTTCAAAGTTTAATTTATCGTCACATAAATTAAATTTGGAGTATAATCAAGTCCACACGGCATTAGTTATGAATGATATAAAACAAAAAGAAATTACAATTTTTAAAGGGACAAAATTTGTTTGTAATGTGAAATCTACAGCATGCCCAAGTTTCTGTACTATAACGCGTTCACGTCATAGTTTCTCAAAAATGTTTAATAATATTATAGACAAATTTGGAAAAGAGTATAATTTCAGTAATAATTGAGAGCATAGTGTACTTGTGTAAAGACCATGAATTTCGTACTTTACTACCGAAACCACAATAAATATTGCCAAAAAAACGTGATGGAATCGCAGCTTTCGGTTATTCTAGGATGGTAACGTAAGTTCCGCTTGATACAGAAACCCAATAATCTTGTTTATTATAGAGTGGAAGAGGATCACATAACGGCCTGGAAGTTGCAATATCACTTTATTCACTTACGTGTTATTTCACTGAATAGACAACTGCATCTGTGTCAATAATTCAAAAAGAGTCTTAATCGTATTTATTATTATTATACCGCCAACCGGTCTCAACCCGACGTAGGGGTCATCTTCTGGGCGTTTACACTGTGAAATTATAGATATCCGTCAGAAGGACTCCATTATACAACAGCTAAAATTACGTAAATTTAAAATATGTTACCCATTGGTCGACTGCTGGTGGTGTCACTCCTGTCTACATAACGGCAGGAAACTATGCGAGACTAACTCTTCGTATGAAACTTCCTGGCAGATTAAAACTGTGTGCCCGACCGAGACTCGAACTCGGGACCTTTGCCTTTCGCGGGCAAGTGCTCTACCAACTGAGCTACCGAAGCACGACTCACGCCCGGTACTCACAGCTTTACTTCTGCCAGTACCTCGTCTCCTACCTTCCAAACTTTGGAAGGTAGGAGACGAGGTACTGGCAGAAGTAAAGCTGTGAGTACCGGGCGTGAGTCGTGCTTCGGTAGCTCAGTTGGTAGAGCACTTGCCCGCGAAAGGCAAAGGTCCCGAGTTCGAGTCTCGGTCGGGCACACAGTTTTAATCTGCCAGGAAGTTTCATATCAGCGCACACTCCGCTGCAGAGTGAAAATCTCATTCTGGAAACATCCCCCAGGCTGTGGCTAAGCCATGTCTCCGCTATATCCTTTCTTTCAGGAGTGCTAGTTCTGCAGGTTTCGCAGGAGAGCTTCTGTAAAGTTTGGAAGGTAGGAGACGAGGTACTGGCAGAAGTAAAGCTGTGAGTACCGGGCGTGAGTCGTGCTTCGGTAGCTCAGTTGGTAGAGCACTTGCCCGCGAAAGGCAAAGGTCCCGAGTTCGAGTCTCGGTCGGGCACACAGTTTTAATCTGCCAGGAAGTTTCATATCAGCGCACACTCCGCTGCAGAGTGAAAATCTCATTCTGGAAACTCTTCGTATGGTCTTATATAGCGTGCTGAGATCACGTGAATAGACGGCAACACCCCCAGCGGCGATCAACGGAATTTAATACGGTTTATTATATGTAATTACTAGTCACCTTGGTTTAAAATAAATTTAAGTGACAGTAAATAACAGAAAACGGAACCATTCCATTTAAAAAGAGTTACAATTATAGTGCTAATTATAAAATAATAACAAATGTTCCCTAGTGAACTAGTAAAATTCGTAAAAGTATATTACATTATGTGCCATAATATAAAGTAAAACAAATTGTGACACACAAAAACTGCTGTCGTCTTGTATTATAATATATCCATTCGTAAATTTACGTAGAAAACATTTGAGTCAATTTACTGATATTCGCTTTATAATCCATGGCAACGGCGTCCTCACCACAAGGAGTAGAGGGCGTTGTAGTCCTTTCATATTAGCCATTTTAGTAAATTAACTCAAATGTTTTCTACGTAAATGTACGAATAGATATATTATAATACAAGACGACAGCAGTTTTTTTGTGTCACAAATCGTTTTACTTTATATTATTGCACATAATGTAATATACTTTTACGAATTTTACGAGTTTACTACGCAACATTTGTTATTATTTTATAATTAACACTATAATTGTAACTCTTTTTAAATGGAATGGTTCCGTTTTGTGTTATTTACTGTCACTTAAATTTATGTTAAACCAAGGTCACTAGTAATTACTAGTAGCATAGACAAATGTAATGTATTGCGAATACATAGAAAGAAGGATCCTTTATTGTATGATTATATGATAGCGGAACAAACACTGGTAGCAGTTACTTCTGTAAAATATCTGGGAGTATGCGTGCGGAACGATTTGAAGTGGAATGATCATATAAAATTAATTGTTGGTAAGGCGGGTACCAGGTTGAGATTCATTGGGAGAGTCCTTAGAAAATGTAGTCCATCAACAAAGGAGGAGGGTTACAAAACACTCGTTCGACCTATACTTGAGTATTGCTCATCAGTGTGGGATCCGTACCAGATCGGGTTGACGGAGGAGATAGAGAAGATCCAAAGAAGAGCGGCGCATTTCGTCACAGGGTTATTTGGTAACCGTGATAGCGTTACGGAGATGTTTAACAAACTCAAGTGGCAGACTCTGCAAGAGAGGCGCTCTGCATCGCGGTGTAGCTTGCTCGCCAGGTTTCGAGAGGGTGCGTTTCTGGATGAGGTATCGAATATATTGCTTCCCCCTACTTATACCTCCCGAGGAGATCACGAATGTAAAATTAGAGAGATTAGAGCGCGCACGGAGGCTTTCAGACAGTCGTTCTTCCCGCGAACCATACGCGACTGGAACAGGAAAGGGAGGTAATGACAGTGGCACGTAAAGTGCCCTCCGCCACACACCGTTGGGTGGCTTGCGGAGTATAAATGTAGATGTAGATAATAAACTGTATTAAACTCCGTTGATCGCCGCTGGGGGTTGTTGCCGTCTATTCACGTGATCTCAGCATGCTATTTAAACCCATACGAAGAGGTAGTCTTGCATAGTTTCCTGCCGTTATGTACACAGGAGTGACACCACCAACAGTCGACCGATGGGTAACATATTTTAAATTTACATAATTTTAGCTGTTGTATAATGGAGTCTTTCTGACGGATATCTATAATGTCACAGTGTAAACGACCAGAAGATGGCCCCTACGTTGGGTTGAAACCGGTTGGCGGTATCTACATCTACATCTACATGATTACTCTGAAATTCAAATTTAAGTGCTTCGCAGAGGGGTCATCGAACCACAATCATACTATCTCTCTACCATTCCACTCCCGAACAGCGCGCGGGAAAAACGAACACCTAAACCTTTCTGTTCGAGCTCTGATTTTATTTTGATGATCATTCCTACCTATGTCGGTTGGGCTCAACAAAATATTTTCGCATTCGGAAGAGAAAGCTGGTGACTGAAATTTCGTAAATAGATCTCGCCGCGACGAAAAACGTCTTTGCTTTAATGACTTCCATCCCAACTCGCGTATCATATCTGCCACACTCTCTCCCCTATTACGCGATAATACAAAACGAGCTGCCCTTTTTTTGCACCCTTTCGGTGTCCTCCGTCAATCCCACCTGGTAAGGATCCCACACCGCGCAGCAATATTCCAACAGAGGACGAACGAGTGTAGTGTAAGCTGTCTCTTTAGTGGACTTGTTGCATCTTCTAAGTGTCCTGCCAATGAAACGCAACCTTTGGCTCGCCTTCCCCACAATATTATCTATGTGGTCTTTCCAACTGAAGTTGTTCGTAATTTTAACACCCAGGTACTTAGTTGAATTGACAGCCTTGATCATTGTACTATTTATCGAGTAATCGAATTCCAACGGATTTCTCTTGGATCTCATGTGGATCACCTCACACTTTTCGTTATTTAGCGTCAACTGCCACCTGCCACACCGTACAGCAATCTTTTCTAAATCGCTTTGCAACTGATACTGGTCTTCGGATGACCTTACTAGACGATAAATTACAGCATCATCTGCGAACAACCTAAGAGAACTGCTCAGATTGTCACCCAGGTCATTTATATAGATCAGGAACAGCAGAGGTCCCAGGACGCTTCCCTGGGGAACACTTGATATCACTTCAGTTTTACTCGATGATTTGCCGTCTATTACTACGAACTTCCTGACAGGAATAATAAATGCGATTAAGACTGTTTTCGAATAATTGATTAATCGTACTAATCGCTGCTTCACCTGCACAACTATGTTGTCCAACAATCTGTGCACCTGTGTGACTTGCGGCCGGCGTCGCGCCGTGTTGCAGCCACGCGGCCGGCTGCCGGTGCCCCAGCGCCTTCTCGGCCCGCCGTCTGCACGGCGGCGCCAGCTGCCGCTGCGAGTGCTTCGGCCACCACGCCGGCTGCGCCCGCCTGCGCCGCGGCAAGGACTACTTCTCCACCAGGGACAAGTAGTGAGTACCCGCCACTAGTGGCTCCGACCTCAAGTAGACAGTCATCGAGGATCAGGTCTGGGACCCAGAAAGAGTGTACAGGAGAGTGTAGCATGTTTTGAAACTTCCTCACTGATTAAAACAATGGACGGTATCGAGTCTCAAATCCACAACTTGCCCTTCGGGGGCACTTCTTTTTCCGACTGAGTCATCCAGCCACGATTTGCGAATCGTCCTCGGCGGTACCTGTCTCCTACTGTCCAAGCTTCGAAAGCTAATGTTCCAGGTTCGGGTCTCGGATTCATCTTATTTCGTCACGACTTACTCAATAACATGGACAAGTACTGCCTGGCGTAGAGTATCTGGCGTTAAATTTATTTAATGCCTTCACAATTTTCTCTGCCTTGAAAGTGGAAATTTGTGTAGTTTGCCAATAGCTTCGATTTCAGAAGGTTTTTAGCGTGTAACTGTTTTTTTAATAATACTTCTCGTTAATTTGTTTTCTGTTACTGATTCTTCATATGTAATAAAGTAATAATGCGCAAAGGCTATTAAATACATTATAGACAAAATTTACTGGACTGAAAAACATTTACATTTGAATACAATATTTGTTACTAGGTTCGTGGTCATTGCGTACCTTGGAACACTTTTTCACATTTGGAAGAACCTTACTTTTCGGGAGTAAATTTTGTAATTTCAGAAAAAAACTATAAGACATAAAGTATGCTGTGTTGGCAGAAGAGCCAACACCGTGTTGCTAGAGGAGGCCGAAATGCACGCGTTTAATTACACGGAGACTGGCGTGAGGTCTGGAACAGAACAATGTCTTGAGAATTGCAATAAAGTACGAAAATCTTGTAATACTTAACTTTAATCCATAATTGGAGAACATCGCTCTTGATGATACAAAGGTATATATAATCTCAATATAAACTGGTAAGGGCGCCTTGCTAGGTCGTAGCAAATGACGTAGCTGAAGGCTATGCTAACTATCGTCTCGGCAAATGAGAGCGTATTTGTCAGTGTAGCATCGCTAGCAAAGTCGGCTGTACAACTGGGGCGAGTGCCAGGACGTCTCTCTAGACCTGCCGTGTGGTGGCGCTCGGTCTGCAATCACAGTGGCGACACGCGGGTCCGACGTATACTAACGGACCGCGGCCGATTTAAAGGCTACCACCTAGCAAGTGTGGTGTCTGGCGGTGACACCACAAAGTAAATGCTATGATTAGAAATACGTTTTAAACTTGTATTAGAGTGCTGGCTGGCTACAGATGAAAGCCTGAAAAAGTGTTTCACGGTACAATACTCTCCCTTACACTGCGAGTAATGGGTGTAAATGCAGGCCGTTCTGTTGGTGAGGGAGGACGGTGTACTGAACACCGTGACCTCAGTGTTTACTTCTTTTGCAGCCCAATAATTATGACTGACAAGAGCAAACCGATAATACTTATTTTCCCTTGGGCAGGAAGTCAGGTACTGAAGTGGAAATGGGTAGGTGCAAAAAGGATTATGCTGCGTCGTTCACGTCGCGATCCAGTTAAAGTTGTGAAGTTTGTAATGTGTCGGTGGGAAGACTGTTCGACACAGAGAAAAAGCAAGCAAACACTGATGTGTGTACATGTCAAGTTACCGTATATAAAAATACCTGCACTTGTACTCGTTACTCGCTCTATACACGGTGGTCCATCTGAAGTTTCGGATGAGATTATCTCGAAAACTATACATCGGGTAAAAAAAGTGGGTAATACAAGTTCGTAAGCTCAAAGGGGGACATCAAAGGATACTACACGTGATCCGCAGCTCCTGCCCCCTTGGGTGGGGAACGGGGCAACTTTTAATCTTAAATGGAAACCTCCATTTTGTATTGCAGATTCGGATTCTCCATAAAAAAATAATCAAGTTTTCTCTAAAACATTTTTTTAAACCACTGACAGATGGCGCTGAAATCGAGAAAAATTGAAATTGGGGAAGAACTCCGATTTATTTAGAATGATCCGAGAAGGACGCATCAAATCGATACAAAATGTGCACCAGTTCTTTCAGTTCTTAGGTTAGTTAGGTTTAATTAGTTCTAAGTTCTCGGCGACTGATGACCTCAGAAGTTAAGTCGCATAGTGCTCAGAGTCATTTGAACCATTTTTTGCTGCTCAAAACTGTGGACAACTTTCGCAGACGATTGCCTTTATGCATTAAAGCAAATGGGGATAATTTTGAACAATTTCTTCGTGGCTAATTTAATTAATTAACAACGCCAAATTGTGAGAGGCAAGGGGATTCACACTACTAAAGCGCCCCAACATGTGAGAGGCAAGGGGGCTCTCACTAATGAAGCACCCCATGGCAACATCATTCTACTACGTCCATGTCGTTGCTCCAGGGCAACGCTAAAAGTAGGATTCAGTATATTTTGTACAAAAATAGCTTAATTTGGCGTAGCGAAGGAATTGGTGCACATTTTACATCGATTTGATGCGTCTTTCTCGCATAATCCTAAAGAAATCAGAGTTCTTCCCAGCCGGCCGGTGTGGCCGAGCGGTTCTAGGCGCTTCAGTCCGGAACCGCGCTGCTGCTACGGTCGCAGGTTCGAATCCTGCCTCAGGCATGGATGCGTGATATCCTTAGGTTAGTTAGGTTTACGTTGTTCTAAATCTAGGGTACTTATGACCTCAGATGCTAAGTCCCATAGTGCATAGAGCCATTAGAATCATTTTTGAGAGTTCGTACCCCATTTTACTTTTTTTTCGATTCTAGCGCCATCTGTCATACAACAGTCTCTGGAGTAGGAAAGTGATCCATATTTCGCTAAAGAATAATTTACTTTCGTCAGTTGATGTTTACGGGTGACAATCTGAAAGTGAACTGACGTCTCATCGCACTGCACCGACCTTTCTACTGAGCCGTAGTTCGCAGTTTGGCCACGGTAGTGCCACAGTCGGGTGAGTAATGCAGTTGTGAAGAGTTCCCTAACGAGATTTTAATACAATTCCGCCTCCCTCCATCAAAAACTGTGGCGGGTAGGACATACTTTGTAAAAAAAAAAAAAAAAAAAAAAAAAAAAAAAAGGCTTAATTTCGCGTAATGAAAGAATTGGTGCACATTTTGTATCGATTTGATGCGTCCTTCTCGGATGATTCTAAGCAAATCGTTCTTCCCCAATTTCAATTTTTCTCGATTTCAGCGCCATCTGCCAGTGGTTTAAAAAAAAAAATGTTTCAGACAAAACTTGATTACTTTTTTATGGAGAATCCGAATCTGCAATAAAAAAATGGGTGTTTCCATTTGAGACTTAAAAGTTGCCACCCGCCCCACCCAAGGGGGCGGGGGCTGGAGGTCACGTGTAGTATAATTTGATGTTCCCCTTTGAGCTTACGAAGTTCTCTTACCCACTATTTTTACCCGATGTATAGTTTTCGAGATAATCTCATCCGAAACTTCAGATGGACCACCCTGTATATTTCTGGATCCTGGTGGAGTAAACTAGTAATAATGAAATATCTAAACAGACGCGTGCGTTGTTTCAGCTGTATCCAGAGCGGAGAGTGCGCTCACCCTGACTGCGAGTACGGGCCTTACATCCGCAAGGCGGGCCGCTGTCCGCGCAAGAGGGAGCGGCTGTCTGCGTGGGACAAGGCGAGGCACTGAGCGCCCTGCTGAAGAGGGGTCCAGGCGGAGGCACCGAAACGTCACGTCGCAGTCACGACTCGACACCAGCGGTGGTCAACTCTCAGCTCAGCTGTTGCCGGCCAGCGGTGGTCCACGAGACCTAGACGTACCACGCTGTCAACAGCGACCACTCTCCAAAACTACACTAACCACGCCGTACCGCTTCCTCCCGTCTTTAGCCTGCCGCTCACTCTCGTGATAAGGGTCGCGTAATTGTGATTCCGACTCTGTGCAGATTAACTTGTGTCCTATTACGGTTGATGAGTTGCTGTCACAGTCGGTCAGTGTGTTCTGAGGGAACCAGTCCTGCGTTTCAGGGAGTAGATGTATTTATCGGGATACATGGCATCAGTAAATGACAACAACGATCATATCGAACGATTCAGTGCCAGATTTCTGGTAGGAAATTACGTAGATAGCTGTGAGTAATTAAAAAGTATGTTCGTGGTGAGCAATGAACGCATCACGTCATAAAGGAAACTCACAAATCATCTTACTATCTTCACTGGTTACACTCACAAGGGAACCTCCCCATCGCACCCCCCTCAGATTTAGTTATAAGTTAGCACAGTGTATAGGCCTTGAAAAACTGAACACAGATCAATCGAGAAAACAGGAAGAAGTTGTGTGGAACTATGAAAAAAGTAATCAAAACGTACAAACTGAGTAGTCCATGCGCAAGACAAGCAACATCAAGGAGAGTGTGAGCTCGGGAGCGCCGTGATCGCGTGGTTAGCGTGAGCAGCTGCGGAACGAGATGTCCATGGTTCAAGTCTTCCCTGTGCCCGCATCTCGTGGTCGTGCGGCAGCGTTCTCGCTTCCCACGCCCGGGTTCCCGGGTTCGACTCCCGGCGGGGTCAGGGATTTTCTCTGCCTCGTGATGGCTGGGTGTTATGTGCTGTCCTTAGGTTAGTTAAGTTTAAGTAGTTCTAAGTTCTAGGGGACTGATGACCATAGATGTTAAGTCCCATAGTGCTCAGAGCCATTGGACCAAGTCTTCCCTCGAGTGAGTAGTTTAATTTTTTATTTTCAGACAATCATCGCCACACGTACTGTTTATCAACAAATGTAGGAAATAATCATACAAATGTTCGACAATCGTTCGATCTGCCTTACAGTTCGGAAAATATTCGTTGACATTGTTATTGAAGTCGCGAGTTATATTTGCTGGATTCATATTGCCCACGGAATGCATCTCACATATTTAATACACTCTCGTCCAAAGTAGCGAACAGTCAACTGCCAGCCAGGGAGCCTCGTTAGCAGGAATACTCTTCCCTGCGCTGTAGTCGACTGACGTCGTGTGTTTTGATGTTTGTTTAGGTGTAGCGTCGTCATACTACGGCGCAGTTACCTCGCATCGGATGGACGGAAGGACAGATAATAATTGTCTGAAAATAAAAAATTAAACTTTTCACTCGAGGGAAGACTTGAACCAAGGACATCTCGTTCCGCAGCTGCTCACGCTAACCACGGGATCACGGCGCTCCTGAGCTCACCCTATCCTTGATGTTGCCCATCTTGCACATGGACTACTCAGTTTGTATATTTTGCTTATTTTTTTCATAGTTCCACACAACTTCTTCCTGTTTTCTCGATTGATCTGTGTTCAGTTTTTCAAGGCCTATACACTGTGCTAACTTATAACTAAATCTGAGGGGGGTGCGATGGGGATGTTCCCTTGTCAGTATGTTTTAGAGTGATGTCTTCTTGTTTCCACTTCCATCTTACTGTATCCGTGCCAGCAGCTAGTAAGCGCATCAGCTGGTTGCGGCGCTACAGTCTAAGCTACCAATATTGTCCCTCACTTAACAGTGTAAAGACTTGTCTGCCACAGTATCTTCGCTAATCTTATTGCGCTTGGGGTCAAGGCAGTTTGCTCCTACCATGCCTCAAGGCCATCTCCCAGCTGACATTTCGTGGTGCCTATTCCTACGAGACTGTTCATGAACAGCTTTCTCTACATACAAAATTGTTTGGAAATACAATAATTACGGCGGAAGGGAAGAGCGATCAACAAGTGTCTTCTAAATATCTATTTCAGCTCTAGCGACAGATGTCATAGTTGTTCATACATTTGTACTGGACGAGTCAGTGACGTAAGAAAGAAATGTAATCAGAGTTTTTGAGAAATACAATAAAACTGTGAATAACGTAGAAAGGGAACATGAAGCCATGTTTCATAGCTAAAAGATTCCTCATATTAGAAAATTAAAGTTCCCCGAGTGAAACGACAGTTTTGCTTGTTTTGTTAGCAGGGAGGGGAAATTCAGTTGTTTCTTTTCTTTAATGTTACGCTCGCCGCAAAATGATGACCGAAGAACAGTACCATAAAAGTAGACGTTACTAAGTCAATGTTTTCTGCGATGCTACGCGTCGTTCAATGCTGTGATGGCGTCGCAAACTGCAAGGTGTGTTTCTCGTCACTCGTGCACAGCAGTTGCTTCTGTTTTACTTTTTACAGAGTCGATGTTAGAATGTTGACAACACCTTCCGTCAGGGAGTTCGACTTCTCTGAGGAAGACGATTAATGCGTCATCCAAAGCCTCAACAAAGGGTGCCGTTATAAGATGTCAATAAAGCAATATTTGACGTCACATCCTCCAGCCAACACTGCCATTTTACTGAGAACAATTTTTATTCATTAACATAGTTTCTAAGAAGAGTGTGTAGGTTATAACGAAAGTAAGCCAATGTATATAAGAGTAAATGATCATGTGTGCTGTGTATGAGTAGACTTTGTAGTATCAAATGTAAAGTTTTATAATGCTCTTGAATGGTGAACATGACATTAAAAAAATTGTAGTTTTAAGACACACTATGTGAACAATTATTTTTCTTCATATGATTTCAAAGTTCAAGAATTCGCAAAACTGTGCAGTTGGCGTGCCCATATTTTTCTTGTATCATCCATATTTATGTGTCTTCCACATTAATCTTAAGGCATATCGTTCCCCAAATAAATATTTGACTATAAACTTGATACAACTGTACTAAATAGAACATTCTTTGTAACCAGTTCAGAGTACACCGCCCACCTACCGAAACTGTCCAGGGTTTGGAGAGCCGTAGACCATCTATTTCCTTTTCCTTTTATCACCTCTTTTTGGTCACAGCTATTCCTTCGTGTAGGACTCGCCGGATCACATTCTACACATGCCTCTGCAGACACTAAGCTGGAGGACGGCGTTTTAGCTTATTGTGCTTTATTAGTAGGGAACAAAGCTTTCCGGCATTGGGCTGACTGGGAGACGAGGGAAATGCATGAGAAGAGTCTTCCCTGAACTGATAAAAGGAGGTTTTAGTGATAAGACAATTTTTATAATTTGCAGTTCTTGTTTTATTTTCTCTTTCTCATTCGTCTATAACCTGTTTCCTATGTTAGTACGGCATTTTACCTCACACTCCTTTACTACACTATGTGATCAAAAGTATCCGGACACCTGGCTGAAAATGAGAAGTTAGTGGCGTCCTCCATCGGCAGTGCTCGAATGCAGTATGATGTTGGCCCAGCTTCCACTCTCGCAGGCATACGTTCAATCAGGTGCTGGAAGGTTTTTTGGGGAATGGCAGCCCATTCTTCACGGAGTGCTGCACTGAGGAGAGGTATCGATGTTGGTCGGTGAGGCCTGGCACGAAGTCGGCGTTTGAAAACATCACAAAGGTGTTCTATAGGATTCAGGTCAGGACTCTGTGCACGCCAGTTCATTATAGGGATATTACTTCGTGTTACCACACCGCCACAGGCCGTGCATTATGAACAGGTCCTCGATCGTGTTGAAAGATGCAGTTTATTCCATCCTCGAACTGCTCTTCAACAGTGGGAAGCAAGAAGGTGCTTAAAACATTAATGTAGGCCTGTGCTGTGACAGTGCCACGCAAAACAACAAGGGGTGCAAGCCCCCTCCATGAAAAACACGACCACACCATAACACCACCGCTTCCGAATTTTACTGTTGGCGCTACACACGCTGAGATGACGTTCACGCCCTGCCATCGGATCGCCACATTGTGTGCCGTGATTCGTCACTCCACACAACGTTTTTCCACTGCTCAATCGTCCAGTGTTTACACTCCTTACACCAACCGAGGCGTCGTTTGGCATTTACAGGCGTGATGTGTGGCTTATGAGCAGCCGCTCGACCATGAAATCCAAGTTTTCTCACCTTCCGCGTAACTGTCATAGTACTTGCAGTTGATCTTGATGCAGTTTGGAATTCGTGCGTGGTGCTCTGGATAGATATCTGCCTATTACACATTACGACCCTCTTCATGTGTCGGCGATGTCTGTCAGTCAACAGACGAGGTCGACCTGTACGCCTTTGTGCTGTACGTGTCCCTTCACGTTTCCACTTCACTATCACATCGGAAACAGGGGACGTAGGGATACTTAGAAGTGTGGAAATCTCGCGTACAGACGTATGGCACAAGTGACACCGAATCACTTGACCACGTTCGAAGTGCGTGAGTTCTGCAGAGCACCCTATTCTGCTCTCTCACGATGTCTAATGACTGCTGAGGTCACTGATATGGAGTACCTGGCAGTAGGAGGCAGCACAATACACCTAATATGAAAAACGTATGTTTTTGGGGGGTGTCCGGATACTTTTGATCACATAGTGTATCTTAGATATGTATGCAATATGTATACCCTACACATCGACAACTATTAACTATCTGTATACTTGTCCCTGATTATTTAACCTACGTCTACTTCAGCTCACGATATTATTCCCTCATCACTATAGCACTGTTATATTACTTTAAGAGCCAGAAGAAAGGAAATCATCAGTTTTCTAGGAAAAAACATGGAGCCCTTTCAACTCCTATTGTTGACCACTTTTCAATGAAACATAGCGCAGAATTCACTTTCTACATTGATTGTAACAAATTTCGTGTCCTTGTTTTCGCAGAGATAGTCATTCGACGCTTGCGCTCCTCAAATGTATGATTTGTTTCATGGGCGTGTGTTAACTTCTCGTCAGTGCTCTCCGCCATTAGACTGATTACGCTTTGTTGTGTGACTTCGGCTCACAATAAACTTATGTTTAGTGTCCAGGGCGATGAGACCTGGGAAATCTGGTGCCTTTTTTTTTTTTACATACGCAACCATTGTTTACATTAAGCAATCATTTACAGTGAGTTACGAACAGTTGTTAACAAATACTATTTTTTTTCTCCGTTTCACTTTTAGTCGCTATCACAATAGTTTCTAACCATTTTGTTTGTTACTTAGACGTTTTGGAATCCGTATAAAGAGACAAATTTGTGACAATTCCTTGTGTTAATTTTCGAGGTCACTCACATTTTGTTTAGTGAAAACAAAACAAGGTGGAATGAAGTAAACTACTGTCAATATTGTGTTTGTGTGACGTAGCAACAGCCGACCGCGGTGGTCTAGCGGTTCTAGGCGCTCAGTCAGGAACCGCGCGACTGCTACGGTCGCAGGTTCGAATCCTGCCTCGGGCATGGATGTGTGTGATGTCCTTAGGTTAGTTAGGTTTAAGTAGTTCTAAGTTCTAGGGGACTTATGACCACAGATGTTGAGTCCCATAGTGCTCAGAGCCATTTGACGTAGCAACGGTTTTATCTGAAGATAAAAGTGTAATGCCCTATACCTGTCGTGATCGTGCGCATTTTAAGGGCTGTAATTGACTCGTGGTCCCGCGGTAGCGTTCTTGCTTCCCGTGCACGGGGTACCGGGTTCGATTCCCGGCGGGGTCAGGGATGTTCACTTTCCTCGAGATGACTGGGTGTTGTTGTGTCGTCTTCATCATCATCATTCATCCCCATTACGTTCGGAGGAAGCCAATGGCTAAACCACCTCCACTAGGAATTTGCCTAGTTCGGCGGTGCGGCTATCACGAATTGTTCCCCTAAGCTCTATCAAGGAGTATGGGACTTCATCATCATCAGCAATTATCTCGGAATCTGGTGGCGTGGACATTTAGAGCAAAAGAGTTCGTATAAAAATGTCCTCTTTAACCATTTGACCTTATGTAGAGTTTCAATGCTAGGCAGAAATGAAATCTGGCAGAAAAAGGATACGAATGTCTTATTGGTACGTTTCTTCGCACTTAAATTTACACATGACCTCCAACAATTTGTAACATACATGAAAGAAGAGAGACACCAACGATTTCATTGTAGTTTTCAGTTTCCTTCGGAGTAGTAAGGTCACAATGGAGAATGCAATACCACCCAGCCGTTGCAGTGGTGTTACGTGGGCTTGGCAAGTGTGTACGTGTGCGACACAGCAATCACACCAACGTGCTCAGCATGTAGGTATTCGTTCCGGCCCGAGTCAGTTCCTATAAAACTCTTCTGTTGCAGACCGCGCCGTGTTGTGAAATGAGCCAAAGTTTCGAGCACTAGTGCCAATTACCTTTACCTGGAGATACCGGAAGGATAACCAAAAATGTCAATATCAGATTCAAAGAGCATGACCGACCCACGCAAGAAAAACTGTGATGGCTCTTGTTCTAAAAAAAAAAAAAAAAAAAAAAAAAAAAAAAAAAAAAAAAAAAAAAAAAAAAAAAAAACACTTAGTTTTGTTTTGCACACAGTCACACAATACACAAAATCATAGCCGGATACAGCCATGTCGCCAAATGCTGCTTATAACGTATACTATCTGAAGAAAGTTATCGTACTGCTGAAACCGCTTATGATTTTTATTATACTATGTGACTGTATAAAAAAGGAAGAGAATGTTATTGCAATTCAATCAGTCTGCTCTGTAGACAGGGGGTTATCTTTAACAATAGAAGGAAAAAGATATATGCACTTTCTAGGAAGACCATTTAATATGAGCTGCATAAAGGGAAAAAAAGGAATGTGTCCGCTACTTAGAAAACACTAACAAAAAGAAAAATATTTCCACAGGCACAAAATGTATCGTAAAGCATAAAAAAACACATAGATGAACAATACAATAGTGGGAACACTATCACACGACTTCTCTTCACCCCGACGTCTCCATTCCTCCACCACCCCGTAAACATAAATACCCAAAATTCCATCTTTTACCATAGCAACAAGGTTGAAGTAAAGTGTAGCGCAATATACCACAGTGAAAACGTATGCTGCAAACAAAATTATCATCACTTCGAGTCCAGAAAAGCAAACAATACCCCCATTGGACATGTGTGGAGGATACGAGCGATAAAAGTAAGTACACCTTATGCGAAAGGAGAGTAAATATTGAGTGTTCTCATCTAATTAAAGCTATGGATTGCTACCTAAATAATCTATACCAACTCAAAACAAATAAGCAAATAATCCTAGTAATCGTTTATGTTGCAGCTGCGTAAAAATTTTTATCAGGAGAGAATATAAATTACTGTTGGAAGACACTAGTAGTAGTTACTGATATGTACAACATAAACACCATTGATTTAGCAGCTGAGGAAGAATGAGCACAAACACTATCACTGCGGAATTTTATGACAGCGTGGTATACAAGTTCATCCATATGTATGAGAAACACACACACTACGTGGAGTCGTGTAACCAAAACTGTCAAGTTCATCCTTGACTAGCGGCACAACATTTAACAACAGAACATTTCATTAGTATTAACACCACCTTCACTCATCCTGTCTTTGAGTATTGATAAACAAATCTCTGTTACATCTACCATATATTTACCCATAAGCTATTCTTAAATATGCAGCTACAGTGGCGTATTAAGCTGCAACTGCCAATGTGCAAAATCACAAAAGACTGTAGATTAGGTAACCATTAATCCCACCCTCTCCCATCCCCCTTCCCACCCCCACACGACCGTAGTATTAAAGAAGTGTGGATGAGTAAAGTTTGGGTAATTTACGTTTCGTTTTAAGAGAACCTAGGTTTCCACACATCTCAGTGTTTACGACGGCGTAATATCCTGTAGTACTTGCCGTACAGTAATAAATTTGCAGGTGTATTCTGTGGTATACGTGAATACTGTTGCAAGTGTATTGCGGGTAGAGTTGGTAGTAAAGACGTAATAATCTGAAATATCATGCGTAATGCAAAGGTTGTGACTTGTTTCAAAAAGGTTTGTTGTAGTTTATTATAAACTAAACTGAGCTGAACTGGTTTCCTATTCTTAAGATTTGTGTGTGCTCCATTGTAACTCTGAACGACGTGTAATTATCAAACAGCTATCTGACAAAAATAGTCGCTAAGCTATCTGAAACTGCATAGTTGTGTTTAAATTAACATTTACCAAAATAATTAGAAACCATGCAACTATAAACTAAAGACATTATCCTATGAAATTCTGAATTGTGCAGTGTAGTGAACAGTACCATAGTGCTTGAGGTCACAGTACGTGACTTCTAGCTCTAACTAACAGAAAAAATTCTGTATAAAATTACAAAACAAATTTTGAAAGAATAAAACTGCCCAAACTGCTTCTATTACTGATAAAATGCCCTGTAAATTTTCTTTTGGCGACTGACTGCGTAAAATAACGAACACTAAATGATGCACACGTGAATGCGATACTACACTGTAAGAATAAGACTGTGTGCATAAAACATGAAATCTGAACCGATATTCAGCCATAACCTTACTGTTTTGACGGTGATGTAAAACTGTTCGTAACAAATTATGTATATGGTTACTTGTGGCAACGGAATCTCAGTGCTGTTCGAAAGTGATGAAAGTTCAAATACGGGGCAGAAACAAACCAGCTAAAGGGAAGAAAGCCTTCCACAGTGCCATGCAAGAACATGCCACTATTCTCGACACATTAAGCTTTACTTTTGCTTTTGAACAGCTGTTTTCCGCCTAGTGCAGTGTGGCAACACACAACTGGAACAAAATTTTCCTGAGGAGACTGTAGGAGAATTTAAACTTGTTGAATCATTGAAAAGAGACTAGCAATCTAAAGTTATGCTGAAACTCTGACTGCTTAACAATTGCCATCATTCTTACAAAAATCACTTGCACAAAAATTATATATTACTCTGCCACGAGTTAGCTACTGAAATGGTAAAGAATGGGTGTGCCTTCAACTCTGAGTGCAAGCCACGTGAACAAATTATTTTACTTGGTCTCGTCTCAACAGTCAGAGTAACTGATCTTAACCATCAAAGAAAAATCGCTGAAAATCTACCTTTAACAAACTCGTAAACTGCACTTGTAGCAACAACGTTATCCTAGAGTCTTTGCACTTCTCAAACCAAGCTTTACTAATCATATTTTCAGATCACAGACTTCCTCTGCATATATATCTATGTGCTCTGATACCTATTTAC
Organism: Schistocerca americana; assembly: GCF_021461395.2. Classification (NCBI taxonomy): domain Eukaryota; kingdom Metazoa; phylum Arthropoda; class Insecta; order Orthoptera; family Acrididae; genus Schistocerca; species Schistocerca americana. The sequence continues at coordinate 527,201,835 of NC_060124.1, forward strand.
AGATAGCTCAGTAGTGTAACCAATACCGATTCTCACACTCACTTTTCACTAGAGGCTACTGACAACGACAGTACCACTGACAACCAAAGGTCACATTCCTTGTACTCGGAACATCTGTGGCGTAACATACCAACCATTAAATTCTCTTTGAAAACTATCGAGTGTGCAAATATTAAGTATAACACATTGAATAAAAGTAGGCCGCGCGGGGTAACCGCTCGGTCTTCGGCGCCTTGCCATGATTCTCGTGGCTTTGCCCGTCGGAGGTTCGAGTCCTCTCTTGGGCATGGGTGTGTGTGTTGTCTTTATCGTAAGTTAGTTTAAGTTAGATTAAGTAGTGTGTAAGCCTAGGGACCGATGACTTCAACAGTTGGTTCCCATAGGAACTTACAAAAATTTCCAAATAAAAATACAGCTCACAACATTTTCATTGTATACCAAAAATAAGCTAGAAACGTTACAAAGTTTTAGTGCATGATTAGAGAATATGTAGTAAGCGATAAAATTCTTACATTTATTTTGTGTGTTTGTTAACAAGATAAAATTTCGAAATGGCTTAAAATTACGTGTGAAGGTTTTTGGAAGTCTCTACGTGTACTCATTCTCAAATACTTGATGAACATAATCTGTGCGCCGTGTGTTACACTGCCGTAAGACGAATATACAGTTCTCAACTTTGATAACGCAAGTTACACGTCTTAATTATTGGATTATAACAGTATTTTAAATCTGCTCAATAATTATATAAAATATCGAAAATAAAACTTTTGTTGTCCCTGAAACCCATTAGATAGGCAAGTTGCAACTGAGACCAGCAGTGATAAAGACCATTTCCTTATTTCTTAACAGTCTTAGTAGAGAATTTGTTTCCAGAATTGTCGTTTATTGTAGCTGTGGGAAAGAGCGTGTAAGTATAAAAATTAGTAACGAAATATATACATTGAAGAGTATAGCAAGAGAATGAAAAAGAGTTGTACTCTCACAGATCTGACCGTCGTTTAAAATGCGGGTTTTTTTCCCCTCGTGTAGCTTCCTTTCGTTTGCCTAAATAATTATTCTCAGGATCTCATCATGTTATTTACAGCGCGTGTTCAATAAAGTCCTCTTCCAGACTTTTCCACACACCACTCTGATCAGCACAGCAGCTGACCCAGTAATGACGACTGATGCAGTTCATTGGCGAAATAGATATGTAATTGACGGGTTGAGAGTACAAATTGTTTTAAGTCCTTGCTGAAGCAAACTCAATAAATGACTGCCAAAACCGAATGGATATTTATAAATTATGCGTCTAACTATCGGAAACATAAGCGGATTTTTTTCTAAGGATCAGTTAGTCGGTGTATAGCTGTAGGTACGATTCGAGATCGTAGTGATTCTGCATGATGCTTTATAATACTGTATATCAAAATTGCTTATACTCCTTGAACCTTAGAATTTTTTAGATAAAACAGTTACAAACCCAAAAACTGTGCTTTATCCTGAAGTTTTTTTTTTTTGTACACCACACGTAATACCCATTGTGCAATTCATGTTCATTATAAACCTAGAATATGCGCGTAATTAATGCAAAATTAATGTTACGAGCTATAAACAGTACGTAAATAGCACATAAAATAAAAATACCAAAAGTAAATTATATTGGTGTGATTCCAAAACATACAGTATGAGAAATTGTTCATGGTACTTACTCACAGTCAGTGCTCTACTATAGAATGTGAATCATTTCCTGCTGTGGTATCTCTTGAAAAATGTCCTTCATGGGGGCAACTCATGCTGTAGCATTATGCATTTTCAGCTTTCCTTCTTCCCTTCGTTGACCAGGTCCTTTTCTTTCTTCACTCTATCTCTTTACACCTATAATAACTGCTGTCAGGGATTGGATATGTGTTGTTAAAAAACTCATGATAAATTGGAGTTCCACATCTCAAATTTTAGGTCATACTCATCTTGATGTAGAAGAACCAGAAGAGGTATTGATGGGTGACCCATATTGTGCCTCCTAAAATCTACTTCGATAAAACCAAGATGACGTTTTAGTGAATACTTGAACTGCAAGTTAGAGAACTTTCTTTGCTGATTTCGACTCTACTAATGTTCCTCCGTCGTACTTTATTTCCTTGAGTGTCTTTAGTAACTTTGTCCTTTGCTATGGCATCGATGCCTTTAATTGAATAAATATTTCCTGTTTTCATTCCAACTATAGAAAATATTCCTCCTGGGGCAACACCAATGCTGTAGCATTGGGTGGTCCATTTTGACCCTTCCTTGTCCTCTGGTTTATTACGTACTTTTCTTTCTCTACTCACTCTTCTTACACCCATAGTAACTGCCTTGGCTGGCAGCGTTGGCCGAGCGGTTCTAGGCGCTTCAGTCCGGAACCGCGCGACTGCTCCGGTCGCAGGTTCGAATCCTGCCTCGATCATGGATGTGTGTGATATCCTTAGGTTAGTTAGGTTTAAGTAGTTCTGAATTCTAGGGGACTGCTGACCTCATATGTTAAGTCCCATAGTGCTCAGAGCCATTTGAAGCATTTGAAGTAACTGCCTTTCATCCTGTCTTACAGAGAAAATACATATTTCAAGTGTTTTTATGTATTATCATATTCGATGTACATAAGGCCTTGCTCAAGGAACGTGAGGTCTGTTATGTCAATATCGTGATTTCTGCCTGAAGATGAAGATTCACTATTTCGAAACGGGGACTGTTTAAACATGCATTAAATATCAGTATAAGTAATCTTAAAACCATACACGTCAGGCTATTGCACTACTTTCAGAGATGCGTATCTGAAGCTTCATTAAAGATAGCAGCAATTCTTCCTTCATCCGACATTTCATTTCCTCTTCTTGTATTCTAAATGCATTCCAGACACTGGCTAAGAGCCTCAACTTTGTCATCACAGGGTGCAGAACCGTGCAGGAAATCACTCATATTTCTTTTACTGTGAAGAGATCCACACTTCAGCTTAACAAATGTGCGCTTAGATAGTTTTATTATGAAATGTCAAATGTATCACCTATACTCTCAGCGCCTCAGTTAATTTCTCCAGTCTTCTGTGCATGAACTATTAAACTGTCCAATAAATTACAAGGTGTGTCTACATCTGGTACCCTTCGGCTTGAAAACTTTCCCGCCAGCAATTTGTTATGTACGAACTAGTCCTTTTTACACAGACCCTACCTCAGCGCCCCCCCCCCCCCCCCCCCCCTCCCTTCCTTCAATTCGCAGACAGTGCGCTTCCAGTTGTGCCAGCCAAGCATGACTAAGGCGGACTGTCTCGAAGTTTGGACGGAGCACAAGTTCCTCTTCATTACGATATCCATTCAGCGGTGGTGGGACGGTGTCGTGGACAAAGAGCTGCCCTTCCCCGGAAGTCCTTGGGGCCGCCTCGGCTGGCGTGGAGGCCGCTGGACGGTGGTGAGGCCCTCCGCTGTGGGCGGTCACCTTGAAGCAGCCAGCGGCTCCAGGCTTGGGACAGGTCCGGTCGTGAGACCGCAAATACCGCAACAGACCTCGACTGTCCCATACCGCACACCTCAGCAACAACAACCGGCGGAAGCAACCCGAGCCCCAAATAAACGCTCTCTGATGTCACGAATGTGCTCTCGTTACTTACCTGTCGTGGCTTTCTTTTTCACCCTCACGATAGTTTTGTGTCTAAGCGCGAAAGTCTGCCGTTCAAAAAGGTCACCTTTCATGTATCACTGGAGAGCTCCACGCTCATCGAAAATAACTATTTTGATCACAGACGTTCAGTCGCGAGAGGTCTCTTTCTGCTAACAAAATGTATCGCCGCAGTAAAGTGCAGAAATGCAATGCTATTTTAGCGCGATCTATGATGGACTTCGACCGGCGTCGATCAGTGAGAATTGTAACACTGCAGATTCATTCTGTTCCCGGCTCGTCTCGCGAAAGGAAGCTTACTTCTCTCGAGAGTGTCGTCTGCACTGGGGTTTTCGATGTCTTGAATGTGGTGCCACAGAAGAATACTGAAGATTAGATGGGTAGATCACATAACTAATGAGGAGGTATTGAATAGAATTGGAGAGAAGAGAAATTTGTGGCACACCTTGACTAGAAGAAGGGATCGGTTTGTAGGTCATATTCTGAGACATCAAGATATCACCAATTTAGAATTGAAGGGAAGCGTGGAGGGTAAAAATCGTAGAGGGAGACCAAGAGATGAATACACTACACATATTGAGAAGGATGTGGGTTCTAGTAGGTACTGGGAGATGAAGAAGCTTGCACAGGATAGAGTAGCATGGAGAGCTGCATCAAACCAGTCTCTGGACTGAAGACCACAACAACAACAACAGGTAGCGTTGCAAACACTGTAGCTTACATACGAGGGTATTTGACTAGCAAGTGTTGGAACTTTAGATCACTCATGATGAGCTCGAGGGGGCGACCTGTAGTGATTAATAGCGAACTGTATCGTGCCGTTTTCGTGAGCTTTCGTGTGCAGATCTCACATGCAGTATATCGAGTCTTTTTTCAAATTCTGTTTGATGCACAACACGTGGTTAGCTGTATCCATCTCTCGATAAGGTATCGATAAACTCAAATGATTTATTCTCATTTGCTAATTTTCAGAGGATTTATAATATTACGTATTTCTTTGTGAATTTTAAATGATGATGCGGAGATGTTGCTACTCGATGCTGATCCATCGCAACTCTGACAAAAACTCTTTACTTTGCCTACTGGAAAGTTGTTTGATGTGCTTCTTGAATTCAGATCTCACAGATTCATTAAGCAATATTTTTCCCTCTACTACCAATTTCAATCACGTGAATTTGCACCATCACGTTCTTTCGTGCGGTGGTATGTTTCTTGCTTACACCTGAACCTGTATTCGGGATTTGATTCCCTGTTACTGGCAAGATCTTTGAAGGATACAAGCAACTGCCTCTCCAACAATGCCAATTCTCACTAAACAAAAGTTCGAAAATAAAGCATAAATGAAATTTATTAAGTAAAATCTTAAAAATTTTGAAATATCGTTAGTGAATTTAGGGCAGTCATATAATGTAATTAATCACTTCATGCTAACATATAAAGCTCAGAAGTGATAGACCAATACCTATGTGAGTAGTGTTACCTTCATCATGGTTACAGGTGTAGTACCTTCGTAGTCCTTGATATCTGAATTGTATACTGTGAGTTCTGGCCCTGTAATGCCAGTGTGTGTCTATTGTTCGCCCGCTCCAGTTAGTTGCTCTGCACACAAGTATCGTGCTTGTTATATTCTAAATGAACGATACTTTTAGCTCTGACATGTAATAGCAGCTGTAGATTAATTTTTCGACATAAGCAAGTTTTCTGTTTTTACATTCGAAATATTCTTGCGACCTCGTAGGTCATTTCCTTTCTGCATTTTGACATCATTTTTGTTTTGTATTTCGTCCAGAACCGTGAACATATTTTACGACCGAAACTGGTCGGAATAAAATATAAATAAAGTCAGCACTTCATGAAGTATTTCAAAGCGGCTAACTGCCTTAACAAGATGTTTATATCTGAATAACTTTGCTGTCTCTTGGCAGTCTATCATACTGTCACTACAGCTGAGAGCACTGCTCCAGACAGTCGTGGCAGTCCAGTTACTCCGCAAGATAGCAATTGCTAGGTCGGAAGGTAGTCTTCAGAGAACTGTAAAGAGCTGACTGCAGCCACTGAGCTTAAATGTCTTACTGCTGGTGCGCAAGTTTGCTACCCATCAGGGGTAGGACACCCAATTCCTCCCATACAATGCGGAAGCAATGTAGTCTGCGGTTGACAGCATCCCATATGACAGCTGTCCAGACTGACGGCGGACGAAAATGACGTGCTGTAAGAAGTGATGCGTAACGAGGAAGAGAGCCGGTTTTGTGAGCTACTGCCCTGGACCGAGAGGCACCAGGTTGTCCCTGTTAGGCAGTGACTAGCGACCTCCCGCGGGTTTTGTCGTGTACTTCTTGCTTGGTACACAACACTTGCAATATCACAAGACAGCTGCGCTGCTTACAAGAGATATTGTAATTTGCTAAGGTTTCTCAAAAAAATCGAAAATGAAAAGTGTGGTATCAACGTTCGATGCCACAATTGTTAAGGGTTGCAGATATCGACGGCTGTCCGTAATACACTACAGGCCATTAAAATTGCTACGCCAATAAGAAATGCAGATCATAAACGGGTATTCATTGCACAAATATATTGTACTAGAACTGACATGTGATTACATTTTCACGCAATTTGGGTGCATAGAACCTGAGAAATCAGTACCCAGAACAACCACCTCGGGCCGTAATAACAGCCTTGATACGCCTGGGCATTGAGTCAAACAGAGCTTGGATGGCGTGTACAGCTACAGCTGCCCATGCAGCTTCAACACGATACCACAGTTCATAAAGAGTAGTATTGGTGTACTGTGACGAGCCAGTTGCTCGGCCACCATTGACCAGACGTTTCCAATTGGTGAGAGATCTGGAGAATGTGCTCGCCAGGGCAGCTATCCAGAAACGCCCTTACAGGACCTGCAACATGCGGTTGTGCAGTATCCTGCTGAAATGTAGGGTTTCGCAGGGATAGAATGAAGGGTAGAGCCACGGGTCGTAACACATCTGAAATGTAACGTCCACTGTTTAAAGTGCCGTCAATGCGAAAAAGAGGTGACCGAGACGTGTAACCAATGGCACCCCGTATCACCACGCCGGGTGATACGCCAGTATGCCGATGACGAATACACGCTTCCAATGTGCGTTCACCGCGATGTCGTCAAACGCGGATGCGACCATCATGATGCAGTAAAAAGAACCTGGATTCATCCGAAAAAATGACATTTTGCAATTCGTGCACCCATTTTCGTCGTCGAGTACACCATCGCAGGCATTCCTGTCTGTGATGCAGCGTCAAGGGTAACCGCAGCCACGGTCTCCCAGCTCATAGTCCATGCTGCTGCAAACGTCGTCGATTTGCTCGTGCAGATGGTTATTGTCTTGAAAACGTCCCCATCTGTTGAGTCAGGGATCGAGACGTGGCTGCACGATCCGCTACAGCCATGCGGATAAGATGCCTGTCATCTCGACTGCTAGTGATACGAGGCCGTTGGGATTCAGCACGGAGTTCCGTATTTCCCTCCTGAACCCACCGATTCCATATTCTGCAAACAGTCATTGGAAATCGACCAACGCGAGTAGCAATGTCGCGATACGATAAACCGCAATCGCGATAGGCTACAATCCGACCTTTATCAAAGTCGGAAACGTGATAGTACGCATCTCTCCTCCTTACACGAGGCATCACAACAACGTCTCACCAGGCAAAGCCGGTCAATTGCTGTTTGTGTATGAGAAATGGGTTGGAAACATTCCTCATGTCAGCACGTTGTAGGTGTCGCCACCGGCGCCTACCTTGTGTGAATGCTCTGAAAAGCTAATCATTTGCATATCGCAGCATCTTCTTCCTGTCCGTTAAATTTCGCGTCTGTAGCACGTCATCTTGGTGGTGTAGCAATTTTAATGGCCAGTAGCGTAGATATCGCTGGACCCGCGAGTCGTGACCAGCGCCGCTCCGCGGCTTGTGACAAGTATCTAGCGAGCTCTCGTCCACTCTTGCTCGGGACGTCAACTGGGAATGTAGCATAGCTTTCAGCTGATAGGAAGCAACCTTTGACAAGGCGCTTAGTCAACTATGGCATAAGTAATGCATCTCTAGATATCTGTTTGTAATTATATGTATGCAATTAAGTACAATATATATTATTTTTTACCCACGACTACTAATTATTTCAGTCGCTGCAGATACAGACTATGCAGCCAGCTCCTTACCGACTTCACTGCCAGACCTGCAATACGAGGTGCGACAATAATGAGACTGATGTGAAAAGAAATGTTGCTTACCGTTTTAGTCAATTTTAGTGCTGCCTCCTCCAAAGTAGTTCCCTTCTGATTGCACACACTTTTTCCAGCACTTCTGCCGTTGATGGTAACATTTCCGGGACTCATCTTCTCTAATATCCTCCAAGAACCTCGTCACAGCTTTTTGGACATCTTGTGTTGTTTGAAAACGGTGTCCCTTGAGCGCCGTTTTGACTCTTGGAAATAGAAAAAAGTCACATGGAGCGATATCTGGTGAATAAGGTGGCTATGGTAGTACAGAAATTTGTTTTGGGGTAAAAAATTGCTGTACTGATAGAGCAGTATGGAATGTCCCATTGTCGTCATGCAGAATCCAATTATCACCAATGTTGGCACGGACATGAAGAACTTTTTTACGAAGTCTTTCTAAAATTTCTTTGGAGCAATATTGGTTAACTGTTTGTCCAGGAGGCACCCACTCTTTATGAACAATTCCCTTGGAATCAAAGAAGCACACAAGCATGCATTTCACTTTTGACTTTGACATGCGAGCTCTTCATCTTCAATATTCCTTCTGCCTTCACTAAACATTTTATGCCAACGAAAAACTTGAGCTCTTAATATAACCTCCTCTCCAAGAGCCTTCTGAAGCTTACCGTAAGTTGTCGTCTCGTTTTCACCCAATTTAACGCAAAAAGAAATGGCGTACTGTTGCACAATATTATGCGGTTCCATTTTCGTGACGAGAGACACAAACTCACGACTGAGCCAGCTGCATCGATGTGCTGCTTGGACTAGAAGCAGCCTATAGACCAAGGTCAAAGATATTGTGCCTACTCAAGCCTGCAGGGTTGCCACATTTTGCAAAGAAAATCAGTCTAATTACTTTATTGTTGCACCTGGTATATGTTTCTATTTAGCATTGGCCACCTGTCATCATAACAACTGACGATGAGAATCATAACAAAAAGTATTAGTTTTAATTTTTAATAGCGACGCGTTTTCATATCAATGCTCAACAACTTGAATTTTATTTCCAGTTGTGAAGCATTCCTTCATCTCATCCTCAAAGATGTGGTAGAGTCGCATGAGATGCTCCCTGCCGTTACTAATCGTGATACTATCTTCCATCGGTTATGTACTCTCTTCTTAAATACAGTCTTCACAATTGAAAGCCTCTCTGCCTTCAATTACTCACAGGAACATGCAGGTATATTAAGGGTGCGCCAAACATTGTACCCTTTCCAATATTTAATTAAAATTTCTCAAAATATTTTTCTGATAATATGAATAAGTATAAATGACCATGTTTATCGGGCGGACTACACCTCACATGAAAATAGACACAAAGGAATTAAAGACATTAATTGCCAGTAGCCACTGATTTATGTCAATGGGGCAAGTTGAAAATTTGTGGCAGACTGGGATTCGAACCTGGATCCCCTGCTTATTGGGCGGATGTCCTGGCCACTATTACATCTCAGCACAGTGGTCACAATCGAAGATACTACCCTAGCACGTCTCCTGTAGGAGCCAAATTCTCAACTTTTACCACACACTAGAGGTGTAGTGTTTCTGCGCATTAGCCTCATTACTAGTGGCATCTCACCTATTCCAGTTCGAGCTTGGTGTGCATCTGCACTGAAGAGACTGAGGGGATCATTGGCCGTCAGTGGCTTAACTGTATTTGTGGTGTCCGTTCTTTCGTACACGTCCATAACACTTCGTTTATTTACAGAATGCTAATGTTTTTCAGTGATATAACACGTGCCAAACTTAATTCAGGAAATTTTTACTGTTGGGAGAACCCTTCACCGTATATTTCGTCGAGCAGCGATTTACTAAAATTAACTTCAAAATTGGTTTCATCGGTCATCACCAAATTAAAATAGAAGACCTATACTCCGAATAGACATTAGTCAGACACGTTGTAGAATTTTCTTGTAAGATATCTAACTTCAGTAACGTTAACATTAGGTTTACTTTATAAATTTTGATAACATGCAATGGTCATACAACTTCAAGACCTTATATAGAACTGATATATTCTTATACATTAATTTCAAACAGCAGTTTTTAAGAAGGTGCAGAGATGATGCTGACAATGTTTCCCCAAAGTTCAAGCAGATAGTAGGCTTTCTCATGGTACTGACTCGCATAGCTGATTTGTTGCTTTGGTGGAACATTAATGAATCAGTTGTCAAGACCTCCTCTGTGCAACATGAAACAAACAGAACACCAACATTTCAGCACCCAAATCATTGACATAAAGTTGCTTTTTTTGTGTCATCAGGTTTCTGACCGGTTTGATGCTGCCCGCCACGAGTTCCTCTCGTGTACCAAACTCTTCACCTCAGAGTAGCACTTGCAACCTACGTCCTCAACTATTTGCTGGATATATTCCAGTCTCTGTCTTCCTCTACAGTGTTTACCCTCTACAGCTCCCTCTAGTACCACGGAAATCATTTCCTGGTGTCTTAACATATGTCCTGTCATCCTGACTCTACTTCTTGTCAATATTTTCCACATATTCCTTTCGTCTCCGATTCTGCGCAGAACCTCCTCATTCCTTACCTTATCAGTCCATATAATTTTCAACATTCGTCTCAATTATTTAAGACTTTAGTTTTGCCAGCGCGTTAGTGTAGATGAGTTGGTTGACAGTTGCCAGTTGTTGAGTAGCTCCAGAATGTACGTTAACAGATTTGATTTACAGGGTAGTTAGGTATTTCCCTTTTGTAATGCATCCGAGATTTGTTAACACAGGTACACGTAATTTGATGAATTTGTCTTTATACTTTCTTAGTTGATTGGAATACTCTCTTTCAAATTCTAAAGGTGGCAGATATAAAATACAGAGAGCGAAAGGCTATTTACAATTTGTACAGAAAGCAGATGGCAGTTATAAGAGTCGAGGGGTATGAAAGGGAAGCAGTGGTTAGGAAGGGAGTGAGACAGGGTTGCAGCCTCTCCCCGATGTTATTCAAACTGTATATTGAGCAAGCAATAAAGGAAACAAAAGAAAAATTCGGAGTAGGTATTAAAATCCATGGAGAAGAAATAAAAACTTTGAGGTTCGCCGATTACATTGTAATTCTGTCAGAGACAGCAAAGGACTTGGAAGAGCAGTTGAACGGAATGGACAGTGTCTTTAAAGGAGGGTATAAGATGAACATCAACAAAAGCAAAACGAGGATAATGGAATGTAGTCGAATTAAGTCGGGTGATGCTGAGGGAATCAGATTAGGAAATGAGACACTTAAAGTAGTAAAGGAGTTTTGCTATTTGGGGAGCAAAATAACTGATGATGGTCGAAGTAGAGAGGATATAAAATGTAGACTGGCAATGGAAAGGAAAGCGTTTCTGAAGAAGAGAAATTTGTTAACATTGAGTATTGATTTAAGTGTCAGGAAGTCGTTTCTGAAAGTATTTGTATGGAGTGTAGCCATGTATGGAAGTGAAACGTGGACGATAAACGGCTTAGACAAGAAGAGAATAGAAGCTTTCGAAATGTGGTGCTACAGAAGACTGCTGAAGATTAGATGGGTTGATCACATAACTAATGAGGAGGTATTGAATAGAATTGGGGAGAACAGGGGCTTGTGGCACAACTTGACTAGAAGAAGGGATCGGTTGGTAGGACATGTTCTGAGGCATCAGGGGATTACCAATTTAGTATTGGAGGGCAGCGTGGAGGTTAAAAATCGTAGAGGGAGACCAAGAGATGAATACACTAAGCAGATTCAGAAGGATGTAGGATGCAGTAAGTACTGGGAGATGAAGAACCTTGCACAGGATAGGGTAGCATGGAGAGCTGCATCAAACCAGTCTCAGGACTGAAGACCACAACACAACACTTTCTTAGTGGGCTTAGATAATATTTACTGTATAAATCTCATTGTCTGTGACTTATTTAGTACAAAGGACGCAATTTTTCTGAGCAATGTAATTGTCACATGTTTTGGAACTCCAAACTTCGAATACAATTTCACTATTGAAAAGGTCAGTGCTAGTAATTCACCGAAAGCAGTAGCGCCTCCCTGTTTTTCAAAGACATTATATTTTTCTTAAATGTTTTCATTTATGAGCCAAAATAATTTCATATACATTTCAAAGTAATACGGTCAGTATTGCAGATCGCTGAGCCTGTAGCTAGTACATTTTATTCATTTTGATGACAGACCAGAATATATCGCGATCCACCGTTGGTGCTTTAGAGGTAAGACAATTTTATTTATTTGTTATGTGCGCAGGGACCAAAGTTATCACTTCTACACAGGGCCAGAGCATTCAGTACCTAAGGGGCTGAATGTATTTTGCAGTGACTGTATTTCTCTATTAGTATTAGGAATTGCATTGAGCAGTCACTTCGTATAACGTTTTTGCTAACAACACAGAGTAAGTACACCACTTCCAGTTACAACACGCTACAAGATAACCCCAGAGTTGTAAGCATTCCCAGTTCAGGAATTCATTCAATGTAATAAAAACAAGATATTTTAAAGAAAGTTACAATTTTTTTAAGAACGTTGCAGTCTGTAGCACCACATCTCAAATGCTTCGAGACTCGTCTGTTCAGGTTTTCCCACAGTCCATGTTTCACTACAATACAATGTTGTGCTCCAACCGTACATTCACAAAATTTCTTCCTAAAATTAAGGCCTTTTTTTGATACTAGTAGCCTTTTCTCGGCCAGGAATGCCCTTTTTGCCAGTGCTAGTCTGCTTTCGATATCCTCCTCGTTCCTTCTATTATCCGTCTCTCCTTGTTCCATACCCCTATTTTTCTCAGAATTTCGAACATGTTGCGCCATTTTACATCGTCGAACGCTTTTTCCAGGTCGACAGATACTATGAACGTGTCCTTATTTTTCTTTATTCTTGCTTCTCTTATCTACCGCAACGTCAGAATTGCCTCTGTGGTACCTTCATCTTTCCTAAAGCCAAACTGATCGTAATCTAACACATCCTCAGTTTTCTTTTCCATTCTTCTATATGTCATTCTAGTCAGCAACTTGGATGCATCAGCTGTTAAGCTGATTATGCGATAATTCTCTCACTAGTCATCTCTTGCAATCATCGGAATTGTGGTGTGGAAGACATTTTTCCGAAAGTCAGATGGCGTGTCGTCAGACTCATACATTCTACACACCAACGTGAAATTGTTGCCACTTCCCCCAATGATGTTAGAAATTCTAATGGAATGTTATCCATCCCTTCTGCCTTACTTGATCTTAAGTCCTCCAAAGCTCTGTTAAATTCTGTTTCTCATAATGCATCCCCAATCTATTCTGAATCGACTCCTGTTTCTTCTTCTATCTCATCAGACAACTCTTCCCCGTCATAGAGGCCTTCATTGTAGTCTTTCCACCTATCTGCTCACTCCTCTGCGTTTAACAGTGGAATTACCGTTGCCCTTTTAGTGTTACCACCATTGCCTTTAATTTCACCGAAGGTTGTTTCGACTTTCCTATATGCTGAGCCAGTCCTTCGGACAATCATTTCTTTTTCTATCTCTTCACATTTTTGATTGTGCCATTTCGTTTTAGCTGCACTGCACTTCCTATTATTTCATTTCTCATTGACTTGTATTTCTGTATTCCTGAGTTTCCCTGACCATTTTTGTACTTCCTTCTTTCATCGATCAACTGAAGTACTTCTTCTGTTACCCATGGTTTCTTCGCTGTTAACTTCTTTGTACCTATGTTTTTATTTCCAGGTTCTGTGATTGCCTTTTTTAGAGATATACATTCCTCTTCAACTGTACTGTCTAGTGACCTATTCCATATTGCTGTATCTATAGCCTTAGAGAACTTCGAGTGTAACTCGTCATTCGTTAGGATTTCTGTATTCCAGTTCTTTCCATATTGACGCTTCCTGACTAATATCTTAAACTTCACCCTACTCCTTATCACTACTGCATTGTAACCTGGGTACGTCTTAAAATCCAGCATCTGGTTTCGGAAACTGTCTGACCATGATGTACTCTAACTGAAATCTTCGCATATCACCCGGCCAATTCCAAGCATACCTCCTCCGCTTGTGGCTCTTGAACGGAGTATTCACTATTACTAGCTGATATTTATTGTAGAACTCAATTAATCTTTCTCCTTTCAAATTCCTTGTCCCAAGGCCCTACTCTCCTGTAACCATTTCTTTTGGTCCTTCCCCTACAACTGCATTCCAGTCCGCTGTGACTATTAGATTTTCATCTCCGTTTACGTGCTATATTACCCTTTCAATATCTTCATACATTTTCTCTATCTCTTCATCTCCAGCTTGCGACGTCGGGATGTATACTGTCGGTGTTGGTTTGCTGTCGATTCTGATAAGAACAACCCTATCACTAAACTGTTCACAGTGAGACACTCACTCCCCTATCTTCCTATTCATAACGAATCCTACTCCCTTTATACCATTTTCTGCTGCTGTTGATATTACCCTCTACTGATCTGACCAGAAATTCTTGTCTTCTTTCCATTTCACTTCACTGAACCCTACTACGTCTATGTTGAGCCTTTGCATTTCCCTAGCTTCTCTACCACATTCCAGCTTCTGACATTCGCTGCCCCCTCCCCCCCTCCCCCCTCCCGGCTCATAGAACGTTATCCTTTCGTTGGTTCTAAGGAACTATTCCGGAATCTTTTGTCGATGGAGAGATCATCATGATTATTCCGGAATCGTTTGCCGATGGAGAGATCATCATGACACTTTTTCAACTACACGCCAAGTATCCTGTGGATTCACTTAACGTGTCTTTAACGCAGTGGTTATCGTTGCCTTCTGCATCCTCATGCCGTTGATCATTGCTGAGTCTTCCACTTTTAGGGGCAGTTTCCCACCCCTAGGGCAAGAGAGTGCCCTGAAGCTTTGTCTGCTCCTTCGTCCTCTTAGACAAGGCCGTTGGCAGAACGAGGGTGACTTCTTATAGCGGAAGCCTTCGGCTGCCAACGCTGATTATTAATCGAAATTAAATCTGTGACGGGTTTCGAAGCCAGCACCGAGTTCGTTTTGATTACTAATCAAAGACGTTATCCCTAGACCACGGGTTCGACAAAAAGTTATGTAATGAAACCATATACGTACTAGTATGACTTATCTGATGTCGATCAAGCGGAAAATAAGGACAGTGCTGCTCACCAGTTTAGAGCACTAGATATACTTACCTAGAGCTGAGAGACTTCTGGCTAGATTTTATAGAATTTACAAGCTCATCTTTAAACCTTAAATACATATATCTTTTGTTACACTCCTAGAACTCTTTTTTTATACTCTTTGTTATTTAGCACTTTTGTTTAGATGAATCTAATCCATGAATGCCAAGAACTGGCGATTTGTCGAATACAATACTAAATGTACTTAATATTGATTATCATCCTACTTCCATCTCCTATTCACCAGTTATATTCCATCTCCTATTCACCAGTTACTTCACTTTATAGGCTTTATGATTTTGCATAAAAATTGCAACATGTTACATAAATATGTTTATGATGTATTTCATACTCTAGTGTACTTGAGTTGGGCTCTGCTTAAAAATGAGTTATTTCCCATAACTTGGACAAGATAGAATGTTGGCGCAGAGAGTGGGAAATGGCGTTATTGATTCCTGCGAGAGAGATCCAGCGTGTAGCTGGAAAACTGGTATGGTTTGATCTACCCAAGAGAGTGTGGACTGGGCTAAATAGCATAGGAACAAACCATGGAAGATAGGCGGACCCCTGAGTGTAACGACCCGAAACATCTTCGAGGGATGCCTATCAGAAAGTATCATGGCCAGACTGCAGATTTACTAAACACAACTGAAGGGGCCATCGATTACATTATGAATCTGGACATACGAGTATGATGTGCATCTCATTTTGTTACACTTTGGTGTCTCTATATGTGTATTTGTATCTTTATTTACAGTTACTTTTATATTTTTATCTGCACATATGTGATCTGTATATTTTTATTTGTTATCTTCTTGCGAATTTATGAATGTATGTACTTCACTTGTGTCCTTCATGGACTGTGATTTGTGCGGTACACTACATAAATTAGCTTTTAATATTCAAAATTTCTTGGTCTAGTGTCTATACCTCATCAACATTGTTTTTATTATACTATGTTTTGGAAGGACACTGCCTTCATAAACGTCTTATTGTTAACATCTCCCACAATTTCTTCTGTCTATTTGGATTTCTGTACTAACATACCCGAACCTATCATGTTAGTGGGCTAATGCCACTGCTTATTTTGCCAAGGGTTTTGTAGGAACTATGTTAACATTTCTTTTCTTTTTTTATTTTTGCCCCCAAGCTCACTTTTTAATTTTCCCTTAATACTAGAAATTGCCCATCTTGGGATACTTAAAATTAACTACTTTGATGAGTGATGGAGTTATGAGTGACTGTTTGTCGTCTATGGCTGCTTTTTCTCAGCATCAGTTATATTGATAGTAATTTCTTCTATGTATTTTCGACATTTTAATCTAGAATGTATCTTAAAAACCCTTAACGATGCACCCCATGATTGAACATTCTGGGTTCGATGACTTTTACTATTTCTAGCGAATATTGTTTAGAGGTGCTGACTAATCTTTTGTCTCTGACTAAATTCCTTTATGATATAGATCCTAGTAGTATAAGTGACTTAAATGTGGCCTTACTTACTGTCTTACTTTGCTATACCAGTCCTAACAAGCACGTTTGATCATTATTTGTATTAGCATTACTGTTTTCCTAAACGACCAGTCGCAGTCCATATGGCAGTATTACTCTTAAGGCAAGGTCGCTGTGAAAATTTTCCCCATGGAATACTCCGTGAGTACTGAGACACAGATAAATAGGAACTACCTTAGTAGAGATGACTGGTTATCCATATAATATAGTGTGGCAAAATGGGCTCCAATGTGTAAATAATCTCTGCTAATAAACTATATCCACAACATACATTACACTGACACTTTTTAATTACTTTCCTAATAATCAGAGACTGATGACAATAACCTCCTCTTTTACTCTCACACATTTTCCTGTCTATAATCTATTCGGTCTTATTTAATCTAACTTTCACATTTATTATTGTTAACCATAGACATCATATTCTCTCACTTCCTCCACAGTGTTAAACTGTGCTGGTGAGTGGAGCATGGTAATATTTGTGAGAATCCAGTGCTTTCCGTTTTTTACTTTGCTGTCTGTGTGGCGTATATTTTAGTTTCCTGCTACCATACCTGGATTAGCAGGTAAGACGAGTCACGTAGCCTGCTATATAGTTGTGTACAGTTAGATTATACTTACAGAAATTAGCAATAAGGACATTAGAGTGAAAAGAGTGCTTACAAACCGGTTTCTGCACACATTGGCAGAGAAAGAAGCAATTAAAAGTAGATTCAGAATCGTTGGAACTGAAGAATAAAATGATAGCTCCCTCAAGACAGATAACCCTACCCTACCCACCGCCCTACGAATCCCATCTGTGAATAGGACTTGTCCTGATGACCTGGAGGAGTGATGTTCATCTTCCTACAGAACAAGTATCGTATGTCTTTGCTACCAGAGTCCTGACATATTAGATCCTGCTAGTCACTGCTTGGACTCCATTATGTTTTATTTATATACATTTTATCCCTAAACACTATATGCACTACATACCTGCACCCACACCTATGATACCTTAACAATAACCAAAATCTTAAATGTATCCTTCAGAACTACAGCTCAGTAATGACCAAAAAGAATTTATGTGTTATATTTCTTTATATTGTTTTGCAGATATACCACTTTCGATTTACTCCTCAGGATACTTCCATACACATGATGCATTGTATAGTCCTCTGACTGACTCATGGGATCATACAAAAGTAAGGCAATTGGGTGCACTATACCTATCACCTCCCAAGATCTTTGGAATAAATGAAAAAGTCCTTACTTCTTCATGAAGTTAGTAGCTTGCAGCATGCATTTGTACCATGACCTTGTATTCAATGTGAAACGTTGGAATCATAGCTGTTTCATTACATCTTTTAAGTCATTGTTGACCACTATCGTTCAGCTTAACCTCAACCTCATCGGGATTAATATTCACAGATTGATTATCATCTTCAGGCCATTTTAGTAATGCTAATACAGGTTATCTGAAAATTTATTTACATATACCTTCCAATGGTAACATAACCATGTCAATATGAAATCATTCATTTATGATGGTTTCAAATTCAAAGAGCATGTCTATCCAGTTTCAGTTTTTTTTTCTGAACAATATGTGTGACAATGGTGACCCAACTCTTTTATTGTCTCCTCAGTGGGGTTACTTTGAGGGCAGTATTTCAGTATTTCGAAATTAGTATCTGCTGAATATTATCCTAGTTTAGTACATTCTTAAAGTATTTAGTAATGAAAAGGCTACCATTGTATGACAACAGGCAGCTTGGAACTGCAACATTAATTAAATAATCTCATTCTTTGATCATTTCCTACCTTTAGTGGGTATAATCATACATATTTCAACCAACATTCTACCTCTAGAAATGTGTACTAATATTCACCCCCTCCTTTGGGTAGTTGACCACAGAGGTTGACTGCCATGAGATCCCAAAGTTTCTTAGTTATTATAGGCTACATTTTATATTTACCCAAACCACCAGTTCCTTTCACCTTTTGGCATAACTGGAAAGCACAAATTACATTTCTTATTGTTCTACTCACATTCCTAAAATAACAATTCTTAACAACATGATTTAAGCATTTTTAAACTCCAAAATGACCATGACCTTGGTGTATATATTCAGTTAAAAGCAGAGATTCACAGCAGGTATAAAAATCCTCTACCTTCTTCTGTTCGCCTCATTACTCCAATATGTTTTTCCACTCTGTATTGACCAATTTCCTTTTTCATCTTGGTTAGGAATACCCAACCACATATCTTTAATAATTTTATTTAATGCAATATCTAAATTGTTTTCCAGCACTATCATTTAGGCCAGATTTCTCACACTTTTATGTACTATTATCATAAAATGAATTCAAAATTTGATATTTGGCTCTGATACTCCCTGATTTTCTTCAGGCTCTATGGGAAATCTTGTTAATTTATCTAGTGTTATATTTTTCGGTCCTTCATTGTATCTCACTTCAGAATCATGTTCTTGAGGAGCAATACTCATCTTTTCTTGTTTGTGATGTTGGCAATTGACTTACTGCAAAATATTTTTATCTGTTTTTGATATAGTCACTTTTTATAATACAATCACAACCATTTTCAGGTTTGAAAGGCCATCTTCAGATCCTACGGACAACATTTGATGAACAAGTTTTCATCCATTGCATCCATTGACAACAACTTTTTGTGTTCAACCCAAATGGTTGAAACAATATGAAATCATTAAGAAATGCTACAATCTTTTGTAATAATTCATTACCCAAAGAGTGATCTTGTAGCCTCAGAAATACTTGTACCAACACATTAAGACCAAATGACAAATCTTTGAATTTCATAGACCAACACTCAAAGACAAATGCTGCCTGCATAAGGCTCTAACTGTTCATGAAGGGACACATACCAATATCCAGTCATAAGATCCATGCTGCTAATATATCTGGCAACATTTAACTTCATCTGTTATTAAAGGTCTATTTCTTTCCAGCCATATGATTGTTTGACTTAACCATTGCCATAAAATTTAGGAGGGGGGAGGGTATTTTATGCTTACATTTTCAACATATGGTGAGTTTCTTACCACTTTAAAATTTTGAAAAATTACTGTTTTTAATGAATTCTTTTACCACATTCCACATCTGTTTTAAATTTTTCATTTAAACTTAAGCCAAAAATTTAAGTCACTGTAGTAGATGTTACTTTTCCCAGTGGATGTCATATTCAATATTTGCAGGTTCAAGTTCTTACTTCCACACAGCAATATATTTTTAAAAATATTTTCACAGCAAAAGTCAAGAACAATGAACGAAATTTGCAGTTTTAAATGTTTTTTTATGGCGGTCATAAGGTTTGTAGTACACATTACTGAAAGTGCATTGATATTGCTAAGAGTGTGCTAGGCAGTATTCCTATTTACAGGACAGTACCTCTTTAGGAAATATGCAGTTAGTATAAGCCAACAACAATTAATGAATTTTTTAAAATTTTCTTTAGGGTGGGCATAAAATACTCTCCCCCCCCCCCATTGGTATGGGAATTATAGAATATGTCTTCGTATTCCCAGTGTTAAAGTTCTAGAATATAAAAGTAAGTACACCTCAACATAGAGTTTTTCACTATCAAAAGAGAATTATTATATCGAGTCTTGGAATTTTCCATGATACCCAGGTCTATCATTCTTTTAAAATTCAATGTACAATTAGCACCTGATTAACTAGCACTGGAATAGGATAGGAGCTTTAAAGAATGGTTTACTGTCCTTGTTGATTAGTTTACCGTCATAGCCTTCAATGCATTCTGGTTTCTCTGAAGATATACTTCTATATCAGCTTAATAATTCAAACAACTCGTCCTTTTCCTTTGTAGTGAGTTGATTATTTTCACTTAGTTTTGTAGTAAATTTATCTTCTTCTACTGTTTACTTATCGACTGTGGGATCCTGTTTATCCCATTCTCTTTGTGAGGTAATACCTACATATAACTGTTCTTCAGTTTTTTTCCCCCACAGTTGGATTTACGAAAGTATTAAATGCACCTGGCTTAACCCTTGACACAGCATAATCTGCCTTTTGAAATCATAAGTGATTCTGTCATGAGTTAGTCAATCTTAATCCTGACAACAAGGGGAAGTTCATATTTGGTAAAAATCTGAAATTGCCTAAAAGGAATGACAGTAATACTTCTTCCTTTACATTTTTTCTCAGCTTCCTGTAATTCCCACTATTTGAACTACAGTAACTGGCAACACTGGACACTTCCAGATCTTGCTCTTAAATATGAACAAAGAGTGATCTACAACACATATGTAGCTTGCTGAAGTGACAATAATGTGAATTTTCCCACAGACTCTTCCTGGTAGTTGGGCCTGGGATTTCAATTTATTGGTGCAGCCTGTGTCGAAAGACTAGTCGTTTCCTGTGTGTGCAATGATCACTGTACCAATTGAACCAGTCATTTTAGAAACAGTATAGATCCATAAGCGCTAGTTTACAGGAAATATAAAAAACTTCTTCTAAAACAAAGTTTAACACATATCAAGAGTTTCTTTGATCTTTTTAAAGAGTATAGTTAGGTGAGCAATTTAACATACAATATAATACCCAGATCCTAATAGAGCCAGCCAAAACAGTGATCAAAGTTATTGGGGTTACGTATATTCTAAAATTAACTCAAATGCCTATGAAAATTCATCTCTTGAATGTGCTATTGTTGTCAACTTAATAATAATTCCACTTTCAAAAGCTAAGAAACATATAAAAACTGATTTATGTAGCAAACATACACAAATGTATTGCCTTTAACATTAATATTACAGAGATATATCATTTTTTTAAATTACGCAATTAAAAAATCTTGTAGTTCTATGAATTGGCAATGACAATGCAACACTGAAAATAAATACTTCAAATCATTGACGAATTTCAAAATTTCAAAGTATTAATTGCTGATATTCTTCAGAAATATACTGCAAGAACTTCTTCAGGTCAGCATGTTTATCTTCAGTGATTGACAGCTGAAACACGCATTTTGCTTCCCAGTACCAAGGAATATGAATTTATGTTCCACTGCTGTAATGATGAATGGTGATGCGACTACTGCCCCTGTATGCCGAAATGAGTTCTTGAGATGCGTTAATGTTGATATCTAGAACGCAGTACTCTAGTCTCTTGAAAGCTGTTCGCTTTCCAGCGAATTTACTCTCCTCTTATATGGAGGATGCCATCAATCTTTGAAGTTAATCACATCTTCAATGGCTACCCTAATAACCATGAACTTCCCAGGGATTGTTGACTTTAGTATTATCTCACATAATTCTTTTAAAAGACACGTGCTTTGACAAAATCCTCTTCACAACACAAAAATCACGGTCAATGAGGAGAACAGAATGCCTGTCCAGAAAAAGAGCTGAATTTTATCAAAACGCTCTGTTTCTGCAAGAGAAATTAAATACCTTACAATGGTGTGATTTCTGTTTTGATCACCAGATCAATCATGAAAGTAGTGCAGTTCCTTCACATCCTTTGCAATGCAATTATCTATGTAGTGCAGAAGAAAAGAAGCTACTTAATTTTATCTTTTGTTACCCTGGGTTAGATCATAGAGCTAAAAATGACCAATTTTGCATAATGAATTTCAAGAACGTTGAGGGTTAACTGTCAGAGACAAAATAACTCCAGTACCGAAATATTAGGCAGTGAAATATTCTGCACGTAGTGAAATGTAGCAACAGCCGGATCCTCTCTTTCTTTGCACATATTCGTTAAAGCTTGAAGAGTATTGTAAAAATTTTTAGTTCTTCTTTTGTTGATCAGTAATTCTGCTTCAGCAACCTTCTTTGCCTTCTCGTTATGGAATGGGGAGTTCAGTTTCTGTTCCAAAATTTCACATGTACAGTATGTATCTATCTGAGGCCTCCAAAAACTGAGGTGAAAATGGAAGTATTTTGCATAGTTCTCATATGTAATGTCTTCGTCAAGATGTTTTTTCCTAAACGTCTGAGACATGATTTTCACATTTTACTTTGCATCAAGGTAATTTTTCACCGTGGAGGCATAGTACGTCTGTTTCCTCTGAAGAGACTCAATATGTTGATGAATGGGCATCTTAATTTCGTGATTCTTTGAATAGCTGTGGGACTTTTTCCTCTTACGTCAACTGGAGACTTACCGGCTATCAACAATTCTCTTAAATGATGGATTCTACTCTCACCATTAAGACCATGGAAAGCTACAAATTCCTTCTGGCAGACCTCATTCTTTTCATCATTGAGTATGACGAAGTACAGTGCTTAAAACTGTGACTGTTCTTAACAGATGACACATTTTTAGGCGTACGAGGTCCTTGTACGTTGTTACAGGCGGCGAGATCTTGTACGTATTTGTTCTTGAAATTATTAAATCTATCTAACAGAGATATCTGATGAAACATATTAACATTAGCAAAACGTGCTTTCTTACAATCGCATTTCTCACTTGTTTTTCTTTCCGGAATTGTTTTTCCTACATAAATTATATACTCACTGCCTTGAACACGTCCTCTTTTAATTACGTCACTCTTATATTCAGCATCATTCCTCACACCCTTCTTTCGTTTTGTGGAGTTTTCACTATCACAGAATTGTAAAATAAAACTGCTATCGACCTGCACCTTGTAATCACATAACAAAATCAATAGTGCTTCGACGTTAAGATTAGAAGCACCAGAATTGCAGGACTTACGTTGTTTGTAAAACTAAGACAAACTGAACAGACACAAAAACCGTACACAGGTGGAAATTCCGTCGTTTCTATACAGAGCGCTGTGGCTGCCCTTCAAGAATGCCTGGACATAAATAACTCATTTTGGATAAAATTTCCAGTTACAGTGTTACTAAAATGACCGAGTCAGTTGCCCAGAAACGAGTTATTCTGTACACTGTGTAACCTCCCGTTAAATATTTTCTGCATCTCATTAAAGTCATTTTGTCTCTTAAGTTAATAATACTGACTAGTTCTGATTTCTCCTTCACTTTTGCGGCCTTCATTGCCTCTTTTCAAATGATTTTGCCAAATCAACATTTCTCATCATTTCGCCGCGCGGGGTAGACGCGCTGTCTATAGGGGGGGAGTGGGGGGGGGGGCATTTCACAGTTCGCGCAGCTCCACCTGTCAGTGGTTCGTGTCCTCCCTCGGGCATGGGTGTGTGTGTGTGTAGTCCTTAGCGTGCGTTAGTTCAAGTTAGGTTAAGTAGTGTGTAAACTTAGAGACCGATGACCTCAGCAGTTTGGACCCATAGGATCTTAACACAAATTTTCAAATTTTTCCATCATCTCTAGTTTTGTTTACAATTTCGAATTGTCCTACCTAATTTAGTATGGTGCTAATCTTACTGCAAACTCTACCATTATCTCTCGAGCTTAAGCTGATATGTGGATAATCAATATCCTAATTAAATTGTTTTCACTTTTAGAATAATCTAAAATTTTATTCTGGTTCGATACCATTCAAAGTACTTTCTATAACTTCCCCATCTTCTGTCATAAGGGTTTGGATCTAGCAGTTTCAATGTTAATTTTTATTGTCCACCTTCAGACCAATATTTTTTCTTTAAACTGCCTGCTGAAGTCTTCACAATTCTGGAAATCGTTAGTATGAAGAGCTCCCCATTCCAAGGCTTCACCCTCTAAATGGTCTATGGCGAAACTTACTTTGTATCCATTTTCACATAATGACAGTAATGCATCTTCAAAAATTCTCAGGAAAGTGAGGACGTCTACTGTTCCCTCATGTTTACATGCCGTACGGACACTAGAATCCATCCTGCTGTCTAACAGATGTCGGCACCAATTCCAAATCCATAAAACCCTTATTTAATTCCACAGTTTCGAACTGACCTCCCTCTGGTTGATTAGCATGATCTCATCATTGTTATCTACCTCCAGGTCCATCTTGACTCCATGTTTCTCTGACCTTGTTTTAACTCATCAATTATTCTAGAATCTATTTCTATCCATCTCTTTATCTCATCTTTATCTACCAATCTCTGTCTTTAAGCCAGATTACTCTTCTTCTTGTTTCGCATCTACAGAAAGTTTTATTTCTTTAACAGTTTCTGTAGATTCTTTTCAAGTTACATCAATATTAGCACTTACTTTGCTACATAAGTCATCTTTATTCTTTTCGAAATTTTCGAACAAATTTACTTTTACACTAGAAAAAAATCTCCGTTAATTTCTTTCTCAACGCGACATTCATTAATTTGGATCTGGAGTTCAGCACTATCTTCAGATATTTTCTCTGTGATCTCTAACTTTAAGGCTAAATTATTATTATTATTTATTTTCTCTGAGAGTTGCTATGGTATTTGCTCTGCATGAGCCTTATTATTACTGGGTGGCTGTTCAAAAAATGACTAGACATTTGCTCAGGGAACTGGTTAGACATTTTCTCAGAGAGTTGATTATTTAGAGTCTGATTATTCTTAGTTACTGCCTGAAAGAGCTGATTAGGTATTTGCACAGTAATAGCATGATTATTAACAGTTATTTTTTCAGAGAGCTGATTAGTTATTTGCTCCTTAAGTTCCTTTCCCCAGTCTATGTTTTCTTCCCACAGCTCTCTCCGATCCTTCTCTATCTGCTATCTTGTTTCTTTAAACAGTCGAACTATATAAGATTACATTCAGTTACTGATTACATACAAGTAACAGATAGGATAATTATCGTGCTCAAACGTTTCCACTAATTATCGATATCCACAAAATAAAATTTCACAATAAACATTGTTTGCTCTTCAGTAGGAAACATGTTTATGCACATGTAACTGTCATTTTGAAAACAACATGCCAATGACTGTTGCCATTGAATTGACACTGCAGTGCTGATTCCTGCTGTGCTGCGGCCTCCGATAGGTGTTGGTGCCAGAGGGATTGCCGACAGCTGCTCTGGGTCGGCTGCCTGCACCAACGTACTCTTAGGTGTTGCTCCATCGACCACACATACAGACTGCTAAACTGCAACTGGACAAACTTAATATCAGAGAGAAAGCGAGACACTTCTCGCCCTCCGCAGACTTTCCACTGAAATCTTCACACAAGGACCAACCAGTCAATATTTGCCAGTCCCCTTCTCTTCTAGTGACGTCCTGTCACGGCCGCCACAATGAGACTTCACCACACCAGGAACCTGGGCAGGTAGAAGATAAACTGTAAGTGGGAGCGTTAAGTCGTCATTTGAGGATTGGGTTGGTAAAGCAACTGACAGTTCTGGGATATAGAGTGGCAGAAACATTGAATCTGGGATAGGGGCAAGTAGGGTGAAGGCGAGGCAATGGTTATACCATCACATGAGAAAGAATAGGGAGCAAAGGATCTGACTTGCGGATGTACTTCATTGTTGGAAGTCGGCTGTGAGAGATGGCATGGAGTATGTATACGTGTTGTGTTGTTATGTTCGTTTTCGCTGAGGAGCAGACCAGGAAATGATCCGTTTGAACATGTAAGATGTATGGAGATGTTTAATGTTCACAAGGAAGAAGAGTGGCGAGGTGGCAAAAGATGTACGTAGTGTAGCGCAAGCGAAAGGCTAAGCTTGATGTAGGTTATGGCTTTCGAGAATTTGGAGTGACTGACAGTGCAGTGTAGTCGATAATCACCACTGCAGAGATGCTGTGTGTTGAAGCAGCATCACCTGGTTACAGTGAGGAAGAAGGAGTAAGACACGCCTCCAGTAATTATGAGGCTCCAGCGCTACGTCAGGCTCTTCAAATACCGCCGCAAAAGACAGGAGGGACTTCTGTCCGAGTCCAGTCCGAGTCAACGAAAATATCAGCAGCTTCGTCATTGTTGCGGACACGCGACGTCCACTGCCGGAAGAAAAAGCAGTGCGCCCGGAAAGACGACGTTGATTTTAATCCCATGACAGAATATGTCACATGGGGGAAAGTAGATGTTCTGATAATGGTTTCAACGTCTTCCACCAATATATACTATAGAGGTATAGCTATCAGACCGCCATTTGTGTCTACCCTTTAAAAGAGATTGCTCACAACCAGGACCCTCAGTGTGGTGCAGGCAACCATGCCATGCAGGAACTGTCGTGTTTCTTACAGCCAACTGAGCGAGTTTGAAGAAATCATCCTGGCTTTGTTGGCAAGATTATTCTCTCAGAGAATTGCCACACAGGTTGGACATGCTGCGACAGTTGTGCAACGATGCTAGTACCAGTGGTCACGTGAACATTCACACACCCGAAGGCGAAGTTCGGGAGGTCCACACAACACAAACGCCTGCCAGGATTGGCAGAGCAGCAGTGGGAGATCGTACAGGTACCACAGCACGGATAAGAGGGCTTGTGAGACAGAATGTGTCAAAACCGTATATTCGAACTACTGGCAAGCATACCTCTAGCCCGTCTTCCACTTACGTCACAGCATTTGAAACGTCCCCTTAGAAAAATTAATGAATTATTGTGCTGATAAACCTCTTACATTATTTGATTTTCAAACAGCTGAGCAGAACTGAATGCACTCAGACATTTCGCTCTTTACCTATTCTGATCAACACTAAACTGACACACAATATTTTTAGCGCAACGCAATCTGACTTTCAAAAATCCCTACAAAAGAACGGCCCTGACTAACAATAACCTATACCTTTCATGAATCACTTACGTCACAAAAATCTTCGTTACTCGAACTACTGCAATACAGCGAGCGCCACTACTGCCAGCTAAATAAAAGATTCTAACTACTGAAGGGACTAACTACTGATAGGCGTAGTTAGGAAATGAAAGATTTTGATAAAGAAAAAACAATGTATTTACCTTAATAGTGTTCAAAAGTCATAATATATATATCAATTCATGACATCCACTCTTATAAATTTACTGTCTCTGATGGACACACGTCCAGATCATCCGCTCTCAAAACTCCGCCATCTCTCTCCCCACATCCACCACTGCTGGCGGCTCACCTCCAACTGCGCAATGCTACGCGCTGTTAAATAGCCAACTGCCCAACACTACAATGGCGAATATTCCAACAATGAAAACCAGCCACAGACTGCAGACAGCACAGTCAGTGATTTTCATATAGAGCGCTACATGGCGTTACCAACATAAAAACCTAAACAGCCTACTTACACATTGACGCCCAAGGCTTGACTGGTGCCGTCAGAGGATCACTGAAGATGGAATGGCGCGCTATGGTCTTTAGCAATGAAAGCACATTCTGCCTGTACACAAGTGATGGCCGTTTGCGCGTACAACATAGACCTGTCTCGTAGAGTGCCTTCGTCCAAGACACACTGCTCCCCCTCTCCCCCCTCCCACCCCTCCAGGCCTTGTGATCTGGGATGCGGCAAGATACAACTCTCGTTCCCCTTTGGTGTTTTTGGATGGGACCGTTCTTTTGCCGTTTTTGCAATAGGAGGGTGATGTGTTGTTCCAACAGAATTATGCTCACCCATACACTGCCCGTGAAACTCAATGGGTTCTGAAAAACTTGCAGATACTCGCCTAGCCAGCACGATCTCCAGACTTGTTTCCAATCGAGCACGTGTAGGATCCCAGGGCAGTATTCGCCATCTGTACGATTGACTGGACACCAGAGTCAGTTCCTGCGTTCCCTCCCGTCGAAGGGACACCACGTACTAGTATGACGCGCTCCCACTATTATTTACTGATCTTTTTACAAGATATCTACATCTACATTTATACTCCGCAAGCCACCCAACGGTGTGTGGCGGAGGACACTTTACGTGCCACTGTCATTACCTCCCTCTCCTGTTCCAGTCGCGTATGGTTCTCGGGAAGAACGACTGCCGGAAAGCCTCAGTGGGCGCTCGAATATCTCTAATTTTACATTCGTGATCTCCTCGGGAGGTATAAGTAGGGGGACGCAACATATTCGATACCTCATCCAGAAACGCACCCTCTCGAAACCTGGCGAGCAAGCTACACCGCGATGCAGAGCGCCTCTCTTGCAGAGTCTGCCACTTTAGTTTGCGAAACATCTCCGTAACGCTATCACGGTTACCAAATAACCCTGTGACGAAACGCGTCTCTCTTCTCTATCTCCACCGTCAACCCGATGTGGTACGGATCCCACACTGATGAGCAATACTCAAGTATAGGTCGAACGAGTGTTTTGTAAGCCACCTCCTTTGTTGATGGACTACATTTTCTAAGGACTCTCCCAATGAATGTCAACCTGGTGCCCGCCTTCCCAACAATTAATTTTATATGATCATTCCACTTCAAATCGTTCCGCACGCATACTCCCAGATATTTTACAGAAATAACTGCTACCAGTGTTTGTTCCGCTATCATATACTCATACAATAAAGGATCCTTCTTTCTATGTATTCGCAATACATTACATTTGTCTATGTTAAGGGTCAGTCGCCACTCCCTGCACCAAGTGCTTATCCGCTACAGATCTTCCTGCATTTCGCTACAATTTTCTAATGCTGCAACTTCTCTGTATACTACAGCATCATCCTCTAAAAGCCGCATGGAACTTCCGACACTATCTACTAGGTCATTTATATATATTGTGAAAAGCAATGGTCCCATAACACTCCCCTGTGGCACGCCAGAGGTTACTTTAACGTCTGTAGACGTCTCTCCATTGAGAACAACATGCTGTGTTCTGTTTGCTAAAAACTCTTCAATCCAGCCACACAGCTGGTCTGATACTCCGTAGGCTCTTACTTTGTTTATCAGGCGACAGTCCGAAACTGTATCGAACGCCTTCCGGAAGTCAAGGAAGATAGCATCTACCTGGGAGCCTGTATCTAATATTTTCTGGAGCTCATGAACAAATAAAGCGAGTTGGATCTCACGCGATCGCTGTTTCCGGAATCTATGTTGATTCCTACAGAGTAGATTCTGGGTTTCCAGAACCGACATGATACGCGAGCAAAAAACATGTTCTAAAATTCTACCACAGATCGACGTCAGAGATATAGGTCTATAGTTTTGCGCATCTGCTCGACGACCCTTCTTGAACACTGGGACTACCTGGGCTCTTTTCCAATCATTTGGAACATTCCGTTCCTCTAGAGACTTGCGGTACACGGCTGTTAGAAGGGGGACAAGTTCTTTCGCGTACTCTGTGTAGAATCGAATTGGTATCCCGTCAGGTCCAGTGGACTTTCCTCTGTTGAGTGATTCCAGTTGCTTTTCCATTCCTTGGACACTTATTTCGATGTCAGCCATTTTTTCGTTTGTGCGAGGATTTAGAGAAGGAACTGCAGTGCGGTCTTCCTTTGTGAAACAGCTTTGGAAAAAGGTGTTTAGTATTTCAGCTTTACGCGTGTCATCCTCTGTTTCAATGCCATCATCATCCCGGAGTGTCTGGATATGCTGTTTCGAGCCACTTACAGATATCATCGGGAAGCGAATATTTTTCTTAATTTACGACCAATTTTGAGATTGATCTCCTGAAATATTTGTTAATCACATCACTTGAAAATTGCATAAAAGGCCGAAACCTGGGTCGTAATGAAATAACAAGTCAAATGGCAGTATGTTCATTTAAATATAATACGGATGTTTTGGCATGGGTCAATTCTTGATACCCAGAACAGCCTGTCCTATTGATCGGTAAATGTGATCCTTTCATGTATTCCATATGCACTGTTAAAATTATAAATTTGGAGTGAATTAGAACCGTGAAATATCATAAAGTAAAAATAGTTGTGACTATTTTTCTTTATTATGAGTGTAATGTAATAGAATGCATGTAGGCCGTAACTTATATAAAAGAGAAACACACGTTAATGCAATGGATCAGCATAAAAGAGAAATAACTAATGTAGGAATATTATTAACCATGTAATATGTTATTTTATTTAGCACTCAGTAAACTAGCTCAGTTCTCAGGGGTTACGGAATTGTAAATACCCATTTGTTTAACTACAGATATTCCTCAATATATGCCTAGGCGACGTCAAGTTAAAAGTCATGTGCTTATAGCACCAGAGAATGTTTCACCAGTCCGTTCACTGTACAACAATAAATTCCGTAACTCAGACTAGTGGTTTCGTCTTGATTCCCAATATAAGATAACAAGCGTAGCTTTTGCAAATAAAATCTTATACCAGGACTAGAATCCTGTGCTCAGGCCTTCCTGCCTGGGATGTTATCTCACAACGTTGAGAAAATATGAAAGTGAAACTTATTAAATTTTTTGCAGCGACCGCCAGGCTCGTAGAATCTGAAAGAAAGGTTTAGTTTTCTAACCGGCGGCACGTCTCTACGATGAGCTAAAAGAAAGTTCTTAATTATTAAGATGGCGCCTAACAATTAAGAATTTCTGTTAAGGCCCATGTCTACTGTAGACAAGCAAGGTTTAGGATTACAAATGATTTCAACACGGACACAATTTTTAAGTCACAAAGAACTATATTTTCAGGTTTGTTAATAACTTACATTGGCTGATATAGCAAGATGAATCTTCGTTAAACGCTCCTTACGGTTCGCGTCCTGATCATAAGCCAAGAAGAAGAATAGTAATGATAAAAGAGGTCAGAGTTCAAACACAGAATCTCAGTTACATGGAATAGCCATACACTGTAGTATAATATATTGTTCCTTGGTAAAATTCACAATTTACTCATACAATACTTATCGTAAAAACATGTAATCTATACATTTCACATTCATGTCCACGCAGGAGAAACAGTACAACCGCCCTTTTTTCGGCCGTGTCGTTTCACATCTGTCTGCAGAAGACAATGTGGGCATACATAATTCAGTCAAATACTGGCCTTGCTTACATCGGTGGAGTATTGAGTCCCACCAACGAACACGTATTTGTCACGATTGCAGCAAAAAGTTTGTGTTCCTCAACTGCAGAATTGTACCGTATGTAGGTCAGTGACTTCTACTACTCTTGTGTATCTGAACTTCTATTCATTACACGTATGATGTCACTGCCATAGCAGTGAGAAGCGAAAGTTAAGTGACTGGTTTCTATATTAGTAAAGTGTTCTGTTTTAATGAGAAAAAAATATTCATCATCATCATCATCATTTAAGACTGATTATGCCTTTCAGCGTTCAGTCTGGAGCATAGCCCCCCTTATAAAATTCCTCCATGATCCCCTATTCAGTGCTAACATTGGTGCCTCTTCTGATGTTAAACCTATTACTTCAAAATCATTCTTAACCGAATCCAGGTACGTTCTCCTTGGTCTGCCCCGACTCCTCCTACCCTCTACTGCTGAACCCATGAGTCTCTTGGGTAACCTTGCTTCTCCCATGCGTGTAACATGACCCCACCATCTAAGCCTGTTCGCCCTGACTGCTACATCTATAGAGTTCATTCCCAGTTTTTCTTTGATTTCCTCATTGTGGACACCTTCCTGCCATTTTCCCATCTACTAGTACCTGAAATCATCCTAGCTACTTTCATATCCGTAACCTCAACCTTGTTGATAAGGTAACCTGAATCCACCCAGTTTTCGCTCCCATACAACAAAGTTGGTCGAAAGATTGAACGGTGCACAGATAACTTAGTCCTGGTACTGACTTCTTTCTTGCAGAAGAGAGTAGATCGTAGCTGAGCTCTCACTGCATTAGCTTTGCCACACCTCGCTTCCAGTTCTTTCACTATGTTGCCATCCTGTGAGAATATGCATCCTAAGTACTTGAAACCGTCCACCTGTTCGAACTTTGTTCCTCCTATTTGGCACTCAATCCGTTTATATTTCTTTCCCACTGACATTACTTTCGTTTTGGAGATGCTAATCTTCATACCATAGTCCTTACATTTCTGATCTAGCTCTGAAATATTACTCTGCAAACTTTCTATCGAATCTGCCATCACAACTAAGTCATCCGCATATGCAAGACTGCTTATTTTGTCTTCACATATCTTAATCTCACCCAGCCAGTCTATTGTTTTCAACATATGATCCATAAATAATATGAACAACAGTGGAGACAGGTTGCAGCCTTGTCTTAACCCGGAAACTACTCTGAACCATGAACTCAATTTACCGTCAACTCTAACTGCTGCCTGACTATTCATGTAAAGACCTTTAATTGCTTGCAAAAGTTTGCCTCCTATTCCATAATCTCGTAGAACAGACAATAACTTCCTCCTATGAACCCGGTCACATGCCTTTTCTAGATCTATAAAGCATAGATACAATTCCCTGTTCCACTCATAACACTACTTTATTATTTGCCGTAAGCTAAAGATCTGGTCCTGACAACCTCTAAGAGATCTAAACCCACACTGATTTTCATCCAATTGGTCCTCAACTAATACTCGCACTTTCCTTTCAACAATACCTGACAGGATTTTACCCACAACGCTGATTAAAGAGATACCTCTGTAGTTGTTACAATCTTTTCTGTTTCCATGTTTAAAGATTGGTGTGATTACTGCTTTTGTCCAGTCTGATGGAACCTGTCCCGACTCCCAGGCCATTTAAATTATCCAGTGTAGCCATTTAAGACCTGACATTCTACTATATTTGATGAGTTCCGACTTAATTTCACCCACCCCAGCTGCTTTATTGCACTGCAATCTATTGACCATTTTCTCCGCTTCCTCAAATGTGATCCTGTTTCCATCATCATTCCTATCCCATTCTACCTCGAAATCTGAAACATTACTGATCGTATTTTCACCTACATTGAGCAACTCTTCAAAATATTCCCTCCATCTGCCCAAGGCATCCACAGGATTCACCAGCAGTTTTCCTGACCTGTCAAAATACTTGTCATTTCCTTCTTACCTCTCTTTCGAAGACTGCTAATTACACTCCAGAATGGTTTTCCAGCAGCTTGACCCAATGTCTCCAACCTGCTTCCAAAGTCTTCCCAAGATTTCTTCTTGGATGCTGCATTTTTGTTATTTACTCTTTCAGTACGAACTTTGTTGTAGATCCCCTTATTTACGTATGGTAATAAAAATTCATTTAGACAGAATTAAGCACATTTAAAATTACGTGAACCTTAGCAACCCTCTTCTGATGATAAATTCAAACTAACTGATTAATAACATTTATGACTTTGAAAATTATTTAAATTAAATTTTTTAAATGTATTTCGGCCTTGGCACACATTTTCTAAATGCAGTGGTTTTTTAAATATTTACTGAATTCATTCCCGGCGTTAGCTATGGAACACAAGACTGTCTCTGTTTGCATAAAATGGTTAAATATTACCAAGCCGACCTGAACATTTAATTATCAATGACAAAACACACTTCACTATACGTGTAAGTTATTTGCTTTAGAAATTGAAAGAACCAACAGATTAACAAATTCAACGTTAATCATCCGCCTATGAATGCACAAATGTAAAACCAGTAATAAATTCAGTCAGCCTCAGGATCGCTGTAAAAGAAAAATATTTCGTAATTCACTGCTAATTTTACCTGCTCGCGATTTACGGGTTTGGTTAATTTTATAGCGGAACAATTTTTTAAATGTGCCCCCGCTGCAAATCGTTCGGTCGCGGCACAGCCCAGCAACACCAACGTTAATCGCTAAAAGTGCTGAAAATTCTTTAGAGAAATATTATAGATGACATGGGCAAGCTACTTTACATTAGTAATACACAATTTTGATAATTTATAATGTATTTAGACCATAACAATAATTAAAATTACACACCTTTATAATTTCTTCTCTAATGGCGGCTAAAGATAGATTCAGACAAAAGAAGTCTACTCATTCATATAATGCTACGTCACAGGTTCCTCTCTCTCTCAGCTCTCGAGGAAGACGACAAGGAATGCACATTATGTATTTCTATTTATATTATTGCTGATTGTGAATGTCTATTTGTAATCTTACAACATTATTTTCCTCTATGGCTATATTTTACATTTTTCATCGCAGATATTAACATATTTCGTAATTACATTATGAGTATAGAAATATTACAATCGTAAATACATCGAGAATATTATTACAGAAAATATTACAAAAATAACCAACGTCCTTTACACAAAATTAAATAATTTTTTTGTCAAACAATTACAGTACATACGAATTGCTTTTTTGTTGGTATGAACTGTTGAAAGGGTCCTTTAGCCACCTATCATTGCCAACTCTCGTAGTGGTCAAGTCGGCAAAGAGGTTTCCGCTACTTGTGAGAAATCCACCTGCGTTACGTTGGTGGCGGAAATGGCATCCTGGGGTTTTCCGGTCCACGCGGAGCGTGGAAGAGGCTGGAGAAGCGGGAGGCAGTCTGCCGCCGGTACGGGAAGAGTACACAGCTGTGCTCCAGTCGAAGAAGGGTGAGTTGGACTGACCGCGTGGCGCGTTGTCACATAGAGAGGGGAGCTTTTAGCTTTTGGTCTCGAATTTCGTCTTATAAAGATTTACTTGCTGGGTTGCAGCAGGGAATGCAAGGCTTTTGTAGACTTTCAGTTTGATTCCCAATGCAGTCTTGACTTTGATCCGTGAGAGGAACGCAGCACAAAGGAGTTGTATATGTTGAAGTGTCCTCGGTTCAGTGTGAATGTTTACGTGCCTACAACTGTGTGTGTATGCTTCTAATCTTTTCCGGATCTTGGTAATTTTTGTGTATTTGTGGATTTTCTTTGTCTCATGTGATTAAAATTTGGCCACGGTCCATAGAATTTGTCTCCGCGGACCGAGTGGGCACGCGAGTCTGTTATGAAACGTATAGTATTTCACAAGCAATTGTACATAGTTAGCATGCAACAGCAGTCTATAGATGCACTACATCAATGTTTTAAGGAATAAATAATTTTGCCTACAATCTTATCTTGTGTACCGATGTTACGTCGCCGTTACCTTCGCCATTTACCTTGTAGTTTTCCTTGTTGGCCCACCTATAGCGTTTCCATGTGCACAGGTGTAGTGATTAGTGTCCCTTTTTTTATCTGAAACAAATGCTCTGGAATAGATCGTGTTTTCACGAATCTTGCTGCAGGCTGCACTTACGCATGGTGTTCACGACCTATTTACTTTACTCAATATTTGATTCACGGGAAGAATGCCTGGATCATATTAATAACTACATCCCATTCTTTATCAATGACTTTACAATGAATGTTGTTTTGTGAGTTTTTCTTATTAATAAATTAAGTAATTTTCCGACTCAGTGCTACCTCTTCTTTGTCGTGTGGCTAGAGTTGGTGGCGACCCTATCTTTTATATTGATTTCAGTGTCAAATAGCATTTTCTTATTCAAAGTGCGCGTGGGTCTTTTAGCTATCAGGATACATTCGAAGGGCGCTTCATGTTTCTTGCACATAGCGTCCTTTTATTCACGCTACTTACACTGTACGTAGTGTTCTCATTACCGTACACGTTCCTAACAGGCGTGCCACAGTTGTTGTTAAGCATTTGCAAATGTGCACGCTCGAGTTCAGCAATTGTGTGTGTCATTTCATTTTATTAATAGTGTGTGTGCTGCCAGGGAACGTTACACTGTTCATTGACTGGTCGCGTAATTTGTTGTATCAGTGTTCAAAGTAGGACATAACACACAGCAACTGGGTTTCGCGAATATCCATATCCATTGGCGATCAGGGCTGTGTAGAAGATGATGGAAGGTTCACGCCTCCTTTTCTGGCGGTTGGTTGTTTCAGTAGTTACCCATCCTATGCTTTTTGTCGGATGGGGTTAGTCAGGCAAGGTATCCACGATGTTTTGTAAGGTGCGGCGATCGATAGGGTTGAAGAAGAACACACTTCGTACTCCGCTATCGCAGTGCAAGCACTTTTATTGTTCCAAGGCGACCAGTTCCAGCAATCTTATGCTCCCATCATCTGATCTAAGGGGAGGACATATGGATGATAATGGGGGAGGGGAGGGGGTGACTACAACTCATATCACCGATTACATAAAATTTAAAGAAGTCCACGACTTGTTAAAAAACTTACATGAAGGAATAGCTTAAAAGGCACTCCCCACGTATACATGTCTTGAAAAAATTAAAGTTGATAAGTTGCATACAGTTGATAAAATACTGGGTGATAAAAAAGTCAGTATAAATTTGAAAACTGAATAAATCACGGAATAATGCAGATAGAGAGGTACAAATTGACACACATTCTTGGAATGACACGGGGTTTTATTAGAACCAAAAAGATACAAAAGTTCAAAAAATGTCCGACAGATGACGCTTCATCTGATCAGAATAGCAATAATTAGCATAACAAAGTAAGACAAAGCAAAGATGATGTTCTTTACAAGAAATGCTCAATATGTCCACCATCATTCCTCAACAATAGCTGTAGTCGAGGAATAATGTTGTGAACAGCACTGTAAAGCATGTCCGGAGTTATGGTGAGGTATTGGCGTCGGATGTTGTCTTTCAGTATCCCTAGAGATGTCGGTCGATCACGATACACTTGCGACTACAGGTAACCCCAAAGCCAATAATCGCACGGACTGAGGTCTGGGGACCTGGGAGGCCAAGCATGACGAAAGTGGCGGCTGAGCACACGATCATCACCAAACGACGCTCGCAAGAGATCGTTCACGCGTCTAGCAATACTTTTTTTTTTTGTTCTAATAAAACCCCATGTCATTCCAAGCATGTGTGTCAATTTTTACCTCTCTATCTACATTATTCCGTGGTTTATTAAGTTTTCAAATTTATACTGACTTTTTGATCACTCGGTACATACACAAAATAAAATGCACACAGATGATGAAATCCTTGTATCGTCCACGCATGTCGGTAGCGAACATGATTCTCACAAAATTTCGGGCGTTCAGCAGCATAAATTCGACTTCTTCTAATATTCCGGCTGTATACCGTACAGCCATCGTCAGAGTGGGCCGAAGTGACTGACGTGCCAGCACTTGCTCCGTCCTTTTAAACACGCGGACCACATCACTGCGCAACCATCCACAGATTCACAAGGCGAAGGCAAAGAGGTATGACATAGGCATGGAATTAGATGTATGGCTGCGCGGTCGATCCACGCGATGATATTGGTGTATTACAGCGAGCTGCACCGTCGCGAAGTTTTTTTTAGTTTATTACAGAAATTGTCGGATTCCATGATTTCATACATCCGACAGACGACACGTACAGTCCAAGAGAGACGCACAGAGCACTAATAAATCTACGGTTTCAGAGCGCTTTATTGACACTGGGCACTCAATGGTGTACGATAACGTCGAAATTCTTCCAATCCATATGTGGCATACAGCAAACCAGTGCTTAACAGTATTGGAAAAAACCGAGTTTAACGAAGGCGATGTTGGCTACACTGTTTAAAAGGATCGTTCTAAGAAATACCAAATTAAGATCAACTTGAAGATGCCTAAATTAGGCTAAACGCGTAGTTGAAAAATAAAAAAAACTAAAATTGCAACCAAGACTTTTTAACCCATACCGATAACGTCGAAATTTTAGCCTCGACTTCATCTTTCTTGGAGTCAGCAATGAAAGAAGCAATTGAAATTCGGTTTGCGACGTATTTAATTAACGCTCTGTGCATCTCTCTTAGACTGTATGTGTCGTCTGTCCGATATATGAAATCACGGAATCCGGCAATTTCTGTAATAAACTCACGAAGACGTCGCGACGGTGCAGCTCGCAGTGATACGTCGATATCACTCTGTGGATTGACCGTGCTGCCATATATCTAATTCCATGCATATGTTGCACCTCTTTGGCGCCGATCAACGTCTCTGGCGCCTTGTGTGTCTGTGGCAGCATGCGCAGTGGTGCGGTCCACGGGTTTAAAAGGACGGAGCAAGCGCTGGAGCGTTAGTCAGCTCGGCTTACTCTGAAGATGGTTGGACGGAATACACCCGAAACATTATACAAGTCGAATTTATGCGGCTGCACTCTGGCGGCGTGCTAACACACAGGCGGCAGATTCGCTACTTGAAAGTTGGTTGGATAAGAAGGATACAGTCTTTATTATATGTGGGAAGTGAAACGTTTGAGCTCTTTTCTACATCTACATCTACGTGATTACTCTGCTATTCACAATGAAGTTCCTTCATGCTGTCTCTCTACCGTTCCACTCTCGAACGGCACGCTGGAAAAACGAGCACTTTAATATTTCTGTGCGAGCCCTAATTTTGCTTATTTTATCGTGATGATTATTTTTCCCTATGTAGGTGGATCCCAACAGTATGTTTTCGCAATCGGAGGAGAAAATGCCCATAGAAGGCTTCTGCTATATCTGCTTGCTCTACCACGTGTCGACCGTCGTCGGTTATCATGTCGGTTACCAGTGCCCTACGGCGCCTCCTGCGTTCTAGGAATGTTTTCGCAATCGAAGGAGAAAACTGGTGATTGAAATTTCATGAGAAGATCCCGTCACAGCGAAAATCGCCTTTGTTTTAATGATTGCCGCTCCAATTCACGTATCATGTCTGTGACACTATCTCCCCTATTTCACGATAATACAAAACGAGCTGCTCTTCTTCGTACTTTTTCGATGTCATCCGTCAGTCCCATCTGATGCGGATCCCACACCGCACAGCAATACTCCAGAATAGGGTGGAAAAGCGTGGTGTAAGCAGTCTCTTTGGTAGACCTGTTGCACCTTCCAAGTGAAGTGCCATTGAATCGCAGTCTTTGGTTTGCTCTACCCACAATATTATCTATGCAATCGTTCCAGTTTAGGTTATTTGTAATTGTAATCCCTAAGTATTTAGTTGAATTTACAGCCCTCAGATTTGTGTGACTTATCTCGTAATCAAAATTTAGCTGATTTCTTTTAGTACTAATGTGCCACTTTTCGCACCATACAGATATATTACCTAAATCATTTTGCAAGTCGTTTTGATCATCTGATGACTTTACAAGACGGCAAATGACAGTATCATCTGCAAACAATCTAAGACGGCTAGTCAGATTGTCTCCTATGTCGTTAATATAGATCAGGAACAATAGAGCGCCTAGAACACTTCCTTAGGGAACGCCGGATATTACTTCTGTTTTACTCGATGACTTTCCGGCTATTACTACGAACTGTGACCTTTCTGACAGGAAATCACGAATCCAGTAGCACAACTGAGGCGATACTCCGTAGGAACGCAGTTTGGTTAGAAGACGCTTGTGAGGAACAGTGTCGAAAGCCTTCTGAAAATCTAAAAATATGGAATCAATTTGACATCCCCTGTCGATACTTCATGAGTATAAAGAGCTAGTTGTGTTTCACAAGAACGATATTTTCTGAATCCATGCCGACTATGTGTCAATAAATCGTTTTCTTCGAGGTACTTCATAGTGTTCGAATACAATGTATGTTCTCAAACCCTACTGCAAATCGACGTTAGTGATATAGGCCTGTAATTCAGCGGATTACTATTACTTCCCTTTTTGGGTATTGGTGTGAATTGAGCAATTTTCCAGTCTTTAGGTACGGAACTCTCTGTGAGCGAGTGGTCGTATATAATTGCTAAATATGGAGCTATTTTATCAGCATACTCTGAGAGGAACCTGACTGTTATACAATCTGGACCAGAGGCCTTGCTTTTATTAAGTGATTTAAGCTGCTTTGTTCCACCGAGGATATCTACTTCTCTGTTTCTGATCTTGGCATTTGTTCTTGATTGGAATTCAGGAATATTTACTTCGTCTTCTTTGGTGAAGGAGTTGCGGTACTTTGATGGGTAGTGGGGACATTCCGGGGGTTAAGGTCCACGGCTACACTCCTGGTGTGGCTTAGGAAGCTGCGGCAATCGCTGGAGGCAGTGGCTGTGGGTAAGCTGAGCCCGGCTGCGGTTGCAGGAGGACCGACCACCTGGCAGGGGCGGACGCCGCTTCGGGTGACCTCCAGGAAGCGGCAGCGGCTGCGTGGGCGGTGGCGGGGGCGAGAGAGGGCATCCAGCAACCGCCCACGTCCGGCCGGCGGCCTCTCTTACCCACACTCTCCAGGAAACCTGTATACAGACCCAGTGTTGACCGACACGACGCTAAGTAAGACACAAAGGAAATGGGTCTCGGTAAGTTCATGACCGTGGAACCTCTCTGTCAACTGTTCAACTTGTCCAAAGAAATGCAATGGCTATTGAGCCGTGGTAAAATTTCTTGTTTTGAAGAGCGCGCCGCAGCGCGTAGTGTAAAGCAGTCGCCTTCCGTTTCTGGCGGTGGCGCCGCTGTGGCAATCGCAGCTTTGGTGTCTTCTTTGGTGGGAAAGGGCAAACGTTGCCTGTTCACGTGCATTTAAGGGGGGCGGTGAGCTCTGTATGGGGTGGAGTCTGTCTGTCTCGGCGAGTCTGGTCAGTTAGCCGGGTCAGTGTCTGTCGGTCGTCCGGAGTGCTAGTATGTGTTAAGGTGGTTGGTTTGGGGAAGGAGACCAGACAGCGTGGTCATCGGTCTCATCGGATTAGGGAAGGATTGGGAAGGAAGTCGGCCGTGCCCTTTCAGAGGAACCATCCCGGCATTTGCCTGGAGTGATTTAGGGAAATCACGGAAAACCTAAATCAGGATGGCCGGACGCGGGATCGAACCGTCGTCCTCCCGAATGCGAGTCCAGTGTCTAACCACTGCGCCACCCCGCTCGGTTTATGTGTTAAGGCCGCCAGTCTGCTCGAGTTTGCTCAGGCAATGGGCATTGGCGGTTGGATCGATCGGTTGGTCGGTCGCGCACTGAGACACAAGATGGCTTGCTCGCCTGAAGCGTCGGCGCATGTGAGGTCGCCACGTGAGTCCAGTGGCCGCGCCGTATAGCGAGGCGTAGTGGCTTCGCGGCCGACACGAGAGCAACAGGAGTCGACCCACGACATCGGTCTGGCCGGGGCGAGGTGCGACGCCGTGAGACGGGAGATCGGCGCGCCTTCCTGCGTCCGTTGAAGCGGCTGGCAGCGGACGGTTCGGGAGAGCGTTTTGGGGATGCTGCGCCAGGTCTTCGCCTGAAATCGCAGTTTATTAGAAGTGACTGTTGATATGCTGTTCATTTACTTGTTAAATTTTACTTTCCCGGCCGGGGTGGCCGAGCGGTTCTAGGCGCTACAGTCTGGAACCGCGCGACCGCTACGGTCGCAGGTTCGAATCCTGCCTCGGGCATGGATGTCTGTGATGTCCTTAGGTTAGTTAGGTTTAAGTAGTTCTAAGTTCTAGGGGAGTGATGACCTTAGAAGTTAAGTCCCATAGTGCTCAGAGCCATTTGAAATTTTACTTGTTTTCTTGGTCAGTCTCTTGTCCCCAGCCTGCTCGTCTGTCTGTCGTCCGCGTTTGTTAAGCAGTTAGTGTGTCTGTCCGTCTGTCGGTCTGCCGTACGTTAGTGGCTGCCTCTGTCATGTTTGTAGGATTCGGTGTTACCGAATTTATAGAATTAAGGTGTAAAGGCCGAATTCCTGAAATATGTTTTTATCTTGCCTATCATCTTGCGAGGCGGTTTCCATATTGGCATTCTTTTTAAGTTTATATGTATATATGCCGTTTCGGAGCACCAGCAAATTGTGAATCACTGGATAACCCGTTATTAGGTGTGTGATTCGTTCCAATAAAATAATGAGAAACATCATATTCGTGGCAAAAGAATTATTGTAACTTGCGTATTATGAGAGTAGGCTATTTGAAGGCAGCGACACACTACAGATCCACCCAAAACGCATTGTTCTTGGTGCAATTTGTTATAGTTAAATTTGAATTAATAACATGATTATCTACGATTAACGATTTTAACAATGGGTAACACAATATGATTAAGCACAGGGAGCCCTTTTTGGTTTAGCGTAAGGAGTAGCGTCGCTATCCACTAAAGAGTTTTTGTTGGGGCGGTGGTTCGCGTCGTAACACTTCCAATTTTTTTTCCCAACTTGCGCGTTTTTATTAGGTTCTGATACTTTATTATTAGTTTAATATAAGTATATGCTATAATATTTGATGTTATGTAAATATAACCCACCCTTTTTTTTTTTTTTTTTGTTTTTTTTTTTTTTTTTTTTTTGAGGGGTGACTTTGTTGGATTGGCTTAATCTACAGGACAGCTTGCGCTACTTGTATAAAGATATTTTGCTCCTTTTTCTTTTACGCTTCGTAATTCACATGTTGCAAAAATTCTGCTGCTGGGTAGGAACAGTGATCAAGTAAGACTGACCTTGGGGTTTTACTAAAATGCGGAAATGATGAAATAATGTTTATCCCATGCGGAGAAGTATTTCAAATTTGTACCGCACTGTTTGTAATGGAACTTTTATAGGCCTGTGTCCTTATTAATTGAACATGGTACTTTCCTTTTCGTGGACGATGGAGGAAATGTGCGTTTTAATAGAGCTAACGTGGGAACTTTACGCGCGCCCGCTGAGTAAACAGTGTGATTTACGAACTGCAAACATCCCTCAACTGCCGCTGAGTGCGTTGCGATCGCGTATACAACGTTGGGGCCCACGTACCGTATGCACAAGTTCCTGAGCGTTCAGCAGCACGTTGAACTTGGCACGCTCAACGTTAACGTTCGACAGCACGGTCCGTGTGCCGACGGCTCTAGCCGCAAAGAGTTGCACCTTGCGTCAGCGAAGCGCGAACGTTGATCCAGTAATGTGCACGACATGTAATATCTTAACTGATACCGGCAACAGAATACAAAGTTCAGAGCCGTTACCTTTCAGCATGCGCTAGTACGTAGTCATCTGTGAATGTGCAGCACGCACTCATGGAAACCAGGTAGCCAGTATTCCTCAGGAATACGATGTGTCGTGGCGATGATTTACGGCAAGCTAACAGGCTGCTTGCCGGGAAGTGCGGCAGACGACCGCACGTGCTGCTAGGTGGCTGGCACGTGTCCTTGGCCCTCAGCTGCCCCCCTGCGGGATGCAAGAGGCGTTGCACTTGTAGCGCGGTGCTCCCACAGCGTGACGTCATGACGTCACCGCTGCGTTCCTCGGAGCCAGCCGCTTCGACCGTGTAATGTCTGCACCGGCCAGAGCGACGCATCACCAGCAGGCGATGCGGCGCCGCCTGCGTTCTGTCTCGCGTGGAGCGTGTATTGTATTGCGCTCTGCAGGTAAACCATCAGTTTGTAATGCTATTATAAATATAATACTGCCATTAACCTGTATATTTTAAATTTTTTTTTCCGTAATAATTTTCAAAAATTAAGAAAATACTATAACGAGAGTAAGCTTTTGTTAAGTGTAGTTTATCTGTTTAAAATAACCTCTTTCACGTAGG
This sequence comes from Schistocerca americana, assembly GCF_021461395.2. Classification (NCBI taxonomy): domain Eukaryota; kingdom Metazoa; phylum Arthropoda; class Insecta; order Orthoptera; family Acrididae; genus Schistocerca; species Schistocerca americana. The sequence continues at coordinate 527,245,390 of NC_060124.1, forward strand.
TGGAATAAAGGTATTAAAACATATTTTGTAAATAATTATGTAATATTTTAAGTACAACTGTAATTAATTATGTCAATTTTGTATGTATATCCTGTCATGCAATTGCAGATGGTTCATACTTAGGGTTTTTGTAACCAGAAGTGTAAATTGGAAAGATGTAGTGATCATAGGTAGAACGGAACTCCGTTCTGTAGTGGAATGGAAAAGGTGATGGGGCGCGCGAATGAGATTTGGCGCGCAAGTGGCTCACACAGTCGGCAGCTGCCCTGCGAGTGGTGAACACGCATTACGTTGGTCAAGCACTAGGGGCCCCGAATTTACCTGCAAGACTGGGTTTTGGCCTCGGACGTGTTCTACATGATTGGCGCAGTACGGCAATAAATTAGTAGCTCCGAAAGTGGCAATTTTATCGTCGCCACAAAGAGGAAGACAGAGCTATGCACATCAAGAGCCGTACCTGCGCAAAATTACTATGCAGCACCGCCTCACGCCACCTTCGACATCAGTAACAGGAAAAGTACTTTATTTAGAGGTGTATCACAGTATGAACCATCCATCTTCAATCAGTAGAATATAAGTGTTAAATGTACCTTTGCATTTATCCGTGATTTTCCTATGTCATGTACCTCAGTAGGGTCCTTACCTAAACGAATTTATTCCGAGTATCCTGATGTTTATTGAAACTTGAATAATAATAAATTACTGACAACAGTACTGTTTTGGTAGTAAATTCTGAAAACCATTGTTAAATACTAAAGTTTGCATGTATCAGTTTAAGGGCCACCGCTTTGCGTGACCATGAGGATAAGTTTTCAAAAGTATTTCCGAAAGTATAGAAACATAATTGTTTAACTGCAACAATCTTAGCAGTAATTGTTCGTGTTGCTTCTCAAATGTCAAAGAAAGCCAGACAAATATTGGTGTTAGTAAAACGTTAACAAATAACGGTCCTAAAGAAATGAAATTTAGCCGTGTTAAATAATAGTTTTCGTCATATGAATGATAGCTATAAGTTTAATATTTTTTTGTATCCTTGTTGAAACATATGTGTGTCTTCTTTAAATAATTACTGAAGTATAGTGATAAATTCCATAAGTAACAGAAAGTAGGATTAATAGTACTTACTGCCAAGTGACCGTACTAAGTGAAAGTAGTTATTTATTCAATGTCGAAAATTGACTTCATCTTTTTGTGTAGACACTGTGCCTGATTTGGGCTGGCGGCCGTTTTATTAAGCGAAACAGTTTATTGTTATAACAGGCTTTGTCTGATAAAAGGTTTCCAAAAGTAATTATTCTCACTACTTTTCCCCCAAACTGTATGATTCGGAGAAAAATAGTTCGATACTTTACCATTAGGTTGAACACGGTTAAAATCTCTCCGAGAGTCGATGGTTTTGGAGTGTTAGTGCTGCGTGATTTTGTGGTGGTGTTCCTGCCGCTACTTACTACACAGTTCTGACATTCCGAATCGCAGATCTTCCGTCTTTACAGTGGTAGAACATAAACGTTCTGGTACCGTATTGACGAGAACGCGAAAGAATCGTTGCAAGTTCACCAAAGGTTATTAATCACAATTAATACACAAAATGTGGAAGTAGGTGCCAAGGAATAACTGGTGAAATTACACACAATTTTCAGTAACACTCTTTATTCAAATTTGGTGCAAGACTTTACGATATTTAAAAAAAAAAAAATTCACGCCAGTAAAAGGCAAGTACAGGCAAGCAATTTAACGTATACTACGCGACGCTATATAATATTTCAAGCTCAGCGAAATTACAAGTGAATTTCACTCCATTAATAAATGAATACAGTTTGAATATATGATTTCACTTTTGGGCAGACAAATTTCCCATTTGGTTACAACAGCCGCCCACAACAGCCTCACGTCGGCTCATTAAATGGCGCAGAATCTAACTCGTCTGCAACATATAAAGACAATCGTGTTTACAAAAGTTCTCAAAATAGAAAAACCAAAACGCATGAGCCACGCACACGGGGGGGGGGGGGGGGGGGGGGGATGGGGGGAGGGGGGGGGAGACACTCACGGTTAATAACATTAACATTTCCAAAATACATAAAAAAACAAATTGTAAAATTTCTGCCAGTTAACTTACGGCAAACACACATGCTCACAAGGTAGGACATGTGAACTTTTGAGCTTTTACAACATTCTCCTTTTAAGGCAACAATTTCTACCCGTAATGAAATGGCAAACTTTTGCATGGCAAGAAAACACACTAATAACCAACTACCTGTATAAAACACATAAGCACGTTGAGTAAAAGCCTTAAATGGTACTGAATTGGAAAAAACACACAACAGTTTTTGCTGACTAGAAACATTTTAAAAATTCCACTACGGCATACATTAACAACCTTGCTTGATTATAGCCAAATATACATAAACACAAATTTACGTAAGTTATAGCTTCCAGATGAGCAGGAATTCGTTATGCAATTGACTAGTTCTTACCACGAGGCAAAAAGGAATTTTTCTTCTTTCTTAGAGTACCTTTTACACGTGAGTCTAGTAACACTAGTTAAGGCAGGTGGTAGAATGAATCAGGTCTTAGTGCCTTGCATTTTAAACAGTACAACCATTGGTGCCTTAGACTTTCACAGACATGGCAGAGGCTAACAGTCGAATCACCCGTAGGTAAGCTAGTTGGGGAAAGAAGCGATCCGAACCACAGATTTACTCTGACTCCCCCCCCCCCCCCCCACATTCGTCCTCAAAAGGGGACAAACGGACCATCCTTTCTAATATTACCACCTTCCCGCGGGTGGCCAGACGAGAATAAATGGCGGGAAACCCCCAAAATATACGGCTGGTATAAATAACAAGAATAAGTAAGTAGAATTCACTTAAATTTCATAAAATCTATTAACAATCAATACTCAACTTCTGGTGCGTTACGACTCCCAGGACTGAACCAACGCAGCACCTCCAAATGCGCTGCCGGCCGTTTCAACGGACGCAGGAAGGCGCGCCGATTTTCAGAACCTCCTCGCCGGTCGCCAGCATACGGCCGAACTGCAAATTAGGTCCCCTTCGCGACGAGCAGTTAAAGCCCATACCACGGAGTCGCTGCTCGCGTTGCTTACGCTGATGCCACAGTCTGCGTGCTGTCCTTCTAGCACCGGCAGAGACGTCGCTTCTTGATTCCCCGACTGCCAACTCTCCACGAGTTGGCCCTTTTTTTTTTTTTTAGATGTGTGTAGTGTGGACTGAAGAGATCATCCTTGATGACTTATTCTTATTCTTCTAGGATGGGATGTAAGGATAAAAGGAAAACACTTTATTTATTACACATTCAGTTAGGCTTGGGCACGCAATGGGTCCTTTAGCCTGCTGTCTTTGGTGATGTCTATCTCCTGTGGAGGGTGAAATGTGTCAAGGCTGTTATGTGTGACTGCTTCCTCGTGTTATGACAGATTGCCTATGGGGGATGAAACGTTATTGACTTCGGTACTCTATACTTGTGCCATCTTGCAGGGTTTACCGTTCCTACCGATTCTAATTGTCGAACTTCGTCCCTAAGGGCATCGATCTTGTCAAAAACTCGTAGAGCCTTGTCATGGACTTTCTCTTGTATAGTGGTCTCGTGGAGTGCGGTGCGGATGTCGACGTTTCTTGTCCACCATGGAGCTCCTGTGATCCATCGATAGCAAATGTTTTGCAGCGCTTGGAGTTTGTTGTAGTTGGAGACGCACGTAGTTCCCCACGATGTGGAGCCATACAACATTGTGGGTTCCACCGTTGCCTTATACAACTGGAGTTTAGTCTTAGGGTTGAGATCCTTACTCTTCAGGAACGGAATCAATGACCTGGCCATCTTCTGGGCTGCCGTCTTCTTGTCGTCAATACGCTGCGTAAAGATTAATTTGTTGCCGAGGTAGACACCGAGATACTTCACTCCCGACGACCATGGGATAAATTGGTCAGTTATTTGGAGTCTGTCGTTCAGAACTGGTTTCCTCCGAGTGAATAGAACGGCTGCCGTCTTCGTCGGGTTGATGGTTATCTTATTTTGCAGCGCCCAGCGTTCCATTACAGCAAGTTGCCGTTGCATCCTAGCGATTAGCTGGTCCAAGTGTCGTCCAGTTGCCAGAAAGGCCGTATCGTACGCATAAAAACTCGCCGTAACAAGGGTGACTGTTGGGATGTCATTTATATATAAGTTGAAAAGCAGAGGCGAAATGACAGAGCCCTGCGGAATTCCTGCGGAGATCAGTTTCATTTCGGAGTTTTTGTCGTCGACTCGGACATACAGTTTCCTGTCCTGCAGAAAGCTGTCTATGAGTCTAATGTAACAATCCGCAATAGGGGTAGTGCGATGCGTTTGACGATAAGGTTGGGCCGCCACACCTTATCGTAAGCTTTTTCGATGTCAAGGAAGACACCAATCGTGAAGTGCTGTTTGTTGTATCCGTCTTGTATCCGTTCGGTGATCCGTAGAAGTTGAAGTTCGGCAGATAACTTGTCCTTGAAACCGAATTGTTCGGGTCGTAAAACATCATGCGCTGTAAGCGTGTCATGGAGCCTTTTCAACAGCACTCTCTCGAGCACCTTGCCAAGGGTCGGCAAGAGGCTAATTGGCCGGTAACTGTTGGGTTCTGCTGGGTCTTTACCCGGCTTGGGTATTGGAACTACTCGAGCCGTCTTCCATGCCGTAGGAAAATATCCCTGCAGAAGACAGCTGTTGAGAATTCGGGTAAGGAGCACAGTTGGCTTCCTGGGCAACTGTTTCAAATCGGTGTTGCTTATGGAGTCGTTGCCCGGCGCATTATTCCGAGTCTTCCGGATAATTTTACGGATCTCTGCTGGTGTGGTGAGTTGTGGGCGGCTCTGCACAGGCGCAGTACGAAAAGCAGTCCATTCTGCTGTATCGACGGCTTCCTGTTCTTGCAGGCGGACGTCGTTCACGGGGGCCGCTGGTGTAGACATCTGTTCTTGGTAAGTCGTAGCATACAGCTCCGCCTGGGCGAGTTCGTCATACGGGCCCTTCTTAAACCCACACGAACAGCCCACATTTCCCCTTTCCCGCTAGAGGAGACACCGAAGCCTTCAATTGCGACAACGGCGCCAGCGCCAGAAAACGGAGGGCGACTGCTTCACGCTACGCGCTGCGGCGCGCTTTTCAAAGCTAACTTTACTACGGCTCAGCCTGCAACTGATAAATTTTACGCTAATCACTCTACGACAGCTCCTAAGAAACAATAGTTTTTCATCAAACAATGAGATTGTAAGACAGACCGATGAAATGTAATAACGCAGAGTCTCGCGGCGGCAACACTGAATAAAAGTTATCGGGTTTGCAGCCGCGTCAAGTGATTTAAAGTTACCCGAGCTTTCGCTCAAGCACTCGTTGGCTATTGTCAAGTGGTATGACTGCCACGGGACTCCTGGTGCTCCCATTGTGTACACCAGCTGCCGATTGTGAAGTCACTGGTTCTTACGGCATCGCCACATACGGGCATACGTTGACACGGTGTTCGATGTGCTCACTTCAACAGCGCGATCACAGGATCCCACTCCTTGCTGAGCTGCAGATCACCGTCTCTATTTACTGTGTCATCTGTTATTTTCACTGCAATGGCTTCCTTATTACATAACCCCAGAAGTTGTTAGTGCGAGCCACGACAAATGTTTCTTCGAAGTTTACGCGTTTTTTAATGCACGCTCAGCTAAAACAGATTTATCGGGATAGCGCAGGCGATAGAACCTCTAATGCTCCATTCTGCGTTGTTCCACAGTGCTTACTGTTTGTGCGGCATAAGACTGGCCACACACGCAAGGCTTTTTGTGGACCCTGGGTGTTCTGAGACCTCTTCCGTCTTAAACTGGTCTCTGTAATTGACGGATTGTCAGAGGCCTGAAGATCGATTTGATCTTGAGTCTTCCTCCGTTGCTAACAAATTGGATGCCTTGCCCTCAGCTTCTAAATGATCTTTTGGATAGGGTGGATAGCAATGTGTGGCTGTTTGTTGATGATGCCGTGGTGTACGGGAAGGTGTCGTCTTTGAGTGACTGTAGGAGGATACAAGATGACTTGGTCAGGATTTGTGATTGGCGTAAAGAATGGCAGCTAACCCTAAATATAGGTAAATGTAAATTAATGCAGATGAATAGGAAAAAGAATACCGTAATGTTTGAATTCTCCATTAGTAGTGTAGCGCTTGACACAGTCATGTCAATTAAATGTTTGGGCGTAACACTGCAGAGCGATATGAAGTGGGACAAGCATGTAATGGCAGTTGTGGGGAAGGCGGATAGTCGTCTTCGGTTCATTGGTAGAATTTTGGGAAGATGTGGTTCATCTGTAAAGGAGACCGCTTATAAAACACTAATATGACCTATTCTCGAGTACTGCTCGAACGTTTGGGATCCCTATCAGGTCGGATTGAGGGAGGACATAGAAGCAATTCAGAGACGGGCTGCTAGATTTGTTACTGGTAGGTTTGATCATCACGCGAGTGTTACGGAAGTGCTTCAGGAACTCGGGTGGGAGTCTCTAGAGGAAAGGAGGCGTTCTTTTCGTGAATCGCTACTGAGGAAATTTAGAGAACCAGCATTTGAGGCTGACTGCAGTACAATTTTACTGCCGCCGACTTACATTTCGCGGAAAGACCACAAAGATAAGAGAGATTAGGGCTCGTACAGAGGCATATACGCAGTCATTTTTCCCTCGTTTTGTTTGGGAGTGGAACAGGGAGAGAAGATGCCAGTTGTGGTACGAGGTACCCTTCGCCACGCACCGTATAGTGGATTGCGGAGTATGTATGGAGATGTACAGAAAACCCACCCACACCGATTTGTACTCGCACGCCATCACCCGTCACAGAAGTGCATTATTTTGCAAACATTGGTGCATCTGGCAAGAATGATATCAAACGCCGATAAGCTGCCCCATGAGCTCAGCCCCTATGTAAGGTCTTCAGGGAAACAACTATGACGGTCATCAGATAAATGATTTCAAGCAAGAGTCACAATAAGACCACCGATGAGGAGCCAGAGGGGAAACCTGCTCTCTTGCCGTTCTGTGGATCCGTACCGGGCAAGATAAACAGACTACTGGAAAGACACAAGATCGTATCGTTCTTCAAGCCTCCGACAAAAATCCGTCAGTTACTGAGACCAGCTAAAGACGTAACAGGTCTCGGGACACCTGGGGTCTCAAGAACCTTGCCAATGTGGCCAGTGTTATGTGAGACAAACAGTACGCACTGTGGAGCAACGCAGGAAGGAGCATGAGAGGTTTTATCGCCTGTGCTACCCCGAGAAATAAGTTTTCGCTGAGTATGCTTTAGAGAAAGGACACCGGATAAAGTTTGACGAAACGTCCGTCGTGGCTCGCACTGACGTCATCTGGGATTGTGTAATTAAAGAAGCGATTGAAATAAATATCACCGATAACACTCTAAATAGAAACTGCCGTGCAGCTCAGCGCTGCGTGGGGTCCGGCGATCGCACGTTTGAAACGCTGAGTCAACTTTGCCCATATACGGTAACACCACGAGCACCAGTGACGTCACAGCCGGCAGCTAGTGTACATATGGGGCGTGCCAGCAGCCCACTGGCAGCCAAACCACTTGACAATGGCCAAGGAGTACTTGGCGGAAGGTCGTGTAATTTTAATCACTTGACGCGCCTGGAAACGCAACAAATTTTATTCAGACCGATGAAACGTTGCAACATAAAGTTTTCAAAAATGGTTCAAATGGCTCTAAGCACTATGGGGCTTAACATCTGAGGTTACCAGTCCCCTAGACTTAGAACTACTGAAACCTAACTAACCTAAGGACATCACACACATCCATGCCCGAGGCAGGATTCGAACCTGCAACCGTAGCAGCAGAGCGGTTACAGACTGAAGCGCCTAGAACCGATCGGTCACAGCGGGCGGCTACAGTTTTTTGAAAGTTTTTTTACATAAGAACAACCATCAGTCACAGTCCTGTTGACATATTCAAAAGAATTTGCGCGCCGGGACACCTATAGAACGAATTAAGCAGCAGGCTTTCCGAAAAAGGGAATGCGCCGAAGAATTTAATAGAGATCGGCGACCAAATAAAAATAGACCGAAGAAGAAGGATGAAAACGGTGAAGAGCACCGTTTCGCTCACTTTTAGTTTAATAGGTACCTGATCAGACAAAACGACCACCTCTGCCACCAAGCGGAATATACTATAAAATGGTTCTGAGCACTGTGGGACTTACCTGCAGAGGTCATCAGTCCCCTAGAACTTAGAACTACTTAAACCTAACTAACCTAAGGACATCACACACATCTATGCCCAAGGCGGGACCGAGCGAGGTGGCGCAGTGGTAGCATACTGGACTCGCATTCGGGAGGACGACGGTTCAATCCCGCGTCCGGCCATCCTGATTTAGGTTTTCCGTGATTTCCCTAAATCGCTCCAGGCAATTGCTGCGATGGTTCCTTTGTAAGGGCACGGCCGACTTCCTTCCCTATCCTTCCCTAATCCGATGAGACCGATGACCTCGCTGTTTGGTCTCTTCCCCCAAACAATCCAATCCAATCCCGAGGCAGGATTCGAACCTGCGACCGTAGCGGTCGCGCGGTTCCTGACTGAAGCCTCTAAAACCGCTCGGCCACACGGGCCGGCGAATATACTATATTCCTTGAACAAATAGTAAGATCTGCACTGGGACTACAAAGACGAGCGTGAATACAATTCAGAAGGAACACAGAAGACTTCACTGACTAGGGAAAGTAGCATATTGTTCGGGCAGGAAAAAGGAACTGAAGTTTTCTTAAACCAACAATTTAGCTGAAACTACGAATTCTTATGCACAGCTATATAGAGAATCTTTCGAAATATATGACGCGTATATTTTAATCAGAAGAAAACAACGTAAATATCATTATATGTGTTTTTATTCGTATTCTGCATATTTAAATCTATTTCTCTAGATGGTTCTAATTGTTCTTCAAACATTTGCCCCACCGCTCAACATGTTCTTTAAAGGTATCTACTGCCTGTGAAGGAATTGAATCCATGACTGCAGTTTTGACTACTTAGTCGTCGTTGAACTGTTGACTACCAATGAACTCCTTTAGGTACGAAAACAACTGAAAATCACTGGGTGAAACGTACGAGCTGTGAGTTGCTCCCATCCCAAAGACATGATGATGCCTTGCATTTGTGCAGAAACATGTGGCCATGCATCGTCATGGAACCTCATCACACCGGAAGACAGTAGATCATGCTGTTTGTTTTGTATGGCAGGCAGGAATCTCTTGCATTCAAGAATCGAATTACAGGTCATATTTCGCAGTTGGTGAGCGACTGAGTTTCTTAAAAATTGTAAGATTCTACGGCTCAGCGTCTAGGCAGACGGACTGGCTTCTAAATGGCGTCTAAAGGAGCATAAAGCATGCTGCGAGCAGACGCACTTCGACGATGGTTCGTCATGCTCCTCTATTCAGAAATGGACATTATTCAAAAAATACTCTCAGTATAAACATGACGAGAGTCTTAACAGACGAGAAGAAGACATGAAACTTAGTGGTATGGTGTTGATAGATAAGGTCTTTGGTAGACGATAGTTCGATAGTTAAGTTGTTTCTTTGGCAAGAACTGTCTCTGCTGATCACTTGTAAACATCTACGGCGATCCCTATTCACAGTACTTATGTCGCTCTTCAACGTCTGACCCCTCAGTCGACAAGATTTAACGGAACCGGGAGCACCTCTAAAGATGTCTGGACGATACGTTGGCACAGACAAAGTTTTATGGGCCAAAACCATATAACACCAGCAACCGATCGTTCTCTACTTTCTTTAATCTGTTGTCAAAACCACATACTCAGATTACTCTTATACCTTGCGGATAATAAATTTTATTTATTTAAAATAAAATTACAAAAGCTTCGTGATAGTTTCCAGACGATCTGGATGGGATTCGGTTAATGAAAAAGGGACATACAATTCAAGGTTTATTTCCACAAAACAATTAATTGTGGTAGCATACTGGACTCGCATTCGGGAGGACGACGGCTCAATCCCGCGTCCGGCCATCCTGATTTAGGTTTTCCGTGATTTCCCTACATCACTTCAGGCAATTGCTGCGATGGCTCACAAATTACAGTGACACAAACAAATCAAGCTGCTAACAATATGAGGTAATAAAATGTTATATACCCCAGGAAAACAGAGAAACTTCAAAACTGTTTACAATTTGATACATTAACAAATAATCATTGTGCATTAAGCTACATACTTTCACCTAATACAGTTAAATTTTTAAACGTGAAGCACAAATGTATAATTTACAATTGAATTTTCAGTTGAAGTTACTCCTTCCTATACCTTCTTTAAAAGAGTGATAAAATTTCCAACGGGTATCTCAATTAAAAATCCTTAACACAACAGCACGTACATGACTAAATATATGTACGGCAAAGTCCAACATCAAATCCGGGATAGACCCGGCAATATTGCACCTGAGCGCTAGTAGCCAAAATAAGGTTGACAGATACCAAGGTCTGACATCATCTTAGGGCTAACTGGCTCAACAAATAAATAAGAGTAAAAGAACAAGCAAATGCCAATGCCCAAGAATTTAAATAGGATTAAGTACACACGAGGCTAAAATCAATTGGTAGCACCTTGGACATCGTCTTAGGCTTAATTGACACTACAAATAAATATAGGTAAAAGAACAAATGACAATGCCCAGCAATTTAAATAAAATAAGTAAGCACAAGGCTAAAAGCAATTGCTAGCAACTTAACAAGCACACATAAAAATATCAGACTGCTGCCACATCACAAACGGAACAGGCGCGCGCGCAGTCCCCAGCAAGCCAGAAAAGCAATAACACGCACTCCAGCAACCGAGCCAGCCTGACCACAGTAATTTCAACTCAGAATCAGGGCGCGTGAGCACACCGGGTCCACGCAAAACACACACTGCCAAATAATTCCCACCAACAGATACGGCTGCCCCCCGGGCGGGAAAACAGGGGCGACGACCGGCTACCCACCAGCAGAAAACTCGACACCTAGACTCCGGCCAAAACGGAATCACGGAGAAAATATAAACAACAGCTGAAGTAAGGTGAAACGAACCCCGCCACGCAGACCGGACGGAGCAAACACACAGAAAGTCTGCCCTGCAGTCCTTACAACTCCCGGGTGCGGAAACCCAAGCGATATCGTGGCACCCTTTTCAGACGCGGAGAATCTCGAGCGATCGCGTGCGGGGATCCATCAGTTGTCCACTGCAGCACATCACCAACACGCCACACCGCCCAATGGCCAAATCAACGAGGCCCGCCAACAACGAGACCACACCTCCGTGCCGGGGCGGAAGGCAAAATGCCACCAGCTCGGTGCGAATCCAACAGCCGAGCCGAGCGCGCGCAGTCCCCCACGAAAAACGCTCCAGAGGGCAGCAGCCGCCTCAGCGACTGCACAGGCCGAACCAGACGGAAACAGAAATACAAGTCGCTGTCGATAGTGCCGGATACGCAACGCGCCAGAGATATGGCACACTAGTTAAGAGCAGAAAAAAGTCACAAAAAGTGCATTTCGATAACCTGCACGGATGTTGACTGTTATCTCAATGCAGGACTCGTATCTCTGCGCTGTTGTCTCAGTCGGCACGAGCTCTCCTCCTCAAACATATTTCCAATGAATCGACATCACTCATCTTTCAATTTATCTGTACTATCACTTTGCAAGCCTGATACGTATGAATAAAATTTCCTTGTTTCTAATGTTCTAACGTTTCCCCGTTGTCTCAGCCTGATCTTGCATCATGACCTTTGAACTCCATTTTCGAAAAATGAAAGCGCTGTGATGCAGTCCCTTTCACAGAAGTTGCATTCTAGCGACTCCAAATTCTGTGTCTAAGTTCATTGAAATGTGCAGATGAGGGGATGTTGCTTCTCCTAACAAGAAGCACTTTCACCATCTAAATCACGAAATCGTGACAAGTAATTACTCATTTTCATTGGCTTTAATGTGCCTGTCACTTGAAAAACTTGAGTTCTAACACAAAAATAACTTTTTAGCGCTCGAAGGTAAGATTCAAATGTGAGGTCCGTACTCTTCAGCCTGTGACGAAAAAGGCTGTAATCTACCCCTCCCGTTCTTGTTGTTGCTACTGTCCACGATGGTGAAGCCTTTTGAGAAAATTCGAGAGGAGTAAAATTTACAATAAACTTTTTACGTGCTTTTCTCGCACAGTTGACTCCAGTTCTTCATGTCTCGTGGTCTGATTCTTGAAACTAAAATTCTCACAGTTTAGGTTCTCTTCGTTCAACTGATCTAAATAATTTAGAAGAATGTTTTTGCAGAATTTTTGTCTTCACGATAATTTATTGTCTCACATTTTAATATATCACACTGTCTTTTGAATTATCACACTAACGAAACCGAAATTTAATCGTTTGTCCAATACAAAAACACGTCCGATTACATCAGAAGCATGCTTACTACCACTTCACTCTGTGGTAATAATATTCCAAAGTGTTTACAGTTTTTCTTGACAAATGAATTTCTATGTACATTTAGAGATAGTACATCCATAGTAATAACGGAAATTTTGCTTGCTATATACACTACTGGCCATTAAAATTGCTACACCACGAAGATGACGTGCTACAGATGCGAAATTTAACCGACAGGAAGAAGATTCTGTGATATGCAAACGATTAGCTTCTCAGAGCATTCACACAAGGTTGGCGCCGGTGGCGACACCTACAGCGTGCTGACATGAGGAAAGTTTCCAACCGATTTCTCATACACAAACAGCGGTTGACCGGCGTTGCCTGGTGAAACGTTGTTGTGATGCCTCGTGTAAGGAGGAGAAATGAGCAACATCACGTTTCTGACTTTGATAAAGCTTGGATCGTAGCCTATCGCAATTGCGGTTTATCGTATCGCGACATTGCTGCTCGCGTTGGTCGAGATCCAATGACTGCTAGCAGAATACGGAATCGGTGGGTTCAGGAGGGTAATACGGAACTCCGTGCTGGATCCCAACGGCCTCGTAACACTAGCAGTCGAGATGACAGGCATCTTAACCACATGGCTGTAACGGATTGTAGAGCCACGTCTCTATCCCTGAGTCAACAGATAGGGATGTTTGCAAGACAACAACCCAACCATCTGCGCGAACAGTTCGACGACGTTTGCAGCAGCAGCAGGGACTATCAACTCGGAGACTATGGCTGCGGTTACCCTTGACGCTGCATCACAGACAGGAGCACCTGCGGTGGTGTACTCAACGACGAACCTGGGTGCACGAATGGCAAAACGTCATTTTTTCGGATGAATCCAGGTTCTGTTTACAGCATCATGATGGTCGCATCCGTATTTGGCAACATCGCGGTGAACGGACATTGGAAGCGTGTATTCGTTATCGCCATACTGGCGTATCACGCGGCGTGATGGTATGGGGTGCTATTGTTTACACGTCTCAGTCACCTCTTGTTCGCATTGACGGTACTTTGAATAGTGGACGTTACATTTCAGATGTGTTGCGACCCGTGGCTCTACCCTTCATTCGATCCCTGCGAAACCCTACATTTCATAATGCACGACCGCATGTTGTAGGTCCTGTACGGGCCTTTCTGGATGCAGAAAATGTTCGACTGCTGCCCTGGCCAGCGCATTGTCGAGATCTCTCACCAATTGAAAACGTGTGGTCAATGGTGGGGGGGCAACTGGCTCCTCACAATACACCAGTCACTACTCTTAATGAACTGTGGTATCATGTTGAAGCTGCATGGGCAGCTGTACCTGTACGCGCCATCCAAGCTCTGTTTGACTCAATGCCCAGGCGTATCAAGGCCGTTATTAGCGCCAGAGGTGGTTGTTCTGGGTACTGATTTCTCAGTATCTATGCACCCAAATTGCGTGAAAATGTAATCACATGTCAGTTCTAGTATAATTTATTTGTCCAATGAATACCCGGTTATCATCTGCATTTCTTCTTGGCGAAGCAATTTTAATCGCCAGTAGTGTAACATATTGTGTGTAAACTTATATGAAATTTTTCAGAAAAACGGCTGAGATAATATTGATCTGTCCAATTCTTAAAATATTTCTGGTATCGAGTACTACTGTTGAGGAAAAGTAATGCTAGAGGAGGATGTCCCTTTACAAAAGGATGTTGTACTGTATTCGTTCACTTTCCCGACATTCGACTTGACGCTTACGTCAGTGCTTCGTAAAGTGAAATTGCATGTCACAGCGTCACAGAAATCATCCTGCTGTGGAGGAAATGCTCGTTTCATTAAAGAAGGACGGTTAACTTCAGTCATTTATGACAGGGTCATACTCCAAGTCAGTGTGTGTTACTGCGTAAAGTCGAGCGCCGGCAGAGAAGAGAAGGCTATGAGAAGACGTCAGCCAATCGCACGCTGACCGACCCCTCTCCAGGACGACAACGCAACAGCAGCGGCCCACATGTGAAGGGGACATAAGCGTCGTGACCGATTGGCGACGTCCCAGTTGAAGAGCAGCTTCAAGACCAGCAACTTGAATAGAAGCGTCAACTGTAATCAGTTGCTTGCACTGTCTATGTAACACGGGCTTGGGGATTGTTATACTGAAGAGATTTCTTATTTTGTCTGTCACCCTTTACTTGCGACAAATCTGTATAACACGAAGTTAAGTATTCCCTTCTTTCATTTTGTAATAAAACTCATTAATACATGAAGCGAAAGGCTATTTACAATTTGTACAGAAACCAGATGGCAGTTATAAGAGTCGAGGGACATGAAAGGGAAGCAGTGGTTGGGAAGGCAGTGAGACAGGGTTGTAGCCTCTCCCCGATGTTATTCAATCTGTATATTGAGCAAGCAGTGAAGGAAACAAAAGAAAAGTTCGGAGTAGGAGAAGAAATAAGAACTTTGAGGTTCGCCGATGACATTGTAATTCTGTCAGAGACAGCAAAGGACTTGGAAGAGCAGTTGAACGGAATGGACAGTGTCTTGAAAGGAGGATATAAGATGAACATCAACAGAAGCAAAACGAGGATAACGGAATGTAGTCGAATTAAGTCGGGTGATGCTGAGGGAATTAGTTTAGGAACTGAGACACTTAAAGTCGTAAAGGAGTTTTGCTATTTGGGGAGCAAAATACCTGATGATGGTCGAAGAAGAGAGGACATAAAATGTAGACTGGCAATGGCAAGGAATGCGTTTCTGAAGAAGAGAAATTTGTTAACATCGAGTATAGATTTAAATGTCAGGAAGTCGTTTCTGAAAGTATTTGTATGAAGTGTAGACATGTATGGAAGTGAAACGTGGACGATAAATAGTTTAGACAAGAAGATAATAGAAGCTTTTGAAATGTGGTGCTACAGAAGAATGCTGAAGATTAGATGGGTAGATCTCATAACTAATGTGGAGGCATTGAATAGAATTGGAGAGAAGAGAAATTTGTGGCACAACTTGACTAGATGAAGGGATCAGTTGGTAAGGCATATTCTGAGGCACCAAGGAATCACCAGTTTAGTATTGGAGGACAGCGTGGAGAGTAAAAATCGTAGAGGGAGACCGAGAGATGAATACACTAAACAGATTCAGAAGGATGTAGGCTGCAGTACGCACTGGGAGATGAAGAAGCTTGCACAGGGTAGAGTAGAATGGAGAGCTGCATCAAACCAGTCTCAGGACTGAAGACCACAGCAACAACAATGCGATGTGTTTGAAACTTGTCTAGCGATCCGAGAAAGCTGGTTTCCTAGACATCCCACATTTGACGGCTAGGCTGGATTTAACAGTGTGAATTTCTCTATTGTTAAGTGCATCTTCCGGTTACGTGGTTTGCAGTGTGAAGTTCCTGCGAACAAAATCATATTATCACAGTAGTAGTGATATTTTAATAAGTGGGCTTTGCTGAAAATTCCTCGGTCGTTGCGTCATATAGTGCCGTGGGAAGTGCACAACATTACAAACAGGCAGCTGCCCGTCATCTTCAGGTTTGACCACTGTGGCTAATTTCGTCTTCACAGTTCTTTTTTTTATCATCATTTTTCCAACCGGTATGATTCCCATCCAGTGCCAACCTTGAATCCCATAGTACCACTTGCAACCTACGCCCTCAGTTATTTGCTGGATATATTCCAATTTCTGTCTAGCTCTACAGCTACAGGTCTTACCCTTTAAAACTCCCTCTATTGCCATGGAAGTTATTCTCTGATGTCTTAAGAGGTGTCCTGTTATCCTGTCCCTTTTCTTGTCAGTGTTTTTCCTTCCTCGCCGTTTCTGCGGAGAGCCTCCTTATTCCTTACGTTATCAGCCCACCTGATATTCAACATTCTTCTGCAGCGCCACAGCTCAAACGTTTCCATGCTCTTCTGTTCCGGTTTCCCCGGGGTCCATGTTTCACTACCATACAATTATGTGGTTCAAGTGAAAATTCCTAGAAATTTCTTCTTCAAATTAGTGCCTTCAAAATGGTGCAAATGGCACTGAGCACTACGGGACTTAACATCTGAGGTCATCAGTCCCCTATAACTTAGAACTACCTAAACCTAACTAACCTAAGGACATCCATGCCCGAGGCAGGATTCGAAACTGCGACCGTAGCGGTCGCGCGGGTCCAGACTGAAGAGCCTAGAACCACTTGGCCACAGCGGCCGGCGAAATTAAGGCCTATGTTTGAGACTAGTATACTTGTCTAGGGCCAGGAATGCCCTTTTTTGCCAGTACTAGTCTTCTTCTTATGTCCTCCTTGCGCCTTCCATCGTGGGTTACTATAGTGTCTAGGCAGCAGAATTCTTTAACTTCGCCTACTGATGATAAATTTCTCGCTATACTCATTTTTGCTGGTTCAGTACTTTTTATGATAGTGTGCCCCCAGTAGCTGAGTGGTCAGCGCGACAGAATGTCAATCCTAAGGGCCCGGATTCGATTCCCGGCTGGGTCAGAAATTTTCGCCGCTCAGGGACTGGGTGTTGTGTTGTCCTAATCATTATCATTTCATCCCCATCGACCCGCAAGTTGCCGAAGTGCCGTCAAATCTAAAGACTTGCACTCGGTGAACGGTCTACGCGACGGGAGACCCTAGTCACACGAAATTTTTTTTAATGATGGTGGACGTTTTTCAGACTACGAATGCAATCAATTGTGCTTCCGTATGCAACAAAGAAAACATCGTTCTTGTGCAACGCAGCTAGCTCTTTATTCGCACGAAGTAATGGCCGCTATCGAGAGGGGATCTCAAGTTGATTCCGTATTTCTAGATTTCCGGAAAGCTTTTGACACCGTTCTTCACAAGCGACTTCTAATCAAGCTGCGGGCCTATAGGGTATCGTCTCAGTTGTGCGACTGGATTCGTGATTTCCTGTCAGGAAGGTCGTAGTTCGTAGTAATAGACGGCAAATCATCGAGTAAAACTGAAGTGATATCAGGTGTCCCCCAGGGAAGCCTCCTGGGACATCTGCTGTTCCTGATCTATATAAATGACCTGGGTGACAATCTGAGCAGTTCTCTTAGGTTGTTCGCAGATGATGCTGTAATTTACCGTGTAGTAAGGTCATCCGAAGACCAGTATCAGTTGCAAAGCGATTTAGAAAAGATTGCTGTATGGTGTGGCAGGTGGCAGTTGACGCTAAATAACGAAAAGTGTGAGGTGATCCACATGAGTTCCAAAAGAAATCCGTTGGAATTCGATTACTCGATAAATAGTACAATACTCAAGGCTGTCAATTCAACTAAGTACCTGGGTGTTAAAATTACGAACAACTTCAGTTGGAAAGACCACATAGATAATATTGCGGGGAAGGCGAGCCAAAGGTTGCGTTTCATTGGCAGGACACTTAGAAGATGCAGCAAGTCCACTAAAGAGACGGCTTACACTACACTCGTTCGTCCTCTGTTAGAATATTGCTGCGCGGTGTGGGATCCTTACCAGGTAGAATTGACGGAGGACGTCGAAAGGGTGCACAAAAGGGCAGCTCGTTTTGTATTATCACGTAGTAGGGGAGAGAGTGTGGCAGATATGATACGCGAATTGGGATGGAAGTCATTACAGCAAAGACGTTTTTCGTCGCGGCGAGATCTATTTACGAAATTTCAGTCACCAACTTTCTCTTCCGAATGCGAAAACATTTTGTTGAGCCCAACCTACATAGGTAGGAATGATCATCCAAATAAAATAAGAGAAATCAGAGCTCGAACAGAAAGGTTTAGGTGTTCGTTTTTCCCGCGCGCTGTTCGGGAGTGGAATGGTAGAGAGAT
Source organism: Schistocerca americana (assembly GCF_021461395.2). Taxonomy (NCBI): domain Eukaryota; kingdom Metazoa; phylum Arthropoda; class Insecta; order Orthoptera; family Acrididae; genus Schistocerca; species Schistocerca americana. The sequence continues at coordinate 527,263,622 of NC_060124.1, forward strand.
AGTATGATTGTGGTTCGACGAACCCTCTGCCAAGCACTTAAATGTGAATTGCAGAGTAATCATGTAGATGTAGATGTAGATGTAGACAGATGGAGTACTCCACTGAAGTAGGCGCCAACACTCTTTGTCTCTCGCGCTTCCTCACGAGTCATATATGGTCATCGGAGCATCCTCCTAAATAAACTTCTCTCCAGACAGTTGCGGGGGTTGTCCGGTGTCTGAAGAGAGGTGCACTGTTCCCTGTGAGGAGACGCCCTTCCTCTGACGGTGACGACCTGTGGGCGGCGAGTTCGGCTGCAGTCCTAGAAACAATATCCAGCCGCCACCTCCACGTGGGCTCCGTGTTCTCTGCAGGCGTCTGTCCGCCTCCTCACTTGGAAAGCAGTCCGCCATCCCACAACAGGTAGCACGGGCACGTGTCTCCGGACACGTGGGCTACTACTAGAACTCTGCCTGCGAAGGCTGGCGTCACCACATCTGCCGGTGATCGGGGCCAGGACACAGTCATTGTATCGGAACCTAATTGTAGCGGGACGTCATTAATGTACGTCGTGTGGCTTCAGTATCGATTTGAAGCCAAGTTGGCCGCTGTCGTGTCACTGGTGCTATTTATTCTCTCAAGGAGTTTTCCATTTGGCCTCACGAGGTTACCCTTCACCGCAGAATAATCTGGATCGCCTCGTAATATTCAGTTTGAAATGGTAAGGATTCGGAGAGCCGAGGGTGGCAGCTGATTGAGCCCACACTTACCAGAAAATTTTTACAATTGTTTCACACCATCAAGTCACAAGGCAAACGCTGATGACTTCAGCATTCTTGATTGTTAAGTTAATCAAATGTAAGACCTTACTGAATTGTTTAAAAGCACCAATAAATAAATCAGTTACTGTGATCATCAAAATAGTTTTAAAGTTGCCAGCGAGTTGAACAGACAATATAAACATCCTAAAACTTTCCTTTAAAAAAAGGGTATATGTGGTTTAAATATAACCGACAGAATTCCAATAAAAAAAGTTAAATTACAACCCACTACTCATTTACAGTTCCAAAAGTCGAATGTAATAGCCGTCAAAGGCCGTCAAGGAAACTGACAGAGGCATTATACAGGGTGTTACAAAAAGGCACGGCCAAACTTTCAGGAAACATTCCTCACACACAAAGAAAGAAAATACGTTATGTGGACATGTGTCCGGAAACGCTTACTTTCCATGTTAGAGCTCATTTTATTACTTCTCTTCAAATCACATTAACCAGGGAATGGAAACACACAGCAACAGAACGTACCAGCGTGACTTCAAACACTTTGTTACAGGAAATTTTCAAAATGTCCTCCGTTAGCGAGGATACATGCATCCACCCTCCGTCGCATGGAATCCCTGATGCGCTGATGCAGCCCTGGAGAATGGCGTATTGTATCACAGCCGTCCACAATAGGAGCACGAAGAGTCTCTACATTTGGTACCGGGGTTGCATAGACAAGGGCTTTCAAATGCCCCCATAAATGAAAGTCAAGAGGGTTGAGGTCAGGAGAGCGTGGAGGCCATGGAATTGGTCCGCCTCTACCAATCCATCGGTCACCGAATATGTTGTTGAGAAGCGTACGAACACTTCGACTGAAATGTGCATGAGCTCCATCGTGCATGAACCGCATGTTGTGCCGTACTTGTAAAGGCACATGTTCTAGCAGCACAGGTAGAGTATCCCATATGAAATCATGATAACGTGCTCCATTGAGCGTGGGTGGAAGCGTAGGTGACGAAACTAAAATGAGCTCTAACATGGAAATTAAGCGTTTCCGGACACATGTTCACATAACATCTTTTCTTTATTTGTGTGTGAGGAATGTTTCCTGAAAGTTTGGCCGTACCTTTTTGTAGCACCCTGCATATTCGACACAGCTCCCACAAGACATAAATAGGTATAATAAATCATTTAGGTTTCAGAGCCCTAAATAAGCCCAGTTTTACCGAGCGAGGTGGCGCAGTGGCTAGTACCCTGGGGCTCGCATTCGGGAAGACGACGGTTCAATCCCGCGTCTGGCCATCCTGATTTAGGTTTTCGGTGATTTCCCTAAATCGCTCCAGGCAAATGCCGGGATGGTTCCTTTGAAAGGGCACGGCCGAATTCCTTCCCTAATCCGATGAGACCGATGACCTTGCTGTCTGGTCTCCTCCCGCAAACAACCCAACTCAGCCCAGTTTTACTCCACATGCCATAACATCTTGAAACAATTACATATAAGGCAAGGGAAAGTACGGGAGTTTCAAAGTTATGAACATGGCTCCGTGGTCAGCGACCATTTACAAAGTAAAATTAACAGCAATAGCAGCCCTCGGTCGCAAAAGAGAAGTCTTTTGACCCAGGTTTCGGCATTGCTATGAGTGCCTGCATCAGAAATGAAACTCTCAAATTGGCCTTTCACGTATTAAAAAAATATAACAATAATAATAAGCAATAAAGCTTCGGTCACAAAATTTGTAAAACGGAATACATGAAAGGCAAGGCACTATAGGCTGCTCTCATTCGTCGAGCTACGGTAGCATCGGAGAAGCACATTTTCCACATCTCAACAGTATACAACAAATTAGCAAGAGAAGATGAAGTCTGCCTCAAGATCCCACCCAGGGTCAGTTAACTTAGGATTTCGTTGTCATTGACGTCTGGTTTCAACCAGCTTTCTGTTTTCAGTACTATCTGTGCATTGTAACCTTCAGTAAGCGATACTAATTCTGGGACCTTTCCTTGGATGCTCCTGCAGTGTACTAAAATTATATTAATCTTTTCTATCTCTGACCTGCGAGGACCAAGATCCTCTGAGGTCGGTATGGTTGATTTAACAGGAAAATCGTCTTTGCTCCCAAGAGGGGGGGAGGGGTCCTCTAACCTAAAAAAAAAAACCATGTGCACGCCACACGTACTCCGCTACCCTAGTAGCGCACGCCTGACCTACTAAGTGGAACCCTACAATTCTGCCCCCGATAACAGAGGTCGAGAAATTCGCATCTGATACCGTCGCAGAGCCGTCTGAGCCTCTGGTTTAGATCTTCCACTCTGCTCCAAACCAGAAGACCGCGATCAACTCTGGGTACGATGTTACAAATAGACAGCTTATCCTGCGCCCCGAGTGCGTTGATAGTCTCCTTCGCCCAATCAGCCAGCCGCCGAAAGTAGCCGAGGATGGCTTCAGAAGCCAAGCGGCAGGCGTCATTCGTGCCGACGTGTGCCACTACATGCAGCCGGTTGCACCCAGTGCGCTCGATAACCGCCGGCAGGGCCTCCTTCCCATCACGGATGATACCTCCCGACAAACATATCGAATGCACAACTGGAATTCTTTCCCGCCTTGCCTGCTATCTCCCTGAGGTTCTCCATCACCCGCCTAATATTGGGATTTTCCGGATTGGGCAGGAAAATCTACCGCTGGCCAAACAGGTGAGGCATCCCGTGATGGCTCAGAGTTATAATGGGAAGCACCTCGTACCTGTTGCTAAGACGTAGGGAGCCAGCCGCACGGCCTGCTCCCTCTTTCGCCTTCCGCCCAGTGACACGCGAACCCACCACTGTCTGCCTCCCACTGTGGAGTGAGGATGGACCAATCAGGTGTTGAGTATCGGAAGCCGCAGCGACATCCGTGTCACCAGGGGATTCCAGTGCCACCAAAGGTACCGCAGGTCTCGTCACTGGCGCCCCGACGTCACCGCAACTTCGAGCATTAGCCAGAAGCTTGTCGACGCTAGCCAACGCAGCTTCCAGCTGTTTACGGACGGCCACCAGCGCTCCTTGTGTCCGCTCACAACAAGCACAGTCCCTAGCCACATCGTACTGTGTATAAAATAGATATAAAGTCTCAAATGGCGCTACCGAGTTTGAAAACATACCAAAGGAGAATAAAGTAACACTAAAAGTTGGTGTGCAGATTTCTCACTGTACCCTGAGACCGCAAGCTATTAAGCGAAATAAATTTCTCTACACGAAAAATTTACACTAACAAGCCGCCCTACACAACGATATCCGCAAGACTTACGCAAAAAACAAAAACTACGATTATTTTTCTAACCACTAGTCTACACAGTAAAATACAGACGTACAGTTCACTTCTTTGCAGAAGCACTTGAACAAAAAACAAAGACTAAATTAATTTACAGTTTATCACACAAGTGCTGCTGCTGCTCTGTTGCGCGTCCTCTCGGCTAGGCGGCTGCCGCTACACTCGTAGCGCTACAGTTTGTGCGAAAAAAGGATTGATTGAAGTGTACAGGAATTTTTTTCAATTTAGGAGTAAGCTGTAGGAGCCACTGCTGTCATTCCACAGCAGATCGAATACAAACTTGTATTGCACAATTCACACCATCAAAGACGGACAAGTGCAATGCTTTAATCATGTTGGATCCACTACCACGAACAATACAATGCACTGCTTGGTGATTTATGCCCCATTCTTGACGTATCGCTTCCAATTTTGTCGATATTACGGCAACTATAACATGCCCAGTCATGACTTCACATTTCAAAGCTAAAGACATCTGATGAAAATCCTTTGAAATAACATCAGAAGTCAGACTTTGTTCTGTGTTCCAGAATATAGCTAGGACCATCTGTCAGTTGTGAAAGATATTTTTTTCAAATTCTTCAAGTAAATACTTTATTTTTTTGCCAGCTTGTTGTACAAGTTATCGCACAAATACGAAATAAAAAACTCACGACCTTTCCATTTATACTTTGGAAGAGCAGCATTCATTACTCTGCAGAAGCCGGGACCCTCAACAAAATAATGTTCAAATGTGTGTGAAATCTTATGGGACTTAACTGCTAAGGTCATCAGTCCCTAAGCTTACACACTACTCAACCTAAATTATCCTAAGGACAAACACACACAGCCATGCCCGAGGGAGGACTCTAACCTCCACCGGGACCAGCCGCATAATCTACGACTGCGGCGCCCTAGACCGCTCGGCTAATTCCGCGCGGCGTACCCTCGACAAAATTGTACGATATTTTCTGGAGGGCAATCATTTCAGTAGCCACTCTGTCCATTTGTTGAAACCTCAGGTGTGAGGAATCTCAGTAATCATTTACTCGCAGACTTTGTTGCAATGTAAGTTGCTGTTTAGCATCTGTGGCCCCACTGAAAGAAACCTACAACAACGTTACAATAAAAATAGCAAAATACCCAAAGAAATTAAATACGTAGGAAGTAATACAAAAATGAAATTCCCACTTGTTAAGTAGAGCACGCCAATAATTTGCTGCGTTCCCAGCTAAAGCAACAATTGTAAAATAAATATTTCTGAACCAGTTTATAAATCACGCTGCAGTTTCTCAATAGGGTGATAATTTATAAATATTGGATTTTGTTCTTCATATTCCATACAAGGTTTTGGTAACTTATTTACCATCATTAGTGTTTATTTTAGAACTGTGACGGTAAAGAAGTTATCTGGTATGCATTATGGAGTATAAAATGCAATAAATAAATTAACATTCTATTGAGCAAATGTTGCGTGATTGGTATTGGTTCAAATTATAAACAGTTACGTGAGTACCATCACTCGTCTATAGATAAATGGAAGATAATATTGTTAGAAACGTTTTTATGTACAGTGCGATAACTTTTTAAAGTGCTCACCTCAGATTGGATGAGAGGCAGGGACGTAAAACCAGTTTAAATTTCGTGCAGTGCTCCCAGCATACACGTGTGTGCAGCTAACGTACTACAGTGGTGTGTTTATTCCGTCCCACAGACTGTTATAAGCTTATAGCGTTGAGAGCTGGCAACAACGAGAAAAGGCACATTATCTATCGGCCAACCAGAACTAAGTGCGGTGAGCGCTTTAAAATTTTATCGTATTGTGAATCATTCAGATAAAGCAGAAAATGGCTTTGCACAAGAAGTGGATAGAGATCACCCTGTAATAATAGAAGTATATTATTAGTACCGACTACATTATTATGTAAATATTGACTAACCTTTTGATTTTTCGCCTCCACTGAAAGTTTGATAGTTTCATCTAACTTCTCAAAATCTGCAAATTTCTCGACATGTAATGATTTAAGATGATTATTCAGTGCGATGGTCCTATGCCCTTTTCGCGAATATACTTCGTCACAGATTTTGCATTTGTCACTCAAATCATTATTATCAACGAAATAGTTCCAGATACGACTTGTTTTGGCTTTATTATTGCACTCTTAACTAACGTTACACCACAAAACTGTTGCCTAAAAAACACTGCACAATATAGTAACTTATGCAGCAACACAAAGTAGACTAACGAGCGAGAAAATGCTATCCTTTCGCGGCGATGGACGGAGATCATTGCGTAATAATCCAATAAACTCTACAATCTCTAAGCGCACGTGTCGGCTTGCTACAAGCCACACCCAATGAAGTCCCGTCTCCGCAACAGTCGGCGCGTTGGACCAATCAGCACGCGCATCGACGGTTTCGCCATTGTTGAAAGTTCCGACAAACTTACGATGTATAAATGCGGAACCGGATGCGGATGTGAGAAAATGTGCGGAACTTGTGCAGCAGAGGAATGTCGTATCACTAATACCGAACGCAGCTTCTTCTTCTATCACGTTATCAAGTCCACTCCCTGATGGAGGCCTTCGGTGTACCCTTTCCACCTATCCGCTCTCTCTTCTGCATTTAACTGTGGAATTCCGATTGCGCGCTTAATATTACCGACCGTACTTTTAATCTCACCGAAGGTTGTTCTGACTTTTCTGTATGCGGAGTCAGTCCTTCCCGCTATCAATTTTTTCCCATTTCTTGACATTTTTTATGCAGCCTTTTCGCCTTAGCTTCCCTGCAATTTCTATTTATTTCGTTCCTAAGTGAGTTTCATTTCTGTGTTCTTGAATTTCCCTGCACGTTTTTGTTACTCTTTCGTCGATCTGCTGATTTATTTCTTATGTTATCCTCGGTTTCTTCACAGTTATCTTATTTGCGCCTATGTTCTTCTTCCCAACTTCTGTGATTGGCCTTTTTCAATGTGTCAATTCCTCTTCAAACAATATTCTTACTGAGCCTTTCCTTATCGCAGTATCTGTACCCTTAGAGCACTTCAAACATGTGTATTCATTCCTTAGTACTTTCTTATCCTAGTTCTTCTTCCTGACTGGTCTCAGCCTACTCTTCATTACTACTAAATTGTGATCTGAGTCTATATTTGTTCCTGGGTATGCCTTACAATCCCGTGTCTGATTAAGGTATCTCTCTGTGACCACGATGTAATCTAAATGAAATCTTCCCACACCCTTCGGCCTTTTCCAAGGATACCTTCTCCTCTTGTGAGTCTTGAACGAGTATTCCATATTATCAGCTGAAATTTATTGCAGAACTCAATTAATCTTTCTTCTCTCTCATTCCTAGTACCAAGCCCACATTCTACCGTAACCCTTTCTTCTACGCCTTCACCGACAACCGCATTACGATCCCCATGACATTTCGGTTTTCATCTCCTTTCACGTACTGAATTACCCATTCAATATCCTTATATGCTTTCTCTGTCTCTTCATCATAGGCTGGCGACATTAGCATGTATACATGAACTATCGTTGTCGGCGTTGGTTTGCTGTCGATTCTGATGAGAACAACTCTGTACTGAACTGTTCACTAGTAACTCACTATCTGGCCTATCTTCCTATTCGTAACGAATCCTATTGCCGTTATACTATTTTCTGCTGCTGTTGATATTACCCTGTACTCGTCTGCACAGAAATCTTTGTCTGCTTTCCATTTCACTTCACTGACCCCTACTATATCTAGAATGAGCCTTTGCATTTCCCTTTTCAGATTTTCTAGCTTCCCTGCCACCTTCAAACTTCTGACATTCCACGCCCCGACTCGTAGAAGGTTATCCTCTTGTTGTTTATTCAATCTTTTTCTCATAGTCACCTCCCCCTTGTCAGTCCCCTCCAAGACATCCGAATGGGGGACTATTCTGGAATCTTTTGCCAATGGAGAGATCATCCTGATACCTTTTAAATTAAACAGCATATGCCCATGGAAGCACATATCTGTCTTTAATGCAGTGTTTTCCATTGCCTTCTGCATCCTCAAGCAGTTGTCATTATTGATTCTTCTGTCTTTTAGAAACAATCTCCCAATCGAAGGAAGGAGAGTGCCTCTGTCCACTTTATTCTCTTTGACAAGGCAATTGGTAGAACGAGGGTGACGTCTTATGCTGCGACTCTTCGACCGCCGTTGCTGATGAATTAACTATTCTATTTAAATACAGGCAAGCTCTCTGTAGCACATGATGAAGTTAGGGACTTCAGTGGTTACCTTTTCATCCGCATGCTGACTTCCCCCTGGCTCTGGATGTAGCCAGGTATACACAGGAAATGTCTGGTGAGGCAACTAATGTGACGTCACAAGCTCGTTGTGGTGCCCATATTTCCCATGAGCCCTGGTGCACATCAACATCCAGAATCCGCTGTCGGATAAACGAGCGGCGGAGCGCAAGTGCGCAGCAGGTAATCGCCGCTACAAACCCTCGAACCCAGCGTATGCCTTCAGGCAACCAGATGGTATTCGGCCTTGCTGCCTGGTTTCGACCCCCCATCAGTGTGACCTCGTTGAATCCTTTTCTCTGCGACCGACGATGCTTTTGTGAGGACAAAGCTCATTTGCGCACTTTACTTCGCTGAAATTCTGAGTGTCTGTTGAGTGACTTGTTTGCTGTAGGTATTTCGAACGCTTCTCTGATGATGGGATCCCAGTAGAAGGACAAGATGGTCTTGGTCTCTTCATAAGTTCAAACTGTATCTAAGACAAAGGCCAGAACCAGCAAATTTTCCCGCTGACATAGCCTAACGTTGCAATATTCATCGCACCTGTCTTTAAGCGTGCGCCACGTGTGGCTAATGTATGATTTCCCACACTGACACTGGATTTTGTATACTCCTAGTAGTCTTAGACCTGGCTGCGGTAACATAGAGCTCCGCCTTTTGATTCCTGCACTTTCTTAGCGAACCAATATATAAACTGGCGAGTCACTTCAGCTCCCCATAGTTGCATCTGAAGATGCTGCTGCCTCGTAGAAAGGAAGGCAGGGAGGCTGGATTCAACGTCCCGTCGACAATGGTGTCATTAGAGACAGAGCATATACTCTGATGGTAGCAAGGACGGGGAAGTGGGGAGGGGAATCAGGCGTGCCCTTTCAAAGGAACCATCCCGGCATTTGCGTGGAGCGATTTAGGGAACTCACGGAAAACCTAAATTTGGATGGGCAGACGCGGTTTCGAATCGAATCCATGGTGAAAATATTGTGCAGTATCCATGACGTCCCCTGCGCACACCCCAGAACTCTATAGATAATTATTACGCAGGAAACACTCCAGATGGAACTAAGACCGAATGAAGTTTAGCTCAGGAATTCATTCTTTACCGCGCACAAAATATCTCATTCACTGCACGTAATAATGTAGTGAAATACCGGTTTTTGTATCGCTACTCTTCTTTCCTGATAATGGAGAACAGACTAAAGAAAAATCGACACACTTTTATAGCATTTGTTGATGTAGGCAAAGCGCTCGGCAATATAAAATGGCGCACTCCCTTAGATATTCTCATAAAAAATAGGAATAGGGTATATGGAAATGCAGGTGTGTGAGAACGAAGAGGGAGAAATAAGAATGTAAGCCTAACAACGAACAACACCGGTTAAACACGATGATGTCTTTCTCCTCTACTGTTCAGTCACTAGTTGAAGTAATGACGGAAATAAAAGAAAGGTTCCGCAGCAGGATTAAAATTCATGCTGAACGATGATGAATGAAATTCTAGTATGACTGTACTGAGTGAAGGTGTAGGAGAGTTACAGGACCTGTAAAAAGTCTAACGAGTACAGGACATGCACCAAGTGTACACCGGAGAAAGATGAAAGTAATGAGAAGCAGCAGAAATGAGAACAGCGAGGAACTAAGCACCAGACAGGGAATCACGAAGTAGACCAAGTTCAGCAACTGGTGCAGCAACTGAAATCCAATGATACGTAGCAATGTTCTGAAATTGCTCTTCGGTTTCTCGCACCGATCGAAGTTGATGACATGTGGCCCGGCAATTCTATGGAGCGACAGCGCGCATTTTACACTACACGGTGTTGTGAGTACAGAGAACTGCCGAATTTGAGGTCTTGTAAACAGCTTGTTGTGAACGAAGAGCCCTTGCACTCGCCGTATGTGACTGTACGGTGTTGGTTCACAAGCACTATTATTCTCAGTTCGTTCTTCTTTGAAGAGAATAGACCCAGAGAGCCTGTCAGGTGTACCGTGACATCAGCATATTATCGAGCTCACCTGCTTTGGAAGAGCGCAACAGTTTGGAAACAACAGAGAGTTGTCGCCAGTGAGAAATGCACATCAATTAAAACGGAACTAACATTATTCAAGTCTCGGCGTATTTGCTGTATTCTTTCACGTAGAAGTGCTAGGCTGGCCCTTTGGTAGATTCTCCTGGCTTTCACTGTCTGCACATGGTGGCTAATTCTGGCGAATCTGGGAATAACATCATCACGGCACCGGGATAGAAAGGCCAAATCGCTTAGTAATTTGCCTCTTCTTCTGCGAAGGTTCTCCAGTCTTCTGATGGTGGTATAAACATCTTGCCTATACAAGTTTTATGTAAGACTGCAGGGTTTCGTGGCCGTTGTCACTGAAGTTAAAATCTTCTGGGTTATTAGGCCGCGTCATTTTTCTTCTAAAATGATCGACGTTTCGACCCCTCTGGTGGGATCTTCTCCAGCATACGTGTAGAATAGTGCCGTTCTATCCAATGACGATGGGCCGCCAATGGTATCCACAGGAGATGAGCTACCAACGCCCCTTCTTCTGCATCAGAACGGGAATATTGGCTTATGACTATGGCCCACCAATGGTAGCCATATGAATTTTAACCAATACTATCACATCTCCAGCACGAACGCGTGAAAACTCCCCCTTTATATGAGGACGCGACAGTGTTCTAGCAGTAGTGGACACTAGAAGATCCTAAGGAAGCTCCCAGCAGAGGGGTCTAAACATCGATCATTTTAAAAGAAACATGACGTGGCCGAATAACCCAGAAGATTTTAACTTCAGTGACAACGGCCACGAAAGCCTGCAGACTTACTAATGCTGTACGTAGATAATAAATATAACAAATTTAGTAAAATTTAAACAAATTTACATAAAATTTAAAGAAGTTTAATGAAATCTAATAAAATTCAAACAAATTTATAAAAATTATATTCGAATTGAATGAGCTAGTGGGGGCGACACCATACTAACTCTCCTCAGCTGCAGGAGTAAACTCTTAGAGCAAAATTCAAATCCAAGAGGATGGCGAACACACTTGATGGTGGTACTGGTTCTAATTGTTTAAATAAAGACTCATGTCCAGCTCCTAGGAAGAGGTGACTTTGGTTAGTGGAGGTAGCCCAAGTGCCCTTTCTTTCCCGCCATTTTCTTAGGTTAGTAAAGGTAGCGCAATTGACCTATCCTCCTCCATTCGGGAGGACAACGGTTCAATCCCGTCTCCGGCCATCCTGATTTAGGTTTTCCGTGATTTCCCTAAATCGTTTCAGGCAAATGCCGGGATGGTTCCTTTGAAAGGGCACGGCCGATTTCCTTCCCAATCCTTCCCTAACCCGAGCTTGCGCTCCGTCTCTAATGACCTCGTTGTCGACGGGACGTTAAACACTAACCACCACCACCACCTCCTCCATTTTGGATAACGGTACTTGCATCATCAGCTGACATCACGTGACGCCACGTACTTAAGGCACGGCCGCCATCTCGGATAATGGTACTTTCGGGTGATGCCGCCCCTAGGGTAACGACGCCCTTTCTCCATTTTGGATAACGGTACTTTGGGGTGACGCCGGCCTAGCCCTACTACCGTTATCACCGCAGGTTTTCCAGACACATGGTCTGCATAACCATTTGATCTGAATCTATGTGACTTTTGGCTCTGGGGATACTTAAAAGAACGTGTTTACCAGGGACACGGTCTGACACTACCTGATCTGAAGGTCAGTAAACAGGATCGCGTTGCTCATATTCCACCGGAACCACTGTGAGCAAGTGTTGTTCACCGGATGCACCGTGTCTTCGACGTTTCCGGTGCTCTTGTTGAACGAATTGAGTAAGCAGTGGTTAATAATAAAACCAACACTATGCTTTCATCATTTGTTTGAGCTTTTCTGCCCATGACCCGTTCCTAATCCATTACATATGGAAACATTTCTATTCGTCTTTCTTGTATTCACAGCACCGGATTTGCATCTGATGGCCAAAATTGGAATCAATTTCTTTTTTCTACCTTAGATCGGTTCCGCATTAACGCATTACAATAGCTTCCACATTTCGCTACCCTACAATAATTACAGCCCACAATGGACCTCTCTGAGAAGCATTCCTTTAATAACAACCGCCCGCTATCTCACTCGACGTTAGCTACAGCTTACATATATTTTTGTGAGAATTTCAAACATCTTGCGCCACTTTTCACTATAGAACCCATTTACTATGTCAAGAAGTCCTTTCAATTTGGCCGGATTACTCCTGCGCTCATTATCAACTGTAACGACAGAACTGCCTCTCTGGTAACTTTGCTTTTCTTTTAACCTGCTTCCGTAGCTGAGGTATTTAACACATCCCTGTGAGGTGACGCTGGACTCAGAAGTAAGCCGATTCGAATCGTGGTGGCAGATGAAACTTCCACTGCCCATATTTAGCCGGATTGCGGCGGAGAGCTGGTGATGTAAGGTTCCTGATTACCCGTCTTTATGCCAATGTCCTGGATTCAATTCAAAACCTGCCGACTGCGTCTAAAAGTGACTGCATGTCGCACTTTTAATGGCATTCCGTCCGTCGGACGTGGACGTTCAGGTTGGGGGTCCCTAGGTGTCATTCGAGGGAAGTAGGCTGTGAGGTAGTACCGCGTTTCACGCTCATCCTCCTTCCATCATCATCAATAAATAAACATAGCACTACACTACATACGCATCCATTACACACACCTGTTTGTTGTTGCGGTCTTCAGCCCAAAGACTGGTTTGATGCATCTTTCCATGCTACTCTGTCCTGTGCAAGCGTCTTCATCTCCGAGTAACTACTGCAACTTACATCCTTCTGAATCTGCTTAGTGGTCTCACTCTACGATTTTTACCCCCACGCTTCCCTCCAGTACTAAATTGGAGATCCCATGATGCCTCAGAATGTGTCCTAGCAACCGGTGCCTTCTAGTAAGGTTGTGTCACAAATTTCTCTTCTCCCAAATTCTGCTCAGTAGCTCCTCTTTAGTTACTTGACCATCTAATCTACAGCATTATTTTGTAGCACCACGTTTCTTAAGCTTCTGTTCCCTTCTTGTATTAACTGTTTATCGTCCACGTTTCACCTCCATACATGGCTACATTGCTTACAAATACTTTCAGAAAAGACATCCTGAAATTAAATCTATAATCGTTATTAACAACTTTCTCGTCCTCAGAACCGCTTTTCTTGCCATTGCCAGTCTACATTTTATATCCTCCCTACTTCGACCGTCATCAGCTATTTTGCTTCACAAATAGCAAAACTCATCTACTACTTTGTCTTGTTTCCTAATCTAATTTCCTCAGAATCACCTGATTTAATTCGACTATATTCCATTATCCTCGTTTTGCTTTTATTGATGTTCATCTGATACCCTCTATTCAAGACATTGTCCATTCCGTTCAACTGCTCTTCCAAGTCCTTTGCTCAACCACGAAGTTTTTATTTATTCTCCCTGGACGTTAACTCCTACTACAAATTTCTCTTTTGTTTCCTTCACACACACCTACACACTACAAAAACACATCAGACACAGTTCTCGCATTCCCGCAAGGAAAGAGGCCATAACAACATAATTTCTGACAGACGGCTGAACCCACTCCTTGGGATATCCCAGCGAGCAGTGCTATACGACATGCATCGTGTTAGACTTTGCTGAAGCCAAACTGAAGGCCGCCTAACACACCGTCCATTTTTTAAAACCTTCCTTCTATGTATTAAACTGGTCTGTAACTTGGATGCATCAGTTGTAAAGCTGATTGTGCGATAATTCTCCCAATAATCACCTTCTGTTATCTCAGTGACTGTGTGTTTCCAGATTGTATACACTGATCTGAATAAACGTTTGTTTGTCACTACACCACGCTTTTAGAATCTCCGGGGGAGGTGAGGGGGAGGGGACGTTAAGCATCGCTCTGTCTTGTACTCGACGAATCGTATCTGACGCAAACAGTGTGGTCTTGTTGTTAAAATCTAACTAATCTACCGTTTCCAAATTAAATGTAACGATGCAGCTGTAACAGTATCAATGAAAAGAGCAACGTTGTTGAAAGAGACATTAATAGGTGAAATTTTTCGATGAAACATAGGTTGCGATACTGGAGATGATTTACAAACGAGGTAATTAATCTCGTAAATTACATTTCATAAACAGATAGATACAGAAGTTAATGCTCAAATGTTATTTTCAGAGGCAGCTAAAAAGTTCTTTTATGACCGAAGGGTGCAAGTAATACGACTTTTTTTTCCAGGAACAAGTTTTGAATACAAACTCTCGGTTCCCAGAGCAGATGATGACGTCAAATTTAGCTTGTACTTGTTTGTCAGACTTTCGACGAAGTATTAGTTGCCGTGAAATCAAGTAGCTGTGGGTTTCTCGGAATGAGTATGTAAGGCATCGCTGATCAGTTGCAGCTAATTACAATTCCATGTACGGCGGAGACCTGCTGGCACTGGAAGCGGCCGTGTGAGGTCACTCGCCATCGGCGCCAGCTGCTGCCAGCTCTGGGAAACCACTGGAGCTGCCCGCTTTCTCTGCTTGAGACCAGATTTCATGAAGTCGTTCTCAATGCTTTTCGAGGTATCGTGGCTAACTAGGAAGGGGAGGTCAAGGAGGCTGATATGGGAAGTGCGCTGGGTTTTAAATGTGGCGTTTCTTTGTGTTAGGCATATTTCCACACTGACATGTAATCCGTAAGGAAATGCACAAATGCCAGCCGGTGTGGCCGTGTGGTTCCAGACGCTGCAGTCTGGTACCGCGGGACCGCTGCGGTCGCAGGTTCGAATCCTGCCTCGGGCATGGATGAGTGTGATGTCCTTAGGTTAGTTAGGTTTAAATAGTTCTAAGTTCTAGGGGACTGATGACCTCAGATGTTAAGTCTCATAGTGCTCAGAGCCATTTGAACCAACCTACAACATTAACTGCAAGCCTCATAATAGAAGGCCTCAAACTGTATTAAAATCAGGTCTTATACTATCGATCTGTGGGGGACAAATGTTTTTGTCAACAGCTGTCTAGACTATTTGATAAACTGAAAACACATATTGGGATATTAAGCTCTGTTCCCAATGCTTTCAGAAAAATGTTAATGAATTAAAGAACATCCAAGTTCTTACGAGCACGCTATTATTGTTTTGTATGCATTTCAGGAACAATAAAAAATTACTGAAGAAGCATGTTTCGGCACTAAAGCGAAACTATAATTGTGTACTTTCAAAAGGGCAGGAACTCTTTAACTCGTTAAGCAACTACAGAACTTATGAGGTGTACGCAATAATTTGCAATGCCAGCGTCTCCATTGCCACACAGCTCGAAGAACTGTATTAGCAATGCCTTACCCGCCTTGCTGAAAATTTCTTGAGGGAAATGAATGCAGATATTGCAAACATGTGTAGCGTAGCAGCCGAGTGATGTTGGTTGGTTGGTTTACTTGGAGGAGGGGACCAGACAGCGAGGTCATCGGTCCTATCGGATTTGGGAAGGGTGGGGAAGGAAGTAGACATGTGTCCGAAGCGATTTAGAGAAATTACGGAAAACCTAAGTGAGGATGGCAGGACGTGGGTTTGAAACGTCTGCTGCTGCATGCGAGTCCAGGGTGCTAACCACTGCGCCACCTCGCTGCACTGAAGCAAATGGCGGTATAAGTTAATGAAGTATATTTCGTATGAAACAAACATTAAACATTCAAACATGGAGGTAACGTACACGTGGTAGAATTTTTGAAGAAAAGGCTATGAATTCGAGAAGACCAACTGTATGAAAAATCCAGTATAATGCTGAATAAATCTGATATACAGAGTATCGAATCATACAGAATCTATTGAAAAATAGCCTTGCGAGTAATGGAATCTGTTTGTAAGTCACTGGGATTTACAGATGGTTAACATAGACACAGATACCGACCTTCAGGTTTTCTGACGCAACAGAAAACTAGAAGAAATTCACAACACTGTCTACGGCAAGTCCAAATGCGAACTGCAACGGGGAAAAAACATAATTTTAAATTTCAGCGCTCTCGCTGATTCTAGCCGTATGAATAAAGCCAAATGATTGCAGCTTACTGCGATCTAACTTTTATGTTTCATTTAACCTCCACTAACCAAGCTTTTCGAAGCTCTGGAGTTATATGGCATTGACCTGTTGTATGTAAGAAGTATGATATTCTTCTTGTAAGTAACGAGTGAGTTCATTGAATTCCCATTCTACGGCGTTCATTTTTCCACATCCACAAATCGATTTGTAGAAATATATTGCGTAATGTTTGAGGTAAACAACAGGTTTGTTTCAGTCCTTTATGTGTTTTAAATGCGTTGGGGATGGTTGATCCTATAGCATAGCAAACTATTACGAGTTGTCATCTTGCATTGAAAGCGTACCTCGCCGTGGAGCCGAGAGGAGAGCAGATTTTGGTTCTCGAGGCGGCACAGCTGACTCTGGCTACTGGGCCGAGCAAGCCTTGTATTTGCGTAACGTTGTGTGCAACACGTTACACGTACTCTCTGCGAGTATGAAGAAATACCATTAAATATTAAACGATCTTTTTCATACTTAGTATACCAAATTCTATGGATAATACAACGATACTGTTAAAATTTCAAATCAATACCTTCAATACTTTCTGAGGTACAAATTTTTACCTAAAACGCATAATAACTGTCCTGGCATTCTGAAACTGAATGAGAAACTGTAATGCATTCATCTATAATATCAATCGAAACAACAACCAGGAGGGTAGTATCATGCAATCTGATTTTCTGGAATTTCCTTTAGCTTCACTACAACAGTTTCCTTACATAATTAAAAGTACTTTGGAAAATCATTATTTCATCATGTTTCGGTTATGTGGGTGTTTTGGAGAGACTGAGAGAATGAATGGGCGCCATACCTGAAGTGAGAATGTGTTATTTCGTTTAAAACTGTCGAAATGTGTGCATGAGAAAGTTGTGTAATCGGGGAACATGTGATATATGTCCGAGTGAGCCTGATATTGTAAAAGGCAGCCAGAAGGGTCATTGAGAATTAAATGTGTTACTAACTTATTTTCTGGAAACAAAAATCGTATTTTGTTTCCATTAAATTGTATTTTGTTTCGGAATTACGAGATTTCTAGTCTAAATTACTTGTGGTAATCTGACTGGCTAACATTAGAAACACTACGAGTGTAAAATTGCCGTGATTGGTTGCTTGACATACTAACCAGTAGAAATTCAGCATTTACTGTGCGTTTGAGTAGGGTTTTGTGCGTCAGGTCTATGAGTCGAGAGAGTCGCTCGGGAGCAGTCTTCAGTTAAACACCTATGTTTAATCACCCTGATGAAATTTGAACCAAAATGCAGAAATTTACGTTTATCGGTTCTCGTGTCACTGACGAAAAGCGAGTACAGTATTGAGTATTCAGTGGAAGTCTGAGCGTTGTGAGTGGTTTATCTTAGGAAATATTTGCGTGTGAACGTTTCATGTTGTACATAAACTCTGCATGGCGTATGTCATGCAGATTACGAGACGTTATGGCGAGCACTTCTTCGCATGAAGCCTACTGAACGACTGAATGTGTTAACTCGCAAGTAGTCGTGAGTCAGTAACTGTTTAGGACGTTGAAAAAATCGGGTCGGACCAAATATCTTCTGGCTGCTTCCGGGTGTGAACTTGTAACAAAGACAGGCAGTAACACTGCATAATTGATGTCGGGATATTAAATATGGACTTGGTAGCCAAAATCCATGTTTTAAGGAGAATAAACAGACTTAAAGGAAATTTTAGATATTTTTTCAAATGCGTCATGCAAGAATCCCGGATGCTCGATATTTTAACTCTCAGCTACTGTCAGCGGACTGGTAGGTATTTAGTCGAGTTTTCGCCAACGCTGCTTTTGTCGGCGAACCAGCCTTTACCACAGCAGAGTGAAGGGGCAGACAACCTGAAACCTCTCCATGTAGGTGGACTGGTTATTTAAAGAATAGTGAGAGACCAACCCTCCCTCACGGCAGTCCTTATTCGTCCGTGGTTATCTTTATACACGTTATATACGAGGCCTGTTCAGAAAGTAAGCTCCGATTGATTGCCAAATTGAAACCACAGTGAACATCAGAAATGTTTTACTTGTAACAATTAGCTACACCTTTCAGCTACTTCTCTACGTAGTCGCCGTTCTGACTTAGACTTCTGTCATAGCGTTGTACCAACTTTTCAATAGCCTCATCATAGAAGGCAGCCGCCAGTGCTTTCCGCCAATTCTCCACGCTGGCCTACACCTCGTTGTCTGTGTCAAAATGTTGTCTTCAAAGACAGCGGTTCATGTGACCAGAGATGAAACTCAGGGGGAGACAATTGCGGACTGTATTGTGGGTAATCTCACATTTCCATTTGAAAACGATGCAGGAGCATCTTCATTGCCCCTGCAGAATGCGGCTGAGAATTGTCTTGAAGAAGAAACAGCACGACAGTTATGTAATGTTAGCTGCATAGCTTCAGGCGAAATTTCTCACCAGGCCCTCGTACTTGGTGGCAGACACTATTTTCTAGACATCTTTACGCACTCACTGCGAGCTCAGAAATGAGAAGAGCGATGTGATGCTAACTGGGGTTATACTAGAGACACTACCCAACACATCTGTGCAAAGCTTTATCGGATTTCCATTTCGCGACCGATCGGAGCTTACTTTCTGAACGCCCCTCGTATTTCATGAAGAAGTGTAGTGAAGAAAGAAATCTCTAACTAATTTAAAATAATAGAGGATTGGAACAAGATTTGCACTGATTCATTGGTGGTTGGCTTTCTGGGTCGTCGTGAATATTTTAGTATTATAGTTATTGACGCCGTCCAAGATGTATTCCGGGAAGTCCTACCTCTGGTTGCATACAGTTAGCTGCTTTAGCAGGGTACCGCTGAACCGCTCCGTCACTGCTCAGACTGCTGCAAAATGGCGGCAGCTCTAGGTGCACTTCGATTTTAATTAATCTTCTAAAAATGAATTCCTCCAAAATAAAGCTACGGGAGACAAACTCAACGACAGGAACTGTTGTAATCAGTCCACTGCAAATTTCTGGATGGGATTCAGATGAGGTATGTATGTGAAAACACACACCTTTTATGGCAAAAGCTCACTCTCACAGTCTATATAATTGATGCATGTAATGCATTTTTGTTCCAAAATTTCAGTTTTGCAGAACATGCAGTATGCCCTCACAAACAGCCAAACACCTCTAAAGTGTCCGTTTCCTACAAACGTCCGAACAACTGTCACTGAATTATATATACAGTTCGTTCATTTGATACAGTTCGTCTGCACGACACAGCCCACACACCATTTCTACTTTGCCGATAAATGACTTGCGGTTACATTGTTCTTTTTTCTTCTTAAGCTAACTAGTTTTTAATCAGAGTTCAAGTAGGCACTCTGAATCCTGAAACGCGTCTTATCTGTTCTGCATCTCTTCTCAATCTTCATCAGACAATTAATTCTGCTCCTTCTTCCGTCTTCCAATCGGCTGTTCCCATTTCTTTATACAACTCAAGAGTATTGGAATAAGTGCCTCAGCTTACACTTCGTCTACTCGTACTAACATGATGCCTTTACTATCCGCAACAATATTCTTCATTACGTCTCCAGTGTTATCGAAACAGCTCCACTGTAACTACTTCTTGGCACAATATTCCTTTCACAACTCTTCTCCACACATCAGAAAGGAAACCTTGTCTCAAAACACTTCTACTTCAACATTACACAAACTGATCGTCCACTACCGTACTGCCACGATCTCAGACGATCTTTGCACTCTCAGTTGTCTTCTCTTTCATTGACAGAACATAGATGGAATGGAAATGAAGTCCCATGCTTCTAGACAGAGGGTAGGGGAACGATGCGGGAGACCCGCACCCAGCGTGCTAGCAAGGCCCTAATGGCGGTGATTTGCAGTTGCCTTCCTCCGACCGTAATAGGGATGAATGATGATGATGAAAACGACACAACAACACCCAGTCATCTCGGGGCAGGTGAAAATCCATGACCCCGCCGGGAACCGAACCTGGGTCCCCGTGCTCGGGAAGCGAGAACGCTACCGGGAGACCACTATCGGCGAACATACAACATAGAGAACAATTACAAAATCAGCATGTAATTTCCCTGAATAAACCACAAAATTTAATACATTAGTATTAGTACACCACAGACAACACAAAATTAATTCTTGGTGATTCAAAAGTAACTGTACAGACATCTTAGGTGTAATGTATGAATCAAAATAAGGATAAAATGTTAAATAAAGTTTTGCCTGAAATTGATTCAGCGTTGTTCATTCAGGGATCACAAGTGCGTCACAATCAGCACAAAATTAAGTAAATGAAACTGCATGGCTCCAAAGTCCTTTTTTAAGTCTGAACAATCTATTGTGTATATAAGCAGATTGAAACGACGAATGAAAAATTTCCGTTCGAGTTTGGGGTACATACTAAGTGGGCTGAGGTGTGAATGGAATTTAGATTGAAGAGGGAGGCTGTAATGGCTGTAATGTGGGGTGGTTATGGTTATAGTAGTGCACATCCGTGAGATGCACAATTAAAATCTCCGTGATCGGAAACGGATTAAAGCTCCCTAAGTAATCAGGCGAATTTACTTTTAAATGCCAGTGAAGCAAATTGCACGACGGATAGTGTCTTATCAAGTCTGAGTTTAACAGGGGTAGGGCCCACCTTTAAAAGTTAATAGTCATGCGTGAAACAGAGAGGTCAACCACCACATGACAGCACGTTTTAATTAGGGAGGTATCTAACTATTAATTGAAAATGCACGCTTATAAATGATGCTATTTATTTCCCTTAAAGAATATGCAGCTGGGAAAACCGTCAACAAGATAGCAATGAACGCAAAGATAGAAAGTAGTTACGTTTAATTACGATCCTGGTATCAATTTTAGGATTGCTTAATGCATATTTCCAATGATCAAGCGAAGAGCATATCAGAAAATGCTAACGAAAAGTCAACTCGGAAGAACAAATGCATCCTGCAAATCAGACAACTAAGAGCTTCATCAGTTACCGAAACTACTAGCTCTGCAAGCTTGACAATTACCGCGTCCCTGAACTATCGCACAGAAAAGCATTGCTGGCCGAATCTCAGCAAATAAACTTCCAGTACTTCGCTGTGAGCGGCAGTTAATAGCGTACTTGCGCCTTCTTCGCGTGTGCGGCCTTTGAGGTGCTGCAACACCGTCGTTCGTGGCGGCAGAAAGCAGAGCGAGTCAAAACAGAAATTTTAAATTCTCTCTCAAGTTTTGGAAAAGCTCCAAGTCTCCACCAATGACGGTAATGATTCTGAGCGCCGTCTAATCCTTAGCCAAGTTTTTCTGGGACCGCGACCACTGCCCCAATGAAATTTCAAGATTTAGACAGAGTGCCATCAAGAGTGAGACTCTGTTTACTTTCTGCACAGGGGCACTGGCAGAAGCTAACCGCCTTTCTAACCATGTTCCAGTGCAGACGTTGACACTGTGTCTTGCGGTACCCGAGGAAAACTTCCACCCGCTACTTTCTGTAAGTAAAGGAGACATTCCTCCACGTAGGCATCGTACCTTTGCTTAAGCACTTTATAGCCGCCCAGCACGTTACCTTCCATTAGATTAACGTGGCTAGCCTCGACTCGGGGAACCAGAGTGGATGGAGGCAACAACTTGAAGTTCCCTGATAGCTACACTTTTATGGCTAGGGCAAAGGTCGGATGCTTGCGTCCCTGTGCCGTCTCTCTCTGCTAGGCTGTTGTGCCGAAGAAACGGAAAAAGGCAGCTTGTCACAAACTTAAGTGTGGTGTGCGTACTGTAAGACCTTCAGTACACACACCATCAGGTTATTCGACTTGTCGCTCTAACGAAGTAGGAGAGTGTCAGCCATATGTCTCGTGGTCTTATCGTGGCGTTTTTATCTTCTGCCGTTAGGTCAGACGATAGAAATGCCACTTGCACGCTTAGAGTAGCAGATTGACGGTAACCAACTTTAAACAGAACTTGATTAATTTTCACGCACATTTATTAAAATAATAACAAGCACAAAAATTATTAACTTGGTTCTGGATGCTAATTACAATTGACAATCTGAAGTTCCTTTGGTATTGGTACGTTAATCTTACTCTCACATATATCTCTGATACTTGACAAAAGTGTCTATACATTTATCTTCATGGCTATGTAGAGGAATATGGTAATCATATTGGGCGAAGACTGAAACTTGACTATAGACTGGCACAGACAAATGTAGAACTCGTACAGACTGGTACAGACAAATGCAGACTGGTACAGACTGGGGCAGACAAATACAGACTGACGAATCGGAGGTCTTTTTTTTTTTTTTTTACTTTATTGTTATTTTAAAACCTGTACAACAGGCAGGCTGTCGGCAGCACACTACGCTGCTCTTCAGCCAGAGAAGATACAAGCAGCAAAAACAGTGAGAAGACACATAAGTCACAGAGCGGTGGGCAATAAAACAGGAGACACATAGGGACAATCACGGAGCCGTTCACACTCGTCGATAATCCACACTGCTAGCTGATGAGACGACGCACAACCACTGAAGAAGATGATGGCACTGGTGAACGACGGAGGGGACTGTGAACACTAAACACTAAACACTAAACACACAAAACACCGATGGCGGCGACCTCCAGCGCGCGAATGTCCACGTAACGTGTGCGAGTCCGGGGACCTGCCAAGAGGGGCAGAAGGGGGAGGTGGGGGAGAGGGGAGAAAAAGGATGCCAATGGCTGAGGAGTCGGGGGCAGGAGGAGAGGAACAGGGGAGGGGAGGCCCGGGGGAGGAGGGGGGGAGAAAAGGAGGAGGGAGGGAAAAGGGAGAGGAGGGAGGGAGGGTGCACGGAGGAATAAGTACAGGAGGAGGGCGGGAGGATCAAAGTTGGTAGGAGGGGTAAATGGAAGGAAGGAGGGCATCATCAGGGAGGGGGAGCTGGCGGAAGCCACCTTGGGAGAGGGTAAGGAGGGTGGAGAGATGGAGACCGGGTGGGACGTGCGAATACAGGCGCGGCAGCGGGTGGGGGTGGGAGAGGATCGGGGAGACGAGCGGGTGGGGAGGATCGAGTTTGCGGGAGGTGTACAGGATCCGTATCCTTTCAAGGAAAAGGAGGAGGTGGGGGAAGGGGATGAGATCGTAGAGGATCCGCGTGGGGGAGGGGAGACGGATGCGATAGGCGAGGTGGAGAGCATGGCGTTCAAGGATTTGGAGGGATTTATAAAAGGTAGGGGGAGCGGAGATCCATGCTGGATGGGCATAACAAAGGATAGGGCGGATGAGGGATTTATAGGTGTGGAGGACGGTGGAGGAGTCCAGACCCCACGTATGGCCGGAAAGGAGCTTGTGGAGACGGAGGCGGGAACGTGCCTTGGCTTGGATTGTCTGGAGATGGGGAGTCCAGGAGAGGCGACGGTCGAGGGTGACGCCAAGGTACTTAAGGGTGGGAGTGAGGGCGATGGGACGGCCATAGACGGTGAGATAGAAATCAAGGAGGCGGAAGGAAGGGGTGGTTTTGCCTACAATGATCGCCTGGGTTTTGGAAGGATTGACCTTGAGCAACCACTGGTTGCACCAAGCGGTGAACCGGTCAAGATGGGATTGGAGAAGGCGTTGGGAGCGCTGTAGGGTGGGGGCAAGGGCAAGGAAGGCGGTGTCATCGGCAAACTGGAGAAGGTGGACGGGGGGTGACGGCGGCAGCATGTCCGCCGTGTACAACAGGTACAGAAGGGGGGAGAGGACGGAGCCTTGGGGCACACCGGCGGAGGGGAAAAAGGTGTAGGAATCGGTGTTATGGATGGTGACATAGGAAGGACGGCGGGAGAGAAAGGAGCCGATCAGACGGACGTAGTTAATGGGAAGGGCGAAGGTTTGGAGCTTGAAGAGGAGACCGGAATGCCATACGCGGTCATATGCACGTTCGAGGTCCAGGGAGAGGAAGATTGCGGAGCGACGGGAATTAAGCTGTTCGGAAAGGAGATGAGTGAGGTGAAGGAGAAGGTCGTCGGAAGAGAAGGACGGCTGAAAGCCACACTGGGTGACGGGAAGGAGGCGGTGCTGGCGGAGATGCTGGTGGATGCGACGGGTGAGGATAGATTCCAGGACCTTGCTGAAGACCGAGGTAAGGCTGATGGGACGGTAGGAGGAGACGGCGGACGGCGGTTTGCCAGGTTTAAGGAACATGAGGATACGGGAGGTTTTCCACAGGTCGGGGTAGTAACCGGTGGACAGGACTACATTGTAGAGCCTGGCCAGGGTGGACAGGAAAGAGACAGGAGCTTCACGAAGGTGACGGTAGGTGACACGATCGTGACCAGGAGCGGTGTTGCGTTTGGTGCGGAGTGTAACAATGAGATCCTGTGTAGTGATAGGGGCGTTGAGTTCCGTGTGTGTAATGTTGTCCAAGTACTGGAAACCAGGAGCGAGGGGAGGGACAGAGGTGTCAGTTCGATCGCGGATATCCGGGAAGAGGGAGTAATCGAACTGGGGATCGTCGGGGATGGAGAAGACATCGGAGAGGTAGGAGGCAAAGTGATTGGCCTTACTAAGGGTGTCAGGGAAGGGGTGATCATCGTGGAGAAGAGGATAGTAGGGGGAGGGTTTAGTTCCGGTAAGGCGACGGAAGGCCGTCCAAAACTTGGACGAGTTGATTGGTAGGGTTGCATTTAAACGGGTGCATGTCTGTCGCCAGTCCCGGCGTTTCTTAGCCGCGAGCAAATTACGAACGTGTCGCTGGAGTTGCCGGTGGCGTCGTAGTGTGTCCGGGTCACGCGTGCGGAGGAAGGCACGGTAGAGACGGCGGGATTCACGGAGGAGGACGGCCTGTGGGGGTAAGGTAGGACGGTGGGGGTGGATGGCGACAGTAGGAACGTGGGCCTCCACGGCCTCAGACAAGGTCTGCTGGAGAAAGGAGGCGGCATGGGTGACATCGTCAGGGTGGTGGTAGGTGAGAGGGTGGCTATCGACCTGGGTGGAAAGGGTATCCCGGTAGGCATTCCAGTCGGCTCGGGAATAGTCGTGGACATACTTAGGGGGAGGGTCAGTACGAGGGTCGGGGCGAGGGCGACGACCGTCTGAAACGGTGAGGAGGACAGGGAGATGGTCGCTACCAATAGGCTCCAGGACATCCACCGTTATGCGGCCAAGGAGGTTGGGGGAGGAGAGGATAACATCAGGAGTGGAGTTGGATTCAGGACGGGTATGCCGCGGGATGGGGACGAGGTCACCTTGAAGGGTGGAGAGGAACCGATGCCATCGCCGTAACTGGGCAGCAGAACGACTATGGATGTTGAGGTCGGCGGCGATCACGTAGGAGGAAAAGGTACGATCGACGTGGGAGAGGAAGTCGAAGGGAATAGGAGCGTTGGGGCGGACATAGATGGTGGCGCAGGTAACGGTAAGGCCGGGGAAGAAGAGATAATCGGAGGTCTGTACACTTGTTATAATACCTCGCGCGTTCGTGTATCACTGCGTGAGTGTGATCCGTGAGGAGAAAAGGTTCTACATAAGCAGCAATCTCAGTGGCTGCATTACATATTAATACGCGGATCGGCGGAAGCAGAATTTGGTCCGTCTCTATGGCAGCGCCGTATCGTAGGCGGAGACGGACGAGCGCTGCGCCTGCGCTGTAGTATATAGCGGCGCGCGTTCTAGTGGGAAAGTTGTGTACGCGCTGACTACGCGGAACTATGTACACAACACTAAGTGAACAGTAAATTCAGTACCTGCCTTGACTGTAGGTAATATGTGGAATTACATATGCATTTTGCAAGTTGTAATACAAATTGTGAAAGGAACAACTCCCTTACCAATTCGTTATGTTAACAGGCCTAGGGAGTACTATCAGAGCATTTAAATATGAATGAAATGTGTGGGGTGCTGCTTCATAAATAATCAAGCATCTTCACAATACTGCTAGAGCAGGCAATAATGTTGTGCAAACCCACTGTGCAAGGGTTGCGTAGTGGTTATCACGACTGCCTGTTCAGCAGGAGACCCGAGTTTGAGTCCCAGCATTGGCACAAATTTTCATTCTTTGCTTCGGCCTGCGTATATACGTGATAAACGGTTGAGACCTGAAAAGGTCTCTCGAACCATATACGAGGTTTCATTTGATTAAAGCACCCATTTCTGGGTTTCAGGCAGGGTCTCCCATTTCGTTCGATGCTGAGATGCTATTCCAACACATTTGGGGAGCCTCTGCAATACTGTTCGAGGTGAGGGAATATCAAGTAGGTTCAGGCATGAATAGGAATTTGGGTTGGGGAGGGTTTCAGGCTAGGGTACCCCTTGTAATTATGTAAAACCACTGTGCCAGAGTGCCTAGATGGCTCACCACTTTCGGAATGTCGCAGGTTCCGTTTATCATTCTGCACAGATACACAGTCGTTTTCAATTGCCCTTCTGTAGTTGTGGCACTATCTCAATTGCAACATTCACAAGCTCCTTGAGAAGACCACTAATTAAAAAGTCCAGGGAGTTAAGATCTGGCGGGCCAAGCTACTGGTCCTGCGCGACCTATCCATATATTAGGATGAGCAACAATGAGATAATCTCTTGCCTCCTCCTCCAAATGAGCAGGGGCACCGTCGTGCATAAACTATAAGTTGGTTCGTGTAGCGGGTGCGACATAATGAAGCAGTTCATGTTCCAACTGTCGACGCACTTCGCAGTCAGGTGCTGTGGAATAACATGCGGTCCGAGTATCTGATTGTCCACTATACCACACCAAATGCTCACTGCAAAACGATCTTGATATCTTCGTACTGTACACTACCGGCCAATAAAATTGCTACACCAAGAAGAAATGCAGATGATGAACGGGTATTCATTGGACAAATATACTATACTAGAACTGACATGGGATTACATTTTCACGCAA
The DNA here is from genome assembly GCF_021461395.2 of Schistocerca americana. NCBI lineage: Eukaryota > Metazoa > Arthropoda > Insecta > Orthoptera > Acrididae > Schistocerca > Schistocerca americana. The sequence continues at coordinate 527,290,822 of NC_060124.1, forward strand.
TTTGGGTGCATAGATCCCGAGAAATCAGTACCCAGAACAGCCACCTCTGGCCGGAATAACGGCCTTGATACGCCTGGGCATTGAGTTCAACAGAGCTTGGATGACATGTACAGGTACAGTTGCCCATTAGCTTTAACACGATACCACAGTTCATCAAGAGTAGTGACTGGCGTATTGTGACAAGCCAATCGCTCGGCCACCATTGACCAGACGTTTTCAGTTGGTGGGAGATCTGGAGAATGTGATGGCAAGGGCAGCAATCGAACATTTTCTGTATCCAGAAAGACCCATACAGGTCCTGCAACATGCGGTCGTGCATTATCCTGCTGAAATGTAGGGTTTCACAGGGATCGAATGAAGGTTAGAGCTACAGGTCGTAACACATTTGAAATGTCCACTATTCAAAGTGCCGTCAATGCGAAAAGAGGTGACCGAGACGTGTAACCAATGGCACCCCATACCATCACGCCTTGTGATACGCCGGAAGGCGATGACGAATACACGCTTCCAATGTGCGTTCACCGCAATGTCGCCAAACACGGATGCGACCATCATTCATGCACCCAGGTTCGCCGTTGAGTACACCATCGCAGGCGCTCCTGTTTGTGATGCAGCGTCAAGGGTAACCGTAGCCATGGTTTCCGAGCTGATAGTCCATGCTGCTGCGAACGTCGTCGAACTGTTAGTGCAGATGGTAGTTGTCTTGCAAACGTTCCCATCTATTGACTCAGGGATCGAGACGTGGCTGCACGATCCGTTACAGCCATGCGGATAATATGACTGTCATCTCGACTGCTAGTGATACGAGGCCGTTGGGATCCAGCACGGCGTTCCGTATTACCCTCCTGAACCCACCGATTCCATATTCTGCTAACAGTCATTGGATCTCTACCAACGCGAACAGCAATGTCGCGATACGATAAACCGCAATCGCGATAGGCTACAATCCCACCTTTATGAAAGTCGGAAACGTGATGGTATGCATTTCTCCTCCTTTCACGAGGCATCACAACAACGTTTCAACAGGCAACGCCGGTCAACTGCTGTTTGTGTATAAGAAATCGGTTGGAAACTTTCCTCATGTCAATACGTTGTAGGTGTCACCACCGGCGCCAACCTTGTGTGAATGCTCTGAAAAGCTAATCATTTGCATATCACAGCATCTTCTTCCTGTGGGTTAAATTTCGCGTCTATAGCACGTCATATTCGTGGTGTAGCAATTTTAGTAGCCAGTAGTGTATCAATGCGAGTATTCTCATACGCCAACATATGTATGTTTTGAGCGTTCACAATACTCTCAGTGGCAGAGAGACTTTCATCTATAAACAGTACCCGACGACTGAACAGTGGATGAGCAGCATGGCGCTCCATTAACGATTGACAGAAATTCTCACCTCTACGTTAGCCTACAGCCTTCTGAAATAGGTGGACTTGCTGTCTCTGAAGCAGTCGCCATACTGTTCATTGAGGAACCTCTACAGTGGCTCTTACACGGCCAAAACTTAAGGTCGAATCTTTATCTATCATTTCTTGGACCTTCTTGAGATCTATTCTATCCAGTTTAGGTCTACCTGACTGTGGCGCACCACGCATGCGATAACCCTTAAACGCCCATCTACAGCTATGGAAGTCTGATGGTCTGGTGTTCTTCTGTTTGGAAACATTTCAAATAACATCGCTTTGATGATGTGTGTTGCCTTTTGCTACGCAGTGAAGGATGATGCTCCTCAGCGTATTCACTGTCCCAGTACACAACGACTGCAGTCTATGAACTACTGGCTAAATGAATGTACAAAGGGCGCTCAAAAGTTTTGCACTGTCGTCTCTTTTTTATTTATTTTTTTCTGCAGGAGGAGAATGAATTTTTTTGTGAATATACTTGGAACACTTAGGTATACATTGAGCCTGCTCAGTGTAGCATCCATCATCTGTGACGCATCTGGCCCAACGATCTTTCTACGACGTAAATACACTTTGGTAAAATTCTGGGGATTGGCTTTTACACCATCGCTTAACACAGGAAGTAAGGTCTTTCTCACTATCAAATGATTTACCGCGCAGGCTGGCCGTCAGACGACCAAAGAGGTAAAAACCAGACGGAGCCAAGTCTGGACTGTAGGGAGGATGAGGAACAATTTTCCAACCCATTTCCTGATTTTGTCCTGCGTCATTAGGGCTGTATGGGGTTTGGCATAGTCATGGTGTAGTCTGATGAGCTGACCCTGAAGCTGTGGTCCGTGGGTCTTGATGGCACATCCCAGCTTGTCCAGCGACAAACAGTAACGGTCCCGGTTAATTGTGGAGCCAGATTCCAAACAGTCAATGAAAATGACACCACACTGATCCCAGAAGAAGGAGGCCATCACCTTCCCGCCTGCTGTTCGTGAAAGTCTCGGTTTCTTCTTCCGAGGGAATCCGGATGACGCCAGTCAATGGATTAGGTTCTGCTCTCAGGTTCGGACAAAAACAACCATGTTTCATCCAGCGTAATGACGCCGTCAAAAGACTGTTTCCACTCTTCAGTAAAGGTCTTCATGAGACCCTCGTACGCATCCTTCCTCATTGTTTTCATTTCTCTTGTCAATAATCTAGGCGCCCAACGTGCACAGATTTTTCTGTACCATAGTGACTGAACCAGGGATACCGCACTACCCAACAACAACGAGTCATTTCAGCAAGCTGTCGTGTCGTCACACATGTGTCATTTTGGATGATTTGATCAATGGTCTCCTTATTCACATCACTGGTTGCCGTCGATGGTCTACCGCATCGTGGATTGTCCAGTAGAGAGAAATCAGTTTCTTTAGACCTGTGCACCCACCGCTGGATACTGCTGCGATCCGCTGTTTCCTCCTCATAAACAGTGAGCAACTATCTGTGAATCGATGTGGCAGTGTCACCGCCGGTCTTGAAGAGGAACTCCATGACCGACCGTTGTCGCAACCTGACATCTACTTCAAGGTCTATTATGGCTCACCTGTAAATTAAAGAAACCAACTTACAACTAAATGTTCCAAGTGTGTTCACAAAAAATTTCATTCTCCTCCTGCAAAAAATAAAAAAATTAGAGACGACTGTGCAAAACTTTTTGAACGCTCTTTGTACGTAATATATATGGTGCCGCTACACTACAATAGGGCTTTAGAATACAACGGACGACATCGTAGACAAGTAAGCAAAGGTATTTTGTGCCAGAATCAACCGAGCAGCGTATTGGGTATCGCAAAAAACGTCAGTAGTTATGCAAGTGAACACGACACGCTAAATGCTTGTACTGACCATGATGTAATTCCTACCAGAAATGACATATGCATCGGAACTCAGAAATAAAACAATTTCAGACAAAATTTATTTAACATTTTACTCTTATTTTGATGTGTACCTTACACCCACGAAGTGTGTACAGTTACTTTTGAATCCCTTGCACACACACTTTCCATTTGGTATTAATAGAGTTGGTAATAAAATATCAATAACGTAACGCTGAAAGCAAAGGTAAGTAACAAAAGCGAGTATACTTGTCGCATTGATAGAACATGTTAATTACATAGGACAAAAAAGTTCGTCACATGAGCTGTTGCTCTTCATACTACTTGCTCCTGAATTGGCTTCATAAGGCTGAAGCCAAAGCGTTCCATTCGTCCCACCAAGAAAAAATCCCTCGCAGTACCGGGAACTGAAACCGCGCTCTCCGAATGGCAATCAGATGCGCTGACCATTCAGCTAAAAAGGGAAACTTTCCATGGCACTCCCTTGAGATTTAGTGGCAAAATGGCCCAGTGGAAAACTCAACACAGTCAAATATGGAAAGATGAAGAAGCTGTATCCAACTGTGAAAAAAGAAGCAAAATTTGGACAGTGAGCGGTCCATGCTTGATGTGGAACATCGAGCGAAGCGGACTAGCAACGGTGTCGTGGTTATGTGGGCACGGTGTTATACTACGAATGGGGAGATTCTCGTTCAAATCTTCCTCGTGCCCATTCGTCCGGTCATGGACGTGTCTGTTCGCTGCATTCAAATTTGCGTCCGCATCATGGCTTAACGACCGTTTGTAACAGAGAGGCGTGAGAAAGGGACCTCCAGACACACGTACTTCCTACTTGTTCTACACAAGTGCCACTTGTTATGAATGTTGCGTTCTGTTTTGGAAGTTTTGACTATTTAATTCCTTTGTTGTAACACAGTTCACACGCATTTACTTGTTGTTTTCATTTCTGTAAGAGGCCTGTGCTCGTCATGAAAAGAATGAAATAATCGTATGGCATTGTTGGCCAGGAGGCACCATGTGGATGAGTTCGTCCGCCGTATTGCAAGTGCTCTTTACTTGACGCCACATCGGCGACTTGCCAGTCATTGATGATGATAATAATGATGGACACTCAACAATCATTACCCCGCCGGGAATCAAAACCGAGCCCCCTGCGTAGTAGGCGAAAACACTACCGCTACGCTACGGAGGCGGACGCTATTCATCATATTTACTTGCGACCGTAATATATTCTTATCACAAGACTCGCATCATATAAGCAATGTATAACACTACAATTGCCAAGACTACAGAAGGTGAACAGACACATCAGTGTCCCAGCAGAAAGTTCTTCTACATCTACATCTACATGGATACTCTGCAAATCACATTTAAGTGGCTGGCAGAGGGTTCATCGACCCACCTTCACAATTCTCTATTATTCTAATCGCGTATAGCGCGCGGAAAGAATGAACACCTGTATCTTTCCGTACGAGCTCTGATTTCCCTTATTTTATCGTGGTAATCGTTCCTCCCTATGTAGGTCGGTGTCAACAAAATACTTTCGCATTCGGAGGAGAACGTTGGTGTTTGAAATTTCGTGAGAAGATTCCGTCGCAACGAAAAACGCCTTTCTTTTAACGATTTCCAGCCCAAATCCTGTATCATTTCTGTAACACTCTCTCCCATATTTCACGATAATACAAAACGTGCTGCGTTTCTTTGAACTTTTTCGATGTACTCCGTCAGTCCTATCTGGTAAGGATCCCACACCGCGCAGCAGTATTCTAAAAGAGGACGGACAAGCGTAGTGTAGGCAGTCTCCTTAGTAGGTCTGTTACATTTTCTAAGTGTCCTGCCAATAAAATGCAGTCCTTGGTTAGCCTTCTCCACAACATTTTCTACGTGTTCCTTACAATTTAACTTGTTCGTAATTGTAATACCTAGGTATTTAGTTGAATTTACGGCTTTTAGATTAGACTGGATTATCGTGTAACCGAAGTTTAACGAGTTCCTTTTAGCACTCATGTGGTGACCTCACACGTTTCGTTATTCAGGGTCAACTGCGACTTTTCGCACCATTCAGATATTTTTTCTAATTACTTATGCAGTTTGTTTTGATCTTCTGATGACTTTATTAGTCGATAAACGATAGAATCATCTGCAAACAACCGAAGACGGCTCCTCAAATTGTTTCCCAAATCGTTTATATAGATAATGAACAGCAAAGGGCCTATAACGCCAGAAATCGCTTCTGTTTTACTCGATGACTTTCCGTCAGTTACTACGAACTGTGACCTCTCTGACAGGAAATCACAAATCCAGTCACATAACTGAGACGATATTCCATAAGCACGCAATTTGAATACGAGCTGCTTGTGTGGTACAGAGTCAAAAGCCTTCCGGAAATCCAGAAATACGGAATCGATCTGAAATCCCTTGTCAGTAGCACTCAACACTTCATGTTAATAAAGAGCTAGTTTTATTTCACAGGAACGACGTTTTCTAAACCCATGTTGACTATGTGTCAATAGACAGTTTCCTTCGAGGTAATTCATAATGTTGGAGCACAATACATGTTCTAAAATTCTGCTACATATTGACGTTAACGACATGGGCCTGTAATTTGGTGGATTACTCATACTACCTTTCTTGAATATTGGTGTGACCTGTGCAAGTTTCCAGTCTTTGGGTACGGATCTTTCGTCGAGCGAACGGTTGTATATGACTGTTAAGTATGGAGCTAATACATCAACATACTCCGAAACGAACGTAATTGGTATACAGTCTGGACCAGAAGACTCTTATGTCTCTGAAAAAAAAAAAAATTTAACGAAGGAGATTTGAACACAGATCTCCTACTCCGTAGCCCAGCACCGTGACCGTACAACCACAACACTGTGATTTTTGTAGTTCACTCGATGCTGCACATCTTGAGCTTGGGCATTTCATTGCTACTCACTGTGTCATTTACCAGTAAATCTGACGGGGAAGCGATAGGGAGTTTCCCTTGTGGGAAGGCAAAACATAGATCTCCTGTGTGAGATTTCGATACTCGTGATTTTGTACCACCAGGACAAGTAATTTTCAAGGCCATGTAACACTGTAGCAGTGTGATGACAGTTATACGAAGGTATCTAGGTCACGTAAATGAATATACATGGGAGGCGGCGGTGTCTTAAGCCGTCGTGTGCCTCGGTCAGCCGCCACATTTGAATACAATTATCCTTTATGTGTGTGTGTGTGTGTGTGTGTGTGTGTGTGTGTGTGTGTGTGTGTGCGTGAATGAGAGAGAAGACGAGAGAACTGTTGTTCTCGCGTGGCGCGCACGTGCTCCGGAGAAGGCAGCTGGACGGGAGACACGTGTTGATTCGTCGCTCCCGACCGACACTTTGACGTCTGGCGCAAAGCTGATCTGCCTCCGGATCGACAACCGCCGCAGCTGGGGGCCGTGTGGCGCGCTTTGATCGTAGCGTGGAATTTCAGTGAAGTGTGGGCCGCAGAGCGCTGCCTGCGGCTTGTCTGTCGTCTGGTCCTACGAACAGCTCCCTAGAAGACTCGTCACTTTTCCTCGCGCGTTTCGGGGTGAGTCACTCACGCAGTGTTGACTAGACGTGTGATCTCTTGCTGTTTCCATATCTCGGTTACGCACGGTCTTTGAGGGAATGTAGCGTTGAAGAGTATTTGGTAACGGGGTTCCTGAGATACTCTAGACTCTGGGTCTCCATGACTTGATCACAGTATTCCGAAAATACACTACTGGTCATTAAAATTGCTACACCACGAAGATCACGTGCTACAGACGCGAAATTTAACCGACAGAAAGAAGATGCTGTGATATGCAAATGATCCGCTTTTCAGAGCATTCACACAAAGTTGGCGCCGGTGGCGACACCTACAACGTCCTGACATGAGGAGTGTTTCCAACCGCTTTCTCATACACAAACAGCAGTTGACCTGCGTCGCCTGGTGAAACGTTGTTGTGATGCCTCGTGTAAGGAGGAGAAATGCGTACCATCACGTTTCCGACTTTGATAAAGGTCGGATTGTGGCCTATCACGAATGCGGTTTCTCGTATCACGACATTGCTGCTCGCGTTGTCGGGATCCAATGACTGTTAGCAGGTTATGGAATCGGTGGGTTCAGGATAGTAATACGGACCGGCGTGATGGTTCCCAACGGCCTCGTATCACTAGCAGTGGAGATGACAGGCATCTTATCCGCATGGCTGCAACGGGATCGTGCAGCTACGTCTCGGTCCCTGAGTCAACAGATGGGGACGTTCGCAAGACAACAACCATCTGCACGAACAGTTCGACGACGTTTGCAGCAGCATGGACTATCAGCTCGGAGACAATGGCTGCGGTTACCCTGACGCTGCATCACAGACAGGAGCGTCTACGATGGTGTACTCAACGACGAACCTGGGTGCACGAACGGCAAAAAGTAATTTTTACGGATGAATCCAGGTTCTGTTTACAGCATAATGATGGCCGCATCCGTGTTTGGCGACATCGCGGTGAAAGCACATTGGAAGCGTATATTGGTCATCGCCATACTGGCGTATCACCCGGCGTGATGGTATGGCGTACTATTGGTTACACGTCTCGGTCACCTCTTATTCACATTGACAGCATTCTGAACAGTGGACGTTACATTTCAGATGTTTTACGACCCATGGCTCTACCCTTCATTCGATCCATGCTAAACCCTACATTTCAGCAGGATAATGCACGACCGCTTGTTGCAGCTCCTTTACGGGCCTTTCTGGATACAGAAAATGTTCGACTGCTGCCCTGGCCAGCACATTCTCCATATCTCTCACCAACTGAAAACGTTGGTCAATGGTGGCCGAGCAACTGGCTCGTCACAATACGCCAGTCGCTACTCTTGATGAACTGTGGTATCGTGTTGAAGCTGCATGGGCAGCTGTACCTGTACACGCCATCCAATCTCTGTTTGACTCAATGCCCAGGCGTATCAAGGCCGTTATTACGGCCAGAGTTGGTTGTTCTGGGCACTGATTTCTCAGGGTCTATGCACCCACATTGCGTGAAAATGTAATCCCATGTCAGTTCTAATAAAATATATTTGTCCAATGAATACCCGTTTATCATCTGCATTTCTTCTTGGTGCAGCAATTTTAATGGCCAGTAGTGTAACAGTATCTGAGAGAGTGAGAACCTCGCCAGTCCCCACGCACAAGTTCCTCTCACACAAGCTTCTCCAATATCCCGCAGACGATGTCTTGCTATGCCCTTAACACCAATGCTCGAGAGCCCCACACCTTATTTTCTGTAGTCTTCGCCTACTGAGTCTCCCTGTGGCTTTGTAATTTTACATTATTTGTGAATATATATTATAGGTCATTCTTTCAATATAATTTTGCCTATTTACATGCTACACTTTAATTTCTTCTCGTATAAATTACAGAAATCAACGTCTTACTCACATATTAATTTCTTAAAATTCATGTAGGGTTTCGGCTTAGCAGCCATCATCAGAAACATCGAGTGCAGTAGTGACACGCTGGAGTGTAGTTAATACCTGTCTTCCACTATACTCGTTACACCTCATCTCAGTCTTATATCTTAATTTTGGATGAGTTCCGAAAATCAAGAGTCGGATCTTTATTTCTGATGCCTAGATTATTGTTATTAATGTTAATTATTATTATTAATTCCTGTCAGAGAGTTCTACGTTTCTGTAAAATATTATCATTGGCCGAACACTGGCTTTACATTTTAAGGTTATTTCATTTCTGATGCATAAACTAAGACAATTATTCCATTTCGCAGTCGATATTATGGTCACCTCAAACTAATGGGCGGAAATAGGTTAATCAAAAAAATATATTTCTTTTTTGATTCAAAACCAAAAACTACGATGCTATGGTTTAAAAACACCATAGAAGACCTCCAGATACTACATATCAAACCTGAAGATGTTTTTGACAGAGTACTTTTCCGAGAGAAGATAGTGACAAACGAAATAACCCGAGACGAGCAACCGAAAAGAAGACACGGTGTCCTTAATACAGAAGAGCGCAAGCAGACCTACTCACAACGAATGACGGCAATCTGGGCTCAGAAAAAAGCCAGGCTCAGTGCTGAGTGCGACAGGACTTAACGTGGTCCTAGATGGGCCCAACGAATAAATAATAATAATCAACGCATTTAAAAATTATGGTGGATTCCAGAGATTTATCTCCCATCAGTTTACTATAACAGAAAACGTTTGATAAAAATAGATGAAGCTCTTGAAAGTATAAGATGCACCAACTGTTGTATGAACGTGTAAACAGAAGTCGAAATGCAGAAATACAAAACACAGTGGGACGATAACCTTAATGGTTTCATTATTTCCCACATTGTTGTACAGTTTTTGTGTAACGAAGCACCTTCTCATAATTTTATTTTTGAGTGCGGAATCTCTAAAGCTTTATTTTGCTGAAACAGAGTAGATTTGGAATTCAGCCCACTGAAAACAATCTTTGTTTGCTGAATATTACCAACTGGTCGCCCGCAGAAGGTTTTAGAGTTATTTTGCCTTCTAGTGAAATGTGTACTTGGTTAAAATATTGATATATTGGACTAAAATTTCGTTCTCTGTTTATTTAAATAGTATTGAAGGTAAAATGCGTCTTTTTTTTTGTGTATTCAGTGTATCAGGAAAGATGATACAAAATTTGAATATGAACTGTGGGAAACATTTCCGCATGTTGAAAAATTTTCTCTCATAACTACGTCGAATTTGGTCTAAGTAGCTACTTGTTTTTCTAAAACCACTTCGATCTTCGTTAATGACGACTTCAGGTATCTTTCTGTGTATTCTTGTCAATATCTCTAAACATACTGTAGCGAGCAGTTATTACATTAATTTCTCTTCAGTTGCGTTGGGTTAGGTTGTTTGGAGAAGGAGACCAGACAGCAAGGTCATCGGTCTCATCGGATTAGGGAAGGAATTCGGCCGTGCGAAGGAATTCGGCCGTGCCCTTTCAAAGGATCCATCCCGGCATTTGCGTGGAGCGATTTAGGGAAATCACGGTAAACCTAAATCAGGACGGCCGGACGCGGGATTGAACCGTCGTCCTCCCGAATGCTAGTCCAGTGTCTAACCACTGCGCCACCTCGCTCGGTTCTCTTCAGTTATGGCAAAGGGTTTCAAGTATACGGAACAGTACAAAAGTGGTTCCACCCAGGCGAAACAGATACCCTTCGCTCCAAGATTTTAAGAATCTGCCAATCTATTGTACCAAAATAAACGGCATATAATTCATTCAACATTTGCCCGCTTACGTTGTCACTTCCTTTTTTTTTTTTTTTTTTTTTAGTCTCCTGACTGGTTTGATGCGGCACGCTAAGAATTGCTCTTCTGTGCCATCCTCTTCAACTCAGAGTAGCTCTTGCAACCTACGTCCTCAATTATTTTCTGGATGTATTCCAAAATCTGTCTTCCTCTAAAAAATTTATCCGCTACAGTATCCTCTAGCACCATAAAGATTTTTCCCTGATGCCCTCACAGATGTCGTATCATCCTTTGCTTTCTTCTTGTCAGTGTTTTTACGGACAATTTTCCCGGTCCACCTAATTTTCGACATTATTCTGTAGCATCAAATTGTAAATGCTTCGATGCTCTTCTATGTCGTTTTCTCATAGTCCATTTTCCACTAGCATACGTGCTATACGTATATATTTGATACCAGTAGACTTCGCTTGGCCAGGAATGCCCTGTTTACCAGTGCTGATCTGCTTTTTCGTGTCCTCTTTGCTCCATTTATCACGAGTTATTTTGCTGTCTGGGTAGCAGAATTCATTAACTTCATCTACTTCGAGATCCCCAATTTTGATGATAGGTTTTTCGCTGTTTTCATTTCTGCTACTTATCATTAGTTTCGTCTGTCTTCGATTTACTCTGAAAGATTATTCTGTGATAATTAGACTGGTCTTTACATTAAACAGATCCTGCCATTCTTCTTCACTTTCACTGAAGATAGAAAAGTCATCAACGAATCTTATCACTGATATCCTTTCACGTTGAAGTTTAATTTCACCCTTGAGCCTCTCTTTCATTTCCAAAATTACTTCTTCGATTTATAAACAGCATGGGCGAAAGACCACATTCCAAAATCTGTCTTTCTCTACAAAATTTATCTGCTACAGTATCCTCTAGCACCATAAAGATTTTTCCCTGATGCCTTACACCCTGATGCCTTACACCCTTTCTAATTCGAGCACTTCGTTCTTCATTTTCGAGTTTTATTTTTCCCCCTCTTGTTTCTTGCAGATCCTCTATAGTTTACCCATAGATTCGTCAGAATTTGGAACATTTTGCACCATGTGACAATGTCGAACGCTTTTTTTAGGTCTACAGATCCTATGATCGTGTCTTTATTTTTCTTCAGTCTTGCCTCCGGTATTAACCGCAACGTAGAAGTGACTCTCTGGTGCTTTTACTTCTGAAGCCAAACCGATCGTGAGTTAACAGGACTCAATTTCTTCTTCCTTCTTCCTATAGAAAAAGTTAATCTGGCAAGAGGAGGCATTGCCTGCAGGGGAACAGCGGCTGTTGAAATTAAGTTTATGAGGACTTTGTTTTCTACTATTTGTTCTACAAAATGTCTTTTATTAATGAAATAAAAATAATATTGCGAATGAGAATTAGAAAATAAGGCATGCTAAAATTTTACGAAACAATGTCGATGTCAGTATTCGTATAAGTAAGTGTATAAAAAATCTCATGTGTCACGCATGCACAGTGCCAAGGTGCTCTGAGCTCTGATACCCAGTACACACACAGCATGGTAAGATAAGAACAAAAATGATGAATGAGCAGAATTAGGAATATTTTCAGTAAATGAAGAAAGAAACAATCCTTGACATACTCTAAAGAACAAGAATCAGGTGGAAGAGTGACAGAGTAACAAGCATTGTAGCCAACTATAAACTGCACGCATGAAGTAACACAGTATGATCGGAAGCAGCATGGACGGCTTTACAAAAGGCTTTTATTTAAGTTTATTTATTTAACCTTATCACACTAGACTGTCTTACACAGATCATGATTTATAGACGTAAAAGTTTTCATTAATAACAAAGATCGTATTATTATCAATGGTAACACCAACAATAGAAGTGTAAGGACGATATGAACGACTGGAATAACAATTCTTATTGAAACAAATATTAATAGCAGTACTGACACTATTAATTTTAAGTAGGTATTATTATGATTTGGAAATTACCATCATTGTCATATTCCTTAAAATAATTTTTGCTCTCAGACACACCACGTTTGAGTTTTCTGATTGACAATTTCACACATGGTGCAAGTAATTAGCGTGTTTAAATGAACATGGCTATTTGATGTGATTGAAACCATATATCTGAAACCAGAAATATGATAAATTATTTTAACGACTTTTAGACTTTAATAATAACAGTAAAAAAGCATACGTAGTCATTTCACAAAGGTAATGATGCGTACTCTGTTGAGGAAAAGAATAAATTGTGGTAGAAGACATCCTAAATATATGTATTTTACATCTGTCTGCTGACGAACGATTTAAAATCTGCTGTTTCATTAATCTGTTACGTGATTTTTGCGTATTGGCGACTGTGTATCTGAGGATTGCGCTGTGTATCGAAACTGGTAGTCAAAAGGCAACATAAAACATGGCGACTATAGGTTAAGTTACGTATATCTTCCATGTGAATTTTGATGGAATGGAGCATCAGAATTCAGGGCAGTGCATAGCAGCTATATTCGATCTTTTGTAAGAAAATGAAACACCTACAGTCGTCCTTATGATCTTATTTATTGTGCAGCTACCAGTTTCGACGCTTCAATGCGCCGTCTTCAGGCCGTAGTTGATGCTGAAGGGGTTATCACGATCCATTTACAGGGTGTTACAAAAAGGTACGGCCGAACTTTCAGGAAACATTCCTCACACGCAAATAAAGAAAAGATGTTATGTGGACATGTGTCCGGAAACGCTTAATTTCCATGTTAGAGCTCATTTTAGTTTCGTCCACCTACGCTCAATGGAGCACGTTATCATGATTTCATACGGGATACTCTACCTGTGCTGCTAGAACATGTGCCTTTACAAGTACGACACAACATGTGGTTCATGCAGGATGGAGCTCCTGCACATTTCAGTCGAAGTGTTCTTACGCTTCTCAACAACAGATTCGGTGACCGATGGATTGGTAGAGGCGGACCAATTCCATGGCCTCCACGCTCTCCTGACCTCAACCCTCTTGTCTTTCATTTATGGGGCCATTTGAAAGCTCTTGTCTACGCAACCCCGGCACCAAATGTAGAGACTCTTCGTGCTCGTATTGTGGACGGCTGTGATACAATACGCCATTCTCCAGGGCAGCATCAGCGCATCAGGGATTCCATGCGACGGAGGGTGGATGCATGTATCCTCGCTAACGGAGGACATTTTGAACATTTCCTGTAACACAGTGTTTGAAGTCACGCTGGTACGTTCTGTTGCTGTGTGTTTCCATTCCATGATTAATGTGACTTGAAGAGAAGTAATAAAATGAGCTCTAACAAGGAAAGTAAGCGATTCCGGACACATGTCCACATGACATATTTTCTTTCTTTGTGTGTGAGGAATGTTTCCTGAAAGTTTGGTCGCACCTTTTTGTGACACCCTGTATACACCGTATCAATGGCCAACATAACTGGTTTACGCAGACTATCTGTAAACTTTGGTGTCACCACTCCAACCATCAACTGCCACGTGACGGTTCGAGTGCGGACACCAAAGTTTACAGATAGTCTGCGTAAACCAGTTATGTTTCCATTGATGCGGTGTGTATACGGATTGTGTTAACCCCTTCAGCATCAACTACAGCCTGAAGATAGCGCATTGAAGCGCCGAAACTGGTAGCTGCACAATAAATAAGATCATAAGGACGACTGTAGGTGTCTCATTTTCTTACAATAATGAACGGCCATGGTCCCCAAGACCTCCAGTTAAAAGGATGGACATACAAAAATATTTGACCTTTGTCACACCGGTCTGAGAGGTTCATCTGCTAAAGACACGAAAACAAAAGAAAATTCAAAACAGTACAGACTACCTCTACCAGTCATACGTACATACCACTGTGCGCTCTTCGAATCAGTACTCAGCTTTGCAGCTAGCACGTGGGCACATAGACTGAACGTGGTCACCAACAAAGCATCCGTCAGACGAGGGCAGAGAAGTGTCCTACTTAGGCTATCTGGAGCCTTCGGTACCACCTCAGCGGATGCACTGTGTGTGGTGCTCGGAATATGCCCCATAGATATCACGATCAAATACAGAGCTGCGAGGTACTGGTTGAAGGTGGGGAGACTAGATAAGGTACACACAATAACCGGTTTGCCCATAGAGACGATACGTCACCTTAAAAGTTGGCGTTTGGATACATGGCAAGGTGAGTGGGATGTAAGTGATAAGGGACGTAGGCTGCACGACTTCCTCCCTGACATAAGGGAGCGGTTGAGAATGAGACATATCGATCCCAGCCGCGGTATGGTATATTTCTTAACCGGGCACGGACCTTATCCCACCCACTTAAACCGCGTGAGCCTGAGGCAGACACCTACATGCACATGCGGGGAAGAAGGTTCCCCAGAACACACTGTCTTTTTCTGCGGGCAATACACGAACAATAGACATACACTACACTTAGATTACACAGATACAGACATAGATATATACACAGCAATAAGAGACGAAGAACAATGGGCACAATTAAACGCACTGACAAACAGTATTTCAAAAACAACACATGAAGAGTATATGCGGACAAGACATCACAGACATGCCTATGTGCAGCGTAACAGAAATCTCCAGAGGATGGACAGCGGTACTCACAGCGACAGCGAAAATAGTGAAAATGAGGAGGAACAGGAGGAGGAAGCTGAGATGTGACAGTAAATAAGCAAATTGCTGGCAATATAGCCAAGAAAACACCAAATGCTGTACAAGGATGCGCACCTAATGTAGTTAATACATAGGATTAGTAACAAATAGGATAAGAAACATTATTTCTCTACTAATAACCATTTGTGTGTGTGTGTGACTGGCGGTCAACGGCTCGATGAAACCATTCCTAGGTATTCACCGTCAATCACACTCGGTGATGGTACTAACATTTCTCTCATCTATCCTATCTTCTATTTATATTCTTCTTAAAAACAACAAAATTTTATTTATATTTCAACCTCAAATTATTGTTATTTTGAATCATTCTTTGTAAATGTTGTAGATAAAACAAAAGGAAAGAAAACTGTAAAAAGATGAAAAACGAGAATTGTAAGATGTACGACCTGTTTTAAACATCAGGTAACAGGTCTATAATTTGGCAACAAATAAATAAATAAAGACATGAGTCATCCAGGTGGACTGAAGCAAGTTCGCGAGGAGAGGAAAAAGTGAGGCGTCTCGAATATGCAGAAAGTTTGGCATAGATGTACTTCCGTTAATAGCTGGATGGATTCGTCGTGGCCGTGAAGGGGGACAGGAGCAGAGTGGTCAGTCCTTACATAAAAACATGTTTTGTAGTAGACAGAGCAATCACTAAATTGTTACAAAGAAAGGTTAGAAGTGAGTCTACGCATGAAGTACGCAGCATTAGAGTATCAGAATTAGGCGTATTAGGGAAAGTGACTCGTCTGATACCACAGCCTGCTATAAAGTTACAAACAGGGATCACATCTCCAAGTTTCCGGCACATTGCGACACGTGTTGGCTGAGGCCACACCTGTAGTTGATGCCAGCTAAACGTCAGCTACATAATAAGCTTTTTGTTAGTTCACTTGATGCTAGAGAAGGAGAAATATAGAGAGACGTGACTTTTATTGGTGTTTAAAAGTTACATTTTTTACTGTAAGATTAACTACAGCTTTGGACGTGGTTAGACGAGATGAACAAAGCTTATATCATGCTATTATGTCATCTCTCACATTAGTACAGGTAAGTAGAATTACGGCTCTTATCTTTATATAGTCAGTAATGTGTAAGATAATCGCCGATTTATTGCTTTATTTTATTTATTTATTTAACCTTTTAACCTCTTCTCTTACATCGGCTCAGGGTTTCACAGATACAGTATTTTTTACGTCGTAATTTCCTAAAAAATAATTTTAATATGACAACTAGTATTAAGATGATCTGAGTGTCTGAAGTGGCAGTGTGAGTAAATAATGCTGACTATGAAGTAATAAAGTTAACATTGGCAATACTTGTACTACTGCAGCTGCTGCCACTAATTAGGGTAATCGTAATAATGACAGTAATAATGATAATAACAGTAATGACAGCGGCATATATAAAAGAATTTATACGTGTACGGGAGGATGTGTTCTCTGATATAGTGAGTTCTGGGAAAACAGAAGTTAAGGGGACTGCAACAGCTGAGAATAGTGGTAACAGAGGAATGTTCTGGTTGAAAAGAAGGATGTACAAGGATAACCTGTGCGTACGGAGACAATGATAATTCTTATTGGTTCTTTAATAGTTATGTCGTTAACTCTCTTTTGAAGCTGGAGATGTTATTAAGTTCTCTAATATAGTGCGCCAGGTACTGTTACAGAGAAGGACTTCGAAAAAGTGCTTGAACGATGGAGTGGAACAGAAAGGACTTTTCTGTGCTGGGAACGCGTGTTTTTGCCAGGTTATTCAGATAAGCGCGTTAAGGTCGAAAAGAGATATGAGGAACAGTGTTCGATTGTATGGAAATCTCTGGGCTTGTATGCACGCAACTAGCATGGCTGTGCATATGATGGAAATACATGATCAAGGAGTCGAACATTACAGATATAACGAACACAGGCATTCGTAATCAGTTTCAGGCGTCGTAAGCTTTCCTGAGGAAGGCCTTGCAGCATAACATCACTGTAATCAATAATTGGAAGTATAAATGTTTGTAGAAGTATGATTCCCAGATCAAAAGGGAAGAGCATTTTTGTAGGGCCTGGATAGGAATATTGATTCTTTCTTGCACATTTCAGTTAAGTTATGAGTCCAATTTTTATTTTTCTCTGTTAATTCTCCGAAACTCTTTCCTGAAGGAGAGAAGTTGATATTTGTCCCATTTAGCGCTAAAGATGGAAGGGATTCCGGTTGTTTCGGCCTCATAAGCTACAATGACCAACCAGTACCGCTTGGATTTTTGATGTGTTAGCTTTAACTCTATATCCGGCACCCATTTTGATAGTACACACTGGTCGGTATTGAGATTAGATTAGAATAATTATTCATTCCATAGACCCACAAAAGAGGGAATCCTCTTGGGTGTGGAACATGTCAGATAAACACTTTACAAAAATGTAACTACAAAAACTTGAGTTTCATTAATTTTAATGATTCTCAGTCAATAAACAGTAAAATTATGTACATAAATTAAAATTAAACTTCTAATATTTACAGGTTTAATAGATATCCACAGGCTTATTGGTTTTGCACATAGATATAGTGGAAGTCATCAGCATACATATGGTATTTCCACTAGGACAGAACTGATCACAGAACTGATCAACAGATGGACTGCTGTAATCGTTTGTGTGTGGAATTTTAATAGCAGTGAGAGTCATTGTGCCTAAGTTCTAAGCAGTAACAGAACTGTCCGAGTGTTTTGCATATAAGGTACCGTGTAGCAGCGTACATGTATTTTGTTTGATTTTCCACTGGAGTCGCTAATTCGTCAAAGTTGCGTTGAGTGAATGATTACTTGGAAGAAGTGGCTTCCGTGAAAGCTCAGTGAATTTGGTCCGCTGCACATTTGTCCTTGATTTGAAATTGTGCACCAACTTAATTAGAGGACGCAGGTCCTCGATAATATAGTCTGTTTATACAAGACACGTTGGTTACTTATTTACTGGCCAGTCAACCGCTCTTTTAACTCAAAATTGTGCCACCAGCTGAAGTGAAACGTCATAACGGGTGCAGTCCAAGAAAGGTAGGTAGGATTTAAGAGACCTGGACCGAGTTGCAGGAAGCGTCAGTCAGATACGTACTCTGTACAGCAAGGTCGCATGCGCCTGTTATTCTGCCAAGCTAAGGCTACAGGTAGTTCGTTTCCATAGAGACATTTGATGTTTTTATGCTTTTCATTTATCTGTTGAAAATCGGTACACAAATATCAATCGACAGGGTTAAATGCGTTATTAAGGCTTTCTTCCTTGAAATTATGCTCCTGATGGCCATTTCCTGCAAGTTATTCGTTTAGAAATTGTTTGGAAGTTCCTGCTACACGGTAAGGGGAGTATTTGTCATGAAAGAAAAGATACGCCAGAGAACTGAAGTTACACGTTTAGTACTCTAACCCAGTTAAGACGTGACTTTCTTTAGACTGCAGTTCTGATACAAAGTACAAATATAACTAGTAACATCAAGAAAGCCATGAAATAATGCAAACCACGACTAAGAATTACTTAATTCACCATTTTCTGTAACAGTAGCTGCAAATCGCATAGAGAAGTCTGTACTCCTCTGGGCATTGTATATAATTGTATGGACTTTCCCGTGCTTTAAGACTTCGCGGTAAGTGGCTTAGCGGCTCTAATCTTCGGAATGCGGCAACCTGACTGGACGGCCATTGCCAATGCTTCTACCCAGCGAAGAGAAATTCTTTGTATGCAAATGCAAAGGTAGAGCCTAAAACATGTTACACGAGAAAGCCATAGACCATACACAGACATAAAGCTCGGAAGAAGATATAACAACCACGAATCCAATATTATGTACAGTGATGAACGGGCCAGGAAGAAGAAGTGATTGAGAGTTTATTCAGATAAAATAGATGCTTTTCAAACCCTCTTACAGACTTGCCGAAGCGCGGACAGCATAATGGACATACATCAGAAGGTCGGTACAAGGCCATGGCTATGAAATTCTTCTAGTTTTTCATATAACTGCTCAAACTACATCTCAGCTCCGTTTTGCTAAAGGTACGTATTCGATTCTCATAGAGAGCTATTTCACAGTGAAGCGGAAAGAATTGTCAATCCTCCGCCTCAATAAACATTGAATGAGTCCCAAAATATAGTATATACAGATACGAAAATTGGTGGAATTTTATGAATTCGTCAACTGAAAGTAGCGCTGAAACTTCTAAGTTTCAATTCCAGGGGATAGTTAATAAACCACGGTTTTATGTTTTGTAGTCCCAATTTGCTCAATAAATGAAAGACCATGAAAATATGGCGAGCTTGTTTACAGCAGCTCTAAACTTTACTTAGCAAGTAAAATGTAATTTTGTGTTATTTACATTCACACCGATCTGAATCGAATGTCATAAAATTTATGTGGGTTTATATGAATCATTCTGTTGCTGTATTATTACACAAATCTCCCAAAGAGAACACGTCACTCCACTGTGCCTTGGGCACGGGCAAGTTCGCCTTTACACTTGCTCGGCATTCGTGTGCATATGAGTCTGGAAACAAGGTTTGTGTTTGCAAAAATGTGCGTATTATATATTGTGTACGTTTGTTGTAACAATATTCTACATACACAGGTCGTTGGTGGCCAAACAGAGACTAACGCACGAAATAGCAGCGAGGTAGCCACTGGTCTTCTCAGGAACCAGAGCTGTAACAACACTGGAGAATGACTGGCCACCAATCGAGCTCGCCGATGGGTGACGATAATAATGAAGTCAATGACAAAAGTAGAGATGGCTCTACGTGTTTGTTCACAACGCTGGTTCCAAATGACTTTTACTTGAGAAAGCTAGGCAGTCCACGATGAGATTCGTGGGAGTCACTTCGTCAAAAGACGGCGGATCATAGTCCGTTTTGGTTGAGGTCTGATTTGCGGTCTGGTGGGACCAGACTTTCTAACCAGAACTACTCAGACTAGATTGGTTATTAAAGACGAGTCGCTAGATTTCATTTAAGGAACTGTGGCAGGTCGCAAATCGCCAACGCCTAAAAAGACAGAGATTTCTTGAATTGTGTAAGTTTCAGGGACCAAAGAGGCGTAGGTAGAAAACCCAAAGAGATTCTTGTCATACATAAAGTACACCAGTGGCAAGACACAATCAATACATTCATTTCGCGATAACAACGGTGAAGTTATTAAACACGGGTTTCCGAAACTCTTTCACCAAAGAAGACTAAGTAAATATTCCCAAATTCCAATCAAGAACAACTGCCAATATGAGAAACACAGAAGTATATATCCTCGGTGTAATCACTTAATAAAGGCAAGGTTTCCGGTCCAGATTGTATACCAGTCAGGTTCCTCTCAGAGTATGCTGATAAAATAGCTCCATATTTAGCAACTATATAAAACCACTCGCTCACAGAAAGATCCGTACCTAAAGACTGGAAAATTGCTCAAGTCACACCAATACCCAAAAAGGGAAGTAGGAGTAATCCGCTGAATTACAGGCCTATATCACTAACGTCGATTTGCAGTAGGGTTTTAGAACATATACTGTATTCGAACATTATGAAGAACCTCGAAGAAGACGATTTATTGACATATAGTCAGCACGAATTCAGAAGATATCGTTCTTTTGAAACACAACTAGCTCTTTATACTCATGAAATAATAAGTGCTACCGAGGAGGGAAGTCAAATTGATTCCATATTTGGAATATGGATTTGTGATTTCGTGTCAGAAAGGTCACAGTTCGTAGTAATAGACGGAAAGTCATCGAGAGAAACAGAGGTAATATCCGGCGTTCCCCAACGAGGTGTTATAGACCCTCTGTTGTTCCTGATCTATATTAACGACATAGGAGACAATCTGAGTAGCCGTCTTAGATTGTTTGCAGATGATGCTGTCATTTACCGTCTTGTAAAGTCATCAGATGATCAAAACGACTTGCAAAATGATTTAGATAAGATATCTGTATTGTGCGAAAAGTGGCAATTGACCCTGGATAAAGAAAAGTGTGAAGTTATTCAAATGAGTACTAAAAGAAATCAGCTAAATTTCGATTACGCTATAATTCACAAAAATTGAGGGTTGTAAATTCAACTAAATACTTAGGGATTAAAATTACAAATAACCTAAATTGGAACGATCACGTAGATAATATTGTGCGAAGAGCAAACCAAAGACTGCGATTCATTGGCAGAACACTTAGAAGGTGCAAGAGGTCTACCAAAGAGACTGCTTAAACTACGCTTTTCCGTCCTATTATGGAGCATTGCTGTGCGGTGTGTGATCCGCATCACGTGGTACTGACGGATGACATCGAAAAAGTACAAAGAAGGGCAGTTAGTTTTGTATTATTGCGAAATAAGAGAGATAGTGACACAGACATGATACGTGAAATGGAGTGGCAATCATTAAAACAAAGGCTTTTTTCGTTGCGACGGGATCTTCTCATGAAATTTCAGTCACCAGTTTTCTCCTCCGATTTCAAAAACATTCTGTTGGCACCCACCTACATAGGGAGAAATGATCATCACGATAAAATAAGAGAAATCAGGACTCGCACAGAAAAATTTAAGTGCTCGTTTTTCCCGCGTGCCGTTCTAGAGTGGAACGGTAGAGAGAAAGCATGAAGGTGGTTCATTGAACCCTTTGCCAGGCATTTTATGGTGAATAGCAGAGTAATCACGTAAATGTAGATGTAGATGTAGATGTAGCTGTAGAGGACTTTCGTTTCTTTCTTTTTGCGTTTCCTTACCGTTTGTGGAGGGAATTTCTAGTTATGTTGCTAGCAGTCGCACACATGCTACTTTCAACTTCATTGAAATATCTAAAGTTGAAAGAAAAGTAAACTAAAATAAAGACTTTGTATTAATTGTTCACTTCAGTAGACGGTGAAATTTCTTGTCTCTGATCGAAATGTTTTGATATGGCTATTACTGATTAGGTAATTTCGTTAACGGTGGAGAAAATAACTGACTACAACTGGTTGATGCCAAGGGAAGGGTATTCATACCTTACGAGGGGGAAAGGTCACTTGGTCGTGTATTTGCGACTATCATAATTAAAGCGGGGAAGAAAAGATAGTTACTTACTTAACGATTAACTGAAAAAGAAAAAAAAGTTGAAGGAAAAGAAATGAAGTCAATTGAGTTTTCTCTTAGAAAGCAAATATTTGTTCACGTGATTCTTTTCCGTGCTTATTGAAAGCGATTTCAGATAATCAGGGGCTGCGTTATCGCTGCGATGCATTAAAAGGAGGAGGAGATTAATGTTTTACGTCCGTCGACCACGATGTCATTAGAGACGGAGCACAAGCTCGGATTAGGGAAGGATAGAGAAGGAAAGTGGCTGTGCCCTTTCGAAGGAACCAACCTGGCATTCGCCTTAAGCAATTGAGGGAAATCACGGTAAAGCTATATCAGGATGGCCGGACGCACGTTTGAACCGTCGTTGGCCGGGCGGAGTGGCCGAGCGGTTCTAGGCGCTTCAGTCTGGAACCACGCGACCGTTCGAATCCTGCCTCGGGCATGGATGTGTGTGGTGTCCTTAGATTAGTTAGGTTTAAGTAGTTATGAGTTCTAGGGGCTGATGACCTCAGAAGTTAAGTCTCATAGTGCTCAGAGCCATTTGAACCATTTGAACCGTCGTCCTCCCGATCGCGAGTTCGGTGCGCTTACCACCACGCTACCTCACTCGGTGATACATTACGACCAGCTAACAAATTCATAGATATTCCGAATTAAGGACACATTTTTCCAGTAAAAGAAAATATTTCCGTACGATCTTAGTTACATGGTATGATGAAGAAAATCAATTTTTCTCACATCAGTATTAAGAGAAAAACAACTCTCATCGAATAATTTGCCAATACTCCTGTACTGGCTTGTTTTGACGTTTTGTACTCCCAAATGTGCACTAACTCAAACGTTTCGTGCAGTGGCAGTTTCAAGGATAACACTCATTTCACAACAATTCGCGCAAACGTGACGTCATTTTGGCGACACATACAATATCGACGACCGCACGATCGGTTATCGACTTACGTTAGCATTCGATAAGAACCTCTCACAAGATTTCATGTGCGCGTACCGGAGATTTACAAGAAAATGTCATTGTTGGAATGATTTTTTATAATTATTGCCATAACACAATGACAATGTAATGATTTATCGATGGTGAATGCCTTCATATTAGAGCGCTCTCTTAGGAGTGAGTTATTCAAAATGTTCAAATGTGTGTGAAATCTTATGGGACTTAACTGCTAAGGTCATCAGTCTCTAAGCTTACACACTACTTGACCTAAATTATCCTAAGGACAAACACATACACCAATGCCCGAGGGAGGACTCGAACCTCCGCCGGGATCAGCCGCACAGTCCATGACTGCAGCGCCTTAGACCGCTCGGCTAATCACTCGCGGCGCGAGTGAGTTATTATCGTTAACAATTTATAAATTAAGAATACAACACACTCAGAAATCGCCTCATATTCGGAAATACAGACCTAAATACTAGTGAAAAGGCAGAATATAAATTCTACTGCTTATCCTTTCAGTCGCAGCCATTAAACCTGTGCTCTTAGGTTCCTGCCCAACCACACCCTCGGAAAACGCCACACATTCGTAAATAAACAGCGAAATGTTTGTGATAATGAAGAATATAAGTGTTAATGCTACTCGTTTCAGTCGCAGCTGTTTAAACTTTTCTCTTAGGTTCCTGCCTAACCACACACCCGGAAATCTCTAAATATTTATTTCATCCTTCGTTCTCAGATCAGACAATGTGAATAACATCCAGTATTGCAGAACATACTTGTATTACATTCATAATCAAGTAACACAAAGTGTCAAGAATGGTAACATGAAAAAAATGTTACAGGATGCATACGAACATCTTTCGACTCCAGAAAACACCACTTAACCAAGCTATGTTTAATTCCGGCGTTGGTTATAATATTCTATCTTAAAGGCTTGCACCGTTGATGCGTTATTAAGTGACATTTGATTATAATGGTGGTGTGTTTATGATACATTTTCAATGTTCCGTTACACTGAAACGGCTTACTGCATATTATAAAACAAGTATGTTTCATTCTTAGTTTATAAATTATTGACGATAATAACTCACTCCTAAGAGAGCACTCTTATGCGAAGGCACTCACCGTCGATAAATCATTACATTGTCATTGTGTTATGACAATAACTATGATAAATCATTCCAAGGATGACTGTTTTTGTAAATCTCCAGCACGCGCGCATGAAACCTTGTGAGAGGTCCTTATCGGATGCTAACGAAATTCGATAGCCGATCATGCGGTCGTCGACATTGTGCGTGACTTCAAAACGATTTGATTTACTTTTCTATTAGTTATTCCATGCTTTAGATGGTGCACACATTCATGTTTATATAACTATAATCTATTATCGAATATGTGTGGGAATAAATATCTTGTTTTCTCCGATACCCAAACTCTGTGGCAGATGAGAATTATCGGTGACTAAACGCCCAAATATATAATTTATTAAACTTCCTGACAGATTAAAACTGGGTGCCGGATCGAGACTCGAACTGGGGACCTTTGCCTTTCGCGGGCAAGTGCTCTACCATCTTTTGTTTTTTGTTCGTTTTCGATCGATGTAGCTGCTCTGGGCGGATGTCGCAAGACATCCGTTTCAGTTCGTCGTCGATCCATCGACTCAGTTTTTTTATCACAGAGGGCAGCAAACCCTCTGACCGAACACGCTGAGTTATCGTGCCGGCACCATCTGAGCTACCCAAGCACGACTCACGGCCCGTCTTCACAGCTTCAGTTCTGCCAGTACCTGGTCTCCTACCTTTCAAACTTCACAGAAGCTCTTCTGCGAAACTAGCAGAACTAGCACTCCTGGAAGAAAGGATATTGCGGAGACATGGCTCAGCCACAGCCTAGGGGATGTTTCCAGAATGAATTTTGGTATATACGTAGTTTATTTGCCGCAATTGAATTTTATGAACAAGAGAAAGGCATTTTCACATATTTCGTTCGGAAGAGTTTTAGCAGGTCGTTTGGCCAAGCACGACTCACGGCCCGTCTTCACAGCTTCAGTTCTGCCAGTACCTCGTCTCCTACCTTCCAAACTTCACAGAAGCTCTTCTGCGAAACTAGCAGAACTAGCACTCCTGGAAGAAAGGATATCGCGGAGACATGGCTCAGCCACAGCCTAGGGGATGTTTCCAGAATGAATTTTGGTATATAGTTTATTTGCCGCAATTGAATTTTATAAACAAGAGAGAGCCATTTTCACATATTTCGTTCGAGAGTTTTAGCCGGTCGTTTGGCCAAGAACGACTCACGGCCCGTCTTCACAGCTTCAGTTCTGCCAGTACCTCGTCTCCTACCTTTCAAACTTCACAGAAGCTCTTCTGCGAAACTAGCAGAACTAGCACTCCTGGAAGAAAGGATATTGCGGAGACATGGCTCAGCCACAGCCTAGGGGATGTTTCCAGAATGAATTTTGCTATATAATTTATTTGCCGAATTGAATTTTATAAACAAGAGAGAGCCATTTTCACATATTTCGTTCGGAAGAGTTTTAGCCGGTCGTTTGGCCAAGCACGATTCACGGCCCGTCTTCACAGCTTCAGTTCTGCCAGTACCTCGTCTCCTACCTTTCAAACTTCACAGAAGCTCTTCTGCGAAACTAGCAGAACTAGCACTCCTGGAAGAAAGGATACTGCGGAGACATGGCTTAGCCACAGCGTAGGGGATGTTTCCAGAATGACTTTTGGTATATAATTTATTTGCCGAATTGAATTTTATAAACAAGAGAGAGCCATTTTCACATATTTCGTTCGGAAGAGTTTTAGTAGGTCGTTTTTCCGAGCGGTTCTAGGCGCTTCAGTCTGGAACTGCGCGACCGCTACGGTCGTAAGTTCGAATCCTGCCTCGGGCATGGATGTGTGTGATGTGCTTAGGTTAGTTAGGTTTAAGCAGTTCTAAGTTCTAGGGGACTGATGACCTCCGATGTTAAGTCCCATAGATCTCAGAGCCATTTGAACCATTTTTTTGAAGATTTTTATCGAAGTTTTTGCTGGTAAGTAAATTTTTGCTTGTATTTGCTTAGAAATGTGTTAATATTAGTCTGAGCTGAGCCGATTTGTTAATTGTTTATTAGCCTCGAGAAGGATCTGTAATAACTGAGTTGTTGATGTAAGTCGTTCAAGGCTGCCTTGTATATTGAAAGGTACAGCTTATCCTTCCTTACAAGAAACAAAATACATAGGCATTAAAAGTGAGTTTTCCGTATTATTTCACTTTTCATTAAGAAACTGATAGGGCTTTCAACAATCCTGGCAGAACGATTTAAGAAATTTTGTATTATAATTACTGTAATACTGGACAGTAGATGTACCGGAGTAGTAGCGCAACAGGAAACTAGTTAAACGCAGTGTGACGGCTTGTACAGTCGCCCGCACTGCTGTAAAATTTTAAGCGTAAATAGGACTCTGATTTATACGCCGACGTAGTACACCCCGCCTAGTGCGGGATGCTGCATCGAGTCTCGGAACATCCTCCTCACAACGTACTCGAGACCAATTAGCATCTCCTTAGTGCACAAGAAGGAATTATTTGCTTCCTCACAAGTCTTCCGTTGAATTATATCCAAGAAATCGACACGCAAAAGTACGTACAAATCGCATGGTACCTGATGGTAGTAAAATGCTGAACGTGTTTTAGAAGTTCTGGTTTAGATGGGTCGTAATATTTACGACCCACACCTTCAATGAATCTTACCAAAGCATAAAATACACTACAGGGCGAAGCCACCTGCGTACACAGAGTTGATGCCTTATCTGGAAGACCCTTCTCGGCCTCCAGCAGGCGTGTAAGGGCCGCCCTGGATCCTCCACGATAATCAGACAAAGGCGGTGCAAGGCACTCGGCGCCCCGTAGTCTGCCAGGAAGAGACAGCAGCGCTGAAGACGACGCCCTCGATGCGACCCCCAGACAGAGCCGGAGGGAGGAACGTCGGCCGCAGAACGCGGGTTTACGGCTCAATCGGCCGCAGTAAAAACCGCCGCCCAAAACTCCGCCCCCTTCCCCCAGAATAACTATCGGTAAATCTGCGGTGCATCGGCTTTTTACTGTGTGCAGATAATGTCCGGCGGGAAGGCGAGGCCGTGTACTTTGGTGGGAGGCGTAATCGCTGGGGTGTCTGGCCAGCGGCGAACGGCGGCAGACAATGGGCTCGCTCCTCGTACACCAGTGGCTACTAACGTGCTGTAGGCGCAGCTCCATCCTTCTGGCTTTCTCGGAGAAATGGACTGCTTACTAGTTTCTGGATTTGCAGCCAAATTTTCACTTGTCTCGTAACACTATCTTTCGACGACGTCGCTAGTCGCTTTATCAACGTGTTGATATCAGATTTGTTACTTGCTGTTTGGACCTGCAACCGGATGTCAATGCGACTCTCTGTGCGCCGCCCTAGTGACTGTTTCGAAACACCGTTAAACAACGAAACAGTCAGTAGGAAAATGATATCAACAAAACATCCATGTCAAAACTTGAAAAAGTAATTTAAAAAGGATTACAAAAGGCTCCACTTACGTAGCTCCACATAACTCATTGTCATATAGTGTATCAGAGTCCAGATTGCTGCTATAGTAGTTTAATGAAGTATTTACTGTGATGGATCTAATTGGGATAGACTGTTATCTTCACGCCATCTGCGAAACTTATAGAACTCTATTAACAGTCCCATTTACCTTGTTGTTGTTGTGGTCTTCAGTCCTGAGACTGGTTCGATGCAGCTCTCCATGCTACTCTATCCTGTGCAAGCTTCTTCATCTCCCAGTACTTATTGCAACCTACGTCCTTCTGAATCTGCTTAGTGCATTCATCTCTTGGTCTCCCTCTACGATTTTTACCCTCCACACTGCTAAATCTGTGATCCCTTGAAGCCTCAGAACATGTCCTACCAACCGGTCCTTTCTCCTTGTCAAGTTGTGCCAAAACTCCTCTTCTCCTCAATTCTATTCAATACCTCCTCATTAGTTATGTGATCTACCCATCTAATCTTCAGCATTCTTCTATAGCACCAAATTTCGAAATCTTC
Organism: Schistocerca americana; assembly: GCF_021461395.2. Lineage (NCBI taxonomy): Eukaryota > Metazoa > Arthropoda > Insecta > Orthoptera > Acrididae > Schistocerca > Schistocerca americana. Next base: position 527,319,065 of record NC_060124.1, read on the forward strand.
TATTCTCTTCTTGTCCAAACTATTTATCGTCCATATTTCAGTTCCAAACATGGCTACACTCCATACAAATACTTTCAGAAACGACTTCCTGACAAATCTATACTCGATGTTAACAAATTTCTCTTCTTCAGAAACGTTTTCCTTGCCACAGCCGTCTAAATTTTATATCCGCCCTTCTTCGACCATCATCAGTTATTTTGCTCCCCAAATAGCAAAACTCATTTACTACTTTGTTTCATTTCCTAATCTAACACTCTCAGCATCAAGTGATTTAATTCGACTACATTCCATTATACCCGTTTTGCTTTTGTTGGTGTTCATCTTATATCCTCCTTTCAAGACACTGGCCATTCCCTTCCAGTCCTTTACTGTCTCTGACAGAATTACAATGTCGTCGGCAAACGTCAAAGTTTTTATTTCTTCTCCATGGTTTTTAATTCTTTTGTTTCCTTTACTGCTTGCTCAATATACAGATTGAATAACATCGGCGATAGGCTACAACCCTGTCTCACTCCCTTCTCAACCACTGCTTCCCCTTCACGCCCCTCAACAATGCCCCTCGCATTGTCACGTTCTTAGACCCATTATGAAACGTCCCCTTAGAAAAATTATAAATTACTGGGCTGATAAACCTCTTACGTTATTTGATTTTCAAACAGCTGTGCAAAACTGTACGCACTTAGACATTTCTCTGTTTACTTATTCTGATCATCAATAAACTGAACACAATATTTTTTTTTTAGAACAACGCAGTCTGACTTTCGATAATCCCTACAAAAGAATGTCCCTGACTAACAATAACCTATACCTTTCATGAATCACTTACCTCACAAAAATCTTCGTTACCCGAACTACTGCAATACAGCGAGCGCCAATACTGCCAGCTAAATGAAAGATTCAAACTACTGAAGGCCCTAACTACGGATAGGCATAGTTAGCAAATGAAACATTTTGATAGAGAACAAACTATGTATTTACCTTAATAGTGTTCAAAAATAATATATATATCAGTTCATGACATTCAGTCTTACAAATTTCCTTTTTCTGACGGACACCCGTCCAGATCGTCCGCTCTCAAAACTCTGCCATTTCTCTCCCCACATCCACCTCTGCTGGCGGCTCACCTCCAACTGCACAACGCTACGAGCTGTTCAGATCCAACTGCCCAACACTACAACAGCGAATATTCCTACAATTCCAACCAGCCACAGACTGCACGCAGCACAGTCAGTGATTTTCATACAGAGCGCTACGTTGCGTTACCAACATAAAAACCTAAACAACCTACTTACACCATTTACCTTACCGGTAAAAAATTGGAAATGGTACACATTAAAGTGACAAAAGTCATAGGATAGCTCCTAGCATCGTGTCGGACATCCTTTCGTCCGGCGTAGGGCAGCAACTCGGCAAGGCAGGAGGCCCAATAAGTCGCTGGAAATCACCTGCATAAATATTGAGATATGCTGCCTCTATAGCCGTCCATAATCGTGAGCGTATTGACAGTGCAGGATTTTGTGCACGAACTGACCTCTCGATTATGACCCATAATTATTCGACGTGATTCATGTCGGGCTACCTGGTTAGCCAAATAATTCGCTCGAATTGTTCAGAATGTTCTTCAAACCAATCGCGAACCACTGTTTCCTGGTGACATGGCGCACTGTCATCCACAAAAATTCCATCGTTGTTTGGGAAAATTAAGTCTATGAATGGCTGAAAATCGTCTCCAAGTAGCTGAACATAAACAGGACCCAGTCCATTCCATGCAAACACAGCCCTCACCATTATGGAGCCACCACCGGCTTGCACAGTGCCAGCCAGCTTGATCGATTCAGCTGAACCAGAGATCCCCGCCCATTCTGTGTAAACACAGCTTGCATAGCGCCTTGTTGACAACTTCACTCCATGGCTTCGTGGCGTCTTAACAACTGAAATCGGGACTCATCTGACTAGGCCACGGTTTTCCAGCCGCCTAGCATCCAACCGACAAGGTCACGACCCCACAAGAAGTGCTGCAGGACAATGTCGTGCTGTTAGCTGAGGTCGTATGCTGCCATAGACAATTATAGTCAAATTTTGCCTCACTATCCTAATGGATTCTTTTGTCATACGTCACACATTGATTTCTGCCGTTATTTCACGCAGATTTGCGTGTCTCTTAGCAATGACAGCTCTACACAAACGCCGCTGCTCTCAATCATTAAGTGAAGGCCGTTGGCCACTGTGTCGTACGTGATGATAGGTCATACCCAATATTTGGTATTCTCGGCACAGTTTTGACATTGTGTATCTCGGAATGTTGAGTTCCCTAACGATTTCCGAAATGGAAGGCCCCATGCATCTAGCTCCAACTACCATTCCGCGTTCAAAGTCTGTTAATATCCGTCGTGAGGACATAATCACGTCGGAAAACTTTTCACTTTTTTCCTTTTTTGGTCATCAGTCTACTGACTGGTTTGATGCAGCCCGCCACGAATTCCTTTCCTGTGCTAATCTCTTCATCTCAGAGTAGCACTTGCAACCTACGTCCTCAATTATTTGCTTGACGTATTCCAATCTCTGTCTTCCTCTACAGTTTTTGCCCTCTACAGCTCCCTCTAGTACCATGGAAGTCATTCCCTCATGTCTTATCAGATGTCCTATCATCCTGCCCCTTCTCCTTATCAGTGTTTTCCACATTCCTTTCCTCTCCGATTCTGCGTAGAACCTCCACATTCCTTACCTTATCAGTCCACCTAATTTTCAACATTCGTCTGTAGCACCACATCTCAAATGCTTCGATTCTCTTCTGTTCCGGTTTTCCCACAGTCCATGTTTCACTACCATACAATGCTGTACTCCAGACGTACATCCTCAGAAGTTTCTTCCTCAAATTAAGGCCGGTATTTGATCTTAGTAGCCTTCTCTTGGCCAGAAATGCTTTTTTTGCCATAGCGAGTCTGCTTTTGATGTCCTCCTTGCTCCGTCCGTCATTGGTTATTTTACTGCCTAGGTAGCAGAATTCCTTAACTTCATTGACTTCGTGACCATCAATCCTGATGTTAAGTTTATCGCTGTTCTCATTTCTACTACTTCTCATTACCTTCGTCTTTCTCCGATTGACTCTCAAACCATACTGTGTACTCATTAGACTGTTCATTCCGTTCAGCAGATCATTTAATTCTTCTTCACTTTCACTCAGGATAGCAATGTCATCAGCGAATCGTATCATTGATATCCTTTCACCTTGTATTTTAATTCCACTCCTGAACCTTTCTTTTATTTCCACCATTGCTTCCTCGATGTACAGATTGACGAGTAGGGGCGAAAGGCTACAGCCTTGTCTTACACGCTTCTTAATGCGAGCACTTCGTTCTTGATCGTCCACTCTTATTATTCCCTCTTGGTTGTTGTACATATTGTATATGACCCGTCTCTCCCTATAGCTTACCCCTACTTTTTTCAGAATCTCGAACAGCTTGCACCATTTTATATTGTCGAACGCTTTTTCCAGGTCGACAAATTCTATGAAAGTGTCTTGATTTTTCTTTAGCCTTGCTTCCATTATTAGCCGTAACGTCAGAATTGCCTCTCTCGTCCCCTTACTTTTCCTAAAGCCAAACTGATCGTCACCTAGCGCATTCTCAATTTTCTTTTCCATTCTTCTGTATATTATTCTTGTAAGCAGCTTCGATGCATGAACTGTTAAGCTGATTCTGCGATAATTCTCGCACTTGTCAGCTCTTGCCGTCTTCGGAAGTGTGTGGATGATGCTTTTCCGAAAGTCAGATGGTATATCGCCAGACTCATATATTCTACACACCAACGTGAATAGTCGTTTTGTTGCCACTTCCCCCAACGATTTTAGAAATTCTGATGGAATGTTATCTATCCCTTTTGCCTTATTTGACCGTAAGTCCTCCAAAGCTCTTTTAAATTCCGATTCTAATACTGGATCCCCTATTTCTTCTAAATCGACTCCTGTTTCTACTTCTACCACATCAGACAAATCTTCACCCTCATAGAGGCTTTCTATGTATTCTTTCCACCTATCTGCTCTCTCCTCTGCATTTAACAGTGGAATTCTCGTTGCACTCTTAATGTTACCACCGTTGCTTTTGATGTCACCAAAGGTTGTTTTGACTTTCCTGTATGCTGAGTCTGTCCTTCCGACAATCATATCTTTTTCGATGTCTTCACATTTTTCCTGCAGCCATATCGTCTTAGCTTCCCTGCATTTCCTATTTATTTCATTCCTCAGCGACTTGTATTTCTGTATTCCTGATTTTCTCGGAACACGTTTGTACTTCCTCCTTTCATCAATCAACTGAAGTATTTCTTCTGTTACCCATGGTTTCTTCGCAGCTACCTTCTTTGAACCTATGTTTTCCTTCCCAACTTCTGTGATGGCCCTTTTTAGAGATGTCCATTCTTCTTCAACTGTACTGCCTACTGCGCTATTCCTTATTGCTGTATCTATAGCGTTAGAGAACTTCAAACTATCTCGTCATTCCTTAGTACTTCCGTATCCCACTTCTTTGCGTATTCATTCTTCCTGACTAATGTCTTGAACTTCAGCCTACTCTTCATCACCACTGTATTGTGATCTGAGTCTATATCTGCTCCTGGGTACGCCTTACAATCCAGTATCTGATTTCGGAATCTCTGTCTGACCATGATGTAATCTAATTGAAATCTTCCCGTATCTCCCGGCCTTTTCCAAGCATACCTCCTCCTCTTGTGATTCTTGCACAGGGTATTCGCTATTACTAGCTGAAACTTGTTACAGAACTCAATTAGTCTTTCTCTTCTTTCATTCCTTGTCCCAAGTCCATATTCTCCTGTAAGCTTTTCTTCTACTCCTTCCCCTACAACTGCATTCCAGTCGTCCATGACTATTATATTTTCGTCCCCCTTTACGTACTGCATTACCCTTTCAATATCCTCATACACTTTCTCTATCTGCTCATCTTCAGCTTGCGACTTCGGCATGTATACCTGAACTATCGTTGTTTTCACATGAATCGGTAGAGTTCAAACAACAGCTCCGCCTATGCCCTGCCCTTTCTTACCTTGTGTACGCCATACTGCCGCCGTCTGTGTATGCGCATATCACTATTCGATGACTTACTAGTGACAAATCAAACACCTTCCAGCCGTCTAAATTTCCAAATTGTTATTTATTGGAGTACCAGTTTCAGCGATATGTTATGCCATCTTCAGGCCCCCTGACTAACTTGTAGGGAGATTCCCACCTTTGGTCCGATTAAAGTAGGGACCAGCATTCAATGGCTGGTATCTGTAGACTTTTGAGACAGCGATCATTTCAAACATCACCTGCCGACTGGAACAAAGGTGGGAATTTCCTACACGTTGGTCAGAAGCCTGAAGATGGCGTAATATATCGCTGAAACTGGTAGCCCAATAAAATTTCGAAATTTAGACGGCTGAAAGGTAATTGATTTGACGTTCTATACAGATCAGACAAGAACCATGCGTGACAAGATGGACATACGGAGATTCCATGACTTCTGTCACCTTACTTTACATTAACTACTACATTCACTATAAAAGATCTCGTATAGTGGTACAAAAATACAGGACATCAAAATTCCACCTCATGGCCACCTAGTATGCTTTGATATTATCAGTCTGTATACGCCGGCCGCGGCAGCCGTGCGGTTCTAGGCGCTTCAGTCAGGAACCACGTGACTGCTACGGTCGCAGGTTCGAATCCTGCCTCGGGCATGGGTGTGTGTGATGTCCTTAGGTTAGTTAGGTTTAAGTGTTCTAAGTTCTAGGGGGCTGATGACCTCAGATGTTAAGTCCCATAGTGCTCAGAGCCGTTTGAACCAGTCTGTATACAAATATACGACTCCAAGAAGTAAATTTGATCATACAGAGTAACCTGTCACAATATATAAAAATTTCGATCGCAGGCATTCAAGAAAGAATGGCCCTACTTCGTTTAGTTACAACACAAATTTACTTTGAATTCAACAGTAATACAACTGCGAATTAGGGGGAGCAGCCATGGATAGCAGTACTGCCAACAGCTTAGAGGATTTCTTCTTGAATACGTATGATGCAAAATTTTTGCACCCACAAATTCCCCAAACAAGAAAATTATTTTAGGTATGTGGATGACACGCTTGCTCTTATAGATGGGGATGAACTTGACAGCCAACATATCCATCAAGCAGTAAATAAACTACATCCTAAAATGCAATTCACCGTGGAAACAAAAACGAACAAATCTATTAATTTCTTCGGCCTCACAATCACTAACAACAATAATTCACGAATTTTCGAAATTTATAGAAAGTACACAACAACTGACAACATCATACATGGTAATTCATACCACCTAAAGGTACAAAAGTGCGCATACTTTCAAGCCATGATCAACAGAATACAAATCTGCCACTAAACCAAGCTGCCATACAAAAAGAACTCGACACATTGCGATGTATAACAAACCATGATTCCTACTCAGGCATAGTAATGCAGAAATTCAAAAGAAAAAGTATATTTACGCAACCAAACTTTCGCAGGGACATAAAATTTTCCGGAGAAACACCGGAAAAGACTAAATCAATCTATGTATGTATAAAATCTTTAGGTACAATATCAAACAAATTAAACGCACTAATGAAGAACACATGTATCCAATTCGTCTACAGAACTATCAACTTTATCTGGCCTAGAGTTCACTCAAGAAAAACAAAATTACCAATACACATAAACTGAGGAATATAAAAAATCCAGTGTTAGGATTGCAACGTATTTTACATAGGACAGACAGGGTGGAACTTCAGTATTAGATATAGAGAGTTAGTGAAAATAATCTATCTACATTTTCCAACCACACAACGCAGAACGAATGGATTTAGTAGTGAAAATTTTACTCACATTACCTAAAGGTTTAACAATGAACTTACTTGAAGAAATAGAAATCTACATACCCACTATACAACGCCCTAATGACATTTTAAATGAACAAATGTATTTAAAACAAACGTGTGATACAAAATTTTATTCAATTTTTAAACAGAAGTAACGTGTAAACACAACCCACAGACACAGGTTGCAAAGGTCATATATACAGACTGAAACGACAACATGAACACACCATAACAAATGTAACGGTATAGAATCTTTAGCCAACGGCTACACATGTCTGTCTGTCAAATTATAAAATATTACAAGAGAGGACCGTTAACAACAGGAACAAATCACAAAAGAACCTATAGCGTAAGAGTCCTAAACTTATATCAAGTTATGATACGATACAGACTGACAGCGACCACTGATGGCACATGAACGTACATACAAAATTTGCATATCCAGAAACATGATTACAAACATTACATAAAATAAAAACGTTAGACAACGGTCGTGGATGGTTTGAAGATTGCCACCTAGTCGAAATGGATCCACCACAATAACAACATCATTATAACACGAGGCCTATTCGGAAAGTAGTGTCCGATTGGTCTCAAAATGGAAACCACCTTGAAAACCAAAAATGTTTCATTTGCAACATTTAGCTGAACATTCCAGCTACTGCTCTACATAGTCGCCACTCCGATTTACACATTCGTCATAGCGTTGTACAAACTTTCCAATACTCCCGTCATAGAAGGAAGTCGCCTGTGCTTCCTGCCAGTTCTCTGCGCTGGTCTACAGCTCCTTGTCTCTGCCAGAACGTTGTCTTAATAACTAGCGGTTCATATGAGCAGAGATGAAACTCAAGGAGAGTCAATTATGGGCTCTATTGTGGGTGGTCAAACACTTCCCATTGAAAACGCTTCAGAGTGCGGTCGAGAATGGTCATGCCGAAGGAAATGTATGACAGATATGTTGTGTGGGCTGCATGACATCAGGCGCTATCTTACACCAGGCTCTTGTACCTGGCTTCCGCCAGCTATTGTTCTAACCATCTTGACCCACTCACTGTGTGCTCAGAACTGAAAAGAGCGACATGACGCGATGGACAGGCATACTAGAGACATTGCCCAACACATCTATACAAAGCTTCACTGGTTTTGTAAAATGCCAGGAAGTATGCCCATTACGTGAAGTCATTAAAGATCACCGAACTCACGTTGAGCGAACAGTAGGGCTGAACAAAAATGACTGACAAGGCACAATGCATCTTATAGAGGGTATAGTATGGACATATTGGAATAATTAATGTTGGGTGATGGTTTTAAAGTAATTCACGCAACATGAAAACTTTGTGGAAACGCATCGGTTTACTGGAGGCTAGTTTATCCCAGGGAAGTATTCAGAGTTGACTGCGGCCGGGTGGCGGCGCGCAGTGGGGGGGCGGCGAAGAGAAGTGACAATAGGCAGCTTAGGGCTGCTCAAACTCTGAGAAAGCAGTAACGAGGCACGGCCTCCAGCTGCCTTCAGATGAATGACAGTGAGGGGGTGGTTGACCCCATGCTAGTGTACCGGGAAGCAGACGGAGAACTTGTACGCCTGTTGATAAATGTCCGTCATCCCGTTTTCAGTGAAACATGCGAGAAACCCACGCAAAGCTATGGTGGAGTGGTCAACATAGGCCGAAATATGCATGTTTGTGACTATAGCAACTTCACGCTGAATTCAAGCAACTTCACGCTGAATTCACAGTCCGCAGAGTGTGAAGTAAATCAGGCGAAGAGCGACAGAATGAAATACGCTGGCCTCCGATGGGAACATAGGACCAAAAAATTTGAAGTACTCTCCTGGGAGTCAGAATTTCGGAAAAATTGGTGTTTTATGCAGATGATAACCTTGATGGGTGGCCTGAGAGGAGCTAAATAGCAGAAGTTGAGAGGAAAGGAAATTCTGTGGGAATTTGTTCACTTCCCAGAGCAGTCATTGCTCAGCACTGGGAAGCAACGCATAATTAATGTGACTTGTGGTGCAATTGGCGTAAGTGATTTTGCTGGAGGGGAAACCGAGATGAAGAGCGGACTGGCAGAAGTCTCCAAAGAAGTCTTCTGTTCCCAACTCGCCTAGAGTCTGGACGTGGCGTTCTTTACTCAGCTTGCCTGAGAGAGAGTGAGCATCTCTGCAGTTTATGAAGTAGCAAATGGAACGATTGAGCTTGGAGATAGAAAGTTTTCATTCAGCTATGTACCGAGCAAGATAGATAGGAATGAACAGACAAGCACAGCCTTGCAGCACCACAAGGCCGGCCGACGTCCGCACAACGACGACGCCCCGCCAAGCTGAATTCGGTGATATTGCGCCTGCTCTGGCTTGAGCTAGGCCACTGATTAATTTGTTGGATCATGTCAGCAAAGTTTCCACGAGGGTTTCATGGGCCATGTATTGTAGAATTCTTCTTGCACTTCGCATTACGCCTGGGTCAGTCGATAGGAATTAATTTTGATTTATCACGCTTTACTGCATGTAAACGCAATTTATTCCCACTGGCTGTTAGGAGAGTCATGTAATGCGATGATTGAAGGTCGTGAGTTAAAATAACTTTGTGCTAATCGACTGCATCTGTTTTCAATCAAGTAGTTGAAATCCCAAGTCACTTTCTTAATCAATTTTATGTTCAAAATTTGCATCTGGTGTTCAATAGCTGAATATAACATCAATGTGCACCCCTTTTAATAAAAATGGTTCAGTTCTGAATCAATTAATGTCAACACTGCCACTGCAGTTCAATCAGGAGTCACAGGGCCTTATTACTTTCTTTGCATTATCCAATATTGTGGCAGTTTTGCACTCTCTGTTGATCTGTTAGTCAATTAGCTGGGGTGAACACAAGCCAAAACCAGATAAGTGACGGGTGGGGTGTTACAGTTTTTCACTGTGGTTTCCATTTCGCACCCTATCGGACCTTACATTCCGAATAGCCCTCATACTATAGCAGCTGTATGGATTTTATTCCATTATGTCTCTAAGAGCTACCTACGTTGCGGGTCCAACGGATCGTAAATCATTATCGTGTGTTTACGATGATTGCAGAACAATCACTGGAAGTAGTCATGTCTATTGAATTTCTGGGAATGTACCAACTGAACGTTTTAAAGTGGAACAGCCATATAAAACAAATCACAGGTAAGGAAGGTATCAGACTGCGATTCAGTGGAAGGAACCTCACAGAGAGGAAATGAATGGTAGTGCTACAGGCTCGGTGACTTTGAACGTAGACTAGTCACTGAATGTCTACTGAGTAACAGATCCCTCAGGGACATCTCAACCTACCTAAAGCTACCCAAGTTGATAGTTGCTGATATGAATGTGAAGTGGAAACAAGAAGGAACATCCACTGCTAAACCACAACCAGGAAGACCTCATCTACTGACGGACAGGACCGTCGACGTTTCATGAGTGTGGCTGTAACAGAGCTCATCAACTAGCGTAAGGTTTGACACATGAGCAGTCGAACTAGCACAAAGATTATGCATGGTGAGTTAAAAAGAATGGGATGTGATGGTCGAGCAGATCCTTACATTCCTGCAGCCAATGCTAAGCGACAATTTTAATGGCTTGAAGATGCGTGACACCGGACAGTCGATGACTGTAAATGGGTGATTTTGAGTGATGAATCGTGCTATAGCATTTGGCAAACCCGAAGAAAGGGTTTCCCTTTCCCGAATGCCTGGATAACATTACCTCCCGTCATGTGTAGTGCCAACAGTAAAGTGCGGAAGAGTAGGACTCACTGTATGTGGGTGTTTTTCGTGATTACCGTGTGGTCCTCTTATTGTAATTAAAAGAAGTATATGGACAAATTTTCCACTATTGTTTACTATGTACAAAGAAAAGTAGTTCGGAGACGATGACTGTAAGAGCATGACAGTGCAATCTGCCCATACAGCAACATCTCCGACGTAATGGTTTGTGGACTACAGCTTTCCTGAAATGTCCTCGCCTGGTCACAGCCTCACGAGCTGAACCCAATGAAACACCTTTGGGATGAGTCGGAATGTCGAGTTTGCTCCTCCAGACATCAGCGTCCAATATCACTACCTGTCCTGATTTCCGCTGTTGTGAAGGACAGGCCGCCTTTCTTCCACAGGCATTCAAAAAAATGGCTCTTAGCACTATGGGACTAAACATCTATGGTCATCAGTCCCCTAGAACTTGGAACTACTTAAACCTAACTAACCTAAGGACATCACACAACACCCAGTCATCACGAGGCAGAGAAAGTCCCTGACCCCGCTGGGAATGGAGCCCGGGAACCCGTGCGCGGGAAGCGAGAACGCTACCGTACGACCACGAGCTGCGGACACAGGCATTCAGACTTCTCATTGATAGGGTATATAATATCAAATGTATACGCACTTTACGTAATAAAACAGACAGCCTACACTGGATTAAAATGGGACCATCATTTAGAAGTTACACTGAACCTTAGCCCCATACAAGAAGAAAGCAAGAAAACATGTTTATGTACCGGTGCAGGCACTCTACATGGTTTGATAAATACCAAGAACGCGACACTGTGAGAATAGGAAGGACAGTCTATTGTAAAAGTTGCGGCAAATTATGTTTGGGGTGTGTAAGACATATTGTTAAACACACTGATCCAATACATATCATAAAGTGAAAAAGAATAGCAAAAACCAGTGGGTGGGGTTCCACTTACAGGTATCGTTGTGAACGTACATGACCAATAAAAAAAAATTTTAAAAAACTCCCGAGCAGGCCATGAAGGTCCAACGGTACCAACCGGCCACCGTGTCATCCTCAACCCATAGGCATCACTGGATGCGGATGTGGAGGGGCATGTCGTCAGCACACCGCTCTCCCGGCCGTATCTCAGTTTACGAGACCGGAGCCGCTAATTCTCCACCAAGTAGCTCCTCAGTTTGTCCGCAAGGGCTGAGTGACCCCGCTTGCCAACAGCGCTCGGCAGACCGGATGGTCACCCGCCCAAGTGCTAGCCCAGCCCGACAGCGCTTAACTTCGGTGATCTGACGGGAACCGGTGTTACCACTGCAGCAAGTACGTGACCAATAGCTGTAGGCAAACGATACGTGACCACGTCGTACTTGATTACAAACCATGCAATACTGCACATTAATCATAGTTGCAAAAAGCACTGGTGAATCACATGGCAAGACAAGAGGCAAACTTCAGATTCTGCGATCATCAACTAAGTACGATCCCGCAATTACAATTCGGCCAAATTATGGCTTTACCTTCAATTCAAAATTAGCACAAAGCACAAAGAATAAACACATCAAATGAATTCGCAATTGCTAATAAGGACTACCGTCAGCTGTAGAATGGAGTGGTGGCAATGTAAATTTGCGCAGGACTGGGCCTCGAACCCGGATTTTCCTGTTATTGGGGGCGGTCGCCTAACCATTCTTTTTTTAGTAATTATTAATCAAAATTTAAGCGGTGGTGAGTTTCGAACCTGGGAACGAGGTCGTTTTGATTATGAATCGAAGACCCTACCCCTTTTTTTCTGCTTACTTTTTTTACTTTTGTTATTCGGCTTTTTTTTCGTTTTTTAATTTGTTTTTCTTTATTTTTTTTTAAGGGATAGTGGATCGATGGGGGCTCAGTGGGCAAAGTGGGCAGGGTCCCCCTGACCATCACCGAGCCTGTGGAGCACAGGAAAGTGAGAGACACAGGAATCAACAGAAGTGGAAGACTTCATTGTTGTTTATTTATTTGCATTTTGTTTTTGTAATATTCACTTTTATTCTGAAATCATGTGGCACATGACAGAGAATAACTATAAATTCTGGGTAAAGGAAAAGAAAAAAGGAAAAGGAAAAAGAAATAAAATTCATGCGATCTACGACGCACTCTCCCATCCGCGGAGGTCGGGCGTAGAACCGATCATAGGCGGCTTAAACTGAGACACCGCCGGGGGAAGATGGATAGGTGCCCTCAGCTCCAGGCATCACCCAACTTAGTGGAGGTCTAGCAAAGACCCCTCGAAGATAGTTAGCAAATGTACCATTTGGCTACCTGTGCACAACTCACGGCCACACAGAAACTTCCATTTGTCGTCAACCATGCGTCCGCGACCTGCACTCGTACGTCCAGTATGTAATTCCTCGTACAGGTGAGACGCTGTACTTGAAAGTCGCTTGCCCTGTAGCGGCAGACAAATACGATATTGCAATGCCTGTGTTATTCTGATTACGATGCCAAGTTCCTTTGGACACGCATGCATGCAAGCAATCAGAATGACACGGGCACTGAAATTTTCTGTGTCGTCATCCATTCTACAGCTGACGGAGTCCTTATTCGCAATTGCGAAATCATTTGATGTGCTTCGTAACCGCAGTGGTCGCCGCAGTGCCTCCACTTTTGGACATGCATGCTTGTCCAAAGGAACTTTGCGTCGTAGTCAGAATAACACAGGCACTGTGAAACACAACTTGCTCTTTATACTCATGAAGTAATAAATGCTATCGACAGGGGATGTGAAATTGATTCCATATTTTTAGATTTCCAGAAGGCTTCCGACACCGTTCCTCACAAGCGTCTTCTAACCAAACTGCGTGCCTACGGAGTATCGCCTCAGTTGTGCGACTGGATTCGTGATTTCCCGTCAGAAAGGTCACAGTTCGTAGTAATAGACGGAAAGTCGTCGAGTAAAACAGAAGGAATACCCGGCGTTCCCCAAGGAAGTGTTATAGGCCCTCTATTGTTCCTGATCTATATTAACGACGTAGGAGACAATCTGAGCAGCCGTCTTAGATTGTTTGCAGATGATGCTGTCATTTACCGTCTTGTAAAGTCATCAGATGATCAAAACGACTTGCAAAATGATTTAGACAAGATCTGTGTGGTGGGAAAATGTCAGTTGACCCTGAATAAGGAAAAGTGTGAAGTTATTCACATGAGTACTAAAAGAAATCTGCTGAATTTCGATTACGCGATAAGTCACACAAATCTGAAGGCTGTAAATACTTAGGGGCTACAATTACAAATAACCTAAATTGGAACGATCACATAGATGATGTTGTGGCTAGAGCAAATCAAAGACTACTATTCATTGGCAGAATACTTAGAAGGTGCAACAGGTCTGCTAAAGAGACTGCTTACACCACGCTTGTCCGCCCTATTCTGGAGCTTACTGTGCAGTGTGCGATTCTCATCAGGTGGGACTGACGGATAATATCGAAAAAGTGCAAAGAAGGGCAGCTCGTTTTGTATTATCGCGAAATAGGGAGATAATGTCACAGACATGATAGTTGAATTGGAGTGGCAGTCATTAAAACAAAGGCGTTTTTCGTTGCGACGGGATCTTCTCATGATTTTCCAATCACTAGTTTTCTTCTCCCATTGCGAAAAGATTCTGTTGGCACCCACCTACATAGGGAGAAATGATCATCACGATAAAATAAGGAAATCAGGGCTCACACAGAAAAATTTAAGTGCTCGTTTTTCCCGCTCGCTGTTCGAGAGTGGAACGGTAGAGACACAGCCTGAAGGTGGTTCATTGAACCCTCTGCCAGCACTATATTATGAATAGCAGAGTAATCACGTAGATGTATATGTAGATGTAGACCTGTGTTTCCGCCAACGGAAGCTGAACGTTAGTTTCCCAGACCAGCTACACCGAAGAAATGAATGTCTAGAGTAAACATGGGCTGTGGCTAAGGGTTTTCCTGTTTCAGGTGCGTCGATAGTGTAAGAATATCTCTGTTTCAACCCACTTTGTTTGTTTGCTGAAGTAGTAAGAGCAGAGTGATAAAAGTTTATTACTGTACGCGTGAACAGGTGCCTTTCAAGCAGATAATTCTTTGTGCGACGAATCGCACGGGAACCAAGCAGTTGACCCTCTGTTCTACACTGGCGCCTCTGCTGATGAGAACGACCTTTGCCACCTCTCGCATCACTCCGTTGGGAGGAGTCTTCGCGTGCTCGGGGCTGCGACCTAATTACGCCACAAATTAACTCCAGTGGCGCCACGAAGGCGGGGCGGTGCCGACACGCACTGCACAGCCCTGCAGTGGGGCCTAATTGCAGCCGCCATCATTACGCGTCCACACGTCGTCTGCTAAGCTCCCCTCTTTCTCTCTCAGCCCCTCTTCTCCACTTGTCACCATTCTTCTTGTTTGTCTTTCGCCGCTCCGACTTCTTTCGACTGTTGTGGCCTCTTCTCCCTCCGGCTACTCCCAGCTTTCGAGGAGAACGCTTCGTTTTGGAAGCCACGACTGTAGAATACAGGCAACTCATTGAGACCCAAGACGTGCTGCTCCTTTTTACTGGTCATTCGGGGGCCGTGTCTCTTCATTACGACGTACTTCAAGAGACGCCCTTCATTTCGCACCTGATGCGCTGTAATTGGATTTAAATGATTCGTCCTTTTGTAACGCTCTCGCAGCCTTTCTTCTTTTTTTCTTCTCTCTCCCTACCTTTTTAATTCATTTGTACTCCGTCGTGCACTCGTCCGTCCCATGCAAAGCCGTGTTTTGAGCAGTTGTTCTTCCTCCCCCGTAATTGTTCTTATCACTTCAACAACAAGCGACTTCTGTCTTTACTACCGATCTCATGATTTATACGATCATTCTTGTTATGTTTCTAGATTGCTACACATTCATTAGATATGGTCGCAAGGTGTACATATTAAGAAAAACAGTCATTGAAGACGTGTACACATAAAGAGAAATGGTTATAAAAGGCGTATATATCAGGAGAAATGGTCATAAAACAGGCGTATGTCGTGACAAATATCATTTTTTGGTATATTTGACAGTTTATTTAGAATTTTTACCACTTTGACCTGCTTTGTACATCAAACACACGAGTGATATGTATTCTTTGCCTAACAGAGGTTGTAGTATCATTGTGTAGAACTCGGTGGAACGAAGGAGCCAAGTAGTGGACAGAGAGAGAGAGAGAGAGAGAGAGAGAGAGGGAGTGGGAGAGAGAGAGAGTGGGAGAGAGAGTTGTGTCATGGCAGGCTCAGAACCCTGGATGGCGGATGTGCCACACACAGAAGGAATTTGTTATTTGAGATGATGTAACAGAGGATTAAGGGTAAACTATGTCTCTTAGAGAGGATTTTGTAGAGAGACAGTTCATTTGGGAAAAGATAATTGCATTGAGTTTATTTTGCTGCTAACATTAGGTCAGTCATTATCTACGAGTTCGTATGCAGGCAGAATTATCAGTCATGTCTTGAATATTGTAATTAGTTACCCCAATCAAGATTAACTTAAAGATTTTTCGTTAGAAACCTAAGAGTGTAAAATTTTACCAGATGTAAAAGGGTGTACGTTAGAAGTATTCAGTATAGTGTATAACAACGCTGATGAAAACACCGTCCAGAAAGAGTAATAGTTCATGTTAGTTCCACTTTTTTCTGTGGTGTTAAAAGCTTTCAGTCTAACAGCAAAATACCCTCATACTTGAAACTTCCTGGTAGATTAAAACTGTGTGTCGGACCGAGACTCGAACTCGGGAACTTTGCCTGTCACGGGCAAGTGCTCTACCAACTGAGCTACCCAAGAACGACTCACGCTCCGTCCTCATAGCTTTACTTCCGCCAGGCAAAGGTTTCGAGTTTGAGTCTCGGTCTGGCACACAGTTTTAATCTGCCAGGAAGGTTTATATCAGCGCACACTTCGCTGCAGAGTGAAAATCTCATTCTGACTACCCTCATACTTATTTACAAAACATTTCACTGAAGTTTACTCACACAGTTTATGGTTCAAATGGCTCTAAGCACTATAGGACTTAACATCAGGAGTCATCAGTCCCGTAGACTTAGAACTACTTAAACCTAACTAAACTAAAGACATCACACACATCCATGCCCGAGGCAGCATGCGGACCTGCGACCGTACCAGCCGCGTGGTTCCGGACTGAAGCGCCTAGAACCTTTCGGCCACAGCGGCCGGCCGCACAGTTAAAATGAAATATATTTTTGGTAAAAACTGCAGTGCCACGCCTTCCATTATTGTGTGAAAAGTTGCTAGTGTTTTTGAATCAGAACCAGAAAATGTCTTTTGCTAAAATAGCACAATTAAAAATATAAGATAAAGTTCGTCGCAGTGATTTATTAAAGGTCATCATTCGGTTCATCATTCTTGCAGTGCAGGAAAAACATAGCCGATTTATTCAACTCCGTTGCCAAGGTAAGAAAAAATTGTTGGGCCTAAACGAAGCTTTGGGAGAATATTAGAAGCTGCTTTCATGTACAAAATTTCGTATAAATTCAACAGATGCGTTTTCCTATCAGAGCACAGTTTTCGTTGGGTAACAAATAACCATTGTGTGTGAACGTTTCATGAGAAAGAATTATTCAAAAAATGGTTCAAATGACTCTGTGCACTATGGGACTTAACTTCTGAGGTCATCAGTCCCCTAGAACTTAGAACTATTTAAACCTAACTAACCTAAGGACATCACACACATCCATGCCCGAGGCAGGATTCGAACCTGCGATCGTAGCGGTCGCGCGGTTCCAGACTATAGCGCCTAGAACCGCTCGATCACCCCGGCCGGCAAGAATTATTGATAAACGTTCTTTATATAAATTAACAGATAGTCAGATGCTGTTTAGCTTAACTATACGACACACATCAAAAGTTATTTTCACGATTTTGTTTCTGTTTAAAAGTGGGGTAGCAAAGGCGATTCTGGATACAAACTTTAACCGGAATTCAAAAGAACTTGCTTTCACAGTACTGACGAAAAGTTTTGTCACACTCAGTTTTCAATTACTATAAGTAAAAGTTTTTAATTACTTTCAAGGTGACTGGTTTCAATGGAAATTTGCGGTCTTCTGCAGGAACAATGATAACAGATAAAGCAAAATAGCAGGGAAAGGTCAGTGAGTAAGTAAAACATATATGATAGAAGTTACACGATGTATTATACAATTGTTAGCTCAGCAACAATATTAAGCTACAAACTGTCACAGTGAATGCTATGAAAACAACATATTAATACAAGTTTTTGCACCTGCAGTGTTCTGTGCAGGGGTGAGAAGATTACAACCACTATTACAGAAATATCCAACAAACGGCAAACGATAAAAGCAAAACCAATCATTGAAGTACACGTCACATCAATTCTTAAAGAAATATTGCCTTAAATCAGTTGCAAGACAATAAAGTCATGAAACAACATGAGTATAATGCTAGCATAAATACAAAGGCAGTTCAGTGAATGACGACCAGAATTTTTTTTCCCAGCCGTTAATAGACGTAGAAAAGCGTTGAGTTATGTACTTAAAAAGTGATGTTTGTTCTGCGAAATTTCAAGCAATTCTGACAGATGTCTGAGACACAGTGAACCATCAAAAGGGCGCCTATGCAAGACATTCGTTTCAAGAAACTTAGTGTAGTTGAATTCTTGGTGAACGTCCATAAACGTTTGTATGCAATGAATGTTACTGGCGCTGTTGTTAGGAGTACTGATGGACGATGGGTCAGGAGAGTTAAGGCATCAGGAAGGGTAGAAAGTGAGCTCCATGATGGGCCACATTCGGTACGTCCTATGGCAGCCATTGCTGATCACAGGCTGAGTCGTACGGATACCGTTATTCGAGTAGGTGAACTCGAGGACTGCTCAAAAGGTGTCGAAGAACATTTGAAGAACGTGTGTAATGACTGAGACTTTTAGACATTGAAAGGTGTGCTCAAGATGGGTTCAACGACTGCTCGTAACACACCGCAAGGTTCAAAGGAAAGCCAGTTCATCCGAACTACTGGAGCACTTGGAGGACAGCAGAGAGGCCACTCTGTCACGAATCGTTACAGGTAACGAAAAGAAGGGGCATCGCTTTGAGCCAGAAACAAAAAGTAAGTCACTGGAGTGACTTACATCTTCTGGACGACTTATGGATTCTCTTTGTTGGACGCAATTTGAAGACGAGAGCATGATTCATGCAGTGGAAACGTGGCTACGAGCATAGGATCAGATTTATTACCAATAGGGAATACATATCCGTACACGACGCTGGCATAAGCGCTTAGAATTTTGGCTGACCTGGTAGTCCATTTCTAACTCTTCAAAATGAAATTGTTCTAAGAAAAAAATTGGATGGCTTATGTGTATTGAATTACCTTTGTAGTACTGCTGCTAAACAGTTAGGTTCATCAGAAGGTGTCAAAGATATACAGGGTATTTCCGTAAGAGCGTGAAAACATTTAACAGGGCGTAGAGGATGCTCCACTGAACAATTTGAGGTAGGGAACCAGGGGTTGGAGAAGCCAGCTTAAGGAAATATGAAAGTAAATTTTTCTACCGCTTTGCCTAGCTTTGTCTTATGTACAACTAAAATCCGTACAAGTTTACACGTACTGTGCTGTTGATTGGGATGGACATTCTTTATTTCCTGTAAGGAAACAAGGACAGACTCATTGGCCCATATATCCTAAGGAGCCGCCTGAATAGTCATCTGTACTTGAGGTTTATACAAAGAGTTCTACCTGAGTTGTTGGAAAACGTACCCTTGGCTGTTCGTGACAAGACGTGGATGCGACATGACGGTGCACCGTCTCACTTCAGTGTGCGTGACCGCAACCATCTCAGTGCTGTATTTCCTGGTCGCTGGATTCGAAGGGGAAGTCCTATTCCATGACCTGCGAGGTCACCTGACCTGAATCCCCTTGATTAGTTCCTGTGGGGACACCTAAAGTCGTGTATGAGACACCAGTGGATACGGAGATGGAATTAGTTGGCACAATTGTAGCTGCCTTGGATGTGATTTGAAACACACCAAGGATATTTGTCAGGGTGAGTCAGAATCTTGTTCGCCGATGTCATGCTTGCATTGAGGTTGATGGCCCTCACTTACAGCACATTTTGTAAGATACAGGACAAACAGTACGTTCACTGTATCGACGATGGTATAGGCAGTTAATTGTAACTGACTAATTTAAATGAAAAAGTACACAGTAATCTGGTTCAAAATGGTTCAAATGGCTCTGAGCACTATGGGACTCAACTGCTGTGGTCATAAGTCCCCTAGAACTTAGAACTACTTAAACCTAACTAACCTAAGGACATCACACACATCCATGCCCGAGCCAGGATTCGAACCTGCGACCGTAGCGGTCGTGCGGTTCCAGACTGTAGCTCCTTTAACCACGCGGCCACTCTGGCCGGCACAGTAATCTGATTTTATTTCTATTACCTCCTTAAGCTGGCTTCTCCGGCCCGGGTTCCCTACCTCAAATTGTTCAGTGGAGCATGCTGTTAAATTTTTGCACGCTCTTGTGGAAATGCCCCGTATGAACTAAAACGACAACTAAAAAAAGTCGTATAGAAGTAAATGACGCCAAGCAGATGTGACCACTGGTACGTCAACACAAGCGACAGAGGCCTCCCGTGCCAACCGGATATGCGTTCAGGGTCGCTCCGTTCCTAGGACACGGACACTCGACTCGCACTGCAGGGAGCAAGCATATCTGCGCCAACGCACCCACTTACGGCTACAAGCGTGAGGCAGTCTTCGAGAAAATACCAAAGTTCTCCGCCACACTTATCTCTGGAATGCGGCTGTTCGATGTAAATGGCTAGGCTGCTATTTGCAACACTGATTTGATAAGGATAACCTCTTCAGATAAGCTGCCAGGTCCGGACGGATTCCGAGTTCGTTTTTACGGAGAGTACTCTACGCCACTGGCTCCTTACTTAGATTGTATTTATTGCGTACATCGCCCAGCGCAATGTCCCAAGATACTGTAAATAAGCGCAGATGACTCCTGTGTGTAAGAAGGACAAAACAACGGACCTGAAAAATTACAGACCAGTCGTTCTTGACCATGTTCTAAGTTCGAATGCAATAAATTTCCTTGAGGCAGGAAATCTTCTGTCCTCAAATCAGCACGGATTTAGAGAGGATTGCTCTTGTGTGACTCAGGTTGCCCTTTTCCAGTACGATATCCTGCAATCTAAAGTTTGCGATTGACACGACCCCCAGTGCGGACTACTGCCGGCCACTGTGGCTGAGCGCTTCTAGGCGCATCAATCCGGAACCACGAGGCTGCTACGGTTGCAGGTTCGAATCCTGCCTCGGGCATGGATGTGTGTGATGTCCTTAGGTTAGTTAGGTTTAAGTAGTTCTAAGTCTAGGGTACTGATGACCTCAGATGTTAAGTCCCATAGTGCTCAGAGCCATTTGTACCTTTTTTTTCAGACTACTGCAGATCGTTAACAAAGTTACGAACATCTGGAATAGATATGTGATTAGATATGAGAGTAGTTCGAATACACCTTATGTAACAGAACACAGCAAGCTGTCCTAGACGGCGGGTGTTTATTCGACACAACTTTGCCATTCATCATTTTTTTAAGAATTACGTCCTTTAGATGGTTTCCTCCTGTACGAATACATTCGTGAAATCTGCTCTTGTGGTTCCTCATTGACCACTGCAACATCTCAGCTGGGATACTGTGAACTGCATCCCGAATTCTCTGTTTTAACCCATCCGGGGTTCTTGGTAGAGTCGTGTAGACTTTCCTCTTTAGGCAGCCCCACAAGAAAAATTCAGAAACGGATAAATCTGGTTATCTAGGGGCCCAGGGAATGTTACCGAATCTTGAAATCGCACTGTGTAGCAGGACACAGTAAGCTGTCCTCGACGGAAGGTGTTTATCCGACACAAGGGTGTTGTCAGGAGCGCTCCAGAAGGAGTTTCACGTGACTTCATTATTATCTATATACGTAAATGATCTGGAGGGCAGGGTGAGCAGTATTATTCTGCTTTTCGCTGATGGTGCTGTGGTGTACTGTAAAGTGTCATCTTTGACTAACTGTAGGAAGATACAGGATGACTGAGACATAGTTTCTATTTGGTAATAAATGGCAGCTTGCTTTAACATAGAAAAATGTAAGTTAAAGCAGATGAGTAGGAAACGAAGTCCTGCAGTGTTCGTATACAGCTTTAGCGGTGTCTGCTTGACACAGTAAAATCGTCTAAACATCTGGATTTAACATTGCAAAACGATATGAAGTGCAACGAGAGTGTGGGGATTGTGGTGAGGAAGGTGAATGGTCGGCATCGATTAATTGGGAGAGTCTTAGGAGTGTGTGGCTCATCTGCTAAGGAATCAGAGTGAAGAAAACTTGTGCGATTCATCCTTCAGTGTTCCTCTAGTGTTTCGAATCCTCATCAGGTAGGATTAAAGGAAGGTGTGGAAACAATTCAGAAGCGAGCAACTAAATTTGTCACCTGCAGATGACAGGCATCTCACCTGAGATGCGCGTGCTTCGTAAACTCAAATGTGAATCCTTGGACGAAGACGACGTTCTTTCCGCGAAACTAGTGAGAAAATTTAGAGAACTAGCATTTGCAGTTGACTGCAGGACGTTTCTACTGCCGCCAATGCACGTTTCGCGTAATGGCCTCTAAGAGAAATTCGGGCCCGTACGGGGGCATATAAACAGTCGTTTTTTCCCTCGCTCCATTCGCGAGTAGCACAGGAAAAGGCATATCTAGTACTTGTACACGGTATCCCCTCTCCCCTCCCCCTCACCCCTCCCGCCCCGCCCGCCGCCAAGAACCATATGGCGAACTGCGGAGTATTTATGCAAATTGTAACGTTCTCTGGCAGCATGCATCCAAAGTGAAAGTTAAAGGAACATTTCGATGTATAATGCTCACTGTATCAAACAATTTATATGTATTTCTGCTAACTGAATTTCAAAAGGGCACTTAATTTTGTGAGGAAAAGTATAATTACCAATTTTGCTGGTATAATTGATTATTCAAAGAATGTGAAATACTATCTGTGGCGGAGGATGTGAAAACCGCCACAGAAGAAACGATATGTCATAAGAAATGACAAAGACTGTAGAAGAATTAGTTAAGATATAAATAGGCAATATATTATAATAGAATCGCTTGTCTTCTGCACGGACTGACTGGGAGAGGAACCGGTGACGTTGCATTAGTCTCTTATGTAGTCTTTATTTGTCAAAGTCGATGATCGACGCCATTTGTAGCTGGGATTGTAAAAGGTGTGTAAAGATTTTAATTGATTCTGTTAAAACATATTTACCTAGTAAAATCTGTTCGTCACAATTACTGCAAAGTTCGTACCGGACATTACCAATTTTATTTAAGAAATTTCAGCATTTTATTCGATATCGCTGGCGGTGCGGAGCTGTGCCGCGAGCGAGCAGTCTGCAGCAGCGGCAAATTTAAATATACGATCGCTATAACGACCACATCCTAAAAAGGGTACACGTAGAGGTGAACGAAAATAATAACGAGTTTCTTTTCAAAGCATTCCTGACGCAGAATAAAAGGAGACAGTAGATTTTATCTTGTGCATTCACAGGTGGATGCAAGCTGCAGCTTTTGTAAATTTTCATTCAAAAAGTGATAAATTCTGAACATTACGTAAAGTGTAGTTAAAACTAGATAATTTTCATGAGAGCTTAGCAATATAAAAAAGAAAACATTTTCATATGGTAAAGATAGTCTTATGCTTCAAAGCTAGTCGGGGTATATCCAGTTAAACAAAAATCCACTGCAACGTGAAAATTTTTGCCAAGTTCGATGGACAATAATATTTTAATTCTTGCACAAACAGCTTTAGTACTTAAATGAAAGTAAACTTCAATAATTATTTTGGAATATTCATAGAAATTCGTTTTTATTAATCTGCAACAGAATATTTCATACGTAAAGTAATAATCATAGATGAAAAATTTATTGCAACCTTTCATTTCTCATGTCCATTCATGTATATGTTAAGCTCAATCTCAACGGTTTCCCAGTCAAATCAAACGCAAAAAGCAAAGAAAGTTTAAAACCAGACGGTCAACTCCTGAATAATTAAAACAGACACATTCCCATTAAAAAATGTGTTCTACAGAGTGTACATAATTAAAGTTCCTGTTTCAAAACGCTTTAGAAAGAGAACCACCACTCAGAATGATGTCAAATTTGAACAGAGTGTTATTGACATAGGAAGAAACGTCATGGCACAACTAAATGAATATAAAATAAAGAAGGCATCAGAAAAAGCACACCAGCAGGCGCTTGGCACACGGACACTCCCGCGGCACACGGCTGTTCGTCAGATTATGTCCAAGAAGCCCAACATGACTGTCTTCAGGAACGATCGCTTGCTGCTGTAAATCTGTTTTACAAGAACGATGGCTGTTGTGCGCTAGTAGCCCTGCAGAAGTTTCGGACACTTAAGAGCATAAAAAAGGCGGTGATCCGATGTCTGCTAAGAGTCTGGAGAAAATGATTACAAAATTCGAAAAGAGAGGACCTTTTGAAGCGAAGCGTAGTGTGGCAGAAGAAGGAATGTAGCTGGTCCGACGTCTGCCAAAGCGACGTCATTGCAGCAGGGGTCGAGTGGTGGTGTGCAAACACGCAGTGCACTGGGCATTGCCCGAACGTTGGGCATGCGTGCGAGCACGGTGCAGAAAATCCACGAAATGTCGTGCGCCGCTATCCATACAGAATCACCCGTGTTCAAGAGTTGTTTCCAGCAAGACAAACATTCACTTTGGAGCTTCTTGTTCTCGTGGAAATGGACAATGACGGGCCATGGAAAATTCTGTGGACAGACAAAACCCATTCCCATCTCCAAGGACATGTCAACACACAGAATGTGGGCAACGGGAAATACTCTCGGACATCAGCCGGTACACTTCATTCTGCAAATGCAGGTAACTGTGTGATGCGGGTTGACGGCATCGTTTTTCGTAGGGCCTAATTTTTCGATGGGATGAATACTTCGGGTCCCATTACCTCTATTGTCATTTGTAAAGGCTGTGAGAGTCTTTTGCGCATCAGTGTCATTCCAACCCTTTGACAGCGTGGATGTGTGCATGGTATCATTTTATCCAAGATGGCGCTACCCCGCACATTGCACAGCCAGTGAAGCGGTTGCTGCAGAGGCATTTCCGAAATGCTAAAATTATCAGCCATCGTGTGCCTACAGCCTGGCCGTCCATACCACCTGTTCTTACACCGTGTGACTTCTGGCTGTGGGATGATGCGAAGGATGTTGCGTTCAGTATTCCAGTTGCAAACGCAGTTGAATTAAAAGTCATGTATTGCGCAACGCTTTCTGAACCGGAACCCCGAGACACTCCAGTCGGTCTCACGATAATAAGAAACCGATGACCGTTTGATTTTTATGAAGTTTTTGGCCCGAGCACAATTAAAAACCAATGTTATTTTGGTTCTTTTGCTGTTTTTGACCTCAGGTCAATTTAAAAAAGTAACCCAAGTCATTTTGCTTTTTATGTGGATTTTGGCCTCAGGGTACTTAAAAACCGATGTTTCCCATGTGATGTGGTATGACCTCGACGTCCTGACTGGGCTTGCCGAAGCTTGGGCAGTTATGCACATTCAACACTACGGACGGGGTACTCTGCTACTCGAACCATAGCAGAGAGTTACTGTGAACATTTCAGTCAGAGGGTTTTCCCCGTCAGAATCGACAGCAAACCAACACCGATAGTTCAGGTATATATACCGACGGCGCATGACGAACAAAACGGGATAGAGAAGCCATATGAGAGTAGTGTACAAGTCATTCAGTACTTAAAGGGAGATGAAAATCAAATAGTCAAGTAGGTTTGGAATGCGGTTGCATGCGAAGGAGTCGAAGACAGGGTTACAGGAAAATATGGGCTTGGTAATAGGAACGAGAGAGCAGAAAGAATAATTGAGTTCTGCAATAAATTTCGGCTAGTAATAGCGAATACTTTGCTCACGAATCACAAGAGGAGGAAATCTACTTGGAGAAGGCCAGGAGATAGAAAGCAGACTAGCATTGGCAGAAAAGGTATTCTTGGCCAAAAGCAGTCTAATTTCACGAAGAAAGTTATGAGAATATCCTTTGCGAGCACGATATTGTTTGGTTATGAAACATGGACAGCGGGAAAATGGAACGGAAGAGGATCGAAGAATTTGACATGTGGTACTGCAGAAGAATGTTGAAAATTGTTTGGACTGATAAGGTAAGGAATGAGGAGGTTCTCCGGAGAATTGGCGAGGAGAGGAATATGTAAAAAACAGTGACACCAAGAAGAGAGAGGATTACAGGACATGTATTACAATATAGGTGAATAACCTCCATAGTACTAGAGGGAGCTGTAGAGGGCAAAAACTGTAGGGGAAGACAGAGACTGGACTACATACAGCAAATACTTGACGACTTAGGTTGCAACTGCTATTCTAAGATGAAGAGGTTGGCACTGGAGAGGAATTCGTGGCGGGCCGCATCAAATAAAAAAATCAATAAATAAAAATAAAAAGAAATAAAGAAAATTCATCCCATGTCAATAATATGCTGTTGAAATTTGACGTTAGACTGAGGAGTGGTTCTCTTTCTACAGTGTTTTGATGAACACTCAGTATGTTAATATGATACTCCCGCGACTGTGTTGTTCAGAAGTACGATGCACAGTTCCTTCGAGCATCTATCGCGAGACACGTGGTTGACAATATATGCAAGTTTGTGTGTGGCGGTAAGTCGTTCTCGGGTAGCCTAAAGGTAAGGAGAGAGCTCGCGATAAGCGAGATATCGCGGTTGGAGTGCCAGTCCGGCACAAATTTTCATTGACGTCATTCCACTACATAGCTGATTGTCGTCCATATTGGCAAATTCGAATACATTTCCTGTACGTTAATGGCCGAGGTACAAAACGCCTTTCGTGAAAATAAACCTTATAACAACATATTTTCACAACATATTCAAATTTTGCGGATGGCGAATCCAATCAAATTATTTATCACTGATCTGCAAAGATCACATTAAGGTGCAGGTGAAGCATAATTAACAGATATAACCGTACTTAAATGGGAATCGGTCACCACATAAGTGACGACCAATTAGACGTCTAAGAACATCCACCACAGCAAACTTACTACGTGGTTTTGATGTCAAAGGCGTCTCTTTGCTGGACTAAAAATATTTACGATGCTGTCGGAATGAATGCTTCAGCATGCTGGAAGTTCGTAATTAATGGTGTCTTAACTTTTCGTATCGTTGCTTTACAAGCTCCATCTATTTTTGTCCTTTTTACATTCAGTTCTTCTCGCCCTGAGCTACTTTGTATTTGTTATGTAGTCAAGTGTGCAGTGCCTTGTGCAACGTCGATTTGCCTCGTAATACGTTAATTTATCAGTATTTAAATTCTTATTGAGTACCTGAATCCTTACCATTTAGTAGTAGGGTGAAATGGGTATCTTTCCAAGTCTCTCTTAAACCGCATTTTTTCTTTTCTTGCCATTTTTCAAGAGGCTATTGATATTATCGATTTACACATTGGATTTTACTTCAGTTTGTGCTGTGCATCTTGAAATATAAACTTATATTTTGTAATATATACTTGATTCTATAGGCTACATTTCGTAGCCATATACTTGGGTTGTCATATGTAGCACCATTCTAATATTCTGATAATTCCCCCACAACGATTTATGTAGAGCAATGTAGATGCACCAGATGAAAAGCTCACGAGTGGAAGCGTGCGTGTTT